>NW_027362770.1:133222969-134455469 GCF_046119375.1 Phyllobates terribilis | reverse complement strand
AGGAGGAGGAGGAGGAGGAGGAGGAAGAACAGGAGCTAGTATCATGCGCTGTAGACGGTAGTACCTGTACAAGTGTCATACCGTCGGTTCAGCGTGGGTGGGCCGAGGACAGGTGGGGGGGGGGGGGGAGGAGGAGGAGGAAGAACAGGAGCTGGTATCATGCGCTGTAGACGGTAGTACCTGTACAAGTGTCATACCGTCGGTTCAGCGTGGGTGGCCTGAGGACAGGTGGGGGGGGGGGGGGAGGAGGAGGAGGAGCTATTATCATGCGCTGTAGACGGTAGTACCTGTACAAGTGTCATACAGTCGGTTCCTGAGGACAGGTGGGGGGAGGAGGAGGAGGAGGAGGAGGAGGAGGAGGAAGAACAGGAGCTAGTATCATGCGCTGTAGACGGTAGTACCTGTACAAGTGTCATACCGTCGGTTCAGCGTGGGTGGCCTGAGGACAGGTGGGGGGGGGGGGGGAGAGAGAGGAGGAGGAGGAGGAGGAGGAGGAGGAGGAGGAGGAGGAGGAGGAGGAGGAGGAGGAGGAGGAGGAGGAGGAGGAGGAGGAGGAGGAGGAGGAGGAGGAGGAGGAGGAGGAGGAGGAGGAGGAGGAGGAACAGGAGCTGGTATCATGCGCTGTAGACGGTAGTACCTGTATAAGTGTCATACCGTCGGTTCAGCGTGGGTGGGCTGAGGACAGGTGGGGGGGGGAGGGGAGGAGGAAGAACAGGAGCTGGTATCATGCGCTGTAGACGGTAGTACCTGTACAAGTGTGATACCGTCGGTTCAGTGTGGGTGGCCTGAGGACAGGTGGGGGGGGGGGGGGAGGAGGAGGAGGAGGAGGAGGAGGAGGAAGAACAGGAGCTGGTATCATGCGCTGTAGACGGTAGTACCTGTACAAGTGTCATACCGTCTGTTCAGCGTGGGTGGCCTGAGGACAGGTGGGGGGGGGGGGGGGGAAGAACAGGAGCTGGTATCATGCGCTGTAGACGGTAGTACCTGTACAAGTGTCATACCGTCGGTTCAGCGTGGGTGGCCTGAGGACAGGTGGGGGGGGGGGGAGGAGGAGGAGGAGGAAGAACAGGAGCTGGTATCATGCGCTGTAGACGGTAGTACCTGTACAAGTGTCATACCGTCGGTTCAGCGTGGGTGGGCTGAGGACAGGTGGGGGGGGGGGAGGAGGAGGAGGAGGAAGAACAGGAGCTGGTATCATGCGCTGTAGACGGTAGTACCTGTACAAGTGTCATACCGTCGGTTCAGCGTGGGTGGCCTGAGGACAGGTGGGGGGGGGGGGAGGAGGAGCTATTATCATGCGCTGTAGACGGTAGTACCTGTACAAGTGTCATACAGTCGGTTCAGCGTGGGTGGCCTGAGGACAGGTGGGGGGAGGAGGAGGAGGAGGAGGAGGAGGAGGAGGAGGAGGAGGAAGAACAGGAGCTAGTATCATGCGCTGTAGACGGTAGTACGTGTACAAGTGTCATACCGTCGGTTCAGCGTGGGTGGCCTGAGGACAGGTGGGGGGGGGGGGGGGAGAGGAGGAGGAGGAGGAGGAGGAGGAGGAGGAGGAGGAGGAGGAGGAGGAGGAGGAGGAGGAAGAAGAACAGGAGCTGGTATCATGCGCTGTAGACGGTAGTACCTGTACAAGTGTCATACCGTCGGTTCAGCGTGGGTGGGCTGAGGACAGGTGGGGGGGGAGGGGATGAGGAGGAGGAGGAAGAACAGGAGCTGGTATCATGCGCTGTAGACGGTAGTACCTGTACAAGTGTGATACCGTCGGTTCAGTGTAGGTGGCCTGAGGACAGGTGGGGGGGGGGGGGAGGGGAGGAGGAGGAGGAGGAAGAACAGGAGCTGGTATCATGCGCTGTAGACGGTAGTACCTGTACAAGTGTCATACCTTCTGTTCAGCGTGGGTGGCCTGAGGACAGGTGGGGGGGGGGGGGGGAGGAGGAAGAACAGGAGCTGGTATCATGCGCTGTAGACGGTAGTACCTGTACAAGTGTCATACCGTCGGTTCAGCGTGGGTGGCCTGAGGAAAGGTGGGGGGGGGGGGAGGAGGAGGACGAGGAGGACAACGAGGAGGACATGGTGAGTTGTCATCTTGGTGAGGACACGAAAATCTTGCCCGTTGCCAGTCTGGCACGCATGGCTGACTTTATGTTACGCTGCCTTAACCGTGACCCTCGCGTTGTCAAAATGTTGGGTGGCTGTCATTACTGGTTGGTGACACTTTTAGACCCCCGCTACAAAGGAGAACTTTCACTCTCTTATTCCTGAGGTGGAGAGGACTACAAAAATGGGGCAGTACCAGAAGGCCCTTGCTGCAGAACTCTTAAAAAAATTCCCATCTGAACACGCTAGCGGCAGAGGTCACAGTTCGTTGCCCAACCAAGGCGTACAGGCGAGAGAGATGCAACTCCAATCCAGCAGAGGCAGGGGAACACTGTCAACGTTCTGGGACAGTTTTCTGACACCCGCCCAGCTTACAGGCCCTGAGGCGCGGGGTACTCTCACAAGGAGTGGAAAGTTTCAAAAGATGGTGAGGGAGTACCTTGCCGACCGTACCAGCGTCCTCTGTGATTCCTCTGTGCCTTTTAATTATTGGGTATCCAAGCTGGACACTTGGAATGAACTTGCTCTGTACGCCTTGGAGGTCCTGGCCTGCCCTGCTGCTAGCGTGTTATCGGAGCGTGTTTTTAGTGCCGCTGGGGGAATTATAACTGATAAGCGCACTCACCTGTCAACTGATAATGCTGACAAGCTGACCCTTATCAAAATGAACAAGGGCTGGATTGGGCCAGACTTCTCATCACCACCAAATGACAGCAGAGTAACAAAGTCAAATCCACTGTGTTATTTCGGGAGGTGTATTCAAATGCACCGCTTCACATCCACACATGGGTATACGCTTCCTCATTTCGGCTGTTTTATGTTCTTCTCCTTATCCTCAGCCTCCACCACCACTATACCACCAGGGTGCCAGCATTGCAAGTTCCTAAGTCCTTATTTTTGTCAGCTTTTGCTTGGAAGGCATAAGCAAATCCTATGGGAGACCCACTCCGCAATAATGGGACTTATGTTTGTAATATGCTGTACTGCATGGCTCTTGTAAGGGGCATTGCAGTTCCTCATAATTTTTGGAAAGCCTTCCATTCACTGCTTAGGCCAACAGTGCACAGGAGACCCAGTTGCTATAAATGGAAAAAAAGGTTTAGTTAACGCCCTCTGACCTCCATGTCATTTCCAAGGGGCATTGGAGTGCTTCGAAATTTTTGGTAGGCATTGCACTCACTGTATGCCCTATAACTGTGCAGCCGAACCGCTCCTTTTGTTACAGAAACATATCCTACAAGACATATGTGGTTGACTGGCCTGATATTGATGTGAATGGTCCCTGTTCCTCCTGCTCTTTCTCCTTTGCCACTACCTCATCCATCATTTATCACCTGAAGCTTTGTTTTAACGGGAGTCATAGAACTTGGATAGTAGCAGGAAAACATCCAGCAATCCTCGGAGGAGGTAGGATATGCGCCAAAACGCTGACCACCTCAGGCCTAGCCGCTACTACATACATGAGCTTGCATTACAACAAAACAAAGCAGATGCTAACTTCTATCATCCTCATCATGCTCCTCACCTTGGCACTCTCAACTCCCCTGATGGAGAAGCCAGGGCCCACCGGAGGAGTCTAGTTTTCTGGTGGGCTCGGCCAATGCTGCCCTAAAGCAGGTCAGGCTAAGAAAAGTGTGTGGGGGGATGTTCCAAGGAGAAATAGGGGCGGCTGGGGACCGTTTATGGACACCCGGCTGCCCCCAGGCGGCTGGGAACAGTGTGTGTATACCCGGCCGCGGGGCGGCTGGGGACCGAGCATGGACACCCGGCCGCCGGGCGGCTGGGGACTGAGTATGGATTCCAGGCCGCCAACGCAGCCATGACGTGGTGGCCAGATTCCGCCTCCACATGCCTCAAAGGCCCAATTTCAAGTGCAAGCAAGCAGTATAGTATTGCAGCCTGGGGGTGGGTGGGTGGCAGGCTGCATACTTGTGCTTGTATTGCAAGGAATGGGGGAGGTACAATTGAACACTGCCCTGGGACTACAACTTGCACGGGGATAGTTGCAAGTCTGCATCTTCTGATGCGGCAAGGATCACTTATGATGGGCACACTTTTAGACAGTGACCTGGGTGTCAGATGCTTCCAGGGGTCTTCCCCATGCTGTTCCCATGTCTTTTCAGCACTTTATGCATGTGTCACACAGCACATGGCCAGATAAGATTGTAAAGTACAGCTGGCGAGAGATGCAATTCACCTTCTATAGGTGCTGATTTATGCATTTCTGCTAGCAAAATGTCTACTTTGAATGGCAATGTCAAGATTAATACGAAGGCCCCATAAAGAACTGTCCAAAGCAAAAAATGGAAGGGGAAAAGAAGAGAAAGGCATGAATCAATACTGTAATGGAAGGCTCGCTCTGTGGGAAGCGGCAAGGAGACCAACCTGTGGTGCCTGCATCTAATATCCACATCAACTGACAGCCACATAATGGGATTAAGTGAAATTCTGACACCAAAATGTAGGGGGGTTGTAAGAGGTCAGAAGGATTCTGGGAATTGCCAATGCAATGATTCATAGTGCATCAAATGAAAATTTCCCCTTATGAAACGTCCTTCAGGATTTTTCTTAACGTCTAGAAAATATTGGCACATATTAAGGAAAGTGCATCGGAGTTCTCCAAGTAACGGGGACTGGCTGCAAATGAAAACTAATGTGGAATTATTTTCACAGACTGCCTCGTTACTTTTTGCATAGCATATTCCAAACTCCGCTAAAAACTAATTTAAAGTGTAATCATTGTTTTAATTTTTATGTTATAAATCAATAGTACAAGTGAAAAAAAGAAACTCCCCGTCTACCCCTCCTTGGTCAGACCTCATCTGGAATACTGTGTCCAGTTCTGGGCACCACATTTTAAAAAAGACAAACTTTAAATATGTATAGAAATTAGGTTGCAAGTGTCTAATGGGCGGTGCCAAGTCGGGCAAGTGCTTTGACTGTCATCACAACATACTCCATAAAAGCTCTCTCTTTGCTTTGACATGATTGGCATCATCAGCGCTGTCCGAGGTCATGGTGTTTGGCCTGGAAATCATTCTTTGGGCAGTGCATCTGCTCTAAACTCCTGGCTGTTGGCAATACACTTGAGGAAGAAGGACGAGTACAACCCCAAGATCACCATCCTAACTGTGAAGCATGGTGGGAGAAGCATCATACTTTAGACCACCCACAAGGCACCGAAAACCTTATTTACAAACAGATTAAAAGTTCACTACCAGCAATGGTACATCAATCATATTTTTTCATTAATTTCAGGTGGAGTATCTGATACTGGTAGGGAATAATCTCCCAGTAAAGGAAAGCCATCAGAAAATTAAAATCAGGTTTTTGTGTTGTGTATTTTTCTTTAAAGGGAATCTGTCACCCCCTGGAACTTTTCAGACCTCTAATATGGGCATACAAGAGATAGAAACGTGAATCTATACTTATCTGTATGGCCCATAGACGTCTTGTGGCTGTAAAATTGCTTTTTATTTCTTGTGACTTACGATGTGTTCCCGTCCGGGAGATGGGAAGAAATCCTGCCTACTTGTTTAATTAAAATATTTCCCCCCTCCCCTGCACGTCACAGTGCCCTGTGACGTGCAGTCTTTATGGCCAGATCCTGCGCACTTCATCTTCTTCTGCAAGGTGAAGTTCCCTGCCCGTCTGTGTACAAGTGTAAAGCAGGGAACTTGTGCGCAGGTGTCCGCCATAAATCATGCAGATGCAGGGAATCGAACATAATATACGAGCACGCCGAAGATACTCGGTAAGCACGCGAGCATGCTCGGAGAAAGGGTTAAACGAGCACGCTCGCTCATCGCTACTATGGATCCCAAATATATGGTCGGACTACCCCTAAAATGAATGTCCTGTTCAGATCAGCAGCAAACTAAAAAGATCCCTTACATTTTTAAAGGGATCTCTCTATTAAATTCAGAATTTGACACCTTTAAGGATAGGATAAAGCTACTTTTTCCTTATATGAACAAGTTAAACAATGAGTACAATGGATTGAAAGATGCAGCCACAACCGGTGCCCCTACGGACAAGGAAAGAGGGAAGAGTAAAGTGGTACGTAGCCCCCTCCACAGATTTCCATCAATTCCATAAAAACTCCTATGGGAATCGCCAGCTCCAGTGCATCAATAAGAAAGCTTTTCATATGCGTCTCCATTATCTAAACCTAGGACTTGTCGCTCTATGGATACACCAAGCCCTGTAGGGCCACAGGGAAAAGTTGCATATTTTAGGTTATGTTAACCCACTGAGTATCAAGGCCTATTCTCACGTTATACAAGGTGTGACCTATAGAAATGTGACATAAAAGAGCGTTTAAAGGGGCTATCCCGCAAATTACACCCCTGAGACCACCTAAGGACTGTAGCTCTCGTTATTTATGTGTCAAAGGAGCTGTAGTGCCCATGCACGGCCATTGCCCCATCCACAGTCTATGGGAGCAGTGGTCACATCCGTCAGCACATATTCAACGTACCAGACTCAATTTTAGATGCGTCGAACTTTTAAACATGCGACAATACCAAATGTGTATTTTTTATTTATATAAAATTTTGGATTTGGGAAAAGAGAGATTTAAACTTGTATATTTAAAAAAAAAAAAATTAAATTAATTAAAATTTTTAATTTATTTTCCAGTGGACTTGCAATCGTTTGATCAATTTTACTGTAGATTGCGATCCGATACTATTAAATATTTATTAAGAAAAAAAAAAAAAGAAGAAGAAAAATCATTAAGATCCAGAAAGCCTGGTGTACCAGCGGTGGCAATAGGAGACGTCTCTAATTTGCTCATTCTCTTGAGTTTCACACAAAGCACTAAATGCGTAAAAAATTCATAGGTTCCCCCCCCCTCTCTCCATTAAAAAGGGGCTGACCTGTCAAATAATATCACTCTCTTTCTGCATGGACGGCTTTAGTGGCTGCTCTTAGGGTTCGTATGAAACGCTGGAAGCTCAAAAAAGCAAATTATGGCAATCCTGGAGCTCTTGGGTCAGGAAAAGCTCGGGAATAGTGAACGCAGGCCAGGAGGTCAGAGACGTGAGAGGAGAGCGATGCCTGGTACCTCTGGTCCAGGGCATGAAAGGCAAAGCGTCGGCAGTCAGTGGGAGCAGCATATAGAGCATTAAAGGCTTGTTACAGCCGTACTGGAAGATGCATGAAGAATAGCAGCACTGTTGTAGTGCCATTTAGTGGGGCCATAACACTAGTCATTGCCGGATCTTCGCCCTGCGGCTCGGTAAGGATAATTTGGCTGTTGGTATGGACACATCTTTGCTCTTGAGAAGATTCGGCTGTGTCACTCACAAGTGCACTAACTCCCATCGCTTAGAATTATTACCAGATAAATATTTTTCCCCATTTGCTTTTATTTTCTGATTGTACTTTTTTTTTTGTATTCTATTTCTGGAGCGGCTATAACAGAATTGAAAGATCTGCTTCACATCAGCTACATGGACCACAGGAAGCACTAGACGGGAGCCGTTCATTCACTGTTATAGGAGAGCGTTGTGGGCATGCTCTGTGATCTGTGCAGGGAGACGGGAGGAGGTGAGCTGCGACCATCACCCACTGGAAAAGGTGGATCTGAAAATGAGAAAAGCATCCAGCCCCTTTTTAACTGCTGATATAGTATCTGCCATTATTATTTCTTGTGGTCGGGCATTCCACAGTCTGACTGCTCTAACTGTAAAGAATCCTTTCCTATTTAGCTGCCGTTATCAATGCCCCCTGGTCCACACAGGTATTTATACATACAAGAGAGATCTCCTCTGATGCAAAATGATCCAAACTTCTCCAACCTCTCCTCATATGAGAGGCCTTCTATCCCTTGTAATAATCTAGTTGCCACATGTGAACTGTCTAACTACCCAATATCCTTTTTCAAATGTGGAGCCCAAAACTGGATCCCATATTCCAGATGTGACTACCATTATTTATAGACGGGTAACAATACATTGGGATCACGGAATTAAATCTCTCTTTTTATACACCCTAAAATCTTGTTTGCTTTTGCAGCTGCTGCCTGACATTGAGTACTGCTGCTCAGCTTACTTGTAACCAGGAAACCCAAATCCTTCTCCTGTTCTGTAGAATATTTACATTTAATGTACAAGCAGCAATAGCATTATTAGGTCCTAGGTGCATTACTCTACATTTATCTACATTAAATCTCATCTGCCAAGTGTTTGCCCATTCAGTCATTTTATCCAGATTGTTTTTGTAATGTTATACTGTCAAGCTCAGTTCTTATTGTCGTACATAGCTTGGTGTCTTCAGCAAAGACTGACACTTTACTTTCAATCCCATCCCCAAGGTCATTAATAAAGAGATTAAAAAGAATCGGTCCTAACAGATCCTTGTGCTCGCCCCCCCTCTCTGCAGATCCTTCTGCTCGCCCCCCCTCTCTGCAGATCCTTCTGCTCGCACCCCCTCTGCTGACTTTATCCCATTTAGAAATGTTTCCTGTCCTGTAAATTTTTTTTATTTTTATCCATCAGTAATAATATTTCTGGACATTAAATAAGGAGTAGCCTACATTTCCACCACTTTTACACTCCACAGACTATCAGTTGACTATCAGTTGTCTCTGAGCTAGTGGTGAATACTAGCAGCTATGATATCTGTCATGCCTGGTAGAGACATGATAAATTTCTGCTCCTCTGCTTCCTTGTAGCACACAGACAAAGATAGTAGACACATAGATGACATTATTCAGCAGTATTGAACAGTGTAGCTGTGAATTCAGCCCTTGGATTCAAGATAAAAGCTTCCTAGAGAACAATACCATATCTCTGTGCTACTCCCTACTCTTCTTAGCTGTAAACTGATCCCTCAGTCACCTGGTAGTCAGTCTTGCTTTGACCAAGAAGAATAGCAGAAGTTCTTAAAAGTGAGTGATGAGTTTAGGACTAATGTGGAGGAAAAGAAGTGGATCATAAGCGGAGAAAGTAAGATATTTCACTGATAACATATAGTAAAAAAATGCAAAGTTTGTTAAAATTACCGTGACCATTTAGATTGAATGGCTGCATGTGAAAGTTCAGCCACCTACAAGAACTATATATTCTGACAGCACAAAATTTTGAGGGCTGCTCATGTGGTATTACATCAATTAAGTGCCATCCACGTTAGCACGTGGCATAGGGTGGTCCTGAGTGAGGGTAACCGTTATGACATGCACATGCCCCATGAAACATATTTGCCCTTCTGCAGTATATTACCAAGAGTTTAGATTCTGAAATTACTTAATAGTATCCTGGAACATAAAGTTTCTTTTGAAAGAGACTTACATGTGATACAAACTAGAGCTGCCCTCACAGAAAGGTCGACCAAGAGCACCCAGCGTTCACCCACTCGAGCAGTGGCAGTAGGGACTATAATTTCTGCGGCCACATAAAACTGTAACGCGAAGGAGATGAATATTCCAAATGAGTAGAGCAACTTCACAGTCTGATATAACCTGCAGGAAAGAGAACAGAGTCATAAGACGGGAAATATCATTACACAACATGCAGAACTTTCCACCAGCAACAGCTTCTCAGTCTTAGATCGCACTTCTGCCTATAAGATCTCTCCATCTCCTTGCCCGCCCACTACACCCACCCAGCACCATCTTAAGATCACGGTCTCATTCCCTCACTACTCTCCTGGATGGCTACCAGCTGTCTAACCAGGGAGGTCATGCAAATGATGTCTCGTCTGATCAGCCCCCAGCCATTTGCGCCAACTTCCTAGAATCCAAGAACACAGGTGACGTTGGGTTAATGCATGTGCAAAAAGGGTCTGATCGCCTACACTAGCAACACCACCTTGGTGTATGTGCAAAAGTATTTGATTGTCTACTCCAGCCACGCCACCTTGGCACATGCATAAATGGGTCCAATTGTCTACTCCAGCCACGCCACCTTGGCACATGCACAAATGGGTCCAATTGTCTACTCCAGCCACGCCACCTTGACGCCTGTGCAGGAAATCACATAGCCCTTGTGGCAGGTCCATTCCTCTATAGCAAGTGACCCATGACACAGTGTTCTCAGCACTGATTGGAAGTATGAAACAGTGCAAGAAGCACCGGAAGTGCTGAAAACATGACCAAAAGACAGGCCTCAAAATATGCAGATACTTCGCTGCATGAAGTATATGAAAATCTTTCCACATTTTATTATTACCTCCTAATGAAGCCACAGTTTTAGTGGCGAAACACCTGTCGAGGTTGCTAATTATCCCATATATTAAGCAGGATGTCCCAAGGTATATTTAGGAGGTTCTTAGTTATGCTATTTGTTTAAATTTTTAAAAGTGATATATCATTATATTCCATAACATCTAGCATGATATAGACATCCTTTTTTCATTTCTTATCTTCTATGCGCATTTTAGAGGTTGCAAGACATATATGTGGATCTTTACTGAAATTCATAATTGACCCTTCTTAGGTCGCATTCACACATGCGTGTGCCTTAAGCCTCCTTCACACGTCTTGATTCGTGTACAGGAAAAACCAGTACTGGGGAGATCCGTGTGTCTGCGTGTTGTTCGTATCCGTATGTCCGTGTGACACGTATGGAATGAAATGTAACACAGAAATTAAAGAGAATGTTCGGTATTAAAAGATGTTTAAAGAGATTGCGATGAGGAACTAGATAGATAGAAATATGTCAGTGTGCTATACAATCAGCCCTTTACGTGTTTTTTTTTCCTGCTCTTTAATTTGTTTAGACAAATATATTAAAAACAGCGTGAGGTCCCCTGTAATGTTATCAACCAGCTGAGGGAAAGCCGACAGCTGGGGGCTGATGTTAATATTCTGGGAAAGGGGCCAATAGCCCTAAAGGTTCCCAGGCTATCAATAACAGCTCACTGCAGTTTGCGCAGCCTTTACTGGTTAGTTTACGGGGGGGGGGGGGGAATCAAAAAAAAAAAAAAAAAGAAGATGATGTAGTGTCTCCCAATAATTACTAACTAGCAAAGGCTAAACAGACAGCTGTGGGCTGATATTAACAGCCAGGGAAGGGTTGATGGATATTGGCCCCCTCCCAGACTAAGATCATCAGCCCTCAGCCACCCCATAAGATGCGCCAAATCTGGCGCTTAGCCTCGCTTTTCCCACTTGCCCCGATGCGGTGCCAAGTTGGGTAATAGTTGTGGGGTTAATGTCAACTGTTTTATGGGCGTTGACCTAAAGCCAAGGGTTAGTAATGGAGAGGCGCCTATAAGACATCCCCATTACTAACCCCATAGTCAAATGTAATAAAGATACAGACAGAGTAAAGTCTCTAAACAGAACAGAACAGGTTGGGTCCTCCAGAGGGACAGACACTCTTTGTAAACACTCTACACTTTGGTCAAGAGATGTGGATCCTGAAGAGGAATTCACCTCTCTATTAAATCATAATGGGAAACACGAAAATGGGTTTTCTAAATCAGAGAAGCACGGAGTACCGGTATCAAAATGACCAATTCTGGATGTAGTAGTATTGAGTCAAGAACACTTACCAACAATTGGGTAAATTCAATGTTATGCTGGGCCGGATATCCGAGCCAAATCGCAAATAGCCAAGCGTCCCCATGCTGATGTACAGAAGCGTTATGAATCCCATGCCTACATACAACACTACCGGAAACTGATGGGGGATTTTCATCTTGTTCTCTAAGGGTAAGACCTGGAGAAAGCAAAGGAGCAAACAAAGCTATAAGGAAACTCTATGGTTAGCAGTACTGCAGCATGGGGGTCCTGGGTTTGGGTCCAACCAAGGAAAACATCTAAATGAAGTCTGCATGTTTTTTTTTTTTAAAAGCAGCTGTCCCCAATCCTTGGAATAGTTCATGACCTATCTGATCAGTGGGATCGGACACCCTGCACCCATAGATCTCTCTGCTGCTGGGAGTACCCAGTGTACACAACAGCTCCGTACACCATGTAGTGGCCATTCTCCGATATGGCAGCTCAGGTCCCAATGATTTTATAGTAAACTGAACCTATGCTGGCATGTGTAGGATTCAAAAATTAGCTATAGAGCCCCACATGGGAAAGGGACAGACGTACAATGCTGCGGAGAGCCCTTTTAGCATTGTTCAGAGATTTCTATTAATAGTGACATTAAAGGGTAACTACAGTTTTAAAAGTTTAGATATGTTGTGGCCCTGCTTAATAGTTTTGATCGGTGAGGGAGTGGCTCCTGAGAAGGGCTCAGGCATTAGCAGGGTTATATATGGACTTAATAGAAAGTATATGGTTCCGCCCCGGCTTGCGGAAATACAGGTGCTTCTGCCATTATGGCTCAGCAATTGGTGGGGGGGTGTCATTATGGAAATGTATTATGGAAATCAGTGGTGACCTGACTCCTCTGGTGACATTTTTAATGGATTCCCCCTTCAAATAATATCTACCTTGACATAGACCTCAGTTTCTTATGAATGAGGTTCTGCAGTTGCCATCACATACTTTAGCTGCTGAAGAACCTCGCTATGTGTCAAACAATGCAGCAGCTATGCAACGACTTACTCAGAATACCAGAGATTACTGAAGACCACTAGGTGCACAGCTCGAGTTTTCTTGCAATTTCCAAATGACCATACAGCAAAACTTGATGCGATAGTTAAAAGGGCCATCACCTCTCTGCCCCAGGGCCAGTGACCTATCGATTTTAGGATTCTGGATAATTAACATGCAATTAGCATTGCTGTACAGATCACTAAATGGCTGCATACGTTGAGGCTTGTAATGCCCGAAATGGTGACCTGTCTATAACCCTCGGGGGGCGTCCTCATTGTGGCATGTTCTCCTAATCATCTAAGCATTAACCTATCTCACCCAGAATTATTAGTCCCGTCCACAGATCAGCAGTACAGATATTACCGTGAGAAACTAAACAGACGAGGAGCACGTAGCAGGGGTCTAATAACTGCTCTGGAGATCAGATCTTCATGGCTGAATGAAAGATGGTATCTAGAGAGGCAAAAGTTCAGGATGTGGACATCTCATCCTTGTAATGTCTATGAGGTGCACCGTGCAGGACCGTGGATTGCTCCACAAAGGTCCAAGGAAAACAAGGGGCTTATATCAGACGCAACTTTTAGGTTAGACAGCAGTCAGCAGAAGAATCATTCGGGCTGACAACTATCTCGCCCAACTCTCCCATACACAGGAGAGCTCAATCTGCTGGATCTCTCTGGGAGCAGCTCATCTACCAAAGAACAGTCTGAAATCAGACATGCTGGATCCTTATCTCCTCTGACAATCATCTTTCAGAGGAGAGTCGGTAGGCCTCGATAAACAACCAAGCGTATTCAGCTGACTTTTGTCTAATGTGGCCATAGTCCAATGAATTTCCTGCTCCTAACTGAACTAAAAGGACGCCTCTGTGTGTGTCCATGCAGTATGACAGAAAAGAGTGCGGAGATACACAGAGAAGCCCCACTTTCAGTAATCCATCTAAGACTCACTGCAGCTAGAGACAGGTCACACAATGACTGTCCCATTTACATGCCTTTCCTCTAGAGTCTAGTTTATTATACTCCAAAAAAAGCCTTACATTTGTAGGCCAATGGGGTGAAGCCAGCCGTCAGCAGAAGCCCTCTGGAGTAAGGCGTGCCAAATGTATAAATACGTCTGAGCACAATACACTAAAATGTACATCCGCTAGTGGCAGGCGTACAGTCATGGCCAAAATTTTGGAGACATTAATACTGGTTTTGACATACTTTGCAGTGTTTTTCGATCTTTTGGTCAGACATTTCAATAGTTACTGAAGTACAATTATCAGCATTTCATAAATTTTTACACTTTGACTGAGAAATACATCAAGTTTATGTAAAGACTCGATATATAGTGTTGACCCTCATTTTCCAAAACTTCTGCCCTTAGTCCTGGCAGCCAGATATCAGCTTCTGGGCCAAATCCTGACGGATGATCGCCCTATTGTTCTCTAGTCAGTGCTTTATGTGTTTTTGCTTGCCCACCCACTTCCTGTGGATAGTCCATAGGTTCTCAATGGAATTGAGATCTGGGGACTTTCCTGACCATGGACTCAAAATGTCAACGTTATGTTCACAAAGCTAATTAGATATCACTTTTGCCTTGTGTCATATCCTCCATCATGCTGAAGGCATTGTTCAGGAGTCTCAAAATAGGTGTCATCAGTAGGCTGGGGCTGCACTCACTTCTCTGCAGCATCTATCACCCCGCCTGGAACAGTAAGTCACAAGAGGATGGAGCTGCACTCACTTCCCTGCAGGGTCTATCACCCTGCCCCGAACAGAAAGTTACAGGAGGATGGGACTGCACTCACTTCCCTGCAGCGTCTATCACCTTACCTGTAAGAGGAAGATGGGGCTGCACTCACTTCCCTGCAGCATTCATCACCCTGCCTGGAACAGGAAGTCACAGGAGGTGGCGCTGCACTCACTTACCACATTTTCATCATTGCTGCCTTCTGAAAATGTCCTGGATCCATGGCGCTGACAGAAGCTGTGGGAGAAATGACCGAGGTGCTAATACTCCGCTTCTATCACTGCCAGCCGCAGTCTTACTTTGATAGGAGACGTTGAGGGAGCGGTGATGGAGGCAAGGTGAGTGACACCAGCGACAGCTTCCATCACCGCCTTCAAATGAATCATGAGGGGGCAGCACAGTTGTCACTCACATTGCTTCCATCACTGCCTCCTGATGATGTCGTTTCACAGTAAGAAGCTGAGGCGCCGGGGAGAGAAACCGAGTGCCAGCGCCTCGGGCACTTCTTCCAAAACTTTTATGTACAATTGCAGATTTCAGCTATATAAATTATGACAATTTCTCTAGTAAATTATCTAAACTATTACCTGATATCACACACCGACATGGGGGTACAATCCGGTTCCTATAAATGTGCAGAGCTTCCCACGTCCTCGGCCTGATGGGACCCAACACCTGGTCGGGCTGCCCATTGTCTCCATGTATAATACACAGGCACTTTAGCTATCGCTTTCCATTAAGGCTTCGCTTTGTTGTGCGGCCAGTCACAGAATATATTTGTGTCATGGTGTTGGGAATGTGATGCAGAGAATGAGATTATTTTACCTATAATATGGGGTTTAGCCAACAAAGATATCCAGACAATTAAGGATTTAGGCGCAAGTCAACGTTCCTCAACCATGATTACCGCCAGCGCGCTTCAAAGAGAGAAAGGCAGCCTGGCTGTGATATCTAGATTACAGGAATTGCAGTATTTCCACTATATAACCCTTTAATGTAATTTATTAATCTCCCCACTGAGAGATGAAACTGCATGTGCAATAATGCTCCTTACTGGTATGGTAGATAATAGCACTGCTCATCAGGAATACAGAACTGTGGCACTTAAAGGGTTAGAAAGTGTATATACAAGAAAATATCCAAGGGATTATCTTGTTTGCTAAAAATTCATAGTTTATTGCTACGCTCTATAAAAAAAATTTAAAAAGGTGGTTAAAAACATAGAAACACTAGGCCTACGCGTTTCAAGCAAAAAAGTATTTAGTCATGGCACTGTTCACATGTAAATGGAATCCTTAAATACTTATGAACACGATGACCTAACACTAGGCTGCCCATGATCTTAAGACTAGCGATGCCCAAACATGCTCGGATAAGAAGTTAAGAGGCTATCCAGGCACACTCGGGTGCTTACCGAGTATCTTCAGCGCGCTTGAAAACTATGTTCAAGTTGCCGCAGTTGCATGTCTCGCCACGGTTAGGCAATCCCTGCATGTGTCGCGGCCGTCTAACAAGCAGGCAATCCCTGCATGTGTCGCGGCCGTCTAACAAGCAGGCAATCCCTGCATGTGTCGCGGCCGTCTAACAAGCAGGCAATCCCTGCATGTGTCGCGGCCGTCTAACAAGCAGGCAATCCCTGCATGTGTCGCGGCCGTCTAACAAGCAGGCAATCCCTGCAAGTGTCGCGGCCGTCTAACAGCTGCGAGACATGCAGCCACGGGGACATGAACATAGTTTTCGAGCACATCGAAGACACTTAGTAAGCACCCGAGCGTGCCTGGACAGCCCTTTATCAGAGCACGTTCGCGCATCACTAAAGGCAAATGGCACGGTATAACATTTAGACAGAATAAATATCTCACTGTTTGTTTCCATTCAGGATGAACTCGACATCTAACAATATAGATCATTAGTTGACAATTTACAACAGTATTTAGCTTCGCTTAATAAGAATATAATAAATCTCTTTTAAAAGTTGAAGCCCGAAGACGGTGCTCGAGTTTCCATACAAAAGATCCAGTGATCCTCCAGTCTCCCCCCATCTCGGAGGACAATTAATTCTCTCCATACCCCACACCACCAGGTCTCTCCAAAAAAAAGTCTAGACGCACCATCGTTGGGCTTGAACTTTAAAAGAGATTTATTATATTATTATTAAGATAAGCTAAAAACTGTCGTAAATTGTCAAATAATGATCTATATTGTTAGATGTCGAGTTCATCCTGAACGGAAACAAACAGTGAGATATTTATTCTGTTAGGGTATGTGCACACGATGCAGAAATGCTCAGGAATTTTTCCTGAGCGTTTCTGCATCTCTCTGGCAGGAAAACACGCATGCGGATTGTACATGCGTATTGTACATGCGGTTTCCTGCCAGGGACATGCGGAAATGAAGCGGTCTTCACTTTCATTTCCGCATGCGGGTTGACAAGCGCTTCCCAAGCGATTTTAGCATCACTTGGAAAGTGCTTGTCAACTTCACACTATATAAATCCATGCAACCGGCATGGATTTATATAGTGTGTGAATGTCAAAAAAATAAAAAATAAATCTATACTTTACCCTCTGATGGCCCCCGGTGTCCTGCTTCATCGGTCCCGGCTGCCGGCAGTGAAGACTTTAGGACCTTCCGAAGTCAGCGTCACGTGACCCGTCACATGACTCTGACGTCAGCGAAGGTCCTTCATTCAACCGCGAAGTGCCCGGGAAGCCGGCAGGACGCAGCGCGGGCCGTCAGAAGGTGAGAATATATATATTTTTTATTTTATTCTTTTTTTTTAATGGTACCTGGGTCTGGATGAGAGTCCTCTCCTCCACACCCGGGTACCATCCGCACATTAGACCGCATGAAAAGCGCATCAACATATACAGTGATGCGGATTCCATGCGGTCTAATGCAAGTCAATGGCGGCAAAAGAGCAGCGTTTCCGCAAAATTAATTGACATGCTGCGGATTTTTGACCGCAGCGTTTACGCTGCGGAAAAATCCGCATCATGGGCACAGCACATGCGGATTTCCATTGGGGAACATTGCTGCCCTTCTACCATGCGTTTTTCATGCGTTTACGCAACTGCAAAAACGCAGCGGAAACGCATGAAAAACGCATCGTGTGAACTCAGCCTCAATGTTATACCGTGCCATTGGTCTCAAGTTTGTGGGTGGCCTAGTGTTATGTCATGGTGTTCATGAAGTTACTGACCAAGAGCTTTTTGCTTGAAATGTGTAGGCCTAACGTATCCTTGTTTTAATAATTTTCTTTTTTAGAGCATAGTAATAAACTAGGACTTTTTAGCAATCCCTTGGTGGTATCTGGATGCCTTCGATATACACTTTCTTGCTTTGCTCGGGAATATCCGTTCACCGCACCCATCCTGAAACAACTAACCTCACCAATGAGCGGATGTGAATCTCCCCCATCGGTCACGATGGTGGGGTGTGGACCCACTGCGCTACGGACCATGGACAGCATGG
This sequence comes from Phyllobates terribilis, assembly GCF_046119375.1. Taxonomy (NCBI): domain Eukaryota; kingdom Metazoa; phylum Chordata; class Amphibia; order Anura; family Dendrobatidae; genus Phyllobates; species Phyllobates terribilis. Next base: position 134,437,663 of record NW_027362770.1, on the reverse strand, counting down.
AGGAGCGTGACTAAGTGTCCACTTGGTTCTTCACTAGAGACCCTGATGGTGTGGTTAGACTTGAGCCACAGGTGGTGACCACTCCAGGACAGACTCCAGAGCCACAGCGGCTGACCCCAGGGAACAGGAACGCAGGAGCGGACTCCGAGTCCAAGGCTGAACCGGATGCTGATGCTAGTTCAGAGAGTGGGGATCCTGGTACTGGTATTGATAGGACAGGTAACAGGGTCAGGGACACATTCAGACTAGACAGGACTGGCACAGGGCGGGTGCAGTAATAAGGACCTGACAATGGACTTGTAGGTTGGGAAACACTAATGATACTAATGTTGCACAGGCCATGGGACACGGGAGGTGCGGCAACACCTGGAACAGAGGATAAGGATGGGTAGCTCAGTGGAATGTCGGCGTCCCTGCAGGGAGGAGGGAGAAGCAACGTGCAGGGATGCCGGCGTTACACCCTCCTTTGCTTTTCATTGAATAGCCGGACACATTGTGCTTACAGCTTGAAAGTTTATATGCATACAATTCAACTTTTTTTTTTTTTATTGCAGATATATATCATGACTTCACTGGACATGCCGTCCTTTCTGCAACAAGTAAAGTGGCACAGGTTTTTACAACTTCTGATAGAGTCGATGAATTAGGGTCACAACTTGAACTATCTGGGCTCTTTAAAAGGTACTACTATCTCAGAGATTAAACCACCACCCTCCAGCAATATATTGATAAAAGTATGGTCCCTAGAGGGCTCTGAATTAGAAAAAAAAAACCTCAAATACTCAATTTGGGAAAGAATTTTCACTACAGTGGAACGACATTTTGTCTAAATGTTCAGACAAAATCTCATGCGGTTAATTATCAAATATGAAGATATTAAGCTGAAAGAATTAATGGAAAAAAAAAATTAATAAATAATCTATATTACCACTTCAAGAAAACCTAAGAGAATTTTCCAAAATGTCCGATTATGCTGCACTAAATTACAAACATTCTGCTAATCTTGTAAAAATGGAAGAATCTATCTCTATTAAAAAAAAAAAAAAAGGTTTGACGGGGATTTACACGATTAGGAGAATAACTCGGGAGTATACATGGAAAAGATCAGATAGACCGTCATCTACCCCTAAATCTATTCTCAAGGAACCGTCCGGACCACAGACGTGTGTGAACAAGGCAGTTCGGACAATAACTCTAAATCATATGGGAAGAGATATAACAATGGAGGGAGGTTTACCTGTTCCAAACGTGAGAATATTGAGAATATGGAAATTCAAAAAACTGATCAAAACACTGAATTTAGTTCCAACGGCACGTGCAAATTTATTTAAAGGGCTTTTCCCACTAACAAAGTACATTTTAATCAATAGATCTTGTAATAATAATAGTTTCCACAATTGGATGTTTAAATAGAATGTTCCTGTGCTGAGATAATCTTATAAATGTTCCCCTGCTGTGTACTGTGTAATGGCTGTGTCTGACCATACAGGAACATAGTCTGATCATACCACATCTCCTGGACAGGGGAGGAAGCAAAAGAGTATACAGACAGTACAGCAGGGGATCACAACTGAATCTTTATGTGAGGGGGTCGAGCGGCGCAGAGTGTGAGAGGAAGAGAGGAGGGGGTCCGAGCGGCGCAGAGTGTGAGAGGAAGAAAGGGGGAGGAGGGAGAGCTGCGCAGTGTGCGTGAGAGAGGGGGAGGAGGGAGAGCTGCGCAGTGTGCGTGAGAGAGGGTGAGGAGGGAGAGCTGCGCAGTGTACGAGAGGGGGGGGGAGCTGCGCAGTGTGCATGAGGTGGAGGAGGGAGAGCTGCGCAGTGTTCGAAAGGGCGCGCGGGGGGAGGGGGTCGAGCGGCGCAGCATGAGAGCTGCGCAGTGTGTGAGAGGGCGGGGGAGGTCAAGTGGCGCAGCGTGTGAAAGGGGAGGGGGGAGAGAGCGGTGCATTATATATACACACACACACACACACCAGACGATGAATTGCTCTATATATTGATAGATCTATAGAGATACATATAGGTTTGTGTATTATAAAATTCTTCATAGGATTAGGCTCATTTTAGCATTTTGTGAGGAGCAGCACAAACCTTCCCAGAAATGGAGCTCGCAGGAGAAATGCTGAGGATTCAGGGCCCAAAGGCTGCAAACCCCTGAGCGGACCGACCCCGACATGAGAGTGTAATCTGTAATTACCGGCTCAGGCGGAGGATGGCTTTGATGTTGTGTGTACCCCTCGCTAAGGCCAACAGGGGTAATTCAATCCCCCGTGTGCTGTGATCCCAGCGACTCACGGGTTTTACTGTCAAGTGCTGAGACAAGAACAGGCGCAGAACACAGGAGAAGTGTCAGTCAGTCCGGAGAGCGGGAATTTTAGGAATTCCAGCCCTATAGTATTATACCTGCGGACGGATGGATGCAGTTACACTGGGTCACATGGAGCGGCCTTGTCATGGCGGTCACAGGGGCTGTCATCCCACCCGAGTTGTACGGTAATGGTCGGGGCCGTAATATGTACTGCCTTAATTATACCCAGCAGCTTACCACTCCAATGCCCTCAAAGGCAAAGATGGCCGTCCCAAAAAAGAGAGGATACGTTCTCCAGCTGGCGGCGTAGGAAAGGTGCGTCGGATCCGGTATGTTCTGAAAGCGAGAAAAGTCATGTCATTAATACACCAAACAGACTCATAAAACGCAGACGCTTTCCAGGGGCTAGAAGCATAAAAGGAAGCGGCTCGTCATCAGCCGCTGATCACTGGAAATGCAGAAAACAAAGAATTTTACACAAAGCCAATGATTATTTTTTATAATTCAAGTAGGAAGGGAGTGGAGCGACTGGGGTGTTAGGGGGGTTATGTTACTATCCAGGAATGTTCACCGCTTCCAAGAATAACAGTAAGAATCGCTGCTATTCCTAACCAAAATCCACATCAAACCCCACTTTGTAAAACGCTTCCAATTTGGGGTACCCGGGCACACAGCGCAAATAAAATTAAAGGCATCCCTGATTATCAAAATGTAAAATCTTCCATCTTAATCGTGGGTTAAAAAAAAATATATATATTAGGCTTTTTCAGGTGGACTTCATCAGGAACTCGCCTGAAAAAGCACCGTCGAAACGCCGCCAAAAATGAACAATGTAAAAATGACATGTTATCTTTTGCTACTTGAGGGTTCTAACTGGCTTGATGTTGATGCCAGGAGACTAGAGGGGACACAGTACAGAGCGCCGAGGGACAGCGCCGGTCCAATGTGAGCTTTTTTTTGTTTTTTTAAACACCAGATGGATATTCTAAAAACAAGCACTTTGGCAATTTACTTCTTGTTAGAATGTTCAGCCATTCTTGAGATAAACACATTTCTTTCATTTACAGCTCGTTGCCTAGGTGACCGACCACTGCTGCAGGAGTTGCCAAGCATGCAGTGCTTACTCGTTCTTTTCTACTGAGCTTGTAAGCGTCACTTTAAAGCTGACAGAGCCTATGAGCGCGCTGTTACTTCCTAATCCGGGCCAGCTTCAGAGGAGTGCTTACAAGCTAGACGGCAGAAACAGCGGTGGTCGGTCTCCTAGGCAACAAGTTGTAAACAAAAAAAAAATGAAAATATTTCAAGAACGGATGCAAATTTTAAGAAACGGTAAATTGGAAAAGTGCTTGTTCTTACAAACACTATCCATCTGTGAAGACGTTTTAAAGGAGTTGTCCACTACTTTAAAAGTTAAGTCTTTAAGGTGGGAGACCATTCCTTTAAAACTAAATATGGCCACATGTTTTACCAGAAAGAATGGTCAGCAATGTTTAATAAAAGGACCCCCACTCACCCGTCCGATAAACTGGTAGATCATAACTACACTGCCCAGCATGGCCACATTGGCGAGGAGCGAGAAGCCGGACAGGTAGCGGAGGTTCCGGATAAACACCAGGAGGATGAGGAACGGCAGGAAGGAAAGGATGTAGAGCCGGGAATCCATGCTGTCTCTCAGCACTACCGTCTCATTGGAGCTGCAGTCATTGGTTGTGCCATTGGCAGCATCTACTACCTACAAGATAAATGCAACATGTGGCAGAAAAAGATATAATCTACTCTGTTGCCTTGTGAGATCAAAAGGATAGAGGCACCTGAAATAGTGGGAACAACTAGTAAAACAGGCCTCTAAGTTAGTGGCGAGGGAAAACTAGATAACACAGATAGCTTATCGGTATATTGAAACAAAAAGATATTAGCTTTAAAATACTATCTGCCAAATATTCAGTAAAAAAAAAAAAATAAAGTTTCTGCATTGAAGCTTGTAGTAAGCACTGGTGTCCACCAGGTGGTGCCTGGAACACATATTGTAATGCGTGTTCCAGCCGCCACCTGGTGGACATCAGTGCTTACTACAAGCTTAAGTACAGAAATAATATAGAATAATAATAATAAATAATATATATTATAATATAAATAAATATAAATATTATAATATAGCATAATAATATAGCATAGCAATAATAATGTAGAATAATAATTAAAAAAATATAAAATATAGAATAATAAATATAATAATAATAATAATAATAAAATAGTAATAATATTAATTATAGGCGGTCAGGATAAATGATTGCACGGATACCTGCTTTATGTTATCGGCCAGGAACACAAAGTACACACAGCAAAATCCCAGCTGAGTGAGGATGAGGAAGAAACCGATAGTCCTCCTACCAAGCAAAGACATCAGGAATACATTAGACACGTTTCTGCCACTCTATACATTATACATGCTCCTCGCCATCTTCTATACCTCGGCTTCATGTCAGTAAATGGAAACATGCTTCTTTACATTAAGTCAATAGAGACCTTGACAAAACCCGTGAAAAGTTTTAAAGGGCTTTTCCAAGATTGAACGTTATCACCTATCCATGAAAAGTGTTATTGATCGCTGGGGGTCCGAATGATCCGAGTCTGACTCGGACTCTGCAGGATCAGGCATGTACAACTCTCCTTTATTCCTGGTCTATGGGACTGTTGTATGTGGCTGAGCAGAGCGCTATTATTTCCGGCAGTCCCACAGAGAATGAATGGAGTGGGGGGGGGGCTGAGTATTCGCACCACTCAGGATAGGAGAATGCTGGGGGTCCCAGCGGTGAAACTTCCAGAGATCAGCAAGTTATTGTCTAATAATGAAGTCTTTTTATTGGGAAAAGCGTTTTGTTTAATTTCTTTTATGCACATTCTGAATTAAAGGGTTAAAGTCAAAGTTCATGGACATATGGCTATACAGATTATATGAGTGACAGATAGGAATAAACAGAAGCCACGGAAACTGGGGGATGGCCTAAAAGGGAACTTATAACAATATTTTAGTAAAATTAAAATTTATATTTTCTTTTAGAGGAATTTTATGTGGGTCCATTATACTGTATGGAGGATTATGTGGGGCTCATTATCCTGTGGCACTTACTTTATCTGTATTATTAATTGAAGTTTTTTTTATCCTTTTTATTACACATTTAACTTAGGCCATTGGGCCCTATGCTTTTTACTGCTATTACATAACATATTATAATATTCCAGTATGCCCCATTTGTAATTATGTGTTTATTTTATTCTAAGATCTATTAATTAAAATGTACTGTGTTTGTGGGACAAATTCTTTATGTTTCCATATGAAAAGTTTCATCGTTCTATTTGACGATAAGGAAAAACTTCTGAAATGTAGACATTTTTTTTTATAAATATCAAGGTTGGTCAATGACTTAGTCCAAGCTTTTAATTTTGTCCTCTGTGTATTTGACGTCCCTGGTTTAGGATCCCCTAAGCGCCGGGAGTGAAGAACATTTGGTAGTGATAAGGATGTGTAGACCGGTTGAACAAGCCCAGGAGAAAGCACCAACAAAGTTGGCAGATTTATTCAACTGCGCCCCCTAGTGGACAGCACATGCACAGCTGCAGTATAATCAGCAAAGCGGTGTTTAAATTTGATGGCAATCTCGCAGAGCGTTGTTGAAATTTGGCGCCCATAACGCTGATTGGTCGCGGGCGTCGACCGCGACCAATCAGCGTCGTATTAGTGAGGACCGGGGAGCGGCGCTGCCTGTGCTGCTACTTCCGCTGCGAGAAGCCGGGAGATGAGCGGCTGCTCGCAGCAGAAGTATCCCGACCGGCGGCGCCGCACCCCGGTCCTCCCTTCACACTTGTCCTCTGGAGATCAGCGGGCCAAGCCACTGATCTCCCAATGTTAGCCGCATGGAGGTGAGCGGCGCCGCCTGTTGGGGTACTTGTGCTGCCAGCAGCGGGGAGATGAGCGGCTAGCGCTGGTCATCTCCTGGCTGCATCGCCGCTGACCTCCGTCCGGCAGATGAGCCGCTAACGGCCGCCATCTTTTTCTGAAATCCCGCGTCGCTGATTGGCCGTGGCCGGACCAATCAGCGACGCGGGATTTCCTGGACAGACAGACGGGATAAGACGATTATATATATATATATTATATATATATATATATATATATATATATATATATATATATATATATATATATATATATATATATATATATATATATATATATATATATATATATATATATATATATATATATATATATATATATATATATATATATATTATATATATAGACTAGATGGTGGCCCGATTCTAACGCATCGGGTATTCTAGAATATGTATGCGGCCGACCGGGCGCAATCAGCAGAGCGGTATTTTAATTTGACGCCAATAATGGTGATTGGTCACGGCCGCGACCAATCAGCAGAGCGATGTTTAAATGTGGCGCCAATAATGCTGATTATTCGTGACCGGTAACCGCGACCAATCAGCAGAGCAGTGTTTAAATTTGGCGCCAATCTCACTGATTGGGCGCGGCTGGCGTCCACGACCAATCAGCACAGCGGTGTTTACATTTTGCGCCAAGATCACTGATTGGTCGGGTGCAGAGACCGCGACCAATCAGCGAATCGTATTGGTGAGGACCAGGGAGCGGAATCGTATTGGTGAGGACCGGGGAGCGCCGCTGCCTGTACCGCTACTTCCGCTGCGAGAAGCCGGGACATGAGCGACTGCTTGCAGCAGAAGTATCCCGACCGGCAGTGCCGCTCCCCGGTCCTCCCTTGACACCCTAGCCGCTGATCTCCCGACAGTAGCCGCATGGTGTTACTAAGGTCCGGACATTTGTGTTCAAAATCGCTGATTAGTCGCGGGCGCTGCCTGTGACCAATCACCCATTTGGGCGCCACATTTAAATATCGGCCGCGACCAATCACCGATCTTGCAGACACATTTAAACACCGCTGTGCTGATTGGTCGCGGACGCTATTTAAATGTGGCACCCAAATCGGTGATTGGTCACGGCCGCTGCCCGCAACCAATCACCGATTTGGGTGCCACATTTAAATAGCGTCCGCGTGTTTAACTTTTGGGCCAAGATCAGTGATTGGTTGCGGCGAGAGATCGCGACAAATCAGTGAATCGTATTGGTGAGGACCGGGGAGCGGCGCTGCCTGTGCGGCTACTTCCGCTGCGAGAACCCGGGACATGAGCGGGCGCTCGCAGCAGAAGTATCCCGACCCGCAGCGCCGCTCCCCGGTCCTCCCTTGACACCCTAGCCGCATGGAGGTCAGCGGCGCCGGCGGTCGGGAGATGAGCGCTTCGCGCCGGTCATCTCCCGGCTGCATCGCTGCTGAGCTCCGTCCCGCAGATGAGCCGCTAACGGCCGCCATCTTTTTTCAGAAATCCCGCGGCGCTGATTGGCCGCTGCCGGACCAATGAGCGACGCGGGATTTCTTGGACAGACAGACGGGATAAGACGATTATATATATATAGATTCTGGGGGCAGCATAAATGTAAGATTTCAATTGCCAGCTGCCTATTTGTTAAATGCACCATCCCATAATTTAATCCCAATAAAAAAAATAAATAAATAAAAAAAAAAAATAAGAAAAGTCAACATCAGGTCAAGCCTGATTCCCGTACTGACACCGCTGGAACGGCGCCGACACTGAAGGGAAGTATAGGTGTCATTATTTTTACTGGGGGGGAAACATAGGGATTGAGAAGGGGTTATCCAAGTAGTGGAACTGAATGAAGGTTCCTGCGTGCATTTAGTGCTGAGCGGCATCATGACAATGTGCCAGGTGTCTACTTTCCACAGACCCTGGCAGCCATTGGCTCCCTGCGATCGTATCTCACCAGTTAAGATCCATAGGAAACCATAAAAGTTTTCTTACATACTGCAATAGTATTATATTGCATTATCAGTTTAAAAATAAAAAAAAGGGAAACAAAAATAAAGAAACATTTGATATCACCATAAAAATCCAATCTATCAAAATAAGAAGAAACCCATAGGGCAAAGAAAAAAAAAAACAATCAAAACGTTGTATGTGCCCCAAATTGGTATCAATGACAACATGAAATAAAGAAATATCTCTAATATATTTCTCTCATGTATAGTATGTATAATAGTATGTATATACAGTGCTGGCCAAAAGTATTGGCACCCCTGCAATTCTGTCAGATAATACTCAATTTCTTCCTGAAAATGATTGCAATCACAACCGGAAGCGGTTGTTCGCAGTTATTTTGGCTAAAGGTTGTGCAACCAAGTATTAGGCTGAGGGTGCCAATACTTTTGTCTGGCCCATTTTTGGAGTTTTGTGTGAAATGATCAATGATTTGATTTTTTCTTCATTCTCTTTTGTGTTTTTTTCCTTGCAAGCAAATTAAATGAAGAGAATAATACCAAAGAATTTGTGATTGCAATCATTTTCAGGAAGAAACTGAGTATTATCTGACAGAATTGCAGGGGTGCCAATACTTTTGGCCACCACTGTATATATACACACACTACCGCTCAAAAGTTTAGGGTCACCCAGACAATTTTGTGTTTTCCATGAAAACTCATACTTTTATTTATCAAATGAGTTGCAAAATGAATAGAAAATATAGTCCAGACATTGACAAGGTTAGAAATAATGATTTTTATTAGAAAGAATCATTTTCTCCTTCAAACTTTGCTTTGGTCACAGAATGCTCCTTTGCAGCAATTCCAGCATTGCAGACCTTTTTCTAGCTGTGAATTTGCTGAGGTAATCTTGAGAAATTTCCCCCATGCTTCCAGAAGCCCCTCACACAAGTTGGATTGCCTTGATGGGCACTTTTTGCGTACCATACGGTCAAGCTGCTCCCACAACAGCTCAATGGGGCTGAGATCTGGTGACTGCGCTGGCCACTTCATTACAGATAGAATACCCGCTGCCTGCTTCTTCCCTAAATAGTTCATGCGTAATTTGGAGGTGTGCTTTGGGTCATTGTCCTGTTGTAGGATGAAATTGGCTCCAATCAAGCGCTGTCCACAGGGTATGGCATGGCGTGGCAAAATGGAGTGATAGCCTTCCTTATTCAAAATCCCATTTACCTTGTACAAATCTCCCACTTTACCAGCACCAATGCAACCCCAGACCATCACATTACCTCCACCATGCTTGACAGATGGCGTCAGGCACTCTTCCTGCATCTTTTCAGTTGTTCTGCATCTCACAAATGTTCTTCTGTGTGATCCAAACACCTCAAACTTTGATTCGTCTGTCCATAAAACTTTTTTCCAATCTTCCTCTGTCCAATGTCTGTGTTCTTTTGCCCATATTAATCTTTTCCTTTTATTAGCCAGTCTCAGATATGGCTTTTTCTTTGCCACTTTGCCCTGAAGGCCATCATCCCGGAGTCGCCTCTTCAGTGTAGACGTTGACACTGGCATTTTGCGTGTACTATTTAATGAAGCTGCCAGTTGAGGAGCTGTGAGGCGTCGATTTCTCAAACTAGAGACTCTAATGTCCTTGTCTTGTTGCTCAGTTGTGCGGCGGGGCCTCCCACTTCTCTTACTTCTCTGGTTAGAGCCCGTTTGTGCTCTCCTCTGAAAGGAGTAGTACACACCGTTGGAGGAAATCTTCAGTTTCTTGGCAATTTCTCGCACAAGAATAGACTGTCGAGTTTCACATGAAAGTTCTCTTTTTCTGGCCATTTAGAGAGTTTCATAGAACAAACAAATGTAATGCTCCAGATTCTCAAGTAGCTCAAAGGAAGGTCAATTTTATAGCTTCGCAAATCAGCCAAACCGTTTTCAGCTGGGCTAACGTACTTGTGCAAGGGTTTTCTAAACATCCATTAGCTTCTTACACAGTTAGCAAACACAATGTACCATTAAAACACTGGAGTGGTGGTTGTTGGAAATGGGCCTCTATACACCTGTGTAGATATTGCAATAAAAACAAGCCGTTTGCAGCTAGTATAGTCATTTACCACATTAACAATGTAGAGAGTGTATTTCTGATTCATTTAAGGTTAGCTTCATTGAAAAAAAATGTGCTTTTCTTTCAAAAATAATGACATTTCTAAATGACCCCAAACTTTTGAATGGTACTGTGTGTGTGTGTGTGTGTGTGTGTGTGTGTGTGTGTGTGTGTGTGTGTGTGTGTGTGTCCTAGATCTGAATGAAATATTCTCATTGAATACTTTATTCTGTACAAAGTTGAATGTGCGGACAACAAAATCACACAAAAACCATCAATGGAAATCAAATTTATTAACCAATGGAGGCCTGGATTTTGAGTCACCCCCAAAATTAAAGTGGAAAAACACACTACAGGCTGATCCAACTTTGATGTAATGTCCTTAAAACAAGTCAAAATGAGCCTCAGTATTGTGTGTGGCCTCCACGTGCCTGTATGACCTCCCTACAACGCCTGGGCATGCTCCTGATGAGGTTGAGTATTGTGTGTGGCCTCCACGTGCCTGTATGACCTCCCTACAACGCCTGGGCATGCTCCTGATGAGGTTGCAGATGGTCTCCTGTGGGATCTCCTCCCAGACCTGGACTAAAGCATCCTCCAACTCCTGGACAGTCTGTGGTGCAACGTGACGTTGGTGGATGGAGCGAGACATGATGTCCCAGATGTGCTCAATCGGATTCAGGTCTGGGGAACGGGCGGCCAGTCCATAGCTTCAATGCCTTCATCTTGCAGGAACTGCTGACACACTCCAGCCACATGAGGTCTGGCATTGTCCTGCATTAGGAGGAACCCAGGGCCAACCGCACCAGCATATGGTCTCACAAGGGGTCTGAGGATCTCATCTCAGTACCTAATGGCAGTCAGGCTACCTCTGGAGAGCACATGGAGGGCTGTGCGGCCCTCCAAAGAAATGCCACCCCACACCATTACTGACCCACTGCCAAACCGGTCATGCTGAAGGATGTTGCAGGCAGCAGATCGCTCTCCACGGCGTCTCCAGACTCTGTCACGTCTGTCACATGCGTTCAGTGTGAACCTGCTTTCATCTGTGAAGAGCACAGGGCGCCAGTGGCGACTTTGCAAATCCTGTTTTTCTGTGGCAAATGCCAAGCATCCTGCACAGTGTTGGGCTGTGAGCACAACCCTTATCTGTGGATGTCGGGCCCTCATACCACCCTCATGGAGTCGGTTTCTAACAGTTTGTGCAGACACATGCACATTTGTGGCCTGCTGGAGGTCATTTTGCTGGGTTCTGGCAGTGCTCCTCCTGTTCCTCCTTGCACAAAGGTGGAGGTAGCAGTCCTGCTGCTGGGTTGTTGCCCTCCTACAGCCCCCTCCACGTCTCCTGGTGTACTGGCCTGACAGACATAGTGAAAACCTTCTTGCCACAGCTCGCACTGATGTGCCATCCTGGACGAGCTGCACTACCTGAGCAACTTCTGTGGGCTGCAGAGTCAGTCTCATGCTACCACGAGTGTGAAAGCACAACCAACATTCAAAAGTGACCAAAACATCAGCCAGAAAGCATTGGTACTGAGATGTGGTCTGTGGTCCCCACCTGCAGAACCACTCCTTTATTGAGTGTGTGTCTTGATAATTGCCAATAATTTCCTTCTACTGTGTATTCCGTTTGCACAACAGCATGTGAAATTGATTGTCAATCAGTGTTGCTTCCTAAGTGGACAGTTTGATTTAACAGAAGTTTGATTTACTTGCAGTTACAGTACAGACCAAAAGTTTGGACACACCTTCTCATTTAAAGATTTTTCTGTATTTTCATGACTATGAAAATTGTACATTCACACTGAAGGCATCAAAACTATGAATTAACACATGTGGAATTATATACTTAACAAAAAAGTGTGAAACAACTGAAAATATGTCTTATATTCTAGGTTCTTCAAAGTAGCCACCTTTTGCTTTGATGAGTGCTTTGCACACTCTTGGCATTCTCTTGATGAGCTTCAAGAAGTAGTCACCGGAAATGGTTTTCACTTCACAGGTGTGCCCTGTCAGGTTTAATAAGTGGGATTTCTTGCCTTATAAATGGGGTTGGGACCATCAGTTGTGTTGTGCAGAAGTCTGGTGGATACACAGCTGATAGTCCTACTGAATAGACTGTTAGAAATTGTATTAAGGCAATAAAAAAGCAGCGAAGTAAAGAAAAACGAGTGGCCATCATTACTATAAGAAATGAAGGTCAGTCAGTCCGAAAAATTGGGAAAACTTTGAAAGTGTCCCCAAGTGCAGTTGCAAAAACCATCAAGTGCCACAAAGAAACTGGCTCACATGAGGACCGCCCCAGGAAAGGAAGACCAAGAGTCACCTCTGCTTCTGAGGATAAGTTTATCTGAGTCACCAGCCTCAGAAATCGCAGGTTAACAGCAGCTCAGATTAGAGACCAGGTCAATGCCACACAGAGTTCTAGCAGCAGACACATCTCTTCAACAACTGTTAAGAGGAGACTTTGTACAGCAGTCCTTCATAGTAAAATAGCTGCTAGGAAACCACTGCTAAGGACAGGCAACAAGCAGAAGAGACTTGTTTGGGCTAAAGAACACAAGGAATGGACATTAGACCAGTGGAAATCTGTGCTTTGGTCTGAGGAGTCCAAATTTGAGATCTTTGGTTCCAACCACCGTGTCTTTGTGCAACGCAGAAAAGGTGAACGGATGGACTCTACATGCCTGGTTCCCACCGTGAAGCATGGAGGAGGAGGTGTGATGGTGTGGGGGTGCTTTGCTGGTGACACTGTTGGGGATTTATTCAAAATTGAAGGCATACTGAACCAGCATGGCTACCACAGCATCTTGCAGCGGCATGCTATTCCATCCGGCTTGCGTTTAGTTGGACCATCATTTATTTTTCAACAGGACAATGACCCCAAGCACACCTCCAGGCTGTGTAAGGGCTATTTGACCAAGAAGGAGAGTGATGGGGTGCTACGCCAGATGACCTGGCCTCCACAGTCACCAGACCTGAACCCAATCGAGATGGTTTGGGGTGAGCTGGACCGCAGAGTGAAGGCAAAAGGGCCAACAAGTGCTAAGCATCTCTGGGAACTCCTTTAAGATTGTTGGAAGACCATTTCCGGTGACTACCTCTTGAATCTCATTAAGAGAATGCCAAGAGTGTGCAAAGCAGTCATCAAAGCAAAAGGTGGCTACTTTGAAGAACCTAGAATATAAGACATATTTTCAGTTGTTTCATACTTTTTTGTTAAGTATATAATTCCACATGTGTTAATTCATAGTTTTGATGCCTTCAGTGTGAATGTACAATTTTCATAGTCATGAAAATACAGAAAAATCTTTAAATGAGAAGGTGTGTCCAAACTTTTGGTCTGTACTGTATATTCTGTTTAAGTGTTCCCTTTATTTTTTTTGAGCACTGTATATTATCTATCAATGTCTGTTTGCCATCAACACAATCACACTGACTACGACTATAGTTTCCAGGTCCATTTTATGAAACAAAAAAAAGTATTTTTTTTTCTCCACCTCCCCCAAATTATAAAAATTAGTCAATAAATTACATGTGCCCTTAAATTAGAAAAAAAAAAAATTCCATTCATACCATAAAACAATTAGTTACAGCACTCGGGATGCAGTAGCACAAAATTAATTTTTTCCCCTTCATAAGAGATGCTTGTGCAAAAAGTAAAAAAAAAAAAAAAAAGTACATGTTTGATATAAGTGCAGCATTCTGCTCCGTAGAATAAAGGTAACTTCATAGTTCTACTACACGAAAAGGCTACAAAAGAGCAAGAAAAGGCTAGAAAGAGCAAGAAAATGCTACAAAAGAGCAATGATGGAATTTGCAGTATTTTTTATTTTTTTATTTTTAAATCTCTTTACGCAAAAAAGATTTATAAAAGTTAATAAATGATATGTGCCTAAAAATGGTGGCATAAAAAGAGAAAAAAAAATATAATATATATAAAATATTATTATCTCTTTGAATAAAATCAAATATTAATCATTACTTGATCAGTAAATATCAAAACAGGCCCGATTGTTTGTAATTGAGGCATATTACTCTTCCCTGCTATCAAGAAGCCCCGGGAATGACTTATTCCATACCTTCCCCATATGGCGTGTGTTCTCAGCCACTGACTCGGAGAGGCCTCCATGCCGAACATCACTGCATCGCCGTAATCCACAAACGGCCGCTGGTTCCTTGGGGTTAAAGAAAATAGGATCAGAAAAGAAATTTCCCAAAATTCCATAGTGGCAGACTACCACTAGGGGAGCCGTAATAGGGTCATCTATGGCACAGAGTGTCTCTGCAAACCCGAAATGGTGCAATTCCAGAGGGGTATTTTTCGGCTTTCTTCAAGTGATATTGGCCATGCACAGGTCGTAACGTAGACCATGACGCGCTCAGTATTCACCTCTGACAGATGTGATTTGCACATTTTACTAGGAGGTCCATGCAATGAACAGCAATGATTCCCATCACAACCAGACTCAGGGGACCCAACTGCAAGATAAAAGAGGGGAAAAAAAAAATCAATGGAAAGAATAATAATATAATTCATTATACAGAGTTACTGAATGGACGCAGATCTGAACATGCTCAAAAACAGCAATCATTACAGGGATTGTAGCAAGTCTGTAAGTTATATTCTAAGTTACTGATCACTGGCAGGTGACTGCACAGACCCCCGCAGATCTTGGAGAGGAGGTGGAGAATGCACACTGCTCCATCATTGTCTGGGGGGGGCTTGGAGACAGGATCCAGCCCTTCCATCTCCGGCACTCCCATAGGAAATGAATAGAGCGTGACCTCCAATCCTTTCAGTAAAGACTCTTGGGATCACTGGGGGTCCCAGCAGTCAGACACCAGTGATAAGTAAGCTACCCCTTATCCATGGGTCAAACATTGGCTGGCTGCTCATTTCAGTAGCTAAACCAGCCCAATGCATGGCAGAGAAGGGGGCTGGCTTGGGTAGTTAGCCAGCCCCCTCCATACACAGCACTAGTGACATATTGGATGTAGAGGAGCACAGGACCGGTTATAGCTAAAGATAAGAACACCATTATAAATAGCAAAATAGTATTTAGTGGAGTAAATTTATATCGAGAACATCTGAAGATATTTTTTTTTTTTTTTTTTTTTTTTAGGTGCAGAACCCCTTTAAATCACAAGATGGTCTATGCTCCTTCGTACGATGAGCAGTAGATTGGTGAACACTTCCTGTGCATGCAGAAGACCTTCTTTCTTCTATATGGTCTTGTTTTTCTGGTAAGGTCTTCAGAAGCGGGCCATTGTCTCACTATCAAAATCCGTTCCAATCAAGCAAATGAAACAAAGCTGCAATACCAGGGTCAGCCACTACAAAATGTAAGGCGCTGTGCCTGGAGACCCATGAAGAGGCCCCATCGATGGCTCCGGTCTCTGCGATCATCTGGTCAGTGGGGTGTTGGAGAGTCAGACTTTCGCAAATCTGATATTGAAGATCAGTCCTAAAGGTCACCAGACAAATTAGACTAAAATCTGCCAATATCAGCCTTGATCATATGTCTACGGGGGCCTCCAAACTCTACAGGGGTCAGAGAAGGGTGCGACCTGTTGAATTTCAGCAGCTGACCCTTTTGTTCCGGCAGCAATTCTCTTAGCTGAACGTTCCCATGATCGAGGGGACAGTTAGTCAGAAGAGTTGAACGTCAGATGAACGACTGTTTGTAGGCCTAAAAGTGGATGTTCCCTTTCAGTAAATGCGGGTCCTCGGCTGCATGTTCTCATAAAGAAATAAACCGCGTTGTACTCACCGTCCCCGGGTCCACCAGCGAGTCTCGCAGCTGCCCCTGGTGTCTGGAATTGGCTGCAGCAGATCGGTGAGCTCAGCAGCTTTGAGTGGAGAGTTCTGTCTACACCGACTGAGCAGCAGAGCCCACCGACTGAGCAGCAGAGCCCACCGACTGGCTGACATCTTGCATGCTGAGAATCCCGTGATACCATTGGCCTGGAACGGAGATACTGTGGTAAGAACTGAAAGAAGGGGGGGGGTCTTCCATGCTGGTACACAGCAGGTTATGAGGTTTCATAAGGAGGGGGGTCTACTCCTTTAAAAATGTGTTGAATATATCTAACATATTCCTACATCCTGTGATGAAGCTGGTTTCCATTCTCTTGAGGAGTAAAGCGCTGCCCCTCGTCCTTCCAACCTTCGGGCCCCTGTAGAGTGGCTGATGAGGACGGGCATGTGACCAGACGTGTTACTTGACTACCTCTGCTTAGTGGCTTAGTAAAGTGTTAGGTTAGAGGTCGCTTCACCACCAGCGGCTAACTTATAAATGGGAGCAACGGCCCCCGAAGACTGGAACAAACAGGGGGGAAGGGGCAGCTCCTTACTTGTCAAAGGGACAGGATTTTAGCAAGGGATATAAGAGTAATTGGTATATCTGCACCATTACAGCACATTATCTGTAAAGTGGCCCATCCCTTTAAAGAGGACCACCAAGGTCCCCCTTTGAGGAATAGTTTTTTATTATGTTTTTTTTTTTTCAACTTAAATGCATGCAATGGTGTCTAAAAATATTTTCTGCAATTAAAATTTTGCATCGTTTGCCTCATCTATTGCTGGCTGAAAAAGGAGTTAACTGAATATCCAACAGTGAGCTCATCAGATTGAAAGACAAGGAAGTTAGTAATGCTTAGCTGTCTTTCTACAGTCCCTTCAGCAGATTTATCACCACAGCTGAAAGGAAGTCTGTAAAAGATAAACGGTGTAAAATTTGCAATACAACCCAATTGCGTAGCCCGAACTATATGCATGTAAATAATAATGACCAGAAGGTGGACAATCCCTTTAAGTGCAGCTTCCAGCTATGTCAGGCCTGATGCATAACACTGCCTCCAGCTTTGTGCCATTACCTTATCGCTCAGCGACCGCTGCAGAAAGAACATCTTTTTTGATCTTTTTGATAAAGAAAGAGTCAATTATAACCACAAAAAAATGGAGTCATTTGTCATCAAAGCCAAGTGATGCACAAACAAGATAAAAAACAGAAAGCTTTCTGTCTCTCCAGTCATCCAGATAAGTAGCCGATAACTAAGCGTAGCGTGGCCGTAACATGAGCAGCGTCCTGTGATCTGAACGCCGCGGAGAAGAAATATATACAAAGCAAAGGGAGACGCTCCTCATTACAGCAAAATCATCTCAATTTGTTAGATTGTTCATTGTACTTAATTGTTCTCTGTTATCAGCCTTGTCAAGGTGCGGACAGATCGGCTGTAGTGTTATTTAATGGAATTCAATGGTATTACAACCAAGGACATTAAAGGGAATGTGCAGAACTTATAGATCGAGGACATATCCCTAGGACTGCCGCATAAATGGGACGCAGAGCTGAGCTCTGTGTACGGACTGGCCGGCGGCTCTACCCACCCGAGCGTGACAGCTTCATAGAAATACATGTAGCTGTCACACTCAGGTAGGAGTGTGTATGTGTGAGTGTGTGTTGTGGAGATGAGTGGGGCATTATACTAAGTGTGGTTTCTACCGTGGGAGTAAAATGTGAGGGTCAATGAACTGTAGAAAAGCCATGAAAAGGGCATCAAAGTGAGCAACCTAAATGAACCCCCTTAAGGGCTTCATTAGGGATTAGGGTCATTAATTCAAGCCCCTCTCCCTTTCTTTAAAAGTTGGGCAGTACGCCCTTCTGTGTCTGTGTGTTGACCAGTTCATTTTGAGGGGTAGTAAGGGGACAATTCAGACTCTCACTATGGGACCCTATGATTTCTATGTACACCCCCTTATAAACTCCTAGGTTCTTTAAGAGCAATTTAGGTTTTCCATACCACAATCCCGGCATTTTTCACAGCCAATGGTAGGCCGAGGAGTCCGGTCCCAATGTTCCCTTTTAGTAAATGGATCAAAGTCTGGAACCATCTGTAGGAAAACAGAAGAGGAGGGTATCACAACGAAATCAGGATATACAGTTTTCAATAGGCACAATGTAACACTCATGAGTACATGGGAGATTTATGATTTGGGACTTTACAGTGTTACTATTTGATGCTCAGGTCTTTCACTTCTTGAGGCTGCAGTTTGTGCTCCACAGCAGCCATTCCCTCCTTCAACTGTGGTCAGATAATTACAGGCAATTTATTGGCTGTGGAGGTCACATGTGATGAGGCAGCGTCAAAGGACGATTTATTGGGAATCAGTATCAGTTTCTGATCGTGGACAACCCCTTTAAGGGCAGGGTAACATAGGTGCTGGCTCTTGTGGTTTTCTTTATGTATAGGGTCAGTGCTTCTGTACACTACAATGCCTGTAGGTCTGTGCTGGGTACGCGGAGCTCAGTATGAGAGAAGCGAGCCTTTATCCCCTTCCCGACATGGCTAATTTTAATTTTTTAGCGCTTTCGTTATTTCCTCCCCTACTTCCAAGAGCCGTAACTTTTTTATTTCTCCATTGACATAGCCATATGAGGCCTTTAGGCTTAATACTAGACTCGCGCTTCCTGTTCTGTACATGAGAATTTTCAGCAGTCTCATTATCATCACAGAGGACTATGATGAAAACCATTCTGAAGAAATGATAGTGACCGCTCACCATTTCCCCCTCCTGTCACTATGACCTTAGATTGAAACACAGCGTGCATCTCCTGTAGAAGTCAATGACTTTGAGTCACCATTTCTGTCTAGAAGACGGGAATAATAGGGTTTATTTTTTTGAGGATGACACCGGTATAGTACACGCAAAATGTTCAGAAGTTACAAGCTGACGTGTACAAACGTTATGCATCTGGGTACTAAAAATTATGCCAGCATCATATGTTCTAGAGCAGGGGTCCTCAAACTACGGCCCGCGGAGGACTTTTATCCGGCCCGCCGGGCTGTGGGCAGAGGGGAGCGGTGCCATTGCCCGCCCTTCCTCCCACTTTCTCAGAGCCCCGGCAGCCCGATACTTACCTCTCCCCGTGCCTCCGCAGATCCGCTGTCTTCCTGGTCTGCGCTCCCTGTGACGTCTCAGGTCACAGGGTGTGGTGACGTCTTTACACCGCGCCCTCCCCTGAGCCGTCACAGGCAGAGCAGAGAGGGACGACGCCGGAGACGCTGGAGTCCGGACCTGAGCAGCGGCAGCAGGCAAGGAGGGAGGTGAGTATTGGATTTTTTTTTTTTTTTTAAATGTATGGAGGTATGGGACATAATATTAGGGGTGACATGCTGCATGGGGCATTATATGGGGGGGTGACATGCTGCATGGGGCATTATATGGGGGGGTGACATGCTGCATGGGGAATTATATGGGGGGTGACATGCTGCATGGGGAATTATATGGGGGGGTGACATGCTGCATGGGGAATTATATGGGGGGGTGACATGCTGCATGGGGAATTATATGGGGGGGTGACATGCTGCATGGGGAATTATATGGGGGGGGTGACATGCTGCATGGGGAATTATATGGGGGGGTGACATGCTGCATGGGGAATTATATGGGGGGGTGACATGCTGCATGGGAAATTATATGGGGGGGTGACATGCTGCATGGGAAATTATATGGGGGGGTGACATGCTGCATGGGAAATTATATGGGGGGGTGACATGCTGCATGGGAAATTATATGGGGGGGTGACATGCTGCATGGGAAATTATATGGGGGGGTGACATGCTGCATGGGAAATTATATGGGGGGGTGACATGCTGCATGGGAAATTATATGGGGGGGTGACATGCTGCATGGGAAATTATATGGGGGGGTGACATGCTGCATGGGAAATTATATGGGGGGGTGACATGCTGCATGGGAAATTATATGGGGGGGTGACATGCTGCATGGGAAATTATATGGGGGGGTGACATGCTGCATGGGAAATTATATGGGGGGGTGACATGCTGCATGGGGAATTATATGGGGGGGTGACATGCTGCATGGGGAATTATATGGGGGGGTGACATGCTGCATGGGGAATTATATGGGGGGGTGACATGCTGCATGGGGAATTATATGGGGGGGTGACATGCTGCATGGGGAATTATATGGGGGGGTGACATGCTGCATGGGGAATTATATGGGGGGGTGACATGCTGCATGGGACATTATATGGGGGGGTGACATGCTGCATGGGACATTATATGGGGGGGTGACATGCTGCATGGGACATTATATGGGGGGGTGACATGCTGCATGGGACATTATATGGGGGGGTGACATCCTGCATGGGACATTATATGGGGGGTGACATCCTGCATGGGACATTATATGGGGGGTGACATCCTGCATGTGGCATTATATGGGGGGGTGACATGCTGCATGGGGCATTATATGGGGGGGTGACATGCTGCATGGGACATTATATGGGGGGGGTGACATGCTGCATGGGACATTATATGGGGGGGGGTGACATGCTGCATGGGACATTATATGGGGGGGTGACATGCTGCATGGGACATTATATGGGGGGGTGACATGCTGCATGGGACATTATATGGGGGGGGTGACATGCTGCATGGGACATTATATGGGGGGGTGACATGCTGCATGGGACATTATATGGGGGGGTGACATGCTGCATGGGACATTATATGGGGGGGGTGACATGCTGCATGGGACATTATATGGGGGGGTGACATGCTGCATGGGACATTATATGGGGGGGGGTGACATGCTGCATGGGACATTATATGGGGGGGGGTGACATGCTGCATGTGGCATTATATGGGGGGGTGACATCCTGAATGGGGCATTATAAAAACAGGGGAGTGATATCCTGCATGGGTCATTATATGGGGGGGGGGTGACATCCTGAATGGGGCATTATAAAGACAGGGGAGTGATATCTTGCACGGGGCATTATATGGTGGGCGAAAGGGAAATCCTGCATGGGGCATAATAAAGGGGGGGGGGGGGGGACGACAGCCTGCATAGGGCATTATAAGGGGGAAACAGCCTGCCTATTGAGGACCTATGCTGCCTATTGGGGACCTATGCTGCCTATTGGGGGACATTTACCTGCCTATTGAGGACCTCTGCTGCCTATTGGGTACAGTTACCTACCTATTGAAATACCAGTTGATTTAACTTTACTTGTTCTTCATTTTAAATACTGTATTTGTTCCTGTATTGTTTTTTTCTACTACAAAATAAGATATCTGCAGTGTGCATAGGAATTTGTTCATAGTTTTTTTTAAAAACTATATTCCGGCCCTCCAATGGTCTGAGGGACCGTGAACTGGCCCCCTGTTTAAAAAGTTTGAGGACCCCTGTTCTAGAGGGAGAAAAACTAGGAGAGTCACTTATAGAGAAGGATCTGGGTGTACATGGAGATCACAGACTAAATAACAGCATGAAAGGTCAAGTAGCCACTTCTAATGAAAACAGTATACGGTCATACATTAAAAAAGGTATTATTAAAGTTGTGGGACAGGGACGTAATACCGCTACTTCAGCGTGACCTCATCTGGAATAGGAGGTTCATTCTGGGCACCGGTTCACAGAAAAGTCACAGCAGGAATCCATGATGGTTTCAAGAGAAGCCTAGATGTTTTTTTGTTGTTTTTTTTTTTTGTTTTTTTTAGAAGATAATAAGATACTTAAATAAATGTACAAGGAGTAGCGGCTCTCCTTGTGCAGTGACATGCCAAGAGGAGCATTGCATGGCCTATAAGTCTCCTTACACTGCCATGTCTCCTTACACTGCCATGTCAGACAAGTCACCCTCCACAAGGAGAAACATTACCACTTAGACCCCAGTCTAATCATATAGCCAAATTAGATATATTTTGTTTTGCACTGAGGAGGAGCAACAACCCAAAACACGTGTCTGAAAATAGAGATTCTGGTTTGGCTTTTTTCCTAAGTCACATGGCAAGGCTCGTTAAAGGGTCGACAGTCGAACTTGACAGTCATGTGTCTTGTCAACCGTACTAGCCATGTTATTATAGTGCACTCTCCATTCATTTCTATGGGAGATGAACAGAAACCACAATAAGAAGATAACGGTCCAGCCATGAACTTACGTGGTGCTGCTGCTTCCGTGTTCTCCGAGCCTCTCGTACTGGTTGGGTCGGGCTACGAAGCTATTGATGATCCCAGGAGAAGATTCCTCGCTGGGACTGACCTCTGTGGAGCTGTAGTCATTGTATGCGTCACTTCTCAGCCTGGTGGTCGCCATGATTCCTAAACCAACAGAAGAGTGAAGAGTGTAAAACCAAGGAAAGCAAAGTACTGGGCTCTGGAGACAGCACATCTACTTAAAGGGAATCCGTCAGTAGGATCAACCCTTCTAAGCCGTCTATATGAGCACACAGGTCATAGGAAGCTGAATGTGACACCTTGATATCTGTGATCTGATGTCTTGTTCCAGAGAAATCCACATTTTTCTTAATATGTAAATGAGCTGATAAAATCTGTGGGCCGGACATAGATCTCCCTGAGAATCTGCCTCCAGAGCTTATGTTAAATGAAAGGAAGCATTACCAGTGTGAGACATGTAATGACTGACATGACAGTCTGCTCTCGGATCTTCATGTCTCACACTAGTAACGCGCTCTTTCAGTTAACCTAAACTCTATTTGCTTACAAGGCATCACCTGCTGACTAGACATGAGCGGCCTTGCTCAATGCCCGTACATTTAGTGAGGCCGGACATGTCTAGTTGGATTGTGGCTGGATCTATTCAAATCACATACTTGCGGTCCTATAACCGCCTGCTCCCAGCAAGGAGAATCCTGACAGTGCGTGCTGTGATGATTCACTTGGACAACCCCTTTAAAGGATAGTAAACTATCCCCTGTCCTATGGATTCCCACTGGAACCCCAAGAATTGGGTTCTAGATCTCAGGAATCCAGAATGTTGAATAGATCGGAGGTGTGTATGCTTGACCTTTCCGCAACCCAATGTCTATGAGACTGCAGAAAATAGCAATGGAAAAAAAAAAAAGAAACCGGTCACCGTTTTGATTTCAACAGATTCTGTATGAATGTAAAACAATCCCGGGCGATAACCGTCACGCCACTGTGGGCTGCTAAAGAAGCTGCCCGAAACCGGGCGAGGATCATGCACAAGTCCTATCTGATAAGTGGGACCCTGCACAACAATAATGATGGCAAATCAGACAATTGCCTGACAAACTAGACCGCCGCCGGCACGTGGGGCTATCCCTGACAATCTAGACCGCCGCCGGCGCGTGGGGCTACGCCTGACAAACTAGACCGCTACCGGCCCTATGCCTGGGACACTAGACCGACAACGTGTGGGGCTACAGCTATCTTATGCCAAAAGTCTCAAAAAAATAACCAATATACATCAGTCGTCTGCAATCAGTATGACTACAACTCCCAGCATGCACTACCAGTCATTATCACAGGTAGGGAAGTCGTCTTATCAGTCCAGCTAAATCCTTGTTCACACGTTCAGTATTTGGTGAGTTTTTTACATCAGTATTTGTAAGCCAAAACCAGGAGTAAATGAGAAATCCAGAAGTGGTGACGTGTTTCTATTATACTTTACCTCTGATTGTTCCACTCCTGGTTTTGGCTTACAAATACTGACCGTGTGAACATGACCTAATAGGTAGAAATATATGTCCAGCAATTATCGCAGAAAACAGGTCCCTTCATAGCCCCATATAAAAAGCTAATATACTGATGTCGGTGCAGTGATTCTCCATTCATCAGGGAACCTGCTCACATTTGGTCTGGAGATTGCACAATCTGAGACTTTTGCACTGAATTAATATAGGGAACTTACAAATCAGAAACCAGCAAAAAAGTGCAGAGTCGGGAGCACAGTGCTACATGACACACAAAGGGGCTGATTCAATATATATATATATATATATATATATATATATATATATATATATATATATATATATATATATATATATATATATATATATATATATATATATATATAATCACACACACTGATAAAAAGAAAAAATAATTATAAATATTTTAATAATATTGCAATTAACCTCCTTATTCCCATTTGAAAATAAAGGAATTATACAAAGATAAATAAAATAAGTATATACATTACCACAGCACCCAGAAAATTCCAATCAAAATTATTTAACCCATGTGGTAAACGCCATAAAGGAACGGGAAAAAAAAAAAATTGCAGGTTGTTTTGGAGTTCTTGCATTTCCCTCTAAATATAATAAAAAGTTATAAAAGAAAAAAAAAAAAAAAAAAAACTTATTTACCCTAAAATGGTGTCATTAAAAATTTGAGTTCACCATGGAAAAAAAAAAAAAGCCCCCCACAACCCTCTGATGACATAAAAATAAAGAAATTAAGACTCAGAAAATGGCGACAATTTTTTTTTTTAACCAACTTCTGAATCTTTTTAAAGCACTAAAATTATTATAATAATAATAATAATAATAATAATAATAAATACACGTCTAGTTTCTCCATAATGGTGCAGACCTGGAGAATCATATTTAAGGGTCTTTTTTGGCTGCACAATAAACGCTGTAAAAACAAAACCCCAAAACAATGTCGAAATTGAGGTTTGGGGGGTTATTGCAGGGGGTCCCATTTCAGCACATTTGGTTTTAATTAACCTGCTTTTCAGCAGCCTGTACCTTACACCTGCCTGCAGGCAATATGGGGGAACACAGCAGTTATTTCTTGGACAGGTGGATCCAGGAGGGTCATGAGAGCTGCTGAATGCTCCAGGAAGACCCTCCTTACAGTATCTGCACCTTCCTGCTCTGATATTATGCATTTCCATATGATAAATCACAATATTGACCCTCGCTGGCCCCCGTACTGCCGATATTGCCCTTCTAACTGACCATATCACCACACTGACCCTCTCCGGCCGCCGTACTGGCCGGCTAATTCCACGCTCCCCAGTACTTACATGCTCAGGGCCCCGCGGTCTCGGCAGTGACACCAGCAGCAGCGGTCTTCACACACTTCCTGCTCCTCCGCTCTGTCAGCTCCTCATCATTACCTCCAGCACCAGCAGCAAACACTACAGTCACGTGAGGGGCTGATCAGCTGATCGTCGCCATGACAACTGAATTATAATTTATTTTTTTTTTCTTCCTTTTGAACCTCGGAAACTTTATTGTTTTATCTACAAGGAAGAACCGTGTCCCTGTTTAGGCGTTTATGTCGTTATTTATTTATACCTTTATGTCTTTTCCGTGAATATTATTTATATAAAGGCTGTCAAAGTAGGTTTTGTGTTTGTCGCTTTACTGACGGGTTACTTGCAATAAACAGTTGCTTACACTAGGTGGCGATAGAGCCTAATAGAAAACTATAGTGTCATGGAGTTAGCCGGCCACTTGGTGGCGCTGTGTATACAAAAATAGATAGAAAGATTATTATTATTATTTATTATTATAGCGCCATTTATTCTATGGCGAGATAGCTAATTATGGCAGACAGAAAAATAATGTTTTGCTTCTATAGGGACCGTGCCTATATATAGTCTGTATAAGGGAAAATATATCAGAAGGAATGAAAATTTATTAAAGGGGTGGTCGCAACATAAATTATGGTTAAAGGGGTTATTCACTATCTGGACAACCCCTTTTTTTTAAGGTAACATGTTTTCTGATTGGAGTCGTTCTCTTTCTTCTCCATCTTGTCCAGACGCCATGATGACTTTTCCCATCCACAGCCGTCTCTGCAGACTCCCTTCATCTCCAGTCTTCTGCAGCACATCCCGACATGGTGCCCTTAACAATAAGCATTATAATGCTCCTGCATAAAAATATCTGCCCTACGCTGAGCCCCTGAATAATTGCCCCTCACTATATTCCCTGCACAAAGTATGACCCCCACACTGTCCCTCATATGGTACATAGTGTTGAGCGAGCACTAAAATGCTCGGGTGCTCGAAGCTCGGGCCGAGCTCACTGTGATACTCGGGTGCTTGACCCGAGCAACGAGCCCAATGTTAGTCTATGGGAGACCCGAACATTTTTGCGGCGGCTCCCCCGGCAGTCTGTAGAAAGCCTAAAAAGTGCCCAAAACGATAGTGACAGTGCTCAAATGACATGGGGACAGCATGGGGATCACCCCAGGAAGCATTTCTGACCCCCAGGTCACTGCTGTCAACAACATGGTCAGAGGTATTAATACACTTTTACAGGCTCACAATAAAACGTTCAAAAACGAAAGTGAAAGTGCTTTCCTGTGAAATATGTTAACCCCTTAACGACCATGGGTCTTTCTGTTTCTTCCCAGAGCCAGAACTTTTTTAATTTTCGTTCAATATGGCCATGTGAGGGCTTATTTTTTGCGGGACGAGTTGTACTTTTAACCCCTTAAGCCCCGCGGGTGGTTTGCACGTTAATGACCGGGCCAATTTTTACAATTCTGACCACTGTCACTTTATGAGGTAATTACTCTGGAACGCTTCAACGGATCCCCCTGATTCTGAGATTGTTTTTTCGTGACATATTGTACTTCATGATAGTGGTAATATTTCTTCGATATCACTTGCGTTTATTTGTGAAAAAAACGGAAATTTGGCGAAAATTTTGCAATTTTCAAAATTTGAATTTTTAAGCCCTGAAATCAGAGCGATATGTCACACAAAAGAGTTAATAAATAACATTTCCCACATGTCTACTTTACATCAGCACAATTTTGGAACCAAAATTTTTTTTTGTTAGGGAGCTATAAGGGTTAAAAGTTGACCAGCGATTTCCCATTTTTCCAACAAAATTTACAAAACTATTTTTTTTAGGGACCACATCACATTTGAAGTCACTTTGAGAGGTCTTTATGACAGAAAATACCCAAAAGTGACACCATTCTAAAAACTGCACCCCTCAAGGTGCTCAAAACCACATTCAAGAACTTTATTAACCCTTCAGGTGCTTCACAGGAATTTTTTGAATGTGGAAGAAAAAAATGAACATTTAACTTTTTTCACAAAAATGTTACTTTAGACCCAATTTTTTTTATTTTCACAGGGGTAACAAGAAAAAATGGACCCCAAAATTTGTTGTGCAATTTCCCCTGGGCACGCAGATACCCAATATTTGGGGAAAAAATACTGTTTGGGCGCACGGCAGGGCTCGGAAGGGAAGGAGCGCCATTTGACTTTTTGATTGTAAAATTTGCTTGAATAATTAGCGGACGCCATGTTGTGTTTGGAGAGCCCCTGTGTGCCCAAACTTTGGAGCTCCCCCACAAGTGACCCCATTTTGGAAACGAGACCCCCCAAGGCACCTTTCTAGATGCATAGTGAGCACTTGGAACCCCCAGGTGCTTCACAAATTGATTCGTAACAATGAAAAAGTGAAAAAAAAAAACACTTTTTCATTTTTATGAATCAATTTGTGAAGCACCTGAGGGTTCCAAGTGCTCACAATGCATCTAGATAGGTGCCTTGGGGGGTCTAGTTTCCAAAATGGGGTCACTTGTGGGGGAGCTCCAATGTTTGGGCACACAGCGGCTCTCCAAACGCAACATGGTGTCGCTAACAATTTGAGCCGATTTTCCGTTAAATTTGTTAGAGGACACCATGTTGCATTTAGAGAGTCCCTGTGTGCCCAAACATTGGAGCTCCCCCACAAGTGACCCCATTTTGGAAACTAGACCCCCCAAGGCACCTATCTAGATGCATAGTGAGCACTTGGAACCCCCAGGTGCTTCACAAATTGATTCGTAACAATGAAAAAGTGAAAAAAAAAACACTTTTTCATTTTTATGAATCAATTTGTGAAGCACCTGGGGGTTCCAACTGCTCACTATGCATCTAGATAGGTGCCTTGGGGGGTCTAGTTTCCAAAATGGGGTCACTTGTGGGAGAGCTCCAATGTTTGGGCACACAGGGACTCTCTAAATGCAACATGGTATCCGCTAACAAATTGAATGGAAAATCGGCTCAAATTGTTAGCGGACACCACATTGCGTTTGGAGAGCCCCTCTGTGCCCAAACTTTGGAGCTCCCCCACAAGTGACCCCATTTTGGAAACTAGACCCCCCAAGGCACCTTTCTAGATGCATAGTGAGCACTTGGAACCCCCAGGTGCTTCACAAATTGATTCGTAATAATGAAAAAGTGAAAAAAAAACACTTTTTCATTATTACGAATCAATTTGTGAAGCACCTAGGGGTTCCAAGTGCTCACTATGCATCTAGATAGGTGCCTTGGGGGGTCTAGTTTCCAAAATGGGGTCACTTGTGGGGGAGCTCCAATGTTTGGGCACACAGGGACTCTCTAAATGCAACATGGTATCCGCTAACAAATTGAATGGAAAATCGGCTCAAATTGTTAGCGGACGCCACATTGCGTTTGGAGAGCCCCTCTGTGCCCAAACTTTGGAGCTCCCCCACAAGTGACCCCATTTTGGAAACTAGACCCCCCAAGGCACCTTTCTAGATGCATAGTGAGCACTTGGAACCCCCAGGTGCTTCACAAATTGATTCGTAATAATGAAAAAGTGAAAAAAAAAACACTTTTTCATTTTTACGAATTAATTTGTGAAGCACCTAGGGGTTCCAAGTGCTCACTATGCATCTAGATAGGTGCCTTGGGGGGTCTAGTTTCCAAAATGGGGTCACTTGTGGAGGAGCTCCAATGTTTGGGCACACAGGGACTCTCCAAATGCAACATGATATCCGCTAACAATTTGAGCCGACAATTTGTTAGCGGATATCATGTTGCATTTGGAGAGTCCCTGTGTGCCCAAACATTGGAGCTCCCCCACAAGTGACCCCATTTTGGAAACTAGACCCCCCAAGGCACCTATCTAGATTCATAGTGAGCACTTGGAACCCCAGGTGCTTCACAAATTGATTCATAAAAATGAAAAAGTGTTTTTTTTTTCACTTTTTCATTTTTACGAATCAATTTGTGAAGCACCTGGGGGTTCCAAGTGCTCACTATGCATCTAGAAAGGTGCCTTGGGGGGTCTAGTTTCCAAAATGGGGTCACTTGTGGGGGAGCTCCAAAGTTTGGGCACAGAGGGGCTCTCCAAACGCAATGTGGTGTCCGCTAACAATTTGAGCCGATTTTCCATTCAATTTGTTAGCGGATACCATGTTGCATTTAGAGAGTCCCTGTGTGCCCAAACATTGGAGCTCCCCCACAAGTGACCCCATTTTGGAAACTAGACCCCCAAGGCACCTATCTAGATTCATAGTGAGCACTTGGAACCCCAGGTGCTTCACAAATTGATTCATAAAAATGAAAAAGTGTTTTATTTTCACTTTTTCATTTTTACGAATCAATTTGTGAAGCACCTGGGGGTTCTAAGTGCTCACTATGCATCTAGATAGGTGCCTTGGGGGGTCTAGTTTCCAAAATGGGGTCACTTGTGGGGGAACTCCAATGTTTGGGCACACAGGGGCTCTCCAAACGCAACATGGCGTCCGCTAACAATTTGAGCCGATTTTCCATTCAATTTGTTAGCGGACACCATGTCGCGTTTGGAGAGCCCGTGATGTGCCTAAACAGTGGAGCTCCCCCACAAGTGTCCCCATTTTGGAAACTATACCCCTCAAAGATTTTATTAAGGTGTATAGTGAACATTTTGAACCCAGAGGTACGGCACATTATTTGTTTACATTAGGTCATCATATTGAATAAGTTGTCATTATTCTTGAGCGCAAGTGCTCGCTACTTGAGTTTGCATCGGGTACTCAGGTATGCACCATATACAGCGTGTGCTCGAGTGACATGCTCGAGTCCCTGCTCCGCATGTTTCACGGTTATTATACACCCAAAAAAAAACATGCGGGGATCGCTCGTGCATGGCAGGCAATCCCCGTAAAGTTTTTTGGCCGCGAAGCATATGGGGCAGAGACTCGAGCATGTCACTCAAATACCCACGATACTAAATGCATACCAGAGCACCCGATGCAAACTCAAGTAGCGAGCACTTGCTCTCAACACTAGTCGCCATATCGTCATCTTTTTTTCTTACTTTTGAAAAAAATCCCAACCCCAGCCCTAACCCTAGCACAACCCTAGCCCCAGCACAACCCTAGCCCCAGCACAACCCTAGCCCCAGCACAACCCTAGCCCCAGCACAACCCTAGCCCCAAACCCAGCCCTAACCCTAGCCCAATCCTAACTCAAGAGTTTATTTTTGACGCCGTTCCTTGTGCGGTATAAGTGATTAGACGACTTTATTCTTCGGGTCGGTGTGATTACAGCAATGCCAGAATCATATGGGGTTTTTATGACTGACAGCTGTCACACACTAAAAGACGCATTTTTTGTAAAATCTAGTTTTTGCATCGCCATATTTTGAGAGCTATAATTTTTCCAGATTTTGGCAGACAGTCATGTGACGGCTCGTTTTTTGCGGGATGACTTGACGTTGTTATTGGTGCCATTTTCAGGCACGTGACATTTTTTGATCGCTTTCTATTCTGATTTTTGGGAGGCAGAATAAACAAAAACCAACAATTCAGGAATTGTTTTTTTTTTTTTTTTTTTTATTCTGTTCCGCGTGTGGTAAAATTGATGAGGCAGCTTTACTCTTCGGGTCAGTACGTTTACAGCGGTACCACATTTGTATCATTTTTCTATGTTTTGGCGCTTATACACAATAAAAGCTATTTTATAGAAAAAAATATTTTTTAGTATCGCTTTATTCTGAGAGCTATAACTTTTTTATTTTTCGGCTGATGGAGCTATATGGCGGCTTGTTTTTTGCGGGACGAGATGACGTTTTCAGCGGTATCATTTTTATTTATATGCGTCTTTTTGATCGCGTGTTATTCCACTTTTGTTTGGCGGTATGGTGATAAAGCATTGTGTTTGCTTGTTTTTGTTTTTTTTTTTTTTACCGTGTTCACTGAAGGGGTTAACTAGTGGGACAGTTTTATAGGTCAGGTTGTTCCGGACGCGGCGATACCAAATATGTGTACTTTTATTGTTTTTTTTTTATTTTTTTTATAATAATATTTATTGATGGGTACATTATATTTTTATTTTTGGTGTATTATTTTTTTTATTTTTTTATAATATTTTTGCACATTTTTTTTTTTTTTTTTTTCCACTTTCACACAGTTTATACACTTTATTACTTTGTCCCACTCTGGGACTTTCACTTTTTTTTTCTGATCGCCTGCATGGCACAGGAATGGAGCACCATCCCTATGCCATGAAGGCTGTCAGAAGTGCACAGTGTGAAGATTGCTTGGAGATGCACTGCGCATGTCCAAGCAATCTTCCTGCTCTCTGGTGACCCGGATGTTGTCATGACGACATCGGGTCGTCATGGCAACACCCGGGAAGCCTTTGCAGACTGCGCTGGAAGCCGGAAGAGGAGGTGAGTATCGCCGATCACCTCCCCTTGCCCCCGCAATGCCGCAATCGACTTCGATCGACTTCGATCGCAGCATCGCGGGGGTTAATGTGCTGGGAGCGGTGCGTGACCGCTCCCTGCACATAGTACCGGGTGTCAGCTGTGACAATCAGCTGACACCCGGCGGCGATCGCACCCGCACAGCCTGTGTGCGCGCGCGATCGCCATGACGTACTAATACGGGTCTGGCTCTTAAGTCCCAGGGCACAGACGCGTATTAGTACGTCAGATGTTATTAAGGGGTTAAACACCATCACTGGTTTTACCATATCGTGTGCTGGAAAATGGGAAAAAAATTCCAAGTGCAGTGAAACTGCAAAAAAAATGCAATTCCACAGTTGTTTTTTGGGTCCTTTTTTTACCACGTTCACAGATTGCTAAAACTGACCTGCCATCATTATTTTCCAGGTCGTTACGAGTTCATAGACACCAAACATGTATAGGTTCTTTTTTATTTAAGTGGTGAAAAAAAAATCCAATGCTTGCTAAAAAAACAAAAAAAAATGACGCTATTTTCCGAGACCCTTAGCTTCTCCATTTTTCGGGATCTGGGGCCAGGTGAGGGCTTATTTTTTGCGTGCCGGGCTGACGTTTTTATTGATACCATTTTGGGGTAGATCCGATGTTTTGATCGCCCGTTATTGCATTTTATTGCAAAGTTGTAGTGACCAAAAAAACTTAATTCTGGCGTTTAAAATTTTTTTCTCGTTACACCGTTTACTGATTGTATTAATTCTTCTTTTATATTGATAGATCGGGCGATTCTAAACGCGGCGATACCAAATATGTGTATGTGGTTTTTTTTTATATATATATATATATATATATATTTTATTTTGAATGGGGCGAAAGGGGGGTGACTTAAACTTTTATATATTTTTTATTTTTTAAAAAACTTTTTTTTTACACTTTCTGCTTGCTTCTATAGTCTCCAGAGGAGACTAGAAGCAGCAGTTGTCGGATTGCTTCTACTGCATACAAGCGATGAGCAGATCGCTTGTATGCAGGAGAAATGCTCACTTGCTTTGAGCGCTGACCACTAGGTGGCGCTCATAGCAATTGAGACATGACAACCACAGGCGTCTGCTGCAGACCCAGAGTTGTCATGCCCACCCATTGGTGACCCGCGATCACGTGACGGGGTCACTGATGGGCGGGGCTTAGGACTCCCGGAAGCGCGAGTTAAATGCCACTGTCAGAGATTTAACATGTTAACAGCCGTGGGTGGATTGCGATTCCAATAATCAGCTGACATGTGCTCGCTTCAGTGCGGCCTCACCGCCGGAGCCCCCGCTGAACCGGCCTTCCCGACCTGGTGCGTACTATTACTGACCAGGTCGGAAAGGGGTTAAGGAACATCCTTTCCAGGGTAAAGACTTGTGTATAAGGTAAAATAAATAACGAAAAACAAAAATACTCCTCCACACCTTGGGCTATGTTCACAAGTAGCATTTTTTATGCGTTTTTGCACTTTTGTATTGCTTTCAACCGTGACAAATGCATTCACCGGGAAATGTCATTTTAACATTTTACAACCTTATCTGGCCATGTGCTGTGTGACACATGCATACAGTGCTAAAAAGACATGGGAACAGCATGGGGAAGACCCCTGGAAGCATTTCTGACACCCAGGTCACTGCCTAAAAGTGTGCCCATCAGAAGTGATCCTTGCCGCATCAGAAGATGCAGACTTGCAACTATCCCCGTGCAAGTCCTTGTCCCAGGGCAGTGTTCAATTGTACCTCCCCCATAACTTGCAATACAAGCGCAAGTACGCAGCCTGCCACCCACCCACCCGCAGGCTGCAATACCATACTGCTAGCTTTCACTACCTCATGGCCGCTTCGGCAGCGAGGTATCCATACTCTGTCCTCAGCCGCCCGGCGGCCGGGTGTCCACGCTCGGTCCCCAGCCGCCAGGTGGCGGCCAGGTGTCCATACTCGGTCCCCAGCCGCCCTGATTTCTCCTGTCACCTTCAACCACACTTTTCTTAGCCCGGCCTGCTTTAGGGCAGCATTGGACGAGCCCACCAGAGAACCAGACTCCTCCGGTGGGCCCTGGCTTCTCCATCAGGGGAGTTGAGAGTGCCTAGGTGAGGAGCATGATGATGATGATAGAAGTTAGCATCCGCTTTGTTTTCTTGGAATGCAAGCGCATGTATGTAGTAGCGGCTAGGCCTGAGGTGGTCCGCGTTTTGGCGCATATCCTACCTCCTCCGAGGATTGCTGGATGTTTTCCTGCTACTATCCCAGTTCTATGACTCCCGTTAAAACAAAGCTTCAGGTGATAAATGATGGATGAGGTGGTGGCAAAGGAGAAAGAGCAGGAGGAACAGGGACCATTCACATCAATATCAGGCCAGTCAACCAGATATGTCTTGTAGGATATGTTTCTGTAACAAAAGGAGCGGTTCAGCTACACAGTTATAGGGCATACAGTGAGTGCAATGCCTAACAAAAATTTCGAGCCACTCCAATGCCCCTTGGAAATGACATGGAGGTCAGAGGGCGTTAACTAAACCTTTTTTTCGATTTATAGCAACTGGGTCTCCCGTGCACTGTTGGCCTAAGCAGTGAATGGAAGGCTTTCCAAAAATTATGAGGAACTGCAATGCCCCTTACAAGAGCCATGTGTGGCACCCCAGGGGTCTGGTCACCACAGTAATAGAGATATTACGTCGGAGAGCAAGTGGGAGGTTTCCTGGTCAGGATCCCTTAAACATGCAACATCCTCCTGCCCCAGTCCTGGGAGGGGAGAATTCTGCCCTTATAAACTGGATCTGGGGCAGGGTTGAGTGAGTCAGAGAACAGTCAGAGTCAGAGTGAGAGCAAGGGAAAGTAACAGCAAGGAGCTCTGTAGGAGCTAGGAGCTAAAGACCAGGGGCTGGAAGCTGAGCAGAGCTCGCCCTGGCAGAAGACAATAGGAACCGGACACAGGAGTCCGAAGCTGTGAGGACTTATATATCCAGCAGCAGAAACCAGCCGGCAGGGGATTTCAGGTCCTCTGGCCATAGAAGCCCGGAGGCTCAGTCACAAGCAAGGGACCAGCACCGCCGTCGTGGAGCGGAGGCTAACAGAAGGCCCCAAGTCACCAGCCATACGGGTGAGCACCACACGGTATACTCAGGGACGTGGGCTACTTCTACCCGCTTACAGCAAGGTAGCCAGGAAGAGTGCAGACAGACGGGGAGGCCTACAACTCCACCTGGCCAGGGGAACTCCTGCTTGCTCACAGACTGACCAGGCCTCTTATGCTAGCCAGTACTTCCGGGAGGGTCTACCTTATAATCATCAGTAAAGACCCTGAACTGCACTGCAAAGACTCTGAGT
The DNA here is from genome assembly GCF_046119375.1 of Phyllobates terribilis. Lineage (NCBI taxonomy): Eukaryota > Metazoa > Chordata > Amphibia > Anura > Dendrobatidae > Phyllobates > Phyllobates terribilis. The sequence goes on along the minus strand of NW_027362770.1, from coordinate 134,402,797 downwards.
CGTTCCTGCTGCGCTCGTGCACCATCACCCCCATCATCCACACTCACTGCCCTGAGGCTATACTCCTCCCGAGGGGAGTTATCCCATTCTATGCTGCGCACACAACACCAGCCTCAGCGGTCTGCCTCGCAGCGGTGGTACTCCCTGACCGCAACCCACGGGTGGCGCAGTCGGACAATTAACCTCAAAACCTAAGAAAGACTGCCACTGGTTTGACCAGCCTGAGCCATGGGACCGGGTCACCGCCACGGAGACTACAGACCCCAGAGACCCGGCACAGGGTATCCCACACACGTGTACACACGGCCCAGGGGGCGCGTCACTTGCAATGCCCCTTACAAGAGCCATGCAGTACAGCATATTACAAACATAAGTCCCATTATTGGGGAGTGGGTGTCCCATAGTATTTGCTTATGCCTTGCAAGCAAAAGCTGCCAAAAATTAGGACGGAGCAACTTGCAATGCCCCTTACAAGAGCCATGCAGTACAGCATATTACAAACATAAGTCCCATTATTGGGGAGTGGGTCTCCCATAGTATTTGCTTATGCTTTCCCAGCAAAAGCTGCCAAAAATTAGGACGGAGCAATTTGCAATGCCCCTTACAAGAGCCATGCAGTACAGCATATTACAAACATAAGTCCCATTATTGGGGAGTGGGTGTCCCATAGTATTTGCTTATGCTTTCCCAGCAAAAGCTGCCAAAAATTAGGACGGAGCAACTTGCAATGCCCCTTACAAGAGCCATGCAGTACAGCATATTACAAACATAAGTCCCATTATTGGGGAGTGGGTGTCCCATAGTATTTGCTTATGCTTTCCCAGCAAAAGCTGCCAAAAATTAGGACGGAGCAACTTGCAATGCCCCTTACAAGAGCCACGCAGTACAACATATTACAAACATAAGTCCCATTATTGGGGAGTGGGTGTCCCATAGTATTTGCTTATGCCTTGCAAGCAAAAGCTGCCAAAAATTAGGACGGAGCAACTTGCAATGCCCCTTACAAGAGCCATGCAGTACAGCATATTACAAACATAAGTCCCATTATTGGGGAGTGGGTCTCCCATAGTATTTGCTTATGCTTTCCCAGCAAAAGCTGCCAAAAATTAGGACGGAGCAACTTGCAATGCCCCTTACAAGAGCCATGCAGTACAGCATATTACAAACATAAGTCCCATTATTGGGGAGTGGGTGTCCCATGGTATTTGCTTATGCTTTCCCAGCAAAAGCTGCCAAAAATTAGGACGGAGGAACTTGCAATGCTGGCACCCTGGTGGTATAGTGGTGGTGGAGGCTGAGGATAAGGAGAAGAAGATTAAACAGCCGAAACGAGGAAGCGTATACCCATGTGTGGGTGTGAAGCGGTGCATGTGAATACACCTCCCGAAATAACACAGTGGATTTGACTTTATGTTACTCTGCTGTCATTTGGTGGTGATGAGAAGTCTGGCCCAATCCAGCCCTTGTTCATTTTGATAAGGGTCAGCTTGTCAGCATTGTCAGTTGACAGGCGAGTGCGCTTATCAGTTATAATTCCCCCAGCGGCACTAAAAACACGCTCCGATAACACGCTAGCGGCAGGGCATGCCAGGACCTCCATGGCGTACAGAGCGAGTCCATTCCAAGTGTCCAGCTTGGATACCCAATAATTAAAAGGCACAGAGGAATCACAGAGGACGCTGGTACGATCGGCAAGGTACTCCCTCACCATCTTTTGAAACTTTCCACTCCTTGTGAGAGTACCCCGCGCCTCAGGGCCTGTAAGCTGGGCGGGTGTCAGAAAACTGTCCCAGAACGTTGACAGTGTTCCCCTGCCTCTGCTGGATTGGAGTTGCATCTCTCTCGCCTGTACGCCTTGGTTGGGCAACGAACTGTGACCTCTGCCGCTAGCGTGTTCAGATGGGAATTTTTTTAAGAGTTCTGCAGCAAGGGCCTTCTGGTATTGCCCCGTTTTTGTAGACCTCTCCACCTCAGGAATAAGAGAGTGAAAGTTCTCCTTGTAGCGGGGGTCTACAGGTGTCACCAACCAGTAATGACTGTCACCCAACATTTTGACAACGCGAGGGTCACGGTTAAGACAGCGTAACATAAAGTCAGCCATGCGTGCCAGACTGGTAACGGGCAAGATTTCCGTGTCCTCACCAAGATGACGACTTGTACAGGTACTACCGTCTACAACGCATGATAGCAGCTCCTGTTCTTCCTCCTCCTCCTCTCCCTCATTGTCCCCCAATGCACGTTGGGATGAGATGAGGCTGGGCTGTGTGTAATCGCCCGCTACGGCTTCTTGATCCATCTCATCATACTCTGGCTGCAATGCCTCCTCTTTAATTCTCTGCAGAGAGCGTTGCAAAAGACAGACAAGTGGGATGCTAACACTAATGATGGCGTCATCGCCACTCACCATCTTGGTGGCCTCCTCAAAGTTTGTCAGGATGGTACATATGTCAGACATCCAGGTCCACTCCTGAGGTCTTATGTGTGGAGTCTGACCTGAATATCGACGGCCTTGTTGCAGCTGGTACTCCACAACTGCTCTCTTCTGCTCACAAATCCTTTGCAACATGTGGAGGGTAGAGTTCCAACGTGTGGGGACATCACACACCAGTCGGTGTGCCGGAAGCTGCAAACGCTGCTGCAACACAGCAAGGGCGGCGGAAGCTGTAGCCGACTTGCGAAAATGAGCTGACAGGCGGCGTACTTTCACGAGCAGATCTGGCAACTCGGGGTACGATTTAAGAAACCGCTGAACCACGAGGTTAAGCACATGAGCCAGGCATGGTACGTGTATGATCTCACCTCGCCTCAGAGCCGCCACCAGGTTACGGCCATTGTCACACACGACCATGCCGGGATGTAGGTTCAGCGGTCTCAGCCACAGATCTGCCTGCTCTTTCAAAGCTGTCCACAACTCACAAGCAGGGTGAGGTTTATCACCTAAGCTTATGAGTTTCAGCACAGCCTGTTGCCGCTTGGCGGAGGCAGTACTGCAATGCTTCCAGCTTGTAACTGATGTGGTGATATCTGAGATGGAGGCTGAACATGAGGAGGAGGAGGATGATGCGCAGGAGCTGTACACTGTGGGGGCAACTCTGACTGACATAGGGCCCGCAATCCTCGGTGTGGGGAGGATGTGTTCCGTCCCAAGGTCCGACTGGGTCCCGGCTTCCACTATGTTTACCCAGTGTGCCGTCAGAGAGATGTACCGTCCCTGGCCACAAGCACTTGTCCACGTGTCCGTTGTCAGGTGGACTCTCCCAGTAACTGCGTTGTTGAGGGCACGGCAGATGCTTTGGGACACGTGCTTGTGTAGTGCGGGGATGGCACACCGGGCAAAATAGTGTCGGCTGGGGACCGAGTACCGAGGGACGGCCACCGCCATAAGATTGCGGAAGGATTCCGTCTCCACCAGCCTAAAAGGCAGCATTTCCATTGCAAGCAGTCATGAAATGTGCGAATTTAGGACTGTGGCCTGTGGGGCGTTAGCTGCGAATTTCCGCTTTCGTTCAAAGGTCTGGGATATGGACAATTGAACGCTGCGGTGGGACGTGGACGTGGACGTTAATGCTGTTTCTTGAGAAACTGCCATAACAAGTGAAGACTGAGAGGAGGGGGCATCTTTACATGCAGTATGGACAGGGGATTGCCTTGCACACAGAACAGGGGGTTCTATTGCACGCACAACAGTGGAAGAAGCAGTGGTGACACCCGCTGACACTGGTCGTGGACCCTGGGTTTCGCCCCACAAAGTCTGGTGCTTTGCTGCCATGTGCCTGATCATGCTGGTGGTGGTCAGGCTGTTAGTTTTGTCACCCCTGCTGATGCTGGCATGGCAGGTGGAACATATGGCATTTTTGGGGTTATCAGCAGAGTCTTTGAAGACCTAGCGCTTGTACTGGCAACGTCCCTCGTGTTGGTGTTACGGGGAACGGTTGCTTGCCTTCTGTCTGCGGCCACCACACCGCTTCTTCCTGCCTGTTGGGGTACTCTGCCTCCCTCCCCCTGTGTGCTGCTGGCCTCACTCTGCATGTCCTCCTTCCACATTGGGTCAGTTACTAGATCATCCACCACCTCCTCCTCTTCCACTTGCGCACCACGATCCTCCTCCTCACTTCCTGGCAATTGTGTCTCGTCATCGTCCACCTCTTGTGACAGATTGCCAACGTCGACTTCCTGTGGCCGTGGCTGTTCAAATATTTGGGCATCGCAACATGGGATCTCCTCTTCCACCACTTCAAGCGTATCAGGCGAGGGGCCCAAATATGGAAATGGACCAGTGAACAGCTCTTCAGAGTGTCCAAGTGTGGGATCACTTGCTGTCTGACGACACTCGGCATGGTGGGAGGAAGGAGCATCAGGGTGAGGAGGAGTATGCGGTCGAGACTCACGGCTATTAAGAGTTGACCGTGTGGAAGACAGACCGGAGGTGGTGGTGCCCAGGTAACTGGAAGTATTGTCTGCTATCCAATTAATAACTTGTTCACACTGATCAGTTCTCAATACTGGTGTTGTTCTGTGCTTCCCTAGTAATTCGGTCAAGAAGTGGGAGCGAGAAGATGTGGCTGTTGGTTGTGGCACATTTTCACCTTGGCCACGGCCCCATCCTCTGCACGAACCATCACCAGAACGTCCACTTCCACGTCCCTTGCCACTCGCCTTGCCCATTGTAAATGAAGTAAAATAGCTTACACTTGCACTATCAATGGAAAAAGGGTAATAAAGAGTAGATTAGAACCGTGGAAGAGGAAAACCACAGTTATTGTTAACTGGGGTATACCACACTTTTTTAAATAGAGATATTTGCGGCTGAACAGTGAGCGACACACTCAAACTGCTTTTTTTTTAGATACCAAAGGCCCAAAACTGGATAGTACAGCGATTTGACCCGTGGAACTGCAAAACCACACTGGGATGTCGGGCCTACACAAGACTATTTTCAACAGATATATTTTTGTGTCACAACAGTCAGGAGACACTACTGTTTTTCTTTACGGAAAAAACTACCAAAACCTGAATAATAGAGATTTTTTACCGTGGAACAGCAAAACCACAGTTATAATTTACTGGTGTATACCAGGCTTTTTAAAATATATATATATTTGCGGCTGAACAGTGAGCGACACACTCAAACTGTTTTTTTTAGATACAAATGGCCCAAAAGTGGATAATACAGAGGTTTGTACCGTGGAACTGCAAAACCACACTTGTATTTCTCGGGCCTACACCAGACTATTTTCAACAGATATATTTGTGTCTGAAAAATCAGGGAGACACTATTATTATTTTTATACAGCAAAAAATGCCAAAAACAGGATAATAGAGATGTTTTACCGTTGAACATCAAAACCACAGTAATAATTTACTGGTGTATACCAGGCTTTTTAAAATATATATATATTTGCGGCTGAACAGTGAGCGACACACTCAAACTGTTTTTTTTAGATACAAATGGCCCATAGAACTGCAAAACCACACTTCTATTTCTCTGGCCTACACCAGACTATTTTCAACAGATATATTTGTGTCTGAAAAATCAGAGGCACACTTTTTTTTTTTTGGGGGGGGGGGGCACCAAAAGGTTAATAAGATGGGTATTTGTACATTGTGAAGGAGGAAAAAAAAAGAGGATTTAGATTAAAAAAAAGGATCTTTCCTGGCCCCCGGGACCTGGAGCTAAGTCCAGCAATTTCAGCAACAGGAGCAGCACATAGGACTGTAATGCAGCGTTTGCTGGTATAACCACAGCGTCTCCTATACAGCCTGCCTGCCTGCCTGCCTGATATACCTGGGATGGATATTAGTCCTGAGAAGGACTGTTTGTTTGATCTGGCAGCCTTTACAGACCCTACACTAACTATTTTGCAGGATATATCTCTCCCTAAATCAGCAGCGCTGTCCCTACACTGTCTGATCCGGAGCGACTGTGTCCAAGATGGCGGCGCCTGATTTTAAATACTCGAGGTGACGCTGTGCGGCCAGCCAATCACTGTAATGCCCACAAACAACATGGCTGCGGCATTACAGTGACTGGCTGGCAATCCCTGCATGTTCATTGGCTCTGTAAAGAGCGCCAAACATGCAGGGCGGAGACCCGAGCTCCCACCCGAGTAACCCGGAAATGCTCGGTGCTCGCCGAACATCCCGAGCAGCGTGATGCTCGGGCGAGTACCGAGCAGTGTCGAGCATGTTCGCTCAACACTAATGGTACATGATCTGCACACTGTCCTCTCCTTCACATACTGGGCCCCCTCTCCACACCGTCCTCTCCTTCACATACTGGGCCCCCTCTTCACACCGTCCTCTCCTTCACATACTGGGCCCCCTCTCCACACCGTCCTCTCCTTCACATACTGGGCCCCCTCTCCACACCGTCCTCTCCTTACCATACTGGGCCCCCTCTTCACACCGTCCTCTCCTTACCATACTGGGCCCCCTCTCCACACCGTCCTCTCCTTACCATACTGGGCCCCCTCTCCACACCGTCCTCTCCTTCACATACTGGGCCCCCTCTCCACACCGTCCTCTCCTTCACATACTGGGCCCCCTCTCCACACCGTCCTCTCCTTCACATACTGGGCCCCCTCTCCACACCGTCCTCTCCTTCACATACTGGGCCCCCTCTCCACACCGTCCTCTCCTTACCATACTGGGCCCCCTCTCCACACCGTCCTCTCCTTACCATACTGGGCCCCCTCTTCACACCGTCCTCTCCTTACCATACTGGGCCCCCTCTCCACACCGTCCTCTCCTTACCATACTGGGCCCCCTCTCCACACCGTCCTCTCCTTCACATACTGGGCCCCCTCTCCACACCGTCCTCTCCTTCACATACTGGGCCCCCTCTCCACACCGTCCTCTCCTTCACAAACTGAGCCCCCTCTCCACACCGTCCTCTCCTTCACATACTGGGCCCCCTCTCCACACCGTCCTCTTCTTCACATACTGGGCCCCCTCTCCACACCGTCCTCTCCTTCACATACTGGGCCCCCTCTCCACACCGTCGTCTCCTTCACATACTGGGCCCCCTCTCCACACCGTCGTCTCCTTCACATACTGGGCCCCCGCTCCACACCGTCCTCTCCTTCACATACTGGGCCCCCGCTCCACACCGTCCTCTCCTTCACATACTGGGCCCCCTCTCCACACAGTCCTCTCCTTCACATACTCGGCCCCCTCTCCACACAGTCCTCTCCTTCACATACTCGGCCCCCTCTCCACACAGTCCTCTCCTTCACATACTCGGCCCCCTCTCCACACCGTCTTCTCCTTCACATACTCGGCCCCCTCTCCACACCGTCTTCTCCTTCACATACTGGGCCCCCTCTCCACACCGTCCTCTCCTTCACATACTGGGCCCCCTCTCCACACAGTCCTCTCCTTCACATACTCGGCCCCCTCTCCACACCGTCTTCTCCTTCACATACTCGGCCCCCTCTCCACACCGTCTTCTCCTTCACATACTGGGCCCCCTCTCCACACCGTCCTCTCCTTCACATACTGGGCCCCCTCTTCACACCGTCCTCTCCTTCACATACTGGGCCCCCTCTCCACACCGTCCTCTCCTTCACATACTGGGCCCCCTCTCCACACCGTCCTCTCCTTCACATACTGGGCCCCCTCTCCACACCGTCCTCTCCTTCACATACTGGGCCCCCTCTCCACACCGTCCTCTCCTTCACATACTGGGCCCCCTCTCCACACCGTCCTCTCCTTCACATACTGGGCCCCCTCTCCACACCGTCCTCTCCTTCACATACTGGGCCCCCTCTCCACACCGTCCTCTCCTTCACATACTGGGCCCCCTCTCCACACCGTCCTCTCCTTCACATACTGGGCCCCCTCTTCACACCGTCCTCTCCTTCACATACTGGACCCCCTCTCCACACCGTCCTCTCCTTCACATACTGGGCCCACTCTCCACACCCTCCTCTCCTTCACATACTTGGCCCCCTCTCCACACTGTCCTCTCCTTCACATACTGGGCCTCCTCTCCACACTGTCCGCTCCTTCACATACTGGGCCCCCTCTCCACACTGTCCGCTCCTTCACATACTGGGCCCCCTCTTCACACTGTCCTTTCCTTCACATACTTCCCCACACTACCTAGTCTCCGTATTGTGCCCCTTCACACTTTTCTCCCCCCATACTCTCCCCTCACATTCCCCCCATTGACCCCTCACACATTCCCTACCCTGTACTACCTCCTTACACATTCTTACCCATTTTGCCCACACTGTCTCCTCACACATTTCCCACCCCCTTGCCCATACTGTCTCTTAATACATCCCCCCACTACCCATACTGTCTTCTTACACATTTCTCTCCCCATTGTCAATTTTGTCTCCTAACATATTCTCCCTTCCAATACTTTGTCCTCATACATTTCCCCATCCCCATACTTTCTCTACAAACTCACTCCCTGCCCATACTCTCTCCTCATATTTGCCTCCTGCCCATACTGTCTCTTCACACATTCCCCCTGCCATAATGTCTCCTCAAACATTCACCACTCACATGCCTATTCTGACTCCACACACATTCCCCAACTCCATATCCATACTGTCTCCTCACATATCCCTCACCCTCTTGCCCATACTGTCTCCTCACACATATCCACCTTGCTCATACTGCTCCTTCACATATACATCCCCTCCACATACTGTCTCCTCACACATTCACCCTCCCAATACGGTTTCTTCACATATTCCCCCCACACTATCTCCTCAAACATCCCCCATACTGTCTCCTTACACATTTTCCCTCCCCCTACTGTCTCCTCACACATTCCTCCTGCCCATTCTGTCTCCTCATACATGCCCTTTCCTCATACTCTCTTCATGCATTTCATTCTGCCCATACTCTCTCCTCACATATTTCTCTACTTTCACTGCCCATACTGTGTCTTCACACATCCCTTGCAAATGCTGTTTCCTCATAGATTCTCCCCTACCATACTGTCTACTCAAACATTCCCCACCTCCTGCCCATACTGTCTCCTCACACATTCCCCACTCCTTGCCCATTATTTTACACATTGTGCCCCACATACGGTCATAAAAGACATCTGGAAGGCATTTAAATATTTTATTTTTTTATTTTCATCTTATTTCCCTTGTGACTGGGACTGGTATATTAGCCTCAGTTACAAAGAAAATGTAGCCTCCTAGCTGCATAGCAGTGTGGTAGTAAACTGTCTTTGCCATATCTTTAGGTAGAGACGCTGTCTCTTTTTTTTTAATCAGTGAGTACACTGGGATGATCATACTGTGTGGTGGTCAATGTGGGGTTCATTATACTGTTTGGAGGGCTATGTGGGGCCATTATAATGTTTGGAGGGCAATGTGGGGCCATTATAATGTTTGGAGGGTTGTATGGGGGCAATTAAACTGTGTGGGGGTTTTTATACAATGTTGGAGCCACGATGCCTTTTTGGGGCCTTCATGCTGTATGGGGGATATTATACTGTATGGAGAGCCATTATACTGTATGGAGGGCTGTGTGGGCTTGATCATACTGCATTGAGTGTCATCATACTATGTGGAGGGCTGTGGGAAATCATACTATGTGGGAGGACTGTCGGAGCCATTATATTGTGTGGGAGCCATCATACTGTATTAAGGGTCATCATACTGTGTGGGGGCCATCATACTGTATTAAGGGTCATCATACTGTGTGTGGGGCCATCATACTGTATTAAGGGTCATCATACTGTGTGTGGGGCCATCATACTGTATTAAGGGTCATCATACTGTGTGGGGGCCATCATACTGTATTAAGGGTCATCATACTGTGTGGGGGGCTGTGAGGCATCATACTATGTGGGAGGACTGTCGGAGCCATCATACTGTGTTGGGGTCACTGTGGGGGTGTATACTGAGCATGTGGAGGATATTGTGGAGGGATTCACTGTAGGGATATTATACTGTTTGAGTGGCACTTTTGTTGGCATCAGTCTTTACGGGGGCCATGAAAGTGGTATCTAAAGGGCTTCAATAGGAACAAAATTACTTTGTAAGGGCTGCAGAGATGTGAGTAGGGATGAGCAGACCCATGGAAGTTTGGGTTCGTCAGGTGCTACCCGAGTATCAGAACTTGAACCGTAAAGTTGGGGTTCACTCAATTCTACTTGTGAGACATGTCCTTCTGTGATACTGCCGAATATTTAACTTTTTGGGGGGGGGTTTGGAGGGATGCCCAATTAGGATTTTGCTATGCCATTTGTGTCCGCCGATGCTTCCTGTGTCTATTATTGTCTGCAGCGTTGATTTCACTTCGCTGCAGTCAATCAATGAGCTCAGTGGCTTGTAAAGTCTACTTGGCGCTAGCCGCAGAGCTCAGCTAATGGCTGCAGAGCTTTCAACGTGACGTTAATGCTGCAAATAAAACAAGAAGCAGCGGCAAAGGCTCAGAGCTGGACCTGGGAAGGGTGAGTAAAGCACTGTTTTTTTCCGAAACCTGAAAACACCTTTAAAGTCACTGCAGTTCCTCCCTAATATATCATAGGACAATGTAAGACATTTGGTTTTTAGGCTTAATGATTCATTGAAGGACAAACTGAGTCATGTAAGGATATTTTATTAACATTTGTCATTATCATGTGACATCATTAATTATTAGTATTCATAAAAGCAAAAATCCATTTACATCTTATACAGCCAAGGCACATGTGAGTCTTCCAGAGACAGAGCTTCAGAGCAGGAAATCAGCTGCAGACGTTAAGCAGGACACAGACAGTCACTCTGCCACTTTTTTATGTGGCCAAAATGGTCAAGGTCCGGTGAGACATCAAACCCCAACATCATTTACTAACAATTTCAAGTTTTCTTAAAAAGATGGATGGGGACGGCGGGTAGCATAAAATAATAAAAGACACAGACACAGAGACCCTGATTCTAGCGATGTGTCACTTACTCGGCTGATCACTGTAATTTAGATAAAATCACTGTTTTAACAGCAGGAGATTAGGACTAGTAAACCTGCTGCAAGGTAGTCCGACCATGCCCCTCACCACTGATTGGCAGATTTCTGCCTATGCACAGTAATGTGCCAATCAGTGGTGTGGGCGGGGTTATACAGAGCTCAGCATTCAGAGAACTGCTAGATCTGCAGCAGAGAAAACAGTTTTTAATCAAAACTGCAGCAAACAGCCCAGTAAGCGATACATCGTTGGAATCAGGGTCTCTGCCCCTACATCATGCTACTTTCAAATAAGGTAGTAAAAACCCGGTGACAGATTCCCTTTAAATTCATGTAATTGAAGCTAAAGATCATTTTTTACAAATAGATTTCATAAAAATGTTTGCACCTTTTGCCTTCTATAGCTGACTGCAGAATGAGTTCACTGAGAACCTGTTAGTGAGCTCATGCCGATGGCCTGACAGTGAGGTCGTAACTCTTTCATCTATCTTTTTCTGAGCTCCTCTCAGCTGATTTCTGACTACAGATCACACCAAAGTTGACTATGAAGAGACACAAAGAGCCATAAAAAGCCAAAAATTTTAATGATACTCAATTGTAAAAATATTTTATTTTAGCCCAAAATACATGCATTTAAGAAAAAATAAATAGTCCCCAACAATAGACAGACCCTTTAAAGAGTAATTAAAGAGGGTCCTTAAAGGGTTATTCCCCATCTTCATAAACAGATATTGTCAGATTTTGCTTGCAAATACAAGCAATTTTGCAATTGACAATTCATTAAAATTTTCAGCTGTTTGAGATATTATCGCTTTTTCTTTTGTTTACAGCTCGTTGCCTTGGAGACCGACCAATCATGGCTAGACAACAGAACGTGTGCAGTGCTTACAAGCTCTTTTCTGTAGAGTTTGTAAGCAGTGTTTTGGATTTGGCCAAGATCCTTAGAGTGGACCATTACTTCCTAGACCCAGCCATCTTCAGTGCAGAGCTTAAAAGCTAGATAGCAGCGGTGGTCGGTCTCCTAGGCAACCAGCTGTAAACTAAAGAAAAGTGTTAATATCTCAAGAACGGCTTAAAATTTTAATAAGCAGTAAATTGCAAATGTGCTTATATTTATATGCAGTATCCGGACAATATGAGGATGGGAATAACCCTTTAACCCATTCAGGGCAGTAAATAATAATGAACGACAGCCTCTGTAGAAGCTGTCATGGCAGCTATATTAGCAAATGTGACCAAGTAATGACCGAAAAAGACATCTTAGGCTATAACCACCTGTATAATCTAAAAAAGACAGTGATTTGTGATTTATTATTACCTATACTCCGTATTAGTCTATTTATTGCTGTATTTAATCTCCCTTTTTACAGATTTTTCCCATAGAAGGATCCAGATCCTTACTTGTTACATAATAAAAACTCTTAGGCTATGTTCACACATCATGGTTCTTTTGGCGTCAATTTTCTGCAGCAAAACCAGATCTTCAAGGGCATTTTGTTCAGGATTTTTCTTCCAATTTTGGTGCTTTTTTATGCGTTTTTTCAGTGTCTCTTTTTATGCATGTACATAAAGTTCAGTTAAAAAAAAAAGAGCCCCATTCTTTTTTGGCATCAAAAACGCTGGAAAAATGCTGATACAAATTTTGATGCGTTTTTTTCACCACCCATTACTTCCTATGGGTGAAAGAAGTGACATGCTCTATTTTCCCCAAAAAAACATGCAAAGCACAAAATCCTTGACAAAAAAAACCCATGATGTGTGAACAGAGAATTCTGGTTTCTCCTAGACTTTGCTGGTACTGCAAAAGGCAGCTGAAAATTTGCATAAAAAACTGCATCAAAAAACGCTGGAAAAAAACACGATGTGTGAACATAGTCTTACAGTGATAAAACATCACGTTAATATTTTATCTAAAAGCGTTAAGAGACGTTACACACATCTAGAAGTAGAAGGACGCGGTTTCTTAGGGCTTGGCACATCCCATTGCTCCATGTGTAGGGTGCCAGGAAAGGTATAAAGTGTCCCCAAATTCCATCAGAGATAAGAGCCGGCTAGAGAAAAAGTGAGCTGGGCACAACCGATCTCCTGGTCTCTGTGGCTAACGACAATTTTTGTGCGGTAATTGCCGTGGGTGAACCAGGACGGGATAGAAAGACTTGGGATTTCAAAGCTGGTGACAGGAAGATAGTAGGCCCCCTGGAAAATAAGGAGAAAATAGAATTAAATGCTACATTATTGCAAGACGATATAGATTGGGCTCTGTTCACATCATCTGGTGCAAATGTTTGACGTCAATACGGTCGCTTCCTCCAGTGACATTAAGCATGATTGTGTCACCTTCCATGAATGTTTAATTCTTTTACCTGGTGTAAATGCTGCTGTTCTCCTGAATCTGGCGATGTTTTACTTTTGTTCCTGCTCCTCTCCGTTCCTGAGATATGGACCCTTCTTCCCTATATATAAATCTAGGGGGTGGGGGGTTGTCAACTGGGCGTGGTCCTTAAGTTCACGCCCATGAGGAACAGCTGGAAGCCACAGCCACAAGGATTATCGTAATATGTATTCTTTACAGTAGCTGCTAATCAAAACCGTAGAATTTGTTACACCCACTGGTGGCACATGTGGATTAGTGGACCCACTGTGCCACAGGGCCGGGTCTGTCTAGGTAGGGGCTTAGCTAAGCAGCTACCTGGTGTTCACTGCAGCTCTAGATGGTGAAGAAAGGCTGAGCTGCAGGTAGCCACCAGGTACCACTCCTAGGCAGTCCCTGCTACTGCAGAAGATGACCCCAGGGGTCAGGTTAGCTGACACAGACTAGGGCTCCGTTCAAACTAATAGGTTCAATTTACGATCACTGCAGGGCGGTTACTGACACGAAGATTCACATAGGGAAACATTCTGATACTGGCCACACCAGGACCAGGTGACTTCGGGAACAGGACTGGCCACACCAGGACCAGGCGACTTCAGGAACAGGACTGGCCACACCAGGACCAGGCGACTTCGGGAACAGGACTGGCTGCACCAGAACCAGGCGACTTCAGGAACAGGACTGGCTGCACCAGAACCAGGCGACTTCAGGAACAGGACTGGCCGCACCAGGACCAGAGGACAATGTTCAGGAACTGGCCACACTGTGCCCAGGGGACAATGTTTAGGCACTGGCCGCTCAGGGACCAGGGGACTTCGGGACAGGACTGGCTGCACCAGGACCAGGAGACAATGTTCAGGCACTGGCCGCTCCGGGACCAGGGGACTTCGGCGATGGGACTGGAAGCACCAGGACCAGGGGACAATGTCAAGGCACTGGTCGCTTTGGGACCAGGGGACTTCGGGAACAGGACTGGCAGGACCAGGGGACAATGTTCAGGTACACGGACCAGGGATTTAGGTTAAGTGCATTAGCCACACAAGGACCAGGGGTTCAGGTTCAGGAGACTGGCCACACATGTACCGGAGGAACTAACAACTCACTAGTAGGGGAGACTACATACTATTGAAAGCTGTAGCTTCGTCGTCTCCCTAAGAGAGAGAGAGTCTTTTCTACAGGATGACTCCCAGCAATAGGCTGAGAGCCATCCAGCAGGTCAGATCATTATGCTACATGCCTCTCAGCAACAGGCTGAGGACATTTACCATATGCGCGTGCTGCCCGTTTAACAGCAGGAAGCGCGAGCACTAGAAGTGCCACCGAGATACAGTACAGAGCAGGAAGCAGGTAACGCGCCGGGGACCAAGCTGTGGGGCCAGGGGCAGTGAGTAAGCCGGCATCCCTGCATGGAGGGAGAAGGGTACTCCATGCAGGGGCGCCGGCCATTGCGCTACAGAATTTACTGCTAAAGTTAATATTGAGCAGAATTGCTGTTGGTTTGGGGCTTCCTCAATAGTTCTTGTTTTTTATGTGGCCCATTGGGAAAATTAATTGGCCATCCTTACGTGGAACATATGCAGTAGTTTATCACTTCACTCGCCCCACTCAGAGGTGAATGACAGGTGACTGCTAAGTACTGGATACACAGAGGCCTATCAGTCGCTGTGAGGAGGACAGGAAGAGGCAGGGAATGGGGTCTTCATGAATGCACCAGACCCACAATTATGTGTCCCATATATTTTTGGATCGCTCCGATCAATCAAATATTTTTGCTAACAGGAAAGTGGAGTTGAGCCTATACTAGTTTGCCCTTTTAGCAGTGGCATAACGTGGGTGAGGGCCACAGGGGCAATTGCCTTAGGCGCAAATAAAGGCTGTGAAGCCACTATCGCCAAAGACCCTGCACAATGTACATGTCGCAGATTTCTGACCAGGTGCCCGCGGATCTCGGGGCAGGCGCCACATTGAACTGTATTGACGTACAGTAGTATTGTTGGATCCTGTGGTAGAGGAGGGAACCATCGTCACCATCCCCATCACTCTCCATCCTGTAATCCGCACACTGCTGTCAGTGTCCTGCTGCCGGCAGCACAATGACATTACCGCATTACACCGCCCGCGGTGACCCCCACTATAGCTTCAATTAGGTGACCATAAGTTTTTTTTGTGTGGGGGCAACAAAAGGGGCATTAATACTGTCTAAATGAGACACTCAGGGGGCTATTTGTTTTAAGAGACGACAATGTGGCCCTTTGTGAAAAATAATTGACTGAACAGAGGAAATGTGTGATAAGAATGTACTGATGATGGATGATGGAGGGATCCAGCTCACGGGCAAACAGGGGTTCATTATACAGGTGAAAATAGCACAAAGGATTAAGGGTAAAATCTTCATGTCAGCAAAAGCATCTACAAGCTTCAGGCGTCTCTGCACCCGATGATAGATAGAGGGATGTAGAATAGATGATATATAGATAGATATTAGATAGATAATAGATAAATAGATAGATAATAGCTAGATATTAGATAATATATAGATATTAGATCGATAATAGATAGATATTAGAAAGATAATGTAGATACAGTGGTGGCCAAAAGTATTGGCACCCCTGCAATTCTGTCAGATAATACTCAGTTTCTTCTTGAAAATGATTGCAATCACAAATTCTTTGGTATTATTCTCTTCATTTAATTTGTCTTCAATGAAAAAACACAAAAAGAATTGTCCTAAAGCCAAATTGGATATAATTCCACAGCAAACCTAAAAAAGGGGGTGGACAAAAGTATTGGCACTGTTTGAAAATTCATGTGATGCTTCTCTAATTCGTGTAATTAACAGCACCTGTAACTTACCTGTGGCACCTAACAGGTGTTGGCAATAACTAAATCACACTTGCAGCCAGTTAACATGGATTAAAGTTGACTCAACCTCTGTCCTGCGTCCTTGTGTGTACCACATTGAGCTTGGAGAAAAGAAAGAAGACCAAAGAACTGTCTGAGGACTTGAGAAACCAAATTGTGAGGAAGCATGAGCAATCTCAAGGCTACAAGTCCATCTCCAAAGACCTGAATGTCCCTGTGTCTTCCGTGCGCAGTGTCATCAAGAAGTTTAAAGCCCATGGCACTGTGGCTAACCTCCCTAGATGTGGACGGAAAAGAAAAATTGACGAGAGATTTCAACGCAAGATTGTGCAGATGGTGGATAAAGAACCTCGACTAACATCCAAACAAGTTCAATCTGCCCTGCAGTCCGAGGGTACGACAGTGTCAACCCGTACTATCCGTCAGCATCTGAATGAAAAGGGACTGTATGGTAGGATACCCAGGAAGACCCCACTTCTTACCCCGAGACATAAAAAAGCCAGGCTGGAGTTTGCCAAAACTTACCTGAGAAAGCCTAAAACGTTTTGGAAGAATGTTCTCTGGTCAGATGAGACAAAAGTAGAGCTTTTTTGGCAAAAAGCATCAACATAGAGTGTACAGGAAAAAAAAAGAGGCATTCAAAGAAAAGAACACGGTCCCTACAGTCAAACATGGCGGAGGTTCCCTGATGTTTTGGGGTTGCTTTGCTGCCTCTGGTACTGGACTGCTTGACCGTGTGCATGGCATTATGAAGTCTGAAGACTACCAACAAATTTTGCAGCATAATGTAGGTCCCAGTGTGAGAAAGCTGGGTCTCCCTCAGAGGTCATGGGTCTTCCAGCAGGACAATGACCCAAAACACTTCCAAAAGCACTATAAAATGGTTTGTGAGAAAGCACTGGAGACTTCTAAGGTGGCCAGCAATGAGTCCAGACCTGAATCCCATAGAACACCTGTGGAGAGATCTCAAAATGGCAGTTTGGAGAAGGCACCCTTCAAATATCAGGGACCTGGAGCAGTTTGCCAAAGAAGAATGGTCTACAATTCCAGCAGAGCATTGTAAGAAACTCATTGATGGTTACCGGAAGCGGTTGTTCGCAGTTATTTTGGCTAAAGGTTGTGCAACCAAGTATTAGGCTGAGGGTGCCAATACTTTTGTCTGGCCCATTTTTGGAGTTTTGTGTGAAATGATCAATGATTTGATTTTTTGCTTCATTCTCTTTTGTGTTTTTTCCTTGCAAGCAAATTAAATGAAGAGAATAATACCAAAGAATTTGTGATTGCAATCATTTTCAGGAAGAAACTGAGTATTATCTGACAGAATTGCAGGGGTGCCAATACTTTTGGCCACCACTATAGATATTAGATAATATATAGATAATAGATTATGTAGATAGATATTAGATAGATATTAGATAGATAATGTAGATAGATATTAGATAGATAATAGCTAGATATTAGCTAATATATAGATACTAGATGGTGGCCCGATTCTAACGCATCGGGTATTCTAGAATATATATGCGGCCGACCGGGCGCAATCAGCAGAGCGGTGTTTAAATTTGGCGCCAAAATCGCTGACTGGTCGCGGCCGCAACCAATCAGTGAATTGTATTAGTGAGGACCGGGGAGCGCCGCTGCCTGTGCGGGTACTTCCGCTGCGAGCAGCCGGGAGATGAGCGGCTGCTCGCAGCAGAAGTATCCCGACCGGCGGCGCCGCTGCCCGGTCCTCCCTTCACACTTGCCGTCGGGAGATCAGCGGCCCTAGCCACTGATCTCCCGACTGTAGCCGCATGGAGGTCAGCGGCGCCGCCGGTCGGGGTGCTTATGCTGCGAGCAGCCGGGAGATGACCAGCTAGCGCCGGTCATCTCCCGGCTGCATCGTCGCTGACTTCCGTGCGGCAGATGAGCCGCTAATGGCCGCCATCTTTATCTGATAGATAACAGATATATAATGCAATGTAATTCCTGCCATACCTGTAAGTATATGATGCCAGTGATGTATATGGAGCATATAGCTGTGTATAGCTGCCGCTCCTGGCACTCACCTCTTTAAACGGGCAGTGGCACGGCAGGCCGTATGTGTGCAGCGGTTCGGGACATGGCAGTCCTGGTGGAATTAAAACATCCAGAACATCACAGAAATCATCATAGACGCAGCTTCCCACATCATCCAAGCAGGGAATCTTCAACCACTCGCCCATTATCTCTTTCTCCGCTGTAACCACCACCTATGGGAAGAATGAAAAACAGGAATGTCTATGTCTGACACACAGAGAATGGTCTCATCTGGTGGTCAGGATGTGAGAAGGGGAAGCTGTGCGGCACTTGTGCCACTGAGTAATGTCCTGAGCTCTCACAGCGGTTACAATCTTCCTCCAGGGACAGCACCCCACCAGATAGTATCACTGTTTGGGATATCCAGTGGTGGTCAGCCCTGGTGTTTAGAAGGAGTAGGACACTCTTGCTGTCACTGCTAAGGGGTCAAGTAGCTTTGATAGTAAGGGATGGATGGGTAAATCCCTGACATGAAGTCACACATACATGCTGTGCACACAACAGGTCCTGTATTCCCTCCCGGAGAGGCAACAGGCTTTGTGGTTACACTGAAATGTGCACTTTCAGCAGTGAGCTACAGTAATACAGAGAGTTGTAACTCCTCTATCTGTCATTTACTGAACTCTTCTGAGCTGATTCATGATCACATGAATGTTCAGCCAAGCCCCAGAGCACTATACTCCGGTCTCCATTTAGCCCAGCCCCAGAGCACTATACTCCGGTCTCAATTTGGCCCAGCCCCAGAGCACTATACTCCGGTCTCAATTTGGCCCAGCCACAGAGCACTATACTCCGGTCTCAATTTGGCCCAGCCACAGAGCACTATACTCCGGTCTCCATTTAGCCAAGCCCCAGAGCACTATACGCTGGTCTCAATTTGGCCCAGCCACAGAGCACTATACTCCGGTCTCAATTTAGCCCAGCCCCAGAGCACTATACTCCGGTCTCAATTTGGCCCAGGCCCAGAGCACTATACTCCGGTCTTGATTTGGCCCAGCCCCAGAGCACTATACTCCGGTCTCAATTTGGCCCAGCCCCAGAGCACTATACGCTGGTCTCCATTTAGCCCAGCCACCGAGCACTATACTCCGGTCTCCATTTAGCCAAGCCCCAGAGCACTATACACTTGTCTCAATTTGGCCCAGCCCCAGAGCACTATACTCCGGTCTCAATTTGGCCCAGGCCCAGAGCACTATACTCTGGTCTTGATTTGGCCCAGCCCCAGAGCACTATACTCCGGTGTCTATTTAGCCCAGCCCCAGAGCACTATACTCCGGTCTCGATTTGGCCCAGCCCCAGAGCACTATACGCCGGTCTCAATTTGGCCCAGCCCCAGAGCACTATACGCCGGTCTCTATTTAGCCCAGCCCCAGAGCACTATACGCCGGTCTCAATTTGGCCCAGCCCCAGAGCACTATACTCTGGTGTCTATTTAGCCCAGCCCCAGAGCACTATACGCCGGTCTCAATTTGGCCCAGCCCCAGAGCACTATACTCTGGTGTCTATTTAGCCCAGCCCCAGAGCACTATACGCCGGTCTCAATTTGGCCCACCCCCAGAGCACTATACGCCGGTCTCAATTTGGCCCAGCCCCAGAGCACTATACGCCGGTCTCAATTTGGCCCAGCCCCAGAGGACTATACTCCGGTGTCTATTTAGCCCAGCCCCAGAGCACAATACTCGGGTCTCTATTTAGCCCAGCCCCAGAGCACTATACTCCGGTCTCTATTTAGCCCAGCCCCAGAGCACTATACACCGGTCTCAATTTGGCCCAGCCCCAGAGCACTATACGCTGGTCTCCATTTAGCCCAGCCCCAGAGCACTATACGCCGGTCTCAATTTGGCCCAGCCCCAGAGGAATATACTCCGGTGTCTATTTAGCCCAGCCCCAGAGCACAATACTCGGGTCTCTATTTAGCCCAGCCCCAGAGCACTATACTCCGGTCTCTATTTAGCCCAGCCCCAGAGCACTATACACTGGTCTCAATTTGGCCCAGCCCCAGAGCACTATACTCTGGTCTCCATTTACCCCAGCCCCAGAGCACTATACACCGGTCTCAATTTGGCCCAGCCCCAGAGCACTATACTCTGGTCTCCATTAAGCCCAGCCCCAGAGCACAATACTCGGGTCTCTATTTAGCCCAGCCCCAGAGGACTATACTCCGGTGTCTATTTAGCCCAGCCCCAGAGCACTATACTCCGGTCTCTATTTAGCCCAGCCCCAGAGCACTATACTCCGCTCTATTTAGCCCAGCCCCAGAGCACTATACGCCGGTCTCAATTTGGCCCACCCCCAGAGCACTATACGCCGGTCTCAATTTGGCCCAGCCCCAGAGCACTATACTCTGGTCTCCATTTATCCCAGCCCCTTGAGCACTATACGCTGGTCTCCATTTAGCCCAGCCCCAGAGCACTATAAGCCGGTCTCAATTTGGCCCAGCCCCAGACGACTATACTCCGGTGTCTATTTAGCCTAGCCCCAGAGCACTATACTCCGGTGTCTATTTAGCCCAGCCCCAGAGCACTATACGCTGGTCTCAATTTGGCCCACCCCCAGAGCACTATACGCCGGTCTCAATTTTGCCCAGCCCCAGAGCACTATACTCCGGTGTCTATTTATCCCATCCCCAGATCACTATACTCTGGTCTCAATTTTGCCCAGCCCCAGATCACTATACTCCGGTGTCTATTTATCCCATCCCCAGATCACTATACTCTGGTCTCCATTTATCCCAGCCCCAGATCACTATACTCCGGTGTCTATTTAGCCCAGCCCTAGATCACTATACGCTGGTCGCGATTTGGCCCAGCCCCAGATCACTATACTCTGGTCTCGATTTGGCCCAGCCCCAGAGCACTATACTCCGGTCTCGATTTGGCCCAGCCCCAGAGCACTATACGCCGGTCTCGATTTGGCCCAGCCCCAGAGCACTATACGCTGGTCGCGATTTGGCCCAGCCCCAGAGCACTATACGCTGGTCTCAATTTTGCCCAGCCCCAGAGCACTATACTCCGGTGTCTATTTATCCCATCCCCAGATCACTATACTCTGGTCTCCATTTATCCCAGCCCCAGATCACTATACTCCGGTGTCTATTTAGCCCAGCCCTAGATCACTATACGCTGGTCGCGATTTGGCCCAGCCCCAGATCACTATACTCTGGTCTCGATTTGGCCCAGCCCCAGAGCACTATACTCCGGTCTCGATTTGGCCCAGCCCCAGAGCACTATACGCCGGTCTCGATTTGGCCCAGCCCCAGAGCACTATACGCTGGTTGCGATTTGGCCCAGCCCCAGAGCACTATACTCCGGTCTCGATTTGGCCCAGCCCCAGAGCACTATACTCCGGTCTCGATTTGGCCCAGCCCCAGAGCACTATACTCTGATTTCAATTTGGCCCCAGAACACTATTTTGCGGTCTCGATTCGGCTCGGAGCACTACGCTCAGGGCTGTCTGATCATCGGTGCACTTTCCACTGCATCATAACCACTTCATGGTGGCATGCACAGAACACGTGTACATCCAGCAGAGGTTCTGGCACCAAGTTCCCTTTATATAAGGTTTAATTTTCTCTGCCTCACATCCGCCACAACTCGCTTGTTCCCTTTCAATTCCTGCACATGACAAACCTCCACAACAGAAGTTCCCATGATCACAGGATCATATGACATGTGCATTGTTAAAACATATTTGCTTATCCAAGAGGAAAGACTTGGATAAAACAATAATTCTTTGGAAATTGCTTTTTAAGCAATTCTTTAAAGCTGATCAAATAAAGCATGTACTCCGGCACTTAAGACTTATATATAATCCATGAAGTGTTTAAACAGTCCGCTCTACTTATCTTAAGAGCATAAGGGAACAAACAAGAAAAGAAGGAAGAAAAACTGTGATCAAATACCGTTTATGACTTTCCCTGTAAATAACAGTGGACCACGGAGGGCTAAAAAAATGCATTAATGTGAATGGAGCCTATTAATGGAAAGCATGATAACTCCCCTGGGCAAGCAATGTGATCAGTATGGATATGCACGAAAATGGCTCATTTTTAGAATGAAGGGGACGGATGGGGTGCTGGATGTAGCTGGCATCTGGCCATACTGCACAGGCATCATGTAAATGTAGAATCTAATGCAAAATATCCAAACCAGTTTCTCTGACTCCCAAATGTGTTGAAGAAAATGATCTATTTGGGCTGAAAAGCTTAAGGAGATCCTAAAAAAGCAGCTTTTCCTGCTTTTTGACAGCAGCATGATGTAGGGACAGAGACTCTGATTCCGGCGATATGTCACTTACTAGGTTGAGTTTTGTTGATTCAATACAATCACTGTTTTATCAGCAGGAGATTATCAGAGGAGGACTAGGGGTCTCCTGCCTCCTGGTCCAACCCCGCCCCCATCACTGATTAGCAGCTTTCTGTTTATGCACAGTGTACACAGAAATCTGTCAATCAGTGGTGTGGGCGGGGTTATCCAGGGCTCAGCATTTAGAGCTCTGCCAGAGAAAAGTGTGATTCTATCACAATTGCTGAACCAAGTAAGTAATACATCACAGGAATCAGGGTCTCTCTCTCTACATCACGCTGCTGTCAGATTACATAGCAAAAAACTGCTGACAGATTCTGACAAAATACTGTGCCAGCAGCCACCACTAGGGGGAACTGACTCATTATTTATCATAAAGGGGTTTTAAATGATAAAATACTGTTTGCCAGCAGCCACCACTAGGGGGAGCTTACTGAATATTTATCATGCAGGGGTATTGAATTGATGCTTGCTGGAGGGCAGTGACAGCTGTCCACATCGATGCTCCGCAGGCCTGATGTTTGCACTCTCTAATGCCAGTATATGGGGCAGCTTTGGATACAGTACAGGGACACTGAAGATGTCCGTACTCCAGCGATCCCGGACAGCCCCAGTGCAAGATCTGTTGGATAGAGCTTGTAAGCGCTGCGCGATGTTCGACCACCTAACCTAAGCAATAAGCAGTAAATTGCAAAATGAATAATCGTCCCGTCCTTGAGAACAGGGAGCTTGTTTTTACAAGCACTCACAATTTTTCCCACATAAGAACATGGGCGTAACCCTTCAATGTGGTTTTCTGGCAAAACACAGGTCTAAAAAGCCAAACCAGGCATAGCCGCATGAATGATATATAGCTGGGCTGTGCTCCCGGATCACTGTGCAGAGATATACGAGATCAAATCTCCGGCAGAACATTGTCTGATATCAGCGGCTAAATGTTTATCTGTCCATCAAGTAAGTGTCTGACAGACGATAGACCTTACACTAATGTGTAGATTATCTTAACGCTGTTTTACCCTTTATTAAAAAAAAAAAAAAGCTGAAAACCCCAAAGAGAAATATCAAACCATAATCAGAAGGGGAAGGCAAAATAGGCAGCTGCCTGGGGCACATTAGGTGAAGGAGGGGATTTAAATATTTCTGTACATGTATGGGGTGGGTTGAAAATGGCCTAGGTCAGCTTAAAGGCAACCATACATATAAGATAAATATGGGCCAATGAATGGTCATTCATCAGTGGAACAATACCCATCTCAGAACACATCGGCCATGTTGGATTTTTTCAGCCAGTGATTATGGTTGGCCGAAAAAAATCAACATGGCCGATCAGTCTTTTGATTGATAATGAACGTTTATCAGTCGGTCATCGGTCAAAACAATTATTTATTTCACCGACACCGATTATCCATCATTTGTTATGATCGAAATCGTCCATTTCAGCCAACTTTTCTCTGATGTGAGTGGGGTAATAAGAAAGCTTGTCCCGTCCCTGGGTCAGGCAGCATCTCCTTATACATGTTTGCCATTATTACCTTTTCATTACCCAGTTTTCATGTGGGTGACGCCATTTTCCCTCATAATCCCACAAAATTTATTGAGGACCAGTTATCTTGTGTGCGCAGCGCTGTGGAGTATGTCAGCGCTACATAGATAGCAGGTAATAAATCCAGGGTAAAGGTCTGTGCTACGTCTAGGAGCAGTCAAATGTTTCCCTCATGTGACCTTCATAGGTTTACTGCTTAGGGCAAGGATCAGAGTAATGACTCCTGGACTGTGCACTCTTCTCTATTTTTCACAATTTTTGTGCATCTTTCCCCAGTTTTCACTATTATACTGTACCCCTCTCTATTTTCACTATTATGCTTTACCCTTCTTTATGCTCACTATTAGGCTATGTTCACATATCATGGGGGTTTTTTTGCGTCACTTTTCTGCAGTAAAACCTGATCTTCAAGGGAATTTTGTTCAGGATTTTTCTTGCAGTTTTTGTGCTTTTTTTATTTGATTTTTTGACTTTGCTGGTACTGCAAAAGGCAGCTTAAAATTTGCATAAAAAACTGCAACAAAAAACGATGAAAAAAACATTATGTGTGAACATAGCCTTAAGTTTCGCTCACATCTGCATATAAATCTGGCGAGTGAAATGCGAGAAAAAAATCGTATTGCACTTGCGCCAATGTTATTCAATGAGGCAGTGATCATCTGCGAGTTTCTCAGCTGGAATTGGGCTCAGAAAAAAAAAAAAAAAAAATCACAGCATGCTGCATATGGCCGCGTAAAACGGCCAAGACCTGCCAATGCAAGTCAATGGGCACGACAGAAAAATTGCACGGCACACGGACCATACGTGTGTTTTCTGATTTTTATGAACACATCTCAAAGGAAATCCAATATCTCATCAGCCGCGTACAGAAAATTCCCAGCCCGAATCATCAGAATAGAATAGATAGAAATATGTCAGTGAGCTATATAATTAGTGCAGTGCATGTGTAGTACATGTATTTAGCTAACAAATAAATACATAAAAAAAATGGTGTGGGGGTCCCACCTATTTTTAATAACCAGCTAGGGGAAAGCAGACAGCTGCGGGCTTATATTATCAGACTGGGAAGGACCAGATAACCATGGAGCTTCCCAGCCTATTAATACCAGCTCACAGCTGTCTGTTTAGCCTCCACTGGTTATCAAAAAAGGGGACCCTAAAAGAAAAATTGACGTGGGGTCCCCCCTATTTTTAATAACCAGCAACATTTCTGGGGCGGCTGAGGGCTTGTATTTTTAGGCTGGGAAGGGGACAATATCCATAGCCCTTCTCAGCCTATTAATATCAGCCCGCAGCAGTCTGCTTTCCCTTAGCTGGTTATTAAAAATATGGGGGGACTGCACGCCATTTTTTACATTTATTTATTAGCTAAATACATGTACAGTAAACTACACAAGCACTACACTAATTATGTACAGTATCTCACGGAAATCTTTCTATCTAATCTATCTATCTATATTGTAGGGGTTTTACTCACTTGGGTGCAACGGGAGGAAAACAGGGAGCATGTTCCTTTTAAGAGTCCATCTCGGTTTATTGCTTCATAAATCAACAAGCAAGAAAAAGAAAACAAACAGCCTTTAGTTCAGACAAACAAAGTAAAATGTCCATAGAAGGTCTCTGCTTAGTCAGTCCTGTGGGCACACAGGCTGCGTAACGTCCAGTATCCTGGCTCGGTCTGTAGACAACCACACACAGGAGTACTTCTCCCTCCAAACACACAGACCATGTGACAAACAACAGCCTCCAGTATATAAGCTGTTAACCACACCCAGAGGTGAGGTATGTGGGTTGCTAGACCTGCCTAACTCTAAACAGCAACCCGTAACCCAGTCCTACGTGCACCAATTAGTCCTCTTACTGCGTGCGTGCACTAGAGAAAATACACCGGGTTACATCACAGAGACCAGCCGTCTCTGTGATACATACCTCCCATCGACTACGCGACCATTAGCCACCTTACATACCTCCCCCCTCTGCCTAAAGCCGCGGAGCTTGGCACTACCAGACAGCGGATTCTCGAGAGGGCATCTTCATTGCCATGAAACTTCCCTGCTCTATGTTCTACATGGAAGTTGAAGTCCTACAGGGCTAAAAACCAGCGTGTGATCCTGGCATTTTTTCTCTTTGTTTCCCTCATTCATCTGAGTGGGGTATGGTCGGATACTAATCTAAATTTTCGACCTAACAGGTAGTACCGTAACGTGTCCACCACCCACTTTATGGCCAAGCACTCCTTCTCTATGACCGAATAATTTTTCTTGCAGGAGGACAGCTTTCTACTCAGGTAGAGGACAGGGTGCTCCTCCTCATGTATCGCCTGGGAAAGGACTGCTCCTAAACCGACATCTGAGGCATCTGTCTGGAGTATAAACTCTTTCTTGAAGTCGGAGGCAACCAGGACTGGTTGCCTACACAGAGCCACTTTCATCTTTTGAAAGGCCGTCTCCGCCTCTGCAGTCAACTTGGCCATGGCTGATTTTGTCCCCTTAAGGAGGTCAGTCAGGGGTGCGGCCATCATGGCGAAGTTTGGAATGAACCTCCTGTAGTATCCCACAATCCCCAGGAAGACTCTAACCTGCTTTTTTGACAATGGTCTTGGCCAGGTTTGAATTGCCTCCATTTTACTGATTTGGGGTTTGATCTTGCCTCTACCAACTATATAACCCAGGTATTTGGCTTCTTCTTTCCCCATGGCACATTTCTTCGGGTTTATTGAAAACCCCGCCTTCCTTAAAGCATCAAACACAGCTTGGACCTTTTCCAGATGACTATCCCAGTCCGGGCTGAAGATATCAATATCATCCAGGTATGCTGCAGCGTATTGCTTATAGGGAGCAAGGATTCGATCCATAGTTCTCTGGAAGGAGGCAGGGGCCCCCAGCAGTCCAAACGGCATCCGGACATACTGGAAGCATCTGTCCGGTGTAGAAAACACAGTCTTCTCTTTGGCTCCTTGTGCCATGGGGATCTGCCAATAGCCCTTAGTCAAAACCAAGGTGGTTATGTACCTTGCTGGCCCAAGTCACTCGATCAGCTCATCGAGGCGTGGCATGGGATATGCATCGAACTTGGAGACCTCATTCAACTTCCGATAGTCGTTGCAGAACCTCCATTCCCCATCGGGCTTTAGGACCAGGACAATCGGGCTCGACCACCCGCTCTTGGATTCCTCAATGACCCCGAGCTTCAGCATACAATCCACCTCTTTGGAGATCAACTCTCGTCGGGCCTAAGGTATGCAAGAAGGCTTCAAATTCACCCGCACATGTGGCTCCGTCAGAACCTTGTGTTCTATGACCCCTGTGCAGCCCGGCAATTCTGAGAACAGATCCCGGTTCTCACTTCTCTTCTACTTCTCTGCTCAGGATCTTGCTATCCCCTATCTCTGTCCACTCCTCCGTCACCTTCTGGCTTGCCCAGCAAGCATGGAGCTTCCACAGCCTCTCTGTCTTGCCAGGGCTTGATGAGGTGGACGAGGTATATCTGGTACGGCTTGCATTGTCCTGGTTGATGAACCTTGTAGTTCACCTCACCAATTTTTTCCACCACCTCATACGGCCCTTGACACTTGGCCAAGAACTTGCTTTCCACCGTAGGAATCAGCACGAGGACTCGGTCTCCCGGATTGAATTGCCTCACTCTGGCTGACAGGTTCTAGACCCAGTCTGAGCTTCTTGTGCCTTGAGGAGATGTTCCTTTACGATGGGCATCACCTTCGCAATCCTTTCCTGCATCAGAGCGATGTGCTCAATGACGCTCCTGTGGGGCGTGACTTCGGCTTCCCAGGTTTCCTTGGCTATATCCAGGAGACCTCGCGGATGTCGGTCATACAGAAGTTCGAATGGCGAGAACCCCGTAGATGCCTGTGGAACCTTTCGGATGGAAAACAACAGATACGGTAGGAGACAGTCCCAGTCTCTACCGTCCTTTTCTATGGCCTTCCTCAGCATACTCTTCAGCGTTTTATTAAACCTTTCCACCAGGACATCTGTCTGAGGATGGTACACTGAAGTTCTCAGTTGGGAGATTTGCAGGATCTTGCATAACTCCCTCATCACCTTACTCATAAAAGGTGCTCCCTTGTCGGTCAGGATCTCCTTTGGTAAACATGTCCGGGAGAAAATGTGGACAAATTCGCGAGCTATACTCTTTGCGGAGGAGTTTCTCAGGGGAATTGCTTCCGGCTAGCGTGTGGATGTTCAGGATGACCAAGATATATGGATGCCACGAGCAAATTTAACCAGGGGGCCGACCAAGTCCATGGCAGTTCTCTTGAAAGACACTTCAATAATGGGCAATGGCACGAGGGGACTTTGAAAGTGAGAGGTGGGGGCAGTTAACTGGCACATAGGGCAAGACCTGCAATACTTTAATATTTCCCCATGACACCTGGGCCAATAGAACGTCTGCATAATCCTTTCCTGTGTTTTTTCCACTGCTAGATGTCCCCCCAAAACATGCAAATGGGCCATGTCCAACACCTTCCGTCTATAGGGACCCGGCACTATTAACTGTTCCACCAGCTCTTCCCTCACTTTTGTGACACGGTACAACAACTCCCCACTCATCATAAAATAGGGAAACCTTGTATCAGCCCTCAGCTCCTGTGCAACCCCATTTATGAAGGTGACATTATTGAAGGCTTCCTTCAGAGTTAGGTCCCTATGTTGGGCAGACCCAAAATTCTCACTGGTCATCCCTAACTCCGGAATGTCAGACTCAGGGGACACTAGCTCCTCATCCCCCACAAGGACACAAAAGGGAAACCTGTCTGACTCTGGGTGTGGTGATACCTCATTTATTTATTTTACTCACTTATATAGCGCCATTAATTCCACAGCGCTTTACAGACATTATGGGCACTGTCCCCATTGGGGCTCACAATCTAAATTCCCTATCAGTATGTCTTTGGAATGTGGGAGGAAACCTCATCAGGGTTAACTGGTTTCCTATCTCAGCCAGCGAACCCGGAACCCTTCCCCCACAGATCCCAAAATAAACAAAAGTCCCGGCCTATAACAATAGAGTGCAACAAGTCCTGAACGACGCTGACCTCGTGGGACTCAGTACTGTGGGCCGTTTCAATGTCC
This sequence comes from Phyllobates terribilis, assembly GCF_046119375.1. Lineage (NCBI taxonomy): Eukaryota > Metazoa > Chordata > Amphibia > Anura > Dendrobatidae > Phyllobates > Phyllobates terribilis. The sequence goes on along the minus strand of NW_027362770.1, from coordinate 134,373,649 downwards.
ACTCTGGCCATCAGGTAGTCCTTAGCATCCCCATGAATGCATCGTACACCGACTGGATACCCCACCCCCTTTTGGCCCTCCGCTCCCTGCTGGGAACCCCAGTATGGAGTGGGCTGCCTTCCCAAAGAACTTTCAACCCCCTGGTATCTCTCGACCAGTCCGACCAGTTCATCCGCATTCCGGGGATCACCCTGGGCAACCCGAGTCTGTATGGGCCGGTATGGTAGGAAGTGCACAAACCGGTCCATCACCACCTGCTCTACCATCTGCGCAGACATAGATGATTCCGGCTGCAGCCACTTCTGGACCAGGTGCAACAAGTCGAAAATTTGGGAGCGAGGTGGTTTGTCCGAGTGACACACCCAGCGGTGAACCCGCTGCGCCCTTATAGATATTGTCACCCCCAAGCGCACGAGAATCTCGGTTTTTAGCTTGCCATACTCTTTGGTGTCCTGCAAAGCTAAATCATAGTACGTCTTTTGGAGCTCTCCCATCAAGTATGGCGCCAGTACCTCTGCCCACTGCTCTGGCGGAAGTTTCTCCCTCTCAGCGACCCTTTCAAAGGCCTCAACGTCATCCCCCGGGGTCATTTCCTGCAAAGCCCGTCTTACCGCCTTCCGGACATGGGTGTCATCAGCCAGACTTGGGGTTGCAGCGCTCGTCCTGCCCTGAATGGTGGTTGCCAGAAGCTGCATCTGCTGCCGTTGTTCCTGTTAGTGCGGCTGTAACAACAGCCGGTTGGTCTCCTGCTGCTGCGACTGAACCAGGTGTTTCAGCAGGTCCTCCATTTTGTCTGGCGATGCTTGCTGGATTGCGACAGATTTCCTGTAGCAGTCACACGACTCTGCTGGGAACGCTGCCCGCATTCTCCAACAATTGTAGGGGCTTTACTCACTTGGGGGTGACGGGAGGAAAACAGGGAGCATGTTCCTTTAAGAGTCCATGTCGGTTTATTGCTTCATAAACCAACAAGCAAGAAAAAGAAAACAAACAGCCTTTAGTTCAGGCAAACAAAGTAAAGTGTCCTTAGCAAGTCTCTGCTTAGTCAGTTCTGTGAGCACACAGGCTGCGTAACGTCCAGTATCCAGGCTCGGTCTGGAGCCAACCACACACAGGAGGCCTTCTCCCTCCAAACACACAGACCATGTGGCAAACAGCAGCCTCCATTTTATAGGCTGTTAACCAGACCCAGAGGTGAGGTATGTGGGTAGCTGGACCCGCCCAACTCTTCACAGCTACCCGTAACCTGGTCCCAGGTGCACCAATTAGTCCTCTAGAGAAAATACACCGGGTTACATCACAGAGACCAGCCATCTCTGGGATACATACCTCCCATCGACTACACGACCATTAGCCACCTTACAATATCTATATATAAGATTGCTTTATTAGATAGAAAACTAGCTTTAAATTACATATAGAATGACAGTATGTAACAGCTGGTGTTAAAAACGCATTGCATACAGATGTAATATGGATGCTAGGTGAGAAAGCAAAAACGCATGACACCAAGTTTTCTGGCTAAGAATCTCATTGATTTTATATATGCAGATGTGAGCAAACCCTTATGTGGTACCTGTCTAGATTTTTCAGTATTCTGGTGCACCCCTTTATATTTTCACTATTATGCTGTACTCTTCTACATTTTTCACTATTATGGTGCACCCTTCTCCATTTATCAATATTTTGCTTTACCCTTTTCTATGCTCACTATTATGCTTTACCCTTCTCTATGCTCACTATTATGCTTTACCCTTTTCTATGCTCACTATTATGCTTCACCCTTCTCTATGCTCACTATTATGCTTCACCCTTCTCTATGCTCACTATTATGCTTCACCCTTCTCTATGCTCACTATTATGCTTCACCCTTTTCTATGCTCACTATTATGCTTCACCCTTCTCTATGCTCACTATTATGCTTTACCCTTCTTTATGCTCACTATTATGCTTTACCCTTTTCTATGCTCACTATTATGCTTTACCCTTTTCTATGCTCACTATTATGCTTTACCCTTTTCTATGCTCACTATTATGCTTTACCCTTCTCTATGCTCACTATTATGCTTTACCCTTCTCTATGCTCACTATTATGCTTTACCCTTCTCTATGCTCACTATTATGCTTTACCCTTCTCTATGCTCACTATTATGCTTTACCCTTCTCTATGCTCACTATTATGCTTTACCCTTTTCTATGCTCACTATTATGCTTTACCCTTCTCTATGCTCACTATTATGCTTTACCCTTCTCTATGCTCACTATTATGCTTTACCCTTCTCTATGCTCACTATTATGCTTTACCCTTCTCTATGCTCACTATTATGCTTTACCCTTCTCTATGCTCACTATTATGCTTTACCCTTCTCTATGCTCACTATTATGCTTTACCCTTTTCTATGCTCACTATTATGCTTTACCCTTCTCTATGCTCACTATTATGCTTTACCCTTCTCTATGCTCACTATTATGCTTTACCCTTCTCTATGCTCACTATTATGCTTTACCCTTCTCTATGCTCACTATTATGCTTTACCCTTCTCTATGCTCACTATTATGCTTTACCAGTGCTGAGCCTGCATGTTTTCAGGCACATGACAGCTGATCTGATCAGCTGTCATATGCCCTTAACAGCCGCGATCCGCCCGCAGCTGTTAACTAGTTAAATGCCGCTGTCAATCTCTGAAAGAATTTTTAATTCGCGATTGCTGGAAGCGTGTAATAAGACCCTCCCATCGGCGCGCCCGTCACATGATCACGGGGCGCTGATGGGTTGGCATGACAACCGGAGGACTGCAGAAGACCCCAGTGCTTGTCATTGCAAATCTCCTATGACCGGCGTTCATAGCAGATGAAGCCCTGCTATGTGTAGCACAGGCGACCTGATGATCGTAGCTTCAAGTCTCCCATGGAGACTATTGAAGAAAGTAAAAAGTAGAAATTTAAAAAATATATATATATATATATAAATTTAGACATTTACATTACCCCCCTTTTGCCCCATTCAAAATAAAACAATAAAAAAATACACATATTTGGTACTGCCGCTTTCAGAACCACCCGATTTATCAAAATATAAAAATAATTAATCCGATCAGTAAACGGCATAACAAGAAAAAAATCAAAACGCCAGAATTACGTCGTTTTGGTCACCGCAACATTGCAATAAAATGCAATAACGGGCGATCAAAACATCGGATCTACCCCAAAATGGTATCAATATCTCGGCACGAAAAATAAGCCCTCACCCGGCCCCAGATAATGAAAAATAGAGACGCTACGGGTCTCGGAAAATGGCGACCTTTTTTTTAATTTATTTTTTTTAACAAACTTTAGATTTTTTTTTCACCACTTAAATAAAAAAGAATCTATACATGTTTGGTGTCTACGAACTCATAATGACCTGTAGAATCATAATGGCAGGTCCGTTTTATCATTTAGTGAACATGGTTAAAAAAAAAAAAAAAATTGTGGAATTGCAGTTTTTTAGCAATTTCACGGCACTTGGAATTTTTTTCCATTTTCCAGTACATGATATGGTAAAACCAATGGTGTCGTTCAAAAGTACAACTCGTCTCACAAAAAACAAGACCTCACATGACCATATTGATGGAAAAATAAAAAAGTTATGGTTCTGGGAAGAAGGGGAGCAAAAAATGAAAACGGAAAATCCCAAGGTGTTAAATCACTTTGCTGTCATATGAGGAGCTTTTGAAAAGTGCCTGTCACTTGTTCAAAGTTGATGAATAAGGAAACATCTCCAAACTAAGCAATGTGCAATTAAAAGGCTGAAAAAGTATTTCCTGAAGCAGTTTTCCCTTGAAAAACTTGTTTTTGAACGTCTAATCCTAATTATATGAAGTGTTGTTGTCCAAGGATCCTCTAGTTTCTACCAGTACGTGGCTCCTCGTGATGACATCCCCACCAATTATTCACCATATAAGTGCACTAGTAGCAAAATTTTGAGATTGTATATCTTAGGCTAATACCACAGGCTTACTGTTAGCCAGACCTGAAGGGCAATATCTGAGTGTGTTGTGGGTTGCGTAAGAGTATTTTGTACACACAGGGCATTGTGACACGAGCTGATCGTTGTCGGTAGCCCTATTATCTGGGTCAGCTCTAATCTGCGTCTTTCTATTGAAATCCTTGAATCAGCAATGCCATTTCCATAATAATTTGCTAGAACTCCCTCCATTCTGGAGCAAAAAGGGAGCCATCGGATCTCTTCAGTCCCTGTACTTCTTGCACAGTGTGGTGATTTTACATAAAGTGGGAACTGGGCAAAAATTAAAAAAATTTAGACCGTTAAAAGAGCGCCAATTCACTTTCAAGTGGTTCAGCGCTTGTCTCCCGGCCTCCTTACAGCGGCTGATGAGGAATGATGGGGACACAACGATAATAAGATCACTCTGTGTCCGTACACATCTCGTTATCGGCAGAGTTTATATTGGCGATCTGCTGCAGAGAACTAGGATTTTTGTTTTGGTGTAAATAATCCAATGAATGAGAGATTTGCTTATTCGATGGAGGATTTACACCTACAGTACAAACCCTTGTCTGCACTGCTAGTATTTATAAATGTGGATACCACACACATACTGTATGTTACACACACTACATGCTACACACACACACTGTATGTTACACACACTACATGCTACACACACACACACATACACTGTATATCACACACATACTGTATATTACACACACACACATCCTGTATATTACACACACACTGTATGTTACACACACTACATGCTACACACACATACTGTATATTACACACACAGACATCCTGTATATTACACACACACTGTATGTTACACACACTACATGCTACACACACATACTGTATATTACACACACAGACATCCTGTATATTACACACACACTGTATGTTACACACACACTACATATTACACACACTGTATGTTACACACACTACATGCTACACACACATACTGTATATCACACACACACACATCCTGTATATTACACACACACTGTATGTTACACACACTACATGCTACACACACATACTGTATATTACACACACATACTGTATATTACACACACTGTATGTTACACGCACTACATGCTACACACACATACTGTATATCGCACACACACATCCTGTATATTACACACACTGTATGTTACACACACTACATGCTACACACACATACTGTATATTACACACACTACATGCTACACACACATACTGTATATTACACACACATCCTGTATATTACACACACACACTACATGCTACACACACACTGTATGTTACACACACATCCTGTATATTACACACACACATCCTGTATATTACACACACTGTATGTTACACACACTACATGCTACACACACATACTGTATATTACACACACTACATGCCACACACATACTGTATATTACACACCCTGTATGTTACACTTCATGCTACACACACACATCCAGTATATTACACACATACTGTAAGTTGCACACATACTGTATATTACACACACACTGTATGTTACACACACTATATGCTACACACACACACATGCTGCATATTACACACATACGGTATATTACACACACTACATGCCACACACATACTGTATATTACACACACACTGTATATTACACACATTGTATATTGCACACACTACATGCTACACACAAACATACTGTATTTTACACACACATACTGTATTTTACACACACTGTATGTTACACACACACATACTGTATATTACACACACACTGTATGTTACAAACACTACATGCTACACACATACTGTATATTACACACACTGTATGTTACGCACAGTATATGCTACACACGCACACTCTATATTACACACACTACATGCTACAGACATACTGTATATTACACACACTGTATGTTACACACACATATGGTATATTACACACACACACTACATGCCACACACATACTGTATATTACACACACACTGTATGTTACACACACACATACTGTAGATTACACACACTGTATATTGCACACACTACATGATACACACAAACATACTGTATATTACATACACATACTGTATATTACACACACACTCTATGTTACACGCACTCCATGCCACACACTGTATATTACACATACACACACTGTATATTACAGACACTACATACTACACACACACACTATATATTACACACATGCCCCACACATACTGTATATTATACACACACTGTATGTTAAATATGCACATACCCTGCATGTTATAAACACTGCATGGCACACACACACACAATGCATGCTAGGCGTCTTTCTCGTGTCCGGATATTTCCAGCACTGGAAAAAACAGTACTGGAGATATCCGTGTCCATGTGCACCTGTGTGGCAACCTGTGTGCCGCATCAGTATCACACATACGAGTGCCTGGGAATCTGTACAGTTAGCACTGTTCCCAAGCACCGGGGGCTGAATGTTGCCCTCATCATTGTCCCCTGCCGGCGCTGTGATCAGCACCAGCAAGGGACAATGTTGAGAGTAGTATTCTACTCCCGCTGTGTCCTGGTGTAAAAATAAGACTAAAATTAAAAAAATCATTATATTCACCTGCCCTAAGGTGTCCCCCGCTGTAATCCATCTGACCGCTCACACTGAGGAGCCGGGGAGAATGACTTGCTCCAGGGAGCGGTGTCCTGTCACTCACTGAGCTCAGCGCAGCTCCGGGGCTCGCTCGCTGGAGCGAGTCATTCTCCCCGACTCCTCGACGTGAGTGGTCAGATGGGTTACAGTGGGGGACACCTTCATACAAATGAGTATAAGAATTTTTTATTTTATTCTTATTTTTACACCAGGACACAGCGGGAGCAGAATACTACTCTCATCATTGTCCCTTGCTCGCGCTGATCGCAGCGCTGGCAGGGGACAATGATGACAGTTGCCTGCAGCACCCGGTGCTTGGGAACAGTGTTAACTGTACCGGTGATTCACAGGCGCCGGTACGTGTCACATTGATGACACACAGATGTCATCCATGTGTCATCAGTGTTCGTTTTGCGGCCCATGCTGCGAGAAAAAAACGGACATGTCAGCGTGTTTTGCCCACAGACACACAGTCCGTGGAAACACACTGACATGTGCACAGTCCCATTCATTTGAATGGGTCTATGTGTGTCAGTGTCTTCAGTACGTGTGAAAACGGACACAATGACGTGTGAAAGAGCCCATATACATACCACATGCTACACACACACACACACTGCATGTTATACACACTCCATGCTACTGTTGTAGCTGTTTTTGTTCTGACCCAAAGTCAGATATGCCGGACCAGCAGTGAGGCCGAATTAAGATATTAGGCCCTCCAAAATAAAGAGTGCTCAGAGAAATGAATGCACACTTGTGGGCAAATCAATTTCTGTTTATTCATACTGCGAAGACTACAATGGCGAACAAAAGTTTTGTATTTTTTTAAAGTGTGATTACTTCTGTCTGGTTGTTGTGATGCTATTTTCCTGGTGATTTTAGTAAACTGGAAGCAAATGGTTGTCAGCTATAAGGACGAAAATTGTGTGTGGCATTGTTTTATCACTTTATGCGTTAGTTTTCAACATTGCTGGGCCAAATGTTTTGCATATTTTGTCATGGGTAGTCGAATTTTGAGTAATTTTTATTTTTTTTTGTGTGTGTTTGTAGGTTAAAACATGGCAAAGACAAAGCCAAATGTATCACCAGATGTCAGGAAGCTTATTATTCTGAGAGTGAAGTCAGGCAAAAACCAAAAAGAGGTATCTATGGAATTCACCTGTTCTCAGAGTCAGGTATCACGTATATTAAAGAAATAAAAAGAAGGTTCTGGAACAGCTGACAAACCTTGAAGTAGACAACCACGGAAAACTTCCCCGAGAGTTGATCAAATTACCATATATTCCGGCGTATAAGACGACTTTTGAAGACTGAAAAATCTTCTGTCTAGTCTGGGGTCGTCTTATACGCCGGTAATGTTTTTGAACTTTCAGAAATTGACATGCGGGGATACTCTGGGGGTGTTAATAAGCTGCCGTGGCCGTATCCCTGCCATGTGGGAGTTAATATAAGGTGGAGGGAGTTAAAATACGGCGGCGGTAGGTCCAGACAGTCAGCGCTTCTGTGCTGAAACTGACACATCGCTGCGCTGTGTCTTCTCAGGCCTGGGACACAGCGCAGCGTATTCCCAGCAGCGGAGACAGACAGAACCTAGCAAACTTTTCTGACACATCGCAGTGTCTTCCCAGCTCCGGACACAGCGCAGGGCTTCTGTGCCGACAGCTTTCACTTGTCACAGAAGCGCTGCGCTGTGTCCGGAGCTGGGAAGTTCGCATCGCTTCTGTGACAAGTAGTGTTGAGCATTCCGATACTGTAATATCGGGTATCGGCCGATATTCGCGGTATTGGAATTCCGATACTTAATTCCGATACTTTTACAATATCGAATACCGGAATCGGAAGTTCCCATAATGCCTGCACTCTGCAGTGTCTCTGAAGGATGACAAGCTGGATGGCAGAGCTCAGCTGAGATCCAGCCTGTCATCAGAATGCCATCCCAGCGTGGGAGAATTCTCCTGATTGTTTAAAAGCCGGCGGGCGGTAAAAAGCCGCCAGCTTTTAAACAATCACACAGCCCCATACTGCTTCCCCGCAGCCTCCCACCCCGATCCTCCGCTCCCCTCGCCACCTCCCATCCCGATCGTAAGTTAGGACCGGGCGGGGAGTGCAGCACAAAGGAGCGGGGAGCGAAGGACCCGGGCGGGGAAGCCGGCAGTGAAAAGACTTCACAGCCGGCTTTCCCGTTCTGTGCTGCGCTTTCCCGCCGGTTATTTCAAATGAACAGCTGAGGTATCAGGTGATGCCGATCAGCTGTTCATTTGAAGTCGCCGTGGTGCCCTCAGACGGTTCATGTGAGTTCATGCTTGACTGCATTGCATGAACTCACATGAACTTTCCCACGGTCTCACAGGTCAGCCTCACCTCCCAGACCCGTCATGATTGGTGTGTGCGGGTTTCTGTGCGTGTGTCTGCGAGTGTGTGTGGGGTGTCTGTGCGATGTCTGCGGGTGTGTGCGGTGTCTGTGAGATGTCTGCGAGTGTGTGCGGGTGTGCGCGGTGTCTGTGCGATGTCTGGGTGTGTGTGCGGTGTCTGTGCGATGTGTGCGGTGTCTGTGCGATATCTGCGGGTGTGCGCGGTGTCTGTGCGATGTGTGCGGGTGTGTGCGTGCAGGCAGACATAGGCCGATGTGACACTACTACTCCCATCGGCCTATGTCTGTCCCCCGTCCACTCCTGCCAGCAGGATCAGCTCGATGGGAGCAGTAGTTCCCATCAGCCTGATCCTGCTATATAAATTGCCCTACTGTGTCCCCAATAAATGTTAAATACATGTCATTGGTGGCCAGTGGTTACCTACAATAAATTAGTTTATACATTACCTGTCCCCACCGATCGCCACCTAAAATAAAGTAAAAAATAAAAAACTACACCTATACTCACCTAGACACCTAATTCCCCGAAGCCATCGATCTCCTGTAATAAAATATAAAATAATAAACCACAACCTTATCCTTACCCCTCCGTAGTAGTCCACGAGGGTCCCACGATGATCTCCAGTTTAGAGCAGCCACATAGAATGTGACCGCTCTGAACCGCTGCCGCCGCTAGAATGACGGGGCCGTAAAGCAGCCCCGTCATTGCATAAGCGGGTTCGCCGGAGTTCAGGCAGCGCTGCTCCGGTTAGCTGCTTTACGGCCCTGCAGTATCGTGAGAAATTCCCACGGTACAGCAGTGCCGTAAAGGAGGTCTCCGGAGCTGCGCTGACTGAATGCACTCCGGTGACCTCAGTCAGTGGCTCCCGCTGCCGGGAGCGGACGTGTTCCCGGCAGTGTGAGCTTACAGCAGCCATGCACAGCTGTCACCATCTCCAGATGTGACAGCTGTGCATGGCAGATCAGCGCAGGAACGTGGACAGGTAACTATTTTTTTTTTAGTAAACTAAGAATTAAATAAAATGGTGTGGTTTATTTCAAATAAATTATTTTTTTCTTGGTGTAGTGTGTGTTTTTTCTTTTTAACACTTTGTAGGTTAGTAATGGGGGTGTCTTATAGACGCCCATCATTACTAACCTGGGCTTCATGGCAGCTGGCGCTGACATGAACCCCAGCCCTATTACCCCCTGCCACCGCACCAGGGCAGCGTGGAAGAGCGAGGCTAAGTGCCAGAATTGGCGCATCCTATGGATGCGCCATTTCTGGGGCGGCTGACGGCTGGTGTTTCTAGCCTGGGAGGAGGCATATATTCATGGCACCCTTCCTGGGCTATTAATATCAGCCCCCAGCTGTCTGCCTAGCCTTTGCTAGCTATTAAAATAGGGGGGACCCCACGTCATTTTTTAGGGGGGGTCCCCCATTTTAATAGCTAGTAAAGGCTAGGTATTCAGCTGGGGGCTGATATTAGTAGCCTGGGAAGCTCCGTGGGTATTACCCCCTTCCCAGGCTTCAAACATCTTCCCCAGCCGTCTGCTTAACCTCCGCTAGAGACTAAAATTAAGGGGAACCCCACGCCAATTTTTTTTTAAATAAATCCTTTATTTTAACACTAAATGACAAGTACAGTAATCAACACTGTCACTGTACTTCATATATATGTGACTGACATATTTCTATCTATCTAATCTATGTGTGAAGCTCTATTCTTTCTGTTGTAAATTGTCGGGTACCGGTGTATGCCGCTGATGAAAATGGATGATAGTAATGTTGTTGTTGTATGCCTTATGTTTATGAGTGACAGTTTTCCTGCTATATACCTGCATGTCATAAGAATTTAAATTAAAAAAGGACCATGTTAAATTCAAATCTGTTTTTTTTTAATTTTTACCGGTGTTTGGTATGCGTTGGAAAAGGGGTAGTCTTATACGGTGAATATATCCTAAACTCTATATTTTAACAGGAAAGTAGGGGGGTCGTCTTATACACCAGGTCGTCTTATACGCCGGAATATACGGTATTAAGAAAAAGTCAGTATTTGATGTCCATAAAAATGCTGTACAGATTTCACACGAAATGAACGAAGAATATGGGGTCAAAGTGAGTCACCAAACTGTGGTGTGACGGTTAAGAGCAGTAGGGTTGAATGCACGGGTTCCAGTCAAGAAGCCTTTCATCTCTGCAAAGAACCGGAAGGTCCGACTTGAGTTTGCCAAAGAACACAGCAATGGAAAGAGACAGATTGGTCTAAGGTGTTGTGGTCGGATGAATCCAAGTTCAATTTGTTTGGTAGTGATGGCAAGCACTCTGTATACCGACCAATTGGAAAATGTAATGATGTAAGGTCCAAACGCCTACAGTGAAACATGGTGGTGGCAATGTCATGGTTTGGGGCTGCTTTTCTGCATCTGCCATTGGTCCTCTGCATAGAATTGATGGAAATATGAATGCTATCATGTACAAGGATATACTAGGGAATGTAATGCTGCCACATGGTAAAACCAAGGTAGGCAGGGGATGGAAATTCCAGCAAGACAATGATCCTAAGCACACATCCAATTTAGTCAAAAATTGGTTAGCAAAGAAAACTGTTCACCTGTTGCAATGGCCAAGCCAATCCCCTGATTTACACCCTATAGAGCACCTTTGGGATGAGTTAGGGTGATGAGGCTGGGCCTGTACCCATAACAATAAAGATGAAATGCTTGCAGATTTGCAAATGGAATGGAGCAAGATCCCTCAAGATGTCTTGAATACCCCAGTGGCTTCAATGCCCCGTCGGTGAGGTGCAGTACCTAAAGCAAGAGGTTGTACTACAAAATACTAAGTTATAGCATTGTAAGCAATGAATTACTCTCTAATTATTGTGATCAATAAAAAGTAAATGCAAAACTTTTGACCGTCAATTTTCTTTAATTAAAAGACCATATTTATATTGAAAAGCAGGTTCGTTAAAATTAAGGTCTTGTATGATGACAACTTCATGCACTTTCAATTCATCAGCAAAAAAATGGCAACAAAACAACCAGATAGAAGTCATCACACTTTAAAAAAATGCCACTGTAGATCTTATGCCATTTACAAACAATGTAACTCAATATAACTCATGTAGCCCCCCGTTACCCAGGTCATGATGACTTTATTTATCATGTACCCATAACACAGGTATTGCAGAATCTTAAAAACATTTCATATGAGATAAGAAGTAAGAAATCCTTGACAATGAGACTATAAGGCTGGGTATACGAAAACAAAATGAAGGACAGAGAAGAGAAACCATGAACCCTTCTACATTACTACACACACACTGCATGTTACACTGTATATTCTACATATACTATATATTACACACACACTGCATGTTACACTGTATATTCTACATATACTATATATTACACACACACACTGCATGTTACACTGTATATTCTACATATACTATATATTACACACACACTGCATGTTACACTGTATATTCTACATATACTATATATTACACACACTGCATGTTACACTGTATATTCTACATATACTATATATTACACACACACACTGCATGTTACACTGTATATTCTACATATACTATATATTACACACACACTGCATGTTACACTGTATATTCTACATATACTATATATTACACACACTGCATGTTACACTGTATATTCTACATATGCTATATATTACACACACACTGCATGTTACACTGTATATTCTACATATACTATATATTACACACACACTGCATGTTACATTGTATATTCTACATATACTATATATTACACACACACTGCATGTTACACTGTATATTCTACATATACTATATATTACACACACACACTGCATGTTACACTGTATATTCTACATATACTATATATTACACACACACTGCATGTTACACTGTATATTCTACATATACTGTATATTACACACACACTGCATGTTACACTGTATATTCTACATATTCTATATATTACACACACACTGCATGTTACACTGTATATTCTACATATACTATATATTACACACACACTGCATGTTACACTGTATATTCTACATATTCTATATATTACACACACACTGCATGTTACACTGTATATTCTACATATACTATATATTACACACACACACTGCATGTTACACTGTATATTCTACATATACTATATATTACACACACACTGCATGTTACACTGTATATTCTACATATACTATATATTACACACACACTGCATGTTACATTGTATATTCTACATATACTATATTTTACACACACTGCATGTTACACTGTATATTCTACATATTCTATATATTACACACACACTGCATGTTACACTGTATATTCTACATATACTATATATTACACACACACACTGCATGTTACACTGTATATTCTACATATACTATATATTACACACACTGCATGTTACACTGTATATTCTACATATACTATACATTACACACACTGCATGCTACACTGTATATTCTACATATTCTATATATTACACACACACTGCATGTTACACTGTATATTCTACATATACTATATATTACACACACACACTGCATGTTACACTGTATATTCTACATATACTATATATTACACACACACACTGCATGTTACACTGTATATTCTACATATTCTATATATTACACACACACTGCATGTTACACTGTATATTCTACATATACTATATATTACACACACACTGCATGTTACACTGTATATTCTACATATTCTATATATTACACACACACTGCATGCTACACTGTATATTCTACATATACTATATATTACACACACCCTGCATGTTACACTGTATATTCTACATATACTATATATTACACACACACTGCATGTTACACTGTATATTCTACATATACTATATATTACACACACACTGCATGTTACACTGTATATTCTACATATACTATATATTACACACACACTGCATGTTACACTGTATATTCTACATATACTATATATTACACACACTGCATGTTACACTGTATATTCTACACATACTATATATTACACACACACTGCATGTTACACTGTATATTCTACATATACTATATATTACACACACTGCATGCTACACTGTATATTCTACATATACTATATATTACACACACACTGCATGTTACACTGTATATTCTACACATACTATATATTACACACACACTGCATGTTACACTGTATATTCTACATATACTATATATTACACACACACTGCATGTTACACTGTATATTCTACATATACTGTATATTACACACACACTGCATGCTACACTGTATATTCTACATATACTATATATTACACACACACTGCATGTTACACTGTATATTCTACACATACTATATATTACACACACACTGCATGTTACACTGTATATGCTACATATACTATATATTACACACACTGCATGCTACACTGTATATTCTACATATACTATATATTACACACACACTGCATGTTACACTGTATATTCTACACATACTATATATTACACACACACTGCATGTTACACTGTATATTCTACATATGCTATATATTACACACACACTGCATGTTACACTGTATATTCTACATATACTATATATTACACACACTGCATGCTACACTGTATATTCTACATATACTATATATTACACACACACTGCATGTTACACTGTATATTCTACATATACTATATATTACACACACACTGCATGTTACACTGTATATTCTACACATACTATATATTACACACACACTGCATGTTACACTGTATATTCTACATATACTATATATTACACACACAATGCATGTTACACTGTATATTCTACATATACTATATATTACACACACACTGCATGTTACACTGTATATTCTACATATACTATATATTACACACACACTGCATGTTACACTGTATATTCTACATATACTATATATTACACACACACTGCATGTTACACTGTATATTCTACATATACTATATAATACACACACACTGCATGTTACACTGTATATTCTACATATACTATATATTACACACACACACTGTATGTTACACTGTATATTCTACATATACTATATATTACACACACTGCATGTTACACTGTATATTCTACATATACTATATATTACACACACTGCATGTTACACTGTATATTCTACATATACTATATATTACACACACACTGCATGTTACACTGTATATTCTACATATACTATATATTACACACACACTGCATGTTACACTGTATATTCTACATATACTATATATTACACACACACTGCATGTTACACTGTATATTCTACATATACTATATATTACACACACTGCATGCTACACTGTATATTCTACATATACTATATATTACACACACACTGCATGTTACACTGTATATTCTACATATACTATATATTACACACACAATGCATGTTACACTGTATATTCTACATATACTATATATTACACACACACACTGCATGTTACACTGTATATTCTACACATACTATATATTACACACACACTGCATGTTACACTGTATATTCTACATATACTATATATTACACACACACTGCATGTTACACTGTATATTCTACATATACTATATATTACACACACACACTGCATGTTACACTGTATATTCTACATATACTATATATTACACACACTGCATGTTACACTGTATATTCTATATATACTATATATTACACACACACTGCATGTTACACTGTATATTCTACATATACTATATATTACACACACACTGTATGTTACACTGTATATTCTACATATACTATATATTACACACACTGCAAGTTACACTGTATATTCTACATATACTATATATTACACACACACACTGCATGTTACACTGTATATTCTACATATACTATATATTACACACACTGCATGTTACACTGTATATTCTACATATACTATATATTACACACACACACTGCATGTTACACTGTATATTCTACATATACTATATATTACACACACACACACTGCATGTTACACTGTATATTCTACATATACTATATATTACACACACACTGCATGTTACACTGTATATTCTACATATACTATATATTACACACACTGCATGTTACACTGTATATTCTACATATACTATATATTACACACACACTGCATGTTACATTGTATATTCTACATATACTATATATTACACACACTGCATGCTACACTGTATATTCTACATATACTATATATTACACACACACTGCATGTTACACTGTATATTCTACATATACTATATATTACACACACACTGCAAGTTACACTGTATATTCTACATATGCTATATATTACACACACACTGCATGTTACACTGTATATTCTACATATACTATATATTACACACACTGCATGTTACACTGTATATTCTACATATACTATATATTACACACACACTGCATGTTACATTGTATATTCTACATATACTATATATTACACACACTGCATGCTACACTGTATATTCTACATATACTATATATTACACACACACTGCATGTTACACTGTATATTCTACATATACTATATATTACACACACACTGCAAGTTACACTGTATATTCTACATATGCTATTACACACACACTGCATGTTACACTGTATATTCTACATATACTATATATTACACACACTGCATGTTACACTGTATATTCTACATATACTATATATTACACACACACTGCATGTTACACTGTATATTCTACATATACTATATATTACACACACACTGCATGTTACACTGTATATTCTACATATACTATATATTACACACTGCATGTTACACTGTATATTCTACATATACTGTATATTACACACACACTGCATGTTACACTGTATATTCTACATATACTATATATTACACACACTGCATGTTACACTGTATATCCTACATATACTGTATATTACACACACACTGCATGTTACACTGTATATTCTACATATACTATATATTACACACACACTGCATGTTACACTGTATATTCTACATATACTATATATTACACACACTGCATGTTACACTGTATATCCTACATATACTGTATATTACACACACACTGCATGTTACACTGTATATTCTACATATACTATATATTACACACACTGCATGTTACACTGTATATTCTACATATACTGTATATTACACACACACTGCATGTTACACTGTATATTCTACATATACTATATATTACACACACTGCATGTTACACTGTATATTCTACATATACTATATATTACACACACACACTGCATATTACACTGTATATTCTACATATACTATATATTACACACACTGCATGCTACACTGTATATTCCACATATACTATATATTACACACACACTGCATGTTACACTGTATATTCTACATATACTATATATTACACACACTGCATGTTACACTGTATATTCTACATATACTATATATTACACACACACTGCATGTTACACTGTATATTCTACATATACTATATATTACACACACACACTGCATGTTACACTGTATATTCTACATATACTATATATTACACACACTGCATGTTACACTGTATATCCTACATATACTGTATATTACACACACACTGCATGTTACACTGTATATTCTACATATACTATATATTACACACACACACACTGAATGTTACACTGTATATTCTACATATACTGTATATTACACACACACTGCATGTTAAACTGTATATTCTACATATACTATATATTACACACACACACTGCATGTTACACTGTATATTCTACATATACTATATATTACACACACACTGCATGCTACACTGTTTATTCTACATATACTATATATTACACACACACTGCATGTTACACTGTATATTCTACATATACTATATATTACACACACATTGCATGTTACACTGTATATTCTACATATTCTATATATTACACACACTGCATGTTACACTGTATATTCTACATATACTATATATTACACACACTGCATTTTACACTGTATACTGTACATATATTATGTAAAAGTAAAAAATAGTTTTCCAGCACACGATGTAGAAAAATTAAAAAAAGCCTTTATTTAATCCATCATTAAAAAATACAATTCCAACAGAAATAAAAGCATGTGTAGGCTTACGCGTTTCGGATTATATTTGACCCTTAGTCATAGCATAAAGCACTGAATAAATGTTGCACTTTTCAAGGAAAACAGTCAAGGAAAGCTGCCAAGGGTAACACCCACCAAAATCAGCTGTGATATCAGAGTCACTAATTCAAGGCTAGCAGTGATCTAAACACTATATATTACACACACACTGCAAGTTACACTGTATATTCTACATATACTATATATTACACACACACTGCAAGTTACACTGTATATTCTACATATACTATATATTACACACACACTGCATGTTACACTGTATATTCTACATACACTATATATTACACACACACTGCATGTTACACTGTATATTCTACATATACTATATATTACACACACACTGCATGTTACACTGTATATTCTACATATGCTGTATATTACACATACACTGCATGTTACACTGTGTATTCTACATATACTATATATTACACACACTGCATGTTACACTGTATATTCTACATATACTATATATTACACACACTGCATGTTACACTGTATATTCTACATATACTATACATTACACACACACTGCATGTTACACTGTATATTCTACATATACTATATATTACACACACTGCATGTTACACTGTATATTCTGCATATACTATATATTACACACACTGCATGTTACACTGTATATTCTACATATACTATATATTACACACACTGCATGTTACACTGTATGTTCTACATATACTATACATTACACACACACTGCATGTTACACTGTATATTCTACATATACTATATATTACACACACTGCATGTTACACTGTATATTCTGCATATACTATATATTACACACACACACTGCATGTTACACTGTATATTCTACATATACTATATATTACACACACACTGCATGTTACACTGTATACTCTACATATACTATATATTACACACACTGCATGTTACACTGTATATTCTACATATTCTATATATTATACACACTGCATGTTACACTGTATATTCTACATATACTATATATTACACACACTGCATGTTACACTGTATATTCTACATATACTGTATATTACACACACTGCATGTTACATTGTATATTCTACATATACTATATATTACACACACTGCATGTTACACTGTATATTCTACATATACTATATATTACACACACACACTGCATGTTACACTGTATATTCTACATATACTGTATATTACACACACACTGCATGTTACACTGTATATTCTACATATACTATATATTACACACACTGCATGTTACACTGTATATTCTACATATACTATATATTACACACACACTGCATGTTACACTGTATATTCTACATATACTATATATTACACACACTGCATGTTACACTGTATATTCTACATATACTGTATATTACACACACGCACTGCATGTTACACTGTATATTCTACATATACTATATATTACACACACGCACTGCATGTTACACTGTATATTCTACATATACTATATATTACACACACACACTGCATGTTACACTTTATATTCTACATATACTATATATTACACACACACTGCATGTTACACTGTATATTCTACATATACTATATATTACACACGCACTGCATGTTACACTGTATATTCTACATATACTATATATTACACACACTGCATGTTACACGGTATATTCTACATATACTATATATTACACACACTGCATGTTACACTGTATATTCTACATATACTATATATTACACACACACTGCATGTTACACTGTATATTCTACATATACTATACATTACACACACACTGCATGTTACATTGTATATTCTACATATACTATATATTACACACACACTGCATGCTACACTGTATATTCTACATATACTATATATTACACACACACTGCATGTTACACTGTATATTCTACATATGCTATATATTACACACACACTGCATGTTACACTGTATATTCTACATATACTATATATTACACACACTGCATGTTACACTGTATATTCTACATATACTATATATTACACACACACTGTATGTTACACTGTATATTCTACATATACTATATATTACACACACACTGCATGTTACACTGTATATTCTACATATACTATATATTACACACACACTGCATGTTACACTGTATATTCTACATATGCTATATATTACACACACACTGCATGTTACACTGTATATTCTACATATACTATATATTACACACACTGCATGTTACACTGTATATTCTACATATACTATATATTACACACAAACTGCATGTTACACTGTATATTCTACATATACTATATATTACACACACACTGCATGTTACACTGTATATTCTACACATACTATATATTACACACACACTGCATGCTACACTGTATATTCTACACATACTATATATTACACACACACACTGTATATTCTACATATACTATATATTACACACACACTGCATGTTACACTGTATATTCTACATATACTATATATTACACACACATTGCATGTTACACTGTATATTCTACATATACTGTATATTACACACACACTGCATGTTACACTGTATATTCTACACATACTATATATTACACACACACTGCATGTTACACTGTATATTCTACATATACTATATATTACACACACACTGCATGTTACACTGTATATTCTACATATACTATATATTACACACACACTGCATGTTACACTGTATATTCTACATATACTATATATTACACACACACTGCATGTTACACTGTATATTCTACATATACTATATATTACACACACACTGCATGTTACACTGTATATTCTACATATACTATATATTACACACAATGCATGTTACACTGTATATTCTACATATACTATATATTACACACACACACTGCATGTTACACTGTATATTCTACATATACTAAATATTACACACACACTGCATGTTACATTGTATATTCTACATATACTATATATTACACACACTGCATGTTACACTGTATATTCTACATATACTATATATTACACACACTGCATGTTACACTGTATATTCTACATATACTATATATTACACACACACTGTATGTTACACTGTATATTCTACATATACTATATATTACACACACGCACTGCATGTTACACTGTATATTCTACATATACTATATATTACACACACACTGCATGTTACACTATATATTCTACATATACTATATATTACACACACACTGCATGTTACACTGTATATTCTACATATACTATATATTACACACACACTGCATGTTACACTGTATATTCTACATATACTATATATTACACACACTGCATGTTACACTGTATATTCTACATATACTATATATTACACACACACACTGCATGTTACACTGTATATTCTACATATACTAAATATTACACACACACTGCATGTTACATTGTATATTCTACATATACTATATATTACACACACTGCATGTTACACTGTATATTCTACATATGCTATATATTACACACACACTGCATGTTACACTGTATATTCTACATATACTATATATTACACACACTGCATGTTACACTGTATATTCTACATATACTATATATTACACACACACTGTATGTTACACTGTATATTCTACATATACTATATATTACACACACACTGCATGTTACACTGTATATTCTACATATACTATATATTACACACACACTGCATGTTACACTGTATATTCTACATATACTATATATTACACACACTGCATGTTACACTGTATATTCTACATATACTATATATTACACACACACTGCATGTTACACTGTATATTCTACATATACTATATATTACACACACACTGCATGCTACACTGTATATTCTACATATACTATATATTACACACACACACTGCATGTTACACTGTATATTCTACATATACTATATATTACACACACACTGCATGTTACACTGTATATTCTACACATACTGTATATTACACACACACTGCATGTTACACTGTATATTCTACACATACTATATATTACACACACACTGCATGTTACACTGTATATTCTACATATACTATATATTACACACACACTGCATGTTACACTGTATATTCTACATATACTATATATTACACACACACTGCATGTTACACTGTATATTCTACATATACTATATATTACACACACACTGCATGTTACACTGTATATTCTACATATACTATATATTACACACACACTGCATGTTACACTGTATATTCTACATATACTATATATTACACACACACACTGCATGTTACACTGTATATTCTACATGTACTAAATATTACACACACACTGCATGTTACACTGTATATTCTACATATACTATATATTACACGCACACTGCATGTTACATTGTATATTCTACATATACTATATATTACACACACTGCATGTTACACTGTATATTCTACATATACTATATATTACACACACTGCATGTTACACTGTATATTCTACATATACTATATATTACACGCACACTGTATGTTACACTGTATATTCTACATATACTATATATTACACACACTGCATGCTACACTGTATATTCTACATATACTATATATTACACACACACTGCATGTTACACTGTATATTCTACATATACTATATATTACACACACATTGCATGTTACACTGTATATTCTACATATGCTATATATTACACACACACTGCATGTTACACTGTATATTCTACATATACTATATATTACACACACTGCATGTTACACTGTATATTCTACATATACTATATATTACACACACACTGCATGTTACACTGTATATTCTACATATACTATATATTACACACACTGCATGTTACACTGTATATTCTACATATACTATATATTACACACACACACTGCATGTTACACTGTATATTCTACATATACTATATATTACACACACTGCATGTTACACTGTATATTCTACATATACTATATATTACACACACACTGCATGTTACACTGTATATTCTACATATACTGTATATTACACACACACTGCATGTTACACTGTATATTCTACATATACTATATATTACACACACTGCATGTTACACTGTATATTCTACATATACTGTATATTACACACACACTGCATGTTACACTGTATATTCTACATATACTATATATTACACACACTGCATGTTACACTGTATATCCTACATATACTGTATATTACACACACACTGCATGTTACACTGTATATTCTACATATACTATATATTACACACACACTGCATGTTACACTGTATATTCTACATATACTATATATTACAAACACTGCATGTTACACTGTATATTCTACATATACTATATATTACACACACACTGCATGTTACACTGTATATTCTACATATGCTATATATTACACACACACTGCATGTTACACTGTATATTCTACATATACTATATATTACACACACTGCATGTTACACTGTATATTCTACATATACTATATATTACACACACACTGCATGTTACACTGTATATTCTACATATACGATATATTACACACACACTGCATGCTACACTGTATATTCTACATATACTATATATTACACACACACACTGCATGTTACACTGTATATTCTACATATACTATATATTACACACACACTGCATGTTACACTGTATATTCTACATATACTATGTATTACACACACACTGCATGTTACACTGTATATTCTACATATACTGTATATTACACACACACTGCATGTTACACTGTATATTCTACACATACTATATATTACACACACACTGCATGTTACACTGTATATTCTACATATACTATATATTACACACACACTGCATGTTACACTGTATATTCTACATATACTATATATTACACACACACTGCATGTTACACTGTATATTCTACATATACTATATATTACACACACACTGCATGTTACACTGTATATTCTACATATACTATATATTACACACACTGCATGTTACACTGTATATTCTACATATACTATATATTACACACACACACTGCATGTTACACTGTATATTCTACATATACTAAATATTACACACACACTGATTGTTACATTGTATATTCAACATATACTATATATTACACACACTGCATGTTACACTGTATATTCTACATATACTATACATTACACACACTGCATGTTACACTGTATATTCTACATATACTATATATTACACACACACTGCATGTTACACTGTATATTCTACATATACTATATATTACACACACTGCATGTTACACTGTATATTCTACATATACTATATATTACACAAACACTGCATGTTACACTGTATATTCTACATATACTATATATTACACACACACTGCATGTTACACTGTATATTCTACATATACTATATATTACACACACACACTGCATGTTACACTGTATATTCTACATATACTATATATTACACACACTGCATGTTACACTGTATATTCTACATATACTATATATTACACACACACTGCATGTTACACTGTATATTCTACATATACTATATATTACACACACACTGCATGTTACACTGTATATTCTACATATACTATATATTACACACACACTGCATGTTACACTGTATATTCTACATATACTATATATTACACACACACTGCATGTTACACTGTATATTCTACATATACTGTATATTACACACACACTGCATGTTACACTGTATATTCTACATATACTATATATTACACACACTGCATGTTACACTGTATATTCTACATATACTGTATATTACACACACACTGCATGTTACACTGTATATTCTACATATACTATATATTACACACACTGCATGTTACACTGTATATCCTACATATACTGTATATTACACACACACTGCATGTTACACTGTATATTCTACATATACTATATATTACACACACACTGCATGTTACACTGTATATTTTACATATACTATATATTACACACACTGCATGTTACACTGTATATCCTACATATACTGTATATTACACACACACTGCATGTTACACTGTATATTATACATATACTATATATTACACACACTGCATGTTACACTGTATATTCTACATATACTGTATATTACACACACACTGCATGTTACACTGTATATTCTACATATACTATATATTACACACACTGCATGTTACACTGTATATTCTACATATACTGTGTATTACACACACACTGCATGTTACACTGTATATTCTACATATACTATATATTACACACACTGCATGTTACACTGTATATTCTACATATACTATATATTACACACACACTGCATGTTACATTGTATATTCTACATATACTATATATTACACACACTGCATGTTACACTGT
The DNA here is from genome assembly GCF_046119375.1 of Phyllobates terribilis. Classification (NCBI taxonomy): domain Eukaryota; kingdom Metazoa; phylum Chordata; class Amphibia; order Anura; family Dendrobatidae; genus Phyllobates; species Phyllobates terribilis. The sequence goes on along the minus strand of NW_027362770.1, from coordinate 134,348,146 downwards.
ACATCCTACATATACTGTATATTACACACACACTGCATGTTACACTGTATATTCTACATATACTATATATTACACACACACACACTGCATGTTACACTGTATATTCTACATATACTATATATTACACACACTGCATGTTACACTGTATACTGTACATATATTATGTAAAAGTAAAAAAGTTTTCCAGCACACGATGTAGAAAAATTAAAAAAAGCCTTTATTTAATCCATCATTAAAAAATACAATTCCAACAGAAATAAAAGCATGTGTAGGCTTACGCGTTTCGGATCATATTTGACCCTTAGTCATAGCATAAAGTACTGAATAAATGTTGCACTTTTCAAGGAAAACAGTCAAGGAAAGCTGCCAAGGGTAACACCCACCAAAATCAGCTGTGATATCAGAGTCACTAATTCAAGGCTAGCAGCGATCTAAACACTATATATTACACACACACTGCAAGTTACACTGTATATTCTACATATACTATATATTACACACACACTGCATGTTACACTGTATATTCTACATACACTATATATTACACACACACTGCATGTTACACTGTATATTCTACATATACTATATATTACACACACACTGTATGTTACACTGTATATTCTACATATACTATATATTACACACACTGCATGTTACACTGTATATTCTACATATACTATATAATACACACACACTGCATGTTACACTGTATATTCTACATATACTATATATTACACACACACTGCATGTTACACTGTATATTCTACGTATACTATATATTACACAAACACTGCATGTTACACTGTATATTCTACATATACTATATATTACACACACACTGCATGTTACACTGTATATTCTACATATACTATATATTACACACACACACTGCATGTTACACTGTATATTCTACATATACTATATATTACACACACTGCATGTTACACTGTATATTCTACATATACTATATATTACACACACTGCATGTTACACTGTATATTCTACATATACTATATATTACACACACACTGCATATTACACTGTATATTCTACATATACTATATATTACACACACACTGCATGTTACACTGTATATCCTACATATACTATATATTACACACACACACACTGAATGTTACACTGTATATTCTACATATTCTATATATTACACACACACTGCATATTACACTGTATATTCTACATATATTATATATTACACACACACTGCATGTTACACTGTATATTCTACATATATTATATATTACACACACACACTGCATATTACACTGTATATTCTACATATACTATATATTACACACACACTGCATGTTACACTGTATATTCTACATATACTATATATTACACACACACTGCATGTTACACTGTATATTCTACATATACTGTATATTACACACACACTGCATGTTACACTGTATATTCTACATATACTATATATTACACACACACTGCATGTTACACTGTATATTCTACATATACTATATATTACACACACTGCATGTTACACTGTATATTCTACATATACTATATATTACACACACACTGCATGTTACACTGTATATTCTACATATACTATATATTACACACACACTGCAGGTTACACTGTATATTTTACATATACTATATATTACACACACACTGCATGTTACACTGTATATTCTACATATACTATATATTACACACACACTGCATGTTACACTGTATATTCTACATATACTATATATTACACACACACTGCATGTTACACTGTATATTTTACATATGCTATATATTACACACACACTGCATGTTACACTGTATATTCTACATATACTATATATTACACACACACTGCATGTTACACTGTATATTCTACATATACTATATATTACACACACACACTGCATGTTACACTGTATATTCTACATATACTAAATATTACACACACACTGCATGTTACATTGTATATTCTACATATACTATATATTACACACACTGCATGTTACACTGTATATTCTACATATACTATATATTACACACACTGCATGTTACACTGTATATTCTACATATACTATATATTACACACACTGTATGTTACACTGTATATTCTACATATACTATATATTACAAACACTGCATGTTACACTGTATATTCTACATATAATATATATTACACACACACTGCATGTTACACTGTATATTCTACATATGCTATATATTACACACACACTGCATGTTACACTGTATATTCTACATATACTATATATTACACACACTGCATATTACACTGTATATTCTACATATACTATATATTACACACACACTGCATGTTACACTGTATATTCTACATATACTATATATTACACACACACTGCATGCTACACTGTATATTCTACATATACTATATATTACACACACACACTGCATGTTACACTGTATATTCTACATATACTATATATTACACACACTGCATGTTACACTGTATATTCTACATATACTATGTATTACACACACACTGCATGTTACACTGTATATTCTACACATACTGTATATTACACACACACTGCATGTTACACTGTATATTCTACACATACTATATATTACACACACACTGCATGTTACACTGTATATTCTACATATACTATATATTACACACACACTGCATGTTACACTGTATATTCTACATATACTATATATTACACACACACTGCATGTTACACTGTATATTCTACATATACTATATATTACACACACACTGCATGTTACACTGTATATTCTACATATACTATATATTACACACACACTGCATGTTACACTGTATATTCTACATATACTATATATTACACACACACACTGCATGTTACACTGTATATTCTACATGTACTAAATATTACACACACACTGCATGTTACATTGTATATTCTACATATACTATATATTACACACACTGCATGTTACACTGTATATTCTACATATACTATATATTACACACACTGCATGTTACACTGTATATTCTACATATACTATATATTACACGCACACTGTATGTTACACTGTATATTCTACATATACTATATATTACACACACTGCATGCTACACTGTATATTCTACATATACTATATATCACACACACACTGCATGTTACACTGTATATTCTACATATACTATATATTACACACACATTGCATGTTACACTGTATATTCTACATATGCTATATATTACACACACACTGCATGTTACACTGTATATTCTACATATACTATATATTACACACACTGCATGTTACACTGTATATTCTACATATACTATATATTACACACACACTGCATGTTACACTGTATATTCTACATATACTATATATTACACACACTGCATGTTACACTGTATATTCTACATATACTATATATTACACACACACACTGCATGTTACACTGTATATTCTACATATACTATATATTACACACACACTGCATGTTACACTGTATATTCTACATATACTATATATTACACACACACTGCATGTTACACTGTATATTCTACATATACTGTATATTACACACACACTGCATGTTACACTGTATATTCTACATATACTATATATTACACACACTGCATGTTACACTGTATATTCTACATATACTGTATATTACACACACACTGCATGTTACACTGTATATTCTACATATACTATATATTACACACACTGCATGTTACACTGTATATCCTACATATACTGTATATTACACACACACTGCATGTTACACTGTATATTCTACATATACTATATATTACACACACACTGCATGTTACACTGTATATTCTACATATACTATATATTACAAACACTGAATGTTACACTGTATATTCTACATATACTATATATTACACACACACTGCATGTTACACTGTATATTCTACATATGCTATATATTACACACACACTGCATGTTACACTGTATATTCTACATATACTATATATTACACACACTGCATGTTACACTGTATATTCTACATATACTATATATTACACACACACTGCATGTTACACTGTATATTCTACATATACGATATATTACACACACACTGCATGCTACACTGTATATTCTACATATACTATATATTACACACACACTGCATGTTACACTGTATATTCTACATATACTATATATTACACACACACTGCATGTTACACTGTATATTCTACATATACTATGTATTACACACACACTGCATGTTACACTGTATATTCTACATATACTGTATATTACACACACACTGCATGTTACACTGTATATTCTACACATACTATATATTACACACACACTGCATGTTACACTGTATATTCTACATATACTATATATTACACACACACTGCATGTTACACTGTATATTCTACATATACTATATATTACACACACACTGCATGTTACACTGTATATTCTACATATACTATATATTACACACACACTGCATGTTACACTGTATATTCTACATATACTATATATTACACACACTGCATGTTACACTGTATATTCTACATATACTATATATTACACACACACACTGCATGTTACACTGTATATTCTACATATACTAAATATTACACACACACTGCATGTTACATTGTATATTCAACATATACTATATATTACACACTGCATGTTACACTGTATATTCTACATATACTATACATTACACACACTGCATGTTACACTGTATATTCTACATATACTATATATTACACACACACTGCATGTTACACTGTATATTCTACATATACTATATATTACACACACTGCATGTTACACTGTATATTCTACATATACTATATATTACACAAACACTGCATGTTACACTGTATATTCTACATATACTATATATTACACACACACTGCATGTTACACTGTATATTCTACATATACTATATATTACACACACACACTGCATGTTACACTGTATATTCTACATATACTATATATTACACACACTGCATGTTACACTGTATATTCTACATATACTATATATTACACACACACTGCATGTTACACTGTATATTCTACATATACTATATATTACACACACTGCATGTTACACTGTATATTCTACATATACTATATATTACACACACACACTGCATGTTACACTGTATATTCTACATATACTATATATTACACACACACTGCATGTTACACTGTATATTCTACATATACTATATATTACACACACACTGCATGTTACACTGTATATTCTACATATACTGTATATTACACACACACTGCATGTTACACTGTATATTCTACATATACTATATATTACACACACTGCATGTTACACTGTATATTCTACATATACTGTATATTACACACACACTGCATGTTACACTGTATATTCTACATATACTATATATTACACACACTGCATGTTACACTGTATATCCTACATATACTGTATATTACACACACACTGCATGTTACACTGTATATTCTACATATACTATATATTACACACACACTGCATGTTACACTGTATATTTTACATATACTATATATTACACACACTGCATGTTACACTGTATATCCTACATATACTGTATATTACACACACACTGCATGTTACACTGTATATTATACATATACTATATATTACACACACTGCATGTTACACTGTATATTCTACATATACTGTATATTACACACACACTGCATGTTACACTGTATATTCTACATATACTATATATTACACACACTGCATGTTACACTGTATATTCTACATATACTGTATATTACACACACACTGCATGTTACACTGTATATTCTACATATACTATATATTACACACACTGCATGTTACACTGTATATTCTACATATACTATATATTACACACACTGCATGTTACACTGTACATCCTACATATACTGTATATTACACACACACTGCATGTTACACTGTATATTCTACATATACTATATATTACACACACACACTGCATGTTACACTGTATATTCTACATATACTATATATTACACACACACTGCATGTTACACTGTATATTCTACATATACTGTATATTACACACACACTGCATGTTACACTGTATATTCTACATATACTATATATTACACACACTGCATGTTACACTGTATATTCTACATATACTGTATATTACACACACACTGCATGTTACACTGTATATTCTACATATACTATATATTACACACACTGCATGTTACACTGTATATCCTACATATACTGTATATTACACACACACTGCATGTTACACTGTATATTCTACATATACTATATATTACACACACACTGCATGTTACACTGTATATTTTACATATACTATATATTACACACACTGCATGTTACACTGTATATCCTACATATACTGTATATTACACACACACTGCATGTTACACTGTATATTATACATATACTATATATTACACACACTGCATGTTACACTGTATATTCTACATATACTGTATATTACACACACACTGCATGTTACACTGTATATTCTACATATACTATATATTACACACACTGCATGTTACACTGTATATTCTACATATACTGTATATTACACACACATTGCATGTTACACTGTATATTCTACATATACTATATATTACACACACTGCATGTTACACTGTATATTCTACATATACTATATATTACACACACTGCATGTTACACTGTATATTCTACATATACTATATATTACACACACACACTGCATGTTACACTGTATATTCTACATATACTATATATTACACACACACACTGCATGTTACACTGTATATTCTACATATACTATATATTACACACACTGCATGTTACACTGTATACTGTACATATATTATGTAAAAGTAAAAAAGTTTTCCAGCACACGATGTAGAAAAATTAAAAAAAGCCTTTATTTAATCCATCATTAAAAAATACAATTCCAACAGAAATAAAAGCATGTGTAAGCTTACGCGTTTCGGATCATATTTGACCCTTAGTCATAGCATAAAGTACTGAATAAATGTTGCACTTTTCAAGGAAAACAGTCAAGGAAAGCTGCCAAGGGTAACACCCACCAAAATCAGCTGTGATATCAGAGTCACTAATTCAAGGCTAGCAGCGATCTAAACACTATATATTACACACACACTGCAAGTTACACTGTATATTCTACATATACTATATATTACACACACACTGCAAGTTACACTGTATATTCTACATATACTATATATTACACACACACTGCATGTTACACTGTATATTCTACATATACTATATATTACACACACTGCATGTTACACTGTATATTCTACATATACTATATATTACACACACACACTGCATGTTACACTGTATATTCTACATATACTAAATATTACACACACACTGCATGTTACATTGTATATTCAACATATACTATATATTACACACACTGCATGTTACACTGTATATTCTACATATACTATACATTACACACACTGCATGTTACACTGTACATCCTAAATATACTGTATATTACACACACACTGCATGTTACACTGTATATTCTACATATACTAAATATTACACACACTGCATGTTACACTGTACATCCTAAATATACTGTATATTACACACACACTGCATGTTACACTGTATATTCTACATATACTAAATATTACACACACTGCATGTTACACTGTATATTCTACATATACTAAATATTACACACACTGCATGTTACACTGTATACTGTACATATATTATGTAAAAGTAAAATAGTTTTCCAGCACACGATGTAGAAAAATTAAAAAAAGCCTTTATTTAATCCATCATTAAAAAATACAATTCCAACAGAAATAAAAGCATGTGTAGGCTTACGCGTTTCGGATCATATTTGACCCTTAGTCATAGCATAAAGCACTGAATAAATGTTGCACTTTTCAAGGAAAACAGTCAAGGAAAGCTGCCAAGGGTAACACCCACCAAAATCAGCTGTGATATCAGAGTCACTAATTCAAGGCTAGCAGTGATCTAAACACTATATATTACACACACACTGCAAGTTACACTGTATATTCTACATATACTATATATTACACACACACTGCATGTTACACTGTATATTCCACATATACTATATATTACACACACACTGCATGTTACACTGTATATTCTACATACACTATATATTACACACACACTGCATGTTACACTGTATATTCTACATATACTATATATTACACACACACTGCATGTTACACTGTATATTCTACATACACTATATATTACACAAACACTGCATGTTACACTGTATATTCTACACATACTATATATTACACACACACTGCAAGTTACACTGTATATTCTACATACACTATATATTACACACACACTGCATGTTACACTGTATATTCTACACATACTATATATTACACACACACTGCAAGTTACACTGTATATTCTACATATACTATATATTACTCACACACTGCATGTTACACTGTATATTCTATATTCTACACATACTATATATTACACACACACTGCAAGTTACACTGTATATTCTACATATACTATATATTACACACACACTGCATGTTACACTGTATATTCTACATACACTATATATTACACACACACTGCATGTTACACTGTATATTCTACATATACTATATATTACACACACACTGTATGTTACACTGTATATTCTACATATACTATATATTACACACACTGCATGTTACACTGTATATTCTACATATACTATATATTACACACACACTGCATGTTACACTGTATATTCTACATATACTATATATTACACACACACTGCATGTTACACTGTATATTCTACATATACTATATATTACACAAACACTGCATGTTACACTGTATATTCTACATATACTATATATTACACACACACTGCATGTTACACTGTATATTCTACATATACTATATATTACACACACACACTGCATGTTACACTGTATATTCTACATATACTATATATTACACACACTGCATGTTACACTGTATATTCTACATATACTATATATTACACACACTGCATGTTACACTGTATATTCTACATATACTATATATTACACACACACTGCATATTACACTGTATATTCTACATATACTATATATTACACACACACTGCATGTTACACTGTATATTCTACATATACTATATATTACACACACACACACTGAATGTTACACTGTATATTCTACATATTCTATATATTACACACACACTGCATATTACACTGTATATTCTACATATATTATATATTACACACACACTGCATGTTACACTGTATATTCTACATATATTATATATTACACACACACACTGCATATTGCACTGTATATTCTACATATACTATATATTACACACACACTGCATGTTACACTGTATATTCTACATATACTATATATTACACACACACTGCATGTTACACTGTATATTCTACATATACTGTATATTACACACACACTGCATGTTACACTGTATATTCTACATATACTATATATTACACACACACTGCATGTTACACTGTATATTCTACATATACTATATATTACACACACTGCATGTTACACTGTATATTCTACATATACTATATATTACACACACACTGCATGTTACACTGTATATTCTACATATACTATATATTACACACACACTGCATGTTACACTGTATATTTTACATATACTATATATTACACACACACTGCATGTTACACTGTATATTCTACATATACTATATATTACACACACACTGCATGTTACACTGTATATTCTACATATACTGTATATTACACACACACTGCATGTTACACTGTATATTCTACATATACTATATATTACACACACACTGCATGTTACACTATATATTCTACATATACTATATATTACACACACACTGCATGTTACACTGTATATTTTACATATGCTATATATTACACACACACTGCATGTTACACTGTATATTCTACATATACTATATATTACACACACACTGCATGTTACACTGTATATTCTACATATACTATATATTACACACACTGCATGTTACACTGTATATTCTACATATACTATATATTACACACACTGCATGTTACACTGTATATTCTACATATACTATATATTACACACACTGCATGTTACACTGTATATTCTACATATACTATATATTACACACACACACTGCATGTTACACTGTATATTCTACATATACTATATATTACACACACACTGCATGTTACATTGTATATTCTACATATACTATATATTACACACACTGCATGTTACACTGTATATTCTACATATACTATATATTACACAAACACTGCATGTTACACTGTATATTCTACATATACTATATATTACACACACTGCATGTTACACTGTATATTCTACATATACTATATATTACACACACTGCATGTTACACTGTATATTCTACATATACTATATATTACACACACTGCATGTTACACTGTATATTCTGCATATAATATATATTACACTCACTGCATGTTACACTGTATATTCTACATATACTATATATTACACACACTGCATGTTACACTGTATATTCTACATATACTATATATTACACACACTGCATGTTACACTGTATATTCTACATATACTATATATTACACACACTGCATGTTATACTGTATATTCTGCATATACTATATATTACACACACACTGCATGTTACACTGTATATTCTACATATACTATATATTACACACACACTGCATGTTACACTGTATATTCTACATATACTATATATTACACACACACACTGAATGTTACACTGTATATTCTACATATACTATATATTACACACACACTGCACATTACACTGTATATTCTACATATACTATATATTACACACACACACTGCATGTTACACTGTACATTCTACATATACTATATATTACACACACACACTGCATGTTACACTGTACATTCTACATATACTATACATTACACACACACTGCATGTTACACTGTATATTCTACACATACTATATATTACACACACTGCATGTTACACTGTATATTCTACATATACTATATATTACACACACACTGCATGTTACACTGTATATTCTACATATACTATATATTACACACACTGCATGTTACACTGTATATTCTACATATACTATATATTACACACACTGCATGTTATACTGTATATTCTGCATATACTATATATTACACACACACTGCATGTTACACTGTATATTCTACATATACTATATATTACACACACACTGCATGTTACACTGTATATTCTACATATACTATATATTACACACACACACTGAATGTTACACTGTATATTCTACATATACTATATATTACACACACACTGCACATTACACTGTATATTCTACATATACTATATATTACACACACACTGCATGTTACACTGTACATTCTACATATACTATACATTACACACACACTGCATGTTACACTGTACATTCTACATATACTATATATTACACACACACTGCATGTTACACTGTATATTCTACATATACTGCATATTACACACACTGCATGTTACACTGTATATTCTACATATACTATATATTACACACACACTGCATGTTACACTGTATATTCTACATATACTATATATTACACACACACTGCATGTTACACTGTATATTCTACATATACTATATATTACACACACACTGCATGTTACACTGTATATTCTACATATACTATATATTACACACACACTGCATGTTACACTGTATATTCTACATATACTATATATTACACACACACTGCATGTTACACTGTATATTCTACATATACTATATATTACACACACACACACTGAATGTTACACTGTATATTCTACATATACTATATATTACACACACACTGCATATTACACTGTATATTCTACATATACTATATATTACACACACACACTGCATGTTACACTGTACATTCTACATATACTATACATTACACACACACTGCATGTTACACTGTATATTCTACACATACTATATATTACACACACACTGCATGTTACACTGTATATTCTACATATACTGTATATTACACACACACTGCATGTTACACTGTATATTCTACATATACTATATATTACACACACACTGCATGTTACACTGTATATTCTACATATACTGTATATTACACACACACTGCATGTTACACTGTATATTCTACATATACTATATATTACACACACACTGCATGCTACACTGTATATTCTACATATACTATATATTACACACACACTGCATGTTACACTGTATATTCTACATATAGTATATATTACACACACACTGCATGTCACACTGTATATTCTACAAATACTTAATATTACACACACACTGCATGTTACACTGTATATTCTACATATACTGTATATTACACACACTGCATGTTACACTGTATATTCTACATATACTATATATTACACACACACTGCATGTTACACTGTATATTCTACATATACTATATATTACACACACACTGCATGTTACACTGTATATTCTACATATACCATATATTACACACACACTGCATGTTACACTGTATATTCTACATATACTATATATTACACACACACTGCATGTTACACTGTATATTCTACATATAGTATATATTACACAGACACTGCATGTTACACTGTATATTCTACAAATACTATATATTACACACACACTGCATGTTACACTGTACATTCTACATATACTATATATTACACACACTGCATGTTACACTGTATATTCTGCATATACTATATATTACACACACTGCATGTTACACTGTATATTCTACATATACTATATATTACACACACACTGCATGTTACACTGTATATTCTACATATACTATATATTACACACACACTGCATGTTACATTGTATATTCTACATATACTATATATTACACACACTGCATGTTACACTGTATATTCTACATATACTATATATTACACACACTGCATGTTACACTGTATATTCTACATAAACTATATATTACACACACTGCATGTTACACTGTATATTCTGCATATACTATATATTACACACACTGCATGTTACACTGTATATTCTACATACACTACATATTACACACACACTGCATGTTACACTGTATATTCTACATATACTATATATTACACACACACTGCATGTTACACTGTATATTCTACATATACTATATATTACACACACTGCATGTTACACTGTATATGCTACATATACTATATATTACACACACTGCATGTTACACTGTATATTCTACATAAACTATATATTACACACACTGCATGTTACACTGTATATTCTGCATATACTATATATTACAAACACTGCATGTTACACTGTATATTCTACATACACAACATATTACACACACACTGCATGTTACACTGTATATTCTACATATACTATATATTACACACACACTGCATGTTACACTGTATATTCTAGATATACTATATATTACACACACACTGCATATTACACTGTATATTCTACATATACTATATATTACACACACACACTGCATGTTACACTGTACATTCTACATATACTATATATTACACACACACTGCATGTTACACTGTATATTCTACATATACTGTATATTACACACACATTGCATGTTACACTGTATATTCTACATATACTATATATTACACACACACTGCATGTCACACTGTATATTCTACATATACTGTATATTACACACACACTGCATGTTACACTGTATATTCTACATATACTATATATTACACACACACTGCATGTTACACTGTATATTCTACATATACTATATATTACACACACACTGCATGTTATACTGTATATTCTACATATACTATATATTACACACACACTGCATGTTACACTGTATATTCTATATATACTATATATTACACACCAACTGCATGTTACACTGTATATCCTACATATACTGTATATTACACACACACTGCATGTTACACTGTATATTCTACATATACTATATATTACACACACACTGCATGTTACACTGTATATTCTACAAATACTATATATTACACACACACTGCATGTTACACTGTATATTCTACATATGCTATATATTACACACACACACTGAATGTTACACTGTATATTCTACATATACTATATATTACACACACACACTGCATATTACACTGTATATTCTACATATACTATATATTACACACACACTGCATGTTACACTGTATATTCTACATATACTATATATTACACACACACTGCATGTTACACTGTATATTCTACATATACTATATATTACACACACACACTCTGCTTGTTACACTGTATATTCTGCATATACTATATATTACACACACTGCATGTTACACTGTATATTCTACATATACTATATATTACACACACTGCATGTTACACTGTATATTCTGCATATACTATATATTACACACACACTGCATGTTACACTGTATATTCTACATATACTATATATTACACACACACACACTGAATGTTACACTGTATATTCTACATATACTATATATTACACACACTGCATGTTACACTGTATATTCTACATATACTATATATTATACACACACTGCATGTTACACTGTATATTCTACATATACTATATATTACACACACACACACTGAATGTTACACTGTATATTCTACATATACTATATATTACACACACACTGCATATTACACTGTATATTCTACATATACTATATATTACACACACACACTGCATGTTACACTGTACATTCTACATATACTATACATTACACACACACTGCATGTTACACTGTATATTCTGCATATACTATATATTACACTCACTGCATGTTACACTGTATATTCTACATATACTATATATTACACACACTGCATGTTACACTGTATATTCTGCATATACTATATATTACACACACACACTGCATGTTACACTGTATATTCTACATATACTATATATTACACACACTGCATGCTACACTGTATATTCTGCATATACTATATATTACACACACACTGCATGTTACACTGTATATTCTACATATACTATATATTACACACACTGCATGCTACACTGTATATTCTGCATATACTATATATTACACACACACTGCATGTTACACTGTATATTCTACATATACTATATATTACACACACACTGCATGTTACACTGTATATTCTACATATACTATATATTACACACACACTGCATGTTACACTGTATATTCTACATATACTATATATTACACACACATACACTGAATGTTACACTGTATATTCTACATATACGATATATTACACACACACTGCATATTACACTGTATATTCTACATATACTATATATTACACACACACACTGCATGTTACACTGTACATTCTACATATACTATACATTACACACACACTGCATGTTACACTGTATATTCTACATATACTATATATTACACACACACTGCATGTTACACTGTATATTCTACATATACTGTATATTACACACACACTGCATGTTACACTGTATATTCTACATATACTATATATTACACACACACTGCATGTTACACTGTATATTCTACATATACTATATAATACACACACACTGCATGTTACACTGTATATTCTACATATAGTATATATTACACACACACTGCATGTCACACTGTATATTCTACAAATACTATATATTACACACACACTGCATGTTACACTGTATATTCTACATATACTGTATATTACACACACACTGCATGTTACACTGTATATTCTACATATACTATATATTACACACACACTGCATGTTACACTGTATATTCTACATATACTATATATTACACACACACTGCATGTTACACTGTATATTCTACATATACTATATATTACACACACACTGCATGTTACACTGTATATTCTACATATACTATATATTACACACACACTGCATGTTACACTGTATATTCTACATATACTATATATTACACACACTGCATGTTACACTGTATATTCTACATATACTATATATTACACACACACTGCATGTTACACTGTATATTCTACATATACTATATATTACACACACACTGCATGTTACACTGTATATTCTACATATACTATATATTACACACACACTGCATGTTACACTGTATATTCTACATATACTATATATTACACACACACTGCATGTTACACTGTATATTCTACATATACTATATATTACACACACACTGCATGTTACACTGTATATTCTACATATACTGTATATTACACACACACTGCATGTTACACTGTATAGTCTACATATACTATATATTACACACACACTGCATGTTACACTGTATATTCTACATGTACTGTATATTACACACACACTGCATGTTACACTGTATACTCTACATATACTATATATTACACACACACTGCATGTTACACTGTATATTCTACATATACTGTATATTACACACACACTGCATGTTACACTGTATATTCTACATATACTATATATTACACACACACTGCATGTTACACTGTATATTCTACATATACTATATAATACACACACACTGCATGTTACACTGTATATTCTACATATAGTATATATTACACACACACTGCATGTCACACTGTATATTCTACAAATACTATATATTACACACACACTGCATGTTACACTGTATATTCTACATATACTGTATATTACACACACACTGCATGTTACACTGTATATTCTACATATACTATATATTACACACACACTGCATGTTACACTGTATATTCTACATATACTATATATTACACACACACTGCATGTTACACTGTATATTCTACATATACTATATATTACACACACACTGCATGTTACACTGTATATTCTACATATACTATATATTACACACACACTGCATGTTACACTGTATATTCTACATATACTATATATTACACACACTGCATGTTACACTGTATATTCTACATATACTATATATTACACACACACTGCATGTTACACTGTATATTCTACATATACTATATATTACACACACACTGCATGTTACACTGTATATTCTACATATACTATATATTACACACACTGCATGTTACACTGTATATTCTACATATACTATATATTACACACACACACTGCATGTTACACTGTATATTCTACATATACTATATATTACACACACACTGCATGTTACACTGTATATTCTACATATACTATATATTACACACACACTGCATGTTACACTGTATATTCTACATATACTATATATTACACACACACTGCATGTTACACTGTATATTCTACATATACTATATATTACACACACACTGCATGTTACACTGTATATTCTACATATACTGTATATTACACACACACTGCATGTTACACTGTATAGTCTACATATACTATATATTACACACACACTGCATGTTACACTGTATATTCTACATGTACTGTATATTACACACACACTGCATGTTACACTGTATACTCTACATATACTATATATTACACACACACTGCATGTTACACTGTATATTCTACATATACTATATATTATACACACACTGCATGTTACACTGTATATTCTACATATACTATATATTACACACACACTGCATGTTACACTGTATATTCTACATATACTGTATATTACACACACACTGCATGTTACACTGTATATTCTACATATACTATATATTACACACACACTGCATGTTACACTGTATATTCTACATATACTATATATTACACACACACACACTGAATGTTACACTGTATATTCTACATATACTATATATTACACACACACTGCATATTACACTGTATATTCTACATATACTATATATTACACACACACTGCATGTTACACTGTATATTTTACATATACTATATATTACACACACACTGCATGTTACACTGTATACTGTACATATACTATATATTACACACACACTGCATGTTACACTGTATATTCTACATATACTATATATTACACACACACACACTGCATGTTACACTGTATTCTACATATACTATACTAGATGGTGGCCCGATTCTAACGCATCGGGTATTCTAGAATATGTATGCGGCCAACCGGGCGCAATCAGCAGAGCAGTGTTTAAATTTGGCGCCAAAATCGCTGATTGGTCGAGGCCGGCAACCGTGAACAATCAGCAAAGCGGTGTTAAAATTTGGCGCCTATATCGCAGATTGGTCACGGCCGGCGGTCGCGACTAATCAGCAGAGCGGGGTTTAAATTTGGCGCCAATAATGCTGATTGGTCACGTTCACTGGCCGCAACCAATCAGCAGAGCGGGGTTTAAATTTGGTGCCAATAATGCTGATTGTTTGTGGCCGGCGGTCGCAACCAATCAGCGAAGCGGTGTTTAAATTTGGCGCCAATATCGCTGATTGGTCACGGCCAGTGGTTGCGACTAATCTTTGGCGCCAATATTGCCGATTGGTCGCGCGCGGCGACCGCGACCAATCAGCAGAGCGTTGTTTAAATTTGGCACCAAAATCGCTGATTGGTCGCGGTGGCCGGCCGAGACCAATCAGCAGAGCGGGGTTTAAATTTGGCGCCAATAATGCTTATTGGTCACGGCCGGCGACTGTGACCAATCAGCAGAGCGGGGTTTACATTTGGCGCCAAAATCGCTGATTGGTCGCGGCCGGCCACCGCGACCAATCAGCAGAGCGGGGTTTAAATTTGCCACCCACATCGCTGATTGGTCGCGGCCGGCGGCCGCAACCAATCAGCGTCGTATTAGTGACCGCTGCCTGTGCGGGTACTTCCACTGCGAGCAGCTGGGAGATGAGCGGCTGCTCGCAGCAGAAGCATCCCGACCGGCGGCGCCGCTCCTTGGTCCTCCGTTCACACTTGCCGTCGGGAGATCAGAGCGTTGTTTAAATTTTGCGCCAATCTCGCTGATTGGTTGCGGCTGGAGTCCGCGACCAAACAGCAGAGCGTTGTTTAAATTTGGCGCCAATCTTGCTGATTGGTTGCGGCCGCCAGCTGTGACCAATCAGCAGAGCGTTGTTTAAATTTTGCGCCAAAATCGCTGATTGGTCGCGGCTGGCGTCCGCGACCAATCAGCACAGCAGTGTTTAAATGTGGCGCCAAAATCGCATTGTATATTCTACATATACTGTATATTACACACAAGACATGTTAAACTGTACATTACACACACACACTGCATGTTACAAAAACTCCATGCTACACATACATTGTATATTAAACATATACTATATATTACACACATACTGTATATTACACACACTGCATGTTACACTGTATATTCTACATATACTATATATTACACACACTGCATGTTACACTGTATATTCTACATATACTATATATTACACACACTGCATGTTACACTGTATATTCTACATATACTATATATTACACACACTGCATGTTACACTGTATATTCTACATATACTATATATTACACACACTGCATGTTACACTGTATATTCTACATATACTATATATTACACACACTGCATGTTACACTGTATATTCTACATATACTATATATTACACACACTGCATGTTACACTGTATATTCTACATATGCTATATATTACACACACTGCATGTTACACTGTATATTCTACATATACTATATATTACACACACTGCATGTTACACTGTATATTCTACATATACTATATATTACACACACTGCATGTTACACTGTATATTCTACATATACTATATATTACACACACTGCATGTTACACTGTATATTCTACATATACTATATATTACACACACACTGCATGTTACACTGTATATTCTACATATACTATATATTACACACACACTGCATGTTACACTGTATATTCTACATATACTGTATATTACACACACACTGCATGTTACACTGTATATTCTACATATACTGTATATTACACACACTGCATGTTACACTGTATATTCTACATATACTATATATTACACACACTGCATGTTACACTGTATATTCTACATATACTATATATTACACACACTGCATGTTACACTGTATATTCTACATATACTATATATTACACACACTGCATGTTACACTGTATATTCTACATATGCTATATATTACACACACTGCATGTTACACTGTATATTCTACATATACTATATATTACACACACTGCATGTTACACTGTATATTCTACATATACTATATATTACACACACTGCATGTTACACTGTATATTCTACATATACTATATATTACACACACTGCATGTTACACTGTATATTCTACATATACTATATATTACACACACTGCATGTTACACTGTATATTCTACATATACTATATATTACACACACTGCATGTTACACTGTATATTCTACATATACTATATATTACACACACTGCATGTTACACTGTATATTCTACATATGCTATATATTACACACACTGCATGTTACACTGTATATTCTACATATACTATATATTACACACACTGCATGTTACACTGTATATTCTACATATACTATATATTACACACACTGCATGTTACACTGTATATTCTACATATACTATATATTACACACACTGCATGTTACACTGTATATTCTACATATACTATATATTACACACACTGCATGTTACACTGTATATTCTACATATACTATATATTACACACACTGCATGTTACACTGTATATTCTACATATACTATATATTACACACACACTGCATGTTACACTGTATATTCTACATATGCTATATATTACACACACACTGCATGTTACACTGTATATTCTACATATACTATATATTACACACACTGCATGTTACACTGTATATTCTACATATACTATATATTACACACACTGCATGTTACACTGTATATTCTACATATGCTATATATTACACACACTGCATGTTACACTGTATATTCTACATATACTATATATTACACACACTGCATGTTACACTGTATATTCTACATATACTATATATTACACACACTGCATGTTACACTGTATATTCTACATATACTATATATTACACACACACTGCATGTTACACTGTATATTCTACATATGCTATATATTACACACACACTGCATGTTACACTGTATATTCTACATATACTATATATTACACACACTGCATGTTACACTGTATATTCTACATATACTATATATTACACACACTGCATGTTACACTGTATATTCTACATATGCTATATATTACACACACTGCATGTTACACTGTATATTCTACATATACTATATATTACACACACTGCATGTTACACTGTATATTCTACATATACTATATATTACACACACTGCATGTTACACTGTATATTCTACATATACTATATATTACACACACTGCATGTTACACTGTATATTCTACATATACTATATATTACACACACACTGCATGTTACATTGTATATTCTACATATACTATATATTACACACACACTGCATGTTACACACACATACAGATGGCATGATATTCTGACCCATAATGGCGTCTCAGCACAGGCAGACCTCAGTGGCTGCTCCAGGTCATCAGATGTAGGTAATATTGTGGTCTGCCCAAAAGGTCCTTATGGCCTACAGCATATGAGAAGACAGATACTATTAAACACCCATGATAGCTGAGGACCCTCTTGAGATTTTGAACTGGGAACCACCAGCTTCAAGTTACACCACAGACAGAGAACATGTCAGAATTTTTCCAAATGTCCTCAAATTTTTTACTTTCCTATGGAATTATTGTGCCCACAGTTTCCAGTGACAGTCATGGACCAGAGTATATGGGACGTATTATATACCAGAAGCTGTAAGGACTTACCCTGATTGGAGACTCGAGTGGTACAGTTGTATTCAGGATGGTGCACACTGTGATCTCCCCGGGAATGAATAAGGGGTCGGGTAGAATAGTAAGGGACTTTATTTTACCAGGTAGAGTCTCAGCGTCACAATTGGCCCATGAGAAACCATTAATCTGTAAAAAAAAATAAAATCATATAATTGTGAAATAATTTAAATAGTATTGTATCACCTCTCCTCTGAAGGAGGGACAATAAGCGCACTGGTACTTGGACACTTCACAATTTGCATTCTTGCTTGGATTATACCCTGTAATATTTGATGTCTCCATGGCAACAGACTACAAACTAACCCTGTGTAGTCTGACCAGTCTAGCATTTGTTCCCTATCTCCAAAAATATTGAATATATGTGAAAAATAAATAGGAAACAGATGGAAGTGAGCATGGCTGGAACATCAGACTACACAGGGGTTTGTAGTCTGTAACCATGGAAACACCTAGGCCTGTCTTATATATTAATCTCCATTTTTAAACAAGTTGTGAGAAAGGAGAAATGTACTGATGTGGTAAGGCTGAAGTGCGGCAACCCCAAACCAAACAGACCTGCAGTTTCATCACAAATATGCAGAGATTTTACTACATTACTTTTATTTTAGGCCACACCATTGGCCAAAAGTTGACACTATGCGTGTCCTTACCCTTAAAGGCATTGTCCGGGACTTTAACATTGATGGCCTATCTTTAGGATAGGTCATTAATGTCTGATTGGCGGAGGGTGCAGCACACGGCACCCCCAACGCTCAGCTGTTCCCAGTGTCGGCTGGAACTGCTCAGTTATGGAAGTGCACAGCACAGCTCCATCGACAGAATAGTGGCCACGGTTGGTACTGCACAACCGCCACCTTTTCAAGTCAATAGGTGATGGGTGTGTAGTACAAGTCTGCGGCCACTAATCCAACGATGGAGCTGTTTTGAGCAGTTCCATAACTGTCACCGACACAGGGAACAGCTGATTGGTGGGGTGCCGGGTGTCACACCACCACCATCAGACAATGATGACCTATAACATTGATGGCCTATCTTTACTTAAGTCCCGGACAACCCCCTTAAAGAGGTATTCCCATTTTAGTAAGCGATAGCATGTCGTTAGGATGTGCCATCACTTAACGATGGCTGAGAGTCCGATCTCAGGGACCCCCAATGATCCTGACAATGAAGGAACACAGGACCGCTTCAGGGTTATTCCCAACCACCAGCAATCACTACATATTCTACCGTTATACCATCACATCACTAAGATGGGAATACCCCTTTAAAATTTAAAGGGAACCTGTTAATCACAGGAAGTAGCAGTATGGCTGTGAAGGTACTTGTATCCCAATAAAAATTATACTTTTTCAATAGAGATCCGACGTGCCAGTCATGAGAAATTCAGCATGTAAGCTATATGCAAATCAGGCTGGGGGTGTGGCAATGCTCTTCCAGCCTAATCTGCATACGGCTTCTACACTGGATTTCTCAGGACTGGCACATCGAATCTGTAGAAAAAAGGTATCATTTTTATTGGGTGATAAACGCCCTCACAGCCATAACATTACTTTCACATGTAAAAACGTGATGCCAACATCCCTTTAAGGCAAACGTTTTCCACCCGATGTTGCAAAACTATAACTCCCACCAGGCCGCAAGGCTGTGACTCACCAGTATGTGTTGTTTTGTTTATAATTAAAGTTTATTGAAAAGGACATTGTCTACGACCATAGCCAAAAGGACAGGTGCCGCTCGTTTATAAACACTCGTTTCAATAAACTTTATTTCTAAAACGAATCCTTTAAAAATACAGTGAAATTGACCTCGTGAGCATTTAAAGGGTGGTAAAACTTACTGCCTTGATCCTCCATGGTAGTCGGTTGACTACTATTCTTCCAGAAGGTGTTGCCAATGGCACTACAGCGATGCACGCCAGGACAAAACACACATACAGATGTGCCATTGTGGAGGAATGCTGCGCCCTGACCCAGAGGCTTCACCTATAGATGCTGCCTGCTCTGCAGAGTGCTAACATGCACCAGCAGAAAGAGGAAATGCAGCAAAGTGTCCCTTCCCAGCCCTGAAGCTGGTAGTCAGCCAATCACATGACACAACAGCTCAAAAGGCTGCCTTGTTATGTCCTGTGTAACCAGCGGCATTGTGGGAGAGACACAACCTGCAGTAGTAGGTGCTCTGCTGCCCTCTGCTGTTAGCACATGCGATAGCATGGACGCAATTTTATTTTCTGGGTTTTGTTTCCTCGCCGCATCCTTACGAGTCAATTTTTTTTTATTTCGCCATTAACACTTTATTTACAAAATATAGGGGACGCCACATATTCCACCTACAGGAGCTTTTATTACTTCCCATTCTAAATCCATAGGCATTAATATGTTAGTTACCCCCTTTGCAGATATAACAGTTTCTGCTCTTGTCTGCGGAGGTTTTCTACAAGATTTTGGAAGCAATTGGGGAATTTTTGCCCATTTATCCAAACGAGCATTTGTGATGTCAGACACTGATGCTGGAGGAGAGGCCGGGGCTCACAATGTCCATTCTAGTT
Organism: Phyllobates terribilis; assembly: GCF_046119375.1. Taxonomy (NCBI): domain Eukaryota; kingdom Metazoa; phylum Chordata; class Amphibia; order Anura; family Dendrobatidae; genus Phyllobates; species Phyllobates terribilis. Next base: position 134,323,667 of record NW_027362770.1, on the reverse strand, counting down.
CATTCCAAAAGTGTTGGATGGGGCTGAGGTCCAGACATCAAAATCCCCCATGTCTTTATGGACCTTTATGGGCACGGTCATGGGGAACAGAAAAGGCCCTTCCTTCCCTTGTCTTAAAAGCTCCCTGGTGTTGTGGATTCTCTAAGCTGTTGCGTAGTATAGCCGAGTGTGTGTTTGACACCATGGAACAGCAGAGTCGTGTAGATGAACAGGTACCTCGATTCAGAGCCGAGTGAGTGCACGGCACCCAAGAACAACAAAGCTGAGATGGAAGACAAGCACCTGGAAGAACCTGAGCTAAGTGTGCAGACAGTACCCAGGAACAGCAGAGCAGAGTTAGTCGTGTGGCTAAGTTGGTGCAGGCATGCATGAGCATACTATCTTAAAAAGGACCTGTTATTAGGTAAAAAGTGACCAGTTTTTACTCTTAATTTATTCCCACTGCTTTTCCATTTTTTTATTATTTATTTATGTATTTTTATTAAATCCACTAACCAGAGATAGGGGTATTTTTTCATTTAGTGCTAATTTGTATGGCCTTTACCAAGGGGGCATTGCTCACAAAGTAATTATGCAGTAATTATGTAAAGCAGTCTAGAGGCACACTCCCAGAGAATCCCATGAGCAACAACCCCCTTGATAAACACCATTAATATTAGCACTAAGTAAAATGGCTCAAATCTGTGTAACCGTATGGCGGATTAAAAAAAAGATACTCAAGGGAGCAGCAGAAATAAAATAAGAGTGAAAACTGTCCACTTTTGCCCCGGTGACAGGTTCTCTTTCATACTCAGGCTTACCACCTTATTCAGGGTTACAATTGTAAAGGAGACGAGAGGAAGCAGAGCCCGGCACTGGAGCCTGGACAGCTGGAAGCATTTAGAGGGAACTTGTCACCTGTTTTTTTTTTACTTATAAACCCTTCCCATCACCTTTAAGATCATTCAGTGCAGGGCAAGTCTAAAACACTTTTTCTAAGGTATGCAGGGGCACATCTGAGGATACAAAGGGGTTGCAGGAACCCCATTTTTATGATCTTAAAGGTGATGGGCAGGGATTATAAGCCCAAAAACTGGTGACAGGTTCCCTTTAATAGTTTACAATGTCTAGAATATATTATACAGCACAGAAGTGGGGTAATATTAATTGTAGTTAATAGCTCCACACTTCTGAGCTGTGTACTATACTCTTCAGTGCTTATTTGGGCTGCACACTCCCGCTGGCAGGATATGTGGGCTCAGGTCATGTGACCTTGATGACATAATCACAGGTTCTTCTGCATTTCTATGTTGCCGCCTGCTTATGATTGGTCAGCGCCATACAGGAGTCAGAACAGAAGTACCAGTGAAAACGAACTAATAACACCCACTTAGGGTTAAGAAAAGTTGGAGTGTAGCAGATGAAATCCAGCTCAACGGTATAAAATTTTCAACTTTATTTGTATATGATTAAAACATCTTCACATGTATCATTAGTTCATAGATAGGAACATCTTCGCATTTCTGGTGCACTCAGCACCCTTACTCAAGATGTACTAAGTGAAGTAAGAAGTGCACCCAAATAGCTTTCAGATCCTGTAAGAACACTCATTCAGGGCCGAGATGAGGGGGGCCTAGGGCGCTACTTCTTGCCTCAATGTGGGGGCACAGTTTGAAAAATAAAAATAACTGACATTGCTGAATGCCTGCGGCACTCGGCACCTTCCTCTGGCCGCAGGCATTCAGCACACTGAAGGTACACAGGTGAGTAGTGTCAGTGAGTCAATATCTCCGCTCACTGCCTGTGCCCCGGCTGACATTACCTCTCTGCACTCAACTGTATTTGAGTCTTTAAGACGTGAATACAATTGAAGTGGGTGCCTTGATGGACAGGAGCAGAGGAGCTGTAATCAGCTCCTTGCACCACCGGGAACTCCAACAAGGTGCGAACTACTTCCAGCCTGCACCATGTTGGAGGACAGTGCCATGCAGGGGACGTCGAATGGCTCAATGACATCACTGCAATGCAAGATAGAAGAGGAGAGGGATACTGCATTGGGCCGGGAGCCTGGATTAGGTGAGTTAAGACTTTTTCCCCCTTATATTATTTGGACATTAAATGGGGGCTGTGAGGAACATCACATGATGGGCTGTGGGGGACATCAAATGAGGGACTGTGAGGGATGACATAGGAGGGTCTGTGGGGAACATCATGGTATATGAGGGTTTGTGGGGGAAATCATAGTATATGAGGGGTTGTGGGAGACATCACATGATGGGCAGTGGGGGACATCGTAACATATGAGGGGCTGTGGGGGACATCATAAAATATTAGAGGCTGTGGGGGACACCAAATTATATGAGGAGCATCATATTATATGAGGGACTGTGGGGGACATCATAATATATGAGGGGCTGTGGAGGACATCATAATATATGAGGGGCTATGGGGACATCATATTAAATGGAGGGTTTGGGGGACATCACATTAAATGAGTGGCTGTGAGGTTACCATATTATATGGGGAGCTGTGGGAGATATTATACCTGGACTGTAGGGTTATTATACTATATGGGTGGCTGTGGGGGGACATTACACCTGGGCTTTGGGGACATCATACTGTTTAGGGGTCAGTGGGGGACTGTCATGGGTGTGTCAAGTGTGACAGACAGTCATTCTGGATCCAGCTGTAGAAGGTCATTGCACTTGGCTCTACAGGCACCTTCTTGATCTTTCTATCTCTGCAGTGAGGTGATATCCTGCTTTCTCTAGGACCTAGAAGTTACTTTCTCCTTCTGCTGCTAATTGACACACCCTTGCTGGATGTTTAAATACTCGCAGTCTCTCCAGGGAGTCACCAGTGATAGCTCTATTTTACTCTGTTCAGGTTTGAAGTACTAGTAGTCGACTAGTGGCTTCTTGAAGTTCCCTTGGAGGATAGTTGGCGTGATCTCTCTGGTGTCTTCTCAAGCTAAGTGTATTCCCCTGTCTGTTTACCTGTTTGTCTTTAGTTGCAGTTTGGGCTGACTAGTGCTCACCTCGCCTCCTCCCTATCTAGAGCCTATCGCTAGGATTAGTCAGGGATTAGGTTTCCTCCTCGGCGATAGGTGTGGAACCTATTTAGGGACGTTAGGGAGACAGGGTGTTATCAGATCTGCCTAGGGGTCTCCATTCCCCCTTTCCCTAGTGTTTGGGCTTCCTCTCCCTCTTCCTGTCGTTGTGCACTTAGTCTTTCCCTCACCTTGCGTGACAGCGACATTATAGTCTGTGGGGACATCATGGCGTATAGGGGACTGTGGTAACCATACTGTATAAGATGGGGCTCTGGGGTACATTTTACTAGGGGGCTGTGGTGCCCATACTGTATAGGTGGCAGTGGGAGACATTACACTGGGTGCTATAGTGACGATACTGGATATGGGGCTGTGGGGGACATTGCACTGTATAAGGGGCTGGGATTACCATACTGTATAGGGGGTTGTGGTGGATGTCATACTGTGTGGGGTGCTGTGGGGGATATTATACTGTATATAAGGGGCTGTGGGGACCATTACACTGTATTGGGGACTAGGGGTGCATCATACTGTATAAGGGGCCATCATACTATATATGGAGGGCTGTGGTGGACATCATATATGGGTAGCTGTGGTGGTGTGCATACTATACAATGGGGTGCTTTGGTGGACATCATACTGTATATTGGGGGTTCTATTGTGGATACATACTGTATATATGGCTATGGTGACCTTCCTACTGTGTAGGGGGACAGTGTGGGGAGAGGGTACAGTTTGGAGAGGGCAAGTTTGTGGACAGTATGCGGGCATATTGTGAAGAGGGGGCACAGAATAGGTATGGAAAGTAGGACAGCATGTAATGGGGGCACAGAATGGAGAGAAGTTAGCATGGCAAGGGGTTGCATGGAGATATAGATAGTGTAAAACAGTGGATACAGTATAGGTAGGGAAAAGAGTTAGAGGGGACAGCCATGGCATAGGCAGTGGTTCATAAGGGAGGACAGTGTAGCAGTTATCTATATATATAATTGTCTTATCCCGTCTGTCTGTCTGTCCAGGAAATCCCGCGTCGCTGATTGGTCCGGCAGCGGCCAATCAGCGACCCGGGATTTCAGAAAAAAGATGGCGGCCGTTAGCGTCTCATCTGCGGGACGGAGCTCAGCGGCGATGCAGCCGGGAGATGACCGGGCGAGGCGCTCATCTCCCGGCCGCTAGCAGCAGAAGGACCCCGACCTGCGGCGCCGCTGACCTCCATGCGGCTAGGGTGTCAAGGGAGGACCGGGGAGCGGCGCGGCGGGTCGGGATACTTCTGCTGCGAGCGCCCGCTCATTTCCCGGCTTCTCGCAGCGGAAGTAGCCGCACAGGCAGCGGCGCTGACATCCATGCGGCTAGGGTGTCAAGGGAGGACTGGGGAGCGGCGCTGCGGGTCGAGATACTTCTGCTGCGAGCAGTCGCTCATCTCCCGGCTTCTCACAGCGGAAGTAGTCGCACAGGCAGCGGCACTCCCCGGTCCTCACCAATACGATTCCGCTCTCCGGTCCTCACCAATATGATTCGCTGATTGGTTGCTGTCTCCGCCCGTGACCAATCAGTGATCTTGGCGCAAAAGTTAAACACCGCTGTGCTGATTGGTCGCGGCCGCTGCCCGCGACCAATCACCGATTTGGGCGCCACATTTAAATAGCGGCCGTGACCAATCAGCGATTTTGGCGCCACATTTAAACACTGCTGGGCTGATTGGTCGCGGACGCCAGCCGCGACCAATCAGTGAGATTGGCGCCAAATTTAAACAACGCTCTGTTGATTGGTCGCGGACGCCAGCCACGACCAATCAGCGAGATTAGCGCCAAATTTAAACACCGCTCTGCTGATTGGTTGCGGCCACCAGCCGACCGCGACCAATCAGCGAGATTGGCGGCAAATTTAAACACCGCTCTGCTGATTGGTTGCGGCTACCAGCCGACCGCGACCAATCAGCGAGATTGGCGGCAAATTTAAACAACGCTCTGATCTCCCGACGGCAAGTGTGAACGGAGGACCGAGGAGCGGCGCCGCCGGTCGGGATGCTTCTGCTGCGAGCAGCCGCTCATCTCCCAGCGGCTCGCAGCGGAAGTACCTGCACAGGCAGCGCCGCTCCCCGGTCCTCACTAATACGACGCTGATTGGTTGCGGCCGCGACCAATCAGCGATATGGGGGGCAAATTTAAACCCCGCTCTGCTGATTGGTCGCGGTGGCCCGGCGGTCGCGACCAATCAGCGATTTTGGCGCCAAATTTAAACACCGCTCTGCTGATTAATCGCGGTCGCCGGCCGTGACCAATCAGCAATATTGGCGCCAAATTTAAACACCGCTCTGCTGATTAGTCGCAACCACCGGCCGTGACCAATCAGCGATATTGGCGCCAAATTTAAACACCGCTTCGCTGATTGGTGGCGGTGGGCGGCCGCGACCAAGCAGCGATATTGGCGCCAAATTTAAACACCGCTCTGCTGATTGGTCGCGGTTACCGGTCGCGAATAATCAGCATTATTGGCGCCAAATTTAAACACCGCTCTGCTGATTAATCGCGGTCGCCGGCCGTGACCAATCACCATTATTGGCGCCAAATTTAAATATCGCTCTGCTAATTGCGCCCGGTCGGCCGCATACCTATTCTAGAATACCCGATGCGTTAGAATCGGGCCACCATCTAGTAGCTGATAATGGCGGATGGTGTGGTGATTATTGTGCATTAAGGCGAATAGTATGGCGGGTGTAGCTCATAAAGTCAGACAGTGTGGAGGCCATATTCATTATAGGAGAGTGACCATCTTGGCTGCTTCTCTAATTAGTCCTATACTTGCTTGGGATGTCCGTTTAGGTGGACGGCCATGTCATGGTAGGTTAGGAGTTGCGCCACACTCCTTCCATTTTTGGATGGTGGATTGAACAATGATAAGTGAGATGTTGGATTATGTTTTTTTATAACCTAAGCTTGCTTTACTCTTCTCCACAACTTTATCCCTGACCTGTCTGGTGTGTTCCCTGATTTTCATGATGTTATTTTATCCCTAATGTTCTCATACAAACCTCTGAGGCCTTCACAGAACAGCTGTAGTTATACTGAGAATAAATTACACCCAGGTGGACTCAATTTACTAATTATGTGACTTCTGGAGGCAATTGGGCACTCAGGATTTTATTTAGGGGTATCAGACTACAGGGGGCTGAATACAAATACACCTCACAATTTTCAGATTTAGGTTTTTAAAACAATTAGAAAACCCTGTATCATTTCCTTTACACTTCACAAATACTTGCTGCTTTGTCACATAAAATCCCAATAAAATATATTTAAGTTTATGGGTGTAATGTGGAAAAGTTCACGGGGAATGAATACTTTTTCAAGGCACTACATATGAGCTGATATGTACATAAAACATGCAGACAAACTTATTTAAGTAGTAACAAGTTTATTGGCCGTGATTGCACATTAATCAGAAGCAGATGGATTTATATAGACCGATAAATACAGTCTGAATAGTCACCACCACCCTCTGACATAAGGAACTGAGATAGGAAGACAAGTTTTAATATTTTCAATGTTCCAAAGTCCGAAATGTTTTTCACAATTAGCCTTACTTTAAGGTCACTAATTCTAACATTTTCATAAGCCCGAAATACCGCGTATTAATTAGCAGGATAGGGAACGGAGCGTGCAGGACGGCGACACTTCTTATTGGAACCGTGAAGGACAAAGTTCAAGTGTCACCGGTTGTATATATCCAGGCTTAAGTAATGTACGTCATGTTTAAATAGCATGTCCTCACAGATGTAGCAGAGCTGAATTTGTCATTTACCTGTTACCAAAAAGTAAATGACAAACTCAGCTCTGCTACATCGGTCAATAAATATATGTATTTATCCACTAGGAATGAGGCTGCTGGTGGCGTCGATGGGATATAGGGAAATCATTTTGGAACTAGGGTCTCTCCTATGTCGGAGATAGTTGCAGGTTCCTCTCCTTACCACCACCAGGAGGAGGTAGATGACAGAGTGAACGTGAATTTAGCACATCCGATCTCCTTATTGTTGTGGGTCAGAATTCCGGTAACTCGGTAGCTGCCGTCAGCCATCCAGCTCGGGAGTGACAGGTTGGGGATCTTAAAGCTGGTAGTTGGGAGAGCGTAGGAACCCTAAAAATGGAGGAGAGTAGAATTATTATGTCCCTCCATAGTACATTCAAAGAGCCATTACATTATTATGTTTCTGTTAATGTATACGAAAGTGGAAGGTGACCCAAGCACCTTCTGAATAATGCCCACATTTCTTTAAAAGGGTATTCCCATCTCCAAGATCCTATCCCAATATGTAGTAGGTGTAATAATAATAATATTAGCAAATAGCTTCATATTAGAAATGTGGTATAGTTCTTCTGATTCGCTGTGTCTCTTTCCCCATGTGCAGGGCATTGCAGTAGCTTAGGTTACGACCAGTCAAATAGTGACAGTTAGTTAGATTGTAGTGGGTGTAACCATAGATACCTAATCAATGCCTTGCACATGAGGTAAGTGACATAGCGAATCAGAAGAGCTATTTTTTTATTACGTCTTTCACCATGTGAAATAATAGACAGTTTCCCTTTAAAGGGGTATTCCCGTCTCCAAGATTCTATCCCAATATGTAGTAGGTGTAATAGTATTAGCAAATATCTCCAATTAAAAATGTAATATAGTTCTTCTGATTCGCTGTGTCACTTACCTCATGTGCAGGGCATTGCCATAGATTAGGTGTCTATGGTTACAACCAGTACAATCTAACTAACTGTCACTATTTGACTGCTCGTAACCTAAGCTACTGCAATGCCCTGCACATGGGGAAAGAGACACAGCGAATCAGAAGAACTATACTACATTTTTAGTTGGAGATATTTGCTAATATTATTATTATTACACCTACTACATATTGGGATAGGATCTTGGAGATGGGAATACCCCTTTAAAGGGAAACTTTCTATTATTTCGCATGGTGAAAGACATAATAAAAAAATTACTGAATTGCTGGTTTTCGTTATTCTTAATATTTTTGTATGTCATAAAGGACATGTTAAAGACAAAATGTGATTTTTGTGTTTTTTTTCTACACTTTTTTTTAGCTTTTAATTTTACTTTTTTTGTGTCCCTCTAGGGGACTCTTGAATATCCAATCTCCTGATTTCTGTGTTGACCGCAATAGATACTTACAGCTTTGAAGGGACAGTGGCAGGGAAGGCCATAGGTTGCCAGTGGCCCTGGGCATTGCTGTCCTGGCTTGAAGAAAGAGTCCAGCAAATCACAGACGTCATTATAGGTACAGCTGCCAAATTTATCAACGCAAGGAACGGTCAACCACTCGCCCAGCAGCTCCTTCTCGGCAGAGATTTTGATCTGGGACATAGAGAGAAATATAGACAACTCTATGTAATTCAGTATACAACACACAGGTGATGACATATTTCAGGGCTGGACTTACAGCCCTGTTCTACGGACAGGATGATCCTCCCAGGAGGGAAAAAAGGATCGAACATGTTGGACTTTAATATGCCCAATTCCTTGTTCCCATGGGAGACAAGCAACTGCCAGAGGGATCTGCAGGGACTTATTCTCATCTCCCCATTAAAAACACATGAGCCGCGCCAAGTGCGTGTATGGGGGAAATGTGAGGAACCACTGTTGGCCTGAAAACCAAAATGTATGGACAGTTTCAATCCCACATACGATATGTACCTGTGGTTGAAAACATCAGATAAGACAAAACTTTTTGGTCTAAAGTCACTGTTGGAGAGTTATAGTCATGGACTACAAGGTGAGAAGGTGGTTTTAACTATGGGCTACATGGTGAGAAGGTGGCTACAACAATGGGCTACATGGTGAGAAGGTGGCTACAACAATGGGTAACATGATGAGATGTTGACCACAACAATGGGCTACATGTAAATAAGGTGGCCACAACAATGTTCTACAAGGTGGGAAGGTGGCCACAACAGTGGGTTACATGGTGAGAAGGTGGCCACAACAATGTTCTACAAGGTGAGAAGGTGGCCACAAAAATTGGCTACAAAGTGAGACGGGAGCCACAACAATGCAGTACATGGTGGGAAGGTGGCCACAACAATCAGCTACATGGTGAGAAGATAGCCACAACAATGCATTACATGGTGGGAAGGTGGCTACAACAATGGGTTACATTGTGAGAAGGTGGCCACAACAATAGGCTACAAAGGGAGAAGGTAGCTACAAGTATGGACTACATGGTGAAAATGTAACCAAAACAATGGGCTATATGGTGAAAAGTGGCCACATCAAAGGGCTACATGCTGAGAAGGTGGCAACAACCATGCGCTGCATGATGAGAAGTTGTCCACAACAATGGGCTACATGGTAAGAAGGTGGCCACAAAAATGAGCTACATGGGGAAAATGGCCACAACAATGGGTTAAATGGGGGGAATGTGACTACAATAATGGGCTAAATGGTGGGAAGGTGGCTTCAATAAGGGACTACATAATGAGAGGATGACTAGAACAATGTGCTCGAATGGTGGGAAGATGGTTACAACAGTGGGCTACATGGGGAAAGGTGGCCACAACAATGGGCTACATGGTGGGAAGGTGGCCACAACACTGGGCTACATGGGGGAAGGTGGCCACACCACTGGGCGACATGCTGAGAAGGTGGCAACAGCCATGTGCTACATGATGAGAAGTTGTCCACAACAATGGGCTACATGGTAAGAAGGTGGCCACAAAAATGGGCTACATGGGGAAAATGGCCACAACAATGGGTTACATGGGGGAAGGTGACTACAATAATAAGCAAATGGGTAGGTGGCTTCAATAAGGGACTACATAATGAGACGGTGACTAGAACAATGGGCTCGAAGGGTGGGAAGATGGCCACAACAGTGGGCTACATGGGGAAAGGTGGCCACAACAATGGGATACATGGGGGAAAGGTGACTACAATAATGGGCTAAATGGTGGGAAGGTGGCTTCAATAAGAGGATGCATGATGAGAGGGTGGCTACAATGGGCTCTAATAGTGGGAAGATGGTCACAACAGTGGGCTAGATGGTGGGAAGGTGGCCACAACAATAGGCCTATGGTTGTAGAAAGTTTCATAACTTGACGTGAAGGATTCAGGATGTTACCTCACCTGAAGGGGAGAACTTAGGGGCACATCTGTGTTCAGGACCACAGAGACGGTGACATCTCCGGGGATAGAGACGGGTTCGGGGCTAATAGAGAGGCTCTTGATCGTACCAGGGAGCTTTCCTGAATCACAGTTGTCCCATGTTATACTCTTCACTTCCTGCGGGAAACACAAAAATGTACAATTAGGACTTATTAATAGCAGTGATTCTTTAACAATCCAATATATCTACCACTCGCTGTTACTTAAGGGGGCTGTCTTCTACTAGACAACTTCTTATGAATGGGCCCGGGGAGGTGATCGCAGCACAATGCAAGTGAATGGAGCCGCCTTGCAACCCACGGGGTACGTAGACGACCTCGACAAACAAGTTGCAAACAATCTAACTGGTTCAAACTTTTGCCACTTGCTTTCACTTGTTTTGTGCTGCGATACAACAGCATAAATCGATCTTCGGCCACGAGACCATAGTCGCTATGTAGCCCCAGCTTAAAGTAGAAAAATTAGGTCTGCTTTTTTTTTTTTCTAAAAACAGCGCCACTCTTGTACATTGGTGGTGTCTGGTATTGCAGCTCAGACCGATTCAAGTGAATTGAAGGTTTTTTGTTTTTTTTTAGGTGAATTAGGATCACACGACCGATTATGCTAATCACACTCTGATCAGAGTGGGATCTGATTTTCTCCGATGAGGAAAATGAAAAAAAAAAACTCTGTCTTCTCCATTGAGTCTTTGCGTCCTTATTCTTGCAGGCAAATCGAGCATGCTGCGATTTTTATCGTACGGACCCTTAGAATAACATGGAGACGAGTGCTACCCGACAAAACGAAGAATAGCGCTCGTCCAATTTTTAGGGTTGTGTGCACGATCCCTTAAAGCTGCAATAAAATTAATTTTAAAATTTTAAATTTCCAATTTTAAAATTTTAAATTTTTTGATTGTTGGAGATTTTGTGATATCGGGGGAATAAACCTTAAGTCCCATAGACATAAGAGTTGAAATTGTTACAACCAAAATGTTACGTCTATGACCGGCTTACATAGGACTGCAGAAAAGCCTAAGGAATTTTCCTAACTCGTTATATGGGCGAATATATAGGTGCAGCAGGACGAAAGGAGCAAAGACGAATCCAGCTGGAATATTATAAAAAAAAAAAAATCTACAATGACCAATAATGGGACTTGCAAAAAAAATAAAATGGTATACTTGGTACGAGAGGGATGCAAGTGATGCACAATATACCGATCCCCCCTATAGTATGTCAGGTCTTACCGTAGCGAGCCTCCACCATGGGATTATTATCATACTTTCAGATACACGTCCTAATGCTGCAATGACAGCCAGACCCCAGAAGGCTAGCATTGCCATATTATCTATATACTGGAGCGGCAATCAGTCACAATGAGCAGAGAAATGCAGCGTAGACCCTACTGCTCTGCAGTCTGCTCCTACATCTACTGACGGAGAACGCTGCTGCTCCTTATCTTCGGATACAACCATTAATGGCAGATATTAGATGAAAAATAAAAAACGACAATCATATTGTGCAATCGATCGCTTTCTGCACCTCCCCCTCCCGGTGCAGACCGCCAGATGTGTCACCTTTCCCAGCGCTTTATATTGGCGGTCACTGAACAATACATTGAAATCTGCAGGAGCATGCTGCCCTCTAGTGGTAAACATGACAATTTCTTTTTTTACTTTTGTTCTTTCATTATTTCCTTCCCTTCTTTCAAGGGCCATAACTTTTTTTTTATTTTTCTGCTAATATAGGGCTTCTTTTATGCGAGATAAGTTCTTATTTTGAATGACGCCATCCATTTTACCATATAATTGTACTAAAAACAGAAGAAAAAAAATTCCAAGTGGGGTAAAATGGTGGAAAAAAAAGGAATTCTTCCATTGTAGCTTTGGTTTTGTTTTTATCACATTTATTACATGGAGCTGCCAGTATGAATTTCCAGGTCAGTACAATTTTAGTGATAGCAGATTTAGGGGTGTTTTTTTCCCCTTGATTTTACAGGTATTTCCTGATCGTTTTGCCCAAAAGCATTTTTTTTGGAGACTTTTTCTACAGTCTTTGTGAAGATTTTTTTTACTGTCCCTTTATGGTCGTTTTTTTTTTTTCACTTCATTGAATAATGAGTTTTTAAGTAAAAATGGTTGCAATTAGTGGCTCAAAAAAATGTCCGGGCATCTTTTCAGTTTTCCCATTTACTTGCATTGTATTCAGAAGTAGCAATTCTAAAAGTCAATATTAATCCTTTAACGAGCCTGGATTGCTACTTCCGACAGGTGGCGCTAAAGTTCTAGTCCTCTTTCTCTCTGAAGAGACAATTTGCATATTTAACTTCCCAGAGGAGCATGCATGGCCTATAAGTCTCCTCACTCTGACATGCCAGGCCTGGCTTGCCACTCTCGACAATAAGAAACGTTACCCCTTAGGTCCCTTGCATTGTAAGGTACAGAACGTCTTCCAAGCACAAAAATGCCAGACGTATGAACATATGAACATACCGGTTGGTGTTTTTAGAAACCTGAAGTTGTACCAGTCATATGATGTATGCTGCCCAAACTGCAGGCAGCATGAATCAGAGACTGTCGGGGGAGGTGTCAGACTAGTCTTGTCTTTGGGCTATGGTCACTAGTGACTGGATCTGCAAAGTATGTTTTCTCTGAAACGCCAGCCTGGATCTGATTCATGCTGCCCCTGGTTTGAGCAGCATGAATCAGATGCAGGCTTCTTTTAAATGGTTAAACAGCAATGACCAGAGCTTGGCTTTTATAGTTAAGAAAAACAAAACAAAAGAAGTCTGTAGCCTTTAAACAATTGTTTCACTAGGAGGGTTAGCTAGTGTGGCGCCCCTGCGTGTCCAGTTGCCACAGAGGTACTGCATCTCACCCAGAGGTGTGGTACCCCACTCTCAGGTAAGGATGGAGTACTACCCGGGACCCACCCACCTGCATCCAACACTACACCACTCCAGACCAGCAGGAGGGCAAGATGCACTTGTTCACTGCTGAGCCCTGTCCCTGGCTGGAAGGGGGGAACCAAAGGAGAGGGAACCATGTAGTGGGTGTGGGTGGAGGAAGAATATCAGTGGAGCACAGAGGGTAGGAGTATAAAAAGAAGGGTGGAAAGAGCTAGAGAATGGTCAGAAGGAGTTCTGCTCAGGGGAGCAAGAAGCCAGTCTCCTGCTCCAGTGCTTGGAGCAGGAGTGCAGAGTGAGTTGGGAGCTGGGAGCTCAGGAGGAGCTCTGCTCAGGAGGAGAGAGAGAGAGAGGAAAGAAGAGAGAAGCAGTGAGGAGGACTCCAGGAGAAACTGAAGGGATCCCAGGGGCACGGCGAGTGCAGAGGCCACCAGTGCGCCCGAATCCACACTGACGTGGAGGGATCAGGCCACAGAAGGGGACCGGCCCCAAAACTAATGAAGAACAACCAGGCTCAGCTAGCCAACCGGAGGCTGCAGCATTTTCAAGGTGTTGCAGCCAAAATCCACAATTACATCGCCGAAAAGGTGGCCACATAGGGTTCAGGGGACTGAGAGCACATCGCCCGGCAAGGCCCGAGGCCACTGGCTTGGGACACTGATTGTGAGGTGCAGGACAGGAGGGTGACAGCCAGCTCAGTGAGACGCCCAGAAAAGGAACATTAAACGGGGTCCCGTTTAAGTGCTCTTGAGGTACCTGAGAGATTGCTGGATCACTACCCCGGAGAACACAGGACGACATGGGCAGTTACACACCGGTAACTGTAACCTGGAGTCTTGAACAACTGTGAGTAAAACCTTGAAGACTGCACCCCACTGTGTCCTTGAGTAATTGCTGCGCCATCACCTGCCCTGCACTACACTGCACCGACATCTACATCCTCATAAAATCATCATATACTGCCCTGGAGCTAAGCTCTACCTGTGGAGAGTTGAACCAACTCTGCTGCGTCACCATCAGCTCCAGTGGATCTGCACCACAGTGGCAGCCACATATAGCCGCATACCACAGGTGGCATCACGAACATTATCCCCAAATCTTTATTTACCCAAATTGACTTTTCACTTTATTTGACCGCCCTGGGCCACGGACCGGGTCACTGCCACCGTGACTACCTCAGAAAGGACCGGCCCGGCTACCGAGTACCCCACGGCCCCAGGGAGCGCGTCATACTAGCACTAGAGAAGACAGATAAAGGATTCAGGAGGATCTAGATGAGCTTGAACAATGGACAACGACTAATAGAATGGTATTTAACAGGGAAAAATGCAAGATTCTACATCTGGATAAGAAAAATGAAAATGACATCTACAGAATGGGAGGAATAGAACTAAGCAACAGCATGTGTGAAAAAGACTTGGGTATACTAATAAATCACAGACTGCAGATGAGTCAACAGTGTGATGCAGAAGCAAAAATGAAAACATAGTTCTGGGATGTATTAAGAGAAGCATAGAGTCTAGATCACATGAAGTAATTATCTCCCTCTACTCATCCTTCGTCAGACATCATCTGGAATACTGTGTCCAGTTCTGGGCACCACATCTTAGACATGAAGAAACTGGAGCAAGTTCAGAGAAGAGCGACCAGGATGGTGAGCGTACTGCAAACTATGTCCTATGAGGAACGGTTAAAGGATCTGAGAATGTTTAGCTTGCAAAAAAGAAGGTTGAGAGGAGACTTAATAGCTGTCTACACATATCCGAAGGGATGTCACAGTGTAGAGGGATCATCCTTATTCTCATTTGGACATGGAAACAAGAGAAGCAATGGAATGAAACTGAAAGGGAGAAGATACAGATTAGATATTAGAAAACACTTTTTGACAGTGAGGGTGGTCAATGAGTGGAACAGGCGGCCACAAGAGGTGGTGAGTTCTCCTTCAATGGAAGTCTTCAAACAGAGGCTGGACAGACATCTGTCTGAGATGGTCTAGTAAGTCCTGCATTGAGCAGGGGGTTGGACACGATGACCCTGGAGGTCCCCTCAAACTCTAACATTCTATGATTCTCTGACTACCATGACATTGATGACAGATCCTAAGGATAGATCATCAATATCACATTGGTGGGGGTCCAATACCCGTCATCACCTCTACTAATCATCTGTTTTCAGCTCCAGCGGTAGCCAGATGTAAGCAATTGTGCAGCTCTGTCAACTGTTTAGAGACCACTCCTAGTCATTTGGCATTGGCCACAAAAAGTTGATGGAGTTCCGCAATTATTTACATCTGTTAAAGTTATCCTTTAAATGGTATTAGGAAAAAAGAGATGACCTCTGGGTTTCAGCTATGGATCAGTAGTTTGCGGGTCACAAACCTAGACTAGGGTTAAACCACGCCTGGTTATTTGCGGTGGTTTCTGAGCAGAATTAGCGCAGAAGTTCACCAATTGAAGACGTTTTAAAGACCCCAACTGCATTAACTGCAAGCAATGGTAGACGATCCCCCTTCCCTTGAGCAAGCACATCACATAATCTCAGGTCTTACCATGGCGTATCCGTAAGTAAGTTGTCCGACCACTGCAAAAGCGACCAGGACGCAGAGTGTTAGGTTTGCCATGGCTGCTACCCGAGGCAACGATTAGTCACAGTCAATAGTGAGAATGCAACTTGGATCATTTCGTCCTACAGCTACTTTTCCTTATATACATGTGCTTAAGCAAATACCCATTAACAGCAAACAGCGCAGCTACTTATCAGTAGATAAATACATTAAAAGTGGATATTGAATCAATAAGATAAAGAGATGACGATCACATTGTAAATAGAATTATTTTCAGAGCCTCGCCCTCCCAATGATCACGGATGTTATCCTAAAAATAAAAGTGCCAGCGCTGCAATGTATGAAGAAATGCAAAGCAGCAGAGAGGTGTCTGACCGGTGGGTGCAATGTTTGGCTGTGACTCTACAATCTGTTATTGTCTGATGTCACGTCAACAGCGCTGCAGCCAATCAGTGGCTCTCCCCGAGTTGACAGCACGAGTTGATCAGATCCACAAAGCTCACTGATTGGCTGCAGCGATGCCAACGTGACTTCAGTACTGCAGACAATAACAGACACCAGCAGCAGTGGTGGAGACTCAGTGCCGGACCCAAGAAGGGTGAGTAAGGAAAAGTTTATTTTTTTAAAAACAAACTTCACCCGAAGGATAGGGGTTATCTGAAACTGGAAAACCCCTTTAAGAATTAGGCAAGGGAGTATTTTGACCATATCATCATTTTTATGCAGATTTTCCAGCTCTGACCTGTATAAACCTGAATGCTTATTGGATGAAGCAGATCAGGTGATGTGTATTTGTGTAATGAGGAGGGTGCGGCCTAAGGATACAACGCCCTTTATCAGGGTGCAGAATTATTAGGCCGCTTGACTCTGAAAAGTCAAAAATTCTTATAAAATTTACAGAGGGATGCAGCACTCTTGAAAATTGCTAAAATATTGGGGAGGAAAAAAAATGTTTTTAATAAACCGGTGTGTGTTATAATCCGCTTTTGCGGTTGCTTACCTGGGGTGCGGCAGCGTTGGTGGAGCGGGGTCCCAGGTGGCAGTGTTGTTGCTGGCGGAGGCAGAAGCTGTGGAAGCAGGAGATGCTGCCGGCTCCAGGATGGTAGGGCGGGGTGTTTGGCGGAGGCAGGAGTTGGGAGATGGTTGCATACCCCATGCTGGCAGGATGAGGTGTTCGGTGGTGCGGGGGCTCTGCCGACATTTTATGACAGCCCAGAGCCCCGCACCTTCTATACTTTCTAATGCGGTGGACTCCGGAAAATGGCCGCCGGAGCAGCGCATGTGCTATTGAGATCTCGGGAGCGGACATCTCAACTGAGCATGTGTCGCCTCTGGCGGCCATTTTTCCGAAGTCCAATGCATAGAAGAGTATGGAGGGTGCGGGGCTCCGGCTTTCACAAAATGTCGGCAGAGCCCCCGCACCACTGAACACCTCATCCTGCCTCATGGGGACCACAGCTATTTCCCGACTCCTGCTTCTGCCAGAAGCTTCCGGCAGCAGCAACCCTGGGACCATGTTCCACTGCAGCCAGTAAGCTCCACCACAGCTACAATTCGGAGTATAAGACGCACCTCCACCCCCCCCCCCCAAAATTTGGGGGGGAACTTGAGTCTTATAATTCAAAAAATACGGTACATGCGATTTGAACACTTACAGTCATGTGCCGACGAGCTGCTTTTCCTGATTCTCGCAATGTTCAGTGAAATAATACAGCCCCTGCTTCACTGAGAGAACCGTGAAGTATGAAAATCGCACATGAGTAATCATGTGATGACCGCTGGAACTGGTAAGCAGAGCCAAATCCTGACAGTGAAAATATTACATGTTGTTAGGACTGGGCATACTACAGGGCTTAATGTTAAAATTAGGGGTTGTCCAGATTTGTGATGAAAGTTCTACGTGATGGCAGATATCTGAATTCTCACAACAAGCACACTACATGCTGTCAAGATTCTCTGGTGCCAGTGATGAGAGCAGGAGGTCATCACTGCAAACTCATCACAAACTTGGACAAACCTTTCAATAGTTCTAACATAAATACAAATGTAGTAACCCATAACTTGTCAGACAGCACAACACTTTATTAACATGACCATGGATCACGTAATCTTACAAGTTATAGATTGTAACATGTGTACAGGATCAGAACCAATAACACCACAAGAATACATCACCAGAACCACCATCAGTACAGAAATACAGCATCACATGCCCCATGAGTACAGAAATACATCACCAGAATTACCATCCGTAAAGAGTTTAGTCTCCAAAACCACCATCTGTACATGAATAAATCACCCGAACTACAATCAGTACATGAATAAATCACAAAAATCACAATCAGTACATGAATACATCACCAAGCTTAGTATAGCAATCAATTGTAATTTCAGGTCGGCCCTATATACAATTGCATCATATGAACCTAAAACTTCCAGTATGTCCTTAACAACAATTCCCAGTATCATTTTACCATTGTTATCAGTCATCATCAGATCACACAGGACTGATGAAAGTTAGTCAGTATCACAAATAAACATTTACATCCAGGTACCTTATTAGTGGAATCTAGTCTGATTCGAGTCATTCTATTTTCTACTTCATCTTGTTCAGACGCCATGATGACTTTTCACATCCACAGCTTGTTTCTGCATACTTCCATCTTCTCCGGTCTTCTGCAGCAGATCTTGACCCAGTGACCTTTAAAAATAGCAGCATGAATACAATACTTCTGCCCTACATTATACCTTTGAATAAATAATTGCCCCTCACTGTGTTACCTGCGCAAAATATGACTCCACACTGACCCTTTTATGGTACATTAACCTCCACACTGGCCTCTCCTTTCCATACTAGGCCCAATCTTCACATTGACCCTCTCAAACTGTGTCCCCTATAGTGCCCAGTCTCTATACTGTGCCCCCTCATCATACTCCCTCCTCCTCAGCATACTATCATCTCCTTGCTGTGTCCTCACACATTCCCTATCCTACCCCTCTCTATACTACCCCCACACTACCCAGTCTCTATTCTGTGCCCCTTCACACTTTTCACCCCCATAGTGTCTCTTCACACTATTCCCTCATTAGTCTCCTCACACATTTCCCCCTCCCTCCTCATACTGTCTTCTCAATTTCCCCCCTTGTTCTTCATACTGTCTCTTCAAACTTCATACATTACCATACTGTTTTTTCACCCATTCCCTACCCTCCTCATACTTTTTCCTCACATATTCCACACTCTCCATACTGTCTCTTCACAGATCCCCTCAGCAACCCAAACTTTCATACTGTCTTTTCACTGGTTCCCCTATTCTCCCTCGCTGACCATAATGCCATAATGTCTCTTCACAGGTCCCCTTTGCTCCCACATACTGTCTCCTCCCAGGTCCTCCTTGCTCCCCATGCTGACCTACTGTCTCCTCACAGGTCCCCTCACTTCTGATACTGTATCCGCACCAATGCCCCCCACCCCTGCTCCTCATAATGTGTTTGCACCAATCCCTCTCCTTATACTATGTCAACACCAATCCTATCCGTTCCCTATAATGTCTCTTCCACCGGGACAATAAATCTTCGGTCTCTTCAGCTCCAGGGGAGTGCTTACTTGACTGACGTTCACAGCTAACCTGATCACTCTTTTGATGTCACTCTGATCGGGAAGTGCCAGCAGTCCGGGCTTCAATTGTTCTCACGTCTGCCAGCTTATAGAAGACACCTTCTTCAAGCAGAGGAACTGAAAAAAAGTCTGCATCTTTCAAGAAAACCATTATTTTTATGCAGGACAATGCACGCAGCATTGAAGTCTACACTGCCAGTAACGGCATTATAAATCAAAGAATAATGACACGGCCCCTTCCTCACCTGACCTAAACCCTATTGAGAACTTACGGGCCCTTCTTAAACGGGACACTTTGCTGAACATTGTCTGGGAGGCCGTGGTTAGTACTACCCAAAAAGTTGATAGTGAACAGATTAAGAAACAGACAGACTCCATACATAATACATGTCAAACTCTGGCCCGTGAGTCAAATCTGGGCGGTTTTATTTGGCCTGCGACACCTGAATCACCACCCCTATGTTGTGCCATTATTCTGTATGGAGCACTATGTGACACCCATTATTTTGTATGGAGGACTATGTGGGGCCATTATACTGTATGGAGGACTATGTGTTGCTCGTAATACTGTATACTGGTTGTCCCGCGATTTTGTTCAAGTTTTTCATTTTGGCTCTCTGTGTGTTTGAGTTTGACATCCCTGCCATAGATGGAAGATTTATGGCTGTTACTCACCCTCGCCGGTCCAGTGTCTAGTCTCTGCCACTGCTCATGGTGTCCGGTAATGGCTGCAGTGTCACGTAGACAGTACGGTAGCCAATCAGTGAGCTCAACGGCTCTGCGCCCCCCTTAGTGCCACACTCTCAATATGATGTCAGCACCGCATCCAATGCGGGACACCTGGGAACCTGGGAAGGGTGAGTAAAACCCAATTTATTTTTATATACCAAATTGCAGACTGGGAACAGGAGTTCTCCAAAGCCAGAAAACCATTTTAGCAAATTACAAGATCCATGCATGACAATTGCTACATTTCAGGGTTTTTTTTTATATAGATAGTGATATGTAAAATTAAAAAAGACATTATCAATTAAAAAAAAAATACATTTAACAAACTTAATTTAAACAATAGGTCACTTTCTGATGACACATTCCCTTTAAGGCTTTTGGCTGAAGGTCTCCATTTGTCTGAAAACACTGCGTTATCAGAAATTCTGGAATTGCTGAATTTATTGCTCTCCATCTAAACAGTTTGATTTAGCAGTAATAAATCTGCCATTTTCACACATAAAACTAAAGGTTTGATGTGAAATTCACCAGACACGGAGCAGACGAGACGAGGTGTATGTTATTAGAACGATTAGATCATAAACACTGTACGTGAAAAGCTACGAAACGCAGGCTCCGCAGCTTAAAGCGACAGATCAAGACTTTACTGTCTGATATCCACACAAACGGACACCAGTCAGTAGAAAAAATGGTTCATAAAGCTCCATTCTTCATCCTGACTGTATCGACTAAAAGATATTCATATTTCATATTGAAACAAGAGTATGACAATATATCATAAAATGATGCGGACAATGAGAAGGTTTAGAAGGGTTGTCCGGACAGGAGAACCCCAAAAGAAAAAGGTGCCCAGGTAATATAATTAATTGCTCTACAGTGAGTTTGTAGGGTAGTCGCATAAAACCTAATGAAAACAATAAAAAGCAACCACTGAAATATATAATACACAGTACCCATTGTAATCAGTGAGCACCCATCCTTTAACTACTTCCAAACTGCCCATAGACAATAAATGACCGGGCGGTCCACGTTTTTCTTTGCAGTGACATTATAAAATGTCACTGCAGAGTAGTGCAGCTACAAGACATTATTCAGCTGTGGAAGCGTGGAGTCTGATGTCAGACACAGACAGATTCTCCATAGAAAAGGGAAAGAAGGTTAATTACTTTCTTTGCCTTCTGATAGATGCAAAGTGCTAGAATTCAAGAATAAAGGAACATTGAATTTCACCTTCGGATATTCACCTTTGGATATGCCGTTTACTCTGTTTCCCGTCCTAATAATACACAGTGCTAAACAAGCGCTGTGTATACAGTAATAGCTGTCATGTGATCGCTGGGTGTAGGTAAGGAAACTGGATTTCCACTATAACTGGGTTAGTATACCAGCCCCAGTTACAGGGAAAATCAGGTAAAAAAAATACACCCCAAAAGTCTTTTATGACCTTATGAAGGGGGATAATGTGTGAAATAAATGAAAAATAAATAAATACCTAAATAAAAAGCAAGAAAAAATAAATTTAAAAAAGCCACTGCCAAACTAACTCTAGCCCCACCCCGTAAAAAAAATGTGTGATATATAAAAATAATTGTTAGGGATAGGGAAACAAATATTAAAATGAATTTCAGTGGTCTTTGGTTATTATGAAAAAAATGCAATAAAGTGAAAAACAGACACATTTATTTTCCCACCAATATTGGCAAAAAAAAGGGAGTATGAAAATAACATAAAAATTACACCACATGAAAATGCAAAAATTATTTGACTGTCCGAATGAGAATTTTTTTATAGCTCTTTAAACTACATGTACGAAAAAAAAATGAAAGTGTACAAGGCAATGAACTGGTGTAAATGTTGAAGCTTTGAAGTCGTTAAAGAATATGGACACTTCTTTTTTATTAAATGCATGTATTTTGGGCTAAAAATTATCTTTGCAAGATGGTTTAATTAACATTTGGGACCATTTAGCGTCTGCAGCCTCCATTTATCACTGTACATAGCAGACTGCAGAATGAGTTAACTGGGAATCCTTCAGTGATCCTGTAACTCATATCTGTCTTCTCCTGAGCTTTCCTCACCAGATCAAAGTTCAACTTTCAGCTTGTCATAAACCAGATTTCTTGGATCTTTTACTGAAAAAAAAGATAAAGTTTACAGATCCTTCTATCAGGATGACCCCACTGATTGGTTCACTATTAAAGAGTTATTACCAAAAAAGCAAGTTACCCTCTATCCATCAGATAACTAGCTGATAGCTGGAGATATGACCTCTGGGATCCCTACTGATCCTGAAAATGGGGTTCTGGATTCTACACCCACTTCATTCATTGTCATGGAGCTGCCAGTAAATAGCCTAGTGTTTTATATGCCTTTGTCCAGCAGTCACAGACAATGAATGGAGCGGAGCCCGGTTATTCAAAGTTCTAGAGAAGAGCTCCGTTCTTGGGATCGCTGGGTATAGGTGATAATTTTTTGTGGGGAGAGTAACCCTTTAACTCATTCTGCAGTCTGCTATGTACTATGATACATAGATGCTGTAGAAGCCAAAAGGGCCAAAACTTTCAAATAAACCCTATTGCAAAAATACTTTTAGCCAAAAATACATGTGTTTAAGTGAAAAAAAAAAAATTCCCCTGAAGATATCCATATCGTCCTCCTGGCAGCACAAGCTATAACATACTAGGGTCTCCCTCCCAGTACACACTTACAAATAACTTAAAATCTTTTTTGATCCTGTATTTTTAACCCCTGAGCCAGAAATACAAGGTAGAGTATGAGCGAAGCAGAACTACATAGGATGTTCTTTCAGGTCTTTTGAAAGTCGTATGTGGCAGGATTTTGTTTAGTTTATATAAGGCAGCTTGATGCTACATATTTATTATGGCTGAGTCTTATCATTGGGCACGATGCCTCATTAAACATGGCTTAATCAGAGGATTTAGGATGGTCAAATGAAGGGCACAAGCAGTGGTGTAACTAGAGTCCGATGGGCCCCTGTGCAAGATTTGGACCTGGACCCCCTACCCCCCGCATGTTGGTCAGATGTATGGGTTCTTGTAGCGTTCTAAATCCTATAGGGACATACAAGTTGCACATCCTCCCCCATTATAAAGTAATGTCCCCCATCTTGGGCTCTTTCCTGATATATATGTCCCTCATGCTGGCCCCATCTTGTTGTATATATAAATATCCTGGTATATACTGTATATATATCCTCCATCATGGTATATATGTTCCCCTTCCTATCCCCATCCTGGTACATATATCGCCCATCCTGGTACATGTGTCCCTTATCCTGGGCCCCATCCTGGTATATATATCCTCCATCCTGGGCCCCATCCTGGTATATATATCCTCCATCCTGGAATATATGTCCCTTATCCTGGTGTATATATCCTCCTTCCAGGAATGTATGATCCCCATCCTGGAATATATATCCCCATCATGGTAAGTATGTTCCCCATCCTGGTATATATATCCTCCATCCTGGTATGTATGTTCCCCATCCTGGTATATATATCCTCTATCCTGGTATGTATGTTCCCCATCCTGGTATATATATCCCCCATCCTGGTATATATGTAGCACCCTGAGGATTCGGCTGCTACAGGGGTATTGCACCTCAACCCAGAGGTGTGATATTCCACTCCCGGGTAAGGATGGAGTGTGGAACTGAGCTCGGTAGGCTGCATGCACTACACACATCCCATTTCCGGGGAACAGACCAACGGTACTCCCACTTAGAAATGTGCAGGTACGACCGAGTCTGTTCCTGGCTGGAGTGGGAGGGGGGTGGTACATCCCAAGTAGTGTAGGGGCAGATAGGGGGAGCAGCCTGGGTAAAGATAGGAGCTCATTGGGTGCTGGTCACCTGAGCTCACACATAGAGGGAGTATTTAAGGTGGGCACCATCAAAGATCAGGGTCAGTCTGTCAGAGTGGAGTCAGTCAGTCAGCCTTTGCAGAGGAGTGAAAGAGAGCAGAGGAGCAGAGCGGCCTGAGCCAGAGTGAGAGAGGAGAAGGAAGAGAGACCCAGAGGGGGTAAAAAGAAAGGACTCTGAGAACCCAAATTCAATCCCCGGGTGAAGAGTCGGCAATAGGGTACCGGAGCCCAAACTGGTGGGGGCAAAAGCACACCCTAGCCAGAGACCGGAGGCCGTGGGCAGCGTCTGCCACGGCCACCCACCACATCCACCCCGAAGGCAGACCACGTGGAGGGTCAGGGAACCCAAGGCCAAGGGTCTCCCAACAGAAGGCCCGAGGGAGCTGGACCTAGGTGGATCACTAGTGGGGACGGCCAGAGGAAAGGACAGAAGGAGAGCTCAGGGTCACGCTCCGGACTTGCTTGGGGGTTGGCTGGATCCAGGACCTGGTGGACGCAGCACGGCTCGGGTGGTCACTTGAAGCTGGAGTGACCGGAACATCAGCAGTGAGTAAATACCCTAAACTGCACAACCCGACTCTGTCCTCATTTAACATCTACGCTGCACCACCACAACCCCCATCCTCTGCACCTGACCCCCTGAGGCTATACCCCACCCGTTGGGGGTTATACCATCAAAAGCTGCACCAACACCATCAGCCTCAGCGGACCCTGCTGCAGCGGCGGCCGTAGTGACCGCAATACAACGGGTGGCGTAGTCGACATTAAGAACTTAATAACATCTGTAGGACTGCCACATACAACTGAGCTTGACACCCTGGGCACGGACCGGGTCACAGCCACTCGGAAGACTACAACTCCCATCTGATCCGGCTCCGGGTATTCCCCTAAAGAATATGGCCCAGGGGGCGCGTCATATATATCCCCCATCCTGGTATATATATCCCTCATCCTGGTATATATATCCCCCATCCTGGTATAGATATCCCTCATCCTGGTATATATATCCCCCATCCTGGGCCCCATCCTGGTATATATATATCTCTTATTCTGGTGTATATATCCTCCATCCTGGTACGTATATTCCCCATCCTGGTATACAGGGCTGTCACTAGGAATTTCGGGGCCCCATACTGGCAACATTTTCGGGCTCCCTTGAGACTCCGTCCACGCTCCACCCCAGCTCCTCCTCCACCTAGCTCCGCTTCCACCCCTCGAACGTTCTACAGTCCCACCGCCCACTCTTGGAAAAACTCTACTTTCTGCACCACGTCTTCACCAATCACACATTAACAGTTCCCATCGATCACCATATCACACACATAGCCAGCAGCTTTTGATTTGGCCAAAAGATTTTTTAAGCCACCACCATGACAAGAAGAGTCTTTTGGCCGGACAATATGACGCGCCCCCTGGGCCGTGGGGTACTCAGTAGCCCGGCCGGTCGAGGCTGGGGGATGTCACAGTGGCAGTGACCCAGTCCGTGACCCAGGGCAGTCAATAAAAGGGGTTTTAAAGAAAAGGGAAGAGAGTTTTTATATAAATGTTTGTGACGCACCTGTGGTATGCGGCTATATGGAGCCGCCGCTGCGGTGCAGATCCTCTGGAGCTGTTGGTGAGGAAGCAGAGTTGGTTCAGCTCTCCACAGGTAGAGCTAAGCTCCAGGGCAGTGCTGTGATGATTAAAGAGGTAGATGTTGCTGTGCAGTGTAGTGCAGGGGATGGCGCAGATAATAATGCTAGGACACAGTGCTGTGCAGTCTTCAAGGTTTACTCACGGTTGTTGTACTCCAGGTTACCAGGACCAGGGTAACCTCCCACGCCGTCCTGTGTTTACCAAGGCAGGGGTTCAGCAAACTCCCAGGTGTTTCAGGAGTACATAACGGGACCCCATTCTGTGTGCCTTCCCCGCTGGCTCTCACCCTCCTGCCCTGCGCCTCCCAACCAGTGTCCCAAGCCAGTAGCCTCAAATCTTGGCGGGCAATGTGCAGTCCCCTGGACTCTATGCGGCTACCTTTTCGGCGATTTAGTTACGGTTGTGAGCAACTGCACCCTGAAAGTACAGAAGCCTCCGGTTTCTAGCTGAGCCTTGTAGTTCTCCACTAGTTAGGGGCCAGTCCCCTTTGGGGCCTGATCCCTCCACGCTCTGGTAGCTTCAGGCGCACGGGTGGCTTCCGCACTCGCCATGCCCCTGGGATCCCCTCACTTCTGGAGCCTTCCCCTCTGCTCCCGTCCTCTTCCAGCCTGTCCTCCTGGGCCTCTCAATCTAGGCCCTCTCCTCTGAGCAGAGCTCCTACAGAGCTCCTGCTCCCACTACTTCTCCTCAGACTGTCCTGTCTCCTTCCCAAGATGGTTCCCTTTTGTACTCCTACTGAAGTGCTCCCCTGTGCTTCTTCCTCCACTCACACCCACTACATGGCTCCACCCTCCAGCTAGGGACCAGGGACTGTGCTCTCCCTTAGGAGCAATCTCGCCCTTCCCTCTTAAGTGGAGTGTAATGGATGCAAGTGTGTGGGTCCCGGGCAGTACTCCATCCTTACCTGAGAGTGGGATACCACACCTCTGGGTGAGATGCAGTACCTCTGTGGCGACTGAACCCACAGGGGCGCCACACCTACTCTACATTTCTTATAATACCCAATACTCTTTTAGGTATATTTTTATTTATGGGAATGTATTGTGGCACCCCAGGGGTCTGGTTACCACAGTAATAGAAATATTATGTCTGAGAGCAAGTGGGAGGTTTCCTGGTCAGGAGCCCTTAAACATGCAACACTTCCTGCCCAGTCCTGGGAGGGGAGGAATCTGCCCTTATAAACTGGGTCTGGGGCGGGGTTAGGTTAGACAGTCAGAGCCTGGAGTTTGTTCCAGACACAGGGAAAGTAACAGCTAGGAGCTCTGTAGGAGCAGGAGCTGAAGACCAGGGGCTGGAGCTAAGCAGAGCTCGCCCTGGCAGAAGAATCTAAGAACCGGACACCGGAGTCCGAGGCTGCAAGGATCTTTAAGTCCAGCAGCAGAAACCAGCCGGCAGGGGATTCCAGGTCCTTTGGCCATAGAAGCCCGGAGGCTCAGTCACAAGGAAGGGACCAGCACCGCCATCGAGGAGCGGAGGCTATCAGAAGGCCCCAAGTCACCAGCCATACGGGTGAGCACCACACGGTACACTCAGGGACGTGGGCTACTTCCACTCGCTTACAGCAAGGTAGCCAGGAAGAGTGCAGACAGACGGGGAGGCCTACAACTCCACCTGGCCAGGGGGACTCCTATTTGCTCACAGACTGACCAGGCCTCTTATGCTAGCCAGTACTCCCGGGAGGGTCTGCCTTATTATCATCAGTAAAGACCCTGAACTGCACTGCAAAGACTCTGAGTCGTTCCTGCTGCACTCGTGCACCATCACTCCCATCATCCACACTCACTGCCCTGAGGCTATACTCCTCCCGTGGGGAGTTGTACTACACTCTGCTGCACCCTCAACACCAGCCTCAGTGGTCTGCCCTGCAGCAGCGGTTCATCCTGACCGCAATCCACGGGTGGTGTAGTCGGACAATTAACCTAAAACCTATAAAAGACTGCCACTGGTTTGACCACCCTGAGTCACGGGACCGGGTCGCCGCCACGGAGACTAAAACCCCCAGAGACCCGGCACCGGGTATCCCATACACGTGTACACACGGCCCAGGGGGTGCGTCAACTTTGGCGTAGTCGGCAGGATTGTGACCAACCCGCCACAAACGGGTATTGCCTGCTTGAAAAAGACTTCATACTTACCTTAAAAAGAGGATTCCCGCCATCCGGAGCCGTTTCCCGCCATCTTCGGTCGTCTCCCGCCATCTTCAGTCGTTTCCCGCCGTCTTCAGTCGTTTTCCCGCCATCGGACGCCATCTTCAGGACGCCGCGCGGACGTCCAAACCGCGCGAGAGCTGAAGCTCCGCCCCACGCACCGACGCTGCGCAAGGTCCTGGAAGGGAGAGAGAGCGACGCTGACGTCACCAGGACACGACACAAGGTCCTCGCCCGGAGCAGCACCTGCGGAGCCGCGGCCTACGGAAGAGGATCGTCGGAAGGTAGGCCACGCTTAACTAGGGGGGAGGAAGATGACGGACACGGAGGGACCCTCTACCACCAGCGCGGCCACTGCCGCAGTAATGCCGTTCACAATGCCATACATCCACGGAGAGCCTGGCTGCCCCAATACTCAGGGGAGTTGCATACCCTAAGCGACTTTAAAGAGAGACTGTACAGCCTATTTAAAGTATACCCTCTGACGGAGGGACAGAAAGTGAGCATATTGATAGGCCAGTTAACCGGCGCAGCCCAGCGTGAAGTAAAGTCCTGGTCAGTCCGGGACAAGGAGACCGTAAAGGAGATCTTGGCCCGTCTGAAGGACACTTTTGATACCCGCACCTCAGCCGAGATCAAAATGAGATTTTATGGGTGCAAGCAGCGGGCCCAAGACAGTATAAGAGACTATGCTTTGAGTTTGCAAGAGGCCCTGGGAGCCATTAAACAGGCAGACCCTGACAGTGTGCGGAACGCAGATGAACTGTTAACTGAGCAATTCATTGAGGGTCTGCTGTCCAACGCCCACCGAACCCAGTTACGTGCAATGGCCTTGCAGAACCCTGGTTTAGACTTTGCAAAGTTCAAAGACAGGGCCATCCGGGTGCTCAGAGAACCGGCACTGGGTAGCGCTGTAACCCACCGGCGCCCTGCTATTACCTATCACCAGGAGGCGGCGCTCTTGTCCGCAGAGCCTGTAGGAGCCGGTGCGCAGGCTTTGGACAACCACCCGGCTACAGACCTGCACTATCAGGTCCAAGAGCTGACTAAAAGCGTAGCCGCGCTAACCCGAACTGTGCAGTCTTTACAGGTCTCTCCTCCAGGAAAGATCCAGCTGGCATCCGGACCGAAGGACGTCCCGTGGCGCCAACAGAGGAGGATCCCAACGTCCAGAGGAAGACCCAGTGACAGATACAACGAGGACGGACAACCCATCTGCCGCCGCTGCAATCAACCCGGACATATGGCAAGGTACTGTCATTTAAGCAGTACTGGAATGACTCGGACATAACCCGCTACCCAGATGACGACTTGAGTATCATCGCCAGCAATGGTCAGCCCGTGCCGCAGGTGGGATTCAAAGAGGTGACCATTAAAATCGGTAAAGTCGAACTGGCGGCACAAGGTCTGATTATTGTGGACATTGACCGTCATGAGAGCCACCCTAAAATAACCTTGGGAACTAACGTGATTGAAAATTGTCTTGCAGAGATAATTCTCATTTTACAGCAGGTTGCCAAGAACGCCAGTTCCAGCCAGCAGTGTGTTCTCCAAAAAGAGATCCGGGCACTGATGAAACGGCAACAAGTGGAACTATCTGGTGGTGAGATTGGTAGCGTGAGAATGTGTGACCCGTTCCCTATTGCCATGCCCCCGAAAAGTGAGATGATGATCTGGTGCCGGGCAGCTATTGGTCTAAGAGGTAGAGACTACCAAGCCATGGTAGAGCCCGTCTACTCAGACAGTAGGCCCACCATTTTGACAGCACGGGGAGTGGTCGATGTACGCCATGGGAGGGTACCTGTCCGCATCGTAAATATCGGGGAGAGAAGTACACCTGCCCCGGTATGCCACGCTAGCCAAATTGTTCACCATAAACCAAAATTCTGTAAAGGCCGTAGAACCCTTGCCTCCATCTCAACCAGAGGAAGGTAACGGCTCTAAAAAACAAATGGAGGACTGGTGTCAGCAACTGCATTTGGGTACTGACTCCACTCCCTCACACCAAAAGCAGGGAGTCTACCAGGTGGTTCAGGAGTACGAAAGAGTCTTTAGTAAACACCCGCTAGACTTTGGGCGAGTAAAGGGGGTAGAACATCACATCCCCACAGGAGACCATCCACCCATAAAGGAAAGATACCGACCTGTACCCCCTGCACACTATCAGCATGCAAAGGGGATGTTGCGGGACATGAAGGAGGCTGGGGTAATCAGGGACAGCTGTAGCCCCTGGGCAGCTCCACTAGTTCTAGTGAAAAAGAAGGACAACACAATGAGAATGTGTGTAGACTACAGAAAGGTCAACCGTATCACACACAAAGATGCGTACCCGTTACCTAGAATAGAAGAATCTTTAGCTGCATTAAAATCTACTAACTTCTTCTCCACTTTGGATCTTACTAGCGGGTACTGGCAGGTTCCTGTAGCAGAGACAGACAAGGAGAAGACTGTATTCACTACCGCGATGGGTCTCAGCGAATTCAACTGCATGCCGTTCGGGCTCAGCAACGCACCAGGAACCTTCCAGCGGTTGATGGAATGCTGTCTGGGACACCGGAATTTCGAGACGGTCCTGTTATACCTGGACGATGTCATCGTTTATTCCAAAACCTACGAGAACCATCTGAAACACCTGGCAGAAGTGTTTGACGCCCTGGCAAGCTACGGCCTAAAGGTGAAACCCTCCAAGTGTCACCTGCTGAAACCAAAGGTGCAGTACCTGGGACACGTGGTGAGTGCTGACGGAGTGGCTCCCGACCCCGATAAGATCACCGTGATTAAAGACTGGCCAAGACCCTCCAGCATAAAGGAAGTGCGGCAGTTCCTCGGGTTGGTAGGCTACTACCGAAGATTCATTCCATGTTTCACCAAAATGGCAGCTCCTATGCAGGACCTCCTGATAGGTCAATCCAGGAAGGCCAAAAACCAGAAGCCACCCTTCAGGTGGGAAAAGCTGGAAGAGGAGTCCTTCCGCCAGCTGAAGATGGCCCTCATGGGGGATGAAATCCTGGCATACCCTGACTACGGCCAGCCCTTTATCCTCCACACGGACGCGAGTAACATCGGGCTAGGAGCCGTACTGTCCCAGATCCAGCATGGAAAAGAACGGGTAATCGCTTACGCCAGCCGAAAACTACGGCCCACAGAGAGAAACCCTGAGAATTATAGCTCATTCAAGCTAGAGTTCCTGGCAGTGGTGTGGGCAGTGTTTCAAGCATTACCTTGCCTCTTCCAAGTTCACCGTGTACACGGATAACAACCCGTTGACACACCTGGACACTGCAAGGCTTGGTGCCCTGGAGCAGAGATGGATGGCCCGCCTGTCCAACTATGAATTCACCATCAAATACCGGGCGGGACGCTCAAATGCCAACGCGGATGCCCTGTCTAGAATGCCAAACTTACCGGACGTAGGGGTAGATCCAGAAGAACTGGAAGAAGTCGAACTCCCTGCGTTCCACCATCATGGGATTACCCTGTATTCCCACCGTGTAAGGGACAGGCGCTCTGCTACGTTCAATCCCTTACCCCACTACAGCTGGGCGGAGACACAAGACAGTGATCCCGCAGTCCGTCTGGTGAAGGAAATGCTGACACAGGCTGATGCCCGTCTTGACCCAGACGCTCCGGAGGAGACCAAGCAACTGTGGAAGGAGAAAAGTAAACTGTTTCTTTACAAGGAGAAGCTGTGCCAGAGAATGGTCAACTCTAGAACACATGAGCTGACCTGGCAGGTAGTGGTCCCAAGACTAGACGCGGCTATGGTTCTGGAGGCATACCACGACGGAGCAGGACACTTCGGATGGAAGAAGCTGGAGTTCTTGTTGCGTGGACGGTTCTACTGGGTAGGCATGAGAGGAGCCATCGAGAGGTGGTGCAGAGACTGTGGCCCGTGCAGCCTAAGAAGAAGAGACCGTGCCAGCCAGAAGACTCCCCTGCAGCCCATCATCACCAGGCAGCCACTGGAACTGGTAGCCCTGGACCATGTGAAACTGGCTCCAAGCAAATCTGGGTACGTCTACGCCCTCACCATCATAGACCACTACTCCTGGTTCCTTGTGGTGGTCCCTGTCAAGGACTTAACGGCTCAAACAGCAGCTAGAGCCTTCCAGCAGCACTTCTGCCGTCCACACGGGTATCCGGAGTAAGTGTTGACTGACCAAGGGCCAGCCTTCGAAGTGGAGGTCTTCCAAGAGTTCTGCAGTCTGTATGGCTGCAGGAAGATAAGAACAACGCCCTATCACCCTGAGACCAACGGAGTATGTGAGAAAATGAACCAGGTGGTGATAGACTTGTTAAAAATGTTGCCCCTGGAAGAACGCGGTCTGTGGCCTGAAAAACTGCGTGATCTGGTGGACTTGTATAACCACATCCCCATAGGTTCCACCAACTGTACCCCGGCTTACCTAATGAGAGCAAGACCTGGTAAGCTGCCTATTGACCTGGATATGGGAGTCCTGACACCTGAGGACACCTCGCTAGAGGCAGACTGAGATACAGAACGGCAAAAGCAGTATCGGAAAGTACAGGAGAGCGTCGAGCGAAGTCTGTCTCAAGCAAGAGGAAGACAAGAGAGGACTTATAACCAACATGCTCCCGCTGCTCCCCTGGCACCTGGAGAGCAGGTCTTGAAGAGAAAGAGGCGGCTCCACAAGTTGGACGACCAGTGGGAGAAGGACCCGTACACAGTACTGCCTTCAAGTCATGATAATCCAAAAGTCTGTGTAATCAGTAAGGATGGAGGAGAGACCACAGCCATTGTCTCCAGAGACCACCTGAAAAAGTGTCCCGAGCAGCTGCAAAGCCCTGACGAAGATCAAGAGAACCCTCAACCCGCAGAGGAAAGGGAAGAAATGATCAGTACAGTACTCGGAGACTTTCCCCAGTCCTGGACACAAATCAACAATGCTATCGTGGTACCCGTCCTCACCTTTCTCCAGCCAGCCCCTCAAGAGCCTACAGAAGAACAGGTAGTGTCAGAAGAGCAGCCGGCGCAAGAGGCAGAAGAATCCATACCAGCAGCCCAGGAGAATCAACCTTCTGCTAGTAGTGAGCCTGCCGTGCCCCTAGTAAGCCAAAGAGTACGCAGAAAGCTGCCAGGCCTACC
Source organism: Phyllobates terribilis (assembly GCF_046119375.1). NCBI lineage: Eukaryota > Metazoa > Chordata > Amphibia > Anura > Dendrobatidae > Phyllobates > Phyllobates terribilis. Next base: position 134,290,895 of record NW_027362770.1, on the reverse strand, counting down.
CGCAACACCTCCTACACCCTGTAGTGCAGAACCAGATAGTGGGTTACGTAGGTCCACCAGTAGCACTAGAGGACAGATGCCCGCTCGCTGGAGAATCTAAACTGTAATGAAAATTTACCTGTACACTCAGGGACGTGGACTACTTCCACTCGCTTATAGCAAGGTAGCCAGGAAGAGTGCAGACAGACGGGGAGGCCAACAACTCCACCTGGCCAGGGGAACTCCTATTTGCTCACAGACTGACCAGGCCTCTTATGCTAGCCAGTACTCCTGGGAGGGTCTGCCTTATTATCATCAGTAAAGACCCTGAACTGCACTGCAAAGACTCTGAGTCGTTCCTGCTGCACTCGTGCACCATCACTCCCATCATCCACACTCACTGCCCTGAGGCTACACTCTGCTGCACCCTCAACACCAGCCTCAGTGGTCTGCCCTGCAACGGCGGTTCATCCTGACCGCAATCCATGGGTGGCGTAGTTGGACAATTAACCTAAAACCTATAAAAGACTGCCACTGGTTTGACCACCCTGAGCCACGGGACCGGGTCGCCGCCACGGAGACTACAACCCCCAGAGACCCGGCTCCGGGTATCCCACACACGTGTACACACAGCCCAGGGGGTGCGTCAGTATCACATACATGTTTTAAAATGACCAATAATACCACATACAAGGGACAAATACCACCACACTATGACCATATCACATATTAACACCACATAGTGACCGAATAATACCACATACAAGGGACATATAGAAGGGACAAATACCGCTACACTATGACCAGACAACATATTACCACCACATAGTGACCAAATAATACCACAAACAAGGGACAAGTACCGCTACACCATGACCAGACCACATATTACCACCACATAGTGACCGAATAATACCACATACAAGGGACAAATACCGCAACACAATGACCAGATGACATATTACCACCACATAGTGACCGAATAATACCACACACAAGGGACAAATACCGCCACACCATGACCGGACCACATATTACCAACACATAGTGATCGAATAATACCATAAAGAAGGGACAAATACCGCTACACCATGACCAGACCACATATTACCACCACATAGTGACCGAATAATACCACATACTAGGGACAAATACCGCCACACTATGACCGGACCACATATTACCACCACATAGTGACCGAATAATGCCACATACAAGGGCCAAATACCACTACACCATGACCAGATCACATATTACCACCACATAGTGACCGAATGCTACAATACTGATCATTAATAAAAAAACAGAATACTAATACTACCAAAGTACCATTATACACAGGATCTCTGTATATAGTATAGTGTACAGTGTCAGTGTACAGATAACACACTGACTCATCATTGACGTCTCTAGTTGAAGTCTTTCATCTTCGCTTTTCCTCCTCATCCAGTGCAGACCGCCATCACTTCTTCCAGCCAGAACTTGCCTCTGCATAAAATAACACAGTTATCTAGAGCAGCTTATAGAGCACATTCCCCAATTTTTCCCAACTTCTCTATTACACCAGATGAAGAAAAAAAGTGACAGTGTCGCACTGCACAGTAGCAGGACCCCCCCACCTCACTGAAAACAGTATCCTCAAAAATAAAATACATCACAGCAGTAATAATATCCTTTAATTAGCCCCTACAGTAATAATGTCCTATATCCAGACCCCATGTCTCTATCCTTTCCCCACTGTCTCCATATTTAGCCCCTGCAGTAATAATGTCCTACATCCTGCCCCCATGTCTACATTCTGCCCCCCATGTTTCCCATTCTGCCCCACATGTCTCTCATTCTTGCCCCCGGTTTAAATTGTGCCCCATGTTTCCATTATGCCCCATGTTTCCATTCTGCCCCCATGTTTCCATCCTGCCCCCAATGTTTCCATCCTGCCCCCATGTTTCCATCCTGCCCCCAATGTGTCACATTCTGCCCCCAATGTGTCACATTCTGCCTCCATGTTTCCATTCTGCCCCCAATGTCTCACATTGTGCCTCCATGTTTCCATTCTGCCCCAATGTTTTCTGCCCCCAATGTCCCCCATGTTTTCATCCTGCTCCCAATGTCCCTCATGTTTTCATCATGCCCTCATGTTTTCTGCCCCCAATGTCCACCATGTCTTCATCCTGCCCCCATGTTTTCTGCCTCTAATGTCCCCCATGTTTCTATTCTGCCCCAAATGTTTCCATTCTGCCCCCATTTTTGTATTCTGCCCCCAATGTCTCACATTCTGCCCCCATGTTTCCATTCTGCCCCCAATGTGTCACATTCTGCCTCCATGTTTCCATTCTGCCCCCATGTGTTCATCCTGCCCCCATGTTTTCTGCCCCCAATGTCCCCCATGTCTTCATCCTGCCCCCATGTTTTCTGCCCCCAATGTTCACCATGTCTTCATCCTGCCCCCATGTTTTCTGCCCCCAATGTCCCCCATGTCTTCGTCCTGCCCCCATGTTTCTTCCCCAATGTCCCCCATGTTTTCATCCTGCCCCCAATATCCCCCATGTTTTCTGCTCCCATGTGTTTCCCATCCTGTCCTGGTGCGTCTTTATAAAAAAAAAAAGTCTCTTCTTACCTTGCGGCGCTCCCGCAGTGTCCTGCTCGTGCTCTGCCATTGCTGGAAGCACGATCGCTGGCGCATGACAGTGACATCATAAGCCAGCGACGTGTGTGCTGATTGATTTAAAGTGTACCAGTGTCCGAGGACGCACGTTCACTGAACCAGCAGAATGCTGCCGCTGGGGCCCGGTGAGCTCACTGGGCCCCATAAACCAGTAAGGGCAGTAATCCCCTGATGGCAGCCCTGATGGTATATATGTCACCCATCCTGGTATATGTCCCCCATTCTACCGCTGTTCTTCAATGCATAGAAAAAAAATAAACAATTATACTTGCCTTCCCTCCACTCCCCTGCCATGAGACATCCTCTTCTGAAGCCGGCAGCTGACTACAGCGTACAAGCGACGGGAGCGCATGACTTCACTGCCATGTGCCTCCAATCACGTGCACGTTGATGTCAGCTGCTGGCCTCTGATTGGCTGTAAGTGTGTATTGCAGCGCACGGACCCGACGGGTCTCTGCACCGCAATAAACTTCAGCTGAATGTGCGTCGGAGGACGCATATCCAGTTGAAGTTTGCACTGGTGTCGGCGGGTACCCTCACCTGCACGGGCCCAGTCGCAACCTCTGCGACCGCGATCATTACGCCCCTGGGCGCAAGCTCCTAACTGACTTTAAATTCACATCTTCTTATGTATGTGTCTAAATTTCTGAAATAATCTTAAAATTTTAGGTTTGGTTCTTATAAGAATTATAATGGCATCCTTTCTAGATTTTGGGCATAGAGCGACAATTTTTAGACCACCACTTCGGTCATCATCGTAGACGGACGTCTCTTCATTGGGCATCGCATCTCAAGTCCTTTCTTACCTTAGAAAGGAGATCACTTAAGGGCCCTTGAGACCACCACAATCCTAAGAATAAAAGGGCCCCTTTACAGTTTTTCTTCTGAGCAGGGGCGTTACCAATCACCGCATCCAACATGGCACAATTAAAGCAATTGGAACCTCCCACAGTTTCCTAGCCAGATGGTCGAGACCACCACTCTGTAGTAAACAGAGGCCACCTTCGCTTTCAAAATCTGTGGCGGTCCCAAAGGTCTGACCCTCAGTGATCATTAAGTGCTGGCATCCTAGCAATTAGCCATCATTTTATGTTAAAGGGTTGTACACTTCTGTGAACAATATTTTTTTTTACTTAATGCATGTGACGCGCCCCCTGGGCCGTGGGGTACCCGGAGCCGGGCCGGTAGATGCTGGGGGTTGTAGTCACAGTGGCCGTGACCCGGTCCGTGACCCAGGTGGTCAAACCAAAGGGGTAGTATTTGTGTATAAGTGTTAATGTCCGACTACGCCACCTGTGGAGTGCGGTTAATAGAGACCGCCGCTGCGGAACAGTCCTCTGAAGCTGGTGGTATAGCAGCTAAGGTAGTGTAACTCCCCACAGGAAGAGTGTAGCTTCAGGGCAGCGTGCGTGGATGTTGGAGGTTATAGTGCAGGGAGTCAGTAATGAACACAGAGTCCGTGTGACGCAGTCCCAAGCTCTTTACTCACGATTATATCAGTTCCAGATACAGAGCCAGTGTAAGAGCCCACGGCGTCCTGTGCTCACGCAGTGAAGGGCTCGGTCGACCCTCAGGTAACTCTGGAGTATTTTGCAGGACCCCCTTCTGTGTGTCCTTTCTCTGGCCTGCTCCCTGCACCTCACACCCAGTGGCACTTCTATCCGGTATCCTCGGGCATTGGCGTGCGACGTGTGTTCCGTCCCCTGGGTCCTATGTGGCTACCTTCTTAGTGTACTGATGTGGACTTGTGGCCTGCGGTACTTGAAGTGCTGCAGCCTCCGGTTTTCTAGTTGAACCTTGTAGTTCTTGCTAGTTGAGGAACCGGTTCCCTCTATCTGGCCTGACCCCTCTACCTCCTGGTAGCAGCGGGTGTACGGGTGGCTTGCTGCACGGCCCGTACCCCTAGGGTCCCTTCTCTCCTCATTCCTGGAGCCTCCCGCTCCCTCTCCTCCTCATGCTCAGGCCTCCTGGCTAGGCCCGCCTGTGGAGCAGAGCTCATGCAGAGTCTCTGCTCCTGTCTTCACCTCAGTCTGTCTGACTAGAACTGAACTGAACACTGATCTAAGATGGTTCCTCCCTCTTATACCTCCTTCTACAAGTGCTCCCAGGATCTACGTCCTCCACCCATCCACTATATAGTTCCCCCTCTCTAGGTGGTTCCTCCCCTCTCCAGCCAGGGATCAGGGACTGTGCTCTCCCGTAGGAGCAATCTCGCCCTGTCCCCCGGAAATGTGGTGTAGTGGATGTAGTGTTAGGGTCCTGAGCCATACTCCTTCCTTACCTGAGAGTGAGGTACTACACCTCTGGCTGAGATGCAATACCTCTGTGGCGACCAAACCCTCAGGGGCGCCACACACCCCCCTGGTAAAACACAGCACGTCCGCGGGCTGGAACAGAGTAAAAACAATTTTAAAGACATGCAAAATTTTTAGGATGCATCCGCATATAGGATCATAAACAACATTTCTTCCCTTTATGGGAGGTTCTTTTTCTTTACTGCACATATATAAAACATTATAAAACTCTTTTAAAGAACATCTCTCTTTATATATATAAAACATTTTTCAAGTAAAACTTTTGGTCAACCAGTCACAGTGCACTTTGCAACCAGGTGTCCATTGTTCTGTAATGTGCAAACTGGTAAACACGAACATGAGGGACCCGTCCAAAACCCTCAATGGAGGCCCTGGGGTGGCTGCAGGGCATAGTTGATCCAGGTGTAGGACCACGTCTTCGGCCACCTCCAATGGGTTTTTGTTCTGAGGTCTCTCGTTGTAGTTCTTATAAAACCAATAGGGGGCACTTTAGGAAGTGCCAAACTATTTACAATATCAGTTCTCAGGAAGATCACTGTCCTCTTTCCCTAATGTCCATTCACACCCTTTCCGGGTAACTAATGCACACATATAAAACTTTTGATTGCACCCTCCCGGGCAACTGGGTAAACATAAATTCGCAGTGTCTCTGCATACCCTGACGGGTAACTTATTCACATTAGTAGCTCTGTTCCACTTACTATACTTCAGAAAGGGTGCTCCCTCCGGGGAGGCTCTGGTCCACCATAGGCTGACCCAGCCGGGTCTTCAGCACTGTAGGATGTTGCTCCACCCAGTGGACGTTCAGGGCATACCAGCCCCTGGCGCCTCGGTGCCTGGTGTAGGACACGGTGTCCCCCGGGATACAGGTCCCGATCCGAGTGTCCTTCCTGTAAATGGGATTCTACATCTCTTCTGTTTACAAAGAGATCCGTGTCTGACAGCGGGTCACGGCTGAACCCCCATCCTTTGTTAAGGTTAAATTTGACTACGGTCCCGGTGACTCTGGGACCACGAGCTGCTTGCCTGTCCTTGCGGGCCCGGGCCTTCTTCTCCATATTCCTGGCCTCTAACTCCTCCCACCGTGCGCCGTAAGCTGCGCTCCTTTTCAAACTGGGTCAGCTGCTGGTGGCAGAACTCTTTGCGGCGGGGTGCGGCTGCCTTTGTCTCCTGGGAGAACCCCATCAAGTCCTCACCAGAGTAATCCCACTCAAACTGGGCCTCGTCTTCCGGCAACTGGGAGACGGCGGCGGCGGCGGGCTGCGGAGCGGGCAGGACCGAAGGCTGCTGGTCCTCTATTTCCGCGGACCAGTCCCATTGATGACGCCCGTACATCCATGCAGGTGTCGGAGGGGGCGGGTCTTGGTGAGGGCCTAGGAGCGGGCCGGCGTCGCTGGCGCCCGGAGGTGGTTCCGGGGCCTGGAGGGTGCTTAGGACTGCCGCACCTTGTTAGGAGTGAAGTGAGCATGCAGCGGCGTCATCCAGGGTTAAAGGGCCAGGCTCGGGCATTAGGAGCGTGGTGGCTTCAGTGACGCCCAGGATTAGCGGTTCCCACCAGGGGACCCAGGAACAGGTCGACGCTTGCAGCGCCCGAGACAGGGAATCTCCCCCTACCTGCTCCTGCGGCCGCCTCCGCGTCACACGCTGCCTCCTGACTCTGCTCTCGGTCCTCGGAGGCTGGGGCGCTGCCGGTACCTGGCAGCGTCGCTGGCTGTCGTGCCTCCATCCGTTGCTCCATCTCCCGTTTCCACTCCTCTATGGCATCCCGCTGGGCCCTTGCCATCTTCCGGCCCAGATCTTCCTTACCGGCGCGGAGGAATTCGGTATCTTCCCGGGGGAGCTTGGCCACCAGCTTCTCCAGGGTATAAGGCTCTTCGGCCTGCAGCATGCCGCTGGCAGGGTCTCCGGCGCTGCTGCGGTCCATGTCCTTTCCCGGGTGCGGCCTGCCTAGACTGGTCCAGACCACACCCTGTCTCCCAGTTTTCTTCACTCCTCTCCCCTTTCTGGGGCGGTCCCATTGCTGCTGGCTGTCGGCCACACCTGGGGGCGTCTCCCCCACCTTGATGGACACATCCATGTGTATGGCCACAGTTGCAGGGGGCTGGTTGCGCTTTTGGCGCCATTCTGGAATCCGGCCCACAATGGGAGGTTCGGTATTGTTGTTTTTGGTCGCGCACATAATGGCGTCCGTTCCTCTGGGGCGGGCGCCACATTCAGTACAGTGAAACAGTCTTTAGGCACACAATACCCGATGATAACGGGCTGGTTTCGAATCCTGACGACTACGCCAAAGTTGACGCGCCCCCTGGGTCGTGGGGTACCCGGAGCCGGGCTGGTAGATGCTGGGGGTTGTAGTCACAGTGGCCGTGACCCGGTCCGTGACCCAGGTGGTCAAACTAAAGGGGTAGTATTTGTGTATAAGTGTTAATGTCCGACTACGCCACCTGTGGAGTGCGGTTAATAGAGACCGCCGCTGCGGAACAGTCCTCTGAAGCTGGTGGTATAGCAGCTAAGGTAGTGTAACTCCCCACAGGAAGAGTGTAGCTTCAGGGCAGCGTGCGTGGATGTTGGAGGTTATAGTGCAGGGAGTCAGTAATGAACACAGAGTCCGTGTGACGCAGTCCCAAGCTCTTTACTCACGATTATATCAGTTCCAGATACAGAGCCAGCGTAAGAGCCCACGGCGTCCTGTGCTCACGCAGTGAAGGGCTCGGTCGACCCTCAGGTAACTCTGGAGTATTTTGCAGGACCCCCTTCTGTGTGTCCTTTCTCTGGCCTGCTCCCTGCACCTCACACCCAGTGGCACTTCTATCCGGTATCCTCGGGCATTGGCGTGCGACGTGTGTTCCGTCCCCTGGGTCCTATGTGGCTACCTTCTTAGTGTACTGGTGTGGACTTGTGGCCTGCGGTACTTGAAGTGCTGCAGCCTCCGGTTTTCTAGTTGAACCTTGTAGTTCTTGCTAGTTGAGGAACCGGTTCCCTCTATCTGGCCTGACCCCTCTACCTCCTGGTAGCAGCGGGGGTATGGGTGGCTTGCTGCACGGCCCGTACCCCTAGGGTCCCTTCTCTCCTCGTTCCTGGAGCCTCCCGCTCCCTCTCCTCCTCAGGCTCAGGCCTCCTGGCTAGACCCGCCTGTGGAGCAGAGCTCATTCAGAGCCTCTGCTCCTGTCTTCACCTCAGTCTGTCTGACTGAAACTGAACTGAACACTGATTTAAGATGGTTCCTCCCTCTTATACCTCCTTCTACAAGTGCTCCCAGGATCAACGTCCTCCACCCATCCACTACATCGTTCCCCCTCTCTATGTGGTTCCTCCCCACTCCAGCCAGGGATCAGGGACAGTTGTGCTCTCCCGTAGGAGCAATCTTGCCCTGTCCCCTGGAAATGTGGTGTAGTGGATGTAGTGTTAGGGTCCTGAGCCATACTCCTTCCTTACCTGAGAGTGAGGTACTACACCTCTGGCTGAGATGCAGTACCTCTGTGGCGACCGAACCCTCAGGGGCGCCACACATGTATTTACTGTAGGTCTAAAAATTATTTTTGCAATTTGGTTTCATAATAAATTTTGCAGCGTTCGGCTTTTACAGTCTCTTTTTTTTCCCGGCACATTTAATTCTGATGTGGTCTGTGGTCATAAATCAGCTTAGAGGAGTTCAGAAAAAGACATAGAAAAGAGTTTATCCCTCCCCCATTTGAATGTTAGAAATAGTTCACTGGTGAATTCTCAGTTAACTCATTCTGCAGCCAGCAATAGACAATGGAAAGCAAATGGTGCAAAAAAATTTCCAGAAATCCAATTACAAAAATTATTCTTACACAAAAATATATGCATTTAAAGGGTTTATCCAGGACTATATATATATATTTTTTTACTATTAGCCAAAAAATGAACAGGCAGATTGTTGTTAACTACATTACTGTTTCATGTAAACAGAGCAGCTCTACTTCTTCTGGTCTGCTCTGTCGATGGGGGGTGACTGCCGATGTCATGCTGATTGACAGCTGACTCTCCGCAGTTAGACAGCGGGGAGTCGGCTGTCAATCAGCTTGACTTTGTCATTAAAGTCTGTCAACAGAACAGAGCAGAAGAGAAGCTTCTTCTATGCGGATGTGACATCTCCGGAAGTTGCAGAATCGCAGGCAGGAGCGGTCAATGACCACCTTGTGCCGGCAGAGATCTGCACTGGGCAGACAGGGCAGGTAGGTAGCAACTACCTGCCTGTTAGTTTTTGGCCCTGTAGTAAAAAAATAATATAGTCTTGAATAACCCCTTAAAAAAGAAAAAAAATGCCCCCAAAAGATGAACAACCCCTTTAAGTCTCTGGAAAAAGAAATGTATTGGGGGGGATTTTAAGATAATAAGACTGGTTTTCTACCAATCAAATAGAGATAAAAACAACAATAAACAAACAAGCTCATAAAATATTAATTTGTAAAGTTCCAACTGGTGGGATCCCCACTGATCTTAAGGATTGGTCAGGGTTGTCCACTTTTCCACTTTTGAGGACAATTTTTTTTTAAATAAAATAATTTTTGCAAATGGGTTCCATTCAAAATGTTTCCCTGTTTGCTTTCTATAGCCTCTGTGCTGCACTGTTTATTTCTGGCTGCAGAATGAGTTACAGTGCTGGCCAAAAGTATTGGCACCCCTGCAATTCTGTCAGATAATACTCAGTTTCTTCCTGAAAATGATTGCAATCACAAATTCTTTGGTCTTATTCTCTTCATTTAATTTGCTTGCAAGGAAAAAACACAAAAGAGAATGAAGCAAAAATCAAATCATTGATCATTTCACACAAAACTCCAAAAAAGGGCCGGACAAAAGTATTGGCACCCTCAGCCTAATACTTGGTTGCACAACCTTTAGCCAAAATAACTGCGAACAACCGCTTCCGGTAACCATCAATGAGTTTCTTACAATGCTCTGCTGGAATTGTAGACCATTTTTCTTTGGCAAACTGCTCCAGGTCCCTGATATTTGAAGGGTGCCTTCTCCAAACTGCCATTTTGAGATCTCTCCACAGGTGTTCTATGGGATTCAGGTCTGGACTCATTGCTGGCCACCTTAGAAGTCTCCAGTGCTTTCTCTCAAACCATTTTATAGTGCTTTTGGAAGTGTGTTTTGGGTCATTGTCCTGCTGGAAGACCCATGACCTCTGAGGGAGACCCAGCTTTCTCACACTGGGCCCTACATTATGCTGCAAAATTTGTTGGTAGTCTTCAGACTTCATAATGCCATGCACACGGTCAAGCAGTCCAGTGCCAGAGGCAGCAAATCAACCCCAAAACATCAGGGAACCTCCGCCATGTTTGACTGTAGGGACCGTGTTCTTTTCTTTGAATGCCTCTTTTTTTTTCCTGTACACTTTATGTTGATGCTTTTTCCCAAAAAGCTCTACTTTTGTCTCATCTGACCAGAGAACATTCTTCCAAAACGTTTTAGGCTTTCTCAGGTAAGTTTTGGCAAACTCCAGCCTGGCTTTTTTATGTCTCGGGGTAAGAAGTGGGGTCTTCCTGGGTATCCTACTATACAGTCCCTTTTCATTCAGATGCCGACGGATAGTACAGGTTGACACTGTTGTACCCTCGGACTGCAGGGCAGCTTGAACTTGTTTGGATGTTAGTCGAGGTTCTTTATCCACCATCCGCACAATCTTGCGTTGAAATCTCTCGTCAATTTTTCTTTTCCGTCCACATCTAGGGAGGTTAGCCACAGTGCCATGGGCTTTACACTTCTTGATGACACTGCGCACGGAAGACTCAGGAACATTCAGGTCTTTGGAGATGGACTTGTAGCCTTGAGATTGTTCATGCTTCCTCACAATTTGGTTTCTCAAGTCCTCAGACAGTTCTTTGGTCTTCTTTCTTTTCTCCATGCTCAATGTGGTACACACAAGGACACAGGACAGAGGTTGAGTCAACTTTAATCCATGTTAACTGGCTGCAAGTGTGATTTAGTTATTGCCAACACCTGTTAGGTGCCACAGGTAAGTTACAGGTGCTGTTAATTACACGAATTAGAGAAGCATCACAAGATTTTTCAAACGGTACAAATACTTTTGTCCACACCCTTTTTTAGGTTTGGTGTGGAATTATATCCAATTTGGCTTTAGAACAATTCTTTTGTGTTTTTTCCATTGAAGACAAATTAAATGAAGAGAATAATACCAAAGAATTTGTGATTGCAATCATTTTCAGGAAGAAACTGAGTATTATCTGACAGAATTGCAGGGGTGCCAATACTTTTGGCCAGCACTGTATATGAGAATCTGTCAGTCAGCTCGCTATAATAGTCAGGCAGAAGAGTTTCTTTTGTCTGTCTCTTTCTGAGCTCCTCTCAGCTGATTTATGACCACATCAAAGTTGAATGTGCAGTGAAACAAAGAGCCCGTAAAAGCCAAACAGAGCACATTTTTGGTCATATGGTCATAAATCAGGTGAGAGGAGCTCAGAAAAAGACAGATATAAGAGTTACAAACTTTCCCATTTGACTGTCAGAACGAGTTCACTGACGTATTCTCAGTTCACTCATTCTGCAGCCAGCAATGGACAGTGCCATACAGAGGCTATAGAAAGCAAATGGTGCAAAATTTTTAATGAAACCCAATTACAAAAATGATTTTCAGTCACAACTACAAGCATTTAAGTAAAAAAACAACAAATTAATAAAAATTGTCCCCAAAAGTGGACAAGGTGCATTAGGATAAAAAAAAATTGTGAAGATGGACCTTTCATATATTAAAATTTCTATTCCATGTTCATTTGTGGAAAACAAGAGTTGGTGCCACTACATCTCCTATGGGGTTAGTCACACTGTGTAGGGGATGTGACAAGAACAGATATAACCAGGAATATTTTTAACTCCTGCAACCTTTAGTAGGTCAGGCCCGGGAATAGGCTTTCACTGGAGTGTAAGGAGATGGACATACTGCCCACATTCCCCCTTGAAGAACACGCGTCTTGCTGTATTGTGTAATGTGGACTGTGATATGCGTTAATAGTGTTGGTATTGTTTTCTGCCCAACAGTAGGGAGAGTTAGCTTTAATATTTGGGACTAGCCCGGAGTGGGAAGGGCTAAGGTGAAGGGACAGAGACAGTTTCCTGTCAAGAAAACATATTGAGCGCAGTGTGCAGTAAAAGTGGAACTATGGTCTGACTCGTGAGCCGAGCCGCATGATGTGGGTGTACCTGATGTGAGAGGAGACCGAGGTGGTGGATAGCGTGATCCTGAGTCGAGAGAAAGAGAGAAGTGACCAAAACACAGAGTAATGCACTGGAAACAGGTCCTGGGACAGGACGCCTAGTAGTATGGTCCTGGGGAGCAAGAGACGAGTAGATACGCCACGTTATAGGAGCGCAAGTAATTGGTTTCCTCATATTGTTTTTTTATGAAGAGGTCAAATGTATTTTATTTTCCACAGAAGTTTATATTTAACATGCGCTGGAAACTTTGGTCCCAAAATATTAACAAAGCTTTAGAACAGCAGAAAATTAGGAATTACTGGCAGGCGCCCAGATGCATAATCTTTATAGAAGGTAAACACACTATTAAACGTGGAGACAGATCCAAGCTAAATAAAGCAGGACTTTGATAACAAGTGCCGACGAGGACGTTCTCCAACACACCGACACAGTCACGATGTATGTTACTAGTTATAAGACCATGTGCACTAAGGGCTGTAAGGAAATGTATTAAAAAAAAGGGATAAAAGTTCTCTGGCTTATTCAAGGGTTTCTAAATCTTGGGCTTATGGTCATTCCCATACAAGATTCACTTAAAGGGGTTTTCTTAGATTTTCTAAAATAAAGAAGTCTATGCTTATAGATGAGGCAATGCATCCTGGGAAAATGGTATGCAAATGAACTATCATAAATGAATAAGAAAGCAGTCTCTCTGGTGCCACCTATTGGACATAGCTACAGTAAAAGTCAATGTCGACCCTTTAAAGAAGACCTGTCACTTTCTCAAGAAACAGAGTTCAATACATTCTAAGTCCCTGCCCTCCCCTGATTCTCCCACTGTTTTCCTTTTTGCTCTGTGTCACTCCATTGCAGAGATATTTACATTTGTTGCTTTTGGAGCGCAGTATGTGAAATCTCTGCTGGCAGTCCAACTCAGAGTTTTCTCTGGGGGTGTGCACCATCCCCGATCCCTCCCAGACACTGCCAAACTGTGATTAGCCGCATCTGGGTAAGAGAGGTAAAAGTGCACGCCCCCAGAGAAGACTGAAGAAACGCCCCCGTTGAACTGCCAGCAGAGATTTCACAAATTTTGCGCAAAATCAAAAATTCTCTTTGGGCCCAATTTATCATTGAATTTTCTACATTTTTTTGCGCAAATAACTTTCAATTACGTTTTGATTTGCATCAAATTCAAAAGGATTTGCACTTCTTTTAAAGCTTTCTTTTGTTGATAACTTCATTTTCTGATGGCTTTTCCAGATGTTTACACTGATTTATCAAATGCAACTTTTTTATTTTAATTGCAATTGTTTACATAAATGTGCTCCAGTCCCCCACGTCAAAATTTTACTAGTCTGATAAGAAACAATCATGGAAATAAATAATGCTGTAATAGACAGGTAGCATATAAACACAGTATGTACCTGCTAAAAAGAGACCGTGGGGTTACTGAGCTCCCCGGGTGGGCGCGTTCACCCCAACGCGCGTTTCGACGAACCTTGTACAAAATTAATGAACCACGTGTTCCATTTTGAAAAATTTGGCGCAAAATCGGCAACAAATACTAAAAACAAAAGTGACTTATAAAAAAACTGCAAAAGACTTTTTAGCACAAAAAGTTGCATGTTCTGCTGGAATTTTACAAATTTTGTGCAAAAAAATCAGACATACATAACATTACTCAAGGAGGGGTGGCGAGAGACTGGAGTACATTTGCACATAAAATGTGAACTTTTTAAAAAGTCACAATTGATGTATCAGCAGAAAACACTTGGAAGCCCCAAACATTGCTCATAAAAAAAACAAAAAAACGGGCACACACATATAAAACAGACTTTAGAAAAAGCGCAAATTAAAATAAAAAATAAAGCACACATAAAAAATAAGCAAATACACCAAAAAGTAGACAAAATAAGGTGCAAATGCAGTTGGATCCATTAAGTAGAACCTTCAGCCGAGAATTTACAGTGTTCTAGATCGGACCACTAGGTGGCACACTAACAAAAAGTAACTGCTACATGAAGTATGAATGACATATATGTCACCAGGGAACTCATATATAGCGGTATAATGTAATGCATATGTTTTCTGTTTGTTATGGAAACCTTGTATCCATGTATCTGGCAGTCTGTTCTAGAAGATCAATACGGCCTCTTGTACGTACACATACACAGAAATGTTACTACAGCTTATCTTGCTTTATATAGAGAATCTGAATCATTGATCGTATATATGACCCTTTCATCACACACCAAATTGGATACAAACCAATACAGACCACTAAAGATATACAGTCTCCTAAAATAAACAAAGCCCCCACAAAAAAATAAATATAGACCCTAATTTATATATACCATAAACCAAATGCTCCATTTAAACAGATTAAAACCCTACCTATACAGACCTCATATCAGCCACTGTTCTGATACTCCAGAGGACACTGCATAGACTAGCGAAACATGTCACAAGGGGGAAGCTCTGTCTTGGAGTTGTCTTTTAATATTAATGACAAAGAGTTCTTCTCTCTAATTATAAAGTGATGTGAACAACATCATTGAACATACCCCTTAATGCACCATGAAGTATACAGCTGTCATGAACATTGGCAAATTAATGCTTCAGGGTGGGTTAGATGACCATGAGGCTTAATAGAGAAAAGGACAGGAACAGTAGAGGAGCAGAGGGGTCAAATGTGTAATGGGAAGTACAGAGACAGGTAATTATACAGCATAACTGAGCTGTGTGGCTGTGAATCCAGCACTGGGATAAACTAGCTAGAATCTGCACTGTTTCTCTGCTCATCAATCCTCCTCCCTTCTCCATGGATTATAAGAAGAGCTGTAACCTGACACCTCACTCTGCTAGCAGTCCATCTTGTTGATTTGAGAAGAAGTATCTCAAGTGGAGAAAGAAGCAGAACATATAACTCAGCACTTTGGACGCAGCATAAAGTATACTCCGTCCACAGCGCCGCCTGTCTGGATTGTGTGCGCATAGCCTTAGGGATTGGTTTAGTTATACTTACTGGTCATGGCTCATAGTTAAAAGAAGGAACATAAGCATTTCTATGGAAGATGCCGGGTGTCTTTTTGAGCATTTTTCCAATGTTTTCACTTCACAAACCGCTAGATCTTTCTGCATTGTTGAATAGAAAAAAAAAATGATTGGAACACAGCAGTGCAAAAGAGACCCCAATACACTGGAAAAACGCTCCAACCCTCATGAAACGATCCATAGAATGCAAAAAAAAAGAACTTTCGAGACAAAATATGTTGATGTGTACTGAAGCATCTTCCTCTTGGAAAACTCAGTAGGTTCGTACGCGTGTAAAAAACATTGTGTGCACTTACCCTAACCCATAAGATTTATATTTTATTTCTTGGGTTTAGGAAGGGCCCACAGTTGGGTGTGAGAAAAGTTAGATCTAGTGCCCCACAGTCTAGCAGGTCCCAGAGAAATCTCGGCCTTTATCCTTTAACTCATATACATAGAACCAGATTTACTATAGGGTCCCCTGGGTTGCATCCACAGAGTAGCTGCTGATCCGGAGAGTGAGCCTGAGGCAAGGATAGCGACACTAGCCCAGTCAGTAACTGCATGGACAGACAGAATTTGAAGGCAAAAAAGTCAACGGAATAATCAGGGTCAGAAGGGTCAGCGCCATTCCAGACAGTGACACCATCACTTTACACTAGCGCTGCGATCTCTGCATCTTTCTTGGCACAGTTCGCATTTATCTGATGAAGGTCCAAGTAGGACTGAAACGTTATAATCTTATGGACTATTCTGGATAACAATTTAACCATCATTCATCTAATTTTCTTCTGAGTGCCAAGTTTAACTCTTATTAGTTACTACAGATTGGAACTTTACATGGGTACCTCTTTTATCATATTCCAGAGTGCTGTATATATTTCATTTGTCAAGGTCAGAAGTGTGATCAGACAGGTTAAGGTCATGATCATGGAGATCACAGGGGCAAACATGGTCAGTGTACAAGCCGGGCCAAGATCATGGTAAACACAACAAAAAATCACCAGAGTAATGAAGAACCCTATCTGGCAACTCCCAGAAGTAAGCTGGGAGTTTAAGTAGGGTGTGGTACAGTCTCAATGGCCACAGCGGCGAGCGTATTACTCATGCAAAGTTGCTGTACAGCACACACCCTGTTCAGCCACAGGCCTGGTCATGATCACGGTAAACACAATAACAAAAAAAGCAACATAGTAGTGAAGCACAAAATCTGGCAACTCCCAGCAGTAAGCTGGGAGTTTAAGTAATGTGTGGTACAGTCTCATTGGAAACAGCAGGGAGCATATTACTCCGGCGGAGCTGCTGTACAGTGCACCCCCTGATCAGTCACAGGCCGGGTCAAGATCACAGTAAACACAACAACAAAAAAAGCACCAGCGTAATGAAGCATAATATCTGGCAACTCCCAGCAGTAAGCTAGGAGTTTAAGTAGGGTGTGATACAGTCTCATTGGCCACAGCAGGGAGCGTATTACTCCTGTCAAGCTGCTGTACAGCACACACCCTGTTCAGCCACAGGCCATGTCAAGATCATGGTTAAGATAACAACAAAAAATCACCCAAGTAATGAACAACCATATCTGGCAACTCCCAGTAGTAAACTGGGAGTTTAAGTAGGGTGTGGTACAGTCTCATTGGCCACAGCGGGGAGCATATTACTCCTGTCAAGCTGCTGTACAGCACACAGCGTCTGTGCTGCCCAGAGATACTGGTCATGACATCTCCTGTTTGGCAACAGACACAGATGTCTTGGGAGTAGGTTTAGGTAGAGATGTGACACAACAGAGAACCTAATAATGGCCCATGGCTGCTGTCTTAATCCTCCTATTAAACTCAGCTAATATAAGTATTACAGGTTCTCCTCCTGCACTTGTTAGTATATCCTTCCCCACAGAGTGCACAGCAACCTTATTCTCAAAAAAATGTAATCTCGCTTCTTCTGGGATCAGTGTGAATGAGCCCCTATGTGTTCCACTATCTCTAGAAATTTCGAGAGACATTCTAAGAAGATGAAGAATGATGTTGCTCAGCGGAATATCTCCTATGGTGCTGAGCTGAGAAGAGTGCGTGACTCCAGGGTATCTCTATATACAATAGCACTTTGAAGTCCGTCTCCCATACACCAGCGAGGTATGACATCTGCTGACTCTTATCAGTCGCCTCTTATGGACCAGAGGGTGGATATAAATAACTTCTTTCCACAGATATCTCTCCACAGCTCTGATATTCCAATGTCCTTGGAAAGTGGGGAGCTCAGAGGCATCTGCCGGCACAAAGACTTCAGCGTGGCATTTATATGGGGCAAAACACCTTCACTTCTATATTCTCAGATGACAAAGTGTCATAAACTCATTTGTGTAATTTTACTTTGCCATCCATTATCTATTATGTACTGATCCTGAGCTCACCGTTCACACTGGAAACAATCAGCAAGCTGGTGGGCAGGCACCTACCTTAGAACACTTAAAGGGGTTGTTCCCTTCACTTATTGCTCTTTGTTCCTCTGCTGCTGGCAGCATATTTCACATGTATAGCTCTAAAGTTCTATAACATTTAGAAAGACTTATGCCCAATTTATCATTCTTTTTTCACCATTTTTTGGGGAGTAAAAGTTTGTTTTTTAGGTATTTTTATGTTTGCACTAAATTCATTATGGCTCTTGCCGTAATTTTTTTTTTTACTACGGGCCTAATAAGAGTAGTAGCTAATAGAGGCCTGTTCTAATTGGTGCCATCTTAGAGTGGTCACCGACTGCTCCTGCCTGCAATTCAGCTTTTCAACGTCAACAGAGCAGCTCTTCTTCTGCCGACGTCATGCTGATTGACCGCTGGCTTCCCGCAGTTTGGAAGCAGGGAGCTGGCTGTCAATCAGCATGATGTCGGCAGTCATGCTCATCAGAGCAGAGGGGAACAGAAGCCGCCGCTCTGTAGACGTGACGTCAATGGAAGCCACAAAATCGCAGGCAGGAATGATCAGTGATTGCTCTGTGCCGGCAGACATTATTTGAAATGTTGCATCACATTCTTTATAATTACCTATATGTTACTTGCCGCTATTTACGAATGTGGCACACTCAGTGCCTTAGGTTTTTGTTGTTTCTTAAGCAATTTAATAAATAAAGGAATTTAAAAAAAAAGTGCCGTTGATGTTGTAGGTAGGGGCAGTGCCGGTGTTAGGGCAGGTCAAACTAGGCATTTGCCTATGCCCTCCCACCAGGCACCCCCTGCCAGTGGCGTGTTGTTAAAAGTGGCAGACCACGCGGTTGCTATTGGGCTCGTGAGTCAGGGGGTCCCAGTGCCAGCGCCGGCTCAGCCTCCCCACCCTACGCCCGTCATCACCCAGTCAACTGTATCAGCATCTTTGAAGCCGATAGAGTTGAAAGCATTGATGGAGGATGGAGCGTCAGGTGACGCTCCCTCTCACATCATTCCCCCTCTGCGTCTGACGTCTTAGCCACCAGGCACAATGATGTCACTACATCGAGCCACGCTGTGCTGGGCAGTGGAGCTGCTGAGGAGACGTGCTGAAGAGACCGGAGCAGCGGGGAAGGGAAGAAATGAGTATTGTATTTTTTTTTTAAGTCAGTGAGTATGTGGTGGCCATAATAATGGAAGGGCTATGGGGGCGGCATTACACTATTTGGGGGCTGCATTATACCATGTGGTGGCCATAATACAGGAGGACTATGGGGGCTACATTATTCTATGTGGTGGCCATAATACTACAAAACTATGGGGGCTGCATTATACTATATGGCCCCCACTGCATTATACCATGTGGTGGCCATAATACTGGACGACTATGGGGGCTGCATTATACCATGTGGTGGCCATAATACTGCAGGACTATGGGGGCTGCATTATACCATATGGGGACTGCATTACACTCTATCAAGGACTATGTGCTGTGCATTGTACTATATGTACTATATGGAGAGTGCATTATACTATATTTACTATATGGGGAGTGCATTATACTGTATCAAGGACTATGAGAAGTGCAGTATACTATATGGAGGACTATGGGGAGTGCAGTATACTGTATGGAGGACTATGGGGCGTGCATTATACTGTATCAACGACTATGAGGAGTGCAGTATACTATATGGAGGACTATAAGGAGTGCATTATACTGTAAGGAGGACTATGGGGTGCATTATACTATGGGGAGTGCATTGTACTATACGGTGGACTATGGGAGGTGCATTATACAATATGGAGGACTATGGGGAGTGCATTATACTATATAGAGGACTATGGGGCAGATGTGATGCTGCTAACATGATACTGTATGTGTATGTGGACAGATTGTAAAGAGAGGAGAGAACAAGGCGCAATGGGTGACTCAGTATTGCAATTGTAGAGGGGTGTGGGGATGGCTACTAACCTTATGAAGTTGTGCACCTCTGCACAACCCCAGTGTAAAGCTCCACAAGCTCCGCTCTGTTGGTGGCTGTCATCTATTTCCAGCGGCGTTCACAGATCCTGATCTCTTGGTGGTATATCACGTGGTCAGGTTAGTAGCATGTAATGCCGAGATAGACGCCCAGCTTCACCAACACCCCCGTCAAAGTTCCGGAAGGGTTAAGGCAGCGCAGCTTGGAAAACCAGGGTAGCAATTTTAATTAAATTGCTCCCACAGGTGAAAAAACAATAGGTTAAAGGCAGCTCTACCGCACCCCAACAGGGGGAAAAGGACAATCAGTGAATATGAATAGCGGTACCAGAGCGCCAATAACAGGGCAAAAATATTAAAAGGACTGATTTATTAATACACACACAACGCGTTTCGGTGGACACAGCCACCTTCATCAGGTGACACCTGATGAAGGTGGCTGTGTCCACCGAAACGCGTTGTGTGTGTATTAATAAATCAGTCCTTTTAATATTTTTGCCCTGTTATTGGCGCTCTGGTACCGCTATTCATATTCACTGATTATGTGGACAGATTGACCTATTAGTGATTGTTCGTCGAACGACTTCAGTATTGTTGATCGCACTCGTTTAAAGACCTGAACTCAGCGCATGTAAATACAACCTAAATATTAGCATTTGGGGCCCCACTTTAAACTTTTGCCCAGGGTCCCACTTTGTCTAAAACCGGCCCTTGGTAGGGATGCAGAGCCAGTGTCCTGCAAATCTTTTTGCTCAACTCTAGGGAAAATGCATAAAAATAATGCAGCAAAAATAACAATCTGCTCTGATATCATGAATTTTGGCGCAGACTCCTGCAGAAAAAGACTCCAGAGTAAAAAAGAAGCGTATTGGTACATGCAAGCATGGCCTAATACGTCTTGTCTGTGTCAGCTGTAGATGACCATGACAGCTTTTCAGACTCTGAAAACAAGGATGTCTCTATTCACTGACATGTAGAATAAATCTTGAAAATGTTACATCGTTGTGGACTGTTCCATCTCCTAATGGATAAGCTGTATTTACGTAAAACTAATAAAATGAACTAAAAAAAAAGTAACTCATCATCCTTTTTTTTACATTTTTTATTACTTAATAATTTATTATTAGTAATAAACTATGTAATATATCTTATATCAATAGTACGAATGAAAATAAACAACTTTGTAATATATTTTATCAGAGAAATCTGCTTCTTTCTCCTCCTGGATTCAACATTTATTTTCAAAATTCTCATTACATTTGTAAAATGTGTCTTCAATGAATACAGATTTTACCATTACTGAGATAGGAGATGGCAGTTGGTGCTCATAAGGTTCTATAGAACTAGCAGTGGAATGTTTGTGTCTGCCTCTAGCTCCTCCCTCCTCCATAGAACTTTATGAGCACCAACTGTCATCTCCTATCTCAGAAATGAATACAGATTTTCCCATTACTGAGATAGGAGATGGCAGTTGGTGCTCATAAGGTTCTATAGAACTAGCAGTGGAATGTTTGTGTCTGCCTCTAGCTCCTCCCTCCTCCATAGAACTTTATGAGCACCAACTGTCATCTCCTATCTCAGAAATGAATACAGATTTTCCCATTACTGAGATAGGAGATGGCAGTTGGTGCTCATAAGGTTCTATAGAACTAGCAGTGGAATGTTTGTGTCTGCCTCTAGCTCCTCCCTCCTCTATAGAACTTTATGAGCACCAACTGTCATCTCCTATCTCAGAAATGAACACAGATTTTCCCATTACTGAGATAGGAGATGACAGTTGGTGCTCATAAGGTTCTATAGAACTAGCAGTGGAATGTTTGGGTCTGCCTCTAGCTCCTCCCTCCTCCATAGAACTTTATGAGCACCAACTGTCATCTCCTATCTCAGAAATTAATACAGATTTTCCCATTACTGAGATAGGAGATGACAGTTGGTGCTCATAAGGTTCTATAGAACTAGCAGTGGAATGTTTGTGTCTGCCTCTAGCTCCTCCCTCCTCTATAGAACTTTATGAGCACCAACTGTCATCTCCTATCTCAAAAATGAATACAGATTTTCCTATTACTGAGATAGAAGATGGCAGTTGGTGCTCATAAGGTTCTATAGAACTAGCAATGGAATGTTTGTGTCTGCCTCTAGCTCCTCCCTCCTCCATAGAACTTTATGAGCACCAACTGTCATCTCCTATCTCCGTAATAGGAAAGTCTACCTTCACTGAATACAGATATTACCCACGCATTGAGAGTGAAAGATCAGTCCAGGAGGTGAAAGAAGCAGATTTCTCTGATAATATATATTACAAAGTTGCTTATTTTCATGTGAACTATGGATTAATAAAAATTAAAACGAAACTTTAAGAAATAAGACTACAATGGAAAACATAAAAAAAAAAATGTTGTACTTTCCTTTGAAGCCCCCCATTCTTTTATTTTGGAATTAGTAGTATTGTGCTATAATGAGCGGCAGAAGTAGCATGAATAGAAAATGAGTATTATTTTTCTGCAAAACACATTTGAACTTTGAGACGACCAATCACGATTTATATCTATGCCGGTTCTGAACTTTAGCCAAATAAAAAAAACAGAGTAACCTTTGGCATAGCAGCCAGGATTGAGAGATGTGAGTGCTATAACAGATACAGTTGTGATAGAAATCAGTAACCACAACACTCAGTCCTGCCCCATTTACTCACATGGGAGGAAGCTTGTCCCAGCTACACACTAATCCCGTAATGATCCTAATAGAAGAGCTGACCCCATTGAAGATGACTCCATCTAAGAATTCAATTATGCAACTTTGTAAACTGAAAAATATATAGATTAACTTTTTTTTTTAACAAACCTTTGATTTCCCAAACCACTGCAGTTAGGGTTTCATAGATTAGAAGGGGGAGCGGAGGCATGGATTATCAATGGCAATTATTTTGTGCCCCCTAGTCCATAAACCAACCCTTTTCTCGAGTCCAGTATTGAACCCCCTAACCCAGGGTTCCCCAACTCCAGTCCTCAAGGCCCACCAACAGGTCATGTTTTCAGGATTTCCTTAGTATTGCACAGGTGATGGAGTTATTGCCTGTGCAGGTGATGCAATTATCACCTGTGTAATACTAAGGAAATCCTAAAAACATGACCTGTTGGTGGGCCTTGAGGACTGGAGTTGGGGAACCCTGCCCTAACCCATAAGCACATTTATTGTAATTTGTGAAAAATAATAATATAGATTCCACTTTTGGCTAAAAAGTTAAAAATAAAAAGTTACACATTGTTATATATATATTTTTTTGCTTTTCCTAATTACATTTTTTAATGTAGTATTAATATTCTAGGCCCGATCCATAAGCCTAACCCTAGTTAGGGTTACATATTGTGCAAAAATGTAAGGAAGACATTACTGCGCTGCATATGATTCAATGCCCTCTCCATTTATTAGCTGCCCATCTTATGCCACCTTGGTTGCTGCTCATGCAGAGCGCAGCAGAGGAGAGGAGTTTATCAGGGTCTGTTAGGGACGTACTGCAATAAGACGGAGTAACATTTCTGGAGTAAGAAACGCTGAGCTGCCTGAAACTGGCTTGTAAACGCCAAAAGTTGAAATTTATTTTGCACAAAATTTTTGCAACTTTTCGAAATGTTTTATGAAGTTTTCAGTCTTAAAAACTCTCTGATGAATGTGGTTAAAAGAAGCGATATGTCCATTCTTCAGGTGTTTGAAGCTGCTCCATACTTTACAATAGCTGCATAACTATAAAAGTTGCATGGGCTGCAGTCGCACCCAAGCCCTGGTGCCTAGGAGGCCCAAAAGGTCAACATGAACCTATATGAAAAGAATATTACTACTGTAGACCTGCGATAGTTGGCGCTCTGTTGCATTGGGGCCCGCGAGCTTCAAGTTACGCCATTGAATAGTCAATGTGAAGGCTACAAAAAACACCCGGGAGATGCCTTTGAGCGCTTTTTAAGCGGTTTTACCTCACAGAACGCAGGCATTTTATTCACTGCTTAATAGATTTTTACAAAGCGTGAGAAAATCCACACACACAAAAACACTTCAGGAAATGTTAAAAAGACGCTGGAGGACAAAAAAGAAAACACGACACAGGAACGTTTCCTGAAGTGATTTCCACTTAAAAACTCATTTTGACAGCCTTAAAAAAAAAAGGTAAATCCCTTGGCATTGCCAGAGCCCATGTACCAGGCTCCAAACAAGACAACACCCTGTGCCAAGGCAGGGAGCCTCCATCCTAGAATATATATATCTATGCACAAGCAGCAGCTGTCACCTGGGGCCCTTCCCCTCCAGCTGCGCAGCTATTCGGGTAATTACGGCCACAATAGTTTTTTGCATTTGCCTGAAGTTTGTGAGGAGTTTGTGTATCTGAGTGCGGAGGAGACTGAGCAGGAGACACAACGGGGCAAGATGTGACCCTCACACTGCTGCCTGCTGAACCTGGGGGGCAGTCATGGGCTGCCAGGCCAGCAAGACCTGCTGCTTCCATGGAGCCAGGAAGAAGGTACTGTCCTCCTCTGCTTGTATCCCCTGGGACTGGGAGCAACATTAGAGGAAGTTAAACCCTAAACTTTAGCTTCCTGGTAGGGAAGGGGTTAACGCTCTGTACTGGGCATTAACCCATGCCCCTCCAGCACAGATTGTTGGGGGGACAGTGATGTCATCAGCCTCTGGTAGTGACCATGACCCTAGGCCAGGAGACAGGGGTGCACAGATGCCCTTAGGTGGGGGGGTGCACTACAAAAAGTCAGACCCTGATTTTTTGCAACTTTTTAAAACCTGCTTGCTACCATTGCAGTGCCCTAGAGGTCCCAATTTTGCCCCCATTTGCCTGCAGTGGCCCATAACGATTTTTGTCCCCCAAAGTCTCCGTGTGGCACCAGCCTAAACTGATTTGCCATGGGTATAAAATTTGCACCATCGGTCTGCAGTGTGCGGATTAGATTTGGTAAAGTCCCATCCATTTTGCTACGATTGTAATATGTCGCTGATTTTCCATCCGACGTGTCTGAATAAGCCTTTAAACGCTATGTTCAGTTTAAAACATGTACATTTTTGACGAGTTTTCATAACATGACGTAGGGGCTGAGACTCTGATTCCCGCGATGTATCACTTGGTTTACTGAGTGCTGTAGTTACAAT
This sequence comes from Phyllobates terribilis, assembly GCF_046119375.1. Lineage (NCBI taxonomy): Eukaryota > Metazoa > Chordata > Amphibia > Anura > Dendrobatidae > Phyllobates > Phyllobates terribilis. Next base: position 134,266,179 of record NW_027362770.1, on the reverse strand, counting down.
CACAGTTTTCTCTGCTGCAGATCCAGCAGAGCTCTGAATGCTGAGCCCTATATAACCCTGCCCACACCACTGATTGGCCGCTTTCTGTATACACTATATATTATAGTGGTGTCGTGGTTGGACCAGGAGGCACGAGACACCTAAGACCTGATTCGTAAAAGCTTTGAAAAGTCCCAACACTTAGTCACAACTCAGAGTTGTGCCCAAATTTGTAACTTTTGGCGTTTCGATGCCAGTTTCTCCCAGTTCCAACAAAATGGGCTCTGACCACTGCTAGTCAAATTCATGATGAGCGGCGCCACAAATCTTATTCCAGCAAGGGCTCGACTTAGAAAAGGTTGAAAAATTGCACTAAAATTTCTAATTTCTTATTAATAATAATAATATTAGCAAATACCTCCAATTAGAAATGTAGTATAGTTCTTCTGATTCGCTATGTGACTTAACCCATTTGCAGGGCATTGCAGTAGCTTAGGTATCCATGGTTACTACCACTCATATAGTGACAGTTAGTTGTTATTGGTCATAACCATGGATTCCTAAGCTACTGCAATTCCCTGCACATGGGGTAAACGACGTAGCGAATCAGAAGAACTATACTGCATTTCTAATTGGAGGTATTTGCCAATATTATTATAAATATTACATCTACTACATATTGGGATAGGATCTTGGAGATGGGAATACCCCTTTTAATTATAAAATCACTCTAAATCACATTTGTGCAAAAATCTTGTGACTTTTTAAAAAGTCACTATTTATGAATCGGCCGCAAATATCTGGAAACCCTCGCCCCCGAAAAATGGGGTAGTGGTTTGTTACGTTCATAGGGCGTCTTGTGGTTTCCAAAAGTTTAAAATGTTCATTTATTTTTCTCTATGGCAACTTCCCACTTATAAATCTGTCGCGGGTTGATGACAGGACCTGGCACACGGAAGTGAGGATGTTCTTTAGAGATCTAATGCCAACCTGCTATTGCTGGCTTGCCCTTCCTAACAGCTGGGTCATTGTGGCCGGCCCCTTGGCTCAGCGCTGTGTTGATGGGCAGGAATGTGCACTGGCTGTTTTCAGCGATACAGTCATTGCAGAGCTGACCTGCGCTGCTCCGCACATTCTCACACATGTATATACAGACACACTACTACACCCACGCACCCTCCACTACTATCACAGAGCTCTCTGCAATGGCGATGGCAGGTTACATTCTAGAAATCCATTATTTAGTTGCCAATGGTTCCTAATTTAGAATAACCGTCCTTAGAAATCTTACCAATCGTCCACATGAATACATTTTAGTTCATCTGCATTTTTATAATTGTGGGAGGAAAGTAATTTATTCAACTTTTTATCTAATTTGCTTATTTGCTTACATAGCGCCATCATATTGCACATGGTAATTCAGTGATCATTGGTGACATTATACACAGGAGCTCTGTATATAGTGTCAGTGTACAGGTAATACAGGGATCACCAGTGACATTATACACAGGAACTCTGTATATAGTGTCAGTGTACAGGTAATACAGTGATCACTAGTGACATTATACACAGGAGCTCTGTATATATTATCAGTGTACAGGTAATACAGTGATCACCAGTGACATTATACACAGGAACTCTGTATATAGTGTCAGTGTACAGGTAATACAGTGATCACTAGTGACATTATACACAGGAGCTCTGTATATAATGTCAGTGTACAGGTAATACAGGGATCACCCGTGACATTATACACAGGAGCTCTGTATATAGTGTCAGTGTACAGGTAATACAGTGATCACCAGTGACATTATACACTGGATGTCTGTACATAGTATACAGTGTAGACTGTCAGTGTACAGGTAATACAGTGATCACAAGTGACATTATACACAGGAGCTCTGCACATAGTATATAGTGTCAGTGTACAGGTAATACAGGGATCACCAGTGACATTATACACAGGAGCTCTGTATATAGCGTCAGTGTACTGGTAATACGGTGATCACCAGTGACATTATACACAGGAGCTCTGTATATAGTATCAGTGTACAGGTAATACAGTGATCACCAGTGACATTATACACAGGAGCCCTGCATATAGTGTCAGTGTACAGGTAATACAGTGATCACCAGTGATATTGACACTATATACAGAGCTCCTGTGAATAATGTCACAAACAGGGGTGGATTAAGAGTAGCAAGGGCCCCGGGCAGTTTAGAAGGCGTGACCCCCCCCCCCACACACACACACACACACACCTGATGTATCACATGTCACATGATCTCCTGTGATAGATCATGTGATAGTTCACGTGAAATTAATTTGGCACAATATTAATTATAATTATTTTTAGGCTGTGTGCCCACTATGCGTTTTTTAAGCGTTTCCGCAGTGGCAATTCCGCTGCAGAAACGCTTAAAAAACGCTTGGTAGAAGGTCTGCCATGTTCCCAAATGATAATCCGCATGTGCTGTGTACATGCTGCGGAAATTTCCGCTGCGGATTATCATTGCGGAAAAATCTGCAGCACTACCAATTATTTTGCGTAAGCGCGGCGCTTTCGCCGCCATTGACTTGCATTGGAACGCATGGAATCCGCATCACTGCATCTGTACATGCAGAATCCATGCGTTTCAATGTGCAGATGGTACCCGGGTTTGGAGAAGAGGAGACTCTCCTCCGGACCCGGGTACCGTAGAACCTGTAAAAAAGAATAACATAAAAAATAAATATTATACTTACCTTCTGATGGCCCCCGGTGTATTTATCCGATGCGTCCTGTCTTGCCGGCAGCTCGCGATGGTCTGAAAAGTACCTGCCGTGACATCATTTAGTCATGTGACGGGTCACGCGACACTGCTGACGTCAGCAGGCCATCAGAAGGTAATTATATATTTATTTTTTACCATTCTTTTACGGTCACACTATATAAATCCATGCTGGTTGCATGGATTTATATAGTGTGACCAAGTTGTCAAGCACTTTCCAAGTGATGCTAAAATCGCTTGGAAAATCACTTGATAACTCGCATGCAGAAATGCATGTGAAGAACGCTTCACATCCGCATGTCCCTGGCAGGAAAAACGCATGTAAAATCCGCATGCGTTTTTTCTGCCAGGGAGATGCAGAAACGCTCAAAAAAAATCTGCAGCATTTCCGCATGGTGGGCACATAGCCTTACATTAATTGTATGACTCAATATTGAGCACACGGCGCCATCTATACACGGCGGGAGGCCGCACGGCGCCATCTATACACGGCGGGAGGCCGCACGGCGCCATCTATACACGGCGGGAGGCCGCACGGCACCATCTATACACGGCGGGAGGCCGCACGCAGTCACGCACACACAAACATACATACACGCATAAACACATTTGAAACACAAAAATACATATAAACAGACATCACACAATGATATCTGCTGGCACACGCACACACACACTCACACACTCTCTCTCTCACACACATATACACACGCACGCGCGCGCTCCAGTCCTCCTGCTCCTCTATGGTGCTGCAGTGCAGGCCGGGCGCGCATTGCGTGACGTCACAGCTAGCAGACACGGCCGCGCACAGGGCTGGCCCGGCCGAAGAAGAAGTAGCGGCCGTGCTCCGCTGCTGGGGGAGCGGTCCGGGGGCCCCCTCTACCACTGTCTGCTTGTATGTGCCGCGGTGCCGCACATATAATGAGGGCAATCTGGCCATAGACACCCTGGAGCCCCGGGCGGTAGCCCAGATTGCCCTCATTATAATCGCCTATGGTCACAAATGATCACTGTATTACCTGTACACTGACACTATATACCGAGCTCCTGTGAATAGTGTACAGGTAATACAGTGATCACCAGTGACATTATACACAGGAGCTCTGTACCTTGCAGCGCCGGGGTCCTGGGTTCAAATCCCATCAAGGACAACATATGCAAGCAGTTTGCATGTTCTCCCCGTGTTTGCGTGGGTTTCCTATGGGTTTTCCGGTTTCCTCCCACACTCCAAAGACATACTGATAGGGAATCTAGATTGTGAGCCCCAATGGGGACAGTGCACATAATGTCTGTAAAGTGCTGCGGAATATGATGGCGCTATATAAGCAATGCATAATAATAATGATAAATAGTTGTACTGATGCTGGTACCTTCACCGAACCAGAGAAAATAAGGTTTAAACTCTTCTGTCTGAATGGAGCAGCAGTGAGCATGTGTGACCACAACTCCTATAGACCATGAATGGAGCAGTGGTCGCACATGCTCACTACTGTTTTATTCAGAATTTTAGACCCTCTGTTCTTGTGATCAGCAGTTGAACCCCCCCAATACATTTATCACTTGTCGTGTAGATAAGGCCGGCTTAGCAAGAGACCCACAGTTAGGGCTCACTCGGACGAGTGCAATCCGGTAAAAAAAAAAAAGTGATTGCACCCGGACCAATGTAAGTGAGGCGGTGCTGATCTGCGTTTTTTTCTCAGCTGTTTTCGGTGTAAGAGAAAAAGTCTCAGCGTGCTGCGATTTCACTCCGAAATTGGACAGTGCGAGGAAAAAAATCGGGCCACCAGTATGGCATCTGATTTTTATGGATACAGTACAATTCTGTAACATAGGAAACTGTAAATGGCCGTATAAATGATTAATGACTACTGAGTAAAAAAACGGATTGCATATTGATAACAAGTGATAAGAAATCGTCCCACTTTTCTGGATGAAAATTGGACCAATTTTTTTTATACACTCGTGTGACCCCAGCCTAAGGCCACGGCCCCACTATCAGTATTTGTCCAGTATTCAGTCAGTATTTTTTCTCAGGAGTGGAAGCCAAAACCAGGTGAGGAACAATCAGAGAAAAGGTATACTAGAAACAAGTCACCAATTCTGCATTTATCACCCTCTCCTGGTTTAGGCTCCCACTCCTGAGAAAAAATACTGACCAAATACTGATAGTGGGGCCGTGGCCTAAGTCCGAACATCGCGGCCTATACTCGGACTGTGAATATAGGATGTGCAAAACTTGCGCAAGTGTTTTATGTTGTTTATGAGACCATCCTCTTTAAGGATATGGTCAGACATGGCTGACTTACTCCGGATTTGTGGTATGATTTTGTGTTAGAAGAAAACGGGTAGAATACACTACTCTTAGGAGGAACATAGAGAGCCTACAGATGTCTTCCTCTGTCTTCATGACGCCTTGTAGACCACCTAGGTCACACTACAGGTAGACAGATTACATTTTCATTTAGGATAAGTTCCCACTAATTTTTTTTGGAGGCAGAAAATTTTGTCAAATTTTTCAAGAGGAATCCACTTTAGACCCTTTAATAAATTATATTTTTCTTTTTCGTGAAAACCTGAAGCATTTAAAAGAAGTGCCATGCTCATCCTTCGAGCGGCCTCCACTCCAAAGCCACCTGCTCTCTACACTTAACAGTATAGAGTAAAAGATACCAACGGTAGAGCTGCCGAAAGAAAGATGGCAAACCCTCCACCCCCTAGCGAAGCCGCTTCAGGAAAATTACCTCCAGCTTTTCTGGGAAGATTCGGCATCTAAAAGACGTCATGTGCACATAGCCCAACACGATTTTCCAAGAGGTTTTTGGTGCGTTATTTTCAACACTGTGTTTTTCTGCCTGTAGACTTAACAGTCTCACGTTTCGCACCAAGTTTCGTACCAAGTTTCGTGAGGAACCTGCCTCAGAAGTGACTTATTACTTCTTTTTTCTGTGAGGCATTTTTATTAAAAACCTTGTATGAAGAAAGCACTGAACCCCAAACATGAACAGCTACGTGGATTCTTCATTGAAGTGAATAGGTTTAAGCATTTTTTTTTAGGAGGCCTTTGGAACAGATCCTCCTCAAAACTCATTGTGAAGCTAGCCAAAGAGAGCCCATTTTTGATACTGCCAGGTAATAAGAAGGATGAGGCCACACATAGCCTCTGTTGGGGGTGTTACGTTGGCCACCTGGCCATAGATTTGACCAGGTCTGATTTAGGCCTGTGTGGTCCTCACAGGGTGCATGGCTTTCTTCTCACACATCTTGTATGCCCTGTTATTTGCGGCTCATAATTTGTGCCATCCCGACCGCAGCGCTGATGCGCACAGACGCTCCAAGCTCCCTTTTTATTACCAGACAGCAGAAATCTCGTAAACACCGTGTGACATTACAAATGTGGTTGGCATGAGCTGCGGATCTGTTTCCCAGAGCAGCACATCGTATATTCCTTCTAGGGATCTTTCCTAAGTATGAAGCCAGCCGTAAGGACAAGGGGAGGGAGGAAGGGAGTACATTTTTGTAGTACGATGACTCGTAAAGCATGGGTTTATATTGACAATATTGCACCTCCTTGAGGAGACTACCAGCTGGCGTAGAGAGTCTTATAGGCCACGCAATGCTCCCTTGAAAGACACCTGAGTCTTCTTGCTGAACTTTTGGAGCTGAAACTCCAAGTTTTTGAAGACGATTTGTACAGTTTCCACTCAGGTTTTGTTCCAAAAACTCCTCAAAAAAACTCGATGTGAACATACCATAACATGTTGGACATTGACTTAAAAAGTTGGAAACTTCTAATAGGTGGAAGTAGGGGGATACACCACTTTTTCTACTCAAAGGGAAACTGTCAGCAAGATCAGCACCTTTTAAAACATTTATATGGGCATGTAGATCGGTGAAAAATAAATGCTTTGGTACCTTCATAAACTCTATCTGTTGTCAGAATCCGGAGAAAAAAATTACATAATTTTCCCAGTATGCAAATGAGAAATTATAGTGTTTTGTCATGCCCAGAGCACTTAAAGAAACTGCCTCCTGAGGTTATTTCCATCCTTAGGATATGTGTACACAACGTCTTTAAGACTCCAGCATACCTACTGTAGTTTTCCTTGCCGAAGCTGCTTCCGGTAAAAGCTGAAGGTCTTTGCTGGTGATTCTGCTGTTGGTTTTCCCGTGAACATCTTTTATTTAAACTAATAATTAGCGAGCGACCTTTTTAGTACAAGCCAACTAAAGGATGAATAAGATGCTACTTTTTACCAATTTCTGAACCCTGTAGCAGTTAAACGAAGTAACAAAAGACTGAACATGTGCACAGCAATGCCGTTTTTCCATTGCTGTGAATTATGATAAATTTTTTTTTGCTGTGCCTGAAATCCGGCTAGAAAAGTGTGCACATACCATTTGCATCTCCCTCTCTATTTAGTGATGGCTGAATGTGTCTGTGACGCGCCTGCATAGATCACCACTTTCCTCTATTCTATGTACTAACATTCCCTGCTAAGTGCACTGAGTCCAGCGTTCTACCGTGCATGTGCCGTCCAGCCGCAATGCACATCGGAAGTAAAGCAATGAGGACGCGTGGCACGTCTGTGTGCACATTGTGCTTAAACAGCAGCAATTGGAGCTAGCTACTATAACACAGCTGATACCCACTGTGCATTGTGCAGGCTCAGTTCCTGAGCCCGCTTCATATACCTGCATCCAACATGATTCGGGAAGAGGTTGCAACAACTGACATATAAAGTGAGTAGCATTGATTATTTGGGTGGGATATATTAGGCAGCAAGTGAATAGTCTCTTATTGAAGTTGATGTGTTGGAAACAGAAAAACAGGTGAGCGTAAGTATTAGCAAGGCTGAAATTATGTTGGCTAGATTACTGGATCAGAGGCTCTCAAAATGGCATGTCTTGTGGTGTATTCCCAGTGTGCATTGTCTACTGCAGTACCTTTTAAATAAGGAAGAAAAGGTGACAGGTTCAGGGGTGCTTGATGTGCATGGGCAGTGTGGGACCTGGGTGCTCCAGGGGCATTATGTGCATGGGCAGTGAGGGTCCTTGGTTCTCCATGGTCATCTGACTATCCCCCTGGGCCGTGGGGCACTCGGGACCGGGCTCCATGGCAATGCTAGGAGTAGTAGTGGCGACCCGGTCCCGTGGCTCAGGGTGGTCAGACCAGTGGCAGCCTTTTATATGTTTTAGGTAATGTCCGACTACACCACCCGTGGATTGCGGCTATTATGAACCGCCGCTGCAAGGCAGTCCACTGAGGCTGATGGTGTGTGCAGCTGAGGTAGTAAAACTCCCCACGGGAAGAGTGTAGCCTCAGGGCAGTGAGCGCAAATGGTGGGGATTGAAGTGCAGGGCGTCCCAGCACCGGTAGTGCTGGCGCGGCAAGAAATGCAAAGACAGCGTGTTGCAGTCCAGGGTCTTTTACTCACAGTTCGTATACTCCAAGTCACTTCCGCAGGTAATGACTGCCCGAGCCATGCTGCGTCCACCAGGTGAGGGGCTCGGTCAACCCCCAGGCAATTCAGGAGTATGGCACAGGACTCCCTTCTATCCTTCCTCTGGCTCGTGCCCCACCAGTGACCAAGCTTTTGTCCAGCTGCCGCGGATCTATGCGGGTAAACGTGGGCCCCTTTTCCCGCTATCCTATATGGTGCCTTCCTAGCAAGGTTTAGCAGGGGGTCGCACCAAGTGATGATCACGACCTCCGGTTCTTGGCTGAGGGATAATTTACCTCCACCAATTTGGGATCCGGTACCCTTTTCTTGCCTGACCCGTCACCCGATTTCACGTTGGTCCTTAGGGTCCCTTCTGCCTCCTTGTTTCTGAGCGCTTCTGTTTCTCTGTCACTTCTCCTCCTTTCCTGTTCCTTCTTCTCCTTCCCTCGGCCTCTTCTCCAGGCCTACTTCTCCTGCCAGGCTCCGGCCTTCACCCTAGGCCTGTCTTTGAGCAGAGCTCCTACAGAGCCTCCGCTCCCTGTCTTCTCCTCTCCCTAACTGTCTGACCTGACTGCTGTCCTAAGATGGTGCCCACCTTTTATACCTCCCCTGAGTATGAGCTCAGGCGACCAGCACCCAATGAGCTCCTTCCTATGCTACAGAAACTGTCACCTTCTGCTCCTACATCACTGGGTTTTCCTCCCCCCTCCCCACTCCAGCCAGGGACATGGTCTGTCCTGCCTGCATTACTGTATAAATGGGAGCACCGTTGAGCTGTCCCCCAGAAATGGGGTGTGTGTGATGCATGCAGCTAACGGAGCCCTGGTCCATACTCCATCCTTACCCGGGAGTGGAATATCACACCTCTGGCAGAGGTGCAATACCCCTGTAGCGGCCGAACCTTCGGCGTGCTACATTCCCCCCCGGTAAACCACAGCACGTCCTCGGGCTGGAAAAAAGAGCAAAGACATTTAATTACAAGACATGCAAAACTTTTTCAATAACTTTTTACATTAGAAAACGGACGACATTGTTCAATTCCCTTTATGGGAAACACTTTTCTCTTTTTCAACATTTTTCTTTCACTAGATATTGTCAATACTACCGGAACTCTTTTGTCATATAAAACATCATATAAAACATTTGCATTATCACCTAGCTGCATATAAAACTCTTCATATAAAACATTTTTAAGTAAGACATATTCTTGTGCCCTGGCCGCGGTGCAACTTGCGACCAGGTGTTCATTCTCCTTAAAGGTGCAACACTCTAGCAAACTTGTCTTGAGGTAGACGTTGCAGTTTTTTTTATAAAACCAGTAGGGGGTGCTTTAGGAAGCGCAACTATTTACAAGGACGGCCGTTCTCAGTCCTCGGCCAGTTTTGGGAAGGGGAATGGCTGCTCTCAGTCCTCAGCCAGGTAAAGGAAAAGGGATGGCTGCTCTCAGTCCTCAGCCAGGTAACTTAGGGGAGCACTTAAAACGGGCAACAGTCAAATAACAGTTCCATATCAGTCCCAACGGGGACCACACTCTAATCCGGAAACAGTCCCAAAACAGTTCTCTGCACCCTGACGGGTAACTATTCACAATGGTATGCTACTGTTCACTGGTAGCGATACCCTCCAGCCGCTCCTTGCTCCTCATGGTGACGATCTTCAGACCCGTCCGGTTCCTCTTTGTACTCTGGATCTGAGTAGTGCTGTTCCTCCTCCTCTACTACTCTATGGACGTGGAGGGCGTACCACCCCTTCACGCCTTGGTGTCGGGTGTAGGACACCACGTCGCCAGGATACAAATCCCGTCCACGATGACCCTCCGGCAGGTGGCTCTCCACATCCCTTCGGGTCACGAATACGTCGCTGATGGTGTCCGGGTCCCTGATGAAACCCCAGCCGTGCTCCATCTGAAACTTTACGACAGTCCCGGTGACTCGGGGACCGCAGGCAGCTCGGGGGTCTCGCCGTGTTCGCATTTTCTGCTCCGCACTTTGGACTTGCAACTTTTCCTGTTTTACGCGCCGCTGCTCCCTCTCGAACATCACCAACTGCTGGCGGCAGGACTCCCGTCGGCTGGCTGCGGCCGCCCGCGTTTCTTGTACGAACCCGATCAGGTCCTCCCCGGTCGGGTCCCACTCAAACTGAGCGTCCTCCATCGGGGGCTGGGAGATTTCCAGAGGCTCCGGAGCCGGTATCAGAGGCTCAGGTGGGGCTCCGGCCTCTGCGGACAGGCTCCCTCTGAAGGCGGGGGTTAACATAACCGGGGGGCCAGATGAAAGGGAGCCCATCCGGACCGGTGTGCTGGGCGAACAGATCCGCACCCAGGGGTGGTATTGTAGAGGCCGGGGGCGCGAGCGGGTTAGCGGCGCCCGGAGGTACTCGGCCTTGCGACCAGGCCTGCGGTGGTCGTTTTCTGGTCGCACCCGGGGGTGGCACAGCAGAGGCAGGGGGCGCTGGCGGAGCAGCGTCGCCCGGGGGCACTAGGCCTTGCGACCAGGCCTGCGGTGGTTGTCTCCTGATCGCGCCCGAGGTCAGAGGGCACGGCTCGGGGCGGGGCTCGCTGGCGGTGTCGACGGCCTGGGGACCGGTTGGTAGCGGTGGAGGCGCGGCGACGGTGGCAGTTTCAGGTGCTTCGGGCTCCGCAACAGGACGCAGGGGCAGGTCGGCGGCCCCAGAACTCTGGGTAAGGGCGTCTCCGTTACCTGCCTCCGCTGTTGCGGCCTCCTCCGCGGCGGCGTCCTCGGCCTCCGTTCTGTTTTCACCGCCCTCGGAGGCAGGTGTGCTGCTGGGTACCGGTGGCGCCTCCTGCTGCTGGATCACGGCCCGCCGGGTCATCTCTTCCTTCCACCCGGCAATCACATCCCGCTGCGCCCGGACCATCCTCCGGTCCAGCTCCTCCAGCGCAGCCCGCACATACTCGGGGTCTTCCTTGAAGAGGTGTGCTAGCAGCTCCGTGAAACTGCATGGTGGTTCGGCCTGCAGCAGGCCCCTCGCCAAGGTGTTGGAGCTGGCTCCTCTCTCCATCTCTGGGTGTGGCCTGGTGAGACTGATCCAGACCACCCACTGCCCCGCAGTTTTCTTCTCTTTCCGCCCCCATTGGAAGTGGTCTTGGGACAATCTGCTGACAATCACCTTCAGGGGCAGCCCCCCCACCTTGATGGACATCTCTATAGCCGCACTCATGGCTGTTGGGGGTGGGCTCCTTCTTTGGCGCCATTCTGGGACCTGGCCCACGATGGGAGGCGGCTTCCTGTTGTCTTTTGGCGCGCACATTATGGCGCTCGTTCTTCTGGGGCGGGCGCCATCTTTAATACAGTAAAACAGTCTCTTTTCAGGCACGCAATACCTGTTTGTGGCGGGTTGGTCACAATCCTGCCAACTACGCCAAAGCTGACTCGCCCCCTGGGCCATGGGGCACTCGGGACCGGGCTTCAGGGCAATGCTGGGAGTAGTAGTGGCGGCCCGGTCCCGTGGCTCAGGGTGGTCAGACCAGTGGCAGCCTTTTATATGTTTTAGGTAATGTCCGACTACGCCATGCGTGGATTGCGGCTATTATGAACCGCCGCTGCAAGGTAGTCCACTGAGGCTGATGGTGTGTGCAGCTGAGGTAGTATAACTCCCCACGGGAAGAGTGTAGCCTCAGGGTAGTGAGCGCAAATGGTGGGGATTGAAGTGCAGGGCGTCCCAGCACCAGTAGTGCTGGCGCGGCAAGAAATGCAAAGACAATGTGTTGCAGTCCAGGGTCTTTTACTCACAGTTCGTATACTCCAAGTCACTTCCGCAGGTAATGACTGCCCGAGCCGTGCTGCGTCCACCAGGTGAGGGGCTCGGTCAACCCCCAGGCAATTCAGGAGTATGGCACAGGACTCCCTTCTATCCATCCTCTGGCTCGTGTCCCACCAGTGACCAAGCTTTTGTCCAGCTGCCGCGGATCTATGCGGGTAAACGTGGGCCCCGTTTCCCGCTATCCTATATGGTGCCTTCCTAGCAAGGTTTAGCAGGGGGTTGCACCAAGTGATGATCACGACCTCCGGTTCTTGGCTGAGGGATAATTTACCTCCACCAATTTGGGATCCGGTACCCTTTTCTTGCCTGACCCGTCACCCGATTTCACGTTGGTCCTTAGGGTCCCTTCTGCCTCCTTGTTTCTGAGCCCTTCTGTTTCTCTGTCACTTCTCCTCCTTTCCTGTTCCTTCTTCTCCTTCCCTCGGCCTCTTCTCCAGGCCTACTTCTCCTGCCAGGCTCCGGCCTTCACCCTAGGCCTGCCTTTGAGTAGAGCTCCTACAGAGCCTCCGCTCCCTGTCTTCTCCTCTCCCTAACTGTCTGACCTGACTGCTGTCCTAAGATGGTGCCCACCTTTTATACCTCCCCTGAGTATGAGCTCAGGCGACCAGCACCCAATGAGCTCCTTCCTATGCTACAGAAACCGTCCCCTTCTGCTCCTACATCACTGGGTTTTCCTCCCCCCTCCCCACTCCAGCCAGGGACATGGTCTGTCGTGCCTGCATTACTGTATAAATGGGAGCACCGTTGAGCTGTCCCCCGGAAATGGGGTGTGTGTGATGCATGCAGCTAACGGAGCCCTGGTCCATACTCCATCCTTACCCGGGAGTGGGATATCACACCTCTGGCAGAGGTGCAATACCCCTGTAGCGGCCGAACCCTCGGGGCGCTACACATCCATGGGCAGTGATGGTTCTGGGTTCTCCAGCGTCATTCATGGGCAGTGAGGGGCCTGGTTTCTCCAGGGTCACTGATGTGCATGTGTAGTGAGGGTCCTGGGTGCTGAAGGGTCATTGGCGTGTATGGGCCGTGTGGTTCCTGGGTGCTCCAGGGTCATTGATGTGCATGGGCAGTGAGGGTCCTGAGTGCTCCAGGGTCATGATGTGCATGGGCAGTGAGGGTCATGAGTGCTCCAGGGTCATTGATGTGCATGGGCAGTGAGGGTCCTGGATTCCCTAGGGGCATTGATGTGCATGGGCAGTGAGGGTCCTGGGCCATTGATGTGCATGGGCAGTTGTGGGTCATGGGTGCTCAATGGGCATTGATGTGCATGGGCAGTGAGGGTCCTGGGCCATTGATGTGCATGGGCAGTGAGGGTCCTGGGTTCTCCAGGAGCATTGATGTGCGTGGGCAGTGAGGGTTGTGGGTGCTCCAGGGTCATTCATGGGCAGTGAAGCCTCACCCCTTTAGTCTCCTCTCACAGAAAATCTACAAGCAAAGATTGCTGAAAACATTAATGCTGTCTCTGATAGAAAGGAGCTGGTACACGAAGAGCATCGCACCTTACTCAGTATGAACTTGCAGACCTCTCACAGTGCCATGCTGTTGCTATGGGTCGTTGCACTTTTTTTGGTGAACAGTCCCCATGGGAACATTGTCTGAGCAAAGGGTTAAATGTGCTATTGTAAGAATGATTTTTTTATTGGTGAATAGTTAACAGTGACTGTCTGTGTGTCTCTTTGAAGTAAGATGGCTGCCAGCGGGCACTGTCATGAGACACTGAGCAGGGGGAATGTGAACTGTTTGGGCTGGATTCATGTTACTTATTCTTTCTCTCTAATTCCAAAAAAGTAGGGCATTGTGAAATGATTCACAATCCTGTACATGAAGATGTTATTTCTTATAAGGGTTGTCCAGGTCTTAAATATTGATGACCTGACCTTAGGACACCGATCAGGTAATTGTGGGTCCTGCATGGCTGGAAGAAAAATGTCCAGCTCCATACACTGCATAGGGGTACTGCAGCTCAGATCCTGTTTACTTCAATGGGTCATCAATATAGGAAGTCCTGGACAACCCCTTTAAGAAATTTATTTTCTTCAGATTTCATTTGACACCTCGATAAAGTACTTCTTGGGGTGTAAGGTGTATGAGAACCTGATCATTGAAGGTCCCACACCTAGAACCTCTGTCACTCATAAACAGGGGCACAACTGGGTACCGAGTGAAGGCGCCGTAAAGGTCCTGAGCGTGAGACTCCCAGTTAGGAGGTCAACATAAAATCGTGGAACGACCCTTTTAGGAGGACCTGTTACCAGGTCAAAAGTGTCCAGTTTTTGCTTTTATTTTTTTCCCACTGCTCCTCTTAAGTATTTTTTTTTTTTTTTTTTTTTATTATTATTTTTTTTAATTCTTTTTATTTTACGTTAATTTTTATTGTCTTTACAAGGGGGTGTGGCTCATACAGTAATTATGCAAATCAACCTAAAGACATGACCCCCATATAATCTGAACCACGCCCCCTTAGTAAAGACCAATATAATTAGCGCTAAATAAAAAGTTACATATGTCTGAACCATATGGCGGATCTAAAATAAAGGGAAGAAAAAAAACGAATACACGGGAGCATCAAAAATAATCGAAGCAAAAACTGGCCACTTTTAACCTAGTGACAGGTCCTCTTTAAAGCGGGTGTAATTAGTGTATAATTGCTGGGAGTCCAAACAAAGGGGTCCCCATTAGTCTTGTGTGAATGGAGAAGTAGTGCACATGTGTGACCACAGCTTGATTCATTTTTATAGATGTCTTTCCTGAACTGCATTCACAGAGTCCATGATGGTCAATGGGCGTTGTTTTCCTTCATGTAATAGATACCATTGAATTCCGGAGCAGAAGAACTGAATTGTTAGCGCAGATGTGAACCTAGACTTTGCAGGGGAAGTCTGGGTGTGTTTCCAGCCTTTCAATGTACAATTTGAATGTTCCACATTCACTGACCTCCAATAGGGATCTTGGAAATGGGAGGATATAGGAATACAGACTTGAGAAGACAAATGTGTTCTACTGCCGTACAGGCAATTGGTGTGCTGCATAGTTCCAACACGAGTCTCAGAATCCTACCCTAGCTTCATTAATCAATCTTGTTTTGTCAGCAGAGTCATTAGTTGCTATCCTCAGACTATTTCTGTATATCGAAACTGGTTGGTGTGGATTTTAGATTAAAAAAAAAACTTAAAGGTGTTGTCCAGGGCTGATATACTGCTGACTTGTCCTTTAAAGCCTCATTCAGACCTTTTTTTTTTTTTTTAACATGCGAGAAAAACGGACAGAGTTTCGTCACGAGTTTCGTCACGAGTTTCGTCACGAGTTTCGTCACGAGTTTCGTCACGAGTTTCGTCACGAGTTTCGTCACGAGTTTCGTCACGAGTTTCGTCACGAGTTTCGTCACGAGTTTCGTCACGAGTTTCGTCACGAGTTTCGTCACGAGTTTCGTCACGAGTTTCGTCACGAGTTTCGTCACGAGTTTCGTCACGAGTTTCGTCACGAGTTTCGTCACGAGTTTCGTCACGAGTTTCGTCACGAGTTTCGTCACGAGTTTCGTCACTTTTTTCACTGATGAGGAAAAAAATTATGTTTCTCTACCTTCTCCTATCTTCAGTGAAAAACGGACAACACACAGATGGCATCCGAGCGCTATCTGTTTTTTTATTTCTTTATGGACCCGTAGACTTTTGCTGAGTTCGATCAGACTCTCGGATCAATACTGCTGAACATGTCTTCGCAATTTTGAACAGAGCACTCCATCTGCAAAAAATTACGGATGTGTGAACAGCCCCAAAGCCTTTAATAGGCAAGCGTGCCATCTGTGAAAAAAAAAAACGGATAGCACATGTACATTAAACACTGACTGTGTGAATGAGTCCTAAGGCTGCTTCAGTCCTAGAACAGACTGGCTGCAGATCTCCTGACCTGAGTGTGCCAGCTTCATATATATCTGAGGTTGCTGCGTTCGGGTCATTCTCAGACCGGTTTTCACAGATGTCTGAAGAAGCTCAGGCTGCATTCACGCACCCATGTGTCAGTCTGAGCACAAAGTGATGCACGGACTGTCCGCAAGTCTCTCAACCCAAACTCAGCAACCTCATAGTCTGTCAAGTTTGGGTCTAGCGATCCACGGCCGGTCCATGCTCGAACCGCGACACGCGGATGTGTAAATCCGGCCTTAGGATAGGTCACCAGTATCAATTCTCTGAGGGTATCTGAGTAAACAACCCCTAAAGTCGTGGGGACCCAACCTCTATATTATCTACACTGACATATAGTAGCAAACTACCAGGACAGAAGAGCTTTGTGGTGCTGCCAATTGCAGATCAGAGGATTGTCTACACTGGATATAGTTGAAGCAAGCGGAGATTCTGAAAAGCGTGAGATCGAGGATTGCTGCGCCCTAATTTATTACTTGAATCCTCTTGAGCCCAACGACCCTCCTGATCGAGAATTATTATCACGGGGGATACAGTAGTCAGGAGACTGGAAAGGTCTTTTTGTTTCTGTAGAAGTTTCCAGAAGGGTCAGTAATGGGGATCATTGCTGTAAATTCAGCTGGGACATTTCCCTCTTTCCTTTTTTAGACTTTGGTCGGATGGACGCTGCAGTATAAATAGAGAGATCTGCACCTCCAACTAGTGAATGATGATGGCAGCCATCACCACAACGAGAGTCACCTGCAGAGAACGCAGAACTTCACACCCGCACAAGGCCTGACTCATTGATGTTCACACATTCCTCTTCTTTTTTCCACTCCACTTTCCTGTTTTCCAAATATCTCCTCTATCAAACGTGACAGCGCCGCGCCGGAGAGGGGGCGAGGGGATGTCGTCCGTGAGAGACACCCGGACACTTTTCATTCCTATAATGACTTCACACGTGCAAACGAAGAAAGTTACTCTCTCGGATCGTTATCGTGTATCCTGGATGCAAAATATTTACTAAACATAATCATTATCTCATGTTCTACCTCTCTTCTGCCATTTCTTCCGGTGTATCCCGATAGCAGAGGTAGTTGATAAAATCTATATAGTTGGCTAAATATCCACCCTCAGGTTATGTGCCCACAGCGTCTTTTAAACCCATGCGTACACAATGAGTTTTTCAAGTAGAAGACACGCCAGGAAACTCTGGAGGTTCTTTCACTGAAGCGTCTTGTCGTTTTTTCAGTAGTTTTTCTGTGTTTTTTTTTGCTTGTTTGTTTTTTTGGAGAGTTTTCCTATGGTTATAGTTCATCTCCAGCCTGGGTCAGACTCTGCAAAAGTCCATAGCTGGGGACGGACTATTGCGCAGTCTGCCCTTGGCTGGGGACGGACTATTGCAAAGTGTGGTCTTAGTACATCGGATAGCACTCGCGCCAATGTTATAATATCGAGTAGTGCCGACTAGCTTTTTTTTTTTTTTTTCTCATGCCGTGAAAAAAAAGAATTGCTGCATGCTGAGGTTGGCAGCGTGTATCGGACGGCGCAAACTCATCCAAGTGCACTCCAATATACACCGACGCAAACAATGGAGAAGATGGAGAAATTAAGTTCTCCATCTTCTCCATTGTTTGCGTCGGTGTATATTGGACTGCACCTGTGATACGATTCTATATAGGTGAGTAAAATGAAATAGACTTCTTAATTTTTTTATTGGCCACAACCAGAACCTATTAAAGGGAATCTGTCAGCACAAAATGATCGTTCTAACCCAGCACAGACACTCTGTGCACCCTTAGTGAGGCCTAGCACTTCTGTGCACTTTTTCAACGACTAGTTTTCCTTCTATCTCCAGAGATAGATGGAAAACAAGTAGGTGGGAAGGTGCACTGAACTGTTTGGCCATGTAATGGGTGTGTCAATCACCTGTGCTTGGTTTGAACAGTCATTTTGTGCTGACAGCTCCTCTTTCTACTGCACCTACTTTTGTCTGTGTGAACCTGGTGCAATGAGCGCGTGACTGTGTGCACTGTATGGGCACTCAGCTATAGTCTTTCTGGTGTTTCCCAATTGCGAAGCTGTTGTTATAGTCCCGACCAGGACTCTTTATAGGGTGTGAGATTAAAGAAAATGTGCCAGGTTATGCAATGTAATTTCCTCGGTCTACAAGTGTCTAACTCTAATCCAAAAATATACAGGTTGCTGCAAAGGGCTTCCCATTAATTAAATCCTATTATTACAACTGGATTCTGCCAAATCTCTATGTTGCTTTTTTGCTCGTTGCCAAATCGGCCTTATGCTGGAGGCCTGCTTTGTCCATATTTATGTTACTCGCTTATATAGCGCCATTTATTCCATAGCAATCTAAATTCCATATCAGTATGTCCTTGGAGTGTGGGAGAAAATGAAATACCTGTGAAAAACCCACTCAAGCACGGGGAGAACATACAAATTACTTACAGATGGTGGGTTTTAAACCCAGAACCCCAAAGGTTCTGCAAGACTATAGTGCTAACCACTAAAAAAACAACTTTTTATGGTGTTCGTTGAAAAACTTCTACCATTTTGCTGCTGAACAGTGTTCTGTAAGTCCTTTATCTGATTGCTGTGAAAAAAATGTTACAAATCTATTAGGGCTCCTGATTCTGACAGATTTCTTTGCTCTCCTCCTCCCTTCTCTCTGTATTAGAGATAGCAGCAGGAAGGAGGTTGTACACAGATCACCACTGATTGGAGATGGCAGTAGTGGACGCAGGCCCTTTTCCAGTTCAAAATAGTCATCATACTGCCCAAGTCCACCTGCTTTGGAGGTAGTAGTGGCCCTCTTTCCTCTTGGACCCCTGTGCAGCTCCACAGGTTGCACCAATGGTATGTCCTTCCCTGGGAGATGGAGAAAGCATCTCAGAGGGCACTGAAAACCAGCTATAGACAAGGAGAAAAGTACATGAAGAGGAAGTAGAAGCTGTTATGCTATGTTAGCTACTGAAAACCTCTGTACACTGAATAAACACAGACCTCACATCCAGCCTATATTACAGGGAGAGACACTCCAACA
Organism: Phyllobates terribilis; assembly: GCF_046119375.1. Lineage (NCBI taxonomy): Eukaryota > Metazoa > Chordata > Amphibia > Anura > Dendrobatidae > Phyllobates > Phyllobates terribilis. Next base: position 134,247,244 of record NW_027362770.1, on the reverse strand, counting down.
AGAAAAATCTGAAAACTTGGATCAGGCTGTAAACTGCCTATCAGGGAGTTTGAAAATGAAGATTAAAACAGTGGTATTTTATTAACGAAACATAATAACTAACATATATAAATCTCATTTTCTCCATATTAAGTGTCTATAGCTTTCAAAGGGATAATATGGGTGAGAAAATTCAGACGTATAGCAATTGACAGAAACTAGTCTTACTTTTTAAAACTTTTATTTTAGATACATTTCAGTATAGAAGAGATGAAGCAAATGTGCAGATAGCCCTGGTTAATAGCCTGCCATTCTGTGTATACAGCTCCTAAGCACAGCTATGTATCTCAATAGCTACAGTCTACAAACAAACCCTATATAGACTGATTCTGCTCACACTTAACTTTTAATAGCAGCCTTGTTGCACCTTGGTCTGCAAAGGTCTTTGACGGGGCCGCACAGTGTAGTCGGTGACGTCGTGACTACAGCAGATCAACGCTGTAGCCGATCACGGACCTCAGCTGTTATGCCGATGTAGTCAGAGCATTGACCGATATAAAAATAAAAAAAAAAGTAAATTTGTGCTCATTTAAAAATCTTTTTAGAACAGGCCCATGGAAACTGTTAGGACAAAAAAAATCGCAGAAATATCAGATGACCTGCTCTGACCGCTGCAGCCAATTATAAGCTGCAGTGGTGCTGGGCCTTCTGAATGGCGCAGACAATATGTCACGCCAGGTGTAGGAAAGACTTGGTGCAACACAGAGGGAAAGGGAGCCCAGACACTAGGGAAAGGGGTAAGTGGAGACCTCCTAGTCTGTGATCTAGCGTCACCCTGTCTCAACTACCGTCCCTATATTGCCTCTTCAGCAATCTCTGCACGTGTGCCTTGTCCTGTCTTTCCCTGGCGTATGGCTAATACTAGGGATGGGAGGGGATGAGCACTGGTCGATCCCCACTAAACTATAGACAACAGGGGTAGACAAACAGAGGGAGAATGCTTAGCTTAAGACAACTCCAGACAAATGCGAACTCGGCCTCAAGCTCCAGAGAGGACGAAGTACTGCTCTTGCTAAAGCCTCACAGGTAGTAATGAATATTGCCGGCACCTCCCTCTGACACATCAGGTATATATACACCCAGGCCTCTGATACACCTGTGACACAATATTTCTGAAGTTGGCGGAATCCTCCGGTGCAACATATGCTAGATACTCGGAAGCACGAAAAGGTGATTATTTTTATGTTTAATACCTAATAAAAATATATATAATTTTTTTTTTTACTCTCAGACAACCCTTTTAATTCATTACTTTAGTCACCCATAAAGTTTGCATATTATCAGCAGGACTTCTCCTTTTCATATGAGAAGATGTGCTACTGATCGCGACTATTTTTATTCTGTGATCAAGCATTTGATGTGTCGTCGGTGGATCGATGACATATTTGTTTGGTACAATGATGGGGAACGAGTTTTTAAGAACAATCTTTCAAATGATTTTCGGTCTATGTAAAAAGAAAAAAGCCTTAAGATTTGACGGCTGAAACAATGAAGAGAATTGAGAAAACGTCTAGAGCAGCCCCTCCGTTTCATTCTTTTTTTTCAGTCCAGTGAACCCTGAGTGAGCAGGATGTGGTACTGCTGCATCCTGTTTCTACCCTGAGGGAAAACGTCATCACCGTGGTCTTGCTGCGGGATTGAGATCAACTATCGCGAAAAATAAAGAGTTTAGGCAAAGTATCAGCTCACATGTTGTATCCGATTACCCGAGAAAGTGTAATGCTCTGCGAAATGTATCTAACCATTTCACTGCCAGGGGTGAATTACTGTGAATTATAAATGTAAAATTTCATGTCCCCATTTATTTTCTAAAAGTAGATTCTTGGCAAACAAAAAATGCCATCTGACACACTAAACTTATTGGCGCCTTCATGCAATTTTGCATCAAAGCTTAACGATTTGTATAAAATGCCTAAAATTTCATGTTTATGGTTACTAATTATAAAAATGCAAAATACACAGAGATCATACATGCCACTTATCTCTATATCTATAAGCAGATTGTTATGGGTTCACCCAGTAAGATGGATTCTCTAAGATGTAGGTCACAGTGAGCAGCACAGGCCGAAGGCGATAGCACAGTGGGCACGACTTGCCGGATGGCACGTGAATCGGTGAGTATCAGGACAGCAGACAGACTAGCAGAGCAGGAAACACCAGAAGACAAAGTTAAGAGTGTAAATATACAAGTGTAGATGTAAAGTCATTCCAGAACTTGCAGTAAACAAATGGTTAACAGCAGAATTGTATACTAGCAGCATACAGATCATCTTTAGCAGGGACATAGGCAATCAACAAACAAATGATTAACTGCAGGCCACAGTGATGAATAGGCTAACTGAATACTTTGCTGCAAAGTAAAGTAACACTTTTTCAGCAATATTGTAGTGTGAACAGCAGAAGAGAAGATTTTTGTTATGGTTACAGCAGATAAATACTTGTAGATTGTGAGCCCTTGCGGGCAGGGTCCTCTCTCCTCCTGTACCAGTCGCTGACTTGTATTGTTTAAAATGATTGTAATTGCTTGTGCTTTGTATATCCCTTTCACATGTAAAGCGCCATGGAATAAATGGTGCTATAATAATCATAAAAATAATAGACAAACTTTATTACATGGTAACTGAATACAAAGCTTACTGAATACTCAAACAGAGCATAGTTGTCTAGGCTACGTTCAGTACTTGGTCAGTATTTTACATCAGTATTTATAAGCCAAAATCAGGAGTGGAGCAATCAGAGGAAAAGTATAATAGAAACACGTCACCACTTCTGTATTTATCACCCACTCCTGGTTTTGGCTTACAAATACTGATGTAACATGCTGACCAAATACTGAACATGTGAACATGGCTTTAAAAGGCATTATGTGATAATGTCAAAGGAGTTAATTGGAAAACCCATTGTAGACTATAGCAATTGGATGCTGCCATGGGAGTGGAAAGCAGGACTGGGGTCGAGGCAGGTGAGTAACGCAGATAATGTCAAAACTGAAGAGGCCAATCTCCATCATTCCGATGACTACAACTATACTAGAAAGTAGTATATGCGGCGATTTTTATTTTTTCCATGCAGACAATTGGTCTTTTGTGCACATGGAATATGGAGCTCGGCCACCAGACCAAGGACTAGTGTGCGCACTTGTTACGTTCCAGGAGAGGGGTTAACTCCTAACATACCTGTCCCCTCTCTCCAGCTCATTGATCAGTCTTGAAGCGTCACATTCCCCCATCACCAAGCCATCACTGCACTCACTGTCCCGAGCTGTGTGCTTGTTCCAATGCCCTGTTTTCTCTATATATCAATATAGTGATAGTAGTGAAGACTTCATCAGACACTGATAGCTGAGGGTGTTACAGTAAAACTTGTACTAAGCTTCCTGGTAATTGGGTTTGACAAAACTTTATTGATATAGATATGTATGAATTGCATATGTTCTTGTTGTTTTTACACCGCAGAGACTTAATAAAAACGCGTGTGTGTTTTTATTTTTTTTTCCTGCGGATTTTCCTCACCTAATGCAAGTCTAGTGGGAAAATCCGCACCTAAAACTCAGGGTATCCTGCAAGAGAAATTGACATGCTGATTTAAAACGCGCACCGCTGGTCAGTTTGCGCTAAATAAAAAAAATAAATAAAGCCCAGAGGGCATGAGATTTCTATACATCCATCCACTTTAGCAGAACTGTAAGTCGCTGCATTTTTGACGCAGCAAAAACTCTCTGCGTCAAAAACTCGTTGTGGTTCTTCTGTTCACCTGAACTGTCACTCAAGGAGAAGTTCGCGCCCTGCAAGACACCAGAAAGTAAGGAGTCTGCAGAGCTGTGAGCTGCTCCTGATACAACATGAGAAGAACCATTTAAATATGGCAGCGACAGGAGCCTTTTGTAGACCCCCGGCTGCGACGACAACCCATATGGTGATAAGAGCACACACATTCTAGTCCTGGCAATCATCTTTGGCGGTGAAAAGATTAAAGTGCACCTGTTGGGTAATGTTGATGACCCGGACTGAAGTTTGTGTGCCGTCTAGAAAAAGTTTGATAGAACATTAAAGAAAATAGGAGTACACATACAGTACAGACCAAAAGTTTGGACACACCTTCTCATTTAAAGATTTTTCTGTATTTTCATGACTATGAAAATTGTACATTCACACTGAAGGCATCAAAACTATGAATTAACACATGTGGAATTATATACTTAACAAAAAAGTGTGAAACAACTGAAAATATGTCTTATATTCTAGGTTCTTCAAAGTAGCCACCTTTTGCTTTGAAAATACAGAAAAATCTTTAAATGAGAAGGTGTGTCCAAACTTTTGGTCTGTACTGTACATCACAAGACTAATATGACAACCTCATGCCTTTTAAGATCCATTGACTATAATACCCAACTTGATCCAGTATATAAAGGTCCTTATCATGACATCTTGTTTTTTCTTTTAATTTAGAGACGTCGCAAGGCAAAGAACGCGCAAGAGTTAAATGATTTAAATGGTGAGAAAGTTTCTCTGTAATTCTTTGTTGTATAATTAATATCTGAGCACAGGGGGCGGACAGGGTGTCGTCCAATTCTAAAAATAAACCCGTTGAATTTCTTCTTTTTTTAAGTCATGTGGCAAGGCTCATTAAAGGGGCTATATTGACTTTTAGGATTGCTACTTCCAATAGGTGGCACTAGAGTTCTAGTCCTCTTCCTCTCTGAAGAGGCAATTTGCATATTTGATTTCCCAGAGGAGCATTGCAAGGCTTAGAGGTCTCCTCACATTGGCTGGCCTGACTTGGCTTGTCACTCTCAACAAAGAGAAACGTTATCCCTTGGATCTCGAGTCAAACGCCTCTCACCTAGCCAAACCAGATCTCACACTTTGCACTGATGAGGGGCAGCACCCCGAAACAGTGTCTGTAAATTGAGATTCTGGTTTGGCTTTTATCCCAAGTCCTGTGGCAAGGCACATTTAAAGGGTTGATATTGATTTTTAGGATTGCTACTTCCAGTAGGTGACACTAGGGTTCTAGTCCTCTTCCTCTCTGAAGAGGTCTCCTCACTTTGGCAGGCCAGGCTTTGCTTGTCCAAGGGGTAACCAGGAGAAACGGAACCCCTTGGATCCCTCCCCCACCTCCCCCCCCAAAAAAACCCCCTATCTATGGGACCTCACTTTCTTTCTTTCCGGTCTTCTGGTGTCCTCTTCCTTTACAGAGCATCAGGTGACCGCTGCAGCTTATTGTGGGCTTCTGATTGGCTGCAGTGGCCATGCTCTTTCTGAACAAAAATAAAAAGTCTCTTAGCTTTTACTTCCGGCTAGGAAACATAACCCACTGCAGCCAATCTGCGTCCCTGAGAGGTAGAGGAAACCAGGAGAGCAGCAGGGGACACTGGTGGAGCTGAGTATGAGGTAGTGGACAACTCCTTAAACGCTGACCCTCGTGAATACTGTTATCAGTGGTTTCCTTTACGTTGTCAGCAAATTGTTTTGTTTTAGATAATGTTATAAATCTGTATAGACGTTGTTTGTTGGGTTCCACCATAGCCTGTTGGGTTCCACCATAGCCTGGTGGGTTCCACCATAGTCTCCATTTGTTTTTTTCACCTAATTTGTAGATAATGGGACTCAAAAGATCAAGGACTATGAGCAGGAAATCCGAAGTCTACTTCAGAGATTCCAGGAGGAGAAGGTGGCCCTGGAAAAGGCCAACAGTCTCAAGCTAGAAGAGCTGGAACATGAGCTGAAGGGACAGGTGCGTTCACATAAAAGTCCATATTACAGACCAACTCAGTACTGTTGTCCGGCTTTGCAAGCTACATGGACCTCCACAATCCACAAGTCCCAAAAGTAAAAAAAAAAAAACCATGATGTTAATTTTTGATACTGATTTTTCCCCTACTGGCTGGGTTTCCATGCCGGTGCATCCCAGTCTCCTGTGGTGACATAACGTCCCTTGTGATGGTTACAGCGGGACTGTAGGAGGCCAGAATGCACCGAATCGGCATGAAAACCCTGCTAAGAGAGGAGAAATCGGCAGCAGAGGTTTCTTTATGATACTTCTTAAATCCGCGGGGAAATTTTAGCGCCAATCTGCCGGTGCTTAATCCCCTGGGGGTACCTGCAGATGCTTTCTGATGGATGTGAATAAGCCGTAAATGCTTGTTACAGGCAAAGAGAGATGCAGAAGTGGAAACAGAGCAGCGGCTTTTAGAAAAGACCTCAGAAATGAAGACAGAAATGGATGTGAAAATGGCAGGTAAATAATGTACACTGCTGTCAGGGGAAAGTGGGGTTGCGCCAATACACATAAAATGGTCTACATATCCATATGTATTATGGCACTGAGCTGGGCTGCCAGCAGGGGGAGCTGGAGAGCACAGCATTCTTCTGAAGTTCTGCTGTACTACAGGACTGGCTTGGGGACATTTGCTAGGCCGCAACTTCCATGGCAACCCTTAGGAATGCCATTAGTGCGTTTTGAGGGCATCACTGTCCACCACTGAAGCTGCCATGGCTATTCACCATCTGAACAGTCATGTTATCACCAATCCAATGTTGATTTATTTACTACATTTTCATGAATTGCAGCACAGTACACAGGCCATATATACATTGAGTGGCAACCTTATAATACCCAAAGACCCTAGTGAGAGATATAGAAAACATGAAAAATGTTAGTGTAGTTTTTCCGTGTTATTTTATATTATTAGCACATGCATAGTATTATCATGGTGTGTTCTACAGTCATGGCTGAAAGTGGTGGCACCCTTGAAATTGTTCCAGAAAATGAAGAATCTCTCCCAGAAAATTCTTGCAATTACCCATGTTTTGTTATACACGTTTATTTCCTTTGTATGTATTGGAGCAACACATAAAAAGAGAGGAAAAAAAGGCAAATTGGACATCATTTTACATAAAACCCCAAAAATGGGCCTGACAAAATTGTTGACACCTTTCCAAAACTCTGGGTAGACAACTTTGTTTCAAGCATGTGATGCTCGTTCAAACTCACCTGTGGCAAATAACAGGTGTGTGCAATATGACAATCACACCTGAAACCAGATAAAAAGGGGAGAAGTTGACTCAATTTTTGCATTGTGTGTGCCACACTAAGCATGAAGAACAGAAAGAGGAGAAGAGAACTGTCTGAGGACTTGAGAACCAAAATTGTTGTAACCTTGAGATTGTTGATATTTTTCAAGTCCATCTCCAGAGATCCTGATTTTCCTTTGTCCACGATATGTAACATAATCAAGAAGTTTACAACCCATGGCACTGGAGCTAATCTCCCTGGACGTGGATGGCAGAGAAAAAGGGTGCCATCACTTTCAGCCATGACTGTATAGCATTAGCACATACTTTGTATTATCATGAAGCTTTTCTGTGGTATTTTATATTACTATAGTTTAGGCTTTGTGTTGTTGTTTTTTTTTATATTTCAGTTCTTACAATCCTTGATTATTAATAACTTTACTTTTTTTCCCACAGAGCTGCAAAAAAGCGTTGAGCAAGAAAAGGCCTCACTTACGGTAAGCACCAAATTTAAAGGAATATTTCCATCATAGGCCTTCATGGCTTTTACACAGAACTGATCTGCAGAATGGAGGCCCCTGAAGCCCCGTCCTGCCTCACATTCTGCTGGACAGTGAATGAACAGAGAGGTCGTCACGTGCTTGTATATTCATGGCCACCTCTCCATTCATTCCCTATCTAGATGCAACAGCTAATAACAACCCCTTTAAGGTGTTTATATGTATAATGTGGAAATACATTTTTCCATATTTCTGCTTTTATAGGAAACCATTACTGACCTGAAAAGCCAGCTGGAATCCCTTCTGCAAAAAATTCAGCAAAGTGAGGAATCTGCCTTGAAACAAAACTACGAGCGGCATATTAAGGTACAAAACCAATGAAACTGATTCGCCTTTGGTTAAAGGGGTTGTCCATTACAGGACAATTCGTGCTCAAGTGCCCCATGTAAAAGAAAACATACCTCCCAGATTGGCGCCATTCCAGCAATGTTGCCACTGTGTCTCCCGGCAGTCACCTGACATGTGCCACTCTGGTATAATAGTGAAAACTGCAGCCGTTGATTGACTGCAGCGGTCACATGACATAACAATTGGGAAATACAGCCGGGGAACGGCACCAGTCCAGGAGGTGATTGTGTTTTTATTTATTTTCTATGGGGCACTTTAGCAATGAAGATGGGATTTTCCAGTGGTGGACAACCTCTTTAAAGAGGTTTTCCGGTCCAAAGTGATGTCTGCAGTCACTCTGTGTGAATGCAGACTTATGAGTACCCCCAGTGCAGGCACTGTGCGCTGCGGGGATTCGCCGCACCGGCGGGTATGTATGAGTTACATATACATACTCCTGGCCCGTGGTCATGGCCTCGCTCCATACATTTGTATAGAGCGAGCCCACGCCCCGTCTAGTGATGCAGTCGTCCAGTGGGTGTGGCCGGCTAGTCGGCGCGGTCTCTCTCCATACAAGTATACGGAGCGAGGCCACACCCACTGGACGGGCTCTGGCTGGGAGTATGTATAACTCATACATACCTTCCGGTCCCGGCTGAGAAACCGGTGAATCCCCGCAGCTCACAGTGGGGTGATTCACAAGTCTGCAGTCACACAGAGTGACTGCAGACTTATCATTTTGGACCCCTTTAATAATCAAGGACCACCATTGACACCAGTGTGGTACCATTACCCATAGTCAGTGGGGTTGTCCCTACACACTCCTAACACTGTCCAGACTGTATAGGGGCACATTCTATTGACAAAATGTTAGTGTAACGCCCAGTTGTCAGTTTTAGACACTCCCAGGAGGAACAACACAATATAGAATTCTAAAAAATAATGATCCCGAATTGTTAATTCATTGGAAATACAAGTGGTAAATAAAGTTGACATGTCGGGCGGGTACCTTTTTGCACCGCGCTGTATGTACGGTGTACGTGCACAGTTTAATCCTCTTGGCAGATCTCAATTCCTCAGATCTGTGCCGTGTTTCTTCCTTGCAGCGTGTTACTCATTGTTCTTCACATTGGAGTTATTTCTGGGCACAATGCAGTAATCTTATTCCTTTGATAATCTCTCCGCACTTAGGTGTGTTTTGCATTCCAGGCCTCCCTCTAGTCATGCACATGGAGGCATAAATGGCCGGCTTGTATTTTCCGAGCCAGGGTCCCCTTTATCAGAAAAAGTTCAAAAGTTTAAGATTTAAGCGTTGACATTTTTCCTCTTATGTAATGCTCGTTTGTTTTAGGATTTTGGAATCTGCTTAGTTTCAGTTCACAATCTCCCAACTCAAACGCCCAACCTATGCAACCGTTGTATATGTCGCCAAAGTTAAAGCAAATTCATACACTATGTGATTTACTTTCCTTAGTGAGATGCTTTCAAAATACTTTATTTTTGTTTCATGGATCATTAGATCTTCAGTTAAAGGATTTAATTCTGCCTTCCTGCAGCCACCACTAGAGGGAGCTAATTGCATACTGATTTTACAAAGAACTCAGTGATGAATAAGTATGCAGTAAACTGCCTCTAGTAGTTGATGTAGGAAGTCAGAATTTTACAGTTTTTAAGACCACCTGTCACCAGTTCTAAAGTGGACCCTTTTTGCTCCTATTTTATGCCCTCTGTGTATTTTTTTGTTCTTTTAAAGTCCACTATACAATTACAAAGATATGGATCACTTTTATTTAGTGGTAATTTTTATGGGTTTTTTTTTATGATGGGGGTGTGGCTCACTAGATCCTCGGGGGCGTGCCGCTGCTGTGAGCCACGCCCCCTGGGTAAAAGACATAAAAATTTGCACTAAACAAAAAGGCCCATATCTCTGGAACCGTATGGTGGTTTTATATAAAATAAAATGGAATACTCAGGGAAGAAGTAGGAATAAAATAAGAGCAAAAGATCCTCTTTAAAGGGGTTGTCCAGTCAGAGAAAGGAGTTTTCATTGATTATGCTTACTAGTATACTTTTCTAGTATCTTGGTAACGACACTAGCGTTCAGTTGGTGCAAATCGATCCATATGACCCGACATCATCGTAACGGCGTAATTACATGCGACATTGCGACAGGCCAGCGAATCAAAATAAGAGTCTCGTATGCCGTCAGGAAAGAAGCAGTTATCATAGGTCCCATCTATTGGGCAAAGATTAGTGCCAGAACTGATGGACTGGGTTGTACAAAACGATTGGTATAAACTCTAATTGGCACTTCCAGATTTTCTCTTACACAGATAGGGAACTTTCCACCCTTCTCAGTGTCAGTACATGACCAGTGGCCGGCTTAAAGGGGGCAGTTCTGGCTTACTTCTATAGTTAAGCCAGCCCCCTTTTCCATTAAAGCAAACACAGAGAAAAATAAGAGGGGTGGCAGAGTTTAAGCACTGAGCTGGATGGCCAGGCCCGTCCATGCTCTGAGCTGGGTGGCCAGCCCCCTCCAAGCACTGAGCTGGGTGGCCAGGCCCCTGCAAGCACTGAGCTGGGTGGCCAGGCCCCTGCAAGCACTGAGCTGGGTGGCCAGGCCCCTGCAAGCACTGAGCTGGGTGGCCAGGCCCCTGCAAGCACTGAGCTGGGTGGCCAGGCCCCTGCAAGCACTGAGCTGGGTGGCCAGGCCCCTGCAAGCACTGAGCTGGGTGGCCAGGCCCCTGCAAGCACTGAGCTGGGTGGCCAGGCCCCTGCAAGCACTGAGCTGGGTGGCCAGGCCCCTGCAAGCACTGAGCTGGGTGGCCAGGCCCCTGCAAGTACTGAGCTGGGTGGCCAGGCCCCTGCAAGTACTGAGCTGGGTGGCCAGGCCCCCTCCAAGCACTGAGCTGGGTGGCCGGCCCCCTCCAAGCGCTGAGCTGGGTGGCCGGCCCCCTCCAAGCGCTGAGCTGGGTGGCCAGCCCCCTCCAAGCGCTGAGCTGGGTGGCCAGCCCCCTCCAAGCGCTGAGCTGGGTGGCCAGCCCCCTCCAAGCGCTGAGCTGGGTGGCCAGCCCCCTCCAAGCGCTGAGCTGGGTGGCCAGCCCCCTCCAAGCGCTGAGCTGGGTGGCCAGCCCCCTCCAAGCGCTGAGCTGGGTGGCCAGCCCCCTCCAAGCGCTGAGCTGGGTGGCCAGGCCCCTGCAAGCGCTGAGCTGGGTGGCCAGGCCCCTGCAAGCGCTGAGCTGGGTGGCCAGGCCCCTGCAAGCGCTGAGCTGGGTGGCCAGCCCCCTCCAAGCGCTGAGCTGGGTGGCCAGCCCCCTCCAAGCGCTGAGCTGGGTGGCCAGCCCCCTCCAAGCACTGAGCTGGGTGGCCAGCCCCCTCCAAGCTCTGAGCTGGGTGGCCAGCCCCCTCCAAGCTCTGAGCTGGGTGGCCAGCCCCCTCCAAGCTCTGAGCTGGGTGGCCAGCCCCCTCCAAGCTCTGAGCTGGGTGGCCAGCCCCCTCCAAGCTCTGAGCTGGGTGTCCAGCCCCCTCCAAGCTCTGAGCTGGGTGTCCAGCCCCCTCCAAGCTCTGAGCTGGGTGTCCAGCCCCCTCCAAGCTCTGAGCTGGGTGTCCAGCCCCCTCCAAGCTCTGAGCTGGGTGTCCAGCCCCCTCCAAGCTCTGAGCTGGGTGTCCAGCCCCCTCCAAGCTCTGAGCTGGGTGTCCAGCCCCCTCCAAGCTCTGAGCTGGGTGTCCAGCCCCCTCCAAGCTCTGAGCTGGGTGTCCAGCCCCCTGCAAGCACTGAGCTGGGTGGCCAGCCCCCTCCAAGCACTTTACTGTTATTGACTGAGATATAAAAGTGGATGAGTTTACTTTCCTGTGTCGGAAGAAATGCAAAAGTTCAGAAACAACTGACACTGATATCAGTAAGCTGAAGCGACTTCATACACACCCCTTTAACTATATGGCTTTATATAGGGGATTTTGAGTTTTGTATCATTATGTAAAGCTATATATTAGATTATCAGCAAAGAATGATGGATCTAAAGACGATGGGATAATGATAGGTGGAGATTCTCTGTATCAGTCTGTACTTCCAGGCTTTGCAGGGTAGTGGTGGGGAATTAGGATGTGCCCCCATAAGAAGGGCCATTATGTTGTATTGTAGCAGCCAAGTCCATGTCTGCAGCAGTTATACAAGAGGATTCCAGAACACGGCGCTGCTTATGATCCTCATACACGTACTCCAGTCATTGAGGCCAATTCTGCTCCTTTGTTTTCTCATGATATCACCTTTATGGTATTTACTAAGGATTATGGGAGCCCCGGAGAGTTCTGGGAACAGGAGCTGCACAGCTTATACTTTGTTATCGAGATGAAGAATAACCTGATCAAGGAGAAAGACAAGAAGCTTCTGAACCAGCAGGGCTTGGTGAGTTAGATCCTATTGTTCCTGTATTTCTCTTATAGAGGTCAGTCACTACACTTCACAATATATAAACTGCATGCATTAGTAAATAGATTTCTTTAGACCTGATGAGACTGGTGTACTTACTATGAAAATCCATCTTTTAAATGGTTGTATAATCTTGGTAAAAACATGAGCCCATGCTACCTGATCCATGGGTCAGCATGACTCCGCCAGGGACCCAGCCGCACGGGAGGCTAGTCAGACAGGCGGGTCCTCAGCAGCTTGCTTTTAAAGTACCTTATTCTCTGAAACGCTGCAGCGCTACAGAGTCAAACATACATGGCTGAGATACAACCATTGTCTGATACATGCTGCCCGTGGATTAACTGTCACATTCTCTTTAAACTTTCACAAAGGATTATACAAATATACTGACATACATTTTCATAGTAAGTACACCAGCCTATTTTTCATAGTAAGTACACAACGACTAAGAGATTAGTTTAATAATGTATACAGTTTATGTTGTTAAATCTGGTGACATCCGATTTAAAGGGATAGTAGCAATTATGGTTATAAATGATAGATGGATTTGGGTTTGCCCACCAGTACCCCTCAGCAGCTGTCAGCACACACCAGCTCCACATGATCGCGGCTGGAGTAGTGGTTAAGCATGCACACTGCAAATAGACTAGTACAGTGCTTGGCTGCTTCCGTCAATACTATAAAGCACTCCTTTCTGGCTATTAATGGGGGATCCTATCAGTCTGACCCCCTGATGATCTTGCCTAAATGCTTCTGACTGCATGCCCCTTTAAATCAAATATTACCAGATTTCACAATACAAATTATACATGCATACATTATTAAACAGATCTCTTATGAGACTGGTGTACTTACCATGAAATTCTACACAGTTTATTAAGTTTTGGTAACTTTTTCAGGTCTCATTTAGGTGATCCTAATGTAACTTTCATATTATGGTTGCAAAACTCAGACCCTCAGAAATCAGAAAAGCTGATCTTGACCACGTAGTCCTGTAGTGGGGTCATGATTGTCACTGAATTAGGCCTTATGTTGTGTACAAGGTCACACTGGCCCACAAGTGTACCAGAGGATCCCGTGGTTACAAAAGGACCTAACCCAATAATGGGACCCAAAGGTCCAGGAAAAGACAATTCTACGTAAATTGGACTTTGGAGACAATGACTTGTGGACAGCGGCAATGTCACCAATTCTCTGTGTTGTCGGCAGATGGAGAGGATCCTCGCACTGGAGGAGAAGATGAAGATGCTCCAGCAGGAGAATGAAGCTCTGCAAGAACGGACACAGAAGCACTCCACCATCGCAGTGTGAGCTCAGCATTGTTAGATTATTATCCAGGAATTTTGCATATTCAAAGCGACAAAAAACAAACTTCTTCCATTTATGTCAGTACATGATAAATATGAGATTTTCCTGTCCTGCTCCAGTGCACCCACAATGTAGTAGTAACTGAACTATCATGTGGAATATTGTCAAACTTTTATTTTTGTTTTTAATAATTATTATTATTTTTTATTTTTTTTTTAATTTTCCCACTTATTATTAAACGGAAACACGATTAACCTGCAGATATGGGGTTAATATGCAGGTTAATAGCGTTCTTAAACTACCCGGCACTTGCACTGCGGCGCCGTGCACAGTGAGCCGCACTGCGGCGCCGTGCACAGTGAGCCCCGCTGCGGCGCCGTGCACAGTGAGCCCCGCTGCGGCGCCGTGCACAGTGAGCCCGGCTGCGGCGCCGTGCACAGTGAGCCCGGCTGCGGCGCCGTGCACAGTGAGCCCGGCTGCGGCGCCGTGCACAGTGAGCCCGGCTGCGGCGCCGTGCACAGTGAGCCCGGCTGCGGCGCCGTGCACAGTGAGCCCGGCAGCTTTAGAACACGATTAACCTGCAAATTAACCTCACCTCTGCAGGTTAATAGTGTTTTTTTTATGTTTTTTTTAACGTGATACGTTCCCTTTAATCTTTAAAAAATAATCCTATAGTTTTGCATCCACAGCTCTGTGCAGACCTATGCATTTCCATGGTAGCTGACAAGTCATACTTTCTTGTATGCTAAATGGTAACATGGCAGTTACTGCGTAGGGGACTGCTGCAAAAAACTGCAGGATCAGGCTACACCAGGAATGTTTGATGTCTTTTTCCCATAGAGATCCATAGGTTTTCATAGGAGCTGCATAAAAAATTATAGGAAATTTTTAATCTGACCCTGTTGCAAAGTCCCTTTTATTTGAAATATTTTAACACCCTAAAAAAAAATAGTTGTGTAGTGTGTACCCTGACCTGCCGAAGCCTCCTTTTATTAGCTTTTTCATCCTCTTCTTACAGCAGCTATATAGCTATATGGGATTACAGGAAAAAAAATGGAATGGAATTTTGGATTTCTTTTGGTGGTAGAAATGACACATTAAAATGTAACTAATTTTTATTTCATAAATCAATAGTACACATGAAAATAAGAAACGTTGTAATATGTCTTATCAGAAAAATCTGTTTCACCTCCTCGACTGATCATTCAGTTCAGGTGTAAAATCTGGAAGAGTGAAGACAGATTTTCCCATTACTGAGATAGGAGATGACAGTTGGTGCATATAAGAGTCTATGGAGAGGGGAGGAGCAAGAGGCAAACACAGACATTCTACTGCTAGTTCCATAGAACTTTATGAGCACCAACTGCCATCTCCTATCTCAGTAATGGAAAGATCTGTATTCACAGAGGACAGATTTTACTTGTGAATTGAGAATTTTGAGAATGAATGATCAGTCCAGGAAAAGAAAGAAGCGGATTGCTCTTTAACTTTTATTTCACACTTCTGTGATTAAACCAATACTGAAGTTATATATTTTTTTTTGTTTGTACCAACAAAATTTGGGATCCATAACTTTTTTTTTTTTTTTTAGTATAGCTGTGGGTTTTTTTTTCGGGCGTGCTGTACTTTTTTTATTGGTACTATTTTGATATCCGTAGAGCTTTTTGATTCCACTTTTTTGGGAAGCAAAGGCTGAAAGACTTTATTGTTTATGGCGTTCATCTGCATATGTGACTTTTATGGACGCAAGAATAGCATTTTTTTTATTTTTTTTTTAATACCAATTGAAATGGAAGAATGAAGTAATTTTTTTTAGCTTATTTTAAGGATATATTAACATTTTTTATAAACAATTTTCCATTTTTTAGTCTCCTGCTATCACTTGATCGCTAGTACAATTTACTATTGTCCCAGAAGCAATCTCCTTTTAGACCATGCATGTTACAGGGCTTCACTGCTGGCACCCAGCGCGCTTATGAAGGCGTATGAAGCGTGCTTTGACATCTGTAAGTAGTGTGCTCCCCCTAGTGGCAGTTACAGGAAAAGCAGGGGAAGTAACGCTGCGGCTGGTCCAGCTCTCACCATCGGCCACATAGCAGTGGTATGGTTTGCCTCCATGATCTTCCGCTTTCTCTCCGCTCAGTCTTCTGCTTCTGACCTCATAAAATTCCACTTTCTATTGAATTCTGTGCAGGATTCTCAGACTTTCTGATATAATGAACGTGAATTAACCCCGCCATCTCCATTGTTTTGCAGGTGTATGACAGAAGAGCTATTGAGCACCAAAGCTGCCCTAGAGAAGGAAGTACAGCTCCGGGAGCAACTTCAGCATGATAAAGAGCAGCACGTGTACCGGGCAGTCAGCGGAGATGGATCCCGGCCGTTTTCCTTGTCTTTATCCTCACAAGACGTGGCCGTTTTGGTGACTTAGACCAAAGAGCAGTGGAAACAATGGACTAATTGTTCAAGCATTATTTTATACCGACTGAACTTTTTGATCCGAGCGTCATCGGTCCCGGACAGGATCAGATGCGACATTTTATTTATTACTTTTAATTATAAAATCAATAAATCCAGTTATTGTCACTGGAGTCCGTGACTGAACTAGTGCATCACCCCAACTACTACTCCTATCATCCATCTTATTACACAGTCACTAATCCGTAACTGAAGAACACAAGTGTCATTAAACTCGTCAATTTAGTGTTTCTTCAGTGCTTATTTTTTGCAGTACGTGCTATAATTTTTATTTCCATTTGTGACGACACCACATTTAACCTTAATTATGCCAGACGTGTACTTTCAGTAGGTCAAGAAACATAGACTATTGTCTGAACGTTGACTCTTGAATTGATGTTTGTAAATTGTTGAATGGCTGCTGTTTACCTATTAACTCCTACAGGTGATTGTGTTGCTATCTTTGCTTATGAAACACAATCACCTTTAGGAGCTGATCTAATATGTAAACAGCAGCCATTCAACAATTCACAAACACCAATTCAAGAGTCAACGTTCAGACAATAGTCTATGTTTCTTGACCTACTGAAAATATACGTCTGGCATAATTAAGCACCTACTGACTCCAGTGTCTCCACACCATTTTGGAGTCCATAAGACTTTATGATCTATTTTTATTCCTTTTTTTTGGGAGGCAAAGTGTTTAAAAAAAGAGATCCTGTGATTTAGTTTCTTTCTATTTTGGCATTTACCCTACGAGATCAATATTATGTTAATAGTTCGGACAGTTACGCGGTGATACCACGTATGTTAATTTTTTTTACACTTTCTTTTTTTTTTTTTAGACTTTTTGTTTCAAGAAAATGGATTGATATGAACTTTTTATATTCTTTTATCTATTTATTTCATATATTTTTTTACATTTTTCATAGGTCCCTCCTAAGATCACTTGTACAATGCACTGTAATACTGTATTATAAAATTACTGATCTCCCATAAAGCCAAGGCTCAAGGGTGTCTTCAGTAAGTTCGCTGGCTGCAATGACAGCATTATAAATAAATATCAGGCGATCATGTTTTGGGGGAGCTGCTAGAAGCCGGAAGCAACACCTTCACCAATTTCTAGTCTAATAAATGCTGGTGTCACGATTGACAGTGGTATTTAACCCCTTTCCGACGTGTCATGTCTTGCTTGCTATGAGCGCCACCCAGTGGTCGGCGCTCAGAGCAAGTGAGCATTTCTACTGCATAGAGGCGATCTGCTCATCGCCTCTTTGTAGCAGAGGCGATCGGACAGCTGCTGCGTCTAGCCTCCTATGGAGACTATTGAAGCCTGCAGAAAGTGTAAAAAAAAAAATGTTTATAAAAATGTTAAATTTTTTTTGCCCCTTTCAAAATAAAATAATAAAAAATAAACCCCACATACATATATTTTGCATCGCCGCGTTCAGAATCGCCCGATCTATCAATATAAAAAAAGAATCCGATCGGTAAACGGTGTAACGAGAAAAAAATTCTAAACGCCAGAATTACGTTTTCCTGGTCGCCGCAACATTGCAATAAAATGTGATAATGGGCGATCAAAACATCGGATCTACCCCAAATGTTATCAATAAAAACGTCAGCCCGGCACGCAAAAAAATAAGCCCTCACCTCATTCAGATCCCGAAAAATGGAGACGCTACGGGTCTCGGAAAATGGCGCCTGTTTTTTTTTTAAGCAAACTTTGGAATTTTTTTTTTACCACTTAAATAAAAAAGAACCTATACATGTTTGGTGTCTACGAACTCGAAATGACCTGGAGAATAATAATGGCAGGTCAGTTTTAGCATTTAGTGAACGTGGTAAAAAAAACACTGAGGAATTGCATTTTTTTTTTTTTTTGCAATTTCACCGCACTTGAATTTTTTTCCCGTTTTCCAGTACACGATATGGTAAAACCAGTGATGGTGTTTAAAAGTACAACTTGTCCTGCAAAAAATAAGCCCTCACATGGCCATATTGAACAAAAATAAAAAAGTTCTGGCTCTGGAAAGACACGGTCATTAAGGGGGTTAGGAGGTTAAACTGCTGCGATCAGAGCTAGCTCTGATTACAGCAAATAGACTTGTTTGGCAGCTGTATAGCACAGCCGGCACCCGTGTCGTAGGGAGCTCCCTCCATACATGCAGTGCACACATACGATAAGTATCCAGCTTCATGGGGTGGAACTAACCCAGGGAACCGGTAGACCTTTTTGTACCTTTTTTTTTTTGAGCAGTGCAAAAATTTGGTACAGTGTGTTGAAAAAATATTTATACCCTGTGAACTTTTCCACATTTTTTTTTCCCCCCCAATTTTTAGATTTATGTTTTTAAAATAATTAAAAAAACATGCATCATTTCCTTTATACTTCACAAATACCTGTTACATTGAGTTGATGATATCACATAAAATCCCAATAAAATACATTAAAGTTTCTAGGGTATGAATACTTTTACAAGGCACAGTATAAGTATAAGCACACTATTAAAGACCATTCACTCCAGAAACTTTCCATCAGTTAAGAGGCCATTCACAGGGCTGCCAGCCAGCGGCCACAGAATACTGACCTGACTGCCGGACTGAGGTCATGGGAATTGATTATCATGTCTACTGGTAACTCAAAATCAAGACCACCAGAGTGGTCTCTTATGTACTGGCCCTGGCATGGCAAGGCTTAATGAAAGAGATAAGATGGCAATGCCAGGAAACTTTTAGTCCTTTTTTTTGCTAAAAAAAAAAAAAATACCATCAGCACCCCATAAATCAGGTTGCAGGAGCATTTATGGGGCTATGGTTGTGGTTGAACACTCTGCACCACCACCGATTTGCAGCGTCAGATGTAAACAGAGTGACAGAGTGCATTCCCTCACAATGTGTAGTAGCTGCTGCCAGGTACTGGAGATCAGCTAATATTCATGTAATATGAGCTGATCTACAGTCATGGCCAAAAGTATTGAGAATGAGACAAATAGTAATTTTTCCAAAGTTTACTGCTTCATTTTTTGTAATGGCAATTTGCATATACTCCTGAATGTCAAAGAGTGATCAGCTTAACAGCAATTACTGTACTTGCAAAGTCAATATTTGCCCAGAAAATGAACTTTAACCCCCAAAACACATTTCAACATCATTGCAGTCCTGCCTTAAAAGGAGCAGCTAACATCGTTTTAGTGATTGATCCATTAACACAGGTGTGGGTGTTGATGAGGACAGGGCTGGCGATCAATCAGTCATGATTAAGTAAGAATGACATCACTGGACACTTTAAAAGGAGGCTGGTTCTTGGTATCATTGTTTCTCTTCAGTTAACCATGGTTCTCTCTAAAGAAACACGTGCAGCCATCATTGCACTGCACAAAAATGGCCTAACAGGGAAGAGTATCGCAGCTACAAAGATTGCACCTCAGTCAACAATCTATCGCATCATCAAGAACTTCAAGGAGAGAGCTTCCATTGTTGTCAAAAAGGCTCCAGGGCGCCCAAGAAAGACCAGCAAGCGCCAGGACCGTATCTTAAAACTGTTTCAGCTGCGGGATCGGACTACCAGCAGTGCCGTGCTTGCTCAGGACTGGCAGCAGGCTGGTGTGAGTGCTTCTGCACGCACTGTGAGGCGGAGACTCTTTGAGCAAGGGCTGGTTTCAAGGAGGGCAGCAAAGAAGCCACTTCTCTCCAGAAAAAACATCAGGGACCGACTGATATTCTGCAAAAGGTACAGGGAGTGGACTGCTGAGGACTGGGGCAAAGTCATTTTCTCTGATGAATCCCCTTTTCGATTGTTTGGGACATCTGGAAAACAGCTTATTCGGAGAAGAAGAGGTGAGCGCTACCACCAGTCTTGTCTCATGCCAACTGTAAAGCATCCTGAAACCATTCATGTGTGGGGTTGCTTCTCAGCCAAGGGAATCGGCTCACTCACAGTCTTGCCTAAAAACACAGCCATGAATAAAGAATGGTACCAGAATGTCCTCCAAGAGCAACTTCTCCCAACCGTCCAAGAGCAGTTTGGCGCCCATCAATGCCTTTTCCAGCATGATGGAGCACCTTGCCATAAAGCAAAGGTGATAACTAAATGGCTCATGGAACAAAACATAGAGATTTTGGGTCCATGGCCTGGAAACTCCCCAGATCTTAATCCCATTGAGAACTTGTGGTCAATCATCAAGAGACGGTTGGACAAACAAAAACCAACAAATTCTGGCAAAATGCAAGCATTGATTATGCAAGAATGGACTGCTATCAGTCAGGATTTGGTCCAAAAGTTGATTGAGAGCATGCCAGGGAGAATTACAGAGGTCTTGAAGAAGAAGGGGCAACACTGCAAATATTGACTTGCTGCATTAACTCATTCTAACTGTCAATATAACCTATTGGTACTCATAATATGATTGCAATTATATTTCTGTATGTGATATAAACATCAGACAAACACTAATAAAAACCAGAGGCCAGCAGATCATGTGAAAATATAATTTTGGTGTCATTCTCAAAACTTTTGGCCATGACTGTACAGTACCCAGCTGCAGACATTACATAATGTTGCAGAGCAGATCACCGTTCCCTCACAATTGTAGGAGCTGCTGCCATGTACTGGAGATTAGGTAATATTCATGTAATAGGAGCTTATCTGCAGTACCCGGCTGCAGACATTACATAGTTTTGTAGAGCACATCACCGTTCCCTCACAATGTGTAGTAGCTGCTGCCAGGTACTGGAGATCAGCTAATCATGTAATAGGAGCTGCTCTGCAGTACCCGGCAGCATACACTAGGTATTGTGAGAGAGCACATCACCGTTCTGTCACAATGTGTAGTAGCTGCTGCCAGGTACTGGAGCCAAGCTAATATTCATGTAATAGGGGCTGATATGCATTACCTGGCTACAGAAACTACATAGTGTGAAAGAGAGGTGGTGTCCGGCTCCCACAAACTATTTACATCACACCTATGCCACAACCGAAAATCCCTAATTAGTAGGGGTGCTGAGTGTGGGAACCCCAATAACCTGATATTGATGTATATGGAACAGGATGGGAAGGGGTTAAACAATCGCTCATGAAACAGAGGTATAAAATAATAACCATTTATTAAGACAATATAACATCAGTATTGGATCTGATTTCTTCGTTCTGTTGTCTTGAAGGAGTGGAGCAGCAGTCTAGGTAAGAAACCAGGATGGAACGTGCTCCTCACCGAGCGCTCCTATGTTGTCTCCTCGTCATGGATCTGGTTGAGGCATCACTTCGATAGTGGGCGAGAAGATGGGGCCCCCCTCTGCAATGATATTCCTTAGCCAGTGGTCCAACTTGTTATGTCCAACGTATGGCCAGCAGTATATGACGGGGTGTAATGCGGCCTCCACGCTGCACTCTTAACGCAGCAAAGCCCAGGATCTGGAAAGGTACATCCTCCAGTGCAGCAGCCAGGTACACGGCAGCATTAGCATGGACGTGTCGGCGATTATTCCTTCTTGTCAGGAAATGGTGTATGCGACCAACTGGAAACCACACGCTAGCTCTGGCTGACCGGCTTCTTCTTCTCCTCATCTCTCTGCGATTTTCTCTATCAGACATCTTCACAACGAGCAAACAGCTACTGCATAAAACAATAACCAATGGTAAGCAGAGCAGGCGACGGCAGCTATTTATGCCCAGTGCTGCTCTCTGATTGGTGGAAAATCCGGGTGGGGCTGCATTGTGATGGGTAGAACCTGAAGCCAGCATTGTCATCTCACAATGGCCATGACTCATATGGTTCTACTGGGTTCTCCAAGGGAGAGAGCTGCTTTCTGATTGGTGGAAAATATGGCAGGGCTGTATTGTGATGGGTGGAACCTGAAGCCAGCATTGTCATCTCACAGTGGCCATGACTCATATGGTTCTACTGGGTTCTCCAGGGCAGAGCTGCTTTCTGATTGGTGGAAAATCCGGGCTGGGCTGCGTTCTGATTAGTGGAAAATCTGGGTGTGGCTGCACTGTGATTGGTGGAACATCATCAGTATTATGATCTCACAGTCGACATGACTCATAAGTTTCTACTGGGTTCTCTAGGGCGGGGCTGCTTTCTGAATGGGTGAAAATCTGAGCGGGGCTGCATTCTGATTAATGTAACCTCAAATTAGCATTATAACCTCACAATGGCCATGAGTCATACCTCATGGGGGGTTCTAAAGGGTTCTCCTCGGGCTGCTTTCTGATTGATGGAACCTGAAGTAAGCATTATGACCACACAGTGGGCATGACTCGCACTTCATGGATAGTTCTATCTGCCGCTCTCTAGTGGAAATTCAAGTCGGCTTCATGACATCATAATGGGAAAGAACTTTGCCTCAATGAATATTCAATTTACTATATGGTCATGTAGGTCATAGAAAGGTTAATAAATTGATACTTTTATATCTGCGATTCAATGTCTTATTCCAGAGAGATCCATGTTTTACTTAATATGTAAATGAGCTGTTAAGATCTATGGGCCAGACATAGATCTCCCCGAGAGTCCGCCTCCAGAGCTTATTGTAAATGAAAGGAGACATTACCAGTGTGAGACATGTAGATCAGGAGAGCAGACTGTCAGTCATTACATGCCTCACACTGAGAATATCACTTCAAAATCAATACTCTACATTATACCCCCACAAAAATCAACCATACAGAAATTACCAAAAACATTTGTATTTATGAATGAGTACATGTAAGACACTACCATATAAAAGCAATTGAAAGAGGGAGGGAATGTTCACCAATGTATACACGTGGTCAAAATTGTTGTTACCCCTCATTTAATGACAGAAAAACCCACAATGGTCACAGAAATAACTTGAATCTGACAAAAGTAATAATAAATTAAAAATCTATGAAAATGAACAAATGAAAGTCAGACATTGCTTTTCTGCTTCCACAGAATTTAAAAAAAATATAAACTCATGAAACAGGCCTGGACAGAAATGATGATTCTCTTCTTAACTTAATATTTTGTTGAACAACCTTTTGAGGCAATCACTGCAATCAAACGATTCCTGTAACTGTCAATGCGACTTCTGCACCTCTCGGCAGGTATTTTGGCCCACTCCTCATGAGCAAACTGCTCCAGTTGTCTCGTGTGTGAAGGTTGCCTTTTCCAGGCGGCATGTTTCAGCTCTTTCCAAAGATGCTCCATAGGATTTAGGTCAGGGCTCATAGAAGGCCACTTCAGAATAGTCCAATGTTTTCCTCTTAGCCATTCTTGGGTGTTTGTAGCTGTGTGTTTTGGGTCATTATCCTGTTGCAAGACCCATGACCTGCGACTGAGACCAAGCTTTCTGACACTGGGCAGCACATTTCTCTCTAGAATCCCTTGATAGTCTTGAGATTTCATTGTACCCTGCACAGATTCAAGACACCCTGTGCCAGATGCAGCAAAGCAGCCCCAGAACAAAACAGAGCCTCCTCCATGTTTCACTGTAGGGACAGTGTTCTTTTCTTGATATGCTTAATTTTTCCATCTGTGAACATAGAGCTGATGTGCCTTGGCAAAAACTTCCATTTTTGTCTCATCTGTCCATAGGACATTTTCCCAGAAGCTTTGTGGCTTGTCAACATGTAGTTTGGTAAATTCCAGTCGGGCTTTTTCATGATTTTTTTTTCAACAATGGTGTTCTCCTTGGTCGTCTCCCATAAAGTCCACTTTGAATCAAACAATGACGGATGGTGTGATCTGACACTGATGTTCCTTGAGCTTGAAGTTCACCTTTAATCTCTTTAGAAGTTATCCTGAGCTCTTTTGTTACCATTCGTGTTATCCGTCTCTTTGATTTGTCCTCCTGCGGCCACGTCCAGGGAGGTTGGCTACAGTCCCACGGATCATAAATTTCTGAATAATATGTGTAACTGTAGTCACTGGAACATCAAGCTGCTTGGAGATGGTCTTATAACCTTTACCTTTAACATGCTTGTCTATCATTTTCTTTCTAATCTCCTGAGACAACTCTTTCCTTTGCTTCCTCTGGTCCATGTTGAGTGTGGTACACACCATGTCACCAAACAGCACAGTGAGTATCTGTAGCCCTATATACAGGCCCACTGACTGATTACAAGATTGTAGACACCTGTGATGCTAATTAGTGGACACAACTTGATTAAACATGTCCCTTTTGTCACATTATTTTCAGGGGTACCATCATTTCTGTCCAGGCCTATTTCATGAGTTTATTATTTTTTTTATTCTGTGGAAGCAGAAAAGCAATGTCTGACTTTCATTTGTTCATTTTCATAGATTTTTAATTTATTATTACTTTTGACAGATTCAAGTTATTTCTGTGACCATTGTGGGTTTTTCTTTCATTAAACGAAGGGTACCAACAATTTTGACCACGAGTGTACATCGCATGGCTACACAGGGCACCAGCAGTCAGATATGACAGGGGGCGCCGCGGAGAGACAGCAGTTCAGCTGCTTCATGTCCTGCTCCTGCTCCTAACTAGGCTTCAGCAGGTGGTAGGGGGCGACTTCTATCTGTGCAGGGGGGCGATCTATCCATCATCTATCTATTTATCCTCATATACAGTGGGTATGGAAAGTATTCAGACCCCTTTAAATTTTTCACTCTTTGTTTCATTGCAGCCATTTGGTAAATTCTAAAAAGTTCATTTTTTTCTCATTAAAGTACACTCTGCACCCCATCTTGACTGCAAAAAACAGAAATGTAGATTTTTTTGCAAATTAATTAAAAAAGAAAAACTGAAATATCACATGGTCATAAGTATTCAGACCTTTTGCTCAGACACTCATTTTTAAGTCACATGCTGTCCATTTCCTTGTGATCCTCCTTGAGATGGTTCTACTCCTTCATTGGAGTTCAGCTGTGTTTAATTAAACTGATAGGACTTGATTTGGAAAGGCACACACCTGTCTATATAAGACCTCACAGCTCACAGTGCATGTCAGACCAAATGAGAATCATGAGCTCAAAGGAACTGCCCAAGGAGCTCAGAGACAGAATTGTGGCAAGGCACAGATCTGGCCAAGGTTACAAAAGAATTTCTGCAGTACTCAAGGTTCCTAAGAGCACAGTGGCCTCCATAATCCTTAAATGGAAGAAGTTTGGACCACCAGAAGTCTTCCTAGACCTGGCCGTCCAGCCAAACTGAGCAATCGTGGGAGAAGAGCCTTGGTGAGAGAGGTAAAGAAGAACCCCAAGATCACTGTGGCTGAGCTCCAGAGATGCAGTAGGGAGATGGGAGAAAGTTCCACAAAGTCAACTGTCACTGCAGCCCTCCACCAGTCGGGCCTTTATGGCAGAGTGACCCGACGGAAGCCTCTCCTCAGTGCAAGACATATGAAAGCCCGCATAGAGTTTGCTCAAAAACACATGAAGGACTCCCAGACTATAAGAAATAAGGTTCTCTGGTCTGATTAGACGAAGATAGAACTTTTTGGTGATAATTCTAAGCGGTATGTGTGGAGAAAACCAGGCACTGCTCATCACCTGCCCAATACAATCCCAACAGTGAAACGTGGTGGCAGCATCATGCTATGGGGATGTTTTTCAGCTGCTGGAACACGACGACTGGTTGCAATTGACGGAAACATGAATGCTTCCAAGTACAGAGATATCCTGGATGAAAACCTCTTCCAGAGTGCTCTGGACCTCAGACTTGGCCGAAGGTTCACCTTCCAACAAGACAATGACCCTAAGCACACAGCTAAAATAACAAAGGAGTGGCTTCAGAACAACTCTGTGACCATTCTTGACTGGCCCAGCCAGAGCCCTGACCTAAACCCAATTGAGCATCTTTGGAGAGACCTGAAAATGGCTGTCCACCAACTTTCACCATCCAACCTGACGTAACTGGAGAGGATCTGCAAGGAAGAATGGCAGAGGATCCCCAAATCCAGGTGTGAAAAACTTGTTGCATCATTCCCAAGAAGACTCATGGCTGTACTAGCTCAAAAGGGTGCTTCTACTCAATACTGAGCAAAGGGTCTGAATACTTATGACCATGTGATATTTCAGTTTTTCTTTTTTAATAAATTTCTGCAGTCAAGATGGGGTGCAGAGTGTACATTAATGAGAAAAAAAAATAACTTTTTAGAATTTACTAAATGGCTGCCTTGAAACAAAGAGTGAAAAATTTAAAAGGGTCTGAGTACTTTCCGTACCCCCTGTATATCTATCTTTCACACTCCCAAAATAGAAAAATTGAATAGCCCATAGTGATGGCAATGTTTCGGTCCAATTGAGGTCCTTTCTCAAGCTGCTTGAGAAAGGTCCTCCATTGGACCGAAATGGTCATACAATATGGAGGCTACTGTGGGGGCCTTTATACAGTTTCAGGACTACTGCGAGGATCATTATACTGGGTTTTTGGGGAGCTGTGGGCCCATCATACTGTGTATCAAGGTAATGTGTGGAGATTATACTGTGTATAAGGGATCTGTGAACCCATCATACTGTGTATAGGGGAGCTGTAGATGGAGCCGTTGGGAATAGATCACCCCGACACTCTCCGTCATGTCATAAAATTATTTTCATTGAAATTTATTAATATAATCCTGATTGAATAAAGATTTTTGTATTATTTATTGCTGTAGATTTTTCTCATTGTATCTGATTGTACTGAAATTTTTGGATAGACTCAAAATTATTATTGTCCCTCCTTTTTTGGTTTTTGGTGTAAATTCAAGTAATTATCATATCATCACAAACAGCATGTTTTACTACTGAGATGTTCTGCTTTTTACTAATGAACAATTAGCATGTATATATCACTGATTCCTACAATCAAAAGATCATCACACCACTCTGAAATCAAGATCAATATCTTATACTATACCCTAACCCCAAATAACAACCATACACAAAGTGACAAAAATCTATCAGTTTAATTATAAAACCACATAAAAGTATTAAGAAAAAGAGGAGGAAGGAGGCAGATGTTCACCCATTTATATCTAACTGGATAATGGCATACAGTATATAATATGGATACAGTTGCAATCAAAATATTCACGACCCTACTCCTCCCCATTGCAAATTAGGCTCAGTGGTTAGCACAATTGCTTTTCTGCGCTGGGGTCCTGGGTTCAAATCCCACCAAGGACAACATCTTCAAGGGTTTTGTATGTTCTCCCCTTGTTTGTGTGGTTTTCCTCCGGATTCTTCATTTTCTTCCCAAACTCCAAAGACGGGGAATGTAGATTGTGAGCCCCAATGGAGACATTGATGCTGATATCTATAAAAGCGCTGTGGAATTAATGGCGCTATATAAACGAGTGAAATAAACAAATTAGCAAAATGTTCAAACCACGAAACAAAAAACAATGTAAATAGCTCAACACAACTAATATAACAAGTGGATTCTCTAAATTCCACCCAAAATGCCACTTTTACTAATTACTTCAGAGTTAATCACATCTACATGACAAGCATCTTCAGTACAGCACCTTTGGCTGTTATGACCTGCTGCAGACATGATACATAGCCAGACACCAGCTTCTGGCAGCGTTCCTGAGGAATTTTTGGGTTGGCATGCTGAAGCCCACCTTCTTCAAATCCCAGCAAACTTTTTCTATGGGGTTCAAGTCAGAGTATTATGAAGACCACTTCAGAATCTTCCAGAACTTCTTGTGAAGTCAATGTCACGGGTGTATCAGATGTGACAGACAGTCGCCCTGCAGTTGGTTGCAGAAGATCTCTTCGTTTGGCATTACAGACACCTTCTTAGCTGTTTCACTTTAGCACCTAGCGGCTACCTCCTTCCTGCTAATTGACACCCTGGCCTGGGTGTTTAAAAAGTTTCACTTTGCAGCAGGAAGGTGCCGGTGATACTCACATGTTTCCTTGTGAATGCTTGGAGCTCTCAGACTGCTATCTTCCTCTGTGGTGCTAGTAGGACACTTGGCGTTATCTCTCTGAAGTCGGTTAAAGCTAAGCTACTTTCCCCCGTGTCTGTCTCCCTTGTCTTTAGTCGTCAGTGGGGATCAACTAGTGCTCATCCCCCCCTTACCTATACAGGGCCAAGCGCTCGGATAATACAGGGTTTAGGTTTGCGTGCGGCGATTGGTGAGGAACCAATATAGGGACAATAGGGGAGACAGGGTGATATCAGTTCAGCCTAGGAGGTCTCCACTTCCCCCTTACTCTAGAGTCTGGGCTCCCATCCCCCTTCCCTTTGACTTGCACCAAGTCTTTCACACACCTTGCGTGACAGTCAAGCCTTAGTGAACTTTGAGGTATATTTGGAATCATTTTCCTGTTAGAAGGTCCAACTTTGGCCAAGGTTCAACTTTCTCACAGAAGACATGGCATTTTCTCCTGGAATTTCCAGATACTTGACTAAATCTTGTCTCCACACATACAGGTTTCCAGAGTGGAAGTACAGCAGCCAAAGAGCATCACCGAGCCATAGACTATTCTTGTGCTTTTTGGTCAGTTCCTGCTGCCACCAAATCTTACTGCAGTTTTTTTTGCAATTATTCGTGGGTTTTTGACCACCTGCCTTCTCAGGAATCTGATGGCAGTAGGAGACAACCTCCTCATTCTGCCACATCCAGGTAGTATAGCCAGTGTTCCTGCAACTTTCAAATGGAAGTCATTGCCCATGAGGAATGCGCTAAAGTTCTCTAGCAATGCTGCGAGAAGCTGGGATATGGATCACATTTGTAGCAGGTTATAACAGCCAAAGAGACTCTACTAAGTACTAAAGATGCTTGTCATGAAGGGCTGAGACTGTAATAAGTAAAAGGGGCATTTTGTGGTAAATTTGGAGAAACCACTTGCTATATTAGCTGAGATGAGCCATTTAAATTCTTCTTTGATTGATTTCTTGCAAACAGCAGGAAGTTAGTGATTTTTTTTCTAATAAAAATAATTTGCAAAAAGGGTTGAACAATTTTAATTATAACTAAAAATTAATAATATAAAATGAAAGCCTCGGTATTCAGAGACAACATCACAAATTTACCAACATGAAAAGACACACTATCAATCGAAGTTTTATCTGCACATGACTCGCCCCCAGGGCCGTGGGGTACTCGGCAGTCTTTTAAGGCGCACAGTACCTGCTGATAATGGGCTGGTCACGCATCCTGTTCATGACGCCAAGATCTGACTCGCCCCCAGGGCCGTGGGGTACTCGGCAGTCGGGCCTGATGGCTGCTTTTGGGGGAGATCACGGTGGCTGGCCCGGTCTGTGACCCATAGCGGTCATTGCAAAAAGGGGATTATTTATAGGGGGATTTGTCGTGACGCCACCTGTGGTGTCTGGTGAGGATCACCAGCGCTGCAGCAGTCCTCTGAGGCAGGTGTTAGGGCAGCTTGAGATGGAACGGCTCCCCACAGGTGGAGCAGGCCTCAGGGCAGTGTAGAAGAAAATGGAGGAGGTGCGCTGGGCGTTGTAGTGCAGGGAGGGAAAAGGTACCGGCGAAATGAAGGAGCGGAGGCAGTTCAGTGCAGTCATCCGAGTTTACTCACAGTTCTGTTCAAGTTCCCCAGGTGCACAGTACTGGTGCAATCCTCCCGCTTCGCACTGCGTTCACCGGGCAGGGGTTCGGTCCTTCCTCAGGCATCTCGGGTGTACCTGGCAGAACCCCACTTTCATATGTACCTTCCTAGACCGACTTCACACTGGGTCTTTACTCTCTCCTGCCCTGCGCTTCTCACTGTGAATCCTATTCGGGTGCTGCGAGGTCCCCTCCTGTCCGTCGGAGTTGCACAGACCTGCTTGTCCTTACTTGCATTGCTGTGGAGGTCATCATACTGTACGAAGGGGGCTGTGGAGGTCATCATATTGTACAAAGGGGGCTGTGGAGGTCATCATATTGTACAAAAGGGGCTGTGGAGGTCATCATACTGTACAAAGGGGGCTGTGGAGGTCATCATACTGTACAAAGGGGGCTGTGGAGGTCATCATTCTGTACAAAGGGGGCTGTGGAGGTCATCATACTGTACATAGGGGGCTGTGGAGATCATCATACTTTACAAAGGGGGCTGTGGAGGTCATCATACTGTACAAAGGGGGCTGTGGAGGTCATCATACTGTACATAGGGGGCTGTGGAGGTCATCATACTGTACATAGGGGGCTGTGGAGATCATCATACTTTACAAAGGGGGCTGTCGAGGGCATCATACTGTACATAGGGGGCTGTGGAGATCATCATACTTTACAAAGGGGGCTGTGGAGGTCATCATACTGTACATAGGGGGCTGTGGAGGTCATCATATTGTACAAAGGGGGCTGTGGAGGTCATCATATTGTACAAAAGGGGCAGTGGAGGTCATCATACTGTACAAAGGGGGCTGTGGAGGTCAACATACTGTACAAAGGGGTCTGTGGAGGTCATCATACTGTACAAAGGGGGCTGTGGAGGTCATCATATTGTACAAAGGAGGCTGTGCAGGTTATCATATTGTACAAAAAGGGCTGTGGAGGTCATCATACTGTACAAAGGGGGCTGTGGAGGTCATCATACTGTACATAGGGGGCTGTGGAGGTCATCATTCTGTACAAAGGGGGCTGTGGAGGTCACCATACTGTACATAGGGGGCTGTGGAGGTCATCATACTTTACAAAGGGGGCTGTGGATGTCATCATACTGTGCATAGGGGGCTGTGAAGGTCATCATATTGTACAAAGGGGGCTGTGGAGGTCATCATACTGTACAAAAGGGGCTGTAGAGGTCATCTTACTGTACATAGGGGGCTGTGGAGGTCATCATATTGTACAAAGGGGGCTGTGCAGGTCATCGTATTGTACAAAGGGGGCTGTGGGGGTCATCATACTGTACAAAAGGGGCTGAGGAGGTCATCATACTGTACATAGGGGGCTGTGCAGGTCATCATATTGTACAAAGGGGGCTGTGGAGGTCATCATATTGTACAAAGGGGGCTGTGGAGGTCATCATACTGTACATAGGGGGCTGTGGAGGTCATCATTCTGTACATAGGAGGCTGTGGAGGTCATCATGCTGTACATAGGGGGCTGTGGAGGTCATCATACTGTACAAAGGGGGCTGTGGAGGTCATCATACTGTACATAGTGGGCTGTGGAGGTTATCATACTGTACATAGAGGGCTGTGGAGGTCATCATACTGTACATAGGGGGCTGTGGAGGTCATCATACTGTACATCGCATTCCAAATTATTATGTAAATTAGAATTAAAAGCCATGAAGATGTAATTTTTTGTTTTTCAAATAAACTCATGGACGGTATTTGTGCCTGGGCTCTTTGGATCACTGAAATCAATCTCCTGTGATAATTAGTTTTCCAGGTGAGACCAATTAAAGGAAAACTACTTGATGGTATTTTTTGCCTACCCTACTAATAGTATCCTGAAATAGGGCTTGGGCAGCCCTTTTAGGATATGTAACTTTTATTGTTGTTTGTTGCCCATTGTGTAGCTGTATTACTCGCCTGAGGATTGCGATGCGATCCTTCGGCGAGTAATGTGGCAGTAATACGGCAGTCTGGCTGCACCCAATCAGAGACACCTGCGTAGAGGGGTGGGCGCGATTATGGGCGGGGGAAGGGATGAAAATTCTTTCAGCATTTACATACGTTTAACCAGCTGATGTGCAACAGTACATTTTCAGGCTCTTACAGGAACACAATGGGGCAACAATAAAAGAAACATATTGTACGAGGGCTCGTAAAAGGGCTGCCCAAGTCCTATTTCAGGATATTATTAGTAGGGTAGGCATGACATGACAAATTGTCACGGGTGTGTCAGGTGTGACAGAAAGTCATTCTGGATCCAGCTGTAGAAGGTCATTGCGCTTGGCTCTGCAGGCACCTTCTTGATCTTTTCATCAAGTAGTGTAGTGATATCCTTCTACCTCTAGGACCTAGCAGTTACCTCTACCTTCTGCTGCTGATTGACACACCCTTGCTGGATGTTTAAATACCTTCAGTCTCTCCAGAGAGTTTGGTGATAGCTTTATTTTTCATTGCACAGGCTTGAAGTACTAGTAGTCGGCTAGTGTCTTTGTCGCGCCCCCGGGGGCCTTACTGTTTGGGGACAGTATATATATATATATATATCACAGTGGCTGGCCCAGGGCGGACAGTGCACAAAAGGGGTAGCGATTACTAATAAAGTTCGGAGAAATTCGTGACGCCACCTGTGGTGTCTGGTGAAGGTCACCAGCGCTGCAGCAGTCCTCTGAGGCAGGTGACAAGGCAGCTAAAGAAGGTACAGCTCCCCACAGGTGGAGCGGGCCTCAAGGCAGTGTAGATAAGTAGATGGTGGAATGGTGTGCTGGGCGTTGTAGTGCGGTGAGGATCAGTGGCTGTTCAATGCAGTCGTCCAAGGTTTTACTTACAGTTCTTAGACAATTCACAAATACACTTTGCAGGTGAAGGCCTCCGTCGTCGCGCTGCGTTCGCCGGGCAGGGGTTCAGTCCTTTCTCGGGAAATTTAGGAATGCCTGGCGGAACCCTCTTTCATATGTACCTATCTCGACCCTTTTCACACTCGGTCCTTCTCACCATTGTTCTACGCTGCTCACTCTCATTCCCGCTCGGGTATGCTGAAGTCCTTCCTGTACGTCGGATCCGGGACCAACCTGACCCCCTGGGGTTTTGAGTGTAGCAACCTTTCCCTCCTGATCACCTGGCAGGAGCGGGGCGTACGGGTGCCGTCCTGCAAACGCCGTACCCCCTGGGATCCTTTAAGTAGAATGGAGCCTGCTCCCTGCTCCCCTCCGGGCCTCTATCCTGGGCCCTAACTTGTGGAGCAGAGCTCCGACTGAGCCTCTGCTCCCGGACTGTTCGTCTCACTAGAACTGCACTCTGTGCTGAACTGAACTTCACTACCCTAGACCTAATATGGATTCCTATATATATACTTACTGTATATGTGTTCCGTGTACCTGTTTCCTCCACCCACACCCACTATTGGTTCCCCTACCTTTGGGTTCCCGCCTACTCCAGCCAGGGCCAGGGCTCAGCAGAAAACTACATTGCGTCTTGCCCCTCCTGCTGGCCTGGAGCAGTGTTGTGTTGGATGTAGGTGGTTGGGGTTCCGTGCGGCACTCCCTCCTCACCTGAGAGAAGGGAGACACCACACCGCGGTGTGAGGTGCAGTATCTCTGTGGCGACTGAACCCTCAGGGGCGCCACATCTTCTTGGAGTTCCCTTTGAGGATAGTTGGCGTGATCTCTTCTCAAGCTAAGTGTATTCCCTTGTCTGTTTACCTGTTCGTCTTTAGCTGCAGTGGGGGCTGACTAGTGCTCAACCCGTCCCCTCCCTATCTAGGGCCTATCGTTAGGGGCAGTCAGGGATTAGGTTTCCTGCTCGGCAATAGGTGTAGAACCTATTTAGGGACGTTAGGGGAGTCAGGGTGTTGTCAGATCAGCCTAGGGGTCTCCACTCCCCCTTTCCCTAGTGTTTGGGCTTCCTCCCTCTCTTCCCGTTGTTGTGCACTTAGTATTTCCCTCACCTTCCGTGACAAAGATTCCCTTTAATAAGGATGTTCCACATTATTAAGCAGCCACAGGTTTCAAGCGATATGGGAAAGAAAAAGGATCTGTCTGCTGCTGAAAAGTGTCAAATAGTGCAATACCTTGGACAATGTATGAAAACATTAGATAGTTCACGAAAACTTAAGCATGATTATCGTACTGTGAAGAGATTTGTGGCTGATACAGAGTACAGATGGGTTCGTGCAGATAAAGGCATAATGAGGAAGGTTTCTGCCAAATTCATCGGATTAAGCAAGCAGCTGCTAAAATACCATTACAAAACAGCAAACAGGTATTTGAAGCTGCTGGTGCCTCTGAAGTCCCGCAAACCTCAAGGTGTAGGATCCTCCAGAGGCTTGCAGTTATGCATAAACCTACTATTTGGCCACCCTTAAACAGTGCTCACAAGCAGAAATGGTTGCAGTGGCGCAGACATACATGTAGACTAATTTAAAAGCAGTCTTCTTTACTGATAACTGCTGTTCAACCCTGGATGGAGGAGTGGATGGTTGGTGGATGGCAACCATGTCTCAACAAGGCTGCAATGTCAGCAAGGAAGTGACAGAGTCCTGTCTTAGGCCAGAATCATGGAGAGAGAACTGGTAGGCTCCTTTGGGGTCCCTGAACGTGTGAAAATGACATTGGCAAAGTACGTAGATTTTCTGACTGACCACTTTCTTCCATGGTACAAAAAGAAGAACCGTGCCATCCGTATCAAAATCATCTTCATACATGACAATGCCCCATCTCATGCTGCAAAGAAGACCTGAGTCACTGACTGCAATTTGCGACTTTTCAAAGAGTTTTACGCCAGTTTTCTGCCGTAAAATCTTTTATGAATCTGGGCCTCTATGTCTAACCGTACTGGATCTGTTTACACATTACCCTTAGAGGGCATTTGTCAAAATGATCAACCCTCCTAAGCCACCTATATGGGCATGCAGGTCATAAAAAGTTGAATCAAATGACACTTTGATATCAGCGATTTGATGATTGGTTCCTGAGAAATCCACTTTTTTCTTAATATGTAAATGAGTTGAAAAGATCTCTGGCAGAATAATCTGGCAAAGAGATCTTTTCAGCTCATTTGCATATAAGAATAACATGTATTTCTCAAGAACCCTTCATCAGATCGCAGATATCAAGGTATCATTTTATTCAACTTTCTGTGACCTGCATGCCCATATAGACGGCTCTAGAGAGTTGATCATTCTGGCAGATGCCCTTTAAGATCTCCAAAATGTTATAGTACTCAGCCAATACAGTTTTACAGGCTCACTTAGGCTACAAATAGTTTTTTTTTCTCCAAGTTCCTGAATTCATGCTTTCGTACAATCCCACCTCTTCATTCCTGCTCACCACCTCCTTAAAATGTCCCCTGAGTGCACCTCCCCTCCTTCCTTAAAGTCAGTAGTGCGGATTCC
Source organism: Phyllobates terribilis (assembly GCF_046119375.1). Classification (NCBI taxonomy): domain Eukaryota; kingdom Metazoa; phylum Chordata; class Amphibia; order Anura; family Dendrobatidae; genus Phyllobates; species Phyllobates terribilis. Next base: position 134,212,225 of record NW_027362770.1, on the reverse strand, counting down.
TGTGACCCTCCATAGCTCTCCTGTACACAACATTTCTCACTCTGGAGAGGAATTTGCAGGACTAGTCATGGATTATAAACTGCTGCTGATCCTACTACCCGGCCTCTTACTTCTGGGTAAGTTCTGACCCGTCTGTTTCCCCCATTTCTGACATTATAGCTCATCTTCCCCTTAACTTTGCGCGCACATCTAATGTACATCAATGGACAGAGGCATTATTGTACTGTACGAGGAGGCACAAATTTTCAGCTACATTTTCTCATAAACGCTGAAAGTCATAGTAAGTTCTTTGTTCATCTTCGGCCTCACTCGAGATGTTGCAGCGTACGTTCAATATACAATGAAATTCCGTAACTAATGCATTTAATTAGTAATCCATAGGTTGCAATGTACCCAAAAGTATCCCAATTTTTAAAATATTACTCTGTATATACAGGTGCATCTCACAAAATTAGAATATCATCAAAAAGTTAATTTATTTCAGTTCTTCAAAAAAAAAAAGTGAAACTCGTATATTATATAGAGTCATTACAAACAGAGTGATCTATTTCAAGTGTTTATTTCTGTTAATGTTGATGATTATGGCTTACAGCCAATGAAAACACAAAAGTCATTATCTCAGTAAATTAGAATAATTAACAAAAAACACCTGCAAAAGCTTCCTACGCGTTTAAAAAAGGTTCCTTAGTCTGTTTCAGTAGGCTCCACAATCATGGGGAAGAATGCTGACTTGACAAATGTCCAAAAGGCAGTCACTGACACACTCCACAAGGAGGGTAAGCCACAAAAGGTCATTGCTAAAGAAGCTGGCTGTTCACAGAGTGCTGTATCCAAGCATATTAATGGAAAGCTGAGTGGAAGGAAACGTGTGGTAGAAAAGGGTGCACAAGCCACCGGGATAACCGCAGCCTTCAAAAATTTGGGGGAGTTCACAAGAAGTGGACTGCTGCTGGAGTCATTGCTTCAAGAGCCACCACACACAGACGTATCCAGGACATGGGCTACAAGTGTCGCATTCCTTGTGTCAAGCCACTCATGACCAATAGACGCCAGAAGCGTCTTACCCGGGCCAAGGAGAAAAAGACCTGGACTGTTCCTCAGTGGTCCAAGGTGTTGTGTTCAGATGAAAGTAAATTTTACATTTCCTTTGGAAATCAAGGTCCCAGAGTCTGGAGGAAGAGTGGAGCGGCCACAATCCAAGCTGCTTGAGGTCTAGTTTGAAGTTTCCATAATCAGTGATGGTTTGGGGAGCCATGTCATCTGCTGGTGTAGGTCCACTGTGTTTTATCAAGGCCAAAATCACAGTTGCTGTCTACCAGGAAATTTTAGAGCACTTCAAGCTTCCCTCTGCCGACAACCTTTTTGGAGATGGACATTTCATTCTCCAGCAGGACTTGGCACCTGTCCACACTGCCAAAAGTGCCAATACCTGGTTTACACAACAGTATCACTGTGCTTGACTGGCCAGCAAACTCACCTGACCTTAACCCCATAGAGAATCTATTATAGAGAATCTATGGGGTATTGTCAAGAGGAAGATGAGAGACACCAGACCCAACAATGCAGACGAGCTGAAGGCTGCTATCAAAGCAACCTGGGCTTCCATAACACCTCAGCAGTGCCACAGGCTGATCGCCTCCATGCCACATTGCCGCATTGATGCAGTAATTGATGCAAAAGGAGCTCCGACCAAGTATTGAGTGCATTTACTTAACATACATTTCAGTAGGCCAATATTTTGGATTTTAAAAACATTTTTCAAGCTGTTTGTTATAAAGTATTCTAATTTACTGAGATAATGGCTTTTGTGTTTTCATTGGCTGTAAGCCATAATCATCAACATTAACAGAAATAAACACTTGAAATAGATCACTGTGTGTAATGACTCTATATAATAGATCCCTCTGTGTGTAATGACTCTATATAATAGATCCCTCTGTGTGTAATGACTCTATATAATATAGGAGTTTCACTATTTGTATTGAAGAACTGTGTATTGTTGAAACATTTAACTCTGGGAATGCTGTGCAATAATTTTGTGATGATCACAACCTTAAAGAATTCCCAGAATTGAAAGTTATCTCGCAGCATTCTCTATAGGACTGGTGTAAATAGCTGAGAGATATACTCGTATTTCTCCGGCTGTCCCATTAGCAATGAATAGAGTGGAGGTGGAGCCAGGGCCGGCTCCAGGTTTTTGTAGGCCCCGGGTGTAAGAGTCTCAGTGGGCCCCTTTAACAAATAGCACTATACATGATGCACAGATACGACAGAGAAATATATATATAGTACAATGCAAAGATTTCACTTCTTACATTACATGAGAGATATCTATTGTAAATTCCACAATACCATGCAGCAGAGGGGATTCGGGTGATCTGGGGTCCACAGGTTTCAGGGTTTCAGTACCTGCAGTATTAAAGGTAACTGGGATATTGATAAATGTACTCTACCAGTAGAAACTGTCCTCAGCAGTTTACCCTTTACCAAAGTAATTTTCCTCCTATATAGTCCTCCATGCAGAATAATGGGCCCCACATAGTCCTCCATACAGTATAATGGGCCCCACATAGTCCTCCATACAGTATTATGGGCATCACATAGTCCTCCATACAGTATTATAGGCACCACATAGGGGGAATAGTGGCCTAATAGTGGCACCGTGGTCTGCTGCCATTGGCGGTGCGTCACTGAGTGGGCACCCCCAGTTTGTCCAGGGCCCCGCCTCAATGCTCCGGCATTCATCTTGACTGAAAAAAAACAGAACTGTAAAAATGTTTGCAAATTTATTAAAAAAAGAAAAACTGAAATATCACATAGTCATAAGTATTCAGACCCTTTGCTCAGTATTGAGTAGAAGCACCCTTTTGAGCTAGTACAGCCATGAGTCTTCTTGGGAATGATGCAACAAGTTTTTCACACCTGGATTTGGGGATCCTCTGCCATTCTTCCTTGCAGATCGTCTCCAGTTCCTTCAGGTTGGATGGTGAACGTTGGTGGACAGCCATTTTCAGGTCTCTCCAGAGATGCTCAATTGGGTTTAGGTCAGTGCTCTGGCTGGGCCAGTCAAGAATGGTCATAGAGTTGTTCTGAAGCAGTGGCGTACCGCCAATGGCGGCAGACCACGTGACTGCTATGGGGCCCGTGAGCGAGGAGGGCTCCATAGCAGTCCGGGGGTGGACATACCGCTGCTGGTGCAGCTGCGCCGGGTCCCCACCATGGAGCTGCACCAAGGGGTCCGCAAGGTACAGCTGCTCCCTGCAAGAGGCGGTCGGGGAGCGATCCCTGCAGCTCCGCTGCTGTCAGGAGGAGAATAGCAGCGGAGTTGGAGGGATCGTCCTCTGCTTCCTACCTGACCCAGGCGCGCGTAGCTTGATGACGTCATCATGCAGCGCGCGCCTGGGTCAGGAAGAAAGCTGCCGGTAACCAGGAGAATGCTGCAGGGGAGCGAGCTGAGGTAAGTTTTTTTTTTTTTGTTTACTGAAACGCTGGGGAGGGGAGGTGGGGGGAGAGCAATGGTGGGATTGTGGGGCTGGGGGGAGCAATAATGGGGCTGGGGAGAGGAATGATGGGGCTGGGAAGAGCAATAATGGGGCTAGAGAGAGAAGTGATGGGGCTGGGAAGAGCAATAATGGGGCTGATGGGGCTGGGGAGAGGAGTGATGGGTCTGGGAAGAGCAATAATGGGGCTGATGGGACTGGGGAGAGCAATGATGGGGCTGGAGAAAGCAATAATGCGGCTGGGGAGAGGAATAATGGGGCTCATGGGGCTGGGAAGAGCAATAATGGGGCTGGGGAGAGGAATAATGGGGTTGATGGGGCTGGGGAGAGGAATAATGGGATGGTGGGGCTAGGGAGAGCAATGATGGGGCTGGGGAGAGGAATGATGGGGCTAGGGAGAGCAATGATGGGGATGGTGGGGCTGGGGAGAGCAATGATGGGATGGTGGGGCTAGGGTGAGCAATGATGGGGCTGGGGAGAGGAATAATGGAGTTGATGGGGCTGGGGAGAGGAGTGATGGGGCTGGGAAGAGCAATAATGGGGCTGATGGGGCTGGGGAGAGGAGTGATGGGGCTGGGAAGAGCAATAATGGGGCTGATGGGACTGGGGAGAGCAATGATGGGGCTGGAGAAAGCAATAATGCGGCTGGGGAGAGGAATAATGGGGCTGATGGGGCTGGGAAGAGCAATAATGGGGCTGGGGAGAGGAATGATGGGGCTGGGGAGAGGAATAATGGGGTTGGTGGGGCTGGGGAGAGGAATAATTGGATGGTGGGGCTAGGGAGAGCAATGATGGGGCTGGGGAGAGTAATGATGGGGCTGGGGAGAGCAATGATGGGGATGGTGGGGCTGGGGAGAGCAATGATGGGATGGTGGGGCTAGGGTTAGCAATGATGGGGCTGGGGAGAGGAATAATGGAGTTGATGGGGCTGGGGAGAGGAATGATGGGGCTGGGGAGAGCAATAATGGGGCTGATGGAGCTGGGGAGAGGAATGATGGGGCTGATAGGGCCAGGAAGAGGAATGATGGGGTGGATGGGGCCAGGGAGAGAGCAATAATGGGGATGGTGGGGCTAGGAAGAGCAATAATGGGGCTGATGGGGCTGGGGAGAGCAATGATGGGGCTGATGGGGCTTGGGAGAGCAATGATGTGGCCGGGGAGAGGAATGATGGGGCTGATGGGTCTGGGAAGAGCAATAATGGGGCTGATGGGGCTGGGGAGAGGAATGATGGGGCTGGGAAGAGCAATAATGGGGCTGATGGGGCTGGGGAGAGCAATGATGGGGCTGGGGAGAGGAATGATGGGGCTGGGGAGAGGAATGATGGGACTGGGAAGAGCAATAATGGGGCTGGGAAGAGCAATAATGGGGCTGATAGGGCTGGGGAGAGCAATGATGGGGATGGTGGGGAAGGGGAGAGCAATGACGTGTTCCTGGGAGAGAGCAATGACGGGGGTGCTGGGAGAGAGCAATGATGGAGGTGCTGAAACAGAGTAATGATGGGGTTGCTGGGAGAGAACAATGATGGGGGTGCTAGGAGAGAGCAATAATGGGGGTGCTGGGAGAGAGCAATAATGGGGGTGCTGGGAGAGAGCAATGATGAGGGTGCTGGGAGAGAGCAATGATGGAGATGCTGGGACAGAGCAATGATGGGGGTGCTGGGACAGAGCAATGATGGAGGTGCTGGGACAGAGCAATGATGGGGGTGCTGAGAGGAAATGATGGGGGTGCTGAGAGAGAGCAATGATGGGGGTGCTGGGAGAGAACAATGATGGAGGTGCTGGGACAGAGCAATGATGGGGGGGCTGGGAGAGAGCAATGATGGAGGTGCTGGGACAGAGCAATGATGGGGAACTGGGAGAGAGCAATGATGGGGGTGCTGGGACAGAGCAATGATGGGGGGCTGGGAGAGAGCAATGATGGAGGTGCTGGGACTGCAATGATGGGGGTGCTGAGAGGAAATGATGGGGGTGCCGAGAGAGAGCAATGATGGGGGTGCTGGGAGAGAGCAAAGATGGGGGTGCTGGCAGAGAGCAATGATGGAGGTGCTGGGAGAGAGCAATGATGAGGGGCTGGGAGAGGGCAATGATGGGGGTGCTGGGAGAGAGCAATGATGAGGGGCTGGGAGAGGGCAATGATGGGGGTGCTGGGAGAGAGCAATGATGAGGGGCTGGGAGAGGGCAATGATGGGGGTGCTGGGAGAGAGCAATGATGGGGGGCTGGGAGAGGGCAATGATGGGGGTGCTGGGAGAGAGCAATGATGGGGGGCTGGGAGAGGGCAATGATGGGGGTGCTGGGAGAGAGCAATGATGGGGGTGCTGGGACAGAGCAATGATGGGGGTGCTGAGAGAGAGCAATGATGAGGGTGCTGGGAGAGAGCAATGATGGGGTGCTGAGAGAGAGCAATGATGGAGGTGGTGGGAGAGAGCAATGATGGGGGTGCTGGGAGAGATCAATTATGGGGTTTCACTTTGCTTGTACTGTAAAGCCTTGTATGTTTTCCGTGTGCACATAGCCTTACAGTTAATTGGGGAGAGTCACAGAGACTGAATAATTTATATTATTGGCTTGTGGAGATTATAGTTAATGGGGGGCACAGTGCTGCTTATCACTTTATATTTTGATTACTAAGTGGCTAATAGTATATTAATGGTGGGGTACATATCTGCAGTCAGGGGCGCAGTGTGGGGGAGACACATGTATGCATACAATATGTGACCTTGTTATTATCTAGGCTGGAGATCATCGTGACAAGATGAGTCGTGACTGGGAGATGTCGACATGAAGGTCTGACCAGACGGAGAAGAAGCAGCAGAAACCGACTCTGATCAGATGAGATGTCAGCGGTAAGTGCCTGGATGTAAATATTATTCTGTATCTGCACTGTGTGACTTGAAGTGATAATGTTATCTGTAAAATCCCTTAAGCCACATTCTCACATTTGTGTGAAATGTCCTTGTGCTGCCAGATTTTTTTATCGAGATGGTCCACGGACTCGTACAGCTTTATAGATCCATTCACACATCCATGAAAATCACGGATCTGAGAATGAGATCTGTGAGGGTCAGAGAATGTCCTGTTCTGATCCTATTTTGAGCATTAGAATAGGACATGCTCAATGTGTCGGTAAAACAGGGCAGCACACCGACACTCCACACAGATGCAGGAATGCAGCCTTATTATGTATAGCACAGTCCCTTAGTATATAGTGTACTCACTTATTATGTATCGCGCTGTCCTTAGTTATATAGTTTCCTCTTTTATTATGTATAACACCCTCCCTTATTATGTACCATCCTCTCTAGCTCTAGAGGCTCACAGTTGGGGGATCATACTGTGTTGGGGTCAGCATACTTTGCCCTGGGAGTTGAGGTGGGGTACATTAGGGCCATTATACTGCGCATGTGGAGAAATTCACCATGGGGGTATCATACTGTGTTTGAGGGGCCCTTTTATTGGCATCATACTTTATGGGGCAATGAAGGAGAGATCTAGGACGTCAGCAGGAGGAAAATTACTGTGTAAAGGATGGAAAGTTGTGAGATCTGATCTTTGGTGACCCCGACAATTATTTAATTTTTTTTTTGGGGGGGGCCCAATCAGAGCTTCTGCTATGGAGCCCCATGATTCCTATGTACACCCCTGTTCTGAAGCCACTCCTTTGTTATTTTAGCTGTGTGCTTAGAGTCATTGTCTTGTTGGAAGGTGAACCTTTGGGCAAGTCTGAGGTCCAGAGCACTATGGAAGAGGTTTTCATCCAGGATATCTCTGTACTTGGCCGCATTCATGTTTCCTTCAATTGCAACCAGTCATCCTGTCCCTGCAGCTGAAAAACACCCCCATAGCATGATGCTGCCACCACCATATTTCACTGTTGGGATTGTATTGGGCAGGTGATAAGCAGTGTCGGGGGTTCTCCACACATACCGCTTAGAATTATCACCCAAAAGTACTATCTTCGTCTCATCAAACCAGAGAATCTTATTTCTCATAGTCTGGGAGTCCTTCATGTGAATACTTATGACCATGTGATATTTCAGTTTTCCTTTTTTAATAAATTTGCAAAAATTTCTATATTTCTGTTTTTTTCAGTCAAGATGGGGTGCATTAATGAGAAAAAAATGAACTTTTTAGAATTTACAAAATGGCTGCAATGAAACAAAGAGTGAAAAATTTAAAGGGGTCTGAATACTTTCCGTACCCACTGTATATGTGGCGCCCATGCGGGTTCAGTCACCACAGAGGTACTGCATCTCACCCAGAGGTGTGGTATCTCACTCTCAGGTAAGGATAGAGTGAAGCCCAGGACCCTAACACCTGCATCCAACACTACACTGCTCCAGACCAGCAGGAGGGGCAAGATGCGTCATTTCCCTGCTGAGCCCTGTCCCTGGCTGGAGTGGGGGGGAACCAAAGTAGGGGGAACCATGTAGTGGGTGTGGGTGGAGGAAGTAAATCAGGAGAGCACTTGTTAGGGATAGTATATAGTGAGAAGCCATCTTGAAAGGACAGTTGAGTCAGTCAGTGGAGTCTGAGAGGAGAAGTAGAAGGAGCAGGAGCTCTGTAGGAGCTCTGCTCAGGAGGAGCAGGGCCTAGCCAGAGAGGCCCAGGACAGACTGAGGAGGAGAGGAGCAGGAGAAAGGCTCCAGGAACGGATGAGGGATCCCAGGAGTACGGGCAGTGCTGCAGGCCACCCGTACGCCCGAATCTGCCAGGCGGTGGAGGGATCAAGCCGCAGAGGGGACCGGCCCCTAATCAGTGAGAATTACAAAGTTCAACTGAAAACCGGAGGCTTCTGTACTTTCAGGGTGCAGTTGCCACAACCGCACTCAAGTCGCCAAAAAGGTGACCACACAGGATCCAGGGAACTCCAGGTTGCCCAGAAAGATCTGAGGATACCGGCTTGGGACATTGTTTTGCGAGGCGCAGTGCAAGAAGGGTGAGGCCCAGCGCAGGAAGAAGGGCATATAGAAGGGGGTCCTGTCACGCACTCTTGAAACACCTGGGAGTTTGCTGAACCCCTGCCTGGTGACCGCAGCGCGACGTGGGAGGTCGCAATCCGGAAAGTGTAACCTGAGGAACTTATCAACTGTGAGTAAACTCTGAAGACTGCACCCCACTGTCTCTGCGAAATTATTACTGCGCCATCACCCCCTGCAATACACCGCAACATCTTTAACATCTACATCTGCCCTGGAGCTAAGCTCTACCTGTGGAGAGCTAAACCAACTCTGCTGCATTCACACCAGCTCCAGAGGACCTGCTCCGCAGCGGCGGCTCCATATAGCCGCATACCACAGGTGGCGTCACGAAATGTATATAAGAACTATAAATCCCTTGTAAATATTCCCCTTTTGATTGACTGCCCTGGGTCACGGACCGGGTCACCGCCACTGTGACATCTCCCCTAGCAACGACCGGCCCGGCACCGAGTACCCCACGGCCCAGGGGGCGCGTCATCTTCATGCGCCTGTTTTGAATGGGGAGGGGGAAGTAAGCCTCTAATAGTTGCTTTTCCGATGCGAGAACTTTTTTTTTACAATTGAATTCCAAATAGTGGGGCATTTTAAAACCTTCCCCCAGTCTGCCTAAGATCAGCCCCAAAAACACCCTTTTAAATGTTAATATGCATAAGCCCATACACACTTTGCATTATGTACCATTGTTTAACTTATTTAATCATGAATTTATTCCCAGCTGAATGTGATGTCAAGCAAAAACCGAAGAAGGCAGCAGACAAGAAAGTGACGAAGCAAGCGGCCCTTGGGGCATCAGCCAAATCTACGACAAAGAAGCCCAAGCAGGACCTGATCAAACGTCAGCCCAAGGCTAAACCAGTTTCCTCGTCTTCCCAGGGTCAAATAGCAGGGTCCATTCTGTCTCAAGTTGTGGAGAAAGGAAAGTTTCAACCAATTAGTGACACAGTGATCATAAAAGCTGGTCAGAACTTGGATCTCCGCTGTAAGGGCACTTCTGTACGCTGGAACTATCCTCATTACTTGCAGGAGGATGATGAAGGAAGATTAAAGTAAGTAGAACATAAGTTCAAACAGGAAATATGGATGTGATGCTGAAGGTCTTCTTTGAGGACTTCCTTTATATAGGATCAGAAAGCTTCCGTTTTGGAGACCCCAAGCCATCCTTGAACTATGAGATTGGGTATCCTAATGACTACTATGAAATACTATATATGTCATTACTTCTCCTGGAAAAATCAGTAATTTGCCATCAACTCATTGCCCTGGTGGCTGCTTACTGAAATGATGAGACAACTCCTTTAAAGACAGTGTGTCACCCCCAAAATGGATTTTAAATGAGCTATACAAGGATATAGGGGATTTAGCCGCTATAAAAATCATACTGTACCTGTTACTGGTACAGTGCCTGAGAAAGTAAATTTGAATTTGTATGCAAATGAGAGGACTTTGGTGCACCCTTGGTGTGGCCAAGAGGACTTTGTTGCACCATTACACCCCTTCATTTGCATGCTGGGGGTTTCTATCCACTTCTGGTTAACAGCGATTCCTTTCAAGGTGAAGCACTGCCTAAAGTCACCACACTTACAGGTGTTTTGAGCTGGGTCAACAGAGGAGTCAGGGAAGAGAAAGTGCCTGCCAGCAGTGTCAGTGCGCAAGTGTGCCCATGCTTGCTGACTTTAGATAGCACTCACTCTGGGAAGTGATCACTTTAATCAGAAATAGGGGAAGCCCCCAACATGCAAAATGAGAGGAAAATGGTGCACCGAGCTTTGGCCCAAACCAAGGGTGCACCAACGCACCACTCATTTTCTCAGGAACTGAACCAGTAAGAAGACAGTACTGGTATGATTTTTATAGGGGCTAAGTCACCTAAATCACTGTATGGCTCATTTAATATCCATTTTGGGGGTGACAGACTTCTTTTAATAAAAATATTTTTGGTGCTCAAGGATAGTAAATGGGTTAATGGTATTGCACCCTGTGGTCAAGATTGGTGAAGAAGGTTATCACAACATCTCCAATGATCTAGGGTAAAATAGGTTTTAGTCCATATCCAAATAGTTACCTAATTTGTCTCAGGCTGATTTTAAACTTTCCCTGTATCCTACGCTTTCATAGTTGTCAGATTACAGTAGGAAATATAGGGGACTGTTTGGCCCACGGGCAAATACAGTTAGAAGATGGCCCCTGGGCCAAACGGCTGCTTGCTGCTTTGGAGATAGAAGATGGGCCTCTGTGAAGTGGTACAGATCACACCAGTGGTATGTCCGCCCTGGCTCGGCCATAATTTCACATTGGTCATCAAAAAACAATCTTCCCCATTAACATGGATGTTTAACTTAGTCCAGCATGCAAGATAAATTGACGAGAACCCATTGCTACTGTTTTATTCAGAATGGGCATTCCCAATCCAAGGCTTGCAACCACTGGATGTGCCTAGACATCTGCTGGTCTAAGGCCTAACTGGGGACACCATGCAGTTGTGTATGAATGTCAAGTCTGAGTAACCCCCAATGTTTTTTGGCTGTGGTTTATCATCCTAATATCCTTATAAATCAAGTACATGGGCTGCAAAGTTCTATTGTTTTGTCATTCTATCAACCAAAGAAAGTCACCCATGTGCAGTAGGTCACTTGCTTCCCAATATAGAGATATTCATTTTTTAATCAATTAGATAATTTTATCTATTTCATTAAAGGGTAAAACACTTTGAACGTTACAGTCAGCTCATCCTGATTAATGCCTCAGCAGCCGATACAGGGGAATTTGGCTGTGGTGGTTACCAGTGCAGTGGACATGGCTGCCATGATGGAGAAGAGAAAACTGGCAAGACCTTTGTGTTTGTGGCAGGTGAGCTTATAACATGACCACTGGTGTAAAAACGCAGAACATAACCTTACAATGAAAGGAAGTATACTCACCTATGGGCAACTGATGGTATGCTGTCTACTTTTAGCTGATTGGTCATAGTTTACTCCTTACACTTACTTTGTTTTCTCTAAACCTTTTCCTGTAGATCCTCAGGAACTTTTTGTCCCAACAGAAGACTATTACGTAGTTGTCCAGCTTCGAACACGACAGCCAGCATTACTTCCATGCCAAGTTACCAACCCACTTGCCAAAGTCTCTCTTCATAGAGAGTTTCCACCAGAGCAGATCCCTGTGGATGGGGTGAAGATTGCTTATGACCAGAAGAAGGGAATTGTCATATACCAGCCACAACCATCTCTTGCGGGATCTCTGTTCTGCATTGCTGAGCTCGGAAACCTTCGACAGATGTCGACCAAGTACATGCTGATATATGTGCACTGTAAGTGCTCTTGCCATACTCCACTAACATAGAAATATCAAATCTAACAACAACACAAGAATTAATTGCTCTTTAGGTCTCATTTTTCACTTACTCAAAAACCGAGTGTCATCAGGTTTTGATAGATAAATTACAAAGCTTCTCCGATTCATTGCAATGTTAATCATTGACGGCACACTGATGCCATCTGTGTGTTTTCCGTGATTTTCCCGTACCCATAGACTTCCATGACGCGGATCAAAAATAGACATGTCTCCATGATTTTTTGCAGACCACTCGGTCCTCAAAAAAAAACGGACATGTGAGAAGCTCCATAGATTATAATGGGTATATGTTCTATCTGTTAAAAACACAGCTAGAACACGTCCGTGACTCACAGACGTCGGCATGAGGCCTTACCACCAATCAAAAATAGTTCACCACATGTAATAAAGTATAAAACAAAATGATGGCCAAGTCAAGTGCCCATGGCAGCTAATCACTGACATCAGTGGTTATGTGTTGTCCAAAGTGGCATCTTTCCTGCAACCAGTGATTGGCTGCCATGGTCAAGTGGCAACTACAACATGTCATCACAAGTCTTATATTAAACAATTAGAAAGGATCGTTTGACCCTTGTGACCAGTGGTGTGGTCTCCAAATTTTGAGTAGAACTTTGGAGTGTAGGCTGTGACTATGGCACTCTTCAATTTCAGGTTTGTTAGGGTGAAAGTTCTCTTCACAAACCTTTGTCCCTCTCTAAATGCTTTTCACAATTAGGAAACTCCTGTTAAAGGGACATTAAACCACTGTCCATTTTTCACAGAGTGTTTGATATGAGAAACCTCCATCAGATCATAGTTTCAGCCGAGAAAAACTTGTGAAATTCTGACCAAACTATGATGGTAAAACCTGACATTGACCCAACTCTGGTGACAATCTGATAAGAAACATTGCTGAAGCTCGGATCTTTTTTGGCGTATGAGAGAAATCACTGACATCTGAATGAGTGGGAAAGTAATAATAAAATGCCCAATCTTCCCGTATAACCCAATATATGATATTTTACCACCATCCAACATCTTCAAGGAAGTTCTAGAAATTCTTATTCATCAAGTTTAGATTGAACCACACATGATCTTTAACTATTCCAAGAGGCGTTCAACAATGTTATGGATCATAAACATTTTTTTGTAAGAATGACATTTAGTTTTACCACACTTTACCAAAAACCCGTGCCACACAGGATTAGGAAGACATGGCTGCTTCCTTCCCAAAAAATGCCACGTGTAACCACAGGTTGTGTTTGGTAGTGCATATTAGCCATGTTTCCCCCATTCTGTACAGCCCTTCTAAAGTTTTATTCAGATGTCTAGGTTTTTTTGAACACGGGAAAAAAAATGACCGTTTTCATTGGTGAGATGATCAGATTTTCATCCATTTTGGGTCGGTGTGTCATTTTTTACCATTATTATGACACCTGTTTATTTCATATGCAAAAAAATGTAATTCCAAGCTTCAGCACTTTGAGAACACATGGACGGTATCCGTTTGCTGTCCATTTTTCACAGACTTATTAATTTAGATCGGTGACATGGATCAAAAACCCACATTTTTTTTTGTGGACACCTGGTGTACAATAAAACATGGACATGTGAACAGCCCCACAGTCTATAATGGGTATATAATCTATCCATGAAAAACACGGAGAGGACACGAACATGAAAAGAAGCCCAGCTGCTCAGTAGGGTGACCCCAAGAACAATTCTGATTTTGGTTTCTCTACAAAAAAATGTTCATACAGTCCCAAAATTAGGCATCATGAACACAATTTGTTTTGAGGATTTATTTTGTGTGGATCTCAATTCAATGCTATATCTCCATTTTTAAGGAGAATATATTATATAACAAAGATGTCATAAGGAATGATCTTAAGTGCCCTAAGAACTCTGAGGGCCATCAAGAAGGTTGGATGCATGTTACAATAAACCCTAAATATCATCTTCCAATGTGTTCAATAATTCCCAGTTTCACCGAGCAAATTGGTTGTTGAGTGATGAAGTAAAAAATGTTACTAGGAAGATAAGATTTCAATTTCAAAAAGTTGTATATTTTTTTGCAGACCCATCAGCCCCACCCAAACCCACCATTGAAGCATCAGTGAAGTCAATACGAGCAGGAGAGAATTTTATTGTCACCTGTACCGTTTTAGGAGAACTGGAAATCAGTGTGGAGTTCACCTGGGAATATCCTGGGCAACAGGTAAACGATAAGTGACCTGGGCGTGCTGGAAATTGTAGTAATGCAATCATGATTAGATCTTTAAAGCCATAGTCATAATACGACCATTGTCTCTCTCGTTCTACAGATTGGCAGACCTCCTTATGTCCGGGAGAACACGTCACAGGCAAGACGTGGAGGAACGTTAATGCAGGAGTCTGAAAGTATTTTGTATATTGATGAATCTCGTGCTGTGGATGATGGCACTTATACCTGTACAGCTCAAAACTTACAAGGGAGCACGTCTGTAACCACCAGGGTTACTGTCCTCCCACCAACGTCTACAACCCGAGTAAGAAACCAAGGATGAGACACCTAGGACTCTGTGTGTATGGGGTGTATGGAAGTTTAGTGATGTCATTAGCTCTTTGTGACCGACAGATTTGTTCATAAAATAAAATTTGTCCTTATATTTTGAATATTTTTGAAAGACTGGTTCTACAGTCTCATAATAAACACATTCTGAATGTACTATATTGTATCCCCATGTGGCGCCCTGCTGTGCATTGGTGCCACAGATCCCAGAGGGGTGCATGGACGCATTCCTCGACAAGAGGCCCTTATAGCATTCACACACCTCCACCTTCCACCTCAGACCACCAGAGGGAGTCCGTTAGGGATATAAATAGGGAAGGTGGAGCTAGGCAGCTCAGTCTGTAAGTCAGTCTGCTGCAGCCAGAGAGGTTGACAGGTCAGTACGGACTCAGTGAGCTCAGTTAGTGAGCCAAGGGCGTGCCGACGCCAAAGGAGCGGTGAAGAGTAGCGAGGCTTACTGCCAGTGTGAAGCCTAGTGAGGGCCCCGAGCGCGGCCGAAGGCAAGTAGAGTAAGCGAGCTACATAGGGGGCAGAGGAGCTTAGCCAGCTCACCCCAAGACCATTTACCGGACCCTGGGTCTGCGTCTGCAGGGATTCCTTAGGCCCAGCAGAAACAAGCGGAACCCCTGGGGTAATATATGTCCCAGGAACACCAAAAGCTGACTGTCATACCAGGGTCAGGAGTCACAGAGGCCCAAGAGACCAGGGAGTGTGATCTCCATCAGAAGGCCCTACCACCAGGTCAGCCGGTGCAAGACAGAGACCAAGTTAGGCCTAGCTCCAGGCAGGTCATAAACTTATCAGGAAAAGGCAAGAAACAGGAGGCCCCACACCCGCTCACTGGGGAGAGTCCTGATATGCACCCTTCACCCTACAGTGCCCTGGATCGTGCCTGAAACACCACCAGTAAAGGTACTGAGGTGAACTCCGGTGTGCGTGCCTATTCTTCTACTCTTCCTCTGACCCGGCTGGGTCCCCTCTGTCCTGCATCCCTTCTCCTACGCTGCCCTGAGGCCCCGCTCCACCTGTGGGGAGCCGCACCAACTAAGCTGTCTGAACACCGGCCTCAGAGGACTGTCGCAGCGCTGGTGGTCCTCACCAGACACCACAGGTGGCGTCACGAACAATTTCCCCCTTTCCCATACACCTTTACCCCATTCCTTGCTTTTAAGAGTGACCCCAGAGTACGGGCCAGGGAGCCGACCACCGCGACATCCCCCAAAACTAACAGCAAGGCCCGGCGTCACGAACAGGATTCCGTGCCCGCTGCAACGACGGAGTGTTGTGCCCGTTGCCACCGGGTACTGTGCGCCTTTAATCAGAACTGTGTATTTAACTGTGGCGAAGATCGCCACCATTGTTGTGCCGCCGAGCGGGAAGAAGGGCGCAACCGCGGGAAACTGAGAGGCGTACCTGCTGAAGCGCGTGAAGCCCCGGACACGCCCCACGCCTCGACGTCAAACCAGGAAGCGCCAGGTCCTGGAAGGAGCCCCGGTGAGCGCTCTGACGTAGGACGCAAGAGACGCAAAGGCCCTGAAGGAAGACCGTCACCAGCGGAGCTGCGGCCTACCGGAAGAAAAGAAGGTAGGCCACGGTACGCTAGGGGGGCGCCAGAATGTCCGAAGAACAGCACAACGCCGGAGTACCGGTTAACCGGCAGGGCTTGTAACCCCTGTCATACCCATGGCCCTACCGTATATCCCTGGAGCGAAGTGGCTCCCCCAGTACAGCAGCAAACCAGATACCCTGTCTGGATTCAAAAGGAAAATATGCGGTATACTGGACATGTACTCTATGACAGGCAAGCAAAGAGCCGCTGTTGTATTGGGACAATTGACTGGTGCTGCGGAGCGAGAAATAGAATCCTGGTCGGCCGCAGACCAAGAGTCAGCGTCCGCAATCTTTAAAAAGTTACAGACTGTCTTTGAGAATCGTACTGAGACAGACCTCCGGATGAGGTTCTACAACTGCTCTCAGCAACTGGAGGACAGTGTTCGGGACTATGCCTGGTGGTTACAAGGGGCCCTGCGAGCTCTGAAACAGGTTAGTCCAACCAGCAGCGATAATGAAAATAAAATGCTGAAGGAACAGTTTATCCGGCGACTGAGGTCTCAGGAGGAGAGCAGGACTGTGCGTTGGTGGTCCCTGGATCATCCAGATGTCACCTTTGACACCCTTAAGGACATGGCTATAAAAGGACTGCAGCCCCTGGGAACAACTGCTATGCAATGTTACCAGGGTGGGGCCACCCCAGTGCCTGCAGCGTCCACCTTTTCCCCGGTGGCTGCTGAAGCCAAGGTTCCAGCAACGTCCCCTAGTGAGCTGGACAGCCTGCGCTCTGAAGTGCGTCAGTTGAGCAAAACCCTGACCACTGTACTGAGTGCCCTGCAGCTGCGGACGGAGCCCGAGGAGGACGGAAGGATCCTGCTAGCCGACAGCCCTGAGAATGTCCCCTGGATGAGAAGGAGGAGGAGGACAATGCCACCCCCTGGGAGGACCAGCGACCAACGCCGCCCGCCGAAAGACCCTGTCTGCCACTGCTGCCACAAGACAGGTCACGCCGTCCGGAGCTGTCCTTTAAACGAGCAAACCCTGGGGCCGAGGGCCGACATCCAGGAGTAGACCCCCCAGGCCCATTAAACTGATACCGCAGGTTCATGGGAGGAAGACCTTTCCTGTCCATCGTGCTGGACGGCATCGCGACACCCGCTCTGGACACAGGATCTCAGGTAACCATCATGCCTGATGTCCTCTACAAGAGGTTCTGGTCCATAGACGAACTTCACCCACCAGATCCAGATCTTTCCGTGTATGCCTCAAACGGCCTCCCCCTTAACCTAGCCGGGGTTAAGGATGTGGCCGTAAAGGTGGGAAGAGTGGAACTGAAGGACCAGGGACTAATTGTAGTAGAGACTAATCCTGATGATACAGACTTGTATTTGGTACTTGGCACAAATATTGTTAGTAACTGTTTGGGAGAAGTGTTGTTCTTGCTCCAACAGATAGCTGACACTGCCAGACCAGGGCAGAGAAGGGAGCTCCAGAAAGAGATCCGAGCCCTTATGTACCAGCAACAGGTAAAGCTAACAGGCGGTAAAATTGGTAATGTACAGGTGACAGACCCGGTACCCATTGTGATTCCCCCGATGAGTGAAATGCTGATTAGGTGTAGAGCAGCAATAGGTCTCAAAGGACGGAGCTACCAGGCGGTAGTAGAGCCCCTTAGCTCGGAGCATAGACCTACACTCTTGACTGCCAGAGGGGTAGTGGATGTACGCAATGGGAGGGTGCCCGTACGCCTCCTAAACTAAGGGGAGGACGAGGTTAGATTACCATGCTACGCCACTGTTGCCAAACTGTACACAGTAAATAACAACTCCATACACACGGCGGAGTCCTTAACCTCATCAGAAGAAGTAGAGGATAATGACCCAGCAACCCAGGTGGAGGATTGGTGTCAACAGCTCCATGTTGGGACAGACACCACTCCAGCCCATCAGAAGCAGGGTGTACACCGGGTGGTTCAGTAATACGCGCAGGTATTCAGTAAGCACCCACTTGACTTTGGGAGGATTAAGGGGGTTCAACACCATATCCCCACAGGTGACCATCCACCCATCAAAGAACGTTACAGGCCTATACCACCAGCACACTACCAGAAGGCGAAGGAGATGTTGCACGACATGAAGAAGGCAGGGGTAGTAAGGGATTGTTGTAGTCCCTGGGCAGCTCCCCTAGTTCTAGTCAGGAAAAAGGACGGAAGCATGAGAATGTGTGTAGATTACAGACAAGTAAATTGCATTGCACATAAAGATGTGACTCGCCCCCTGGGCCGTGGGGCACTCGAGACCGGACTTCAGGGCAATGCTGGGAGTAGTAGTGGCGACCCGGTCCCGTGGCTCAGGGTGGTCAGACCAGTGGCAGCCTTCTATATGTTTTAGGTAATGTCCGACTACGCCACACGTGGGTTGCGGTCAGGGAGGACCGCCGCTGCAAGGCAGACCGCTGAGGCTGGTGTTGGGGATGCAGCAGGGAATAGTACAACTCCCCACGGGAGGAGTGTACTACGCCTGTATGGCTTGCGACTCGGGCCTTAGGTACCTGTAGCTTCTCCGTGCTGTACCGGTCCCTCTGTGTGGCGGAGCCTCCAGGCTTCTTGGCCAAGGGACCTGAAATTCCTTGCGGGTTGGTTATCTGCAGGGCTTGCAACCCTGACAGCCTCGGACCCCAGTGTCCGGTTGTGTGGTCTCTCTCTGCCACGACCGGCTCTCGTCGCCTCTCTCCCTGGCTTTCTGTTCCTCCTTTGCCTCCTGGACTCCTCAGCTGCGGCTGACCTGTCCCTCTCTTCTGGGAACCCTTCTGGATGCTTCAGAAGTGGGTCCTGGTGTCTCTAACCCTGCCCTCAGTACCAGTTTTTATAGGGGCAGCCTGCTCCCCCTATTGGCCTGGGACAGGAAGTGCTGCATGCAAATGGTCCATGACCAGAGAACCTCCCTCCTGCTCTCAGACACAGCCTTATAAGTTTGTGGCATCCAGGCCTGGGGTGACACATTCCCCCCTAGGAAAGCTTAGTACTCCCGGACTAAACAAGAAACACGATACAGGGTATAAATTATAACATAAACATAACAGAGAAGAAAACAACAAACAACACCACATATTGAGTTCTTTAGGTCACAGTATGGCCTGTGACCAGGTGTCCATTTCACCCAATAAGGCGAAGTCTCAACCGGTGCGGGGACCTGTCCAAAGCAAACCCCAAATGTTGGCCCTGGGCGTGGCTGCAAGGCGAAGCAAACTACTTTGGACCACTCGGGACCACGCCAGACAGGTTTTTCTTCCTTGGCCGTCTTCGCAAGAGGCACAAAGTGCAACTATTTACAAGGTAGTTCCGGTTATCCAAAGTTCATAACCTGTCAGTCCATATATCTAGACAAACTGGAGAAAACACTATTAGTTACAGGTAACAAACATATTAAATATATACATGGTACATTTAGATCTTGTACCTATATCCTCCAGCGAGCTGGTGTTTGACCCCTAGTGCTCCTGGTTGACCTCCTTAACCCACTGTCTGGTGGTGGACTGACTTGGCTTTCCCCACTATCATTGAGGGTACAGCTACTAGCTGGGTGTACAGGCAGGGCAGGCAGCTGTCTGCGGGTCCTTTGGCTTACCGCAGGCATGGCAGGCTCACTGTCAGTACAGGGCTGACTCTCCTGGTCTGCTGGCGTGGGTTCTTCCACTTCTGGGGCCGCTTGCTCTTCTTGTTCTTCCGGTCCTCCTGTAGGCTCCTGCTGGGGAGGCTGAAGGATGTGTAGGACGGGTACCACTATTGCACCATTTATCTGAGTCCAGGTCCGGGGGAACTCTCCGAGAACTGTGCTGATCATCTCTTCCTTGTCCTCTGCGGGTTCAAGGTCATCTTGATCTTCACTTGGACTCTGTAGTTGCTCGGGGCACCGTTTTAGGTAGTCTCTGGAGACGGTGCTAGTGGTTTCTCCTCCATCCTTGGTAATCACACATACCTTCGGGTTGTCGTGGTCGGACTGCAGTACTGTGTACGGGTCTCTCTCCGACTGGTCATCCAGCTTGTGTAACCTTCTCTTCCGCTTCAGGACCTGCTCACCAGGTTCCAGGGGACCAGCAGGGGCGTGTTAGTTGAAGAGCCTCTCTTGCTTTTCCCTCGCTTGAGCCAGACTCCTCTCCACACTCTCCTGTACCTTCTTGTACTGTAGCCGCCATTCCGTATCCCAGTCCGCGTCTGGGGAGGTGTCCTCAGGTGTCAGGACTCCCATTTCCAGGTCGATCGGCAGCTTACCTGGTCTTGCTCGCATCAGGTAAGCCGGGGTGCAATTTGTAGCATTCACCGGGATATGGTTGTACAAGTCAATCAGGTCTGGCAGTTTCTCCGGCCACAGGCTGCGTTCTTCCAGGGGTAACGTCTTGAGGAGATCAATGACGATATTGTTCATCTTCTCACACAGCCCGTTGGTTTGCGGGTGGTAAGGCGTTGTCCGAATCTTCCTACAGTCGTAGAGGTTGCAGAACTCCTGGAATACTTCAGCCTCAAACGCTGGACCTTGATCTGTCAAGACCTGTTCCGGATACCCATGTGGACGGCAGAAGTGTTGCTGGAAGGCTCTAGCCGCTGTTTGGGCTGTCAGGTCTTTAACAGGAACCACTACCAGGAACCGGGAGTAATGGTCCACAATTGACAGGGCATAGACGTAGCCTGACCGGCTTGGAGCCAATTTCACATGGTCCAGAGCTACCAGCTCAAGAGGCTGCCTGGTGACGATGGGCCTCAAGGGTGTCTGCTGGCTGGTACGGTCCTTCCTTCTGAGGTGACATGGGCCGCAGTCCCTGCTCCAATACTCGATGGCCCTTCTCATGCCGACCCAGTAGAACCGCTCTCTCAGTAGAACTCCTGTTTCTTCCACCCGAAGTGTCCCGCTCTGTCATGGTAGGCCTCCAGGACCATTGCTGCATCTCGCCTTGGGACCACTATCTGCCAGGTCAGCTTGTGCGTCCGGTGGTTGACAAGCCTTCTGCACAGCTTACCCTTGTAGAGGAATAGCCTGCTTTTCTCCTTCCATATCTGCTTGGCTTCCTCTGGAGCGTCCGGGCCAGGGCTAGCGTCTTCCTGGGTTAAAATGTCTTCCACCAGGCGCATTGCAGGGTCGCTATCTTGCGTTTCAGCCCAGCCGTGGTGGGGTAAGGGATTGAACATGACGGTGGTTAAGTCCTTGTCTCTTACCCGGTGAGAATGCTGAGTGGCCCCATACCGGTGGAACGCAGGGAACTCTATTTCCTCCAGCTCTTCCGAGTCGTCTTCTCCTTCAGGTAGGTGGGGCATTCTTGATAGGGCGTCTGCGTTGGCGTTGGTTGCCCGCCGGGTATTTGATTGTGAAGTCATAATTGTATAGCCGGGCCATCCACCGCTGTTCTAGGGCACCTAGTCTTGCATTGTCCAGATGTGTCAACGGGTTGTTGTCCGTGTACACGGTGAACTTTGCGGAGGCCAGGTAATGCTTAAACCGTTCTATGACGGCCCATACCACTGCCAAGAATTCTAGCTTGAAGGAGCTGTAGTTCTCCGGGTTTCTTTCAGTGGGCCTCAACTTCCAGCTGGCATACGCGATCACCCTTTCTCTGCCCTGTTGGTTCTGTGACAGTACGGCTACCAGCCCCACATTACTGGCATCTGTGTGGAGGATAAAAGGCTGGCCATAATCGGGGTAGGCCAGGATCTCATCCCCCGTGAGGGCCATCTTCAACTGGCGGAAGGACTCCTCTTCCGGCTTGTCCCACTTGAAGGATGGTGTTACGGGGCCGGGTGATGGAACCTCTGTGCCGAGGTGCAAGGAGGGACCTAGAGGGGCGTGACTAAGTATCCACCCGAACCGACCCTGGTCGTAAGGCAGCTAACGACACCGTGACCAGGGAGGATCCGGGCTGAGGGACCAGGCGCTACTCTGGGGACGACCTTGTAAGAGAGCAGGTGGCTCCCACGGGTCAGATGGCTGGGACTGACCGGTATGGCGGATGGACACGTCAAGCAGGCGGAAGTCTCTGGTAGCTGGCAGGTGGACACAGTTCGAGAAAGCAGGGCAGGTAGCAGTCTATAGGTTTTACCAGGAAGATGGTCACAACAAGTGACGGCAGAGTCTCCAGGCAGGCTGGCAGGAAACAGGCAGGTGCTCCCCGGTGAGCGGGCAGAGAGACGAGGCGGGTAACTGGCAGGTAACTGGTGGGCGCTCCCAGATGAGCGGGCAGACAGACGAGGCAGGTAACAGGCAGGTAACTGGTGGACGCTCCCAGGTGAGCGGTCTGACAGACGAGGCAGGTAACAGTCAGGTAACTGGTGGACGCTCCCAGGTGAGTGGACAGACA
This sequence comes from Phyllobates terribilis, assembly GCF_046119375.1. Lineage (NCBI taxonomy): Eukaryota > Metazoa > Chordata > Amphibia > Anura > Dendrobatidae > Phyllobates > Phyllobates terribilis. The sequence goes on along the minus strand of NW_027362770.1, from coordinate 134,189,969 downwards.
GACGCGGCAGGTAACAGGCAGGTAACTGGTGGACGCTCCCAGGTGAGCGATCTGACAGACGAGGCAGGTAACAGTCAGGTAACTGGTGGACGCTCCCAGGTGAGCGGTCAAACAGACAAGGCAAGTAACAGGCTGGCAGGCAGGGCGAGGAGTCAGGCTAGCAGCGGAACCTGAGGGCTGAAGCACAGGTGAGACACAGTGCCAACAACTTTGCTCGGGCACCTCCATTTTGGAGGAGGTGCCTTATATATGGGAAGTCCTCCGGCAATTGGCCGGGGACCCCTTAGGACGACGCGCGCGGCCCCTTTAAGAGAGAGGGAGCGCGCGCGCACCCTAAGCACAGTGCCCGGGAAGGAGTGCGCGCCGGCAGCAGCGAGGGAAGGAGCGCAGGAGGACACCGCGCGCTGAACAGGAAGGTGAGAGGGACGGCGTCTCTGCCTGGCAGGGGGCAGAGACGCCGATGCTACAGATGGCTTGTGACTTCTGGATTTAGATTGCCCTATCAGGAGGTCCTGCATAGGGGCTGCCATCTTAGTGAACCCGGGGATGAACCTTCGGTAGTAGCCTACGAACCCGAGGAATTGCCTCACTTCCTTGATGTTAGAGGGGCTGGGCCAGCTCTTGATGGCTGTAACTTTGTCAGGGTCGGGGGTTACTCCCTCTGCACTCACCACGTGTCCTAGGTATTGGACCTTCGGTTTTAACAGGTGGCACTTTGAAGGCTTCACTTTCAGGCCGTAGCCTGCCAGGGCTTCGAACACCTCAGCCAGGTGTTTTAGATGGTCCTCGTAAGTCTTCGAATAGACGATCACGTCGTCCAGGTAAAGGAGGACCGTCTCGAAGTTTCGGTGCCCTAGACAGCATTCCATCAGCCTCTGGAAGGTCCCTGGTGCGTTGCAGAACCCGAAGGGCATACAGTTGAACTCGCTCAGTCCCATCGGGGTGGTGAAGGCGGTCTTCTCCTTGTCAGCCTCTACCACAGGAACCTGCCAGTACCAGCTAGTAAGGTTCAAAGTAGAGAAGAAATTAGCTGATTTTAGAGCTGCTAAAGACTCCTCTATCCTAGGTAACGGGTACGCATCTTTATGGGTGATACGATTGATTTGTCTATAGTCCACGCACATTCTCATGGTACCATCTTTCTTTTTTACCAAAACCAAGGGAGCTGCCCAGGGGCTACAGCTATCTCTAATGACCCCGGCTTCTTTCATTTCTCTCAGCATACCTTTGGCGTTCTGATAATGTGCAGGGGGTACAGGCCTGTGTCTCACTTTTATTGGCGCGTGGCTCCCCGTGGGGATATGGTGTTCTATCCCTTTTACTCTGCCGAAGTCTAGCGGGTGCTTGCTAAAAATTCTCTCGTACTCCTGAACCACCCGGTAGACTCCTTGTTTTTGGTGCAGGGGAGTGGAGTCAGCACCCACATGGAGTTTCTGGCACCAGTCCTCCTTTTGTTTCTGGGAGCCATTACCCTCTGCCTGTGGAGATGGAGGCAACGGTTCCACGGCCCTGATAGCTTTGTGCTCAACAGCAAACAGTTTGGCAAGTGTAGCGTACCTGGGTAGGTGTACCTCCCTCTCCCCAATGTTGAGAATGCGAACGGGCACCCTCCCATGATGGACATCAACCACCCCCCCGGGCTGTCAAAATGGTGGGCCTGCTGTCTGAGTACACGGGTTCTACCATGGCTTGGTAGTCTCTGTCTCTCAACCCGATTGCAGTTCAACACCAGATCATCATTTCACTTTTGGGAGGCATGGAAATGGGGAATGGGTCACTCATTCTTACGCTACCAATCTCACCACCAGGCAGTTCCACCTGCTGCCGTCTAATCAGGGCTCTTATCTCTTTCTGGAGGGCCCTCTGTTGGCTGGAGCTTGCATTCATCGCCACCTGCTGTAAAATCACAATTACTTCTGAAAGACAGTTTTCAATTACATTAGTACCCACAGTTATTTTAGGGTGACTTTCACGACGGTCAATGTCCACAATGATCACTCCCTGTGCCGGCAGTTCCACCTTACCAATCTTGATGGTCATCTCTCTGAACCCCACCTGCGGCACGGGTTGGCCATTGCTGGCAATGATGCTTAAGTCATCGTCTGGGTAGCGGGATCCTCCTCTGTAGACGCCACGGGACATCCTCCGGACTGGAAGCCAGCTCGATTGGTCTTGACGGTTCCACCTGCAATGACTGTATGGTCCTGGTTAATGCAGCCCCCACAAGGTCTGCGGGGTAGGGCGCTGCCCCCTGGTGGTAAGTGATGGCAGGGCGCCGGGAAGCTACAGCACCACCTGCTGTGGGTTCTCTGAGCACCCGGATGGCCCGATCCTTGAACTGCGCAAAAGTCAAATCGGGGTTCTGTAGGACCATGAGGCACAGCTGGGTTCTGTGGGCGCTGGACAGCAGACCATCTATGAACTGGTCAGTCAACAGTTTATCAGAGTCCTGCACGCTACCAGGGTCAGCTTGTTTGATAGCTCTCAGGGCTTCTTGCAGGTTCAAGGCATAGTCTCTGTTACTATCCTGGGCCCGCTGCTTACAGCCATAGAACCGCATTTTGATTTCTGCTGAGGTACGGGTATGAAAGGTACTCCGCAGCCGGGTCAGAATGTCCTTTACTGTCCTTTTCTCTTCATCTGACCATGATTTCACTTCCCGCTGGGCTGCAACGGTGAGCTGCCCCGTCAGAATGCTCACTTTCTGTTCTTCTGTCAGGGGATAAACTTTGAATAAACTGTGCAGGCTTTCCCTAAAGTCAGTTAAGGTATGGGGTCCCCTGAGTATTGGGGTAGCCAGGCTGCTCCGGGGATGTAGGGCATAGAGAACGGCATCACCGCCGTTGCAGCTCCGCCGGTTGTAGAGGGCCCCTCCGCGTCTGTCATCTTCCTCCCCCCTAGTTAAGCGTGGCCTACCTTCCGACGATCCTCTTCTCTAGGCCGCGGCTCCGCTGGTGCTGCTCCGTGTGAGGACCTTGCGTCGTGTCCTGGTGACGTCAGTGTCGCTCTCTCTCCCTTCCAGGACCTTGCGCAGCGTCGGTGCGTAGGGCGGGGCTTCAAGTCTCGCGCGCTTTGGAAGTCCACGCCCCTCTTCTTCCCGCGCGGCGTCCTGAAGATGGCGTCCGATGGCGGGAAAACGGCTGAAGATGGCGGGAAACTGCTGAAGATGGCGGGAGACGGCTGAAAACGGCGGGAAATGGCTCCGGATGGCGGGAAACTTCTTTTTAAGGTACGTGTACAGTCTTTTTCAGGCACGCAATACCCGTTGGTGGCGGGTTGGTCACAATCCTGCCCACTACGCCAAAGCTGACTCACCCCCTGGGCCGTGGGGCACTCGAGACCGGACTTCAGGGCAATGCTGGGAGTAGTAGTGGTGACCCGGTCCCGTGGCTCAGGGTGGTCAGACCAGTGGCAGCCTTCTATATGTTTTAGGTAATGTCCGACTACGCCACCCGTGGGTTGCGGTCAGGGAGGACCGCCGCTGCAAGGCAGACCGCTGAGGCTGGTGTTGGGGATGCAGCAGGGAATAGTACAACTCCCCACGGGAGGAGCGTAGCCTCAGGGCAGTGTAATAGGATGTTGGAGGTGATGGTGCGGGCGCCGCAGTAATCACACAGAGTCCAATAATGCAGTCCAGGGTCTTTTACTGCAGAACTTATCACAGACCCACCAGGAGTACAGGGTAGGAATGGACCTGGGTGTCTGAGGGCATTCGGGTGAGCTCCACTGGCCAGGGTGAGTGGGTAGGCCTACCGTTCTCTCTCTGCCCTTGCTGACTATCTCCCCCTTTAGTGGTATGATAGCCAACGTCCCTGAGCTTGCCTACGCCTGTATGGCTTGCGACTCGGGCGTTAGGTACCTGTAGCTTCTTCGTGCTGTACCGGTCCCTCTGTGTGGCGGAGCCTCCAGGCTTCTTGGCCAAGGGACCTGAAATCCCTTGCGGGTTGGTTATCTGCAGGGCTTGCAACCCTGACAGCCTCGGACCCCAGTTTCCGGTTGTGTTGTCTCTCTCTGCCAGGACCGGCTCTCGTCGCCTCTGTCCCTGGCTTTCTGTTCCTCCTTTGCCTCCTGGACTACTCAGCTGCGGCTGACCTGTCCCTCTCTTCTGGGAACCCTTCTGGATGCTTCAGAAGTGGGTCCTGGTCTCTCTAACCCTGCCCTCAGTACCAGTTTTTATAGGGGCAGCCTGCTCCCCCTACTGGCCTGGGACAGGAGGTGCTGCATGCAAATGGTCCATGACCAGAGAACCTCCCTCCTGCTCTCAGACACAGCCTTACAAGTTTGTGGCATCCAGGCCTGGGGTGACACAGATGCATACCCTTTACTTCTCCACCCTTGACCTCACTAGTGGGTACTGGCAAGTAGCTGTTGCTGAGGAGGATCGGGAGAAGACGGCCTTCACCAACCCGATGGGACTCTGCGAGTTCAATAGTATGCCGTTTGGACTTTGCAACGCCCACGGAACGTTCCAGAGATTGATGGAGTTCTGCCTGGGACACCACAACTTCGTGACTGTACTACTATACCTGGACGACGTGATAGTGTACTCCAAAACGTATGAGGACCACTTGAAGCACCTGGCAGAGGTATTTGAGTCGCTGTCCCAGTATGGGATGAAGCTGAAGCCCCCAAAGTGCCACCTGCTCAAGCGAAAGGTACAGTACCTGGGGCACATCGTTAGTCCAGAGGGAGTAGCACCAGACCCGGAGAAGGTCACTGCCATCCAGAAATGGCTGGAGCCGAAGAGCCTCAAGGAGGTAAGTCAGTTCCTGGGACTAGTCGGGTATTACCGGAGGTTTGTGAAGGACTATACCAAGAAAGCGGCGCCTTTGCAAGATCTCCTGGTAGGACAGTCCGGGAGAGGCAGAAACCTCCCGTTCCAGTGGGGTAAGGAGCAAGCTGAATCCTTTAAGGTAATGAAGGAGATCCTGACCGGCGAAGAGATCCTAGCCTACCCTGACTACCCTGACTACAGCCAACCATTCCTGCTGTACACTGATGCCAGCAACGAAGGATTAGGAGCTGTACTGAGTCAGAAGCAGAATGGCCGAGAGAAGGTGATCGCCTATGCGAGCAGGAAGCTCCACCCGACCGAGAGGAACCCAGAGAACTATAGAAGCTTCAAGTTGGAGTTCCTGGCCCTGGTCTGGGCCATCACCGAGCGGTTCAAGTACTACCTAGCCTCCAGTAAATTCACTGCCTTCACTGATAACAACCCCTTGACTCATCTAGAAACAGCCAAGTTAGGAGCCATGGAGCAACGATGGATGGCTCGGCTGTCAAACTACCAATTCACTATTAAGTACCGGGCGGGCCGCAAGAACGCCAATGCCGATGCCCTGTCCAGGATGCCTCACCAGTCGGACACTGAAGAAGAAGTGGATGACCTGGAGGAGATTGAACTACCTGCCTTCCACCGTAATGGAGTGGTCCACAAGCAACGAGCCTCCAGGAGGCATAGCGGTAAAACGTTAAACCCTTTGCCTCACCACAGCTGGAAGGAGACCCAGGACAGCGACCCGGTTGTCAGCCGTATCAAAGAGCTGATAACCCAGGAAGGTTCCTCCCTGGAGAAGGACGCGTCTCTACAAGCCAAGCAGTTGTGGAATGAGAAGAGCCGGCTGTTCATCTATAGAGAGAAGCTGTGCCGGAGGTACGTCAACCCCAAAACCCATGAGATGGTATGCAGATAGAGGTGCCCAAGACAGACATCCAGATGGTGTTGGAAGCCTACCACGATCAGGCGGGGCACTTTGGCTGGAAGAAGCTAGAAACCCTGCTGAAGAGTCGGTTTTATTGGGTAGGAATGCGCAGTTCCATTGAGAGGTGGTGCCGGAATTGTGGACCCTGTAGCCTCAGAAGAAAAGACTACAGCAGCCAGAAGGCACCCCTGCAACCCATCAAGACAACTCGACCTTTGGAGATCGTGGCCCTAGATCATGTCAAGCTGTCACCCAGCAGGTCAGGATATTCTTATGCCCTGATCATGGTGGATCACTACTCCCGGTTCCTGGTGGTCGCCCCCGTCAAAGACCTGACTGCAGAAACTGCGGCGAAGACGTTTCAGGCGTACTTCTGCAGGCCCCATGGATACCCGGAGCAGGTGCTGACAGATCAAGGCCCAGCCTTTGAAGCCGAACTGTTCAAGGAGTTCTGCCATCTGTACGGGTGTAAAAAGATCCGGACTACACCATACCACCCCCAAACCAACGGTCTCTGTGAAAAGATGAATAACATCGTCATCGACCTGCTGAAGACCTTACCACTAGAGGAGAGAAATCATTGGCCAGACCTACTATCTGACCTGGTAGATCTGTACAACCACATACCTGTGGGTTCCACCAATTGTACTCCAGCATATCTCATGCGAGCCAGACCCGGGAAGCTGCCCATGGACCTGGAGCTTGGTGTAGTAGAACCAGAAGCAGATATGTCCACTGAGGACTGGGACACGACCAGACAGGAGCAGTACAGAAGAGTACAGGCCTGCGTCGAAGACAGTCTCACTCGGGTAAGGGACAAGCAGGAAGCCCACTACAACAAAAGTGCACCCGCAGAACCCTTCACACCAGGAGAAGTGGTGTTAAAGAGGAAAAGGAGAAACCACAAACTTGATGACCAGTGGGAGAGAGAACCCTACACTGTGTTAAATTCAAGATTCGATAATAGGAAGACCTGCCTAATTAGTAGAGACGGAGGAAGAACGACTGCAACGGTGTCTAGAGACCATCTGAAGTTGTGTCCAGACCTGCTAAAGCCCCAAGAAGAAGTGCCTCTCACCGTACCGGAGTAGCCTAAAGAAGCAGTACTCCATACTGACTTAGGAGATTTCCCGGCAGATTGGCCTCAACTAGGAGAAGCAGTAATAATACCTGTGATCCAATTCTTTCAACAGCCAAAAGACCCTCCACAGCAAGTAGAGCATGTAAGTGCTTCAGAAGAGCCTGCTCAAGAAGAATTCCCGGAAGAAGGATCCCCGGTTGGAGCAGAGCAAGAAGGTCCAGCCAATGGTATACTTGCCAGTCCTGAAGAGAGGTTAAGGCAACCCTGCAGTTCCCCAACACTTAGAACTGACAGAATGGGAGGTAGTGCAAATACTAGTGCCTCACGCATCCCAGTACCACGTAGGTCGACACGTAGCACACAAGGTCAGACCCCTGTCAGATACAGAGAGTAAAGAAGGAAACTCTGACAGTGTAAATAGTTGCCCCTGGGGTATTATATTGTGTATTTTCATGTAAATGTATTTATTAACTTGTGTTTTGCCTTATAATGAAACGGTGAAATGGACACTTTCCCTTGTTGCCTCTAGTTACCCGTCAGGGTACATAAAGAACTTTGTGGCTGAGGACTATGTGCAGCCCAAAAACTGTTTGCTGTAAATAATTGCACTCTCTGGAGTGCCCCTTTAGGTGACCTCAAAACTAAAACCTGTCTGGTGTGGCACAAACGGAGGTCCAACACAGGATTGCCATGCCCTGCAGCCACCGCAGGGCCTACGTGGAGGGTTTGCTTTGGACAGGTCCCTCAAGCTACCAAGTACTTTAACCTGTGAGATGGACATCACCGGAAGAGACTTGAATTCTGAGGTTGCTTATTGAATTGTACATATCTATTTATTATTGATAATGTTTTATATGTAACGTTTAAGCAAGGTGCCTCCCATAAAGGGAAGAGTTATTGTTATTGTTGTTAAAAAAAAATTACTTCAATCCAGGAGTACTGAGCTTTGCTAGGGGGGAATGTGGCGCCATGCTGTGCATTGGTGCCACAGATCCCAGACGGGTGCATGGACGGATTCCTCCACAAGAGGCCCTAATAGCATTCACACACCTCCACCTTCCACCTCAGACCACCAGAGGGAGCCCGTTAGGGATATAAATAGGGAAGGTGGAGCTAGGCAGCTCAGTCTGTAAGTCAGTCTGCTGCAGCCAGAGAGGTTGACAGGTCAGTACGGACTCAGTGAGCTCAGTTAGTGAGCCAAGGGCGTGCCGACGCCAAAAGAGCGGTGAAGAGTAGCAAGGCCTACTGCCAGTGTGAAGCCTAGTGAGGGCCCCGAGCGTGGCCGAAGGCAAGTAGAGTAAGCGAGCTACATAGGGGGCAGAGGAGCTTAGCCAGCTCACCCCAAGACCATTTACCGGACGCCGGGTCCGCGTCTGCAGGGATTCCTTAGGCCCAGCAGAAACAACAGGAACCCCTGACGAACTATATATCCCAGGAACACCAAAAGCTGACTGTCATACCAGGGTCAGGAGTCACAGAGGCCCAAGAGACCAGGGAGTGTGATCTCCATCAGAAGGCCCTACCACCAGGTCAGCCGGTGCAAGACAGAGACCAAGTTAGGCCTAGCTCCAGGCAGGTCATAAACTTATCAGGAAAAGGCAAGAAACAGGAGGCCCCACACCCGGTCACTGGGGAGAGCCCTGATATGCACCCTTCACCCTACAGTGCCCTGAATCGTGCCTGAAACACCACCAGTAAAGGTACTGAAGTGAACTCCGGTGTGCGTGCCTATTCTTCTACTCTTCCTCTGACCCGGCTGGGTCTCCTCTGTCCTGCATCCCTTCTCCTACGCTGCCCTGAGGCCCCGCTCCACCTGTGGGGAGCCGCACCAACTAAGCTCTCTGAACACCGGCCTCAGAGGACTGTCGCAGCGCTGGTGGTCCTCACCAGACACCACAGGTGGCATCACGAACAATTTCCCCCTTTCCCATACACCTTTCCCCCATTCCTTGCTTTTAAGAGTCACCCCAGGGTACGGGCCCGGGAGCCGACCACCGCGACATCCCCCAAAACTAACAGCAAGGCCTGGGCACCGAGTCGTCCCCATCCCCTGGGAGCGTCATATCCCCTACACTAAAGGTCTAATAAAGTGTTGTATACAGCTGAAATTAGTCCTACCTGTATGCCTCCTGGATGATGCTATACAAATCATCTTTTATAGCTGCGATCTTCCAGGCTAAGAGGTGTAGGCTGCCCGGAAGATAAGACTGCCTCCGGTCTTCATTATACAAGATTCCTCTCTTCAGACGTCCCTTTGACATCATGTGTGCGTCCAGAAATTTCACACACTGACACACTGATGAAAAACACTGATCTCACCAGTACCGGTTTTTCACATACATTTTTAAACATGGACGTATGAAGGAAGATTTATGTCAAGCAAGGTGTGGGAAAGACTTAGTGCAACACAAAGGGAAGACAGGAAGGGAGCCCAGACTCTAGGGAAGGGGGGGAGTGGAGACCTCCTAGGTTGATCTAGCATCACCCTGTCTCCCCTAATGTCCCTGTATTGGCTCTTCACCAGTCGTCGCATGCGTGCCTCGCCCTGTCTTTCCCTGGCGTTTGGCTCAGGCTAGGGAAGGGAGGAGATGAGCACTAGCCGATCTTCACTAAACACTATAGACAACAAGGAAGGACAAACAGGGGGAAATTGCTTAGCTTTAGATGACTCCAGACAAATGCGCACACGACCTCAAGCTCCAGAGAGGACAAAGTACTGCTCCTGCTAAAGCCTTCACCAGTAGTAATGAATATCGCCGGCACCTCCCTCTAGAACACACCAGGTATTTATACATCCAGGCCAGGGAGTTAATTAGCCAGAAGAAGGTAGCCGCTGAGTCCAAGAGAGAGCGTCTAAGACATCTGTAATGTGTAACATCCCTGGCGGTGTGCTTGCATGGTGCACCACCTCCCACTATGCAAGACCGCAATCTTACCTGTCTGTTCAGTCTGCTATTCCTGCTCCAGTTCTTGCTGTATGCTTGTCACTTGACTGACTGCTTAGGGAAGCGGCCCGGTTACTTCCTGATTCTTGTAGCTGCTGTGGGCGCACCCCTTATGCGTCTCCAGCCTATTGCTGTGAGTTACTGGATATTTAATCCCCTCCACCCTGTAGGAGGTGCCTGAGCAACTCTTACCTTCAGAGGGCTCCTTACCTCTGATGTGCCAGGTCTCGTCCCGTCCCGTTCTGTTTCTTGCCTGTCCGCCAACCTGGGGGCTGTATTCCCAGGCCTGTCTGAACTATCTCCTAGCCTGTTTGTCCGCCTCTCTGGGGGCCGTATGCCCAGACCCGCTCCTGTATCTTGTTGCAGTGTCTGTTCCTGTCTGAACACTCTCCTAGCCTGTTTATCTCTATGTCCGTATTTTCCCTTTTCCTGCAGTGTCTGAACCTGCACCTAACTCCAACTCGTTGTCTCTGTACTTCTGTTTGTGAGTTTGGAGTCCACTCGCTACTTCATTGCAAGTACCTTGTGTGTATCTAGTTCTGCTTGTCCCTTCCAGTCTGTTCCGTGTGAACAGAGCCCTGTCCTCTCTGCTCTGCCTTGCTCACCGCTTCAGCGGTTCCTCTCTGCTCCGCCTTGCTCACTGCTCCGGCGGTTTTTCTCTGCTCTACCTTGTTCACCGCTCCGGCGGTTCCTCTCTGCTCTGCCTTGCTCACCGCTCCAGCGGTTCCTCTCTGCTCTGCCTTGCTCACCGCTCCGGCGGTTCCTCTTTGCTCTGCCTTGCTCACCGCTCCGGCGGTTCCTCTTTGCTCTGCCTTGTTTACCGCACCTGCGGTTTCGCTCTGCTCTGTTTGCTCACCGCTCTGGCGATTTTGCTCTGCTTTGCTTGTCTACCGCATCTGCGGCTCTGTTCCTGTATCCCAGTCTGTACTGGACTCTATCCAGCCTGCGCTCCAACCTGCTAGTGTCTCCCTGTCTGCATACCAGCCGTGCTCGCCAGTACCCACCTGTCTGCATACCAGCCGGGCTTATCAGTACCCACCTGTTTGCATATCAGCTGTGCCTGCCAGTGCCCACCTGTCTGTATGCCAGTCTAGCCTGCCTGTTCCTGCATTCCCCGGTGTGGGTCAACAGCTGTGACCGGGGTCTGACCTGGAGTAGCACCTGGTCCCTCTGCTCGGTTCCTCCTTGGTTCACGGAGTCGTTAGCCGCCATGCGACCTTGGTCGGATCAGGTAGATACTTAGTTACGCCCCTCCAGGCACTCCTCGGTTCATGGTACAGTGGGATCACTAATCACGCTCACGCCAGTCAGTCCGGGCGCGTGCGTAACATAATGCCAAACGTAGAGATCTCTTGTAACCAACTGAAGGGCGACTGTCTGTCTCTTCTGACACACCCATGACACTTTACATATGTATATACACACTATGTGATTTACATACTTGCAGTCTCATGCTGACTAAATGTGTCTGGTTTCTCTCAATGCACTTCCATTGAGAGAGGTTGAGCACGTCTAGTCGGCACGTGACCGTAAGTATGTAAATCACATACATGCCATCACATGAACGCCTGTTTGCTCTGGGGAATCCTGACAGTGTGCACACTATACGCTGTCACAATTCCGCAATCTACAGTCCCATAGAATGACTGCACATTTTTGTGTCAAGCCTGCGTCTGACGTCATTACTTTATATATATGACATAGATGTGTGTATATGTATACTGTATATACTGTATATATATTATACCCCATATTATGTATAGGATGTGTGGCACCCCTGCGGGGGATTACCACAGGATCCATAGGTGCAGGGAGAGATGTACACTTGGGCACACACAACACCTTCCACCCCAGGTCTGAGGGGAGGAGTCAGTTTCCAGGGAGACAGCAAAGCGGCAGTTAGTCTAGAGACGGGTGAAGGAGGAGAGACACAGAGAGCTGTTGGCTGAGGACCAGTTAAGCCCTGAACTAGGAAACAGGTCTGTGTTGTGAAGCGCCCTAGAGAGAGGGACGGAGGCTAGAAGGAGAAAGAAAGAGATAAATTATCCCTTTAGCTCACCCGGACACCGGAGTCCGAGATTGCTATTAATTCAGGAATAGCATAGAAAACCCGGACAGATCAGGAGGATCTACTCCCCCTGAAGAAGAAGGGGAAAGAGTTGCCAAACTTGACCAAGCATAGGACCAGGGGCCCAGAAAGAGAATTGGTAGCCCCAAGGAAAGGTCCTCATTGTCAGTTGTGGAGAAGGACCCCAAAGAAAGTGAAGGTGGCAGGCTCAGCTTAAGGCAGGACTGATCCCAAACAACGCACACAGTGTTAGAGGAGGCCTCACAAATCTCCAGAGTGAATATCTCTACCTGCACCGGAAACCTGGTCACCCTCCTGAACTGGACCTGTTACCGGACATCAGTAAAAGAAAGGTACTGAAACAAAGACTTAATGTGTGTGTGTGTGTGTGTGTGTGTGTGTGTGTGTGTGTGTGTGTGTGTGTGTGTGTGTGTGTGTGTGTGTGTGTGTGTGTGTGTGTGTGTGTGTGTGTGTGTGTGTGTGTGTGTGTGCCTACTTTGACATTACAGCCTATAGCGTTCGTACAAGCTGTATGCCGATCACCTCAGCAACCATACACAGCGCTGGTAACCGACTTTACCAGTTACCACAGGAGGAGTCAGGACACAATACTCCCATCATCCTGACCCCCATCCCTTTACTGACGGTCCAGGGCACGGAACCGGGAACCGACCAACCGTGATCCCCACAGAAGTAACCCATCCATCCCGGTATCCGAGTACCCCTACCCCGACCGACTCAGTTGTAATACATATATATAATAAACAGAGGTATATCGAGAGAAATATATGTACAGTTGAAACCAGAAGTTTACACTATATAAAAAGACACATATCCATGTTTTTCTCAATATCTGACATGAAATCAGAATAAACCTTTTCCCGTTTTAGGTCAGTTAGGATTAACATAATTTTTAATTTTGCCAAATGCCAGAATAATGAGAGAGAGAGAATATTTTAAGGCATTTTTATGTAGACGGCCAGCTCCGTACTTGCGACCGCCGTTTGCCGACACCAATAACAGCTGATTGGTGGGGGACCCCGGCCGATCAGACATTGATGACCTATCCTAAGGATAGACCATCAATGTAAAAGTTGTGGACAACCACTTTAAACCAGGACTCTTAACTGTATCTATGTCAGCCCTGATTAAGAAGGGGGCTGGCTTAGCTAATTCAGCCCGTCGGCCAACCCCCTTCATCACGTCAATGACACAGGGAGACGGGAGGTTCTTCTGTTGCAAACCATCACTATATGGAGGAACATCCACTCCAGGGACTCAATGAAGTGAGTTTTTTTTCCTTCAATCTGTCAACCTCTGTAACTGATGGAGGAATAACACAAAGGATTTATATTTGCTGCCAAATTGTAAATTATATATACAGTAGCCAGTGGCTACAAAATTATATGGGCTCCGTTTTACCTCTGTCGGCTGCAGATTTTATTCCTTGTTCATACATAGCGTGAAAACTTTTTTTTTTTCATTGAGATTTTTATGCAGAAAATTTGTCAAGCAAAGTGGATGTGGTGTCTAAAGACACTGTGAAACCGGGTGTTTTTTGGTGCATTTTTATTAATTCAATTATTACATTTTTTCTTATTAATAAAGGCTTCTGGGGGGAAACAGAAAAACACAAATTAGAAAAGCAGTTGCGTTTTTAAGAGCAGAATTAGGTTATGTGCCCACGTTCAGGAATTGCTTGCAGAAATTTCTGCAGTGTTTCTGCACCGCTTGGGAGCAAAAACGCATGAAATTTGCAGCGTTTTTGATACGTTTTTTGTGCATTTTGCCTGCAGATTTGCCATGTGTATTTTCCAATGCATTGTATAGGCAAAAACGCACGCGGAAACGCACAAAGAATGGACATGCTGTGGTTTTTTCCGCACGTGAAATTCGCTCAGGAAAATTCCTGATCATGTGCAAAGAACTTGCAAAATGTCATAGGGATAAGGTATGCAATGTGTTTTTTGCCCATTTCCGCGCTGAAAAACACACAAAAAAATGCACTGTGTGCACATAACCTTAAAGCTTTTCTGTAGTAAAAAAAAATGCATGAAAAATGCTGCTAAAAAATGCATCAAACAAAGGGGAAAAGGCACCAAAAATCAGAGCAGATTGTTATTACATATTTTGGCGTGGACACCTGCAGATAAAAAGCAGGAGGAAAAAACACTGCATTTACACTACCTGTGAACATTGGCCAAAAGGCTTATTCACACGACAGTACTTGGTCAGGATTCTGCATCAGCGTTTGCGCTCGTGCAGACGACCGTAGTTTCTGTCTGAGTGCGATCCATCCAAACAATCGGATCACACTCGGACCAATGTTATTCAATGAGGCCGTGCACATGTCTAGTGTTTTCTTCGGGCCGAGTGGTCCGAGGAAAAAAGTTACACCATGCACAATTTGCCTCTGAGAATCAAATGGCACTCGCCCATTCATGTCTATGGGTCCGTGGAAAAAAAAATCGAACTGCACTCGGATGACATCTGAGTGCAGTCTGATTTTCACAGACTGACTGAATGTAGAAGATGGAGAAACGTTTTTTTTTTTTTAATTCTCCACATTTGAGAAAAATGGTTTCCACTCTGGTCAAACTCTGATGATAGTGTGATTAGCATAATCAGACGGAGAACTCCGTCAGGTCTGCACCTGCACTTTGTATGCCAAAACCAGGAGGGATCTAAGGCCACGTTCACATGTTCAGTATTTTACATCAGTATTTGTCAAAATCAGGAGTGGAACAATCAGAGGAAAAGTATAATAGAAACACGTCACCACTTCTGTATTTATCACCCACTCCTGGTTTTGACTTACAAATACTGACGTGAAATACTGACCAAATACTGAACGTGTGAACATAGCTAGACTTGCATTGCCGATTTTGGACACTCAGATGAATATTGGACATGTCTCCATGATTTTGCTCGGATCACTCGATCCGAGGATCTGTCATGTGAACTGTTCCATAGACCGTCAGGTACGAGTACAACGTATAAAACTGGTATAAGAAAAACTGACCTGTAAATGAGCCCTAATATGAAATATTAGGCGCGGGCTTTATAATGGCTTATCACATATGTTCTCTAGAGCTGGTTCCTTCTATTTTGAAGGAAAAAATCAGAAATTATGATCGCATAATATCAAGTGTGATTTTATTAAAATCCTATGGGGAGAGGGGTAGAAATTGGCTGCCACATTTTAATACTTGCAAAAATTAAAACTGTTTTAAAAGTCACAAATTGCGGACGTCACTGGCCCGGTGCACTCATATCGGACGGGTCCAGGGGCTGCCTGTATTTACATGCTGCGATTGTTTTCACACGGACCACCTATGTCATCCTTTGGCCACACGGACAGCACACTAACCGAAAAAAGGCCAGTGACTTGTGTCATCATAGCCACCCCCAACCTAAAAATACATTTTTACACAGTGCATGTGAAATCTGCGCATTTATGCCCATCTCCTGTGTTATCACAGCCACGTTTCAACCATACGGAGACCGCCATGTTGGAAAAAGCTAAATCCCATGCCTCTTGGGATGGGAGATTCCGTAGTTTCACTGCTCTAACTGTAAAGAACCCTCTGATATAATGATGACATGTTTTGACAAACCTTTTTAAAAAGTGGAAAACAATAAACTATGTCAACTATGAAGGGTTTAAGCTGCTGAAGATTGGGGGTCCGCCCTGCACCTGATGCCACTTTATCTCTGGTCCTATCAGAGCTGCTCTGGGTTAGACACATTGTATAAAGCTCTGGTCTGTGGTGGCTGGACATACAGGCAGCTGCTGAGATGATGGGCTTGTGCAGAGTGTGGTTTGGGCTTGCAGTTGCCCTTTGGGCCTCTCGTTTGGGGTCACCAGTGTGTGCAGTACAGGATTATTGGGATGACCCTTCTCATCTTCAGTGTGGCTCTGATGCTATGGAGTTTTCTCTCCCTTCCTTGCTGGGGGATGCAGTATTTGCCTTGGCTGTGATTGGTAAGTGCTATATACAGGGTGGACAAAAAGTACATTTTCTTTAATCTGTATTTAAATTATTTGCCATTATGTATTATCTGAAAAGAAAATGGATTAGGGGGAGATCTATCTGTGAAAACTAGATCTGTGAAACTGGCTCAGCTGTCCTTAGCAACCAATCAGATTCCACCTTTCATTTTCCAAAGAGTCTGTGAGGAATGAAAAGTGGAATCTGATTGCTTAGGGCAACTGAGCCAGTTTCACTTTACAACATGCTTGACAAATCTCCCCCTTCATAACCTTATTACACTTTCTGTCCACCTACTTTTGGACCACCCTGTATAATGGGACATGAAGGCCCAAATATGTTGTGTGGGAAAGTTGCCCATAGAAGTCATGGGGGTTTGTAGGAAGCTGGGCTGATGGTAGTGACCAATCACAGTGCAGCTTTCACTTTGTAGTCTGCTCTGTATATGGCTTCTTTGGGAGTCTCTGGAAGAAATGAATACAAAGGGGATTTTTACATAGACTTTGAAGCAGATTCTAACAATATTGTGTTTAAAGTCAATGGGAGTATTGAGTAAAACCAAAAAAACTGAATACTCCAGTGTAGCTGTGGTCTTCTCCTTCTGGGGCAGGGATTGCAGGTCTACTAAATGCAGAGAACAGTGGCTTGTAATGGGTAAACTCAAGGGGGCCACCCCTAAAATGAATCCCATAAACTGCATAGTGCGGCTGTAATGCCCATAATGTGACTGAGACTAGTGACGAGCGTGGGTGCTCGAATAACATGTCTGTGGCTGCAGGATCTAAATGGTTAACAGTGTGGGGGTCTTCCTCTTTAAGCCCTTATCCGGAAGCGTAAGTTAAATGCAGCTGTGGGTGGATCGCAGTTGCTGCTGCTGTTGGGGCTCATATCAGCTGACATGTGCAGGCTCAGCGCCAGAGCCTGCACCAAATGGGGGGGGGGGGGGGGGTATGACGTGTCGCACTATTACAGCACATTCATAAAGGGGTTAATCTCGCTGGCACCCTGAGATCTTGTTTGTGGTGTCCTGTTTGCCATGGCCAAATACCACCATCTGCTGACTATAGCGGCCTGTTCAAGTTATCAAAATTTAGGTCTTTAATTCCTGAAGGCAATTTTGAATGTTGAGGGGTGCAGTTTTTAAAATGGTGTCACTTTTCGCTGGTTTCCAATGTATGGGCGCCCCCCCCAAAGTCACTTCAAAACTGAACAAGTCCCTATAAAAATACATTTTGTAAAAATGAGAAATTACTATTACATTTTTTTTTTTTTAAACAAAATTAAAACAGTTTAGAAATGGTGATGTAAAGCCAATACGAGGGAAATGTTAATGGTTTTTGTGTGGTCTGACTATCTGGATTAATAATCATTCATAGTTTGACATTTTTATAAATAAATGCAAAACATTGACCTAAATTTACCTTTTTAAAGTATGCATCACAAAAAAAACTAAATCAATGGGATATGTTGAGGCATTCCAGTTATTTCTACAGTGACACATGTCAGATAAGGGTTGGTTTTTTAGTAAGGTGTTAATGCACAGCAAAAAAATCACATTGGCATCCTAGTGGCTATATTGCTAATCTCCTGCCTGCAGATATAGGGTTAACCTGCTAGGAAGAATCAAGTTAAAGGGACCCCGTAATAATTGTGTCATTTATCTTTAATTTTTAAATGACAGGTTGCTTGTAACTCTGTAAACCCCCCTCCCCCTTCATTATGTATGTTGATGTCACTGAGCCTGCATCTTTCTTGGCACATGATGGCTGGTTTAATCGGCCATCATGTGCAATGACAGCTAGGTGTCTGCTGAAGACCCCTATGCCTGTCAATACAATCCTGTGTGAAAGCCAGCCCATGGCCAGCATTCATAACAGACCATGATTTTTGCTATGTGTATGAAATTGGATGACCACAGCTTGAAGTCCCCCTAAGGGGACTATTAATACAATTAATCAAACAAGTTTAAATGGCCCCATATAAAATAATAAATACACATTTGGCATTGCTGTATTCAGAAACATACAATTTATCAAAATATAACATCTGATTTGGTGAATGGCGTAGCAAAAAACAAACTTAAATTGTTTTTGTTTTGTTTTTTTTTCCCTTGTGGCTGCTACAACATTACAATAAAAGGTGATCAAAACGCCAGATCTACCCCAAAATGTTATAGTTAAAAACTAACTCGGGGCCCAAAAAATAAGCCACCACACAGCCTCGTCTTGGAAAATGGTGACCAAAGCAGAGTTTTACAAAAAAAAGTTATATATGCAAGTGGTATTAAAAAGAGAACTTGACTATTTATTTTTCTGTTTGCCAGTAACTAATCTTTATTTTTATATAGCACTAACATATTCTGCAGTGCTTTACATACATTATCACTGTCCCCATTGGGGCTCACAATCTATATTTCCTATCTGTATCTCTTTGGCGTGTGGGAGGAAACCAGAGTACCCAGAGGAAACCCACACAAACATGGGGAGAACATACAAACTCCTTGCAGATGTTGTCCTTGGTGGGATTTGAACCCAGGACCTCAGCGCAGCAGTGCCAACCACTGAGCCACCATACTACCCTGTACCTACATGGTATCTTTCAAAAGTACAGTTCTTCCTTCAAAAAAAAACTCATACCACTACTTTTGATGCGGGAGGGGAGTGAGTAAGTTTATTTCTCGAGGGGGAAAAAATGGAAAATCTGCCATGGGTGAAGAGGTTGGATTCTCTCTGTAGCTGCTATACAACATGCAGTGACTGACATCTCCCTGCAATGAGCAGTAAGCATGGTTGTAATCTCTCCCTGGCACCACAGAGCAATGTGGTGTGGCTGCAGCGTGCTCACTGTATATTGAGCGGTAACTGACCCTATGCCTGAAAATCAGCAGCTACAGGGAGAATAAAACTTCCACTTTCTTCCTGTTGCTGCTGCTTTGGTAATCTGGCTGCACAATAGCATTGAACACTATCTGCAGACAGTTTCTGAAGGTGACTCGTTCCCTGTAAAGCAGCTCGGTGTGTAAGGGTCTTGTTGGGAAAGGAGGTACTTTAATGGGTTTGGCTTGATATCTGATGGGCTTCCAAAACAAACTCTCCTAATTGTCTGTTCTCCTTGATATCTGGCTATATGACATGGCAGCTTCATAATGGCTGCCAAGAACTTCTTAACTTCTGCTCACCTCAGTAGGACCTGGGCTGAACTACAAGTGAAGATATGCTGTCCTGTTGGCCATAATCAATGGAGGTGCTGAGGACAACACTTGAAGTAAATATGTTGACCCTTTATGTTGGAATGCCATTAATGTGCTATATCAATCACACTTATTATAGACCAGAATGGAACGTCTCATTATCTCCGTAACGACTCCACTTGTGGCACCTGGCTTAGACAGAAATCTGATGGCTCAATGGTGGTCGGGTTTACGTTTCATGGCTGTTATGTGCGAGAGGAGGTGAGTTGTAAAGGAATTTAGAACGTTGCAGAGCCTGCAGAATCATGAATGGATACTGACTGCAGTGAAACATTTTCCTCTAGCTCCTCCATAGACTTCTATGAGCAGCAACCGATGTTGCTTATCCAACCAGGAGAAGAGATTTGATGTATTAGAAGTCTATCGTCACTGAACTTGTGCAGTTATTTCTGTATAATTGGGACATGAAGCTTGTATCTTGTGGGCTAGACCCTTGAAGTATCTGGCTACCTCTTGAATTGTGAACCAAATTTATATAATTTTTATTGCAGAATGGCAACTATGTGGTGACTATCACTCTAGGAGAAGTTCTCCAGAACGGAAGATTCCAGTATCACAAGAAGGATCTGATATGCCCCATTCCCCTAGGTAAATGCCTATGACTTGAATCCTGTGACTTTCCTTAGAGTTTGTCAGAACACTGACTGTTCAAGCACAAATGCTTGGTATTGCCTTGGTGTGGCCAAACAATTCAATGCACCTCCTTGAGGGTCTGCCTCCTAATAGCCACCATGCCTCATAAGAAATCATCTTGGCAAGGAAACGATAATTCCAATGTCCACTCAACCTCTTGTGTAACTCCATTAGGCTTTGGTAAAGTACTGTACCAACTTGGGGTAAACTCTTTAAGACTGGCATTTTGTACACCTTGATTGGCAAGTGCATGTAGGCAAGATGTCCCCACCTTGGCTTTCTTTAATCTTATGCACCAGAATAAAAAAATTAACCAAAGTTGTGGCCTACCTTAACTTACAGTATTTCCATGTCAAATCTGACTTGGTCAAGCATATCCTCCTGTACAAAAACTTGGTGTCAAACGTGAGACTGTTAGGCTGGACTCGCTAACATTTCCTTTAACAGTTGGTGGCTTTGTCAAGGCTTAACACTTGAACCCTTGCAGAATGGGATTTTGGGGGTGCCATTGACTATAATGATGCGGACAGTCAGTATGCTCCATCTGCACCTATTAAAGGCAGGACTTGGTCTTCACTAAATCTCACTGCTCTTCAAAGGAGAAAACACTAAGTTTAAGGCTGGGTTCTTCTAAAGTTTGATCATTTCAGTGATCAAAAAACTCTTCTGACCTTCTCTTCCCCCATAGCTATGGATGCTCCAAGCCCAAGTGACTGCGCTTCAGTTCAGCCAGTCGACCGTCTGCCATGTGCCAATGACTCTATATCTAGAGATCTTTGTGAAGGACTCGGATGCTGCTTCTCTCAGTATGATCGGCTGCGCTGCTACTATGGAAAAAAGCGTAAGTTGAACTGCATGTAGTTATAATGCTGCATCTACTGGTCCCGATGGCAAAGCTGACTTTGTCATGATGGTCATGTTGTGATATTTGATGTATCTTGCGTGGGACTGCAGTGTTGCTTAAATTGTCAGGTGTTATCCATCTTTCATGTTAAGGGCCCTCTTCCCTAAACTATCAATGGTTTCAACCAACACTAATATGTATGGGGTCCTAAACTGGTTGTTGGGAGAAGATGTACAATTTTTGGGCCACCAGTAGAGATGACTATTGATGGTATTCTCAGATGCTCCTTTGGGATCCTTCAGTCTTATGAACTTGCTGACTAGTTAACTGGCCTTGGGTCTCAAAACAGGATTATGGCCAAAAATGGTAGTACTAAACTTCAAATCTTGCACATTACTTGCGTAGGTGCCATTTATCCAGGTATTGCTAAAATTCTTGGATGACCTGTGATGCTTCTCTATGCAGTGACTGCTTATTGCACCCCTGAAAACAAGATGGTGGTTGCTATATCCAAAGACCTGACGGTGCCATCCTTAATTTTGGGCTCTGTTTATGTTACGGGTGTGGACTCAACCTCCTGCCCAGAGATGAGAGTCGCAGCAACTGCATCATTCATTGGGTTCCAGTTACCCCTGTCCTGTGGAGGTGCAAAACGGGTGAGAAATGCTTAATTTGATTAGTGTCCGTCTGCAAGAAAGTCAAGTCTGTTGCCTGCTTTGCTCTATACCTGCAGCTGATATCCTATATAACTTTGGTTTTGCAGGTGGCTGAGTCCTTGATATATGAACGCACTTTTGTGGCAACTAACCGTGTAATCACCTGGCAGATGGCCTCCATTACTAGAGACAGTACAATGAGGTAGTAAAAGTACAACACCAGACTAATGAGATGTATTTGACAGGCTGTTACTAAGATGCTCCTCTCTAATACAGGGTGACTGTACGCTGCAGCTATGTTCATACTGGTGTTGTCCCTCTGCAAGTTGAAGTCTTGACTCTCCCACCGCCTCTACCTGTGTCCACCTCTGGTCCTCTTGTCTTGGAAATGAGAATAGCCAAAGGTAAGCATTTTTCTACAATTGTTTAAACCCATCAAAACTGTCCCATGATATCATGAATAATTAATACTACAGAGTAAGTGTAGTGGTGCACAAATCTGAAGAAAATGCTATCTAGTTGGGTCAAGGCTTGGCACAGTTTTTAAATAAGTCTACAGATCCAAGGTTCACAATCATGAGTCTTGGCATCATGACCTATGATGGATCACCTGATTCCTTTATGGGAAAAGTGATCACCCATGACATGTCTTGCAGACCAGCAGTATACTTCATACTACACTGATCAAGAGTATCCCATTGAGCGTGTCTTAAGAGATCCTGTGCACACTGAAGTTCGGATTCTGCAGAGGACTGATCCAAGCCTGGTTCTAGTATTGAACAATTGTTGGGCCACCAATTCTCCTGTCCCTACTAACAGGCTGCAGTGGCCGATCTTGTCTAACAGGTGAGGGTTGCACAGCAGTGGATAAAATCCTTTACCTGGTAAAGGTTTCCCTGGTGTAACTCCATATTGTGTACTTCCTCCTCAGCTGCCCTTTTCAGGGGGACAACTATCTGACAGAGCTGGTTCCTGTAGCCTCCTCACAGGGCATGCCTTTCCCAACACACTACAAGCGCTTCATCGTTAATGCGTTCACCTTTGTGGATGCAAACACCCAAACTGCTCTTTCTGGACTGGTAAGTGTCTTGTAGTTTCCTTTGCCATACACTTTTCTTTTGTATTAAAGCATCCCATGATGCTTGGTTTCAAACCACTTTTTCTAGCTAAAGAACTTTTTTGAGCAGGCAAAGGCTTAGCTGGCTCCTACTTGAGTTACTTCTGGCCAGCATCATTGATGCACTGGGGTGGCTTTGGAAGCACAGCTGGCATTGGATTTCAGCAATTCCTTACAGCTCCAGTGTAGTGCTTTCCTACTGGACTTGTAAGCACTGCACATCTATGGCTGCTGATGGTGTAGACAGTAGGGTTGGAGGGTTCCCCTTCACAATACCAAAACAATCTCCAGTTCAATTTAAATACACCTTCCCATCTGCTTGTTTTCCTTCAGTCTCCATGGAGCTGAAGAAGGGCAGGGGTAAATGGCAAAACAAGCAGGTGGAAAGTTGTAATTAAATGTTTGGCCCCACCATCAGCCATTCTGTGCTGATGGTTCCTTTTAAATGCTGCCCCAATTGGGGTTCACCTAATCATGGTGGGATGGCTATTGTGGATATATAATTTAATCAAAACGGTTAACGAACTACCCATGTTATATACATACTACAGGATACTTGCTCATTATGTTTAATCATGTAAAGCATCCATAGGGGCTCAAAACAAAATTGCTGGGATTTGGCAGAACAGTCGGCCACCTCATCCCTGAACACTATCAGAAGAATCGTGGAGACCTGGGGTCTCCCATGGGTGTAATGCTACTCAGACAAAACAGTCTGGAAATACTTTATT
Organism: Phyllobates terribilis; assembly: GCF_046119375.1. NCBI lineage: Eukaryota > Metazoa > Chordata > Amphibia > Anura > Dendrobatidae > Phyllobates > Phyllobates terribilis. The sequence goes on along the minus strand of NW_027362770.1, from coordinate 134,166,950 downwards.
GAACCACCAAATGGAAGGTATTATTCCACGGGGCTCGGGTCTCAATGTTTGTGCAATTAATCAATTTACATAGTTGGTATAGCAGGGGGACTCTTTAAATCAACATCTAGCTGGCTTTAGTACAATATGCAATTAGTTACTATGCTTACATTGTTTCACCTGGAGTCCATGTTCTTGACCAGCCAAAGAAACGCGCATGCATAAGGCAACACAAGCACAATAGTGTTTCTCTTGGCTTAAACTTAGATGTCTGGCTGATTAAGATTAGAAGCTGTTTCGTCAAATACCTTTCCTCTGTATATACAAACAAATTTACCATATGAGCTTTGATAAATCTCAGTTGGTGACTTCTCTGTGGTCCTACAGGTGTTCTTCCACTGCAGTGCTTCAGTGTGTGTTCCTTCTGCCACAGAGTCCTGCTCCATCAATTGTGCCAGAAGACAAAGTAGGTGGAAATTGGGCTTCACTCAACTGTCCTTGTGGTGGTGGAGGCACCTCATCTTCTGGAATGTCTGGTTTTCTGCACATCTTGTGGGGCTGATGTACATATTTGTCTTGCAGAAAGAATGGCTGACGCATGGGGGTCCGATGATGCTCTTACAACAGTGACTTCTGATGGGCCAATTGTGTTTAACACTAAACTAACTGAAATGGACAAGTGGCTCCATGAGGAGGAAGGTAAGGTGCTACGTCTAAACATAGGTTGGACCTATTGTACTGGATAACTATAATAGAAGTTACAAGTGTACATTGTTTAGGCATTGTCTAATCTGCAGAGACCATGTGTCAACCACCCTGTAGTCCACCTGTGACTACGTTCCTCATGAAGGAACCTAGTTTCATAGTGCCAAAGGCCCCAATTCACCAAGCAGTGTCTACCATAATCCTGACAACACTTGACTTTACACCGGCTAGGATTTATTGCATAAGAATCTGAAATGCATTATGCATAAACAGACTAAATGCAACATTTGTAGCACATGGTAGTTGAGTTGCCATCTTAATCACACAGCGCACCCTTCGTTAAAACTGCCACACAAACTCTAGCCTTAATCTATTGGTGTTTGAGTCCTCCTTGGCTTTAGGAAGTGTTGGTTCCGATGAAACCAAGTTGCGTCATGTATAGGCCATGTCTCATACTCATTGTATAATGTTTCTTCACAGGTCGTCGCTCTTCTGACGTTCTCGTGGCTTGGCTACAAGCAGGAGCAGCTGCTTTCGGTATACTCCTGGCTGTGTATTTTCTGGGGATTTATCTGTATCAAAGGAACAATAAATGTGTTGTGTCCACACTGAATCCTTGAATAAAGTGGAGTTTTCAGAAACTTGTCTCTACTGATCAACTTTGTACAATCTATATTTAAGCATGGCAGCCACAATATGGGTCCTAACAAACATACCTAGATAAACCAGAACTTGGACTAGTCCAGGACAAGACCTTCTTGTGTGGTTTGTTGCACACTTACACTATTTAAGGTTGCACCACCAAATGTATACAAGCATGTCTAAACAAGAAAGTGTCTTCACTTGTGCAAAATAATACAATGATTGGATTATACTTTTTTATATAAAATTTTGTATTTAACATGTTAAATTACATATCAATATAACATGGTTGTAGAAATCAGTGAAGGCCCAAAAGATCACACATTTGCACCCCACCCAAGGAAGCCTACGTGAAACGCACATTGGGGCTTTTGACACACAGGCACTTTATGGATGAGCATCCATGATGACTCATGCTATCATTTGTCTTACAGCAACCTAACTTTTTTGCCATATTGTGATTTTTATTTGTTCACTTTGGGGTTTTTTTTTTTTTTTTTTTTTTTCTTCCCATGATCACTTAAGTGTGCCTTACTCTTGAGTGCAATTTATCTCATGCAAATGGCACTGAATGCCAATTATCTTGTACATATGAATTTGCTCTTGTACTAGAAGTTACTTATTGCTTTTGTCAGTTTGTGTCTTCACTACTTTTTAAAACCATTTAATGACTTCTACAACCATACTAAATTGATACCTAGTTTAACAGGTTCACTAAAAACTGTTTGGGGTATACAGGTTTTTGCTCTCATTGGAAGTTCACCCACTTACTATAACTCAAACTTTTGTCCCTGGCTCTAGCAAATTCATGTAGTATAGATCTTTAAGGGGCACTCCCATCTAATTTTTTTTTTATCTTAACATGGCTATTATAATATTATACAACACTGTGTACTTACAATTGCTCACTTTGCCCTTGTATCCAGTTAATGCATTTCCACTTGGTCTGACATCACATGACTAAAAACAGACTTTTTCTACATGGAGCTTAGAATTTGGCTAGTAAGTCTCTTCCCTGCATGAGTCATTAAAAATAACACATTTTTTTTTTTAAAACTGCTACAAGTCCCTGGCAGCCTAGCTCCCTCCTTGCTTCTCTCCCTCAACTTCTTTTTGTCAAGTGTGTACAATTGTAGCTCTAATGATGACTCACACCATTAAACTAGACCTCCTGTTTCTATATAGAGCTTAAGATCAGACTAGCTGAACCCTTTTAATCAAATGTCATAGACCTAATGGAAAGGAGACAAATGAATGGGTTAGAAGTGCAATCTAAGCAACTGTGTAGAGTGCCATATTAAAAGGCCAAACACTAAAGAGGGGTTTCATTGTCTGAGGCATTACAAGAATTAACTTGCAAATTTGCATTTTATTGTACTTTTTTTTTTTTTTTTTTTTTTTTTCTGTACTGGTTGTCAAATTTGGCCCTTTACCCAAAGTGGGCTGATTTCTCACCCGAGCACTATATTTCTGCTTCAATAGACACTATACAACTAGGTGACCAAACAATTTTCAGGTGTCTTCTGTTTTTAAAGCTGCCACATCATTATATATTAGTATATGCAACAAGACACCAGGAGTATCTTGAAGCATCAAAAAGTGTAGGGATAAGGCAAGGGTGCTCCTTATCACCTCTCCTATACACATCAGTGAAAAAACATGTAGCATTACCTACAACTCCAGATATTAGTGGAGTTACTATAGACACATCACTACAAACTAGTATTATACACAGATGACTTACTGCTCTCTCAAACCCAACTATCTCATTTCCCTCAAGAATAAAGAAATTCAAAGATTTGTCCATGAAAGCAACTTGTCTACAACACCAAAAACAAAAAACCATGAACAAACTAATTTCTAACTTTCTCTTCAATGAAAGAAAAATAAAATGCCTGGGGGGAATTCCAGGAAACTTGGATGGTCTGTATCACTTAACATTTTATATTCCCATCCTTCAACCAACTCTTCAAAATCTAATGAATGATAGCTTGATACTGTCCTAGTTTGTATTAATGTGATCAAAAAAATGGTCATTTTGCCCAAACTTCTTTATATATTCCATATCGTTCCTATCTGCATTCCTCAGAACTTTCTCCTTTCTCAACAAAGCTATTGGCAAGTTTGTATGGGGTATGTTTAAGGCCTAAGATACCTCTTAAAAAATGTAGTAGTCTCTAGAATAAGGGGGTACTGCGCTGCCTGGTCCAAAAAAAAAAAAATCAATCTGATTCTTATGAGAGCAGTGGAATGGTTTAGATCTGTGGACCTCTCCCAGGACACTAACATCTCCTAATTTGGCTTGACAAAATACATGTACAAACTAAATTACCAATACTCAACACTTTTTGCAAGTCTTCTCATCACATAGGTTGGGTCCATTAGAGACCCCCGCTTGACAACCCAGATATTCCCCTGCTTCAGTTGCAGACTCATTTCTAATCTGTGATGGATCCACCAGACTTTGAGACATGTTCTCATGGGATCAGGCTCTTTTTCTCTCCTTTACAGAACTTGGTGGCTCTTCTTGTCCAGGCAGGCGTCTATCCTGGTGGGCATATTTCCAGCTCGGGTCATTTTTTTTTTTTTATAAAATCTCTGATATCTGACTAGTATAAAGGATGAACGCACGGTTTTAAACCTAATCACTCAAGTAGGTCCTTGTACTACTATCGTGTGTGTTTATATATCCTGCAATGTCCCTCTACTGGTGCTTGGAAGAAGGAATTGGGTAGTCAAATTTCAGAGTATTGCCAAAAAGCATTCATACGTTCTCACAAATGACCTATTACTTGCTGTTCTCAAGAGAAAAAACATTTAAGAGTCTACCTAGATGGTGGTGTTGCTCCACTATGCTACATGGGATACACCCCCCCCCCCCTTTTGCTGACTCTGTGCAGCAAAGTCCATGTAACATAGTGGGAATGCCCATTGGTTTGTTGGTTATGAAATTCAATGTTCTCACTGGTAGCAATCACACCCTCCACCCAAATAAACCTACTTTCCATTACTCTGGATTCAGTCTCAAAGGCAAAGAAAGCTATCCTTAGGCACTTTCTAACAGCTATTAAGTCAATTATTCCACGTCACAGGAAGTCCACAAACTCCCACGATGGATGGAAGAAGTTAACAATATTCTGGAAATGGACAACATGATTGCACATAACAATCGCCTCCCTTTTCATCACTGGTGGACATGTTGGGTATTCAGTTAGGGGAATGACCTGGTTATCAGAAAATACTTAATGTCATGGTAGATGGGAACCAGCACTTAAAAGGAGACCCCATTTTCTTTCCGCCTTCCTTTCTTTACATTCCTCTAGTATAAACTCAAAGCAAAGCCACGATAAGAATGAAAAATTCCCCCAAGATTCAAGAAAAAAAAACACAGCAAAAAAAAGGCGAGAGTGTTTACCTGCCAGATCTCAGAACGAATGCACTCAGGATGCAGCAAACCCATATAATAAAGATGCTGGCAACACAAGGGCAAAACTCTGAAGAAACAATCACTCACAACCTACCATTTCATGGAGGGGGTGATTGCTTAGTATTAAAATTGCATACAAAAAGGCTTGCATAGGTCACTGTGCACTACCCAGGTATGAACAGTGCCCTATGCAAGCCTTTTTGTATGTATCCGGCTTTTAGCCTATTAGTTACGCCATACTATTAGTACCGGGCAGCCCGCCTAATCTAAGTGCACCCCATGGGAACAGAGACACTAGTTTACAATGATGGGTCTGGCTGCACCCTGGAATAAAAAAAGTGAAAAAACTACATATACATGCGTTTCTCACAAAATTAGAATATCATCAAAAAGTTAATTTATTTCAGTTCTTCAATACAAAAAGTGAAACTCATATATTATATAGAGTCATTACAAACAGAGTGATCTATTTCAAGTGTTTATTTCTGTTAATGTTGATGATTATGGCTTACAGCCAATGAAAACACAAAAGTCATTATCTCAGTAAATTAGAATAATTAACAGAAAACACCTGCAAAGGCTTCCGAAGTGTTTAAAAAGGTCCCTTAGTCTGTTTCAGTAGGCGCCACAATCATGGGGAAGAATGCTGACTTGACAGATGTCCAGAAGGCAGTCATTAACACTACAAAAGGAGGGTAAGCCACAAAAGATCATTGATAAAGAAGCTGGCTGTTCACAGAGAGCTGTATCCAAGCATATTAATGGAAAGTTGAGTGGAAGGAAAAAGTGTGGTAGAAAAAGGTGCACAAGCAACCGGGATAACCGCAGCCTTGAAAGGATTGTTAAGAAAAAGCCATTCAAAAATTTGGGGGACATTCACAAGAAGTGGACTGCTGCTGGAGTCAAGAGAATGCCAAGAGTGTGCAAAGCAGTCATCAAAGCAAAAGGCGGCTACTTTGAAGAATCTAGAATATAAGACATATTTTCAGTTGTTTCACACTTTTTTTGTTAAGTATATAATTCCACATGTGTTAATTCATAGTTTTGATGCCTTCACTGTGAATGTACAATTTTCATAGTCATGAAAATACAGAAAAATCTTTAAATGAGAAGGTGTGTCCAAACTTTTGGACTGTACTGTATATATATATACACTGCTCAAAAAAATAAAGGGAACACTCAAATAACACATCCTAGATCTGAATGAATGAAATATTCTCATTGAATACTTTGTTCTGTACAAAGTTGAATGTGGTGACAACAAAATCACACAAAAATCATCAATGGAAATCAAATTTATTAACCAATGGAGGCCTGGATTTGGAGTCACCCCCAAAATTAAAGTGGAAAAACACACTATAGGCTGATCCAACTTTGATGTAATGTCCTTAAAACAAGTCAAAATGAGGCTCAGTATTGTGTGTGGCCTCCACGTGCCTGTATGACCTCCCTACAACGCCTGGGCATGCTCCTGATGAGGTTGTGGATGGTCTCCTGTGGGATCTCCTCCCAGACCTGGACTAAAGCATCCGCCAACTTCTGGACAGTCTGTGGTGCAACGTGACATTGGTGGATGGAGCGAGACATGATGTCCCAGATGTGCTCAATCGGATTCAAGTCTGGGGAACGGGCGGGCCAGTCCATAGCTTCAATGCCTTCATCTTGCAGGAACTGCTGACACACTCCAGCCACATGAGGTCTGGCATTGTCCTGCATTAGGAGGAACCCAGGGCCAACCGCACCAAGGGGTCTGAGGATCTCATCTAGGTACCTAATGGCAGTCAGGCTACCTCTGGCGAGCACATGGAGGGCTGTGCGGCGCTCCAAAGAAATGCCACCCCACACCATTACTGACCCACTGCCAAACTGGTCATGCTGAAGGATGTTGCAGGCAGCAGATCGCTCTCCACGGCATCTCCAGACTCTGTCACGTCTGTCACATGTGCTCAGTGTGAACCTGTTTTCTTCTGTGAAGAGCACAGGGCGCCAGTGGCGACTTTGCCAATCCTGGTGTTCTGTGGCAAATGCCAAGCGTCCTGCATGGTGTTGGGCTGTGAGCACAACCCCCATCTGTGGACATCGGGCCCTCATACCACCCTCATGGAGTCGGTTTCTAACCGTTTGTGCAGACACATGCATATTTGTGGCCTGCTGGAGGTCATTTTGCAGGGCTCTGGCAGTGCTCCTCCTGTTCCTCCTTGCACAAAGGCGGAGGTAGCGGTCCTGCTGCTGGGTTGTTGCCCTCCTACGGCCCCCTCCACATCTCCTCGTGTACTGGCCTGTCTCCTGGTAGCGCCTCCAGCCTCTGGACACTATGCTGACAGACACAGCAAACCTTCTTGCCACAGCTCGCATTGATGTGCCATCCTGGATGAGCTGCACTACCTGAGCAACTTCAGTGGGTTGTAGAGTCCTTTTCATGCTGCCAAGAGTGTGAAAGCACAACCAACATTCAAAAGTGACCAAAACATCAGCCAGAAAGCATTGGTACTGAGATGTGGTCTGTGGTCCCCACCTGCAGAACCACTCCTTTATTGAGGGTGTCTTGATAATTGCCAATAATTTCCATTTATTGTCTATTCCATTTGCACAACAGCATGTGAAATTGATTGTCAATCAGTGTTGCTTCCTAAGTGGACAGTTTGATTTCACTGAAGTTTGATTTACTTGGAGTTATATTCTGTTGTTTAAGTGTTCCCTTTATTTTTTTGAGCAGTGAATATATGAGTAATATCCAGCTCAAGTCATTAAGACTGGAGTATGAGACGCCAGTCTTACTGAATTGAGCTTATGAGTAGTGATGACCGGAAGTGTTCGCTACTTGAGTTTGCATCGGGTGCTCGAGTACGTGTGGCGCCCCGAGGGTTCGGTTACCATCGGGGTATTGCACCTCAACCAGAGTTGTGATATTCCACTCCCAGGTAAGGATGGAGTGTGGACCAGGGCTCAGTTAGCTGCACACATACATACACACTCACCCCATTTCCGGGGGACAGCTCGACGATGCTCCCATATAATTGCAGGCACAACTGACCATGTCCCTGGCTGGAGTGGGGAGGGGGGGAGAGAACCCAGTGATGTAGGAGCAGAGGGGACGGTTTCTGGAGCACAGGGAGGAGCTCATTGGGTGCAGGTCACCTGAGCTCAGACACAGAGAAGCAGATAAAAGGTGGGAGCCATCTTAGTTCAGTGTTCAGTACGGTAGAGAAGTGACAGGGAGCAGAGGCTCTTTAGGAGCTCTGCTCAGAAGGCAGGCCTAGAGGAGAAGGAGAAGGAAGGAAAGAGGAGAGACAGAGGAGTAGAGAGTCTCCAGAAACAAGAAGGCAGAAGGGACCCTAAGAGAGCAGAACGGACAGCAACCGTTGCAAGCCCGCGTGATAACGGGTGAAGGGTCAGGCTGCAGAAGGGTACCGGATTCCCAAGTTGGTGGAGGTAAATCATCCCTCAGCCAAGAACTGGAGGTCGTGATCATTTATTGGTGCGACCCCTTGCTACACCCGCTAGGAAGGAACCACATAGGGTCAGGGAAACTGGCGCCAAGTTTTACCAGAGAAGGCCCGAGGCAGCCGGACAGAAGCTTGGTCACTGGTGGGGCACAGCCAGAGGAAGGATAGAAGGGAGTTCTGTGCCACACTCCTGAGTTGCCTGGGGGTTGACTGAGCCCCTCACCTGGTGGACGCAGCTCGGCTCGGGCAGTCATTGCTGACAGAAGTGACTCGGATAACAACTGTGAGTAAAAGGCCTGAACTGCACCATTGGACTCTGTGTGATTTCTGCTGCGCCTGCACCATCACCCCCAGCATCCACCTACACTGCCCTGAGGCTACACTCTTCCCGTGGGGAGTTATCCTACCCCTGTGCTGCACACCAACATCAGCCTCAGTGGTCTGCCTTGCAGCGGCGGTCATCCCTGACCGCAATCCACGGGTGGCGTAGTCAGACATTCCCAAATCTAAAAATAGACTGCCACAACATTTGGTCTGACCACCCTGAGCCACGGGATCGGGCTGCCACTACTACCCCCAGCATCGCATAGAAGCCCGGTTCCGGGTGCCCCACGGCCCAGGGGGCAAGTCATACGCACTGAGGATCGCGGGTGCTCGAGCGACATATTCGAGGCCCGTATGTTTCGCGGCTGTTAAAGAGCAAAAATGTGAGGATTGCGCATGTATGTCAGGCAATCCCTGCAAGTTTTTTGGCTGCCTAACAGCCACAAAACATGCGGGGCGGTGTCTTGAGCACCCGCAAAGCTCGGGGCGTACCTGATGCAAACGCAAGTAACGGGCACTTCCGCTCATCACTACTTCTGAGTTTTCTAGTGGAAACTAGTGGGTTTTTCTTTTCTTAAAGCTGTTTGCTTTCCATAAGTGTTTTGCGAGAGTTTTTTTCTGAAGTGTTTCTTTGCAGCCTTTTGTTTGGACAATGCATAGTTTGGAGAGGTTTCATTCAGAATCAGCTTCAAAGTAGATTCGTGCACTATTTCTTTTCCAACCAGACTTTATTTTCAAAACCTGAAGCAGACGAAAAAACGTTGAAGGGATTGAACACGTGGACAACAAAGCGATTTTACAGCTGCAATTAATTTTGACGATTCTTTCAAGCATATTTTTGAGTGATTTTTCAGGAGTTTCTTGAATCAGGTCCGCTCGGAAAAAAAACTCCTCTAAAAACTTCAACTGCACATACCCTTAGAGCCCCATAGAGAAGATGAAGGAGGGATTGGCGTGGAATAGGCTGCTGAGAGCAAACTGAAAAGCATTATGTAGGTAGGAGACTCCGGAGACCCCTGGGGTTTGAGAATAGTCACCTCGTACAGGGTGGAGGGGCTTATGAGAAGTGTAGGCTGGCTGAGGAAGATTAGTGAAAGAAAACTAAGGCTTGCCTAGCAAATGGAGATGAGTGTACTGTAAAGTTCAGGGTTCATACCAGACACCTAGTGCTGAGCTCCGAACACGGACTTCTCTCGGAAGGCTGTTTTAGTGTTCGGAGTTCCGGGCAAAGTCCAGGAGGAGAGAGAGAATTTTACAAAACCAATGTTTGGGGCCCCTTTGACTTTTATGGGATTCGGGTTCTGGTTAAAATTTGGGTAGAGTTCTGCTACCCGAACTGAACTTTGGACTAAAGTTCGGTCGAACCTGATGAACCTGAACTTCCACGGGTCCACTCATTCCTATTAGCAAGGGCACTGGGGAGAAGAGACTTCCTTGTGCCAAAGATTGAGGAAGGGGTGTGCACCAAGTGTAGTCATGAATGGAACTGGAGTGAAACCGTTAAAGAGCTTTTCTCTTTCAGAAAATCTTCATTCACATCTTCAGTTTGTTATCAAAATAAAAAATTGCTCTTTACTCGCCTTCCCCCCAGGACCAGTACTCAGCTCTGGAGCTACTCCCGGTGTCCTGTATGGGCAGCAGCTTCGAGGGGGCGTTCCATCTACACTAGCAGAGCCGCTGAGCCAACTGATTGGCTGGCAATACTGGACACCGGAAGGGGCACCAGAGACTCAGCGCTAGATCTTGGGAGGGAGAGTAAAGAGCGATTTGTTATTTATTAACAAACTGCAGCCAGGGATGAAGATTTTCTTGAAGAGAACAATCCCTTAAAGCCATTGTTTCTGCCTGTGACAAGTATTGTATGAAAATATCTGCTCCTGCTATTAACTACATATTTTTATTCTGTCCCAAAAATTTACCTACTGGGACAGACTATTGAAGATCGTCAGACAGGACTCCATACAGGGTTGGACTGGCCCACCAGAGAACCGGGGAATCCTCTGGTGGGCCCTGGCTTCTCCTTCAGGAGAGTTCATAGTGCAAACCTTGCAACTGCTAAGGGGCTCTTGAAGGGAGAAAGGTGTGCCCTCAGAATCAAATCCTCTGGTGGGCCCAATGTTCTTCAGTCTGACACTGACTCCATACAACCCATTGGTGGGACATTCGTGGGAACCATTTTTAAAGTCACTTTTGCTTGGGCCTTTATTATTTGTGCCAAATTTATTAAGTGTTTGATAAATTTGACGCATCTTTACATATAACTCTTCTGTCTAGAAATTAATTTTCTCCTTTCTGGCATGAGCTTTCTTTGCAAATGTCACAAGTCTGGTTTCACCCTTATCTGCAAAGCTAACCACAACTTCTTTTTTTTACGTGCCAAAAGTAACAAACTCATAAAAAGTTGCCAATTTTTTCGGCTTATGAGATAAGAAAAATAAAGTTGCCGAAGCGCCTTGAATGCCCGAAAAGCCACTTGTGATTTGTGCTGAAAACAAATTCAGCAGATCCGGATTTTTGGTGTTGCGGACGTAATGCAACCTTGTGTATCCCTAGCCTAAGGGAATGTCCACACAGTGTTTTTTAGAGACTGAAAAATCTGGTGTAGTTTTAAAAAGAAAACCCATGAAGTTTCTGATGAGATTTTTAGCTAGGATGTGTCTTTTGAAACTTTTTTTTCCCACTCTATTTACGATTTTGCCTGAAACCCCCCCAAAAAATAGGATTCCCATTGAAATCAATAGTATTTAAGAGTGGAGCTGCTTCAAAATTCACATAAAAACGGCTTCAAATACTCTTCCTATTTATTTGAATGGGAAAAAAAAACACTTTACTGTTCATACAGCGAGGGTTTTGAGAGTTTTTCTGTGGCACCTGACTTCTATGAGATCGGTTCCACATGAAATGTCAAACCAAAACACTGGAAAAAAAAAAAAAAAAAAAAGTAAAACAAAAATAAAATGGATGTGATAGGGCCATGTTCACACGATCCGTATTTGATCAGTATTTTACATCGGTATTTGTAAGCCAAAACCAGAAGTGGTGACGAGTTTCTATTATACTTTTCCTCTGATTGTTCCACTCCTGATTTTGACTTACAAATACTGATATAAAATACTGACCAAATACTGAACGTGTGAACGTGGCGTTATATACCGGGATGAATGTGGGTGTATTTGACCCTGATGATAGACACCTGTCGGTACTCCCATCCCCGTCCAATCACAATGGCACCCTCCCCTCCCCCTCACTATATATAGGGCTGCCGTGCACTCAGTGGGAGTATTGGGAGCTATAGCCACAATGGGTTGGAGTAAGCAGCACCTGGGGCTGGCCATCTTGGTTTGGTGCTGTAGTTTCCAATGTTTAGTCTCTGGTCTCAGTCATTTTTTAGGTGAGGTTTCCAATCTGCAGTGCCGGCCCGCTTCTATGAGGTTTTCTATTCCTGCCATACATAATGATTTTGCTTCTGCTTTGATGGTGTTGGGTGAGTAGAATTATTCTGTTCTTTGATTATTTAGGATTCTTGCAAGATGGGGGTTGTGGGCCCTGATTCATCCATGCGGCTTGGTCCCTGGAGGTATGTAGTGCGTAGTTTTTTTTTTTTTTTCTAAAATGTTGCAACGTTTGAGTCCTACATTCCTGGCTGGGTTCACACATGGGCCCATGGCTTGGGTAACATGCATCAGACATCAGGTTGATGGTGAAATGTGTGCCCCTTAATGAATCTGGTACTCTTTCAGCAGATTATTCCACCATAAAAGATATTATGGACTTGAATTTTGCAGTGTCAGTTCAGACCTATTGATATGTCTGGACTAAATCTCTTTAAAGTATCAAACTCTAGTCCATAATTTATGCCAAAATGGCACCATAAACCCTTCTCTTCCCACCCAAAAAAAATAAAAAATAAATAAATGTACCACTTGCAGAGGCATATTTGGCTTCATCAGGTGCTCTCCATACATGCAGGCTATAGATCTATGTAGGGAAATATCTGCATAGATTATTTTCAATTGGGAAGCAGTTTTGCTCTGAGCCTGTATGTAGGGAAAATACCTGAAGCCAAGTGTGAATTAAGCTCTTAGTTACATTTGGCTTCATCAGGTGCTTTCTCTATATACAGGCTCAGAGCAAAACTACTGTTCCCACCCCCAATTAACTCTATATATCCATCTTTAACTGGGAAGTTTTGCTCTGAGCTTGTATGTAGAGTGCCTGATGAAGCAAAATGTGAATTAAGCTCTCTAGTCATACTTTGCTTCATCAGGAGCTTTCTCAACATAAAGGCTCATAGCGCAAAGCTACTTCCCAATTGGAGATATAGATTTAATTGGGGGGGGTAGTTTTTGTTTTGAGCCTGTATGTAAAGAAAACACCTGATGAAGCCAAATGTAACTAAAGCTCTTTAGTCACACTTGGCTTCATCAGGTGTTTTACCTGAATACAGGCTGGTAGAGCAAAACTACGCACCAATGTTGCCATCTATATAATATGGTGAAACTTGAATCTTGAATATCTACTTTTCCTTGCAGCTGACCTGCTATGTTGTAAATGCTGCAATACCAAATCCAACCTCCAAACAAGAGTGGCGCTGTTCAGCTTGGCTTTTTTTTGTAAATTCAAATTTTGGATATCTGATTGGGTCACCCAGTGGTTAGCAGATTCCACTGTATATGCAATTAAAGTGAAAACTGAACCCAAATGCTCAGTCTGGGCATCATTTCTAAGATTTTACACAACAACCCTAATAACTACTTTTTAGCTTGTCTCTCCCTTGATCCTACCCATAGTCGGAAATACAGAGCACCTGACCGACGCATGTAAACTCATGGCAGGACACTGCATACGACAAGCTTGATGACCAAAGTGGAGTAACATATTATTCGCTATGTAAGTTTGTGTCTTTTGTCTTCCAGATTCTAAGGGAAATTCTCAAGATCTGCACAATGACTCCACTTGTGGATTTTGGGTAGGACAAAATCCAGATGCCTCAGTGACCATTAATGCTGCTTATGATGGATGTTATGTCAGAGAAGAGGTAAGACTCATGACCACTTCTCATGTTACCCATAAGCCAATGCTTGGAGGCAATGACTGGCTTCACATGGCTGCATTTTGGCCTGTGGTACCCCCATGATAAACTGAGCTAAAATAAGATGTCGGGGTACCCCCCCACACACACACACACCAAGTGTCCTTCACTCAACCCCAAAAAAGCAACTAAAATGACAATTATCCCTTTAAAGGGAAACTGAGTGATCTACGTTCCTAACACTTCTGTGGCTCTTGTTTTAGCTTGGAGAATATATGATGACTCTGATCGTGGAACATATTAATAATGGTGAAGTGCAATACGATAAAAAGGACATCAAATGCCCTACATTGCCAGGTAACATCTCATTTTTAGGTCAATATCCTACATTATGTCTTAGAACTGGGGGTCAACTGATCATTACTCAAGTTCTATTGAGCCACTTTCAATATTTGGCAATTAAATGCCCCATAAACTTTTTAATATATAATACATGGGCACCAAATGCCACCCTAGTGCTTTACTCCTGGTTGGGTTGCCATACTCCTTATGGCCACTGTTGGCTAGGATAGTGTGAACACTGAATGGCGTCCGTTATGGACATCCTTCCAGTGACCACGTTTGGTAGCCACCTTAGCCCTCATTTTATGGAAGTATATCAATGGAGTAAAATCCCTCTTCTAAGTAACTAATCACTGGCTCCTATCCATGTCTCCATGACACATGGTCTGCCAAGGCAAAGACTAGTCGCTATAAAGGTTCTCGCCAAGCTCTGAAGCACTTAGATAACTGTTACCTTTAAGACAAATCCTCTAATATCAGGTAAAAATCATTCCTCAAACCCATACACATGCACAATGGGTGATGTCCTGACCACTGTTGTGGCACTCCAGAAGGTAGATGACATGTGTGGTTTCCATAAGCTTATGAAGATGCATGTGTGCAGGAATGACAATGGAAATGTGCAAATGAGTGCTGTCATAATTGGCTTGGTTGGCAATACTACTCTGAGCACCTTGAGTGTTGTAGTTTTGCAACAGTTGAAGTTAATGTTTAATGTCTTTCATAGCTTTGGATGCTCCAAGCCCTAGTGACTGTGCTGCTATCAAGACAACTGATCGTCTGCAGTGTGCCAACTCCTCTGTTCCTCGGGATGTCTGCAGTCAACTAGGATGTTGCTTTTCTCCTGGAGCCCTGCCCCAATGTTATTACGGGAACAAATGTAAGTTATAGGAACTAAAAAATTCCAGAAGTATCTGTCCATAAACTATTAAAAATGAGCACCATTACCCAATGACATGAATGGGGGGGCTGAGCTGCAACACCACACAACCTGTAGACTTTCATGGTGTTTGTTTGACTCAACTTCTAAACTCAATTGGTATACAGTGTTTACTGAAACCTTCCAAAAGACATGCCTGATCTGTTTCCTTGACTCCTCTTCCAGTCACTGCCGAATGTACTGATGATGGTCAAGTTCTGATCGTCCTTTCTAAAGACCTGACTGTGCCATCGTTGATCTTTGAATCTGCTTTTGTCCATGGTGTGGATTCTTCATCCTGCCCGACCCTGAGAACTGCTAAGAACTCGGCTTTTCTAATATTTCAGTTTCCCCTCTCATGTGGTGGAGGAAATCGGGTAAGACAGCAGTGAGGTCATTAAACTGGTTTTCACAACTCTAGATAACCTTGTGGTTGGTTCTTGGCTTCCTACAAGATGCCAAATGTGTAAGAAACTTGTAGCAGCTCAATAGTTGGCATATCTTCAGCTAGACATGGAGGTTTGTCATGACTTCTACGTTATCCATCCATTGGCAGGTCTGGGGTAACTCTATTGTATATGAGAATACAGTGGAAGCCACTAGGGATGTTAGGACATGGAAAGGCTCTTCCATCACAAGAGACAGTACAATGAGGTAAGATCAAATCTGTAACCCTGACAAGATCGTATGTACCTTATGCCATGAAGTTGCTATTAAGGCCAATTCCAGCTCTGACATTTTAATAAGGGTTTAAACTTCCCCAGAGTTGTGAAATGGGAGACTGTTTCTTGACACCAAATCAGACACACAACTTATACTGGTGGTTGAATAAAATAACTTGTAAAATCTACCTCCTTAGGCTGACTGTTCGCTGTAGTTATTCTCAGACTGGTAACCTTCCATTACAAGTTGAAGTGTTAACGCTGCCACCACCGCTTCCAGTATCAACTACTGGACCTCTGCTGCTGGAGATGAGAATAGCTAAAGGTAACGCTAAATGGTCACTGAAGTGGTGTCCAGAATCAAGGTGGGGGGTGTTGGGTGGGCTGGATCTGCTAAAATGAACCCCTTTATTGGCTTGTTCAATGCCACAAGTTTTGTGGTCCCTGCCAATTTTCTTAAAGCTCTGTTACAACTTCATGTGACAACCACTGGCATCAAGGATGCTTGTATTTATCACAAAACTGCTGAGGCCAGTAGTTGGGCATAGAGGTAATATGTACTGTATAACCACTGCCCAACCAACAAAGAACCACTAGTGGTATTGGAGCAGCATGGGTTTTGGAAAGATGAGTATATCTTGAGAAATTTGAGGTATACTAAATACTTCCATAGTGCTACACATAGCTTGCAGAAAATGTTGTACTAAATTGATGTAGAGGCTGAACTTTATAAACCCATGTACCATATCTGTCTCCTATAAGATTGCTATTCATCTTTTAGTAGCATCTATAAAATTGACCCATCATGGGTTTTACCTCTTACATTTGATATCTCTTGGCCTTCTGAACAAATCATCATTCTTGTCTTGTAGATGAGGCATATGTAGTGTACTTCATGGACAATGAGTATCCAGTAACTAAATTTCTAAAAGATCCAGTCTTCTTGGAAGTCCACATACTGAGAAGAACAGATCCAAACCTGGTCCTAATGTTGGATGATTGCTGGGCCACTTCTACTCCAGATCCCAAGCAACAAGTCCAGTGGCCTATACTTGTAGATGGGTAAAATCTTAAAATATAACTTCTAGGAGGGCACAAAAGCTTAACTTTATACAAAGGGTAACCAAAAGTTTATTTCAGATGTCCCTTTTCTGGAGATAACTACAGAACGAAGCAATACTCGGTTGGAACTCCCTCACAGAGATTGCAATACCCAACACACTACCAGCGTTTCATTGTCAACACTTTCACGTTTCTGGATGCAAATAACCAACCTTCTCCTAGTGGACTGGTAAAATGCCTTCAGCGTTTGTTTGAGTTTGAATAGAGGTAGTATGATGTGGTCTTCCATGGAGTTTGTTAAAAGACCTGAATGATCACAATATGGGGAGATGGAATGGAATAATATAACATGGGTCTAAAACTTAACATGCATTGGATCTAAACCAATGCCATGATACTGACTCTTCTACTATGCCTCCCAGGTGTACTTTCACTGCAGTGCTGCTGTTTGTGTCCCATCTGCTACACAATCCTGCAGAACCTCATGCCTGCAAAGAAAAAGTAAGGGGGTTTTACACTTTTTTTTTT
This sequence comes from Phyllobates terribilis, assembly GCF_046119375.1. Lineage (NCBI taxonomy): Eukaryota > Metazoa > Chordata > Amphibia > Anura > Dendrobatidae > Phyllobates > Phyllobates terribilis. Next base: position 134,149,882 of record NW_027362770.1, on the reverse strand, counting down.
TTTTTTTTCTGGACTCTATTATTGACTGACCAAGCATAACTGTTTTCAATGTTATCTAACTGCAGGGCGAGACATTGAGGAAAGTGGTGAGAAGATCATGGTGAGCAAAGGTCCAGTTCACTTCATTGACCCTAAAATACCATCACAGACAAAGGGTGACATGTCGGTTAGCATGCAAGGTATGTTGCCCCTTACCTGCTCATCTGGTGGTAGATGTCATGATGGAGAAACATGGGTGTTGCGTAAACCACCCACTTCTATGTTTGAACCATGAGTTCTATAATGACACCATTTTTGGGACTTGAATCTACCAGCAGGAGACATATGGGACTACGATACACAGAATGAAACCTCTGTACCAGATTTTGTAGATGCTGAAAAGGAATATCCTATGGATGGGGACTTAATTGACATAGCCAAGAATTTCCCCAGAAGAGTCAAAGGTAATGACGGCAACAAATTGACTTGTTTTCTGACTTTGTGATATGGGTCTTAATATCTAAATTTCTTTTCTTTCCAGACTTTGATTCAGATGGATCCACCCTGGTGTGGCTGAAAGCAGTGGCTGTAGGAGGAGGAATATTTGCTGTGACTGTTGCAGTACTTGGTGTGTGGCGGTGTCAAAGAATTCGGAGACCTACAGTGTATTCTGTAAAAATATGAATAAAGTAACATCCCCTGGAGACGGCTTTTTATTAGTGTATTCATCAGTTGGTACTACAGAGAACTAGATGTCAAACGTGGCATGAAAGGTTACTTGGCTAATCTACAGGTTCAATAAGGAAAGTTTTAGGTTTTTGTACACCTTTTCCAAGTAAGGTTACATGTAACCTTTACAAAGCAAATTGAGCTGCTGATTATTTGTCGTTTAAAAATATTGTGACCACTACATGTCTAACCCACTGATGGACAGCCAAAAGGGCCCTTTGAAGACCAATCTCATAATCAAAAATTCCACCTAATTTGGATCTTCAAATGGCCCCTTACCTCTTGGGCGCCCCTGTGCTGCCCCTGGTGTAACTACTCTTGAGGTTGCTTTCACACAAGCCAGTCTTCAAGCTATTCAGCCATCATTCTTGCACACAACTTTAATAGGTGACATGTCAAGTTCCTATGGGTGAAACAAGGTATAACTGCAAAAAAACTGTACAAAATGTCTGGTTCCACCATGTGGCTCAGCTACATGGTTTGTGTCACCATTAATGAAATTTGTTCCAAGGGCTAAAGAAGCAGAAATTTTGGATGGGACAATTCAGCTTTACCATTTATTGGTGAATGGCTTTAAATGTAAGGGTATACAATGGAGTTTTACCATGGAAAAGATCTGGTCTGTAAAGGAGCTGTGGGTGCAATGCCCAACTTATAGATAACTTTAATAATTAAACCATTCTCCTGTGATGACGCTAAAGCAATCCCTACATTGCCTAAATGTTTTTTTTACTATAAAGACTCTTAACTATATGAATGTCTACTATCAGGCAAGATGCACAACTACTGCTTTGCCTATCATGATGCATCTTATGTGGCTGTGAAACCCCAGACAAAGCCTTTGACTACCAGACAACTTAGGGCCCATAGGTTACTGAAGAGACCTTGCATTTATCAATGGAGAGTCCTCCTGATCATCCACATAAATGGTACTGCATTCTGTAAACAGGTCAAAGGATGCCACACAAGTATGTTGGATACTTCCACCTTTCTTTTAATGGTTCCCCTGCAGCAGGGATGGAAAGGTTGATTAACAGGGGGATGTGATGGGTCAAAGAGTAAATACCGTATGAAATATAGGAAGTTCTCTATACCATCTAGCTAATCTCTGATGCTGATAATGTTATGACTGGGGACACTATCACAATACTTCCCTTGTCTCTTCTAGGCCCTAATAGGGTCTCCAGGCTTATCCTGCTAGGCTGTAAGTCCTTCTGACAAAGTCAAGCAATACTCTCTGGGCCTCTTTCACACTGAGCAGTCGCTGTCCTGCCTGCTGCACTACCTCAGACCGCCCCCTGTACCTTACGTCAATGCTGGATGTAATGGCCAGGTCCACTCGTTCCTCTAAGTCACCACCTCTGGTTCGGGGGGACCCCCCCCCCCCCTGCAGGCAGTGATATCTGGGTGTTGACTGGTGTGGATCTGGACCTTGACTAGCGTGGTCTGGTTCAGACCTTGCCCAACATCATCTGGACCCTACTCATGGGCACACCATAACACTTGTTCAGGCCTATTGGCTCGATTTAGGATCTGAGCCTTGCACACACCAACTGCTAGTCTCACTGGTTGACACCAAATTATCTAATGGCACACTGGCCTTTTACATCAAAATGTGTTAGCAAGGCCACATGAGCCTGTACTCCGTCTAGCCTGTTCCTCCCCAAAACTCTTCCTCTTTCTGGCAGTTCCATAGGGTTCCAACCAGGCATTAGGTTGCAGTCTCCAGATGCAAATGCCAAATTGTGCTGGTAAATGTATCCTTTACAGTACACCCTCTAACATTGTGAGAAAATGTAAGTAGATTAAAAATTGGCTCTGCCACACTTTTACAAAAATGATGGGCTTTTGCTATGGGAGTTACTACTTTCTGATCTGTGAGGGACTAAGATCTTCTACTTGATTGCATATTGCTGCTAGTATAACCATAACAGCGAGTAATGTGCCATTTCAGTTATGTATGAGTTACTGGCATGTACATACTGGGGGTGAGACAGGGATGTAACAATCGGAGAAGACTGATGCAGCTGAATGATCAGTAATAGATGAGATCCAGCCCAATTATGCTCCGGCATGATGCCACTGGTAAGGAGCGACTAGGTCTGAATTGCTATTGAGATTTTAAATATTGCCTTAAGTTGCTGGTGACTAAGGACAACTATGTCCCTTGAAAGTTAAACTAGGCGCACAAAAATTCTTGGTGTCCACCACTAGCAGTCAAACAGAGCGGGAGGAGAAGCTGAACAACACAGTAGGAAAGCCTGCATCATAGCTAGCTTGCAAGTGGGGGTTTGCAGCACTCACTATATAACTTGTATTACAAGACTAAGAGGACTCCACAATCTACTGCTGTCTACATACTTTGTCCTGAGAAAGGGAGCTAATTCTCCCCGGCTGAGTACCACCATTGGATCAATTGAAGACCGCAACACTAAAGAGAATTTTTAATGATGTGGTGAGGAGACTTTTGCCCATTTCTGTGTACAACTATTAAAGAGCTTAGGTTGTTGACATCTACAAGATTGTTATAACTGATATAACTTTGCATAAGACTTATCCGTCAATCTCGTTGCCTCTTGTAAAAAAAAACTATTCTTAAAGCTCATTGCCTCTGAATACAAGAGTTATTGACCTGTCTTCATTCCTTCTGCCACCTCTGAATGGAGACCTACTCTATCACCAAGTTATCCAACACCCAACCACCTCTTACATGCTACTATTAGAAAAACTGAATTGTTGATTTGAGCATAATTCCTTAATCTGAATGAGAGAAAAAAAAATCAGTGGTTTCTGGAATAATCATATTGTTTAGAATTTTATTCCACATGTGTTTTCCCATTACTTATGAAGTTTCACATTGAATTATATTAAGACAGAGGTCTACGTTAACAAAAAAGGGTTAACAGGGCTACTTTTGTCCATAGGCCGTGTCTGATATTGCAGTTCAGTCCTATTCACTTAAAATGGAACCAAGCTGTAATACCAATCTCATTACATTGACAATTTGGTTACATTGCTAAAAAAATAATGGAATATTTTTTCTTAATATTTACCACCCCTTTTTAGTCCAAGAAAAAATATGGATTTTATGAAATATTTCAAGAAGATTTTTGTGATCTTTTATTAACAGCTTTAAGGTAAAACTACAATGCAATAATATTTTCCCATGCTGATGTTCAATCTCATGCCATGGCGGTAAGATACCATCGGTGGCACAAGGTTTTGTTCTTTGGATACCTATTAGATACTTGACTTATATCACCGCCTGTACTCTTCTCTGTTGCAGTCACCACACAGAGCACCCATTGCGGCCAGCTCAATTCACAGTTTCTAATAATACAGCGCAGGCCTATTTCTTCCCTGACTTTGGGTACAGTTCTGGTACCCGGACTGAACTTTGGACTAAAGTTCCGTTGAACCCGACAGACTCAAAACAACCACAGGTCTGTTGATCTCTAGTCATCGGTAGTCTGTTAATTCTTGAGAACCCCAAGTGATATTATAGAACTTTTTCATATAAAAAACATCCCTATGTTACGTTCCGAGCACAGACCGCTATGTAAGGACTGTCCATGGGTTTCCTGAATTTGAATGCCTCATATGAAGCTGTCAAGTTTGGGTCAGGAGACCCGCCGACAGTCCATGTACCCTGGTTTGTACTTGGACTGTGACACACAGATGAGGCAGTCAAGTTTGGGTCAGGAGAACTTCGGACAGTCTGTAGATCGCGGTCTCTGCTCAAATTGAGACACACGGAAGTGTGAATGAGGCATAACAATTATAAATGTTTTTTATATGCAAAAAGTGCTGTTATATCACTTGGGGTTCTCAAGAATTCACAAAATACTGATGACATGGGACACATGTGCCCTTGACAGCCTCAAATGAAGATGTCAAATTTATGTCAGGACTCAGACCCACGGACAATCCGTGCATTGCGCTCCATTCTTGGACTCACCGATGACGCTGTCAAGTTTGGTTCAGAAGATACTTGGACAGTCCGTGCATCACGGTCCACGCTCGAACCGTAACACACGTATAAGGCTCTCAAATTTTGTTCAGGAGACCCTCAGACAGTCCGTACATTGTGGTTTGTGCTCGGACCGTGACACATGAATGTGTGAATGAGGCATAATACATGAGTGAAGGAGGGAGTGAGAACACCTTCCTGATCCTTCCCACCACCTTACTCCACCATTGGACACAAAGGATTTGCAGAGCCTACGCTTACCTGCGGGACACATGTGGCCACATTAGTAGCTGACCAATCACATGTGTTCCTGCCCCAGCTCCATGATATAAATGCTTGGTCTTGGGTGTAGGTCAGTATTTAGTATCACAGGGATAATGGGGTGTAGGATAGCAGGGTTGGGCTTTGGGCTGGTGTTCTGGACATGGTGTGTTCTCTGGAGTGATGCAAAGAATTTATGGGATGCATCTTCACATCTCCACTGTGGTGTTGAGAGCATGGAGTTGTCCTTCCCTCTATTAATTGAGGATATTGCGTTTTCATTGACTGTTCTAGGTAAGTTTTCAAAGTGAGAATTGTTGATATACATTTGGCTATTCTATTAGGTTTTGCTTAGTTTTAGCTTAAGTATGGGTGCAGATGTAAACCATGGTGGACAAACAATGGTGGGATTTTCTTTTTTTTCTGTTTATAAACTCTTGACCGGGTAACGTGCTGTATTAAGGCAATATGATTCTCCTGTCTAAATCAGTAGGAAGACTATTTAGAGTATTTGCAGTGGATTTGGGAGCAGATCATATTCATTTACATGATGGCTGTGGATTAAATACTGAATACGCTGACCATGAAGGGTCTACTGTTTTAATAGGGGAAAAATCTGCGTCTGTAAAACACCTGTTAGATCCTCTAGTCCCACAGGAGATTAGTGGCTGTCTTGTGAAAATCAAACATGACTGCTCCTTTACCCATAAAACTAGCTCAAATTTTATCCACTAATTTTTAGTATGGGTAAAATATACTGCAGATTTGACTCTGCTGCAATGTGTGCACACAGCCTTACGGTTTCTTCACATTGAGTCTTTGGAGCAACTCTCCACTCAAAACTAGTGCTTTTTGGAAAGCTTCTGCTCTAAACTCGGTGACCACACAATCTTAGTGTGTGTGGTGGCTCATCAGTTATTTTTTTGTACCAAATTTGTGGGATACCTACTGAAGGCCCCAGTCGTTGGTGCGCTTGTCATTCTGTGACGTCAATAAGACAGTGACTCCATACTTCAGTACTGTAGCACTTTGAAAAGTATTCTAGAAATAAACTTCTTTTTATTTTTCTCCAATAAACGAGATCTACATATGCAACATCACCAAATATAGTGTGTGTAAAAATAGATGCTATAGATGTATATCTCTCAAATCGCTTAACATGTACAAGAAATGTCCATAATTTGGTCACTGCACTAAAACCACAAATTGTTCAAAATGCTGGCACTAAAATCTACCGCTTGTCATGCAAAAAAAACCAAACACCCCCCCCCCCCCCTTATGGCTCCTTCGATAGGAATGTTTAAGTTTCTGAAAATGGAGACTCCTAACTTCTCTGTACACTAAGACTGAATGGTATCACTCGAAACAAACTCGTCACTTTGAAGCAGGGGACGAAAATCAAAACTGCCTGCATCCTTGGAGAACCTGTCGGCACAACTTTGTAAAGACATGGCTGTAATTGTTCCCTTTGATATTCTTTGTGGTTCTTCTGCTAACCTAGATGTTGAGGCACAGGGGCTGGACTGTGCACAGGGCCTTCTCCTTCTCGATTTCCCGGCTCCTCTGCTTCCTCTTGTTTGACGAGGCTTTAAACAATGGAAGCAGGAGACTTAAAAAAAGCTGTGACCTGTTATTCAAAGAGAGGAGGGGTTAAGGAATCGCATAGGGAGAAGCCCCTGTGGACCAAAATCTCATTAACACAAATCCTAAAATTGCTGAAACCCCTTGTGTTCTTTACGCAGAGGTATCAATTTAATCCTTATTACAGCCATGTGTCTACACTACAAAATTTTGCGGACCTATTACTGTATACCTCTTTAAAAAAAAAAAAAAGTGCTCCTTGTTCTGAAGCTATACCCCCTGAAAGATACAGGTTTTCTTTTCAACCAAATGGGCACATACCTATGGGTATCTGGTTAGTGGGATGAGGGGGAAGACAAATATTTATTTATTTTTTTTTTGGGGGGGGGGGTCAAAACTTTAGACTGCCACAGGAGAATGCAAACTGCTCTAGTGTCTGTAGAGGAGCAGCAACAAATTGTGAAGGTTCCCAGTATAGATTAAAGGAGATCCAGTGATGAATTATCTGTCAATCAGCACATTATGTATTTCATAAATGGGGACTGTAGTTTTAATTAAATTGCCATAATACAAAGTTTTCTATAATATTCAATAGTACAAGAGATTATATCTTGGTGAAAACTGCTTCTTTCTCCACTTATGAGCCACTTCTCTCCCCACCTCCTGGGAAAACTGCTCACTTTCATCTTACTCTGGGACAAGACTCTATCAGCTCACTAGACTATCAGATTAGTCTATTAAACTCTATGGGGGTAGAGCAGTGTACCAAGATGTAGGTGCCTTGTGGCAGAGAAACTGGAGACCCTAGCTAGCTTCTCAGGGCTGGATTTGCATCTACACCGCTGTACTGTCTCATCCATGCCTCTGCTGCTCACATACTAACAAAGGGAAACTGAAGGAATCCTTCATTCTGTGATCTGAGAGACATCATGGTGGTTTCTACCTGCAGATTAGAGCTTTCAGAGTGTGAACTTTGTCTCTAAAACTCACTTGGTAACAAATTCTGAACTATTTAAATTGTCTTAGACTTTCAGGGAGAGCCTCATGTCCTTGGCAATAACTTGGCTTGTGGGTTCTGGATAAGCAAGAAACTAAATGGCACAATGCTGGTCAGTGCTGCTTATGATGGATGCTACATAACTGAGGCGGTAAGAACTTGATGGAGAACCAACAAACTTGCTAACATGGGTTGACTAGGTATCAAAGTGGTGATGTGTCTTCAGTGCTCCATTCCATGGGTGCTGTTTATGTAGGTGAACCCAAAGGCCCCTCTGCCACATAAGACATCAGTATTATAAATAAGCGGGTTACTAGACTTTGCATTGATTCTCTGGATTATGGGACATGGTTTCACCCCTTTCCCAGTTCCATCTTCTTGAAATGAAAGCCTACTCTTTGACTTCTGGGTTTTGCATATGGGGAAAGGAAGTTAAACTTCAGGCTTCAGATGCACCAAACATCTTGATCAATGTTGTAGACATGCTGTGCACACCCAAAAAATAAGGCCAGGACAAAATAGAGTAACTGACGTATAATATGTAGTGACTCGTCTTAATTACATTGGTAAACCTAAATTGGTTTTGTAGGAGTTTAAGTTGTTAGACATCTATAAATGCACATCAACTGATCAGGGATCTAACCTTCTGTCCATATGTCTTTGCAGGAGGAAGAATATGTGATGACTCTCATTTTGGAAGAGATTGTAAATGGACAAGTTGAGCAATATAAAGTGGAAAAGATATGTCCTGTTGTAACCGGTAACCCACTCTACTAATGGGGTGTTTAAGTTTCATAAATTGAACTATATCTTAGCCATTTTTATAAAGCAAATATGGCTTCTTGGGGTGGGAGGGTGAGCTAGTGGTTGAGCAGGTGGAGCATCCTGAATATGATCACATAGCCTTAGGATTTGCAGCAGAAACACTGTTTTCTTTCTCCTTCATATGGGTGAGATCTTAAACATGAGCGAGCTGATATTCTTCAGACTTAAATCTGCTGCAAAGCTTTAGTCTCATGGACAGGTTTTTCTATCTCATTCATTTCCCTGATACTAGGAAATCCTTCAAATTTCGTGCCTGAACTATACAGCATGTGTGCACATCCTAACATTATTTTGGGATCCCCAACTCTTATCTGTTGGATACTAGTCTAGAGTTTGCCTTGGGACTGCCATAACATTGTTTTTCAATGAGTTATTTGTCTCTAATCAGTTCCATGAGATTATAACTTGCCATCATGAGGCATTCCTCTACCTAGACTAGAACTGGGTTCCTATGCCTCAAGAAGTCAAAATGGACAACCCCTTTAAAGTAACCTTCTGGTTAAATCTTTCTCTTTCGCACCCTAGTTATGGATGCTCCAAGCCCAACTGAGTGTTCAGCAGTGAGCCAAGCAGACAAGCTTTCTTGTGTGAAGGCACCAGTGTCTCGCGAAGTTTGTGAGGAAGTTGGGTGCTGTTTCTCAAATGACTTTACAGTGCCCTGTTATTATGGAAAGAAAGGTAAGTATCATACCCACAAATCCTGTTCATTAATTTTACTATAAAATTATGGGGGGAATAACATCCTGATGTTGTACCATTGGCTCTATTGAATGGTCTTGGAGCAATTGCTTCCTCTAGTTCTCATGATGCTTCATAACTTTCTTGCAGTGACCACACAGTGCACAAGCGACAATCTCATGACAGTTGCTGTTTCCAAAGACCTTACAAAGCCATCACTAAACTTGTCTTCTGTCCATGTGGTTGGTTTGGACTCTTTATCTTGTGCTCGGTTGGCGGTGTCCATGAGCTCATCATTCGCAGTCTTCCAGTTCCCTTTATCCTGTGTTGGCTTTAATCAGGTAAGTTGAACTGGGTAGAAGTCTACTTCACATGAAAAACGTCTACAATTTTTGATTGGCTTCTTCTGCACATATAACCTTGTTGGTTTGTTTCATGAATGGCAAACTGAAATGATGTAGGATATGAACCATGTGCCACAAAGTAAGGTCTCATTTGCCTTGATAAGAAAAAATGACTGCTCTCTGGTGTATATATCCCAAGTCTTCTAACAGCATTGTAGATTGTTGCAACTTTGTACTTGGTGGAGTATGACCTCTTCCTCATGTTATAGGTTTTTCCAGCAGCTGTTAAACACATGCCATTTCACCATGCACTTTGGTTGGAGCTTTAAAAGGGAGTTTGTCAGCTTCGAATGACTGACACTAAGTCCAGATGCTCAGTGTAACCTTGGTGTGGCCAAGTTCTTAAGTGCACCTTCCCACCTACTAGCTTTTCGTCTGACAATTTTGGCTCTACAAAGCAATGTGGGAGAGTGCAGTCAAATGTTTGGCCACACCAAGGATACACCTGGACGTGGTTTGAACAGTCATTCTGTGCTGACCTTCTCTTTAAGGATACTGAGATGAAGATGGTGTACAGAAGCGTTAATGTCCAACTCCTAGACTTGCGTATTAAAGAGAATATGGCTGAGCTGTAATGTCTCAACTTATGGTCAAGTGCAGCATGTCTCCAGAGCAGGCAGCCATGTCTTTCTAAACCTGTACAACTGACTTGGCCAAGCTTTTATCACTTCCTATAGGTGTCAGATAAATGAATGCTGCATCCTCAAACTAGACCCTGCATGATATTTAGTTGTTATATCTAATGTAGGTTGTTGGTGGACCAATAGTCTATGAGAGCACCATTGAAGCTGTAAGAAATGCCATCTCCTGGCGAGGATCCACAATCACAAGAGACAGCACAATGCGGTGAGATAAATAACACTTGTGAGACTAAACTTATTGTCTTCTGTGCTGATTTATAACAATGTTGTCATATATCCAGGGTGACTGTACGTTGCAGCTACTTCCAAACTGACCTTATTCCTTTGCAAGTTGGAGTATCAACTCTACCACCACCACTTCCCGTTACTACCTCTGGACCACTGTTAATGGAGATGAGGATTGCACAAGGTGACTTCATGGAAAGACACCTCAAAAATTGCAAAAAAAATGTTTACAAAGATTGGTTAAATCTAACTTCTTCTATTTGCAGATGTGTCCTATGCCTCTTACTTTTCTGAGGCGCAGTACCCTGTGGTTAAAGTACTCAGAGATCCAGTCTACCTGGAAGTCCGCCTGTTGCATAGAACCGATCCCAATCTCCTCCTAGTGTTAAACGACTGCTGGGCCACGAACTCCGCAGACTCCACACTCCTTCCTCAATGGCCTATCCTGTTGAATAGGTGGCTGATAAGTTGCAAATTAAATGCCCACTATGGGTTTATGCATCCAACTTACATAAATCTACTTACAGATGCCCCTTTGATGGTGACAACTACCTTTCCCAGAGTGTACCTGTTGGAAGTCCTACACAAAGCCTGCCTTACCCAAATCACTATAAACGTTTTGTAGTGAAGACCTTTACATTTGTGGACCAAAGGGCCCAAATTGCTCTCAAAGGATTGGTAAATATACTAAAAATCCATCACTTCTATTCCAAACCTAATCATGTATTAGCCATCAAGCTTTGTTCTCTCTCTGCCCCCCAGGTCTACTTCCACTGCAGCGCTTCTGTTTGTGTCCCATCTGCCATAGACAACTGTGTGACTTCATGTTCCTCAAGAAATAGTAAGTTGACTTTATCTTAGCATAAGCTCTCTCCACCTTGTTTTGTCATCTTGTACATATAAATAATGCTGAGACTTATTTTCCAGGACGTATGGCTGAAGATGTTGAACTGAAACCTTTAGCAAATGTAGTAACTTCAGATGGACCAGTTGAGTTCCTCCCAATTGGGAAAGGGGCCTTAAACCTAACGGGTAACTGTACAATGTATGAGTTGGTCAAAGGAATCTTGTGATTAAAGAGAACATAATTAAATTTTTTTTTTTTTCTCTCTTCAGGTCACATTTACTCTGAATACTCAAAGCTGGATGTTGTCAGGGCCATTACTGCTGGAGGAGTAGTTGTGTCAGTGTTCATTGTGTTTTTAGGTGTTTGGTTTCGTTGTAGGACACAAAGTAAGAAGCACGAACTAAATGCTTAAATAAAACCATTTTCAAAAACCTTGGTCTTGGCCATTACTACAAAAAAGTTGCCACCAGTTTTGTCAAACTCAAGTGCATAGGTAGTATAACCTTCTCGCATATGGTTTAGGTCTTCTGTATAACATCAACAGATCAGCTAAGCAAACATGATTGCAACCCTGATTCATTTCGAACATGTGCCAACGAGCTACTAAAATGGATAAGGTGCACTAAATCCACATTTAGGACTCTAGATCTAGCTCAAATGAGATTTCCTCTCTTTAACATTCCCATTCAGCAGCCTCCAACATCTGTCACTTCCTAATTCAGGTCCCCAAAAAAAAGCTTTCAACGGCCACTTCCCACTTAAATGCACGCCCCCCACCCCCCACCCCACTATCTTACTACCCTCTAACATGTATAAAAGAACTTTTATCTCTGGTGTAAAGTCTATCCTTGAGGAGAGCAAATTGGTATAGGGAGACCTATGGGTAAGTAGCCTTTTAAGCAATTCACTACCATTGCCTATCCTAAAGTCCAATATACTCCATAACTTTTGACAACTTGTTGCTGGCCAGAAACTTAACCATCCTAGACGTCCCACATTTTTCATTATAGGATAAACACTGATTTTCTATGATTGCTCTTAAGTGGCATGAGAGCTCTTCTTGAGTTGACTTGCATCTACTATATAATTGTCTTATCCTGGCTGTCTTGGAAATCCCGGGTCGATGATTGGTCTGGCTGCGGCCAATCAGCGATGCGGCATTTCTGAAAAACATGGTGGCCGTTAGCGGCTCATGTGCGGCACGGAGGTCAGCGGCGATGCAGCCGGCTACTCGCAGCATAAGTCCCCCGACCGCAGGCGCCGCTGACCAACATGCGGCTATTGTCGGGAGATCAGCGGCTACAGCCGCTTATCTCCCGAGGACAAGTGTGACGCCCCTCCCCCTCCTCTCCCCTGGCGTCATACTTGCCCCTTCCCGTGCCTCTGCAGCAGCTCCTGTGTCTTCCGCTGCAGCTCTGTGACGTCTCAGGTCAGAGGGCACGGTGACGTCTTTAACCCACGCTCTCTCCTGACCGGTCACAGCGCACAGCGTCAACATGCGGGCTACGCTGGAGTCCAGAGAAGCAGCTGAGAAGAGAGGTGAGTATTGGATTTTTTTTTTTTTTTTTTTTTTGCATGGGGCACTATGGGGGAATGGATATACAGGGGATATGACTTCCTGCATGGGGCATTAGATGGGGGGGGAGAGGTGACCTCCTGCATGGGGCATTAGATGGGGGGGGGGGGGAGGTGACCTCCTGCATGGGGCATTAGATGGGGGGGTTGGGAGACATATGCTAGAATACCCGATGCGTTAGAATCTGGAAACCATCTAGTATTTTATATTAATGTGTCCTGACAGCCACACGCTATGGACTTTCCTACAGTTATCACCTGTAACTTCACAATGCAAAAGCATCCACTGACTTAAAGATTGCCAAACTCCAGCTTCTGACACCTCTTGCACAATAAAACTAGACATGCCAATGAGGAGCTCTAGACAAAGATCTTCTTAAAGGGTAGAAATTTAGTACCATTCCAACTTGCAGTGCTTATCTTGAATTCTGTCATATCTGGTGCCTCACAATTTAAGACACCTCTGTCTCTACACAAAATGTCCACTCCTGTATCATTCATCACAGCAAATGGCTTTGCCATGTAGCACAAGACTAATGACAGTAAAAGGTTTCTACTCAATGGTCCTGTCTTCTGCCATAAGCTGCTGCTGCTTCATTGAGTTAGCAGGGCTTTTACCCAGGGTGCAGTGGAGGGAATTTCAAAAGGTAGTGTGGCACCCCTGCGGGTCCAGTTGCCATAGAGGTACTGCATCTCAGCCAGAGGTGTGGTACTCCACTCGGGTAAGGGGGGAGCACTACCCAGGACCCACACACTCACATCCAACACTACACCACTCCTGAGGGAAGGTCCAGATAGTTCCACCCTCCTGACAGGAGCTAAGTAGAGGAGGTGGGTGGAGGAAGTAGTTTAGGGGAGCACTGAAAGAACAGTATAAAAAGGGTAGAAACATCTAGAAGGAGTTGGGTTCTGAGGAGTGAGTGAGGACCGTGGATAGTATGGTCCTGACAGCAAAGGGGCCTAGCAGGAGGAGAGAACACCAGAGCAGTGAGAGGGGCTCCAGAGACAGAAGGGATCCTAGGGGCATGGCGAGTGCTGGAAGCCACCCGTGCGCCCGAATTAACGATGACCGTGTAGGGATCAAGGCCGCAGAAGGGGACAGACCCCAGACTAGTGGAGTACTTTAAGGCTCAGCTAGCAAACCGGAGGTTGCGGTATCTTTATGTGCCATAGCCAAAATCCACACATAATCGCTGAAAATGTGGCTAAATACGACCAAGGGGACAGACCAGACGTTGCCCGACAAGGCCCGTGGCCACTGGCTCAAGACACTGTGTGAGACACAGGGCGAGAGCCAGCGCAGAGGAAGACGACCTGGAGCGGCATAAAAAAAGTGGTCCCGTACAAGTGCTTCTAAGCTATCTGAGTTGGCGGGATCACTTCCCCAGAGGACACAGGACGACGTGGGCGATTATAATCTGGCCATTGTAATGTGACGCCTCGACTCGAAAAGCCCGTGTTTTACCCTGGGTGTTGGGGGACTCTGCGTCGGGCCCTGTGTTGAAGAGATGGGATGCAGCCGTGGCCCGGGCCCATCCCGTGCTCAGGGCCGTCACATTAGAAAGAGATGGTGTGGGCTGGTCCGGGTTGAGTGGCTGATTAACAATTACGCCACCTGTGGTGTCTGGTGAAGGGCCACCAGCGCTGCTAGCAGTCCGCTGAGGCCCGGTGTCATGGCGGCCAACGTTCTCACTGCTCCCCACAGGCGGAGCAAGGCCTCAGGGCAGGCAAACAGGATGAAGGGGGGGGGGTAGTAGTAGCGCGGGGCGTACGGGCACCGCGTCGCGTGGTATGGCGCATAATGAACAGTCCGGAGGCCATAGGGGTGAACTTCCAAGGCTATACCCCCTCAGAGATGTTAGCGGGAAGGCGACTCCCTGCTCCTCGCGGAGTCCTGCGGCCACCAGGGACGGGGGTCCGACTACCTCCGAGGAAGTCCAGTGTTCGGTAGCGACCCTACACCAGAGTGTTCCTGCACTACAGACTTCACCCTTTCCCGTCTGTGCGTGTGTAGATAGGCCGGGTCTCCCTCTGAGCTCCTCTCAGGTGTAGGGCTTGGGTGGCAATTCCTCTCCATCCGACACCCGGTGGGATCCTCAGGGCCTAACCGGGCTTTCCCGTCCTGGACGTGGAGTACAAGGTCGGGGGTCGGTACCCCTCTTGCAGCTGGAATCCCTCTGAATAGATCAGGTAGGCGAGGACAGGTGGCGTGCTCCGCTCCGTCTGCATCCTCCCCGGGACCCATTTGCTAGGGAGCCACACTCTAAAGCTCCCGGGCCTTCTTGATCCTGGTCCTTGGCCGGGTTGAGACATTCTTTGTCTGCAACCTACCTCTCCTCCCAAAATCAGGGTACGAGGGCTGTGTCCCTTGCCGGTGCAGGCCCACACAGGGTCTGCGCTCCCGGAGGGAAGTCACATTACACACAGTAGTTTGACAGCACAGAGACAGCCGACAGACTAGCAAAGGCTAGACAAAAGGACCAGAAGAAGAACTTTGAACAAAAAAAGGACCAAGATCAAAGATGGCATACTATTATATATTAGATTTGAAGTGTCACCAACTAGTTGTTCCTCCACCCACACCCACCTAGTGCATACTAGCTCCCTCTGCTGGAAATGTGGTGTTGGATGCAAAAGGTTAGGTCACAACCATCACACTGGCCTTACCTCAGAGGAGGAACACCACACTCCATTGGAAAAGTGCAGCATTCCTGTGGCGGTCGAACCCTCAGGGGCGCCACAGTAACCTGGAGCAGCTTGACAACTGTGAGTAAATACCTGAAGACTGCACCTTGAATAATTGCTGCGCCATCACCTGCCTTGCACTACACCAGCAACATCTACCTCTAAAATCCACCATATACTGCCCTGGAGCTAAGCTCTGCCCGTGGAGAGCTGAACCAACTCTGCTGTGCCACCATCAGCCCCAGTGGATTAAGCACCTCCAATATATATATATATATATATATATATATATATATATATATATATATATATATATATATATATATATATATATATATATAACAAGCTGCTTTTTCTATTATGCTTAACATCAAGTGTTCCCCTTCAGCACCATAATACAGGATAAAGTTGCCAATGGGAAAATATGGTGAATTTGAAGTACGCAGATTGCTCGCTTTTAATGAAGTTCGTTACATGTGTGCCTTATGAAGGATGTCTAAAAGCTACTTTCCCTGTCCAAGGCATTTAAATACAGGGTAAGGGTAGAACTAAATTTCTCCCTTGCTTTGGGAAAGTAAAGCCTAGCTGTAGATCAGGGCTATTTCACAATTGGATAAAATGTGTAACCTTTCATTGGCAATCTCTCCTCCTCTCACTTGACTGTTTTACGCAAGTCAACACTTTAAATGATTTGGCTTTTGTATGCTATAAATTTCATTGATCCAGCTATTACCTCCCCACTAGTGATAAACGAGCGTGCTTGCCACTACTTGGTACTCACCCGAGCATTACAGTGCTCGGCGAATATTTCCGGGGTTGCTCGGCGCAAGCTCGGGTCTCCTCCCTGCATGTTTGTTGCTCTTTACAGAGCCAATGAACATGCAGGGATTGCCAGCCATGCACTGTAATGCCGTAGCCATGTTGGTTGTGGCATTACAGTGATTGGATGGCCGCACAGTGTCATCAGGTCTACAGTACAGACCAAAAGTTTGCGCACACCTTCTCATTTAAAGATTTTTCTGTATTTTCATGTAGGAAAATTGTACATTCACACTGAAGGCATCAAAACTATGAGTTAACACTTGTGGAATTATATACTTGACAAAAAAGTGTGAAACAACTGAAAATATGTCTTATATTCTAGGTTCTTCAAAGTAGCCACCTTTTGCTTTGATGACTGCTTTGCACACTCTTGGCATTCTCTTGCTGAGCTTCAAGAGGTAGTCACCAGAACTGGTCTTCCAACAATCTTGAAGGAGTTCCCAGAGATGCTTAGCACTTGTTGGCCCTTTTGCCTTCACTCTGCGGTCCAGCTCTCCCCAAACCATCTCAATTGGGTTCTGGTCTGGTGACTGTGGAGGCCAGGTCATCTGGCGTAGCACTGACGCGCCCAGGGGATGGGGACGACTCGGCGCCCGGGCCTTGTTGTTGCCTGACCTTGGGGGATGTCGCGGTGGCCGGCTCCCGGGCCCATACCCTGGGGTCACTCTTAAAAGAAGGGGAAAGTTATATGGGATAGGGGAATGTTCGTGACGCCACCTGTGGTGTCTGGTGAGGATCACCAGTGCTGCGACAGTCCTCTGAGGCCGGTGTCCAGCTTAGTTGGTGCGGCTCCCCACAGGTGGAGCGGGGCCTCAGGGCAGCGTAAGTGTAGGGATGCAGGACAGAGGGGACCCAGCCGGGTCAGAGGAAGAATAGGCACACACATGACAGTTCACTTCAGTACCTTTACTGGTGGTGTTTCTGGCACGGTCCAGGGTACTTCAGGGTGAAGGGTGCATATCAGGATTCTCCCCAGTGAGCGGGTGTGGGGCCTCCTGTTTCTTGCCTTTCCTCGATAAGTTTCTGACCTGCCTGGAGTTAGGCCTAACTTGGTCTCTGTCTTGCACCTGCTGACCTGGTGGTAGGGCCTTCTGTTGGAGATCACACTCCCTGGTCTCTTGGGCCTCCGTGACTCCTGACCCTGGTATAACAGTCAGCTTTTTCGTGTTCCTGGGACATATAGTTCGCCACTGGTTCCGGTTATTTCTGCTGGATGTAAGGAATCCCTGCAGACGCGGACCCGGTGTCTGGCAAATGGTTTTGGGGTGAGCTGGTTAAGCTCATCTGCCCCCTATGTTGTTTGCTTACTCCACTCGCCTTCGGCCACGCTCGGGGCCCTCAGTAGGCCTCGCTACTCTTCACCGCTCTTTTGGCGTCGGCACGCCCTAGGCTCACTAACTCGAGCTCTCTGAGTCTGGACTGAACTGACTGAGCTCCACTGCAGGCTAGCTTCTGCAGGAGCTCCTCTCAACAGACTACAGACTGAAACTAGACTCAGTCTTCACTCTCTGTAGACTCCAGACTTCACTGAGCTGCCTAGCTCCACCTTCCCTTTTTATATCCCTAACGGGCTCCCTCTGCTGGTCTGAGGTGGAAGGTGGAGGTGTGTGAATGCTATGAGGGCCTCTTGTGCAGAAGTCCGTCCATGCACCCCTCTGGGATCTGTGGCACCAATGCGCAGCAGGGCGCCACAGCACCCCAGCACTCACCTTCTTGGTCAAATAGCCCTTACACAGCCTGGAGGTGTGTTTGGGGTCATTGTCCTGTTGAAAAATAAATGATGGTCTAACTAAACGCAAACCGTATGGAATAGCATGCCGCTGCAAGATGCTGTGGTAGCCATGCTGGTTCAGTATGCCTTCAATTTTGAATAAATCCCCAACAGTGTCACCAGCAAAGCACCCCCACACTATCACACCTCCTCCTCCATGCTTCACGGTGGGAACCAGCCATGTAGAGTCCATCCGTTCACCTTTTCTGCGTCGCACAAAGACACGGTGGTTGGAACCAAAGATCTCAAATTTAGACTCATCAGACCAAAGCACAGATTTCCACTGCTCTAATGTCCATTCCTTGTGTTCTTTAGCCCAAACAAGTCTCTTCTTGTTGCCTGTCCTTAGCAGTGGTTTCCTAGCAGCTATTTTACCATGAAGTCCTGCTGCACAAAGTCTCCTCTTAACAGTTGTTGTAGAGATGTGTCTGCTGCTAGAACTCTGTGTGGCATTGACCTGGTCTCTAATCTGAGCTGCTGTTAACCTGCGATTTCTGAGGCTGGTGACTCGGATAAACTTATCCTCAGAAGCAGAGGTGACTCTTGGTCTTCCGTTCCTGGGGAGGTCCTCATGTGAGCCAGTTTCTTTGTAGCGCTTGATGGTTTTTGCAACTGCACTTGGGGACACTTTCAAAGTTTGCCCAATTTTTCGGACTGACTGACCTTCATTTCTTAAAGTAATGATGGCCACTCATTTTTCTTTACTTAGCTGCTTTTTTCTTGCCATAATACAAATTCTAACAGTCTATTCAGTAGGACTATCAGCTGTGTATCCACCAGACTTCTGCACAACACAACTGATGTTCCCAACCCCATTTCTAAGGCAAGAAATCCCACTTATTAAACCTGACAGGGCACACCTGTGAAGTGAAAACCATTTCCGGTGACTACCTCTTGAAGCTCATCAAGAGAATGCCAAGAGTGTGCAAAGCAGTCATCAAAGCAAAAGGTCGCTACTTTGAAGAACCTAGAATATAAGACATATTTTCAGTTGTTTCACACTTTTTTGTTAAGTATATAATTCCACATGTGTTAATTCATAGTTTTGATGCCTTCAGTGTGAATGTACAATTTTCATAGTCATGAAAATACAGAAAAATCTTTAAATGAGAAGGTGTGTCCAAACTTTTGGTCTGTACTGTATATCAGACTCGTCACAGTCTACTCTGGTACCAGGCAGAGTAGGGAGAGCTGCTGCTGAGATAGGGAGATATTTGCTTGTTCATAGTTAGTATAGGTATTCCACATATATCTACTGTATATCCATCTGAACTAACCGTCCAGTGAGGACTAATCCAGCTGCATCTATTCTGTGGTGATAGCAGGAGACAGGCAGGGTTTGTGGCAGGCGGCAGTGCATATAGCACAAGAGGGTCCATTGCAGGTTCTGACAACTGCTATTACAGATATTTGTAGACAGCCCCAGATAGCAGGGGCCAGGGCAATTTTTTTTTCTTAATCCTGATTTGCTTAAAGGAATCCAGAGTACACTATTTTTCTGCTCCACCTGCTTGTTAGCACTGCAGAATACAGCCAGATCTTTTCCATATTGCAGTGATAATACAGAAATTTGTAGTAAACGTGGAAAATATTGGCCTCCATTTTGTTGCAATGTCAGTGAAGCTATTCACATGAGGTTGCTGTGAAGAATAATATTAGTAAACGAAAGGCCTGCTATTTAAAACCGTGGTTGTTCGTCAGACGTATCATATATAAATGCGGTTCAAATCCAGCCTTTTGTAGTGAACGTGGAAAATATTGTGTCCTCCATTAAAAATGGGCAAGGTGTGTGGCAAGGGACGGGGAAGTGGACATGATGGTTCATGCAGAGGCCGAGCTGAAATTGCCACAACAAACACCCACATCTTTTCGCTCGACCTTCCTGTCCCAATTACTAGGGGACCGCAGAACACCACTATTGAACACAGAGCAGTGTCAAAACGTTGTTGGATGGATAGCAGATAATGCTTCCAGTCACTTTGCCACCACCACAGTCTTCCACACGGTCAAGTCTCAGTAACTGTCAGTCTTGACCGCATATTCCTCACCCTGATCCTCCTTCCTCCCACCAGGCCGAGTGCCCGGAGACAACTGATCCCACACTTTGACACTCAGAAGAGGTCTTCACTTTTCCATTTATAGATTCAGGCCTCTTGCCTGGTCAGCTTCAAGCAAGTCAAGAGGAGAACGCGTGTAGCAATATTGGAGCAGCCACTGTCAAACGAAGGCAACGCTGGGAAAGTGCAATTACTGTCGCAAAAGGTGGATGATGTTGAGACACAATTGCCAGAAAGTCAGGAGGAGGACCAGGGTGCGGAAGTGGAGGTGGATGATATAGTAACTAACCCAACCAGGCAGGGGGACATGCTGAGCGAGGAGAGCAGCACACAGGGGGAGCGAGGCGTAGCACCACAACAGGCAGGAAGAAGTGTGACTCCCTCCCTGAGCAAATGGGGGATACTCGGAGCCGGGTCCTTGCGGATGTTGCGGGGATGCAGTCGTGGCCTAGACCCGTTCCGTGCCCAGGGCTGTCGCATAAAAATTGGGCTTCTGGATGAGTGGTTGTTCGACTACGCCAACTGTGGTTTCTGGTGAAGGCCACCAGCGCTGCGACAGTCTTCTGAGGCTGGTGTTCTGGCAGCTCGGTTGGTACTACTCCCCACAGGCGGAGTAGGCCTCAGGGCAGTGATGGATGAACTGAGTGGAGGAATGGTGGGTGCAGTGTCGCGCAGGAATAAACAAGCGGAGACGGTGAATGAAGTCATCCGAGTACTTTACTCACTTTAGATGAACTTTCAGCCGCAAAGCTTCTCTCTGCTACACACGGCGTACTGCGGCCACCGGGTAGGGGGTTCAGCACTTCCCAGGTAGATCAGGAGCACCTGTCAAGACCCCGCTGGTGTGTTCCTCTCCTTCTTATCTCCTCCCGCTTGTGTTCCTCCCTGGGATCCACTAAGCCGCCGGGCTTTTCCAACAGTGACGTGAAGTACACAGTCAGATATCGGGGGCCGGTCACCCCTCTTGCAGCAGAAATCCCTCTGGCTAAGCCAGAGTAAAGAATACAGGTGGCGACTCCGCTCCGTCCGTATCCCCCTGGGATCCTTTTGCCTGTGGAGCCTATCTCCTCTGCTTCCCTCCAAGGCCTTCTTAGAACAGGACCATGACCGGGTAGAGACAATGGTTAACTCAGACCCTCTCCTCGTCTCAAGGCCAGAGAACGAGGACCGTGTATCTTCAGCCAGCTGCAGACTCTTGCTGGACCCTGACAGAAGACCACAATCAAAAGACCTTGAACTTAAGATGGCCGTGAATTATATATGATTCTGTATGTGTTTCCTGTAAGCGTTTCCTCCACCCTCACCCACTACCTGGTTCCCCCCATCTCCTCTATCCCGGGCTGGGGCAGCACCCTGGTGCATTTAGACCCCCTTCAGGACAGGAGTGGTGTAGTGTTGAGTGGCGAAGTGGGGTCCTGTGAGATGCTCCATCCTTACCTGGAAGAGGAGATACCACACCTCTATCTGAGGTGCAGTACCCCTGTGGCGACTGAACTCTCAGGGGCGCCACAGAAGCAGTGTGGTGTTCACAGACACAAGGCGGGAAAGCGTTCCCCGTAACACCAACAGGACGGACGTTGCCAGTACAACTGTTAGGTCTTCCAGAGTCAGGTTGTTTTTTAAAGACTCTGCAGATAACCCCAAAAAGGCCATTTGCAGCACCTGCCAGGCCAACATCAGCAAGGGTAGCAAAACTAGCAGCCGGACCACCACCAGCATGATCAGGCACATGGCCGCAAAGCACCCGACTAAGTGGGCTATACCCCAGGGTCCAGAAACAGTGTCTGCGGGTGACACCACTGCTTCTTCCACTATTGTGCGTGCACGCCAATCTCCTGTCCATGGCGCATGCGAAGATGCCTCCCGCCCTGCAACTGTCATTGCACACTCATCAGCAAGCACGTCCTTGTCCCACTGCAGCGTCCAGTTGTCCCTACCCCAGGCCGTGGAATGCAAGTGCAAATACGCAGCCATCGCCCCACAGGTCACACTACTAAATTCAAACATTTCGCGAATGATTGCGCTCGAAATGTTGCCTTTTAGGCTCGTGGAGACTGAAGCTTTCCGCAACCTGATTAAAGTGGCCATCCCTCGGTACTCGGTCTCCAGCCGCCACTATTTCTCCCAGTGTGCCGTCCCCGCATTACACAAGTACGTGTCCCACAACATTAGCCGTGCCCTCAACAATGCAATTACTAGGAAAGTCCACCTAACCACAGACACGTGGACAAGTGCTTGTGGGCAAGGACAGTACATCTCGTTTACATCACACTGGGTTAATATAGTGGAAGCTGGGACCCAGTCGGACCTTGGGACGGAACGTGTCCTCCCGACGCCGAGAATTGTGGGCCCTGGGTCAATCAGGGTTGCCCCCACATTCTACAGCTCCTGCATCTCCTCCTCCTCTTCAGCCTCCATTTCCGAAATGACATCAGTCACAAGCTGGAAGCGCTGCAGCACTGCCTCGGCCAAGTGGCAACAGGCTGTGCTGAAGCTAATATGCTTAGGTGACAAACCGCACAATGCTGAAGAGTTGTGGACAGCTCCGAAAGAGCAGGCAGATCTGTGGTTGACACAGTTGACCCTACCGCCAGGCATGGTCATGTGTGACAATGGCAGGAACCTGGTGGCGACTCAGAAGCGAGGTGAGCTGACACACGTACCTGGCCCATGTGCTTAACTTTGTGGTTCAGTGGTTTCTCAAAACTTACCCAAATCGGCCGGATCTGCTTGTCAAAATACACTGCGTGTGCTCATTTTAGAAAGTCAGCTACAGCTTCCGCCGCCCTTGCTGTGCTTCAACAGCATTTGCAGCTTCCAGCTCACCGACTGGTGTGCGATGTCCCCATGCATTGGTACTCTACATTGCAGATGTTGGGAAGGATTTGTAAGCAGAAGAGGGCAGTTGTTGACTACCAGCATCAACACAGCCGTCGGTATTCAGGTCAGACTCCACACCTAAAACCTCAGGAGTGGACATGGATGTCAGACATCTGTATCATCCTCCAAAACTTTGAGGACTCCACCAACATGGTGAGCGGCAATGACGCCATAATTAGCATCACCATCCCGCTTCTCTGTCTTCTGAAACGCTCTCTGCTCACAATTAAAGAGGATGCATTGCAGTCGGAGCATGATGAGATGGAGCAAGGAACAATACAGGGTGATTCCACACAGCCCTGTCTCATCTCATTCCAACATGGATTGGGTGACAATGAGGAAGAGGAGGAAGAACAGGAGCTAGTTTCCTGCGCTATAGATGTACTAGCTGCACAACTGTCATACCATCTGTTCAGCATGGATGGCCTGAGGACGAGGAGGAGAGCAGCAT
Source organism: Phyllobates terribilis (assembly GCF_046119375.1). NCBI lineage: Eukaryota > Metazoa > Chordata > Amphibia > Anura > Dendrobatidae > Phyllobates > Phyllobates terribilis. The sequence goes on along the minus strand of NW_027362770.1, from coordinate 134,126,504 downwards.
GGTCAGTCATCCTCATGGTGAGAACACGGAAGTCTTGCCTGTTAGCAGTCTGGCACACATGGCTGAGTTTATGTTATGCTGCCTTTCCTGTGACCCTCACGTTGTCCAAATTTTGGGTGACAGTCATTACTGGTTGGTGACACTTCTAGACCCATGCTACAAGGAGAACTTTCTGTCTCTTATTTCCGAGCAGGACAGGCCTAATAAAATGGGCAGTACCAGAAGGACCTTGTTGCGGAATTATTAAAAAAATTCTCATCTGAAAACGCTGGCGGCAGAGGTCACAATTCATTGGACAACCAAGGGGTACAGGTGAGAGAGACACAAATCCAATCCAACAGAGGCAGGGGAACACTGTCAAAGTTCTGGGACAGTTTGCTCAGACCCTCCCATTGCACAGGCCCTGAGGCGAGGGGTACTCTCACAAGGAGGGAAAAGTTTCGGAAAATGTTGAGGGAGTACTTTGCTGACCGTACCAACGTCCTCCGTGATTCCTCTGTGCCTTATAATTATTGAGTATACAAGCTGGACAAGTGGCATAAATAGGCTCTCTACACCTTGGTGGTCCTGGCCTGCCCTGCCGCTAGCGTTTTGTCAGAGCGAGTTTTTAGTGCCGCTGGTGAAATTATAATCCATAGGTGCATCCGCTTGTCAACTGAAAATGCCAGGCTTCTCAACACCACCGAATAGCAGCGTAACAAACTCAAATACCGTGTCTTTTTTTTGGGAGGTCTAACTCTATTCCCATGCACCTGTCTTCACACCCAGACATGGGTATACGCTTACTGGATTTGTCTATTTGCTCTTGTCCTCCTACTTCTCCTGATCTTCCACCACCATATCTACATCTATTGCAAGGGGTATTGGAGTGTCTCCAATTTTTGGGCAGCCGTTGCATTCACTGCATAGGCAAACAGTATGGGAGACCCACTTCTTAATAATCGGAACATTTTTTTCAGGAGGCCCTCCTCTATGTATCTTGCAAGGGGCATTGGAGTGCCTCCAATTTTTTGGGAGCCATGTATTTACTGCATACCTTACAACTGTATAGCAGACCAGCTCCTTTCTAGGAACATGTCGTTACTGTGGCCACCTCTATGTGTCTTTAAATTGTTATTGGGGTTTTTCTTAAATTTTGGCAGCCGTTGTAATCACTGCATACCCTATAACTGGATAGCAGACCAGCTCCTTTCTAATGGGAACATGTCGTTACTGAGGCCCACCTCTATGTGTCTTTAAATTGTTATTGGGGTTTTCCCCAAATTTTGGCATCCCTTGCAGTCACTGCATGGGCAATGCCACTATAGGAGACCCACTCCTTTATAATGAGAACCTTTTTTTTTCACTGAGGCCCTCCCTCTATGTCTTTTTAAACGGGTATCGGGCTGCGTCCAAATTTTTGGCAGCCCTTGCAGTCACTGCATACGCAATAACAGTATAGGAGACCCACTCTTTAATAATGGGAACAACAAAGCATAGCCAGCTGATGGTCCTCTAACAATAGTGAGGGCCAACTGCTGGCCCTTTAAGTACAGTAACTGATGGCCCTATAATAATAGGCTTTGTGACTTTCAGAGTCCCTCCTTCATAAATGAAACAGGATGTGTCTGATGATGTGTCACACACCATATGGCCAGATAAGGTAGTAAAATGTTAAAATGACATTTACTGGTGAATGTATTTTTCAGCGTTGAAAGCAATGCAAAAGTGCAAAAATGCTACGTGTGAACATAGCCCAAGGTGTGGAGGAGCATTTTTGTTTTTCTACATTTATTTTGCCTTATATACAACATTACCCTGGAACGGATGTTACCTAACATTTTTTTCAGGAAAATCCATTTTGGATTAGTTTTTGTATGTTTTATTGTAAATCGGTAAAAGTGGCGTAATACCTCTGACAACATTGTTGACAGCAGTGACCTGGGAGTCAGAAATGCTTCCAGGGGTCTTCCCGAAGTTGTTCCCATGTCATTTGAGCACTGTTCCCAATTTTTAGGCCCTCTGCAGACCGCCGGAAAAATGCTCGCATTTCCCATAGACTTACATTGTGCTCGTTGCTCAGATTGAGCAGTCGAGCATTCCAATTTGCTCGACCCGAGCATTTTAGTGCTCTCTCATCACTACTCCCCACTCTTCCCCATTCTCACTACACCAGAACTGGGCAGAGTGCAGGCCACATCCAGCTGTTCCAGACTGGTCTGTGGAGCAAGATAGACAAGAGGCTGAAAACAGTGGCCCACTGGCCGCACCATGCCCTCTCCTATCACCCACTTCGATGCCACCGCTATCCACATCCTCGGGATGCAGATGGGGTGAATACATTGGTGGAGAAGGGGTCGCCAGCTCCTTCTTCCACCAATCAGCGTGTTGAGACAGCAGATGAGATGACATCATTACATCGCGTCTGCTGTACAGTCAGAGCATCGAGTCAAAGGGAGTGCGGGTTTTTTGTATGTGGGATATTTGCATGTATATAGGGTGCTATGTGGGGGTTCATACTGTATATAGGGGGATGTCAGCATACTTCATTCTGATCAATATTAAGTCATAATATAAAGTCAATATTGAGAAGAATTTCAGCCTATTTGGTTTGGCCCTCCACAACAGTCAAGGTCTCATGTGGCCCCTCAGGAAAACTGAATTGCCCACCCCTGTGTTACACCCACTTAAAAAAAATGTTGAGCATGTGCATGACGCGCCCCCTGGGGCGTGGGGTACTCGGTAGCTTGGCCGGTCCTTTTTGGGGTAGACACGGTGGCAGTGACCCGGTCCGTGGCCCAGGGCGGTCAATAGCAAAAGACAATTGGGGAATAATGTTTCGTGACGCCACCCGTGGTATGCGGCTATAGGTGGCTGTTCAGATCCATTGGAGCTGTTGGTGACACAGCAGAGATGGTTTAGCCCTCCACAGGTAGAGCTAGGCTTCAGGGCAGTTAAATAAGAGATTTTGAATGTTGGTGTTGTGCAAGGCAGGTGATGCAGCAATTAAGTCAAGGACACAGTGGGGAGCAGTCTTCAAGTGTTTACTCACAGTTCTTATGAGGTTCCAGGTTACAACTGCCAGCAGGTTATAACAGCCCACCGAGTCCGGTGTCCTCCGGGGAAGTGATCCTGCCAACTCTCAGATAACTTGGGTGCACTTGAACGGGACCCCCTTTTTGTGTACCTTTCCGGGTCGTCTCTCGGTGCTGGCTCTCGCCCTCCTGTCCTTCACCTCACACACAGTGTCCCGAGCCAGTGGCCGCGGGCCTTGTCGGGCGATGTCCTCTTTGTCCCCTTGGTCACCTTTTCAGTGAATGTGTGTGGTTTTGGCTACGACACTTGAAGATACCGCAACCTCCGGTTTGCTAGCTGAGTCTTGCAGTCCTCCACTAGTCTGGGGCCGGTCCCCTACTGCGATCTGATCCCTTCACAGTCAGCGTGAACTCAGGCGCACGGGTGGTCTCCGCACTTCCCGTGCCCCTAGGATCCTTTCTCCCTCAATCTGGAGCCTCTCTCACTGCTGTCTTCTATCTCCTACTGGGCCCCTCTGAGTGGGCCCCCATTCAGTCTGGACCCTACTCCTCCACGGTCCTCACTTACTGAACCCCTTTAGATGTTTCTACCCTTCCTTTTATACTCTGTCATGTGACCCACGTCACTGATTGTCACTCTACGTGGTCCCTTCTACCTTCAGTGCTCCCCTAAACCACTTCCTCCACCCACCTCCTCTACCTAGTTCCACCTTCCAAACTGTGCTGTCCCTTAGGAGCAATCTGGACCTTTCCTAATGGAGTGGTGTAGTGTTGGATGTGAGTGTGTGGGTCCCGGGTAGTGCTCCCTCCTTACCCAAGAGTGGGGTACCACACCTCTGGCTGAGATGCAATACCTCTGTGTCAACTGGACCCGCTGGGTCGCCACATGCACCTTGAACCTTCTTTTCACCTCCTAATCAAATACACTTTTCAACTGGTTAATCTTATTTTTGACAACACTGTACTGAAACAGAAAGCCAAAGCCACTTAATCAGTGAATTGCTGAAGCTTTAGGACATAACTGTGCTCCTCCTAAACCTGTCCTCTGCCTTTGACCGTACTCTTACTGTCTTTGGTATTCAAACTTTCTCTTGAGTTTCCTCAACTCACTAACTGAATATTTAGGGCCTGATTGTAATTTGTTTTTTTACACTACTGGTGGTACAAGTATTTTTGCACCAAATTCTTTAATGGCGCATGCAGAATTTCAACTTTCTAAACTCAACATGAAAAAGGACAAAAATACATTATGTTTCCACCATCTCACGCCCTATCACTGTTAATGGCTCTGCATTCAATTTAATCTTACACTGCTTTTATGTATCCTTTTCATTCAGCCCTGTCTTTCAAATCGCACTCTTACCACCTTTTGTCACCTTGAACTCGAAAATATTTCTCAAGCCCATTCTTTCCTTTTCTTTAAATCAACAAAAATTCTAGCTCATGCCCTTATCTAATGCATAGGCTACTGCAACTGTAGGGGGGTGGACATATTCCCCCTTGAAGAGCATGCGTGTGGTGTGTTCTGCCCGATAGTGGAGAGAGTTGATGTTTAGGACTGGCCCAGAGTTGGAGAGGCTAGGATGAGAGGACTGAGGCAGTTTGTTGTCGGGACATCGGATGGGGTTCAGTGTGTGTCTGGAGCAGATCTATGGTCTGGATGGTATGCAGTGCCTCATGTGTCCGAGGTGAGCGGAGGTTGGCGTAAACGGGAAGGAGAACTGACAGAAGGACAGGGTGGTCAGCCGAAGAAAGGTACTGGGAGAGGACGCCCAACAATGCAACTCCAAGTTTGTAGCTCAGAGGTAGTGGGCCGGGACAGAGCGTGGGGTGGGGAGGATGTCCCGGGTGGGAGTAGCAGAGAAGCCAAGTACCAGCCAAAATGACAAACTAGTTCCATTGAGGGGAAAGAAAATGTGGAACCACGGGTTGAGAATTGGACACTCACTAACTGGACTGTAGTGCTGAGCTGGGTTGTAGTGAAGGAAGGTTAAACTGGAGATAAAGAACAAATGAGTAAAGAGGGAGAAACTGAAACTGTGTGAAAATGTTCCGTCTTGTGAAGGAAATGTTCACCAACTTGTGTACCCGCTACATGTTGTACATAATCCCCAACAAGTTATCGTTCAGTAAAATGTTTATTTTTGACTGGTCTCCCTCATTGAACTGTTCAACATCTGGTCCTGGCCAACCCAAGTGGGGAGTGGATGCTTCAGTTAACCAAGGTGGAAGAAAAAAGCCTGCCCAGTAAGATGTTATCCAGGAAAACTGGTGGAAAACTTGACCGAATGGGATGGTGATCTGAAGAGAACCCCGCCCAGCAAAAGGCAGAGCGATGACGTAGGGCAGCGAGAGAGACGGCGCTATTTGTCTGCTGGTAGTTGAGGAGAGAGCAGTGTTATATTATGGCGGAGTGGGATGTCATGTTGGCGAGAGGAGGCCTTGCCAGATAAGAAGATAGGATATGGTCAGTTACAGCAGAAAATGGCACTGATTGAGAAAGGTGTAAGGCAAGGTGGCCTGGCAGAGAGGGCCACTAGGTCCTATGAAGAAGAGCCAGAGATTAGGTGCAAGCTGGAGATTTAACCTCTGACCTTGGCCTGGTTCATGGCACGCAATAGAGCCAAACAGCTGGAGGCCTTATGGGCTCAGACGCCAGTGGGTTGCCCACTCACCCAAAGAATAGTCCTCACCCCCAGAGATGTCACTCCCTACCACCAAGGTGTGCTGGATCGTGGACGTGATCTGGAACAAGAAGAAGAGGGAGGAACGGGTGCAGGCCCTGCTGGACGACCCTTGAGGTGAGGACTTGATCCAACGTATGATGAAGGCAATGGTCCTGTTTGACCGAGAAAGGGGGTATGGCTTCCTGGAAGAGGCGTGCACCAAACACACTGTATATGTGAATGCTCATTCCGTCCGGTGTGGTCCCCTTCCCTCCCAAGCCTAAAGTTTTCTGCCCAGAGAGTGGGTTCGGTTTCTTAAGGAAGACTGTTTGATGGGAGGTACGTGATGGCTGTCTCCAGGGTGAAGATGGGACCAGGGACTGAAGGACTGTCTGCAACAGTGCAGCCACGAGTGGAGGTGCCTGGCTCAAGAGTCTTGATTCCCCCATTCCCAGGAGCTCGTGTAAAGGAGGAAGCCAGGGAAACAGTCTCGAGTATCCACGGTTACACGGAGGAGTTAGGAATCGCGGGCGAGGTGCCCACAGGACTCACAATAATAGCAACGAATCCATCCATCGTTTATGGGGCCCAGGGCACACACCCAGCAGTATATGTGCAGGAGTCTGGGGCAAGGAAGAAAACCTGGGTCTGATGAAGGTTGGAGGAAGACCTGTGGAAGGAAAGAAAATGGAGACGGAAGCTGGAGGAGGCAGCGTTGAGCTAGTTGCACCCAATAGTAGGAGCAGTTTTAGGTTCCTGAGGTCCACGGTCCAGCGGGTCTAGGACCCACATGTATCCAGGATTTCCCTCATGTTGTTAAGCATGGATGACTGAAGTTGTTTAGCCCCAAACCTACCCCCCAGTTTTGCTGTGCTGTCCCGTGCTAGATTGAGATGTTGCAGCTGCTGGAGGGTCCTACACCCTCAGTCAAGGACTGAACCAATCCAGGATGAACATTGCCTCTAAGGGCAGATCCCTCTCCCACTCATCAGTCAGGAAGAGTCAAGAGGCCTCCATAAACATTTCATGGTTGGCCAACATTGGCAGATTTGGTGAACTTTAATCTCACGACTATGAGGGCCTCAACAATATCAAATCCAACCAACACTTTGCTGCCTGGTAATCAAACTTACATATTACTTTCCTAAATCTTCCAGTCAACTGGGATGTACCAAACGATAAGCTCATTAGTAAGAAGGGGCAATTGGGTATTGTTAAGCTTGAATTTTAGTGCTTGAGAGGTTGAATAAATGATTGCTGTAGTTATTAACAAAATTTATTAAAAAAAACTTTAAAACTTTAAAAGGAAGTCTCCACAATTGAAGATTATTTTCCAACGTGGGTGGATTGAGTTAACTAAACATTGAAAAACTGGACTTTTGATCACATTTCTTCTGTGTTGACTTCTGTCTTTTATAACACTGTAATCGGTATGTTCACTCTCTCAACACTGTGGTGGATTCCATATCCAAAATAAATAGCGAAACCTGCAAAAAAAAAAAAAAAAGTGTATAGTAATGGGGAGGAAATGATAAGTCAAAGAGGCTGTCCACAACCCCTTCTCAATCAATAGGTTTTCCCTTGTAAAACATTTATATTCACATCCAGCGCCGTTTCAGTGGTGTCGGCACTGGCTCACCTGACATGTCACACGATCCCTGCGGCCAATCAGCTGCTTCACTCTCTCCTTCAGACAAAATCACATACATCTGGCGGAAGTGAAACAGCAGCAGCTCTCACTTCTTCCGGATGTACAGGATTTGTCTGGAGGAGAGAGTGAAGCGGCCGCTGATTAGCCACAGGAATTGCGTGACATAATGTCATGTGATCAACGGGAGAGCCAGTGCCGACAGCACAGGAGTAGCACCGGCACCAAAGGTGAGTATACAGTGCCTACAAGTACTATTCAACCCCCTGCAGATTTAGCTGGTTAACACATGCGGAATTAACTTGGCATTGTGACATTTGTACTGTAGATCAGCCTGGAAGTGGGAAATGCACTGCAGCAAATTTTTTTTTTTTTTTTTTATTTTTTTTTTTTTAAAACGTTAAAAGTTAATTCAGAGTGTCATTTATTATTCAACCCCTCAAACCACAAGAATTCTGTTTGGTCCCCCTAAAGTATTAAGAAGTAGTTCAGGCACCAAGAATAATGAGCTTCACATGTGTGGATTAAAGATCTCTTTTTCCAGCCTTTTCTGACTATTTAAGACCCTCCCCAAACTTGTGAACAGCACTCAGACATGGTCAACATGGGAAAGACAAAGGAGCATTCCAAGGCCATCAGAGACAAGATCGTGGAGGGTCACAAGGCTGGCAAGGGGTACAAAACCCTTTCCAAGGAGTTGGGCCTACCTGTCTCCACTGTTGGGAGCAACATGCGTAAGTGGAAGGCTTATGGAACTACTGTTAGCCTTCCACGGCCTGGACAACCTTTGAAAGTGTCCTCCCGTGCCGAGGCCAGGCTTGACCGAAGAGTCAAGGCTAACCCAAGGACAACAAGGAAGGAGCTCCGGGAAGATCTCATGGCAGTGGGGACATTGGTTTCAGTCAATACCATAAGTAACGTACTCCACCGCAATGGTCTCCGTTCCAGACGAGCCTGTAAGGTACCTTTACTTTCAAAGCGTCATGTCAAGGCTCGTCTACAGTTTGCTCATGATCACTTGGAGGACTCTGAGACAGACTGGTTCAAGGTTCTATGGTCTGATGAGACCAAGATCGAGATCTTTGGTGCCAACCACTCACGTGACGTTTGGAGACTGGATGGCACTGCATACGACCCCAAGAATACCATCCCTACAGTCAAGCATGGTGGTGGCAGCATCATGCTGTGGGGCTGTTTCTCTGCCAAGGGGCCTGGCCATCTGGTCCGCATCCATGGGAAGATGGATAGCACGGCCTACCTGGAGATTTTGGCCAAGAACCTCCGCTCCTCCATCAAGGATCTTAAGATGGGTCGTAATTTCATCTTCCAACAAGACAACGACCCAAAGCACACAGCCAAGAAAACCAAGGCCTGGTTCAAGAGGGAAAAAGTCAAGGTGTTGGAGTGGCCTAGTCAGTCTCCTGACCTTAACCCAATTGAAAACTTGTGGAAGGAGCTCAAGAATAAAGTCCACATGAGACACCCAAAGAACCTAGATAACTTGGAGAAGATCTGCATGGAGGAGTGGGCCAAGATAACTCCACAGACCTGTGCCGGCCTGATCAGGTCTTCTAAAAGACGATTATTAGCTGTAATTGCAAACAAGGGTTATTCCACAAAATATTAAACATAGGGGTTGAATAATAATTGACCCACACTTTTATGTTTAAAATTTAATAAAATTCAACTGAGCAACATAACTTTTTGGTTTGTAAGATTTATGCTTCTGTTCATAAAACCTACTCTCATTCGCAGTTTGAAGGCTCTAACTTATTTGCATCTTATCAAACCAGCTAAATCTGCAGGGGGTTGAATACTACTTGTAGGCACTGTATGTGTTATAATTGTACAAGGGAGAAATGTAGGGATTAAGAAGGGGTGGTCCAAATAGTGGACAACCTCTTTAAACTTTTTAGGGAATGTAAACTCTTGCTGCTTATTGGCCTTTCCACTTACCAAATGCCATCCACACCATGTATCGAAGCCATGTGTCAGGACTTAGTTGGACCATCAGGTATACATTAACAAAGATGCTAAGTACTGGTAGAAATGGTAGACATGGAACCTATAGAAAGAAAACATGGAACTCTAATGTAAAAGATTCCTAAAGACAAATTCTTTAAGAACTATATCTTTGTTGGACCTAAGCTGATGTAGATCTTAGTAACCTGGTGTTTTTACACAATTAACCTAAAAACAGTATCCTAAATACCGCAGCTACAAAAAGGAGTCATGGGTGAAGGCAGGAGACATATTTGGCGAACTGCAGTATATGATGTTGAAAGCTGCTCTTGAAAGGGAGCAAGGAGAAAAGAGGCTTCCACTATTGTACTTTGGCTTATGAAAGATCACCTACTCTTCCTGTGGTGTCTTCTGAGAATGGTGTCCCCTGTCATCAGCTCTCAGTATTGGACCTTCAGCACATGGTGCTTCCTGTCATTAGCGCTCAGTGTTGGACCTTCTGCACCTTGTGTCTCCGGACATCAGTGCTCTCAGTATCTCTTGTTGTCCAATGTCATCAGCTCTCCGTATTGGACCTCCTGCATATGGTGTCTCCTGTCATCGGCTCTCAGTATTTGCCCTCATGCACATGGTGTCTCCTGTCATAAGCTATCAGTATTGGACCTCCAGCACATGGTGTCTCCTGTCATCCGCTATCAGTATTGGACCTCCAGCACATCGTGTCTCCTGTCATCAGCTCTCAGTGTTGGACCTTCTGCACATTGTGTCTCCTGTCCTCAGTGCTCTCAGTATCAGACCTCTTGTTGTCCAATGTCTTCAGCTCTTAGTATTGGACCTCCTGCACATGGTGTCTCCTGTCATCAGCTCTCAGTGTTGCACCTTCTGCACATTGTGTCTCCTGTCCTCAGTGCTCTCAGTATCAGACCTCTTGTTGTCCAATGTCTTCAGCTCTTAGTATTGGACCTCCTGCATATGGTGTCTCCAGTCATCAGCTCTCAGTATTGGACCTACTGCACATGGAGTCTCCTGTCATCAGCTCTCAGTGTTGGACCTCCTGCACACGGTGTCTCCGGTCAGCAGTGCTCTAAGTATCGGACCTCTTGTTGTCTCCATCATCATTTCATAATTTTGGACCTCCTGCACATGGCGTCTCTTCTGAAGAGCTCTCATTATTGGACCTCCTGCACGTTGCATCTCCTGTAATCAGTGCCCTCAGTATCGGACCTCTTGTTGTCTCCTGTCCTCAGCTCTCAGTATTGGACCTCCTGCATATGGCGTCTCCTCTGAAGAGCTCTCATTATTGGACCTCCTGCACGTTGTATCTCCTGTCATCAGTGCCCTCAGTATCAGACCCCTAGTTGTCTAATGTCATCAGCTCTCAGTATTGGACCTCCTGCACACGGTGTCTCCGGTCATCGGTGCTCTAAGTATCGGACCTCTTGTTGTCTCCATCATCATTTCATAATTTTGGACCTCCTGCACATGGCGTCTCTTCTGAAGAGCTCTCATTATTGGACCTCCTGCACGTTGTATCTCCTGTAATCAGTGCCCTCAGTATCGGACCTCTTGTGGTCTCCTGTCCTCAGCTCTCAGTATTGGACCTCCTGCACATGGTGTCTCCTATCACCACCTATTAATATTGCATGGTATCTCTGGTCTAGAACTCTCATTTTTTATAGCACCTGTACGTGGGCCTGGCCCTTTCCAAATGCTGAGGGCACAAAGTGTGACTAGTATCCCTTACCATGAACGCCGCTTTATTCGGATTCTGTGGCTGTCTCCAGATGAATATGGTAAGAGCTGCTATTCCAAAAAGAGCCAGAGCCAGCGGAATAATGTACCAAACTGTACCAGACAGCAAATACTGTGATCCTGCTGTAGACATCACACTCGTTACGCAGATTAGAATGGCTGTGGGGACATATTCTTGTATGTAGTTAGTTGTTCCAATGTTTGCTTCCCATCAGCTTTTACACTAATATGAATTTCTATGGGCACCACCATCCCCCACTATGCAGTTAGACGGGAAGCTAAAATGATCCAAAATACATCAGCCATAAAAATGTATGAACTCATACAGTGCCTTTTAAATACATAAATACATATACAAACAACTGTATATTATTGGGATAGTCTCTTTTAGTAGCAATGCTTCTAGGGGAAAATACAGAATCTTATAGATGTACTGTACTGTGCAAAAGTCAGGTGCGGAAAAAATGTTGCTTTAGAAAAACAAGTATTAATTGTATTTTGTTAACTGATAAAAATAAACTAAGTGAATTAACAAATCTAAAATCAAAATTTGGTGTGACCGTGCTTTATCTTTAAAACCGCATGAAAGTATCAATTCGTCTAAGTACACTTGTACACAGTTTTTTAAGGAATTCGGCAGGGAGGTTGTTATAAACATCTTGAAGAACTAACCACAGATCTTCCATGGATGTCGCTTGTGCAAATCTTTCTGTCTCCATGTAATCCCAGACAGACTGAATGATGAGGAGATCAAGGAGATCTCAGCATTGAGGCCATCAAGTAATGGGCAGCATTGAGAACCGTAGATTCAGTGGAAGCTTAGTGCAGCAGATGAAAGACACATCATGCTTACTTCTCTTCAAATTTGGAAGATGTCCAGCAGTGCCATCAGCTCAGCAGTGGAAGCAACTATTGGGATCCAGCTACACTCATCTACTGTTTAGATAAGTCTGGCAAAAAGTGGTCTTCATGGAAGAATTGCGTCCAAAAAACAAATTTTCCACATGAAAAGAAGTGATTCAATTATGCTCAAAAACATAGGAACTGGGGTGCAGAAAAATTGCAGCAGGTGCACTAAACAAAACCAAAGTCAAAATGTGAAATATTTGGCTGCTATAGAAGGCAGTTTGTTTGCCAAAGGGCAAGAAAGCAGTATAAAAATGAGTGTCTGCAGGAACAGTGAAGCATGGTGGAGGTTTCTTGTAAGTTTGGGGCTGTATTTCAGAAAACAAGAGTTGAGGATTTGGTCAATCTTAATGAGGTCCTCAAATCTGAGAAATACAAGCAGATATGTATCCATCATGCAATACCAATCAAGGAGTCGTCTGATTGGCTCCAAATTTACTGTGCAATAGGACAATGACCTCAAACATACAGCCAATGTCATTAAGAACCATCTTCAGTGTAAAGAAGGACAAGTAGTCCTGGAAGCAATGATGTGGCCCATCTCAACACAGAGTGTCTTGGATTACATGAAGAGTCAGAAGGATTTGCACAAGCAACATACACAGAAGATCGGTGGTTAGTTCTCCAAGATGTTTGGAACAACCTCCCTGCAGAGTTCCTTCAAAAACTGTGTGGAAGTGTACATAGAATTGATGCAGTTTTGGAGACAGAGGGAGGTCACACCAAATATTTCTAGTGGCAATGCCAGGTTCATGAGATCGTCCTCCGCTGGTTTTAATACTAGAGGTTAGGACCGTCTCGATTGGGTACACCTTGGTGCTGGTGGGATGGCCTTTACACTTTTTTTTAAATCAAAAACAGTGTTACTAAGTACCTTATGTTATGTATATGCACAAATACCCTGCTGTAAGTAAAAAGTAAATTTTTATTTTGTTCCTATCTTAGGTTTTTGTTTGTTTAATGGCCAGTGTGAACATGCTCGTACACGTTGCATGTATACCAACTTACACACCAGTTCATTTCTTTCGGTTTTGCTTTAGTGGGTGGATTGAAGGGAGTAGGACTTCAGTGTTTCTTTGTACCCTACAACCACAAGGGTCTGTAGACTTATCAGTAAAAAGAACACAACAGACACTAACTTATTGCTACTACGCTCCGTATCACCAGTGTAGAAGAACGTGCCGGCCTCATGGCTGAAGATCCGTTACCGCTAAGTTCTTGGATGTTTCCATTGCTGGTTGGGCTAATTTCGGTTTGTAATTGGTACCTGGAGTTAAAAAAATCAAAAAGCTTAATAAATAATGTAAATAATAATATAACATGTTTTATAATATTATGTGACCTTACCTTAGTAACAGGACACAAGTAGACACTAAGGTGTATGCAAATAAGGTTCCGATAGACATCATATCGACCAAGGCTTTCAGATCAAACAGGAACGCCATGAGAGCTGTCAAGCAGAACTTATCGTTATACAAGGGTGAAATTAATGTGCCTTTGTAATACTATAAAGTAGCACCCACATAATGCCACCACATGGTGACCAAATAATGCCACCACATGGTGACCAAATAATGCCGCTATTTAGTATCCACATATTTTGAAAAAACAACCATAGTCTTGCCCAAATAATACAATCCTATGCCCAGTATATAACACTGAGCTGTGGAAGGTTGGTAATGAGATTTATGGTATTATCCATGGAGCTCTAAAAAGGGGTTTTTCGGAGGTATTTATGATGAAGTGAACATGATTAATGGCTAGAGAGGAGAAAACGTTACCTGCCACTACTCCAGATGACATGGTAGCAATTACTGGACTCTGCCGGCTGCTTACTCGTGATAATGGCTGAAAAAGTAATCCATCTCTAGCCATGGCGAAGAGAATCCGAGGCATCGGGAAAATAGACCCTAGAAGGCTTAACAAGGGATTATTTGCAAGATTAAAAAAAGAAAGAGTGAAAGTTGCAAGACATGGGATGAAAAGGGAGTACAAAGGAGACATCTCGGAAATGCCACACCACTCCCTGGGGGAGCATTGCGAAACATGCATTGGAGGGTGAGGTGGAGGACAAACAGTGCACTTAGAAAGTATGGGTTTGTAGTCCTTTTATTATTATTACATTGATGTGACCCTTTTATCTATGAACTTCGTATACTTTCAGGCTATTTATTCTTGGTACACCACCATTCACTAAGAATTGAACTCTATATTATTTATTCTATTATGAATTAGGAGTTACATTTTTTTATTGTTCACTGGCACTTTATTTGTTGCATTTATACATTTAGACTTTTGCACTCTGCACCTTATTTTACTATTATATTCCTAGATAAGGATAGCAAAAACCAAACACTTTTTGATCATTTACAAGGTCTGTAGGATATTCAATTTGATTATTTTGTCCTGATCTCGGGGTCACTCCTTACTATACATAATCATCATAACTTTTGCACTGTATTATTCTACTTTCATTTATTTTATCTCGTCTGTTTTGTCATATGTGATTTTAATTAAATGGTCTCATCTACTTTGCTTTCAATAAATATTATTTTAATATTTTATTATTGGTCCTGTGCTGGATTTTTGTAGGAGTCATCATGCAAATGTGGCGCCCAGCTGCGCTTGGTACCACAGATCCTAGAGGGGTGCATTACTGGATTTCTCCACAAGAAGCCCCCACAGCATACATACACCTCCACCTTCCACCTCAGACCACCAGAGGGAGCCCGATAGGGATATAAATAGAGAAGGTGGAGCTAGGCAGAGAGTGATTCAGCAGTTCCTGCTCAGACACAGGAGTCAGTGCAGTCGAGCCAGAGACTAGCAGTTCCTGCAGAAAGAGTTCAGTATAGTCTGTAGAGTAAGTCCAGACTAGAACTCACAGAGCTCAGGATAGAGAGCTAGGAGTGTGCCGACACTCAGAGCGGCGAAGAAGAGCAGCGTCCTGGCTGCAGTGTGTGTAGCCTAGTGAGGGCCCGAGCGGGGCCGAAGGCAAGTGGAAGAGAGTAACATAGGGGGCAGAGGAGCTTTACAAGCTCACCCCAGAAGCATATACCGGACACCGAGTCCGAGTCTACGTGGATCTTCATGACCAGTAGAAAACAACCGGAACCCCTGGCGAACTACATGTCCCAGGATCACCAAAAGCTGATACATACCAGGGTCAGGAATCACGGAGACCCCAGAGAATAGGGAGAGTGATCTCCAACAGAAGGCCCTATCACCAAGTCAGCAGGTGCAGAACAGAAACCAAGTTAGGCCTAGCTCCAGGCAGGTCAGAAACTTACTACAGAGAGGCAAGAAACATGAGGCCCTACACCCACTCACTGGGGAGAATCCGGACGTGCACCCCTCACCCTACAGTGCTCCGGGATGTGCCTGAATTTCCATCAGTTAAAGGTACTGAAGTGACTTTCGTGTGTGCTCCTATTCTTGCTCTGACCCGGCTGGGTCCCCTCTGTCCTGCATCCCCCCTCCTACGCTGCCCTGAGGCCCTGCTCTACCTGTGGGGAGTGATACCATCTAAGCTGCCACAACACCGGCCTCAGTGGACTGCTGCAGCGCTGGTGATCCTCACCAGACACCACAGGTGGTGTCACGAACATTTACAAACCTATTATCCCAATAGACATTCCCCTCTTTTCAGTTGTCCGCCCTGGGCCACGGGCCGGGCCAGCCACCGTGATACCCCCCAAGCTTCTGAAGGCCCGGTGCCGAGTACCCCACGGCCCCGGGGGCGCGACACAAATGCCACCAATAAATCAATGTCAGAGCAGCCTAAGGACATGCCCCTGAGGATCCTGTGATCCACACCCACTTGTAAAGACCATAAATATTAGCATTAAAAAAAGGCCATATATCTCTGGAACCCTATGGCAGATTTATAAAAAGTGGCATACTCAGGAGTAACGGGAGAATGAAATAAGAGCAAAAATGGTACTCCTTTGACCCTGTGACTGGTCCTCTTTAAAGAGATTAACTGAGCATAGAGTTTTATTGGAAGTGCTCCATGGGAAAAAAATATGCAAATTAGCCACCTCACAAGTTCCATGTAGGAGAGGCGGCTATCATATATCAAACTATTTAGCAAGCCTTTCAATAGGACCAGAGTTAAACGTCAAGCTAAAAACTCATGTTGAAGTCTATTTTGGGGTGTTTGCCCCTCATCAGGGCAGAGCAGGGTTTGACTGAGTGCAACACCATTAAAAGATCAGCTGACTCTGTCCTACACTGATGAGGGGCAAACACCCTGAAACAGGCTTCCTGTAGACGAGTCTCTGATCTGGCAACCTTACAACTAGGGATGAGTAGACCCGTTGGACTAAAGTTCGGGTTGGGTACCAGAATAGTACCTGAACCCGAACTCCATTGAAAACAATGGACACCTGAACTCTGGAGCTGGAAATAAAATGGTCTCTCTCTTCCCCCCGGAACTCCGAACATTGCAACGGACTGATTGGCTGGATGAGAGACCTTTAATGCGAGCCTAGAGATTTACTATTTTTTCCTGTGGAAACCTCGCATAGGGGGTCTTATAGGCCAGGTAATGTCCCCTGCGGAAAAGAAAAAAAGGTTTTCATTTTGCATTGCTTATTAACCAACCATGGGCATTGTCCTGCCTATAAGGCTCCCAAAGGGTATGTGCACACAATGTCTGTTAATCTACTGTGTATTCCAAGTGGAAACGTTTTTCCTTGTGGAGAGTGACAAGCCAGGCCTGGCATGCCAGAGTCATGAGACTTACAAGCCATGCATGATCCTCTGGGAAATTAAATATGCAAATTGCCTCTTCAGAGAGAGGACTAGAACTCTAGTGCCACCTATTGGAAGCAGCAATCCTAAAAGTCAATATCGACCCTTTAACAAGCCTTGTCACATGACTAAGGATAAAAGCCAAACCAGAATCTCAATTTGCAGAAAGTGTTTCGGGGTGTTGCCCCTCATCAGTACAAATTGTGAGAACTGATTTGGCTGGGTGAGAGGCTTAGGACTGGGATTCTCCTTGTGGACGTTTTTGACAGCTTGCAATTTTTTTGTGTTTTTCCATTGTTTTTGAGTTGTCTTTTTCTATGTGGTATTTTCCAGTCGTTTTTCTCTCTTCATTTAACAATGAAATAACCATCATTGGCTTCTGATGCAAAAACACTGGGAAAACACTTAAAAATTTGCCGAGGTGCCTTCAGGTGTCTTTTGATGCTTCCCATTGACCTTGAGTGTCGTCTGAGCGGAAATCACCAGAAGAATGGACGTGTCATTTCTTTAGATCACTTTTTTTTTTTTTTTTTTTAAAACCTGAAGTGGTTAAAAAAATTCTCTAAAGTCTGAAAATGTGCACAGAAAATCGTTTTAAACACAGCAATGCTCATTATCATTCTTTTAAGCATTTTCTAAGCGCTTTTTCAGGAGGATTTCAGGTGGAAACTGCCTGAAAAAGAAGACAGAGTGTGTACATATCTTATAAAAGTTGCCAGTATCCACAAAGAGAAACAGAACCCTCTTAGATCTGTGAGATATATAGATTATTTTTTATGAGAGATTATATACAGTATACATGTATATATATAAAAAAAAACAAAAAACCTCAATAATTTGACAAGTTTCATTAAGGGTTTATAGAGTGAAAACTTTCACATATGTTGGGGAGTTTTGCGGAGTTTCGCTCACACATCTCATGCACTTTACAGGAAAGTGTTAGTGTTTTTAGTCTGTGTTAATGATAAAAAAGCCATAAAATAAAAGAAAAAAAATCATAATTCACCTTACCTTGTGGTCAAGGCACACAAGGAACCAGCAGCTACAACGTATTTGGCCACACTCCACCCCACGTATTCAAAAGCAGCCGGCAATGGACTCCGAGAGTCCAGGAGGTAATATGGCATCATGAGAGTGAGAGACGCAGAGACTCCAAAATATGCCAGGAAGCAAATGGACAGGGAGACCACTATTCCGAGAGGTATTGCTCTCTGTGGGTTTTTTACCTCCTCTCCTGAAAATAGAGTTTTGGCTTTCTTATTATTTTGAAACATTTTACTGAACTTTTTTTTCCTCCTTTTTTTTTTTTTTTTTTTACACATTATGAGAATGTTTGCTCATATAATGCACTTCAATACTTGTCCAATAAGTCGGTGAGGTTAGCCATAAAATCCCATCCACACCCAATAATAATCATGTGGTTGGGGGTGATGTGGTGTCAGAGGAAGCTTCTTAAAGGGAATCTGTCAGTAAGATTTTGCTTTGTAATCTGAGAGCAGCATAATATAGGGCAAGAGAGCCCAATTCCAGCGATGTGTCACTTACTGGGCTTCTTGGTGCAGTATTATAAAAATTCCTGTTTTTTGTGCTGTAGATGTAGCAGTGGTCTGATGAGGAGCTGTGTACAACTCCGCCCACACCCCTGATTGGCAGCTTCCTGTGTACACTGTCAGTAAGCAGCCAATCAGTGGTGGGGGAGGGGTTACACAGACTAGCTGGACTGCCTGGCATGTGACACCTAGTCCGGCAGTGATAATCTCCTGCTAATAAAACACTGATTGTATGAGCTGCTGAGTAAGTGACACATTCCTGAAATTAGCCTCTCTGCCCCTACATTATGCTGCTCTCAGACTACACAGCAAAAACCTAAATGAGAGATTACATTTTACCCTGCCGAACTACTTGGATGCAAAGTTATCGCTGATAAAAAAAGGCTGACAATAACGTTGAAAATGTATGTCGGGTTGTGGGATATCGAAAATAGAGTAAAACAGTTTCCCCTGAAGTGGATCTGTCACCAGATTTCACAATACAAATTACAGAACAGATCTGACAAAAAATCAACGTCCAAATTGCTATATATTCCTTTTAAAATCTTTCCCTGCCATGTATTTGAATTATTTTTTTTTTTCTAGCTTTAAAAAGCTCATTTTTATTTCAGGATTCTACTGCCTCTCTAACAAATTTTCAAAGTAAGTACAAAAGCCTCATTGGGTCTAAAAGATCTATTCAGTTTCCATTGTGACAGATCAGCTTTAAATCCCTCCCTTGTGGCAATGCATAGTACATACATCCATACCTGTAGTGGCGATGCAGTCAAACCCAACAAAGGCATAGAAACAAGTAGCCGCTCCTGCCAACGTGCCGCTAAAACCGAATGGCATGAACCCACCAACTCCGTACATGCCGGTTTTGTTGCCACCCACTGAATGGTTACTGTTGATATGATGGTTAAAAAAATAAAAATCTTAGTACAATCATGTTATATCAAAGTTGTATAGAGAGCAAGCGAGAGAGTGCACTAAGATTACAAAGCATTATCGGTATCATTTATGTGTTTTTTCATGCCTGATAGCATTCGGATAAAGTTTATCACAATATTCCTTAATGTTAATAATTCATAAGTCGGTCTTATCAAACCTAGGAAAAGTAAACTACAAAAAAAAAATACTGATATAGATATATATATATATATATACACAGTACAGACCAAAACTTTGGAGACACCTTCTCATTTAAAGATTTTTCTGTATTTTCATGACTTTGAAAATTGTACATTCACACTGAAGGCATCAAAACTATGAATTAACACATGTGGAATTATATACTTAACAAAAAAGTGTGAAACAACTGAAAATATGTCTTATATTCTAGGTTCTTCAAAGTAGCCACCTTTTGCTTTGATGACTGCTTTGCACACTCTTGGCATTCTCTTGATGAGCTTCAAGAGGTAGTCACCAGAAATGGTTTTCACTTCACTGGTGTGCCCTGTCAGGTTTAATAAGTAGGATTTCTTGCCTTAGAAATGGAGTTGGGACCATCAGTTGCGTTGTGCAGAAGTCAGGTGGATACACAGCTGATAATCCTACTGAATAGACTGTTAGAATTTGTATTATGGCAAGAAAAAAACAGCTAAGTAAAGAAAAACGAGTGGCCATCATTCCTTTAAGAAATGAAGGTCAGTCAGTCCGAAAAATTGGGCAAACTTTGAAAGTGTCCCCAAGTGCAGTTGCAAAAACCATCAAGCGCTACAAAGAAACTGGCTCACATGAGGACCGCCCCAGGAAAGGAAGACCAAGAGTCACCTCTGCTTCTGAGGATAAGTTTATCCGAGTCACCAGCCTCAGAAATCGCAGGTTAACAGCAGCTCAGATTAGAAACCAGGTCAATGCCACACAGAGTTCTAGCAGCAGACAAATCTCTTCAACAACTGTTAAGAGGAGACTTTGTGCAGCAGGCCTTCATGGTAAAATAGCTGCTAGGAAACCACTGCTAAGGACAGGCAACAAGCAGAAGAGACTTGTTTGGGCTAAAGAACACAAGGAATGGACATTAGACCAGTGGAAATCTTGAGATCTTTGGTTCCAACCACCGTGTCTTTGTGCGACGCAGAAAAGGTGAACAGATGGACTCTACATGCCTGGTTCCCACCGTGAAGCATGGAGGAGGAGGTGTGATGGTGTGGGGGTGCTTTGCTGGTGACACTGTTGGAGATTTATTCAAAATTGAAGGCATACTGAACCAGCATGGCTACCCCAGCATCTTGCAGCGGCATGCTATTCCATCCGGTTTGCGTTTAGTTGGACCATCATTTATTTTTCAACAGGACAATGACCCCAAACACACCTCCAGGCTGTGTAAGGGCTATTTGACCAAGAAGGAGAGTGATGGGGTGCTACGCCAGATGACCTGGCCTCCACAGTCACCAGACCTGAACCCAATCGAGATGGTTTGGGGTGAGCTGGACCGCAGAGTGAAGGCAAAAGGGCCAACAAGTGATAAGCATCTCGGGGAACTCCTTCAAGATTGTTGGAAGACCATTTCCGGTGACTACCTCTTGAAGCTCATCAAGAGAATGCCAAGAGTGTGCAAAGCAGTCATCAAAGCAAAAGGTGGCTACTTTGTAGAACCTAGAATATAAGACATATTTTCAGTTGTTTCACACTTTTTTGTTAAGTATATAATTCCACATGTGTTAATTCATAGTTTTGATGCCTTCAGAGTGAATGTACAATTTTCATAGTCATGAAAGTACAGAAAAATCTTTAAATGAGAAGGTGTGTCCAAACTTTTGGTCTGTACTGTATATATATA
Organism: Phyllobates terribilis; assembly: GCF_046119375.1. Lineage (NCBI taxonomy): Eukaryota > Metazoa > Chordata > Amphibia > Anura > Dendrobatidae > Phyllobates > Phyllobates terribilis. Next base: position 134,105,487 of record NW_027362770.1, on the reverse strand, counting down.
TATATATATTTTTTTTTTTTTTATTTAAATAATAGTTAATATATATCTCCATATAATATAATTATATTATTCATTATATAACAATTAAATATAATATTCATTATTAAAATATATATTTTTTTATTGCTATGTAGTTCACTTTTCCTAGGTTCGTATTGGTAAGACCAACTTATGAATCATAATTATTAATTCTAAAAAAAAAAATATTTGGATAACTCTGCGGGAAAAAAAATGTAAAAAAATTGGACGCGCCCAGCCCCATAGAGTATTATAGGTATGAGCGCTCTCCACAGATAGTACTCGTACGAGAAAATCAGTTGTGTGCACAAGCCCTAACTTATACTTTATGTAATGGAATCCGTATTCTTTTGGGGCACTCAGGTCCAGTGGGCGGATTTAATCAGTGATTGACAGATCTCTATATGTGTAAATATAGAGATCTGTCAATTACCGCTTAGGACCGCCCACTGGACCTGAGTGCACAGAATAGGCAGGAGTCTTATTGCAAATAATACGAGTTATACTGAATTTTTCCCAACAAAACTATATATCAATCTGTTCAGCTCCTCCTGCTCTATAACAAGATGCCTGCAGATTGCACTGCGTTTCCATGCTGACACGTTCCCTTTAATTCTGTACACCCACCAGGGTACTGTATTTTATATTACACTATAGGTCTCAGCATATGTGCCCAAATACAGGAGAAAAGAATACCTCATGCTCTGAATGGCATCATCTAGCTCTTTTTCTGTGATCTCCCAGTTCTTTCGGTTGCCCTTAACAAATCCACTCACTATAACAAACACCAAGACAATCATGTTGATGGTTGTGAAGACTTTATTTACTGTGGTTGACTCCTTCACGCCAAAGGAAAGAAGCCCTGGAATGGAAAAATAGATAATATATAAAAAAAAAATAAAATTGATCTATGTATCGGAGTTCGAACAGAGTAGCCGATCTACTGATTCTGGAACAGTTTTTCTTTTTCTTCTCTGTCCCTCCGTTCCAAAGTTATGCCCCAAAGTAATAAAGATGAACGCTTTCTCTTTAAGCAAGTGGGCGTGTACAACAGAACTTCTCAGTGGGCGAGGCTGTGTTTTGATTGGCCACCGGAGGATAAATAGTAAACGCCCACAGAGAAGGTCTGTGCTATATGTGCAGCTGGAAAAATTTGCATCTATACTACCAGGGGACATAACTTTGGAATGGAGGGGCACAGAAGAAAAAGAAAGACTGTTCCAGAATCAGTGGAACAACAGCAATTGGAGGAGAAACTATGTTTAAATTTAAAAATATAGTGAAAAGACTGCTCTAAGGCCCCCATACAAATTAGATTTAAGTGGCCGATTTTGATGGGATGGGCCATGGATCTAGAGCAGGGGTGGGCAATTAATTTTCCCGAGGGGCCACATGAGAGACCGTGACTGTTGGGGAGGGCCGAACCAATAGGCTGAAATTAATTCTGCTCAATATTAATATTAACATGAGCATGAGCCCCACACAGCCTCCCCATGTCCAGCATGAGCCCCACAAAGCCCCCCATGTCCAGCATGAGCCCCACACAGCCCCCCCATGTCCAGCATGAGCCCCACACAGCCCCCCATGTCCAGCATGAGCCCCACACAGCCCCCAAGTCCAGCATGAGCCCCACACAGCCCCCCCCATGTCCAGTATGAGCCACACACAGTCCTCCCGTGTCCAGCATGAGCACCACACAGCTCTCCTGTGTCCACCATGAGCTCCACACAGCCCCCCATGTCCAGCATGAGCCCCACACAGCCCTCCGGTGTCCAGCATGAGCCATACACAGCCCCCCATGTCTAGCATCAGCCCCACACAGCCTCCCATGTCCAGCATGAGCCCCACACAGCCCTCCCATGTCCAGTATGTGCCCCACAGAGTCCTCCCGTGTCCAGCATGAGCCCCACACAGCCCTCCCAAGTCCAGCATGTGCACCACCCACCCCCCCATGTCCAGTATGAGAGCTCGAGAGCCTCCTCATGTCCAGCATGACAGCCCTTCCAAGTGTCCAGCATGACAGCCCCCCAGTGTCCAGCATTAAAGCCCCCCAGTGTCCAGCATTAAAGCCCCCCAGTGTCTAGCATTAAAGCCCCCCATGTCCAGCATGAGAGCCCCCCCTGTGTCCAGCCTGACAGCCCTCCCTAGTGTCCAGCATGAGAGCCCCCCCTGTGTCCAGCATGAGAGCCCCCCTGCGTCCAGCATGAGAGCCCCCCCTGCGTCCAGCATGAGACCCCCCGTGTCCAGCATGACAGCCCTCCCTGTGTCCAGCATGACAGCCCTCCCTGTGTCCAGCATGAGAGTCCCCCCTGTGTCCAGCATGAGACCCCCCTGTGTCCAGCATGAGAGCCCCCCCTGTGTCCAGCATGAGAGCCCCCTGTGTCCAGCATGAGCCCCCCCTGTGTCCAGCATGAGACCCCCGTGTCCAGCATGACAGCCCTCCCTGTGTCCAGCATGAGAGCCCCCCACTATGTCCAGCATGAGAGCCCCACTATGTACAGCATGAGAGCCCCCCTGTGTCCAGCATGAGAGCCCCCCTGTGTCCAGCATGAGAGCCCCCCCCTGTGTCCAGCATGAGAGCCCCCCGTGTCCAGCATTAAAGCATCTCTTGTGTCCAGCATTAAAGCCCCCCTGTGTCCAGCATCAAAGCAAAGCCGTCCCTGTGTCCAGCATTAAAGCCCCCCCTGTGTCCAGCATATACTTACTTCACTCCCCGTTTCCCTACGCTCCTGTCTCTGATGCACTGACTCTCCGCAGTGTGCAGGCTGATGCCATTGTGTCAGCTGTTTCTAACGCTGATTGGTGGAAGAGGGAAGTGGCGGCCCCTCCTCCACCAATGCATTCACCGCGGATTGAGACCACGGATTGAGACAGCGGTGACGGTGTGCAGGCGGGCAGTGACGGCGAGCGGTGACGGCGTGCGGTGCAGTGCGGCCCGTGGGCCACTGTTATCAGCCCTTCGGCTGTCTCGGTCCGCGGGCCGGACTGGAACAGCCAGAGGGCCAGATGTGGCCCGCGGGCCGCACGTTGCCCAGATCTGATCTAGAGCGTATCTTGTCTTCCCCAGTCGACCAACAGATAATGTGAAGTGACAAAAGGAGCGAAAAGTTGAATTTCAAGTGCAAAATGATAGAACTTTAAATACCTGAAAGAATGAGAATAAGGCACACGGCAAAAATATCAGGGTATTCTGCCAGCCCTGGCATATTCATAGGCATTGTACTACTGAAGAACGTTCCTATTGCTTTCCCAACAAGTTCATCAAACGTAGCGCTCCAAGCCCGGGCAACACTGGAAGTGCCTACAAGACAATACCGAATTACTGATATATACCATCTTTCAATATGTGCTTCAAATACATTTAAAGGGAATGTATCAACAATTTATTTCACTAATTTAAACCAGATACTGATGAATATTCTTATTTTCTGATTTTTTTGTAAGTTTTTTTTTGTACACGATTTTGGGCCAGTTTTCTTGCCTGGACTGCATTCAGAGATATACTTACAGCAGTCACATGGACATAGGAACCTGTAGATGTTTACTGATTCTTAGGTTATGTTCACACATCATGTTTTTTTCAGTGTTTTTTGATGCAAATTTTCAGCTGCGTTTTACAGTACCAGCCAAGTCGTTGAGATTCCAGGAATCTCATGGACACATCATGTTTTTTTTGTTCAGGATTTTGTGCTTTGCATGTTTTTTTGCAAAATAGAGCATGTCACTTCTTTCAGCGTTTTTCACCACTTGGAAGTAATGGGTAGTGAAAAAACGCCTAGTGTGACCATAGCTATCATGCGGTTTTGGGGGGGGCGGGGGTTTAGTGAAGATAAGCAAGTACAACAGTATGTGAAACATTTATTTTTGTGATTTTACCATCCTGTCTTGGTCACTGAGATGGAAGTTTGTATAAGGAGTATTTAATTAAATTAAATTTTAAACATTGGCTGAGCTACGTGTGAGATTGAACAATACCTGTGGCCCAGGCAGGTGTGAAATTCAACAATGCCTGTGCAACTGAATGGCAGACCCCATAGTGTGAAAGTAAATAGTGTCATACAAACTCATTGCACTGCCAGTGTCTTAGGTAAACTATTCCTGAACAATTTGTCTCCCCCACTGTTATGCCAAAACCAGAATGAGATTTTTTTTCACTGAAGGTTATGTATATGCATAAAAGAGACAAAAAGGACAATGAAGAAAAGCTGAAAAACTAAGCAAAAAACAAGCAAAAAGCAAGAAAAATCCTGAACAACCTCCTGGCAAGAGATCAGGTTTTGCTGCAGAAAGAAAACACTGAAATAACCATGATGTGTGAACATAGCCTTAAAGAAGAGAGTTGTGGGCATGCTTTGTGATCTGTGTAGAAGTCACTGTACAGGGAGGTGGAGGAGACCAACTGTGATCATCTGGTAATAGGCTTTTATTGTAACCCTCCCTTGGATGAGAATGACTTGACTGCTGATAAGGGACGTCTACAAAACGGTATCAAAATACTAATTATATTAAGAGTAAAAAAAAATAAGATTTCAGGATTTACTTACTACAGATAATATGGAAAATTTAGAAAATAGTGCCAATTTAAAAAGAGATATATTTAGAAATATACATATATTCATCAGTAAAATAAGTGATGACGGGGAAACTTAGCACTTGCCTATGACGTAGGAAAGAATCAGGTTCCACCCGGCAATAAATGCCCAGATCTCTCCAACTGTTACGTAGCTATACAGGTAGGCAGATCCAGTCAGGGGTACCCGAGCACCAAACTCGGCATAGCACAGTCCAGCCAGCACTGAGGCCAGAGCCGCAATCAAGAAGGATATGATAATGCTTGGACCCGAATCCACTTTTGCCACCTCTCCTGCTAGGACATAAACTCCGGCCCCCAAGGTGCTTCCTACACCCAGTGCCACCAGGTCCACTGATGTCAGACAACGGCATAAGCCAGATCCCTCTGTGTCCTCGGCATTAATTTTTTTTGTTCTGGTTAGACTTTGGTAAAAGTAATGTAAGGCTTCACAGGAAGGCATCTGGAAAGAACAAGTATGGAACATAATCAATGAAATATACTTTTTTGAACATTTTTGAATGAATTTGGATATTGCTTCTGAACAATAAAGATGTGCAGATGTGGCGCCCCTGCAGGTTCATTCGTCACAGAGGTACTGCATCTCACCGAGAGGTGTGGTACCCCACTCTCAGGTAAGGAGGGAGCACTACCCGGAACCCACACACTTGCATCCAATACACTCCACTTCAGTAGGGAAGGGCGAGATTGCTCCTAAGGGAGAACACAGTCCCTGGTCCCTAGCTGGAGGGTGGAACCATGTAGTGGGTGTGGGTGGATGAAGAAGTTCAGTGGAGCACAGAGGGTAGCAGTATAAAAGAGAGGGTGGAAGGTTCTGGAAGAGTTCAGTCTGAGAAGAGAGTCAGAAGAGAGTGAGAGTGTTGGGAGCAGGAGCTCTGCTCAGGAGGAGAGGAGGAAGGAGTGGGCCTAGACTGAGAGGCCCAGGAGGACAGACAGAGGACGGGAGCAGAGGGAAGGCTCCAGAGAGACAGAGGGGATCCCAGGGGCACGGGAAGTGCAGGAAGCCACCCGAGCGCCCGAATCTACACGGACGTGGAGGGATCAGGTTGCAGAGGGGACCGGCCCCTAACTAGTGCAGAACTACAAGGCTCAGCTAGATAACCGGAGGCTACTGTACTTTCAAGGTGCAGCTGCCCACAACCACAATTATATCGCCGAAAAGGTGGTCGCATAGGGTCCAGGGGACTGCAAGTCGCCCGACAAGATCTGAGGCTACCGGATTGGGACACTGATTGTGAGGCGCAGGGCAGGAGGGCGAGAGCTAATGCAGGAAGACAACCGAGGAAGGAACATAGTACGGAGTCCCGTTTAAGTACTCCTGAAATATCTGAGAGTTGCTGAACCCCTTCCTCGGTGAATGCAGGACGACGTGGGTGGTTATAATGTGGCAGTTGTAACCAGGAGCAGCGTGATAACTGTGAGTAAAACCTTGAAGACTGAACCCCACTGTGTCCTTGAATAATTGCTGCGCCATCACCAGCCCTGCATTACACAGCACCTACAACATTTACATCATAACATCACTATATACTGCCCTGGAGCTTAGCTCTGCCTGTGGAGAGCTGAACCAACTCTGCTTCGTTATCATCAGCTCCAGTGGATCTGCTCCGCAGCGGCGGCCCCATATAGCCGCATACAAGAGGTAGCATCACGAACATTATCTCTATAAAAACTTCATTCCCCTATTACTTTATTCCCCTTTTATTGACCACCCTGGGTCACGGACCGGGTCACTGCCACCGTGACATCCCCAGCACTGACCGGCCCAGCTACCGAGTACCCCACGGCCCAGGGGGCGCGTCACAGACACTTAGGCTCAGCTCAACTTGCTGTAGGTAAAGTTGATCTCCATTAAAGAGGTTTTACCACCAAAGACATTTATCGCCTATCCTTTGGGCTTGTGTGGATGACCGTAAAACATCAGATGGCACTCAGACCAATGAAGTGTTATCCAGACCAAACTCGGAGATAACCTTGGGATAGAAGATAAACGTCTGATCATTGGGCAACCAATGTCTGGGACATCCACAGATCACTAGACTAGGTGTCCCGAGTCTCTATTCTTTCAGCGTTCTTCCAGGTATAAATGGAGCAGTGCGGTTGTACATGTGCAACGCTGCTCCACTAATGGTCTATCGATCTGACAGACGTAGCTCTGGTGGGGCCTCCATCAATGAGACATATAATATCCTTCCTGTGGATTGGTGGTAAATATCTTAGGTCAGAGATGTCAAACACACAGAGGGCCAAAATAAAAAACTTGGACAAAGTGGCGGGCCAACCATTATACAGTAAAATGGTCCCCACATAGTCCTCCCCACAGAATAATGGGCCCCACATAGTCCTCCACACAGAATAATGGGCCCCACATAGTCCTCCACACAGAATAATGGGCCCCACATAGTCCTCCACACAGAATAATGGGCCCCACATAGTCCTCCACACAGAATAATGGGCCCCACATAGTCCTCCACACAGAATAATGGGCCCCTCATAGTCCTCCACACAGAATAATGGGCCCCACATAGTCCTCCACACAGAATAATGGGCCCCACATAATCCTCCATACAGTATAATGGGCCCCACATAGGGGTGGTGGTTCTGGTGTCGCGGGCCAGATTTTGTCCACGGGCCGGAGCTTAGCATGTATGTCTTAGGTGGTAAAATACCCTTAACCATCTGCCGATTTTTCATTTTTGTGCTTTCGTTTTTTCCTCCCCTTATTCCAAGAGCCATAATTTTTTTATTTTTCCGTCGACATAGCCGTGTGAGAGCTTGTTTTTTGCAGGATGAGTTTTACTTTTTAAAGAAACAATCCAACTTATCATATCATATAATGGAAACAAAGTGGGAAAAAAATTTCAAGTGTGGTGAAATAGCAAAAAAAAGTGCAATTATTGGGGTTTTTAGTTTACAGTGTTCATTTTACCATAAAAACGACCTGGCAACACGATTCTCCAGGTAAATACAGTTAAGGAGATATCAAATAAACAAAAGTTTTTTATTTTATTTAAATGGTGAAAAACAATTCAGAAATTTGTTAAAAAAACAACAACATAAAAACAAAAACAAATTATATTATATATATACCGGGCACGGAGGATCGCTGAGCCGCAGCAGGAGCTGCGGTGCTGCTGACACTGTGCGCCCGCTATTAAATAACAGGGATATTCACTCTTCTCCACTACCATAGTCCTGGCGTGGAGAGGAGTGAATATCCCCGCAGCTCACCTCGGCGCCTGAGGGCACATGGCAGTGACGTCATGCGCTGCTCAGATGTGGAGGCGAATTGCTGGCAGACAGGACGCAGCGCTGGAGTAGAGGGAAGGAAGGTGAGTAGAAATGTTTTTTTTTTTTAATGTGTGGAGTGATGGGGGGCCATGTATACCAGGATAGGGAGTCCATGCATACCAGGATTGGGGGATGAGGGGTGCCATGCATACCAGGATTGGGGGATGAGGAGGCCATGCATGTCAGGATTAGGGATGAGGGGTGCCATGCATGCCAGGATTAGGGATGAGGGGTGCCATGCATGTCAGGATTAGGGATGAGGGGTGCCATGCATACCAGGATTGGGGATGAGGGGGTGCCATGCATACCAGGATTGGGGATGAGGGGTGCCATCCATACCAGGATTTACGCCATTTACCTGACGGATTAATTTATTTACTCTTTTGATAGATCGGACTTTTACGAATGCAACAATACCAAATATGTTAGCCCAAGAAGGTACTATGAGTTAATGGGAGTATGCAAAACTAATTAGCCAAAAAAGAGGAAACTCCCATTTAACAAGAAGAAAATGACTAATTTAATAAAATGTAATATTTTATTGAGCATATATTTAAAAAAAACAACAATTTAAAACAACATTAAAAAAAGGGTAATCTACTGCAAGTAAACAGGTACTACGTAAAGGGAGTTAAACTTCCAATCTATGCCGGATGTGAAAACACATGTAAATCCATATGAAGAAATATTAATTAAACACAGACTACATGGTTACTTCATACATATACACACATTATAAAGTGCATAGTGCATGAATAAATAAACCCAAGTATGAAGATCACAAGTCTGTGAAAAATATCAATTCATTTAAGATGTCTCCCCCTAGTGGGGCCATATGGAACACTTGAATGTCTCAAAGGAGTATAGATTATTCACAAACAGAGCTAATGCTGCATCTATGCTATATGTAATTGAATTGAGATACAAATTGTGCTAAATCAGGGTGGACAAATATATGAAAAGTACAAAATACACATAGGTATATGTAAAATAGACCCTAAGGAGCCATCATCTCAACATATTCAGTACAGTATATACAGTGAATCAACCATCATTTCAAGGTGAAAGCACAACGGATCAATAAAGCATAATGCAATTACCAGAACCTGTTCCCCCTAACGCGCGTTTCGCGTTGTCGCTTCCTCAGAAAAGGTCTACCAAACATGTGTATTGTTTTAATTTTTTATGTAGTAAAAAGAGGGTGATTTGAGCTTTTATTTTTTAAAACATTTTTTTTACTGTAGGGAACTTAGGAAACTTGAACCTGTGATCATTCGAGTCAGGCATCAGGCAGGGCTATGAAGTCAGTAAGCCAAACCTCCGACTCCAACTCCACAGCACGGCCTCACTACTGAGCGTGTACATAAAGTGCCATAAAGATTCATCTCAACTAAAAGCCGAGATCCTAAGATCAGGAACAGAACAGACATTTATAGGACATTTTATAACGTTCACAAATTCTTATGAAAAAATATTCAGCACATCCTGCATTGTACTACTGAATCCAATTTACTATATATTTTAGGAGTCGGTCCATTTATACCGACTCCACCAAAATGGACACAGAGTCTGACTCCACAACTACGATAGCATGCCATGTGAGAAATCACGGTCTCCTATGAACGCCAGTCATGAGTGGATTTCCACAGTAGTAACATGATATCAGACACGGGGGTCTTCAGCAGACCCCCTGGCTGTCATTGCAACCCATCAGCGTCCCGCGATTGCACCTTGAGAGCCCGTATTAAAGGCAGGGAGACTACTTATGACGTAGTGTTTTGAAAACGTTTTATAAATCAGGCAACCCCATTAACGACCTATGACCTACTACTAGAAAATCCTGGATTAAAAGCAGAGATCAATTATGAAGAGCTGTTCTTGTGTTTTGGAAGACCATGTCTTAGGCCACGTTCACACGTTCAGTATTTGGTCAGTATTTTACATCAGTTTTTGTAAGCCAAAACCAGGAGTGGGTGATAAATACAGAAGTGGTGACGGGGTTCTATTATACTTTTGATTGCTCCACTCCCGAATACTGAATGTGTGAACGTGGCCTTAAAAAGGGTTCTGCTTCTTGCACTCTCATTGTAAATGGATCTAAACTAAGCCTTTCGTCACAATTTTTGGGGGTCCAAGTGGTTGAAACCCCTCCCCGCTACTGTTTTATGACCTAGTTCATCATTGAGATACAACTTGATGATATATATATATAAAAAAAAAAAAACACCACATTTTGATATTAATTTAGTGCATCCTGGTTGATAAATAGAATACCAGACCAACAGTGAGGACTGACACAAAGAAATTGCAAAGATGCAATTGAGATTCCTATTAACTCCTTCACCCCCACTGCCTGTTTTCACCTTCCTCACCAGTGTCACTTTATGAGGTTATAACTCTGGAACGCTTCAACCTATCCAAGTGATTCTGAGATCGTTTTTTGCGATACTTTGTAGTGCAAGTTAGTGATAAATTCAGGACGATATTTTTTGCGTTCATTAACCCCTTAAGCCCCGCGGGTGGTTTGCACGTTAATGACCGGGCCAATTTTTACAATTCTGACCACTGTCACTTTATGAGGTAATTACTCTCGAACGCTTCAACGGATCCCCCTGATTCTGAGATTGTTTTTTCGTGACATATTGTACTTCATGATTGTGGAAAAATTTCTTCGATATCACTTGCGTTTATTTGTGAAAAAAACAGAAATTTGGTGAAAATTTTGAAAATTTTGCAATTTTCAAAATTTGAATTTTTAAGCCCTGAAATCAGAGCGATATGTCACACAAAAGAGTTAATAAATAACATTTCCCACATGTCTACTTTACATCAGCACAATTTTGGAACCAAAATTTTTTTTTGTTAGGGAGCTATAAGGGTTAAAAGTTGACCAGCGATTTCTCATTTTTCCAACAAAATTTACAAAACCATTTTTTTAGGGACCACATCACATTTGAAGTCACTTTGAGAGGTCTTTATGACAGAAAATACCCAAAAGTGACACCATTCTAAAAACTGCACCCCTCAAGGTGCTCAAAACCACATTCAAGAACTTTATTAACCCTTCAGGTGCTTCACAGGAATTTTTTGAATGTGGAAGAAAAAAATGAACATTTAACTTTTTTCACAAAAATGTTAATTTAGACCCAATTTTTTTTATTTTCACAGGGGTAACAAGAAAAAATGGACCCCAAAATTTGTTGTGCAATTTCCCCTGGGCACGCAGATACCCAATATTTGGGGAAAAAATACTGTTTGGGCGCACGGCAGGGCTCGGAAGGGAAGGAGCGCTATTTGACTTTTTGATTGTAAAATTTGCTTGAATAATTAGTGGACGCCATGTTGTGTTTGGAGAGCCCATGTGTGCCCAAACTTTGGAGCTCCCCCACAAGTGACCCCATTTTGGAAACTAGACCCCCCAAGGCACCTTTCTAGATGCATAGTGAGCACTTGGAACCCCCAGGTGCTTCACAAATTGATTCGTAACAATGAAAAAGTGAAAAAAAAAACACTTTTTCATTTTTATGAATCAATTTGTGAAGCACCTGAGTGTTCCAAGTGCTCACAATGCATCTAGATAGGTGCCTTGGGGGGTCTAGTTTCCAAAATGGGGTCACTTGTGGGGGAGCTCCAATGTTTGGGCACACAGCGGCTCTCCAAACGCAACATGGTGTCGCTAACAATTTGAGCCGATTTTCCGTTAAATTTGTTAGAGGACACCATGTTGCATTTAGAGAGTCCCTGTGTGCCCAAACATTGGAGCTCCCCCACAAGTGACCCCATTTTGGAAACTAGACCCCCCAAGGCACCTATCTAGATGCATAGTGAGCACTTGGAACCCCCAGGTGCTTCACAAATTGATTCGTAACAATGAAAAAGTGAAAAAAAAAACACTTTTTCATTTGTATGAATCAATTTGTGAAGCACCTGAGGGTTCCAAGTGCTCACTATGCATCTAGATAGGTGCCTTGGGTGGTCTAGTTTCCAAAATGGGGTCACTTGTGGCGGAGCTCCAATATTTGGGCACACAGCGGCTCTCTAAATGCAACATGGTGTCCGCTAACAAATTTAACGCAAAATTGGCTCAAATTGTTAGCGACACCATGTTGCGTTTGGAGAGCTGCTGTGTGCCCAAACATTGGAGCTCCCCCACAAGTGACCCCATTTTGGAAACTAGACCCCCCAAGGCACCTATCTAGATGCATAGTGAGCACTTGGAACCCCCAGGTGCTTCACAAATTGATTCGTAACAATGAAAAAGTGAAAAAAAAAACACTTTTTCATTTTTATGAATCAATTTGTGAAGCACCTGGGGGTTCCAACTGCTCACTATGCATCTAGATAGGTGCCTTGGGGGGTCTAGTTTCCAAAATGGGGTCACTTGTGGGAGAGCTCCAATGTTTGGGCACACAGGGACTCTCTAAATGCAACATGGTATCCGCTAACAAATTGAATGGAAAATCGGCTCAAATTGTTAGCGGACACCACATTGCGTTTGGAGAGCTTCTCTGTGCCCAAACTTTGGAGCTCCCCCACAAGTGACCCCATTTTGGAAACTAGACCCCCCAAGGCACCTTTCTAGATGCATAGTGAGCACTTGGAACCCCCAGGTGCTTCACAAATTGATTCGTAATAATGAAAAAGTGAAAAAAAAAACACTTTTTCATTTTTACGAATTAATTTGTGAAGCACCTAGGGGTTCCAAGTGCTCACTATGCATCTAGATAGGTGCCTTGGGGGGTCTAGTTTCCAAAATGGGGTCACTTGTGGAGGAGCTCCAATGTTTGGGCACACAGGGACTCTCCAAATGCAACATGATATCCGCTAACAATTTGAGCCGACAATTTGTTAGCGGATATCATGTTGCATTTGGAGAGTCCCTGTGTGCCCAAACATTGGAGCTCCCCCACAAGTGACCCCATTTTGGAAACTAGACCCCCCAAGGCACCTATCTAGATTCATAGTGAGCACTTGGAACCCCAGGTGCTTCACAAATTGATTCATAAAAATGAAAAAGTGTTTTTTTTTTCACTTTTTCATTTTTACGAATCAATTTGTGAAGCACCTGGGGGTTCCAAGTGCTCACTATGCATCTAGAAAGGTGCCTTGAGGGGTCTAGTTTCCAAAATGGGGTCACTTGTGGGGGAGCTCCAAAGTTTGGGCACAGAGGGGCTCTCCAAACGCAATGTGGTGTCCGCTAACAATTTGAGCCGATTTTCCATTTAATTTGTTAGCGGATACCATGTTGCATTTAGAGAGTCCCTGTGTGCCCAAACATTGGAGCTCCCCCACAAGTGACCCCATTTTGGAAACTAGACCCCCCAAGGCACCTATCTAGATTCATAGTGAGCACTTGGAACCCCAGGTGCTTCACAAATTGATTCATAAAAATGAAAAAGTGTTTTTTTTTTCACTTTTTCATTTTTACGAATCAATTTGTGAAGCACCTGGGGGTTCCAAGTGCTCACTATGCATCTAGAAAGGTGCCTTGGGGGGTCTAGTTTCCAAAATGGGGTCACTTGTGGGGGAGCTCCAAAGTTTGGGCACAGAGGGGCTCTCCAAACGCAATGTGGTGTCCGCTAACAATTTGAGCCGATTTTCCATTCAATTTGTTAGCGGACACCATGTCGCGTTTGGAGAGCCCGTGATGTGCCTAAACAGTGGAGCTCCCCCACAAGTGTCCCCATTTTGGAAACTATACCCCTCAAAGATTTTATTAAGGTGTATAGTGAACATTTTGAACCCAGAGGTACGGCACATTATTTGTTTACATTAGGTCATCATATTGAATAAGTTTTCATTATTCTTGAGCGCAAGTGCTCGCTACTTGAGTTTGCATCGGGTACTCAGGTATGCACCATGTACAGCGTGTGCTCGAGTGACATGCTCGAGTCCCTGCTCCGCATGTTTCACGGTTATTAGACACCCAAAAAAAAACATGCGGGGATCGCTCGTGCATGGCAGGCAATCCCCGTAAAGTTTTTTGGCCGCGAAGCATATGGGGCAGAGACTCGAGCATGTCACTCAAATACCCACGATACTAAATGCATACCAGAGCACCCGATGCAAACTCAAGTAGCGAGCACTTGCTCTCAACACTAGTCGCCATATCGTCATCTTTTTTTCTTACTTTTGAAAAAAATCCCAACCCCAGCCCTAACCCTAGCACAACCCTAGCCCCAGCACAACCCTAGCCCCAGCACAACCCTAGCCCCAGCACAACCCTAGCCCCAGCACAACCCTAGCCCCAAACCCAGCCCTAACCCTAGCCCAATCCTAACTCAAGAGTTTATTTTTGACGCCGTTCCTTGTGCGGTATAAGTGATTAGACGACTTTATTCTTCGGGTCGGTGTGATTACAGCAATGCCAGAATCATATGGGGTTTTTATGACTGACAGCTGTCACACACTAAAAGACGCATTTTTTGTAAAATCTAGTTTTTGCATCGCCATATTTTGAGAGCTATAATTTTTCCAAATTTTGGCAGACAGTCATGTGACGGCTCGTTTTTTGCGGGATGACTTGACGTTGTTATTGGTGCCATTTTCAGGCACGTGACATTTTTTGATCGCTTTCTATTCCGATTTTTGGGAGGCAGAATAAACAAAAACCAACAATTCAGGAATTGTTTTTTTTTTTTTTTTTTTATTCTGTTCCGCGTGTGGTAAAATTGATGAGGCAGCTTTACTCTTCGGGTCAGTACGTTTACAGCGGTACCACATTTGTATAATTTTTCTATGTTTTGGCGCTTATACACAATAAAAGCTATTTTATAGAAAAAAATATTTTTTAGTATCGCTTTATTCTGAGAGCTATAACTTTTTTATTTTTCGGCTGATGGAGCTATATGGCGGCTTGTTTTTTGCGGGACGAGATGACGTTTTCAGCGGTATCATTTTTATTTATATGCGTCTTTTTGATCGCGTGTTATTCCACTTTTTGTTTGGCAGTATGGTGATAAAGCATTGTTTTTTGCTTGTTTTTTTTTTTTTTTTTTTATCGTGTTCACTGAAGGGGTTAACTAGTGGGACAGTTTTATAGGTCAGGTTGTTCCGGACGCGGCGATACCAAATATGTGTACTTTTATTGTTTTTTTTTTATTTTTTTTATAATAATATTTATTGATGGGTACATTATATTTTTATTTTTGGTGTATTATTTTTTTTATTTTTTTATAATATTTTTGCACATTTTTTTTTTTTTTTTTTTTCCACTTTCACACAGTTTATACACTTTATTACTTTGTCCCACTCTGGGACTTTCACTTTTTTTTTTCTGATCGCCTGCATGGCACAGGAATGGAGCACCATCCCTATGCCATGAAGGCTGTCAGAAGTGCACAGTGTGAAGATTGCTTGGAGATGCACTGCGCATGTCCAAGCAATCTTCCTGCTCTCTGGTGACCCGGATGTTGTCATGACGACATCGGGTCGTCATGGCAACACCCGGGAAGCCTTTGCAGACTGCGCTGGAAGCCGGAAGAGGAGGTGAGTATCGGCGATCACCTCCCCTTGCCCCCGCAATGCCGCGATCGACTTCGATCGACTTCGATCGCGGCATCGCGGGGGTTAATGTGCTGGGAGCGGTGCGTGACCGCTCCCTGCACATAGTACCGGGTGTCAGCTATGACAATCAGCTGACACCCGGCGGCGATCGCGCCCGCACAGCCTGTGTGCGCGCGCGATCGCCATGACGTACTAATACGGGTCTGGCTCTTAAGTCCCAGGGCACAGACGCGTATTAGTACGTCAGATGTTATTAAGGGGTTAAAATATCGGAAATTTGGCGAAAATTTTGAAAATTTTCGTTATTTTCAAACTTTTCATTTTTATACCCTTAAACCAATTATACCACACAAAATCGTAAAGAACACTTCCCATATGACTACTTTTTACATCAGTACAATTTTTTTGAATTTTTGTTAGGAAGCTATAAGGGTTAAAAGTTGACCAGCGATTTCTCATTTTTCCAACAAAATTTACCAATTTTTTTTCCCATTTGAAGTGACTTTGAGGGGCCTATGTGACAGAAAATACCCAAAATAGTGACACCATTCTAAAAACTGCACCCCTCAAGGTGCTCAAAACCACATTCAAGAGGTTTATTAACCCTTCAGGCGCTTCACAGGAATTAAAGGGAACCTGTCATGTATTATCTACAATGTACACTGCCCCCATTGTGTTGTTAGTGATGCAATGTGCATCACTAACATGCTTTTTTTCATTAAATTTAGCGCTCAAATCATGAGTATACAGCATTTTATATGTTTATATCCTACCTGCTCATTCAGTCATAGGGGTATGATCCTTGCATTCAGTCAGGGGTGGCGCCACCCACGTATTTGAATTCTGCTCCCGGCGAGTGTGCTTGCGCAGTATGTCATGGCCTGACAGCAAAGCTTGCAGCGCCAGGGGAGCCGCGCATGCGCTGCGACGATTGGCTGACCGCGCGCGCACAGTGAAGATGTAGTTCCCTGCGTGCGGCCGGAGCCACTCGTCAATGTATGCAAGGAAGGACCTAGTAAATGCTCCTCGACTGTGGCAAGGAAATGGTTAACAGTGCAGACACAGAGCCATGGAGTCAGCAGCAGAGGATCAGAGGGGCTGTGTGACCCCAAACTACAAGTCTACATTCCTTTATGTGACTGCCGACTTGTGTATCAAACCCCATCCAGTGTGGTACACCTCTGTGTATCTAACCCAATTCTGTGTATCTAACCCCATCCCGTGCGGTACAATCTGTGTATCTGATCCCACCCTTTGTGATACATTCCACTAAGCCCTGTATCTAATCCCATCATGTGTGATACACTACACTGAGCCCTGTATTTAATCCCAGCAAGTGATACAGTCAGCGTAGCTAACCCCAGAGTGTAATACGGCGAGCAGCACCAACTAATAGAATCAGTGCTGCCATCCACGTCTCAGTATCACTTTGCAGTCACCAGTAATGTCTCCTCACTGTGATCCTAAACTTCATCCTCCCTTATCCTTTTGCAAACGCCCAAAAGGAGAGGAGACATCAGACACATGTGAGCAGACCCCGCCCACATTTACAGCAGTCGTAATGCGAGCTAGCAGCACACTAGGTTTTCATGGCAAATTTCAGCAGCTGCTCCCCCTAGTGTTTACAAATGAAAAATTTCAAACCTTTTAAAATTATTTTTCACATTATATACCATTAAAAAAATGTCATATTTTTCACCCCTTCACCACCTTGGGTTTTTCTGTTTTCGCAGTTTTTTTTTTCCTCCCCTTCTTATTTTTCCGTCAATATGGCCGTGTGAAGGCTTGTTTTTTGCAGGACGAGATGGACTTTTGAACGACACCATTAGTTTTACCATATATTATACTGGAAAACGGGAAAAAAATTCAAAGTGTGGTGAAATTGCAAAATGAAGTGCAATTTCACAATTTTTATCATATTTACTAAATCCTAAAACTGACCTGCTATTATGATTATCCAGGTCATTGCGAGTTCACAGATACCAAACATGTATAGGTTCTTTTTTATTTAAAATATGAAAAAAAAATCCAAAGTTTGCAAAAAAAAAAAAGGAGCCATTTTCCGAGACCCGTAGCGTCTCCATTTTTCAGGATCTGGGGCAGAGTGAGGGCTTATGTTTGCACACCGAAATTATGCTTTTATTGATACGATTTTGGGTTAGATACAATCTTTTGATTGTCTGTTATTGCATTTTATTGCAATGTTGGGGAGACCAAAATTACCGATCGGATTAATTCTTTTTATATTGATAGATCGGGCGATTCTGGAAGCGGCGATACCAAATATGTGTATATATGTATATCTCCTGCAGACCCAGGGTTGTCATGCCAATCAATCGGCGACCCGCGGTCATGTGACACGGGCGCCGATGGGCGGGATTAGTGACGCGCTTCCAGAGATTGAGAGCGGCATTTAACATGATCACAGCCGTGGCACATGTCAGCTGTACAGAAAAAAAAAAAGGGTTTTATAAAATATTTTAAGAAAAACACAAAAGTTCAAAATCACCCCTCTTTTGCCCCATTAAAAATAAAACAAACAAACAAAAAAACGTATTTGGTATCGCTGTTTTCATAAAATTCTGATCAAAATATAAAAGGTAAATTAATCTGATCGGTAAACAGCATAACGAGAAAAAAAAAAAAATCAAAAGGCCAGGATAACGATTTTTTTTGGCCACCACATCATTGCAATAAAATGCAATCAAAACATCGTATCTACCCCAGAATGGTATCAGTAAAAACGTCAGCTCAGGGCGCAAAAAAATAAGCCCTATATGAAAAATGAAACTTATGGGTCACGGAAAATGGCAACACAAGCAAAAATTTATTTATTTATTTATTTTTTTTTTTAGTACAAATTTCCACATTTTTTTCACCACTTAAAAAAAAAAAAAACCTATACATGTTTGGCATCAGACAACCTATACTAACCTGGAGAATCATATTGGCAGGTCAGTTTTACCATATGGTAAAACATGGTAAAAAAGAAAAAAAAAAGAAATGTGGAGTTGCACTTCTTTTGTAATTTCAGCGCAGTTGGAATATTTTTTTCCAGTTTTTCCCTTGCATCACATGATAAAATGAATGGTGTCATTCAAAAGTACAATTTCTCCTAAAAAAAACAAAACAAGCCCTCATAAGGCTATGGGGACGGAAAAATAAAAGCGTTATGGCTCTAGGAATAAGGGGAGGAAAAAATGAAAAATAGCCATGTCATACGCGCTCCTCTGTGTATTTTCAGACACAAATCCTACTTTAGTTCCTGCTGGAGTAATATTTGTGGAGTAGTGAGCGCCGCCCCAACTCCACCCTTCACTTTTAACTGAAAATTTGCTTTTTGGATTCCATTAACCAAACAACAAAAAATGCTGTTTTTATACATTTTAAAAACCTTGTTTTCAGCGTTGCAGATCATTAACATGTTTATCGATCCTGTTATTCCTATAATTTTGAAATTTTTCCTTCTTGGTGTTGCAATTTCAATGTTGAGGAGTGTTATATAGTACAGATGAAAAAAAGATACATAACCATTAAGTTCACCCAAAGGATGGGAAAGGATAATGGAAATAGCCTTACCCTGTGTGCCCACTATGCATTTTTCAAGCGTTTTTGCTGCGGAATTTCCGCAGCAAAAACGCTTAATCAACGGTTGGTAATACATGCCCCATGTTCCCCAATGATAATCCGCATGTGCTGTGCACATGCTATGGAAATTTCCGCTGCGGATTATCATTGCGGAAAAATACGCAGCATGTCCATTAATTTTGTGGACATGCAGCGTAATCACCGCCATTGACTTGCATTGAAAAGCATAATATCCGTGTCAGTACATTTGCACACACGGATAATATGCGTTTCTATGTGCGGATGGTACCCGGGTCTGGAGAAGAGGAGACTCTCATCCAGACCCGGGTACCATAGCACCAGTAAAAAAAAAAGAATTAAAAATAACAAATAAAGATTATACTTACCTTCTGATGGCCCCCGGTCTCCTCAGCGATGCGTCCGGTCTGTTGTATGGGTCGCGGTGGTGTGAAAGGACCTGCCATGACGTCATTTAGTCATGTGACAGGTCACGCGACCGCTGACTTCGGCGGTGGCGTGACCTGTCACATGACTCAATGACGTCATCGCAGGTCCTTTCACACCACCGCGACCCATACAACAGACCGGACGGAGTGGAGAAAACACCGGGGGCCATCAGAAGGTAAGTATAATGTTTATTTTTTACCATTTTATTCTTTTTTTTTTTTTTTTAACTATTACTTGGTCACACTATATAAATCCATGCCGGCTGCATGGATTTATATAGTGTGACCAAGTTGTCAAGCACTTTCCAAGTGATGCTAAAATCACCTGGAAAGTGCTTGATAACCCGCATGCGGAAATGCAAGTGAAGAACGCTTCACAAACGCTTCTACCTGGCAGGAGAAACGCATGTACAATCCGCATGTACAATCCGCATGTACAATCCGCATGTACAATCCGCATGTACAATCCGCATGTACAATCCGCATGCGTTTTTCCTGCCAGGGAGAAGCGGAAAAATATGCAGCATTTCTGCATTGTGGGCACATAGCCTAAAGATACATCCCTAAAGTGCGAGTTTTTCTCTCCTGATCCCGAGTGTTTTTTAACATGTTTTCTTCTAGAAAAACATCTGAGCCTTTTTGAAACCATAAGCTGTCCTCCCCCCCCACTCTCTGTCATTACATTGGCCATGATAGAGAAGGGGGCTGGCTTAGCTTATCGAAATGAGCCAGTCAAACCCAAGTGGAGCTGTTGGGGCCCCAAACCAATGCCAATTTCTTGAGATTAGGGCATATTAGAAAATTTGAGTATATATTAGTAAATTCTACAATATAGTTTTCTCTCTCATATATATGTCCGGCTAAGACCCAGAGGAAACTTTTTTTTCAGCATCCATTGGGTCTATAGGGTTATTTCCTGGCATATAGGCTGAGCATGCACTCCAAACCTGATGTGATTGCAGCCTTTCCTTTTCGGTTGGGGGTTCCACAGTTTGATGGGAAAAACATTGATCTTGACTGACGCCATTGTAAGTTATGGGGGTCTATCGAGCACTATCGGCATCCATAGCATGGCAGACTCAACAAAGCCCCATGGCTTTTATTATAGGTCGAAGGACTGGTGTAGAAAATGAGGAATAAGGTGGATAAGAGTCCACGCTTCCCAAGGTTCAAAAGGTTAAAGCATTAATGTGGTTTATTGTGTCAACGCGTTTCAAGGTTTCCAAACCTCTTCATCAGGACCAAACCACAATGGTGTAGACAAGAGCCTAATCCTTTCTTGTCCTGTTAGAGCAGGTATCAGTGGTAACCTTATCATCCTGCCTTTGACCTTCGATTTACATTATCCCCATACAAATCAATAATTCGGAAAAAAAAGCCAACATTTAGTAGCAGAAAACTTAAAAAGAAACTTTAAAAAACAACAGAAAAACGTACCTTCAGAGAGTTGCGCTTCCAGCACCTGACAACGCCGCTGGTCCGTTCCTCCAGAAAAGTATTTCTAAATTAATTCTGAAAAGCCTCCCCCCCCATCTGTTTAAGCCTATTATTTTAACCCTTATTTTACCAGTAAAGAATGATGGCGCAACATTACATCATACCATGACCACTATAACACCAAATATAAGTCCTGTTCCCGGCATGATATCCAAATTCGCTGCTGGAAACCAATGAATGAGATAGAAAAGAAGGGGTTAAAGACGCCTAAGAAGCCAGCCCAGTCCGATACTAAAGAACTATTCAACGTTTGCTATGTATTTCTCAAATCTCATAATCTCCTTTCTCTGGGAATGTGCTGCAGGTCTCGCCTCCACTTGTAATAAGTAGCACTAGTCAGCAAATTGTTGATTTGGACCCTTTCTGTTGGCACCGGGTACGAGAGGGAAGAACAGAAGTAAAGTTAAGGAAACAACAATTAAAAAGTTTGACAACATCTGATTCATGGATGTAAATTTCCATCAATTGGACAAAATGGCTTATTGTCCTTTCTACATATTCTGCAATGTACAAAGCCCTCATTCATATTCCTAGTCTGATTAAACAGCAGTTTTCTGCTGGCTTTTATCAGTGTTACAATATCAGTTGCTGTTGGCTCCAGATGCCAAACTTTTGTACCCACTCTGCACTGAAATACAGCTAGGTCCAGAAATATTTGGACAGTGACACAGGTTTTGGCATTTTAGCGGGTTCCCAGAACATATTCAAGATACAGTTATATAATCAGCTTTTATTTGAGGGTATTCACATCCTAATTGGAGTAAGGGTTTAGGAATTACAGCTCTTTAATATGTAGCTGCCTCTTTTTCAAGTAACCAAAGGTAATTTGAGATAATTGTCTAAAGATCTTTAACCCCTTAAGCCCCGCAGGTGGTTTGCACGTTAATGACCGGGCCAATTTTTACAATTCTGACCACTGTCACTTTATGAGGTAATTACTCTGGAACGCTTCAACGGATCCCCCTGATTCTGAGATTGTTTTTTCGTGACATATTGTACTTCATGATTGTGGAAAAATTTCTTCGATATCACTTGCGTTTATTTGTGAAAAAAACGGAAATTTGGCGAAAATTTTGAAAATTTTGCGATTTTCAAAATTTGAATTTTTAAGCCCTGAAATCAGAGCGATATGTCACACAAAAGAGTTAATAAATAACATTTCCCACATGTCTACTTTACATCAGCACAATTTTGGAACCAAAATTTTTTTTTGTTAGGGAGCTATAAGGGTTAAAAGTTGACCAGCGATTTCTCATTTTTCCAACAAAATTTATAAAACCATTTTTTTAGGGACCACATCATATTTGAAGTCACTTGGAGAGGTCTTTATGACAGAAAATACCCAAAAGTGACACCATTCTAAAAACTGCACCCCTCAAGGTGCTCAAAACCACATTCAAGAACTTTATTAACCCTTCAGGTGCTTCACAGGAATTTTTTGAATGTGGAAGAAAAAAATGAACATTTAACTTTTTTCACAAAAATGTTACTTTAGACCCAATTTTTTTTATTTTCACAGGGGTAACAAGAAAAAATGGACCCCAAAATTTGTTGTGCAATTTCCCCTGGGCACGCAGATACCCAATATTTGGGGAAGAAACACTGTTTGGGCGCACGGCAGGGCTCGGAAGGGAAGGAGCACCATTTGACTTTTTGATTGTAAAATTTGCTTGAATAATTAGCGGACACCATGTTCTGTTTGGAGAGCCCCTGTGTGCCCAAACTTTGGAGCTCCCCCACAAGTGACCCCATTTTGGAAACTAGACCCCCCAAGGCACCTTTCTAGATGCATAGTGAGCACTTGGAACCCCCAGGTGCTTCACAAATTGATTCGTAAAAATGAAAAAGTGAAAAAAAAAACACTTTTTCATTTTTATGAATCAATTTGTGAAGCACCTGGGGGTTCCAAGTGCTCACTATGCATCTAGATAGGTGCCTTGGGGGGTCTAGTTTCCAAAATGGGGTCACTTGTGGGGGAGCTCCAAAGTTTGGGCACAGAGGGGCTCTCCAAACGCAATGTGGTGTCCGCTAACAATTTGAGCCGATTTTCCATTCAATTTGTTAGCGGATACCATGTTGCATTTAGAGAGTCCCTGTGTGCCCAAACATTGGAGCTCCCCCACAAGTGACCCCATTTTGGAAACTAGACCCCCCAAGGCACCTTTCTAGATGCATAGTGAGCACTTGGAACCCCAGGTGCTTCACAAATTGATTCATAAAAATGAAAAAGTGTTTTTTTTTTCACTTTTTCATTTTTACGAATCAATTTGTGAAGCACCTGGGGGTTCCAAGTGCTTACTATGCATCTAGATAGGTGCCTTGGGGGGTCTAGTTTCCAAAATGGGGTCACTTGTGGGGGAGCTCCAATGTTTGGGCACACAGGGGCTCTCCAAACGCAACATGGCGTCCGCTAACAATTTGAGCCGATTTTCCATTCAATTTGTTAGCGGACACCATGTCGCGTTTGGAGAGCCCGTGATGTGCCTAAACAGTGGAACTCCCCCACAAGTGTCCCCATTTTGGAAACTATACCCCTCAAGGATTTTATTAAGGTGTATAGTGAACATTTTGAACCCAGAGGTACGGCACAGAATTTGTTTACATTAGGTCATCATATTGAATAAGTTGTCATTATTCTTGAGCGCAAGTCCTCGCTACTTGAGTTTACATCGGGTACTCAAGTATGCACCATGTACAGCGTGTGCTTGAGTGACATGCTCGAGTCCCTGCTCCGCATGTTTCACGGTTATTAGGCACCCAAAAAAAAAATGCGGGGATCGCTCGTGCATGGCAGGCAATCCCCGTAAAGTTTTTTGGCCGCGAAGCATATGGGGCAGAGACTCGAGCATGTCACTCAAATACCCACGATACTCAATGCATACCAGAGCACCCGATGCAAACTCAAGTAGCGAGCACTTGCTCTCAACACTAGTCACCATATCGTCATCTTTTTTTCTTACTTTTGAAAAAAATCCCAACCCCAGCCCTAGACCTAGCACAACCCTAGCCCTAGCACAACCCTAGCCCTAGCACAACCCTAGCCCCAGCACAACCCTAGCCCCAGCACAACCCTAGCCCCAGCACAACCCTAGCCCCAGCACAACCCTAGCCCCAAACCCAGCCCTAACCCTAGCCCAATCCTAACCCAAGAGTTTATTTTTGACGCCGTTCCTTGTGCGGTATAAGTGATTAGACGACTTTATTCTTCGGGTCGGTGTGATTACAGCAATGCCAGAATCATATGGGGTTTTTATGACTGACAGCTGTCACACACTAAAAGACGCATTTTTTGTAAAATCTAGTTTTTGCATCGCCATATTTTGAGAGCTATAATTTTTCCAGATTTTGGCAGACAGTCATGTGACGGCTCGTTTTTTGCGGGATGACTTGACGTTGTTATTGGTGCCATTTTCAGGCACGTGACATTTTTTGATCGCTTTCTATTCCGATTTTTGGGAGGCAGAATAAACAAAAACCAACAATTCAGGGTTTTTTTTTATTATTCTGTTCCGCGTGTGGTAAAATTGATGAGGTAGCTTTATTCTTCGGGTCAGTACGTTTACAGCGGTACCACATTTGTATAATTTTTCTATGTTTTGGCGCTTATACACAATAAAAGCTATTTTATAGAAAAAAATATTTTTTAGCATCGCTTTATTCTGAGAGCTGAAACTTTTTTATTTTTCGGCTGATGGAGCTGTATGGCGGCTTGTTTTTTGTGGGACGAGATGACGTTTTCAGCGGTATCATTTTTATTTATATGCGTCTTTTTGATCGCGTGTTATTCCACTTTTTGTTTGGCGGTATGGTGATAAAGCATTGTTTTTTGCTGCTTTTTTTTTTTTTTTACCGTGTTCACTGAAGGGGTTAACTAGTGGGACAGTTTTATAGGTCAGGCTGTTCCGGACGCGGCGATACCAAATATGTGTACTTTTATTGTTTTTTTTTTATTTTTTTTATAATAATATTTATTGATGGGTACATTATATTTTTATTTTTGGTGTATTATTTTTTTTCATTTTTTTATAATATTTTTGCACATTTTTTTTTTTCCACTTTCAGACAGTTTGTACACCTTATTACTTTGTCCCACTCTGGGACTTTCACTTTTTTTTTTCTGATCGCCTGCATGGCATAGGAAAGGAGCACCATCCCTATGCCATGCAGGCTGTCAGAAGTGCACAGTGTTAAGATTGCTTGGAGATGCACTGCGCATGTCCAAGCAATCTTCCTGCTCTCTGGTGACCCGGATGTTGTCATGACGACATCGGGTCATCATGGCAACACCCGGAAAGCCGCTGCAGTCTGCGCTGGAAGCCGGAAGAGGAGGTGAGTATCGCCGATCACCTCCCCTTGCCCCCGCAATGCCGCGATCGATTTCGATCGACTTCGATCGCAGCATAGCGGGGGTTAATGTGCTGGGAGCGGTGCAGGACCGCTCCCTGCACATAGTACCGGGTGTCAGCTGTGACAATCAGCTGACACCCGGCGGCGATCGCGCCCGCACAGCCTGTGTGCGCGCGCGATCGCCATGACGTACTAATACGGGTCTGGCTCTTAAGTCCCAGGGCACAGACGCGTATTAGTACGTCAAATGTTCTTAAGGGGTTAATGGGCTGCATGGCTATTCTCTTTTTAATCCATCATCAATTCAGCAGGTAAAAGGTCTGGAGCCGATTCCAGGTGTGGCATTTGCATTTGGAAGCTGTTGCTGTGAACCGAAAACATGTGGTCAAAGGAACTCTCAATAGAGGAGAAACAGACTGTCATTATGGTGAAAAAAAGAAGAAATCAGAAATGTTAGGAGTGGCCAAAACAGTTTGTCATATACTGAAAAAAAAAAATGCACTGCTGAGCTTGGGAACTCAAAAAGGCCTGGACGTCCACGGAAGACCCCAGAATCCTTTCCGTGGTGAAGAAAAACCCCTTCACAATATTCACCCAAGTGAAGAACACTCTCCAGGAAGTAGGTGTCTCAATATCTAAGTCTACCATAAAGAGAAGGCTTCATAAGAACAAATACAGAGGGTTCATGGTAAGGTACAAACCATTAATCAGCCTTAAAAATAGAAACGCCAGATTAGACTTTGCCAAAAAGCATCTAAAGAAGCCAGCCCAGTTCTGGAAAAGCAAAACTAAGATCAACCTGTACCAGAATGATGGCAAGAAGTATGGAGAAAGCTTGAAATGGCTCATGATCCAAAGCACAGCACACCGCCTGTAAAACATGGTGGAGGCAGTGTGATGGCGCGGGCATGCATGGCTTCCAATGGCACAGAGTTACTAGTGATTATTGATGGTGTGACTGAAGACAGAAGCAGCTGGATGAATTCTGAGGTGTACAGGGCGATACTTTCTCTTCAGATTCAAACAAATTCTGCAACGTTGTTTGGACGGCGCTTTACAGCACAGATGGACAATGACCCAAAACATGCTGCAAAAGCAAAGAAGTGGAATATTGTGCAATGGCCAAGTCATCACCAGATCAGGATATTCTTGTTCAACCCCTTCAATTAAAGGGAACCTGTCACCAGTTTTGTCCTATATGAACCCAAACTATCAAATTATGCAGCGCCAGTGCTGTATTCCATAAATCCTCATACAATCCCCCGACTCCCTCTTTAGACTCCCCAAAAATCTTTAAATTCTTCCGTGCTGCATGGTAATCCGGTCGGTCCAGTCCGATCGGCGTGGTTTACGGCCTCTCCATCCCTCCCCTGGCTGCTGCTCGCCATTCTCCTTCTTTAATTGACGTGGATAATGCCTCACTGCGCACAAAAATCAGAGCTTGCGCCTGTGCGCTATGCTTTGCCCTACTGCGGGTGCATGCACACTTATGTTTTTGGCTGTGCCCGCAGTAGCGCAAAGCATAGTGCGCAGGCGCGAGCTGCGATTTCCGTGCACAGGAGCAAGATTTCGCCTGGCAAGGCGTCATCCACGTCAGTTAAAGAAGGAGGACGGTGATCAACAGCCGGTGGTAGGGATGGAGAGGCCTGAAACCTCGCCCATCAGACTGGACCAACCTGATTACCAGGAGAATTTAAAAACGTTTTTGGGAGGTATATAGGGGGGAATCAGAGGGTTATATAAGCATTTATGGAATGCAGCACAGGCGCTGAATAAGGTCATAGTTTAAGTTCTTATAGGACAAAGCTGGTGACAGGTTCCCTTTAAACCTAAAAGTCTACACTCCAATTGCATCTCAGTTGTTTCATTTTAATTAAAAAATAGTGGCCTGCAGAGCTGAAATCATAAAGATTCGTCACTGTCCAATATCTGAACCTAACCGTATATAGTAAGCTGTAAGCCTGCTTGTAAAATTGCACTGACATAGAAATAGGGGTGAGACCGCATCAGTTATTGCAGCTCCGTACTACAGAGCTGCAAATACTTCATGTACCAACACTTGATCAGAAATGATCGGAAGTTAGAGGGTGCCCTGCGCTTTACCTTCTGTTGGCGCCCTTTCCAAAAAAATCCCCTGTGGCTTCATTGCCGACGCTCAGATGGGCCCTGTGGTCATTATTTACTTTGCAGCTATAAGATAAGGTACAGCCATAAGATCACTGCAGCCAAGTGCCAAGACTGCTGTAGACTGCCGGAGCATCGGTGCCGCCGGTGGATTTATTATTTTTAAGCTTTTTTTTTTTTTTATATTCTTTGAAAACCCCTTTAGGATATGTTCACACTCACCGTTTTTGCCGCGGATTGTTCCGCATCAAAAACCAGAGGGTTTGCCGGAAAAGTGCTGCGCATAGTATACGTTTTTTTACATTAATTATTTGCAGCATTTACGTTTCTAATTCATTTGAATAAGTAAAAAAAGCTGAAAGAATTGACAAGCTTCAAATTTTAAAAAAAAAGTGTTTTCTGGCCTGTGTTTGGCTGGTATGCTGGGATAGTATAGTAGACTGCACTATTCCATACAATCTATCTACTATATAATTGTCTTATCCAGTCTGTCTGTCTGTCCTGGAAATCCCGCGTCGCTCATTGGTCCGGCAGCGGCCAATCAGCGCCGCGGGATTTCTGAAAAAAGATGGCGGCCGTTAGCGGCTCATCTGGCGGACGGAGGTCTCATCTCCCGGCTTCTCGCAGCAGAAGGAGCCGCACAGGCAGCGCCGCTCCCCGGTCCTCGCTAATACGGAGCCGCACAAGCAGCGCCGCTCCCGGGCCCACACTAATACGACGCTGATTGGTCGTGGCCGGCCACCGCGACCAATCAGCGAGATGGGCGGCAAATTTAAACGCCGCTCTGCTGATTGGTCGCGGTGGCCGGCCGCGACCAATCAGCGATATAGGCTGCAAATTTAAACGCCGCTCTGCTCATTGGTTGCGGTGGCCGGCCGCGACCAATCAGCGATATAGGCTGGAAATTTAAACGCCGCTCTGCTCATTGGTCAACACCAATATTAATCAGCAAAAATTGGCTGTGCAGACACAAAATAATAATCCCCTACAACTAGAATGCACAGCACACAGTAATGAAGATCAAATAAACTTTATTAAATAAAAAAGACAAAATAAAGAAAAATAAAATAAAAATACAGAATCCGACAGGTGATATAATACGGGATACAGTGCCAAAACAAATAAATAGATAGATAAATGTACAAAATCCTGGGAAATGGACTAAATAATATGAGTAACAAATAATACTCAAAATTAAATAAACCCAAGAGAAATGAAAAAAGATATCAATCTAATAAATGGTAGGTATAAGCGAATATAATCACAGTAGAAAAAATCTCTCAATCAGCTCAAAAAGTAGATAGGTGGATAAAACACTTATCAAAATGTACATATATCACAAAATTGTAAAATTTGTATATAAATATATATTTGTGATTATTCCCATAATAATGGAATAAAGTGACAGTGCTAATAATAGTGCAAATATGCAGCGATACGTGCAAAAAAGATAGTTCAACATTTGAAGTGTAATATCCACAGATCAAGCAGACAGTCGTTCATATAATATAAAAGGGAGCAGATATAGAGAGCAGTAGAGTGAACATGCTTACCACCAGTATATAGGCACTGAGCCCCGCATATCCCGACGAGCGTTTCGCCTTGCTGGCTTTAACGAGGGATAGTAAGGCTATGGGTACATGGTCCTTTAATAAAATCCATTGGCCAATGGAATGCGGTAGGTAATTATGGACCCCCGCGACAGGTGATCGTGCGGGGCCGTCCACAAATCACAGCGCCACCTCCGCAACACGTGACGCGACCCAGGGGTCGCGGCACAAGAGCAGACATGACGTCTGGATGCGTTCCACCGTGGGACGCACGGCGCCATCCCCACCTCATGCGGCGCAACCAAAGGTCGCGACACAGAAGCGGAAATGACGTCAAGGTGCGCTCCACCATGGAACGCAAAGTGCACTTCACCTTGGAATGCATGTGGAAAATAACGGGGATAATAGGGAAGGATGTGATAAAACAGAAAAATATATATTCCTATAAGAATAATGAGGTATATAGATAGTCTATTACACAGAACATATTAAAGATATTATCTAATATCAAATACTCATAATCAATATTAAATCCACAGTGATCTCCCAATCACATAGTGATAACCAAAATTAACAATAATATAGAATAGTAAATATAGACATGGAATTGGGTCCAAAAGAAGAAAAAGTGCCATAGTGCGTCCTCTGTGCAAAGAAAAAATCATTCGTCCAAGTGAATAAACTCCGGCCAAACGAATAAAGGGTAACTCGTTGGCGAAAGAACTATAGAATAAACAAAAATATACTGATTAAAATCTAATAAAATCAAAATAAAATAGATAAAACAATAGATGAGAACTAAGACCAAGTAATAAGGACAAAAGATAGAACAAAACAAGAAATAAACAACTCAAAGAAAAAGGTACAAAACTTACCGTTTCGTTGAGACCTCTTGGGGTGAGGGTGTCCAAAAGAGTAATCCATTTTACTTCCTTCTGTGCAAGAATTTTCTTCCAATTTCCGCCTCTCTGATCTACATAGACTCGATCATACCTCTGATTGACAGCTTCGAACTGTCACAGTTATGGTAGTATTTAAAATGGCGTGGTATTGTTTTCAGTTCCGTTGAATCAGAACTTCCTTTCGCCACCTCAATGTCTAGCACATGTTCCCTAACACGTCTTCTGAGTTCACGTGTGGTTAAGCCCACATAATATTTATTGCAAGGACAATTAGCTAAATAAATAACGCCAATGGTTTTACAGGAGATAGTGTGGGTAATCTTATAATTTCTTGTCGTAGATGAATCTGTGAAGAATTCCGTTTTGGCAATATTTGGACAAGCGACACAGGATCCACAGGGTTTACAGCCCCATTTCGGCTTTCCGGTATTAAAGATTGTTTTTTGATCATCTTTTTTGATATAGCTATGTACTAGTAGATCCTTAAGGTTCTGCGAACGACGATAAGTAATCGCCGGATATTTTGCAATATAATTAACAAGGACAGGATCCAAGGTAAGTATGTTCCAATATTTCTTAAGACTTGCCCACATGTCTTTATTGCCAGAATTGTATGTGGATATGAATCTCACAATATCATTATCTTTCCTTGGCTTAGTGCTATATAGAAGTGTATTTCTTTTTGCACATCTTGCACGGCGATAGCCTCGTTGAATAGATTTATTTGAGTAGCCACGTTCATGAAAACGCATGGTCAAGTCCTGTGACTGTTTTTCAAAATCATAATCATTAGAACAAATCCTGCGCATGCGTAAGAATTGGCCTATCGGTATACTATCAATGAGTTTCCTCGGATGTGAAGAATCTGCGCGCAGTAAGGAGTTAGCAGCCGTTTCTTTTCTAAAGACATCTGTTTGAATTATACCCATAGTGTCAATTTCTGATCGTACATCTAGAAAATCCATATTTTTACGCCCCATCTTATAGGTTAGTTTGATGTTCAAGGTGTTGTTATTCAAAGATTGCATAAAGATAGATAGTTCTTCATCTGTGCCCTGCCATAAAAATAGAACATCATCTATGAAGCGATGCCAAGATAGAACTTTATCTAAATGAGGTAGAGAATCAGATGAAAAGATGTCTTTCTCCCACAGCCCCAGGAACAGATTAGCATAGGAGGGCGCGCAGGCTGCCCCCATTGCTGTACCCCGGAGCTATAGGAAAAAAGAGCCATCAAACAGAAAAAAATTATGTGTCAAGGCAAATGCCAAGAGATCAAGAACAAAATTGATGAATGGAACATCGTATTTAGACATTTCTAAAAAATATCTGGCTGCTCGTAGGCCATCATTGTGGTTAATCGATGTATATAAAGATTCTACATCACATACATCTTTATATACATCGATTAACCACAATGATGGCCTACGAGCAGCCAGATATTTTTTAGAAATGTCTAAATACGATGTTCCATTCATCAATTTTGTTCTTGATCTCTTGGCATTTGCCTTGACACATAATTTTTTTCTGTTTGATGGCTCTTTTTTCCTACAGCTCCGGGGTACAGCAATGGGGGCAGCCTGCGCGCTCCCAAGCTAATCTGTTCCTGGGGCTGTGGGAGAAAGATATCTTTTCATCTGATTCTCTACCTCATTTAGATAAAGTTCTATCTTGGCATCGCTTCATAGATGATGTTCTATTTTTATGGCAGGGCACAGATGAAGAACTATCTATCTTTATGCAATCTTTGAATAACAACACCTTGAACATCAAACTAACCTATAAGATGGGGCGTAAAAATATGGATTTTCTAGATGTACGATCAGAAATTGACACTATGGGTATAATTCAAACAGATGTCTTTAGAAAAGAAACGGCTGCTAACTCCTTACTGCGCGCAGATTCTTCACATCCGAGGAAACTCATTGATAGTATACCGATAGGCCAATTCTTACGCATGCGCAGGATTTGTTCTAATGATTATGATTTTGAAAAACAGTCACAGGACTTGACCATGCGTTTTCATGAACGTGGCTACTCAAATAAATCTATTCAACGAGGCTATCGCCGTGCAAGATGTGCAAAAAGAAATACACTTCTATATAGCACTAAGCCAAGGAAAGATAATGATATTGTGAGATTCATATCCACATACAATTCTGGCAATAAAGACATGTGGGCAAGTCTTAAGAAATATTGGAACATACTTACCTTGGATCCTGTCCTTGTTAATTATATTGCAAAATATCCGGCGATTACTTATCGTCGTTCGCAGAACCTTAAGGATCTACTAGTACATAGCTATATCAAAAAACAATCTTTAATACCGGAAAGCGAAATGGGGCTGTAAACCCTGTGGATCCTGTGTCGCCTGTCCAAATATTGCCAAAACGGAATTCTTCACAGATTCATCTACGACAAGAAATTATAAGATTACCCACACTATCTCCTGTAAAACCATTGGCGTTATTTATTTAGCTAATTGTCCTTGCAATAAATATTATGTGGGCTTAACCACACGTGAACTCAGAAGACGTGTTAGGGAACATGTGCTAGACATTGAGGTGGCGAAAGGAAGTTCTGATTCAACGGAACTGAAAACAATACCACGCCATTTTAAATACTACCATAACTGTGACAGTTCGAAGCTGTCAATCAGAGGTATGATCGAGTCTATGTAGATCAGAGAGGCGGAAATTGGAAGAAAATTCTTGCACAGAAGGAAGTAAAATGGATTACTCTTTTGGACACCCTCACCCCAAGAGGTCTCAACGAAACGGTAAGTTTTGTACCTTTTCTTTGAGTTGTTTATTTCTTGTTTTGTTCTATCTTTTGTCCTTATTACTTGGTCTTAGTTCTCATCTATTGTTTTATCTATTTTATTTTGATTTTATTAGATTTTAATCAGTATATTTTTGTTTATTCTATAGTTCTTTCGCCAACAAGTTACCCTTTATTCCTTTGGCCGGAGTTTATTCACTTGGACGAATGATTTTTTCTTTGCACAGAGGACGCACTATGGCACTTTTTCTTCTTTTGGACCCAATTCCATGTCTATATTTACTATTCTATATTATTGTTAATTTTGGTTATCACTATGTGATTGGGAGATCACTGTGGATTTAATATTGATTATGAGTATTTGATATTAGATAATATCTTTAATATGTTCTGTGTAATAGACTATCTATATACCTCATTATTCTTATAGGAATATATATTTTTCTGTTTTATCACATCCTTCCCTATTATCCCCGTTATTTTCCACATGCATTCCAAGGTGAAGCGCACTTTGCGTTCCATGGTGGAGCGCACCTTGACGTCATTTCCGCTTCTGTGTCGCGACCTTTGGTTGCGCCGCATGAGGTGGGGATGGCGCCGTGCGTCCCACGGTGCAACGCATCCAGACGTCATGTCCGCTCTTGTGCCGCGACCCCTGGGTCGCGTCACGTGTTGCGGAGGTGGCGCTGTGATTTGTGGACGGCCCCGCACGATCACCTGTCGCGGGGGTCCATAATTACCTACCGCATTCCATTGGCCAATGGATTTTATTAAAGGACCATGTACCCATAGCCTTACTATCCCTCGTTAAAGCCAGCAAGGCGAAACGCTCGTCGGGATATGCGGGGCTCAGTGCCTATATACTGGTGGTAAGCATGTTCACTCTACTGCTCTCTATATCTGCTCCCTTTTATATTATATGAACGACTGTCTGCTTGATCTGTGGATATTACACTTCAAATGTTGAACTATCTTTTTTGCACGTATCGCTGCATATTTGCACTATTATTAGCACTGTCACTTTATTCCATTATTATGGGAATAATCACAAATATATATTTATATACAAATTTTACAATTTTGTGATATATGTACATTTTGATAAGTGTTTTATCCACCTATCTACTTTTTGAGCTGATTGAGAGATTTTTTCTACTGTGATTATATTCGCTTATACCTACCATTTATTAGATTAATATCTTTTTTCATTTCTCTTGGGTTTATTTAATTTTGAGTATTATTTGTTACTCACATTATTTAGTCCATTTCCCAGGATTTTGTACATTTATCTATCTATTTATTTGTTTTGGCACTGTATCCCGCATTATATCACCTGTCGGATTCTGTATTTTTATTTTATTTTTCTTTATTTTGTCTTTTTTATTTAATAAAGTTTATTTGATCTGCTCATTGGTGGCGGTGGCCGGCCGCGACCAATCAGCGATATAGGCTGCAAATTTAAACGCCGCTCTGATCATTGGTCGCGGTGGCCGGCTGCGACCAATCAGCGAGATTGGCGCCAAACTTAAACAACGCTCTGCTGATTGGTAGCGGTCACCGGCGGCCGCGACTAATCAGCGATTTTGGCGCCAAATTTAAACACCGCTCTGCTCATTGGTTCCGGCTGCCGGCCGGCCGAGACCAATCAGCGAGATTGCCGCCAAATTTAAACAAGCTCTCCGGTCCTCACTAACACAGTTCGCTGATTGGTCGCGGCCGCCACCCGTGACCAATCACTGATATTGCCGCCAAATTTAAACACCGTTTTGCTGATTGCGCCCGGTCGGCCGCATACATATTCTAGAATACCCGATGCGTTAGAATCAGGCCACCATCTAGTATATATATAATCGTCTTATCCCGTCTGTCTGTCTGTCTTTCTGTTTAGGAAATCCCGCGTCGCTCATTGGTCCGGCAGCGGCCAATCAGCGCCGCGGGATTTCTGAAAAAAGATGGCGGCCGTTAGCGGCTCATCTGCGGGACGGAGCTCAGCGGCGATGCAGCCGGGAGATGACCGGCGCGAGGCGCTCATCTCCCGACCGCCGGCGACGCTGACCTCCATGCGGCTAGGGTTTCAAGGGAGGAGCGGGTCGGGATACTTCTGCTGCGAGCGCCCGCTCATGTCCCGGGTTCTCGCAGCGGAAGTAGCCGCACAGGCAGCGGCGCTAACATCCATGCGGCTAGGGTGTCAAGGGAGGACCGGGGAGCGGCGCTGCGGGTTGGGATACTTCTGCTGCGAGCG
This sequence comes from Phyllobates terribilis, assembly GCF_046119375.1. NCBI lineage: Eukaryota > Metazoa > Chordata > Amphibia > Anura > Dendrobatidae > Phyllobates > Phyllobates terribilis. Next base: position 134,070,604 of record NW_027362770.1, on the reverse strand, counting down.
CCCGCGACCAATCAGCGATTTTGAACACAAATGTCCGGACCTTAGTAACACCATGCGGCTACTGTCGGGAGATCAGCGGCTAGGGTGTGAAGGGAGGACCGGGGAGCGGCGCTGCGAGTCGGGATACTTCTGCTGCGAGCAGTCGCTCATGTCCCGGCTTCTCGCAGCGAAAGTAGCCACACAGGCAGCGCCGCTCCCCGGTCTTCACCAATATGATTCGCTGATTGGTCGCGGTCTCCGCACCCGACCAATCAGTGATCTTGGCGCAAAATTTAAACACCGCTGTGCTGATTGGTCGCGGCCGCTGCCCGCGACCAATCACCGATTTGGGCGCCACATTTAAATAGCGTCCGCGACCAATCACCGATGTTGACGCCACATTTACACACTGCTGTGCTGATTGGTCGCGGACGCCAGCTGCGACCAATCAGCGACATTGGCGCCAAATTTAAACACCGCTCTGCTGATTGCGCCCGGTCGGCCGCATACATATTGTAGAATACCCGATGCGTTAGAATCGGGCCACCATCTAGTAGTATATAAAGCCCTGTTCACACTGGCTTTCTGCAGTGTGTCTGGGGCAACTGCCTAAATCCCATTAAAATAGGATTCAGACAAATCCCTGATGGTGCCACACACTGCAATCACACAAACGGAGTTCAAATTAATTCAATTTTTTTTCTTCTTCTTTAAAGTCTCAGTTTGTGTTTCTTATTCAGAAAGTGACAGTCTGTTCAGATGGCCACAGAAATGTAGCGGACCAATATTCTGTGGCTGTCGGAACACATGCAGTTAGGCCATGGCCCCAATATCAGTATTTGGTCAGTATTCGGTCAGTATTTTTTCTCAGGAGTGGGAGCCAAAACCAGGTGAAGAACAATCAGAGAAAAGGTGTAATAGAAACAAGTCCCCAATTCTGCATTTATCACCCCCTCCTGGTTTTGGCTCCCACTCCTGAGAAAAAATACTGACCAAATACTGATAGTGGAGCGGGTGCCTTAATGTGAACTCCATTTCTGTCATTGCAGTTAATGGCTCTATAGGATTCAGACAGAACCCACTGGCCGCACTACAGAAAAACAGTGTGAACAGGCTCTAATGTAAAACGCATACATTAGGTAAAAACTTTGCTTACAGTTGGACCCTAATGGTTTCATTACAATTACAGTTACTATGGCCCCCACACACACAGCCCTCCATACGGTATAATGCCCCCGCCCACACGCACACAGCCCTCCATAAGGTATAATGCCCCCACCCACACAGCCCTCCATACGGTATAATGTCCCCCATACACACAGCCCTCCATACGATATAATGGCCCTCCATACACACAGCCCTCCATACGATATAATGGCCCTCCATACACACAGCCCTCCATACGGTATAATGGCCCCCCCATACACACAGCCCTCCATACGGTATAATGGCCCCCCCATACACACAGCCCTCCATACGGTATATTGCCCCCCCATACACACAGCCCTCCATACGGTATAATGGCCCCCCCATACACACAGCCCTCCATACGGTATAATGGCCCCCCCATACACACAGCCCTCCATACGGTATAATGGCCCCCCCATACACACAGCCCTCCATACGGTATAATGGCCCCCCCATACACACAGCCCTCCATACGGTATAATGGCCCCCCCATACACACAGCCCTCCATACGGTATAATGGCCCCCCCATACACACAGCCCTCCATACGGTATAATGGCCCCCCCATACACACAGCCCTCCATACGGTATAATGGCCCCCCCATACACACAGCCCTCCATACGGTATAATGGCCCCCCCATACACACAGCCCTCCATACGGTATAATGGCCCCCCCATACACACAGCCCTCCATTCAGCATATTGCCCCCCCACCCCCCATACACACAGCCCTCCATAAGGTATAATGGCCCCCTATACATTATATTGACCCCCCCTTCCCACACACACCTTCCTCAAATTGTATAACTGTGACCACTAATTAAGGCAGCACTCCAGCGGTTTCTTTTTTTTATTGCACCGATCGAGTGGTGCTTTAAAATGTAAGTCCCCTGCCCCCCGTGTAATACTCACCTTCTGGCATTTTCATCCTTTTTCAGTGCCGATCCCGTTGGTCTCCGGCGAAAAGTGACCTGTCAGAAGCCCCAGTGTATCATGGAGCCGCATGGCGGTCACTTTACAATACAAGTCTATGAGAGGCTCGTTCTGGCTCTCATAGACTTGTATTGAGAGCGTGTGACCTAGCTTCTGACTTCCGGCCACTCAGGAGCTACCGTCACCACAGGACCGGAGCGGCACAGAGAAAACTGGGAAGACACCGGAGGGTGAGCAGGGGATTAGATTTAAAGCACCACTCCAGCGCTGAAAAATAAAAATGCTGGAGTGGCGCTTTAAAAAAAAGTCAGTTTTTGCAGTATGTGTTCCGAAATTTTGCAGAGCGGGCACGACGCAGTGACACCCTTGTGAGACACCAGAGCCAAGACGCGCAGGGAGAATGATGGAGGAGGGAGCGGACGACTCCCTGTTCCATCATTGCTTTCAACTATATCTGAATTCAGGATGCAGATACAGGTGAATGTATAATACCGGGCACCATAGTGGCCACGTGGTCTGCCGCTATCAGCAGCTCCCTACTGTATGTGGTCACTTTAAGGTGCAGAAGTCATCAATATGTTGGTGACACTTTAAGAACTCCTTCCACCATGAATCCAGAAATACAATGGATTCATGCACTTGCCTATCAGCAGGTAACTGCTCACCTGCTTACTATCCAGAACCATGAGCTTCAAGACACATTATTGGTTAAGAGTGATCCTATTCCTAGTGCTTACCTTTGTCTCTCAGAGGTCAGGCTGCTATACTAGGAGCTTTCAAGTAAAGAGAACTAACACAAATGGTGTCCACCTCCTGGACATCCAGAAGATCAGCGTCACCTGTAGAAGATCTAATTATACTGCACCTATTTGTGTCTCACATTTGAAGTCGCTTTCTTTTTCTGTAGAAAATAGTATGGAAGTTGAAAGATAACTCAGATTATGCAATATATCTGCAGCACCATGGCTCAGTGGTTAGCACTGCAGCCTTTCAGCAATGGGGTCCTGGGTTCAAATCCCAGCAAGGACAACATCTGCAAGAAGTTGTCTGTACTCCCCATGGTTTCCTCCAACACACCAAAGACCATACTGATAGGGAAACTAGATTGTGAGCCCCAATGGGGACAGTGATGATGTCTGTGGAATTAATGGTGGATCCCATGGACAAAGGGCATATTCCATATTTTAGAAACTGTGGATCCATTTAGCCACATTTAAAGCACCACTCCAGTTTTTTTTTTAATTTTAACGCTGGAGTGGTGCACCTAATTTAAGTTCCCTGCCCCTAGTATTACACTTCCCAGCCGCAGTCTTCAGATCTTCTCAGCACCACTACAGTTCTGCGCCTCAATCTTGTAGCCACAACTTCTGATTGACCAGAAGTCAGAGGTAACGGTCACAGGTTCTCAGTATAAGTCTATGACGGCCCCGTTCAGACCTTGTTCTTTCTCTCGTAGACTTACATTGAGTTATGACTTCCAGATTGTTCAGCAGACACTGGAGAGAACTGCAGAAGACCGACCAGCAGGGGCAGAACTAAAGGGACAAGTGGGGCACAAGAACATTTTTTGGAAAAGCTATTTAAATTGAGGTCTAGGACTGCAAACTGGTTGATGTGGATGAAGGCAAGCCTAACTTATGCTCCGTTCCCACGATGAGCTTTTGGTGAGTTTTTGATCTTGCACATTTTCTGCACTCATTAAGTAAAATAGGTTACTTGCATTTTTTTCCCCCGAAAATACACGGCATAAAAAAATTCATCAAAACCTCATCATAGGAACGTAGCCTAAGTCTCGGAGATAAATTTGACTACTATTACGTTCTCAAGCCACCATCTAAACATATGGACTAGGACTTTAACCAATACTCTAGTCCTCTCTTGTTACCAAAAATGATATACACAGGAATTGGAGTCATGTACTTTTATATTAATAAAATACTAATTTTTAATAAATCATAATTAAATGAAAAAAAAAAACATTTTGGCAATCCATAGAGAATGAGGACTAGTGATGAGCGAGTATGTTTTGTCAACCCTTTCGGCGAGTATGCTCAGGCGAGCACCGAGTATTTACAGCTGCTCGGTGTTATGTTTGAATCGCTCCCGTGTGCATGATTTCCAACTGTTTGACAGCTCTAATACATGTCAGGAATGTGTAAGAAGCAGACATTCCTCACATGTATTAAAGCTGTCAAACAGTCGCAAATCATGCACACGGGAGTGATTCAAACATAACACCGAGCAGTTGTAACTACTCGGTGCTCGCCCGAGCATACTCAGCGAAAGGGTTAACAGAACATACTCGCTCATCACTAATGAGGTCCAAAAAATTGAGAACTACAGATATTAAACACCACAGTCACAACATTTAACTCAAGTGCACACAAGCTGAATAGGCATTTATCACAGCCCTGCGGCCTACAAAGAGAGAATGTCTAATTCTATCCAGTCACTGCATCATTATTCCATATCCACTCCAATAATCATTGTCAATGCGCGTTTCGCCTTAAGCTTCCTCAGGTGGTTAATGTGGATCTGTCTCACGCCCCTAAATTAATGGTCGTTTAACTTGGTAAATCCTTTTAATAGACGCTAATAAATCTGTGAATATCATGTATTAAGTATTTACCTTACCAATCCGGGTCTTGTAGACAATCAATAGACTAATAGGTGTGTTCCATTCTCCAAAAAGAAATCCACAGGTTCTCCAGGAAATACAGCAGGACAACACAAATTATAATCTAGATTTAGAGTACTATCTAAAACTTACTGTGTAGTTGCTCGGAGAGACTGACTAATACAGGCTGCAGTCATGACGCACAGAGATGTGGAGTGGTCCAGCGTGAGCGGAGAGAGAGGGCAGACCTGTTTAATAATTAGACTCCCTGAGAACGGATTTCTTTTCTGCTGGATCCCCCACCTACTGATGCCCTTAATCAGCCCCTACTGCCAGCTCCAACAAGCAGATCTGTCTAGAAAGACTTTTTCCCACAAGACTTTCCAATTTCTGTACAAGTAACAGAGGGCTGATGTGCTGACAGCTAGGGTTAAGGCTGTAATTAACATTTAGAAGAGACTCGTGGTAGGAAATTTCTATCACTTGCGCTGCTTTCCTTGGAATTCATGTTTTGTGTAATGTGTATAACTTTTGACATTATATTTTTGACTCTTTTATATGGAAAACGTATCTACTTTTTTTCATGATTTTAACAAAAGTGATCTTGGGTTAAATGACAAAACTCCAGTTTAGTGCATTGTACTGTTTATCCCGTCATCAACTATACCAAACCTTAAAAGTAGTTTTAGGCGCGCACCGCTCTCCTGTCCGTTAATGTTTTTAGGAGCGCACCGCTCCCCTACCCGTTAGTGTTTTTAGGAGCGCACCGCTCCTGACGCGCCCCCCTGGGCTGTGGGGTACTCGGTAGACGGGCCGGTCGATGCTGGGGGAATGTCACGGTGGCAGTGACCCGGTCCGTCACCCAGGGCGGTCAATTAAAGGGGAAAGTAAAAGGGGAGTAAAGTTTTTAGAGATAATGTTCGTGATGCCACCTGTGATATGTGGCTATATGGGGCTGCTACTGCGGTGCAGATCCTCTGGAGCTGATGGTGATGCAGCAGAGTTGGTTCAGCTCTCCACAGGCAAAGCTTAGCTCCAGGGCAGTGTAAGATGATGTTATGAGGTAGATGTTGCTGGTGCTGTGTAGTGCAGGGCTGGTGATGGCGCAGCAATAATTCCAGGACACAGTGGGGTGCAGTCTTCAAGGTTTACTCACAGTTTGTTTAAGACTCCAGGTTACCAGGGCCAGTGTGTAACCTCCCACGTCGTCCTGTGTTCACCAGGGAAGGGGTTCAGCAACGCTCAAGTCTCTTAGGAGTATTTAAACGGGATCCCGTTCTATGTTCCTTTCCCAGTCGTTTTCCCTGCGCTGGCTCTCGCCCTCCTGCCCTGCGCCTCACAATCAGTGTCCCAAGCCAGTAGCCTCGGGTCTTGTCAGGCGACGTGCAGTCCCCTGGACCCTATGCGGCCACCTTTTCGGCGATGTAATTGTGGTGGTAGGCTACTGCACATTGCAAATACAGCAGCCTCCAGTTATCTAGCTGAGCCTGATTATTCTCCACTAGTTGAAGGGACGGTCCCCTCTGCGGCCTGATCCCTCCACGTCCGTGTAGATTCGGGCGCACGGGTGGCTTTCTGCACCCATCATGCCCCTGGGATCCCCTCTGATTCTGGAGCCTTCCCTCTGCTTTACCAGGCCCGCTCTCCTCTCTCTACTCCTCCTGAGCAGAGCTCCTGCTCCCAACTCTCTCTCCTCTGACTGAACTCCTTCTCTAAACTGTCTCTAGAACTTCCACCCTTTCTTTTATACTACTACCCTGACGGTGCTCCCCTGATCTGCTTCCTCCACCCACACCCATTACATGGTTCCACCCTCCAGCTAGGGACCAGGGACTGTGCTCTCCCTTAGCAGCAATCTTGCCCTTCCCTACTGGGGTGGAGTGTGTTGGATGCGGGTGTGTGGGTCCCGGGTAGTACTCCATCCTTACCTGAGAGTGGGGTACCACACCTCTGGGTGAAATGCAGTACCTCTGTGGCGACTGAACCCGCAGGGGCGCCACATTCCCCTGCCCATTAGTGTTTTTAGGAGTGCACCGCTCCCCAGCCCGCTAGTGTTTTTAGGATCACACCGCTCCCTTGCCCATCAGTGTTTTTAGGAGCGCACAGTTCCCCTGCCCATCAGTGTTTGTAGGAGCGCACCGCTCCCCTGCCCATCAGTGTTTTTAGGAGCGCACCGCTCCCCTGCCCGTCAGTGTTTTTAGGAGCGCACCGCTCCCCTGCCCGTCAGTGTTTTTAGGAGCGCACCGCTCCCCTGCCCGTCAGTGTTTTTAGGAGCGCACCGTTCCCCTGCCCGTCAGTATTTTTGGGAGCGCACCGCTCCCCTGCCCATCAGTGTTTTTGGGAGCACACCGCTCCCCTGCCCGTTAGTGTTTTTAGGACAGCACCGGTCCCCTGCCCATCAGTGTTTTTAGGAGCGCACCGCTCCCTTGCCCGTAAGTGTTTTTAGGAGCTCCCCTGCCCGTTGACTTTCCGGGAGGTGGTGTGCTCCTGCTTGATTGACACTTTGGACCAGCGGCATGGTTGCAGCACGTGCCCCAATTGTGCATTCTCCAAGCAAAAGCAGCTTTATCTCTGCAGCATCAGAGGAAAGCAGCCACCCGGAGGCTCGAAAACTTTATCATGTTGAGAAAACCCCCCCTTCACCATCTTGGGTTTTTGCTTTTTCGTTTTTTGCTCCTCTTATTCCCAGAACCATAATGATTTGAAAGTTTTATATTTTTTTTATATTTTTAAACACAGACGCAATTAGAGGGATTTGTTTAATTGGGAGTCCCAGTTTCCTCTATTTCTGATCCCTCCCAGATTATTTTGTTAGCGCCTGGGTGACACGACTTTTATTGAACTGTCTTTTGTAAAACCGAACTCTAAAGCACAGAGGTATATAATTTAAAGAGAATGCACATGTCCGATTTTTTTATTTTTATTTTTGTCTGTAGGAGGAAAAAATTGCAGCATGTCCGATTTGTATCTGTAAATCAGATCGCACTTGGCCATGCAAGTCAATGGGTCTGTCAACAAAATCAGAAGTCATCTAACAGAATGGAGAAGATGGAGACATTTTTTTTGTTTTATCTTCTTCATATGCAAGAAAATCTGAGCACGCCCTGAGCACACCCTGAGCACGCTCTGAGCACACCCTGAGCACACCCTGAGCACACTCTGAGCACACCCTGAGCACACCCTGAGCACACTCTGAGCACACTCTGAGCACACGCTAAGCACACCCTGAGCACACGCTGAGCACGCCCTAAGCACACTCTGAGCGCACCCTGAGCACACGCTGAGCACGCCCTAAGCACACTCTGAGCGCACCCTGAGCACGCGCTGCGCACACTCTGAGCACGCGCTGCGCACACTTTGAGCACGCGCTGCGCACACTCTGAGCACGCGCTGAGCACACTCTGAGCACGCCCTGAGCACACGCTGAGCGCACACTGAGCACGCCCGGAGTACATGCTGAGCGCGCCCTGAGCGCACGCTGAGCACACGCTGCGCACACGCTGAGCACATGCTGAGCACGCTCTGAGCACTTTTATACATGACCCACTAGTCAGCTTACTATTTGGTCAGCACAATAAAAAGCGGGTTTATGGAGGTAATAAAGTTTCATAACTTGGAGGTTTTGTGGGTGTTTTTGGATACTTAGGGGAAAATATTAAAAACATGCTGAAAATGGGGATTGAAAAAATGGGAGATATGCCATAACGAATAGTTTAATCAGAGGGTAGTGGTATTACCCTACCCTGTGATCAAGGTTAGTATATGGCTAACTGCATTTCTTATTTTTTAGTCTGATACACAGCTCCAAATTTCTGCCTTCAGAGTTAGATTCTGTCTGTTTATAGCCACCACTAGGGGGAGCTCACTGCAGCCAAATTTCCAACTTAAGACAGTGATGCTGTATGCATGTATACGCCGTTAGCTAGGAAGATGCAGTGTAGGATAGATGACAAGACTATTGTTAGAACCTTGCTCTTAGGTTTTTTCCTTTGCTGGTCACATGACCTTGTTGGCCTATTTAATCCTGCTCCGCCCTTCTGGCTTTGCTGGACTTCATTGTATAACTACTTTCTAGCTAGCCTGTGCTCTGTATCTAACTCTGTTAGTTTGCTTGGTCTACGGACCTCTATGTTCTATATATTTTGTTTGTTCGTCTGTCTGCTACTATTTCTGTTAGGAGGTGTCCCATTTTCCTCCCAGTCCTTAGTACTTGTAGGGATTCCTTCCCCACATCTATAGGTCTCCGTACAGACTAGCTTAGGACTTTAGCAGGTCTGATCGCAGGATCAGGTCCCCTGTTACATCGTAGGGATCAAGCTGAGTTCTATCGTAGGGACAGATCTCCTCTCTTTCCTTAGCTCTGGTAGCAGAACATAACAACTATGAGAAAGAGGGGAAAAAGCAGATAATAGAAAGCAAACGACACTTGTTTGTGATAGTGCTCATGATGGGATGGAGACCCATTACAAGGTTTACAGTGTAGCCCTCTGGATACTTGTAAGGGTGCTTTCACATTACGTTCCGGCACCCGTTGGGTGACTCCATTGGGGTTTACATCTGAACCACGATTCGAACATATGCACCATCGGGACCATAGACTATAATGGTGCCGACAGAGCAAACATATGCTCTACCGTGCACCATTTTTGGGTTTATACGCCTACTGGAGGTGGACACTCAGATGCAGTCTACTACGTCTGGTTGTCCACATCCAATAGGCATATATGCCCGGAAATGATGCACGGTAGAGCGTATGTTCGCTCGGTCGGTACCATTATAGTCTATGGCCTTGATGGTGTGTCAGGGTCAGAAAGAATTTTTTTTTTTTCCACTTTTATACGCTTTGCTTATGTACTAACCACCATTTTGTGTCTTATAACAATAAGCTTTCCTTGCTACGTGTTACTCAGATCGAAACTTATGCTAAGATGGCGCCGGTATCGGCCAGCACCTGTTTCAGAGAAATGAAACCGGATCATCAACTGACGGTTGCAATATCTGCCCAGAGACTGAGTTAAGGAGACATGGACCAATCAGGAGTGGCCGGATACTAGACATTTATGGCTTACCCCGCCCCGAACAACCCCTTTCCCCTCCCCATTATGTAGTGTATTTAGGTTTGTGCATGCGGAAATAAAGGCAGAACATTGCTGAGATCGTGGCTTGCCAGTAGCCTTCTGAGCGTGCTCTGAGTTTGAACCAGCTCGTTGTCTGACTCATTCTTTGAATAATTGACCCATGCTCATAGCCTTAATTTGGAGTGACTAGAGGACGAGTGGATTGTCGTTACGACCCCGACAGGTGCATACGTCCGAATTGCAATTTGTGTAAGCCCCATGGGGAAACCCAACGGGGGCCGGAACGCAATGTGAAGGCACCCCAACACTCCTGGTAACCTGTCCTGCTGTGTTATGTGCTTGTTGGATGTGTGATCTGTGGCTTTGGTTGCATTTTCAGGCTGGTCTTTGGGGAGTGCTGACTTTCTGTGCTTTTTTGCATGCAGCCTCAGGATTTCTCCGAGAACGGCCCATGACATTGGCTCTTATCCCAGAAAACACAAGAATGGAGATTTCTGTGAGCTGGGGGGATTTCAATATCTCAGCAGCTTTGAGTCTTTTGGAACCAATCTGACACAAGTGTTAAAGGGAACCTGACGGCTAATACATGGCGGCCAATCCGCGCATGAAAACAACTGGTGGACTTGGTCAGTGCGTCAATTTTTAAGCTCGATGCAGACGACCATTTTCTATCCATCTGAGAAAATTGGTCGGATTATTCTAATCACACTGTGATCAGACTTTCTTGGAGGTGGAGAGACCCATAGACTCGTATGGGTAATTTTCAACCGTGACCTAAATCAAAATTTTTTTTGCAGATACACAGTCATGTGAACAGCTCCTTAGACTATAAGGGATACCTGTCCTATTCATGAAAATCACTATTAGGACAAATACATGACTCGTCAGCACCAAAGTCCAAATCCCGTTTTGGGGGAGTTCAGACATAAGCCCCGACGGGGCCACTGAACAGGTGCCTAAACGCAGTGTGAAACCACCTTTAGGCTGAGACTACACAACGTCTTTGCCCACGACACACTGCACATGCAAAGATCACATTACAAACCGACTTCAATGCACCAGAACGTTAGGAAATACGGCCGCTGGTTATAAAAAAAATCTAAATTATTTGGGTTTTTCCACTGGTGTTTCATGGTGCAGAAAACTTGCCGGTTTCAGCACAATCACGTTCCCTTGCAGTATAGTGCATTGTAGCAGCATAATGTGATTTTGGTGGCCCACTGAGTTATAGCCAAAGTCGCTGTATAGCCGCTGCAAACTGTGACCTCTGTGCGGTATAAAGGTATGTGCCCACGATGCAGAAATGAAGCGGAAAATTTCCACTTAATTTCTTCATGTCCTTGCCCGGAAAAACGCATGCGGAATTTGACAAGTGTTTTTTGCGCGTTTTGCACATGCGTAAAGGCACAAAGAATGGACATGCTGCGGAATTTTCCGCACATCAAAAACTCTGCGGAAAATTCCGCAGCATGGGCATTACAATTGCGGAATTACATAGGGGACCATGGGAGAAGGCTTACCAAGCGTTTCCCAAGCGTTTACGCTGCAAAAATTCCGAGGCAAAAACGCATCGTGGGCATATACCCTAAACGCTGCAATTCATATACAGCATCTTACTATGAGCAAATCACTGCACCAAATAGCATCTCATAGTTACCCCAACGCTCCAACACAGCACCTACACCGAGGCACAAGCCGTCCACATGTCAGCCACATGCAAGTCCTGTCCTGTGGGGGTTAGATTAATACCGGCTATATGGCAAAAGATTAATGTTAGGGATCCTGAATATGCACATTGTACAAAGAGGTCAGGAGCAGAAAGTGAGAGCAAAGGACCCTGTGCAAGAACTGTCATACAACACATCATACAATAAAAACAAGTTGTGCCACATATGGCTGTGTGCCCATGGTGAGGAGACGCTGCTTGTTATGCAGCGTCAAAGCCGCAGCGTCCAGATGTTACAGCATAGTGGATGGGATTTGTAGAAATCCCATGTCCACTATGAATCTCAGCGCTCCTGCGGATCACCCGACAACACGGACATGCCGCACGTCTTTCCAGACCGCAGCATGTCAATTTCTCTTGCAGAGTCGCTAGTTTCCGCAAGAGAAATTCTATCAGTGTAATGTATAGGATGCGGTGAATCCACATGGTGCAATGAACACATGCGGATTCACCTGCGTGCAGCGCTTTGGATGCAGCATAAAGTATACTGAGTCCAAAGCGCTGACAGTACGGATGGTGTGCACATACCCTAAGAACACAAACCATAGTGCAGTATAGTGCACACAAGCACCATGTACACACAAGAACTAATACACCACAAACAAGCACAAATGCATCATGCACACAGAAGCACAAATGCATCATGCACACAGAAGCACAAATGCATCATGCACACAGAAGCACAAATGCATCATGCACACAGAAGCACAAATGCATCATGCACACAGAAGCACAAATGCACCATGCACACACAAGCACAAATGCACCATGCACACACAAGCACAAATGCACCATGCACACACATTCATACAAACACCATGTACACACATGCACCATACACAAATGCACCATGCACACACACGTAACAGGTGCAGGATATGAGCAGCACAAACACTTTCAAACCATAAGGGTCAGTCCCTTCTTTGCTTCTTTACCTCCTCCATTGCTGCCTCCAGTCCATGAAGACTATCCTGCACATGGAGAAGTGGCCCCAAACATTACACATGCCCCGCCCCCAACGCTGATAAACTCCGCCCCCCATAGCAACAAATTAGAAGAGTTTATTAATAACCCCCTTCTATCTTCACCTTTATGCCCCAGGCGATCCCCGTGCAGCTGCTGTAACTCTGGAGACTCCTTACCAGCAGCGCAGCCTGCAGCCTCCTGTAGTGCAGACGGTCCGCGCACAGTGAGGAGAGGAGCAGCGTGGCCCCGCCCCCACAGGACGTCCCGACGACACAGAGGGAGGACGCTGTGCTGCCTGCAGAAGAGGAAAGGTGGGGGCCAGCATGCCTAATCCCAGCATCTATCTATACCAGCTATTAGGTTATACCTTCCCATGGTGAGTTTTTAATACTGCAGGTTTTCCTATTATGCAAATTACGTTACTTGCATTTTTATTGCATTTTTGACTGTTTTTTTTTCTCTTCTTGTCATGCTTTAAACAGAGCATCTTTGTTTTTTTATACTTCCTGGTTTTTGGCTTTGACTGAACTTTACTACTACAGTCATGTGCGGATTACACAAGTTTTTGATTCGATTCTACTGTGAAAACGCACTAAAAACACATAATAAAATCACTAGAAGCTCATCAAGGGTGCACAGCTTTAGGCCGGTTTCACACGTCCGCATATCTCAGGTACCGGAAAAAACAGTACTGGAGATATCCGTTTCCCCGTTGCCGTGTGTCCGTGTGTGCCGCATTAGGATCACACGGACCGGCGCCTGGGAATCAGCGTACAGTTAGCGCTGTGCCTAAGTGCCGGTACTGAACACTGCCCTCATCATGGTTCCCTGCCGGTGCTGCAATCAGCACCAGCAGGGACCATGATGAGGGTAGTAGTGTCTACTCCCGCAGTGCCCCCACCTGTAAAAATAAGAATAAAATAATAAAATCCTTATGCTCACCTGTCCTAGCGTCCCCCTCTGTACCAATGCGACCGCTCAGCAGAGGAGCCGGGGAGAATGAGCCTGAGCTGAGCTCAGTGAGTGACAGGACACAAAAGTTTAACAAAAAGCATTTTTGCTGTGTTTTTTTTCTGTGTGTTTCGTCATGCGGAAAAAAAACAACATTTTATGGTAGCAGCAATAAAAAAAACAACGAGATTTCTACAATCTAGCGTTTTTTTCCTTGTGGTTTTTGAGCTGCAGTGCGCTGTTTTTTTTTTAAAAAAACAAAAACGCAACATGTCAATTCTTTCAGTGTTTTTGCAGCTTTTTTTATCCAATCAATTGAATGGGTAAAAACGCATCACAATTGCATGAAATTTCTGAAGCGTTTCTCCTGCCAACAATGACTTTTTCATATTGATTAAAAAACTGTTAGGAAGCACTGTGTGAACATACCCTAGGAGGGTCACTTTCCTGACTGATCCGGAGAATCCTCACACTGCGGATTCACAAGTGACTGCAGACTTGTAGTTTAGGCTGTGTTCACACATCATGTTTTTTTCAGCGTTTTTTGATGCGTTTCTTTTTATGCAAATTTTCAGCTGCGTTTTGCAGTACCAGCAGAAAAGTCTATGAAATTCCAGAAATCTCATGCACACATCATGGTTTTTTTTCTGTTCAGGATTTTGCATGTTTTTTTTGCAAAATAGAGCATGTCACTTCTTTCAGCGTTTTTTTCAGCATTTTTTCACCCATTGGAAGTAATGGGTGGTGAAAAAAAAATGCTGAAAAAACGCATCAAAAAACGCAGGTGTCAAGTTTCCAGCATTTTTTTCAGCATTTTTTGTGCCTAAAGCGGAATGGTGTTTTTTTTCACTGAACTTTTTGTACATGCATATAAAAGAGACAAAAGGATAGTGAAAAAAAATGCTGAAAAAATGCACCAAAAAAAAAAAAAAAGAAAACAGCCACAAAAATTCTGAACAACCTCCTGGCAAGAGATCAAGTTTTGCTGCTGAAAATAAGTGCTGAAAAAAACATGATGTCTGAACATTGCCTAAGACCAGACCCTTTAACAGGTTTATCAGCACCTACCAGTTTCTATAGACCCTGTACCCTTTCTCTTCATCCAGCACTAGGCACGAAATCATGTAAACTGGTCTATTTTTACGCTGCTTAGAAGCCAAACTTGAAACAATCAGCCTTATAAAACCCCTATAAATAATAGCCATTGTTATAGTAAGGTCACTGTGAGATTTAAAGATGTCTTTCCACCACTAGCCAGCAAGGGGCAGTATTCCCATGATAATAACATTGCGGGTTATGCTCTAGTTCAGCATAGACCAGATTACCCAAGAAAGTTAGCTTCTAGTTGAAGATGGAGGTAGTCAGTTCGGATTAGCGGAAGAGCGCCGTTCATCCTAAAATCAGTCATTTCCTGCTTTCTTCCTCTTTCACTCCTTAAGAGAAATGAAAGAAACTTTTTCTTCTTTCAATAATAATGAACTATTTTCTCGAAATCCCATGGGGTCCTATAAATGGAGATGTCGGAGGACAAAGACGAAGCTGCTCGTTCCCAGGCACCCTACCATAGTGATCAACAATAGTCACCCATACTTAATGACCAGCCCAGGGGGATGGGGATGACTCGGTACCTGGGCCTTTGCCTTTAGGGATGTCGCGGTGGTCGGCTCCCGGGCCCGTACCCTGGGGTCTCTCTTAAAAAGGGTGGCTGTTTATTAATTTTAAGAAAGTTCGTGACGCCACCTGTGGTATCTGGTGAGAGTCACCAGCGCTGCGCAGTCCGCTGAGGCCGATGATAAGGCAGCTGGATGCTATAACTCCCCACAGGTGGAGCTGGGCCTCAGGGCAGCGGACGGAGAGGGGGATACAGGACAGGCGAGACCCAGCCGGGTCAGAGCAAGAACAGGGACAGACACGATAGTCACTTCAGTACCTTTTACTGATGGAAATTCAGGCACGTCCCAGAGCACTGTAGGGTGAAGGGTGCATATCAGGATCCTCCCCAATGAGCGGGTGTAGGGCCTCCTGTTACTTGCCTCTGCGTAGTAAGTTTCTGACCTGCCTGGAGCTAGGCCTAACTTTGTCTCTGTCCTGCGCTTGCTGACCTTGTGGTAGGGCCTTTTCTTGGAATACACGCTCCTCAGCTTGCGGGGCCTATGTGTTTCCTGACTCTGTTACGTATCAGCACTTTAGCGATCCTGGGACTTGTAGTTCTCCAGGGATTCCGGTTATGCCTTACTGGGTCATAGAGATCCCAGTAAACTTCGGACCCGGTGTCCGGTAAATTCTTCGCGGTGAGCTAGTTAAGCTCCTCTGCCCCCTATGTACCAACTCTCCACTCGCCTTCGGCCTACTCGGGCCCTCACTAGGCTATACACACTGATGGCAGCTTTCCGCACTTCACCGATCTTATGGCGCCGGCACACCTAAAGCTCACTTCCCTGAGCTACACCGAGTCTTGGTCTGGATAAGCTCCACTGCAGGATAGCAATTGCAGGAACTGGAACAGACTTTTGTCCTGTGAGGTAACTCTTCTCAGACTGTACTGGACTCACTGCTAAACCAGAATAGACTAACTATATAGATAAATAGGGAAGGTGGAGCCAGGCTGCCTGGCTCCACCTTCCCTATTTATCTATCCCTAACGGGCTCCCTCTGCTGGTCTGAGGTGGAAGGTGGAGATGTGTGAATGGTTATGGGGGCCTCTTGGGGAGGAATCCATCAATGCACTCTTCTAGGATCTGTGATACCAAGCGCAGCTGGGCATCACATTAACGGTTGCAAACTCTCATAGTGGCACCGTACGCTTGATGGTTGCAGTTAGACGCACAGTCCATGAATGTTTCTAAGCATAAACCTCTTCTCTTTTCGAGCAGTTCTTCCCTGGTCCGGAGTGGTTGGCAGCTCGTGCCAATCTTTCAGTGAGTTTTCAGGTTGGCTGCACTTATAGTGGTTGTTAGGCCTTACAAGTCAGCAGTCACGCTATGTGACTGTAGACTTGTGAATACTTACAATGCGTACACTTCGTACTGTGA
The DNA here is from genome assembly GCF_046119375.1 of Phyllobates terribilis. NCBI lineage: Eukaryota > Metazoa > Chordata > Amphibia > Anura > Dendrobatidae > Phyllobates > Phyllobates terribilis. The sequence goes on along the minus strand of NW_027362770.1, from coordinate 134,054,134 downwards.
GGATTCTCCAGGTTTTGCATACTTTCAGCCACATTCCGACTAGACGTGTCCGGCGTCCCTCAATACACTTGCATAGAACGAGGCCACACAAGTCTAGTCGGCATGTGACTGCCTGTATATAAATCGCTTACTTGTGATCACGTGCCCGCTACTCCCGACACCAGAGTATCCTCACAGCTCACAGTGTGAAGATTCCCAACTCTGCTGTCACATAGAATGACTGTAGACTTGTATCTTAAGGCTAGACAACCCCTTTAATATGCCCTGGCTAACAGGTACTTGCACAGTGGCACCAGGTACTCTCTATTGTAGGGCACAGCACTTCTGGAGGTCCTGTTGATCGTAAGGTAATTTAAAAAAAATCCCTATCTGTTGGTTACAGCTTGTTGAAATATTCTTTAATCACCCTCCCCGGGTCCAGTGTTGTGTTTCTGTCACTGCTTCCAGTGTCTGTTATTGTCTGCAGCGTTGATATCACATAAATAGTGCTGCAGTTAATCTGTGAGTTTAGCAGCTCTGTCTGAGTTGATGGCATGAGCTGCTCAGAGATGCTGAGCTGAGGATTAGCTGCAGCGCTCTTGACGTGACGTCAGTGCTGGACCTGGGGAGTGTGAGTAAAGCACTTTTTGTTTAGGAAACTGGAAAAAGCATTTGGCCCACTGATGGCTCCTCAACAGCCCCTTCTATCTTTTCATTAGCAATACTCTGCAGCGTTTCTGTACCGCAACACTCACGTCTCTATCAGGACCAGGCTCTTCTGTTTGCAAGTTGGCAGGAAGGGAAACCACAATCCCTGATGCCTAGCTGGTGCCGCTCTGTGCACCCAAGTGCAAAAAAGTGCTGTGTGTCGCGCCAAAAAGAGTGCACAAGGATAAGGTTCATCGCAAACTGTCTTCTAGAGGAGAACGGTCCCCGAAAAACCTTACTCCATCCTTCAAGACCATCAGGCCACAGCAAGAGTCAGTGGTGGGGGCACGGCAAGGTTCAGAGGTGGGGGCCACCAGGGCACGGCAAGGGTCAGAGGAGGGGAGCCACCAGGGCACGGCAAGAGTCAGAAGTGGGGGGCCACCAGGGCACAGCAAGGGTCAGAGGAGGGGGTAACCAGGGCATGGCAAGCATCAGAGGTGGGGGCTACCAGGGCATGGCAAGGGTCAGAGGTGGGGACCACCAGGGCACGCCAAGGGTCAGTCAGAGGTGGGGACCACCGGGGCACAGCAAGGGTCAGAGGTGGGGGCCACCAGGGCACGGCAAGGGTATGAACCACCAGGGCACGGCAATGGTAAGAGGTGGGGACCACCAGGGCACGGCAAGGGTAAGAGGTGGGGACCACCAGGGCACGGCAAGGGTAAGAGGTGGGGACCACCAGGGCACGGCAAGAGTAAGAGGTGGGGGCCACCAGGGCACGGCAAGGGTAAGAGGTGGGGACCACCAGGGCACGGCAAGGGTAAGAGGTGGGGGCCACCAGGGCACGGCAAGGGTAAGAGGTGGGGACCACCAGGGCACGGCAAGGGTAAGAGGTGGGGACCACCAGGGCATGGCAAGGGTAAGAGGTGGGGGCTACCAGGGCACGGCAAGGGTAAGAGGTGGGGACCACCAGGGCACGGCAAGGGTAAGAGGTGGGGACCACCAGGGCACGGCAAGGGTAAGAGGTGGGGACCACCAGGGCATGGCAAGGGTAAGAGGTGGGGGCCACCAGGGCACGGCAAGGGTAAGAGGTGGGGACCACCAGGGCACGGCAAGGGTAAGAGGTGGGGACCACCAGGGCACGGCAAGGGTAAGAGGTGGGGGCTACCAGGGCACGGCAAGGGTAAGAGGTGGGGACCACCAGGGCACGGCAAGGGTAAGAGGTGGGGACCACCAGGGCATGGCAAGGGTAAGAGGTGGGGGCCACCAGGGCACGGCAAGGGTAAGAGGTGGGGGCCACCAGGGCACGGATGTGACAACTACCTCTGCAAACCCCCCCATAACTATTCCTCTAATTTGTTCCATATTATGGACTGTCCCACCAAAAGAGCGACATTTGAGAAGCCTGTCTGCAGCGTTCCTTTTTAATCGACAGATGCAAGAAGAGTCTGAAACAATGGACAATGTGGACACATCAGGTCACTTTTCCCAGAAGCAGAGCTCATATGGCTTCATATAAAGGGGTAGGATCCGGCCCTCCCCCAGAAGTAGAGCTCAGCTATGAGCCAGGGCTGCAGCCTGGTGCTGACATCACAGTGACGGCGGTGGCAGCAGCTGCTCCAGTGGAGGAGGGCAGAGGCAGACCCTTCTTGTCTCTTCTTATCCTTCAGGGCTGCACAAGTCTCTGCCAGGATCTCTGCCACATCTCTCCCCCCAGAGAAGCTCAGCAGCCCACCTCTCACAAGTAAGTCCTATTCTCCTTCTTTCTTCTTGCATTTACACAATGGGCAGAGCAGTTGGCACACTGCCCAGGCTTTAAGGGCTTTAAGGGCATTCATACAACCTCTTCTAGACCCCCATGCGCTCGCTGCACGTATTCTCCATTCCTCTGTGGCTTTAACATAGGAAACTATTTTTTTTCTGCACTGAATCCGCTGTATTATAGGGGGGCGCAGAAACTTTTAACACATGTTCTGCATTTATATATATAGCAGATGGCACATGTAGCAGAGCCGAGTTTGTCATCGTATGTAGGCGTTATATAGACCGTTCTTAAAATAAATGACAAACTCAGCTCTGCTACATCTGGTTAATTACTTTGGTGAAAAATTCTGTTTTTTGCAAAAAATATTGAATTACCAGGGATGTGCGGAGCGATTGGCGGAGCTGTACACCAAGATTAGGCACGGTGACACCTCATCCACCGTGGTACAGTAGACTGGGTGTGTCCCTGCTGCATACAGTACTGATACAGGGACCGGGACGGGGCATGGAGCCAAAAAATAATGGCTGCAATTACTGCACATATGGGGGCTCAGGAACATGCTATTGTCTGCTGTTATCCGCCAGTAGATAATAGAATGTGATATGAAAGGGGGTAAAGAAAAATGTGACTACCCTTAGGCTATGTTCACATGCAGCATTTGTGCTTTTTTTTTTGCAGCCTTTATTTATGCAAATAAGAAGCTGTGTTTTACAGTACCAGATTTCCGAAATCTCATGCACAATCTCGTTTTTTTTTTTTTCCTGACCGAATTGAAAAGCTGCAGCTTTTTAGTAATTCTTTCAGAGTTTTTGCTGCATTTTTTTTTTACCCAGAAATGCTACAAAAAAAAAATGCAGCAAACAGGTTTTGCTGCGTTTTTGGTGAATAAAACAATCTTTATGACACGTGCACTTAGAAAAATCACACCTAATCTGCACCAAAAAACACTGCTAAAAAAAAAAAAGAACAAAAACTGCATTTTGAACGCAGCATTTTTACTGCCTAGAAAGCAAAAAAACGCTGCGTGTGAACATAGCCTTGAAGCAGCACTCCAGCTTTTTTTTTTTTTTTTTTGCAGCGCCAGAGTTCTCTGCCGTTAGTCTTATACTTACCAGCCGCCATCTTCATCTGTTCCCGGAGCCGCCATCTTGTGACCGCAACGTCTGACTGTCCAGAAGTCAGAGGTAATGGTCACAAGCTCTCAGTGTAAGTCTATGAGAGTCAGAACCTGAGCGGCATCGGAAAGAGCTGAAGTCGTGTCTGGTCAGGGGACTTAGATTAGTGGCACCACCCTACATCTGAAATTAAAAAAAAAGCGGTGATTTAAAAACTTACTTTATTTTTCATAACGATTATTGTTTCCACAGTTTTCATACCACATTGTGTTCCCTAGATTTTTTTTATTATTAAAGGGGTCCCCCCTTTTCCTGCACAACGGTGCTCCCAGTCACCCATATGTGCAGTAAATGCAGCCAGCCCCCTTCACTTGAATGGAGGCGCCACTGTGCTAGGAAAAGAGATACGTTTCTATATCAGCCCCCCAGAGTGTTGGATCAAAATCGGACAGGCATGTCAGGGGGTCCGTGAAAATATCGGACCGCACTCGCATGATATCCATGTGTGATTCGATTTTCACGAACTGTCAGAATGGAGAAGGTGGAAAATATATATATTTTTTAATTTCATACATAGTGAATCAAGTATATTGTGACAAGTATTGCTCATATAAAAGTGTGGTGGCCCACCGGAGGATTCCCCAGTACTCCCTTGGGCCAGTCCAGCCTTCTCCATGCTTTGCTACATCTGTGGAGGTCGTATAATTTTTGTTTGTCGTTACTCTTTTTAATATGTGAAAAAATAAATGAGATCCAGTGAAATAATCATATGACGTGATTATGATGAGAGATGGTTGCAGTTCCAGGTCATGTGAAGCTTATCTGCAGCGTGATGATAGTCTCCCAGTTTAGCATGCTGTGGGTACATGGCAGGGTGTGGTATACGAGGTATGCTTTGCCAAATACTAAAATTAGTAATACTGCCATATTGTAGGGGAGTGATGCTCCAGACCCACTTATCACATTAGCTATGTAGATGTACTTATATCTTTACATGAATATATACATATATGTTGCTTTTGAAATTGACTTTTGAAGTCTTTTATTACTAAAGGACGGGTCCTGATCGTGCCGCACCCTATGTAACAGGCATAGCTAAAGGCTCATTGGCCCGGGTGCCGAACCCCAACCCACACCCCAAAAGAGAGTAAAAATCATGTTACGTGACCCTCAAGCACTAAGACCCATATGCGACTGCTATTTTTGCACCCCCTATAGCTTCACCCCTGACAACCCTTGTTTTATTGAGATGAGGGAATCAATTTCGTTCTGAAGTCTCATTAAAAATTTGGGTACAAGTACAGTTGGTTGGCGGTCAGTCCGCTCGCTCCTCTCCTAGCTTCCGATCTTTCTTCAGTCTTCGGTACTGATCTTCTTCCACTGACTAGACCTCCGGTGTTCACGTATGGTGCAACACAGGTCCAAAATCTCAGGACTAAAGACCTATCCCAAGCTAGCAGAGGACCAGGCAGAGTGCTGTAGTAGGAGGACAGGTCAAGGTCAGGCCTGGGACAAGGGAGTATAATATTTTAGTATCTTTTATCCAATTACGTCAGAACACATTTGTTTATCTTATAAAGGGTATATCAGATGCATCATTTAAACAATGCCCTCCGATTGCCATTACTCCACTGATTTTGGAACAGTTTTTCTTTTTCTTCTGTGCCCCTCCGTTCCGTAGTTATGCCCCCCTGAAATAAAGGTTAAAATTTTCCCTTCATCCAACTGGGCATACGCCATAGAACTTTTCTGTGGGTATTTACTTTTTCTCCTCTGACACTTGATCACCCCATTAATTAAACTTGCCGAAATATTCACAAAACCCAAGGCCCTATGTAACCAACATGGCCATAAGTGCAGCTTGTCCATCTATCATCACCGTCGAGGAGTCCGTCATGTTTGGCTTTGGGTCTGTTTCACCATTCTTGACCTCAGGCTTGTGTTCAGACTTCATGGATGCAAGACGATGACATCACATAGATGATCCATATATAGTCATGGATATGAGAAATATGAGGGAACCTGGGTTGTTGAAAGACAAGATATATTCGTAAGTGGCAATATAAAATAGATGGCCAAACACGTGAACCTTGTAAAGACTTGACTTGGCAATTGACTTCTTACATGGTGCTGTCATGGTATGTCTGGAAACAGTCATAGGAGCTTCATGGGATGGGTTCTCATGAGAAAAAACCGACACACAAGTCGAAGATCACCATAAGAATTATCAGGAAATGGTTAGCGTTATACAAAATGCGTTGCTATTGTCACAAGTGTATCAGGTGTACCAGACAGTCAGTCTGGATCTGGCTGTAGAAGGTCACTGCTCTTGGCATTGCAGACACCTTCTTAATCCTTCTTCCTTTTAGACCAAGCGGCGACCTCCCTCCTGGTGCTGATTGACACACCCTTGCATTGAAATTAAAAGCACTCAGTTTGCTCCAGGCAATCGCCGGTGATACTTCTATATACCTTTGTGCAAGCTTGGAGCACTAGCAGTCAGCTAGCTTCTTCTCTGGTGCCCTTGGAGGGCAGTTGGTGTTTCTCCTCTGGTGTCTGTTCAAGCTAAGTTTAGCCCCTTTGTTTGTGTACCTTGTTGTCTTTAGTTTGTAGTGCTCACCCCTCCCCCTCTCTATCTAGGGCCAAGCTCGGGACATTCAGGGCTTAGGTTCCTGCTCGGCGATTGGTGCACAACCAATATAGGGACAATAGGGTAGTTAGGGTGTTATTAGATCTGCCTAGGGGTCTCCACTCCCACTTTCCCTAATGTTTGGGTTCCTCCCCCTCTTCCCTTTGTGTTGCACTTAGTCTTTCCCACACCTTGCGTGACAGCTATTGGGCCATGGACAAGGCCATCCTTTGGCTGAATGGTGCACTCCTTAATGCCCCCACCCCATTGTTCTTTGCTCAGTTTCCTCAGGACAAATGCAAGGGCAGTAGGCTGCCTTTTATATGCTAGGAAAACTTATTTAGGCTTCCTGCCATGAAATGACCCAACCCACATGTCTTATAGAAAAATCGGCAGAAGAACCTGTAGACTGTGGTCAAGTGACCATGAAGTCACTACAGGTCCTTCTGCTTATACCCATGGAGTCTGCACTGATAATTCAGGGATGGCGCCACTGACTATTTAACCCTTACTACCTGGCAGTGCAGGCGCCCCTTCCCTTGTCTCTGCTTGTTACAGTAGAGAGCAAAAGCATACAAGGAGGGGGAAGCTGCCGTGACCACCTAGGTCTCACATAGCTAAGGCCAGATATGCCCCTGGAGATATAAAAAATGTGTCTGGGTTTAGTGGATGCAGGGAGAATCATGTTCTTCTGCAGGTTTCCAAGGTTTGAGTTGGGCACCTTATCTCAGAAGAAGGGAAAAATGGAGATTTCAATGTGTGGCATGTGAGTTTTTTATCGCTATGACCTCCACTGGTCAGTAGAACATGGAGACTCACTGGTGTCCTCAGGTTCGAGGTACAGTAATGTGTCTGAACGTGCCTGAGACTGCAGCTCAAAGTTGGATCCAATCACACATTTATGGCCTATTCTGTGGGGGTTTTATTAAACCCCTCTTACGTTTTTACATTATAGACATGAGATTTTTTCCTACACATAGTCCCATTCCATTGAGGACCATTGCAGCTAACCTCGACCAATGGTCCTTCTTCATCAACTACTCAGTAAATATAAAGTCAGTGTGAAATATCTCATGTTCTGTCTAATTAGTCGACAGGAGAACCTAAGATGGATGAGAAATGAGATGTCAGAGTTGTAGATATTAGGCTCCTACACTACTAATGAATGAGCATATATAGAAAGTTACTAATCTACCGAACCTGGTAATTCCCTATGAAATCCATTAACTCATCACTTGTGTATTATGATGGTGGTATTTATTTATGCACAATTAATGCTTGTTTTTCCATTAAATTCCAGTTGTCCTTCGCCCACCCTCAAGAAACGAGAGGATAAAAACTTTTCCTTGTCGTTTTTGCTTTTTATTAGTTTTTTTTTTTATTCCGCTTCTACTTAAAGAGGATCCATCACTCGTTATCAATATGTAATATTATTACCTGGTGTAAATGCCGCTGTTCTCTGGAATCCGGCGATGTTTTTCTTTTGTTCCTGCACCTCTCCGTTCCTGAGATATGGCCCTTTCTTCCCAGCACAGAAATCTAGTCTGGTTAGCCAACGGGGTGTAGTTCTCAAGCAGACACCAGCAGGAAAGAGCTGATTATCCCGCCCACTTGGATAAGAAGTCTAAATTTATATACAAGAAACAAAGGGCCATATCTCAGGAATGGAGAGGCCCAGGAACAAAAGAAAAACATCGCCGGATTCAGGAGAACAGAGGCAATTACACCTGATAACAAAATTACGGTACATATTTATGGCCAGTGATGGGTCATCCTTAAATTTGATTATGGGTTGCTTCACTGCTGGGAATCCCAGAAAGATTTCCCATATCTTTTCTTTATGTATAGTTGATCATCATCATGAGGGATTAAGACAAAACCATCTCTAAGAAGGTGCCGTCTTGTTGCCTGTAGAACCCGTCCACGTTACATTTTTGGTACAGGTTAAATAAAAGGAAATCCGAGCTATGATTGGTGCGAGCAACAAGAATACATAACACCCTATATTTAGAAGAAAATGTAGCAAACCTCCTACCTTTCAAATCACAAGTGTCTCTGGCCTTTCTCAGGTCAGGGGGCGTGAAACGCGTGTGTCTCCAACTCAAGTGGCTTTCATGACTGAGACTATTCACTATTCAGAGTGTAAGAACATGGATTACTTTCTTACATCTTGACTTTTCGCAAGCAATATACAAGTTTCCATTTGTACTCGAGTATTTTGTACCCATGTTTTTATATCACACTCAAGAATTCCTGGAGATGCCAACTTTATGCCGTTTAACCCATTAACAATGTGCCAATTTATTATGCCATTTAATGGGATTTATTCTAAAGCGCCGCCTTTGTATGGTTCCTTTTTTAGTATTTTGGTTTTACTCTAAATTAAAAAAAAAAGTCCTAGAAAAATAGCCGCCTTACTTACCAACACCGGGTTCCGGGTCACAATACCAATGCACTACAGGATGCAGCTGTCACGCAAGGTGTGGGAAAGACTTAGTGCAACACAAAGGGAAGAGGGAAAGGGAGCCCAGACTCTAGGGAAAGGTGGAAGTGGAGACCTCCTAGGCTGATCTAGTGTCACCCTGTCTCCACTAACCTCCCTATATTGCTTGTTCACCAATCGCTGCATGCGTGCCTCGCCCAGTATTTCCCTGGCATATGGCTAAGACTAGGGAAGGGAGAAGATGAGCACTAGTCGATCTCCACTAAACACTATAGACAACAAGGGTGAACAAACAGGGGGAAATTGCTTAGCTTTAGACGACTCTAGACAAATGCGCACACGTCCTCAAGCTCCAGAGAGGACAAAGTACTGCTCTTGCTAAAGCCTTCACCAGTAGTAATGAATATCGCCAGCACCTCCCTCCGAAACACAGTAGGTATTTATACACTCAGGCCAAGGTGTCAATCAGCCAGAGGGAGGTAGCCGCTGGGTCCTAGAGACAGCCTCTAAAAAGATGTCTGTAATGCTAAACGTAGAGATCTCCTGCAACCAACTGCACACCAGTGCATTGGCATCGTGACCTGGTGTTGGTAAGTAAGGCTGCAATTTTTCCTTTTTGGTGAGATGTTTTTGATTTTAGTGTCGGAACTTGTAAGACAATGAGAGCGCTTGACGTGGACTGCGAGTTTACATATTTTTGCTAAAATATTGACCAATACCTCCTTGATTTTATACCTCTTTTTCATCCTCTTATTGCACATTTTTTCATTTTTATGCTGGATGCAGCCAGGTTCTTCAGTGTTGGCCTGGTAAATTGGGGTGTCTGTCTTGTGGGGTGGACTTATATAGTGCCGGGCAGCCGGCCTGATCTAATAGTATAGGAGTCATCAATATGCTGTAAGGCTATGTTCACACGTTGCGTTTTTGCTGTTTTTTTTCCCGCAGGCAAAACTTGCTCTCTTGGCAGTAAAGAAGCATCTTCAAAAAAACAGGTTTTGCTGAATTTTTTGTTGCTTTTTTATTGTCTCTTGTTCATGCTGATAAAGTTTATTAAATTGTGCCCCTTAAAGTGGACCAGTCTCCAGGTCAAAAGTTGTCATTTTTTGCTCTTACTTTAATTCTCACTGCTCCTGTGAGTATTCCATTTTTATTTTTTTTTAAATCCGCCTTACGGTTCCAGAGATATAAGCCTTTTTTGTAGTGCTAATTTCTATGTTCTTTACAAGGGGGTGTGGCACACAGGATCCTCAGGGGCGTATCATCCTGTGAGCCACGCCCCCATAGGAGAAAAAAAAACATACAAATTTGCACTAAATAAAAAGGCCAATATCTCTGTAACTGTATAGCGGATTAAAAAAAAACAAAAAACTGGAATGCTCAGAGGAGCAGCGGGAATAAATATGAGCAAAAACTGAAGACTTTTTATTTGGTGACAGATCCTCTTTAAATATTCTATTACCCAGAATCACATAGTCTTAAAGGCATACACACTTGGATTCTAAACCCAAGTTATAAAACATGAACATTATAAATAGCCGATATTATCTCGTTTTAAAGTAAAAAAGGAACGTGAAATCAAGAAAATAACCAAGTCATACAAAATAAACAATAGGTTTATGTTGTATGGCTGCAGCTCTGCAGCACCTGGCATTAATCAGGTGCATGCTATATAAATCCATCACGCCCTGCATTCAGGTTTAGTCTTATGCAGGTAAGATGGTAATGCCGGTGTCAGTGGGGACTGCTTGCTGGATTAATTTATAGAAGCAATAGAGGTCAGAGAGGAGAACCAAAAGCGAGAAACCCTAACGTACCGACAAACTAACGTACCATTCAACCCCCAACATCTACATTTTACACTGAAAAACTCCTGATGGTGCTGACATTATGCCGTTTATGGCCATATTCCCACTTAACAATGGTTGTTTTTTTTAGCTGCTTTTTTTCAGCAGTAAAATACCAGTCTGTTTTGATTATTGTGTTTTTGCTGTGTAGTTTAGATGTTGTTTTTGTGTTTTTGGTGCTGACTTAAAGTTGTCTTTTTAATGTTTTTATTACATAAACAATGGGATTTTGCATGCAGCAGGCTCCCCACAGATGCTAATACGGAAAAAAAAACACACAAAACCCCACAGTTTAGCAGCGTCTTTAAATACACAGTGGGTGTTCATAAATCGCATGCTACCAAACTACTTGTCAGTTTTTGTGCAATGTGCCTATATACCTATTGTACATTTTCCACAGACCACCATATCTTTGAAAAAACAGCAATCGTGTTAAAGAATTTGTTTTGCAGCTGTGTTCCTTTAAAAATGCTGCATAGTTTCCCTTCTATATCCTCTGTGATGCACTGTATTTCTGGTGCTGCAGAATGAGTTATCTGAGAATCTGTTAGTGAGCTCAGTCTGATGGTTGATGGGGGAGTTTGTAACTGTTTTGTCATTTCTGAGCTCCACCCAGCTGATTTATGTCTACAGACCACATCAAAGTTGAATGAGCAGGAAACAAAGAGCTTGAAAAAGATGCAGAACTTTTAATGAAGTCATTCCTCTGCCTTTCTCCATAAGGGCTCTTTCGTGTAAGCGAATAAATCGTACGAGTGTCTTTTTTCGCCAGGGCGCTGTCCTGTGTCTTTTTTTCGCCGGAGCGCTGTCCTCTGTGTCTTTTTTTCGCCGGAGCGCTGTCCTCTGTGTCTTTTTTTCGCCGGAGCGCTGTCCTCTGTGTCTTTTTTTCGCCGGAGCGCTGTCCTCTGTGTCTTTTTTTCGCCGGAGCGCTGTCCTCTGTGTCTTTTTTTCGCCGGGGCGCTGTCCTCTGTGTCTTTTTTTCGCCGGGGCGCTGTCCTCTGTGTCTTTTTTTCGCCGGGGCGCTGTCCTCTGTGTCTTTTTTTCGCCGGGGCGCTGTCCTCTGTGTCTTTTTTTCGCCGGGGCGCTGTCCTCTGTGTCTTTTTTTCGCCGGAGCGCTGTCCTCTGTGTCTTTTTTTCGCCGGAGCGCTGTCCTCTGTGTCTTTTTTTTGCCGGAGCGCTGTCCTGTGTGTCTTTTTTTTGCCGGAGCGCTGTCCTGTGTGTCTTTTTTTTGCCGGAGCGCTGTCCTGTGTGTCTTTTTTTTGCCGGAGCGCTGTCCTGTGTGTCTTTTTTTTGCCTGAGCGCTGTCCTGTGTGTCTTTTTTTTGCCGGAGCGCTGTCCTCTGTGTCTTTTTTTTGCCTGAGCGCTGTCCTCTGTGTCTTTTTTCGCCTGAGCGCTGTCCTCTGTGTCTTTTTTCGCTGGAGCGCTGTCCTCTGTGTCTTTTTTCGCCTGAGCGCTGTCCTCTGTGCCTTTTCGCCGGAGCGCTGTCCTCTGTGTCTTTTCCTTTGTTTTCTCAGGCAGTTCCATAGAGAAAGAGGCAAAATAGAAACCAAATCATGCAAATTTTAATTTTACAGATTGTACATGTTGCAGATGATTAGTTAGTAAGCCTTTTTGGAAAAATTCATAATACTGTAGATATATAGAGATCAGATAGCTAACATGAGACAGATTAAATCATGGATATGCTACAGAAAAATAGATGTAAGGTAGAAGCATAGATAGAAAGCTAGATAAATAGATCTCAAGGCTGCCTGATTTTTGGCCCCAATCATCCCATAACTACTTCCAGACCGCCCATATATCTTAAAAGTCTGGGTGGTTCGCATTCTACTCTGCAATGATGAACTAAGGCATCACTGCAGAATAAGCATCTGCATACTATTGTGCAGCTGTGAGAGTGGGGTGCCGGCTGTAAGACACAGCCTGACTCCCCATAGAGAAGGCAGAGTTTGTTTATTACCATCTCTGTCTTCTCAATCACTGTATGCACAGCACTGAATATACATTAATTGTAATCGCTAACAACGCTTCCTCCTCCTAACCAAGTGGTCATGTGCTCGCTACTTGTAGAGAGGGCGCCGGATCTGCTGGGCCCCAGGATACACAGTCAGCTCTATTATGAGAGATACATTTCCACTATAACTGGGGCTAATATATCAGCCCCAGTTACAGGGGATATCAGGTAAAAAAATAAAGTATTTAAATATTGAAATGCCCCTCAAAGCTTTTTTTATGACCTTATAGAGGATACAATATGTAAAATAAAAAAATAAAAAGCAGGGAAAAAAAAGAACAAAATAAATAAAAAGCCACAGCCAATTAAAATCACTGTTATTAGCCCCGTCCCATTGGGGGAAAAAAAATGTCTGAAATTGTTGCAGAAAGGTTATGTTTTAGTAGTCCTTTGTGGTTATAAAAAAAAAAGTGAAAAACAGATTTTCTTTAGTTTCCCACTGATATTGCCGAACATAGGTAAAGACATGAGAGGGCATAAAAATTAATCTCTGTATCATAGAAAAAAACGTGCAAAATTATTTGACTATCCAGTCCCAAAAAATATTTGACAGCTCGCTAAATGATATGCGTGAGAAAAAATAAAATTTGGTCAGGAAAAGGGGGAGAGGGTGTGTGTGGGTGGGGGGGTGGGGGGGCTGAATGGCCCGGTCTTGAACTGGTTAATAAAGGCCGGTTACATGGAGTCAGCTACCTAAAAATAGAGCTGTCCATGCATCTTTCATGACTAATCCCCAGGGCCGCTCTGCGCGAGTCTGCAGATCTGGACACTGCGGCATGTCATGTACTAGATAGGATCATGCTGGCTGCGGACATTGAAACATGGCTCTGAATTGTCACTGTCCAGGAAATAGTGATTGTGATATACATTATAAAGGAGCCCTTGTAGTCTGAGACGTTCTGACCGGAACATTATCCTCCACGTACATGTGTGTATCCACCAGCTGTCGTCCTGGCTAATTTCCTGCGTTTCCTGAGGCAATACTTGTGACTGCACAGTTGGCTACACACAGGTGGAGGCGGCCATTTTGTGGCTGTAATCTCTTAGGCTGTTTAGATACCAGCATAATTTAGGATAAAAAAAAATAAATTAGCAAATAAGCTGCAGTAAGTAAATAGTAATAGTACATATAAATAACATAGGGTACTTAGTTGACACTATTTTGATCAAAAAAGCATAAAAGCCTTCCTACCACGACAAGGTGAACCCATCGGGACAGTCCTATCCTCTAGTATTAAACCTCTTTATGTGCTAGCAGGCCTCCATAGATGGGGACAGAGCAGGTCCCAGGGCTGACTATTTAAACATCCGCGTGTGGAAAGCTATATAGACTAAAAGCACAGGCCCAAAAGGTAGTCATGCTCTTGTATGTGCAAAGTACAAGAAACTAAAGCAAAAACAAAAAAATGAGCCGGAACACATGTTGGTATAAGTGCAATGTGTAGGTGCACATAAGGCTATTTACACACTGCATTTTTGAGGGTTTTTCAAGCATAAACGTCTTCTATCTTTGGGGAGTTTTTGTTGGAATTTCTCCTTTTTCTTGAAGTGTTTTTGCAGCCTTTTGATTGGACAGTGCCTAATTTGGAGGAGATTCCATCAGGATCTGCTTATGAGATGTTACATACTTTTTTTTCCCACTATGTCTTTCAATTACTCTTCGGTCAAAAAGGCACAAAAAAACTCTTCACATGAACAGAACAGTAGATTTTGAAATTCTGGCCATTTTTCTGCCTGTACTTTTACATCATTTGACATATGGTAAGGTTTTAATACTAGAGATTGGGATCGTCCCGAATAGGGTCACCTTGACGCGGTGGGATGGCTTTTAGTTCTTTTTTTAATCAAAATGATGTTTCTCGTTTTGTTTTTCTTAGGTTTTTATGATGGGACTCACTTTTGTGGTGTACAATAGAGGTCCTAAATATTTTATTTGCTTTCGGCCATTAGCTTTGTGCGCTTGTCTTTCATACCCAGCTGTCCGCAGATATCCGGGACTGTCCCACAGAACATCTGCTTCATTCCTGGGAGGTGAGGAGTGAGGGGCTGTCAGGGGGCTGCGGGGGTTAGCGAAACAGAAATAATTAAGTGTTAATTCCTGGGATGGTAGAGGGGACGTAAAGACTACAAACGCGTGGGACCGTTATCTGCTGTTGTGGCTATGCAATATTTATTAACAGTCTAGTCTGCTTTGTTCTGGTGTTTAGATGACATGTTACTGTATGCGGCACAGAAGTTCTAGGCCAAGTTCACACATTGAGTATTTGAGTTTTTTTGGCTTACAAATATTGAAGTAAAAACTCGCCAAATACTCAATGTGTGCACGCGGCCCTAGGGTTGTTATGTTTCAGCTGTTCAGCAATGGGGGCAACACTGGTGGTTGTAGGATGGTTGAAAATGGACTAATGGTGTTTACCCCCTTTTATAGCTCCTTCTTTGAGTTATTGTACTCTTGTTTTAGGATGAGATCTATGTGAAATAAGACTAGGCAGGAGTAGAGTATTGTGGGAAAACCCATGAGGGCCAGGGTTGGAGTTGACTTTCAATCGGTGAGGGATTGTGCTGCTGCGGCTGAGCAGACCAAGAGCGCGAGGTGTGAGAGTGAGAAAGCTGTGTTTTGGAAGCCATCTAGGGATGGACTGAGAGTCCCGATACCAAGCGTGCTGGGAGACTTTGGAGATCAAATGAAGCCAGGCGTGTATTTTTACAAATATGCCTGAACATCAAAGACTGAAAATAATTTTGCAACATTAACAGACTGTGCCTCATTTTGGATAAAGTTACCACTGGTTAAAGACTGTTGTCTTGTGCACCGCTCTGAGGAGGTAGTCCCCAGTTAGTCCTGTCCTACAATGTTTTTTAAAAGGCCCCCATACTTAAAGGGGTAGTCCGGTCCAAACCGATAAGTCTGCAGTCACTCTGTGTGACTGCAGACATATGAATTCCCCCAGCGCAAGTGTATGGAGAGAGTCCTCAACCACTGGCTGGGAGTATGCATAACTCATACATACCCTCCGTTCCCGACTCAGAAACCGGCGAATCCCTGCAGCGCGCAGTGCGTGCTCTGAGGGGATTCATAAGTCTGCAGTCACACAGAGTGACTGCAGACTTATCGATTTGGACCGGACAACCCCCTTAAATGCAATTCATTTTGACACTTGGTTTCATTCAAAATTTTGTACCATTTGCCTTCCATAGCATCAGCTATTCCTAGCTGCAGAATGAGTTAACTGAGAATCCATTAGTGAGCTCGATCTGACAGGGAGTTTTCAACTTTTATCTGCCTTTTTCTGAGCACAGCTGATTTATGACTATAGGCCATATCAAAGTTGAATGTGTTGGGAAGCAAAGAGTCTGTACAAACAACTTTTATGAAACCAGGTAAAAAAAAAAACCAAAAAAACAATTTTTAGATCCAAATGCAAGCATGAAAAAATTGGACAACCCTTGCAGGCCGTAACTTTGGTTGGCCAGGACCAGATGTTGAAAGGTTCAATGAGGGAGACCACCAATCGAATGTAAAGAGTCTTTTACTAAAGAACAACTTGGTGGAGATTGTGTACAATAGATATCGGGTGCAGAACTTCCTTTGGAACATGGGGCATCTTGACACACATTCTCTTTCCTTCTCTAGGATCGCTGGTTTCTGCACCAGCTAGTTCCTCTGCCTTCACCACAACCCAGCGCAGTACTTCAAAAGCTTTCCTTGCTCTCAGTAACGACACTACAATCCAGTAAGTGAGAGTCCTGTACTTCAACCCGCGGTTCCACGTCCTTTTCCCCTTAGGGGAGCTTCTTTTGCCACTATGGCCTTTACTTCGCTTCTTGGCTTGCTGATGCCTTGGAACTATCACCTGGGGCACACTCTTTGTCTTACTTTTCCTCTTCTGTCCTGGCCTGTTACATCTGTATCTTGCGGGGCCATCCTGCTAGGTGTCCTGTCCCAGGACCCGTCTCCCGTGCATTATGCTGTCCATTGCCTCGGTTTCCTCTCACATCAGGGACACCCACATCATGTGACTCTGCTCAGACGTAGGTTTGCTTCTGCTACAAGCTGAGCCCTATCTAACTTCCTGCAGGAAACTGTTTAGTTCCCTTCACTTTATCTCCTTCCACTGAGGGTTAATGATTTGGACTAGCCCAATCTCTCCTAACTGTCGGTCAAACTAAAACGACCTCAGTAATAATGCATGCCATAATACACATTACAACAATATGCTTATCTTCAAGGGGGAACGTTGGCAGTATGTCCATCTCCCTACATTTCCCCCTTCTTTAACGATGGTCGTCCTCTGCCAACTGGAACTTGCAAAACACCAAGCATCACACCACAAAACAGGTGTTAAACCATGTGGGGCCCTCTTCTACTAGTAGAGCTACACAGACCCGATTCTTCTCGGCAAGGACCCCAGAACTGCAACTAACCAAGTCCTTTCAACCCGACACCAGTCCATCGGGTTGGTCTGGCCCTTCTAGGCAAGGGCCCTGGAACAACAGCAGTGTCTGTTTTTTTGCAAGTAGCCCAAACGGCAAGGGCACAATCTATCGTTCCGTCATCAGTTCCTCACGGGAAACGATCATTATCAACGTTTCCAATCATTAACCCTAACTCTCCCTATTGTCTGTTAAACTACAACGCCATCACAAATAACTCATGTCAAAATACAATACACATCTTCAAGGGGGAATGAGACTACCTTCATAAATTCTTAATTTCTCACACATTCATATTGAACCCATAGAAAATTGGAGTGATATATTTCCCTGTTTGGGCGCCATATTCTGATCGATAGGTAGATACTGTACAAAAGGAAAGAAAAATTTGTATGCCTCTAGGTGGGTTTGCAATGCCTGCTGGAGTCTGTCCAGGAGAATGAATGGTTGTAGGGGAGGGGTAACACTGAAGTTACAAGTCTGCTCTGTGCAGCCTAAAATGCCGGCTCTGTTCCAAGACCCTTGAGTCATGCAGAAAGCTCCTGAATGTGATTTGCACCAGGGTCTCCAGGAAGACGTCTGAGGCTGAGCCAAGATTTCTGCACTGTGAATAATATTCCATAAAAGGGATCACCGGAGAATAAAAGAGCATGGAGGAAAGACGGCGGCCCATTACATATAAACATTATGTGATTTACACAGGAGAGAATAAAGCATTAGTCTGGAGTAAAATGGGTCTTATATTGGAAATTCTTCGAACCCAATTCATTATTGCATTTTTACCTGATTTTCGTGGGGTTTTTGGTATTTTGCGCCTTTTTTGCACCAGTTTCTTCTTTCCATGTGTCCCTTTTTGAAGTCTATTTTATGTGTTCGGCGGGGTTTTGTTTTTGCTTTTTGCGGCTTTCAAGTTGTTGTCCCCTGATTTATCATGTGACCGTTTTCAAAAAGTCGCAAAATGTATTACAAATGTAGTCCAGTCCCCCTCGGAGTGTTTTTATATATGTCAGAAATTTTTTAATCATTTTTGCAAACAGTGTGACTTTTTCACTAAAAAGTTGCAAAAAGAGTGAAGACTTTGAGGCTGCTTCATCAAAGCTTTTTTTTTTGTCCGGAAACTGATGTAAAAGCTTTTGAAAAGTCACAATTTATTGTGCGATGCAGAGTTGCGAAAAAAAATTTGCGACTTCTGGCATTTTTAAACCAGTTTGAAGTAATCAAATGTGCCGGCGTTTGGTAAGCCAGAAATGTTACTCCAGTCTCTGACCGGAAACAGCACCACTCTTGTTTATAGACAGTGCCTGGAACTGCAGACTATAGCCGTTCACTTAAGCTGCAATACCCAACACAACCTGAGGACAAGAATGGTGCTGTTTCTAGAAATATACAATAGCACAACTTATTTTTTGATGATTTCTTATCAGCTTTGCTCTTGGCATCAGGTGCCCTCAAGTATCTTCCTCTGATTATTTACCACCTTGTGATCCCAGAAAACACTAGAAAAATTGGACAGAAGAAAACTTAACGACTTCTATTATTTTGAATATTCCATTTATTTTGTATCATTGTCTTTGTTCTTTAATTCTTCTCTTTTCTCTTTGCAGGTCCTAGTTTTCCTCTGAAGATTTGATCGGGGTCATCATGGCATCAAAGGTAAAATGTCTACAAGGGAAGCTCTGTGCCGGAAGGATGTTCACCATGAGATTGTTTACAGCCTGTTATATTATATGTCACCGTGATTGAGGATCTTTTACAAACAAGCGGCTTCCATTATAAACTGTATATATTAGCCGGGTCCTGCAATTCTCTCTTCTTTTTTTCTTTTCTGTAGCTTTTCTTTGCTATATAACCCACCATGTTGGATTTTCTTAGCTTCACCAATCTTCTCAGTATTGCTATATACTATGTCCCCAGATCAAATCCTCCTTTAAAGGGAATCTGTCAGCAGGTTTTTGCTCTGTAATCTGAGAGCAGCATGATGTAGGGTTTGAGACCCTGATTCCAGTGATGTCACTTACTAGGTTGTGTGTTGCTCTTTCAATAAAATTTGTGTTTTATCAGCAGGAGATTATCTATAGGACTAGGTGTCACGTGCGTCCTAGTCAACTGCTCTCTGTAACCGCACCCTCACCACTTATTGGCAGCTTTATGTCAATGTACACAGACATCAGCCAATCAGTGGTGTGGGCGGGGTTATACACTGCTCCGCATTCAGAGCTCTGCTAGATCTGCTGCAGAGAAAACTTTGTATTAAAATGACAGCATGGAGATTAACAAGTGACACGTCGCTGGAATCAGGGTCTCTGTCCCTACATCATGATGCTCTTAGATTACATAGCAAAATCCTGCTGACAGATTATTGTCTCAAAATCTTTCTTCCAAAGCGCACTTCTCAGCCTCCCGCCTTCCTGCTGCCGGAGGGCGGTGTGCTTTTCAAGATTGACAGTTCGGGATAGTAGCATGGTTAAACCATCGGCCCAAAGCTATATTCTAGTACTGAAGCTGGCTGTATCCCGCAATCCAACCAGCTTCAAAGCAGCGCTTGCGAGCTCTATAGTAAAGAGCTTGTAAGTGCTGTCATCCTTGCTTAAGACACTGCCCATCTTTGATAGACTACAGAAGTGGCCAATAATCTAGGCAATGAGAAATAAACTATAGACTTAAATATTCCTCCATTCTTGAGAAAAGAAGAGATTTGTAACAAAGGTAAATTGCATTGTTGATTGTATTTAAAAAGCACTTTGCAATTTTACCCTTATGTGATGATGATGAGACAATCTCTTTAAAAAGTTATTCCCAAAAAGACAAGACATCCCCTATCCATTCAATAGGGGATAACTTACTGATCACTGGTGATTTGACTGCTGGGGCCCACAATGATTCCTAGAACAGGGTTCTACAGCCCTGTCCATCTCGGATTTCCCTCCATTCATTGTCTATGGAACTGCCAGAAATATTCAAGCTCTGTATTCAGCAGTCCCATAGACAATGAATGAGGCCGAATATGTGCACCTCTGCTTCATTCAGGACAGGGCTGCAAGTTATCCCCCTTTTTGGACATAACCCTTTAATCTCCACCTTTTCTTTTATTCTATTACTGTCTCATATTTAAAACTGAGAAATATATTATGAAGTCTTCTGTGCTTCTCAGAAGCTGTCGTTCCCTTTCCTGTCTTGTCTGGCTGTAGGACAACTTATTGCAGCAGGAGCCTCCCCCCAATTCCCTGATTTCTAATCCCCATACTGTTGGCTAACGGGGATGGGATTCTGTGACCCCTAGAACCTTCATGATCACAAAAATTACCACCTTTGCATCTAAGCTTTCTCTGATATAGGAGCTCAGGCCCTTTTGAAGAAAGTCGTACTGAGCTGAAATATTCAGCACAACTCGTGTTACCATCTCGGGGTCCGGAAAGGGTCCCATTCATCAACCCCCACGCGGTTTAAAGGGTGCGCAGCTTGTTTCCTATGGCAAAAGTATGTTTGGGATAGAACAAATCCAATACTGTTTGTGTTCATCTATAGAGCACTGACATCCATATACTTGAGTGAAGCAACTGCTCCCTACAAAGTGGTGGAACATGCGGGCAGCAGTTGGGTTTCACGAATAATGGACCATCAAGTTTTCAGATCCTCCTCAAAATTCAAAATTCTTTGCCTTCAGACCATAAATGTCAATACCTTTCTCATGTATTTGGAGCAATGGTTGTCGGGGAAGGAGATGCTGGTGATTTCCCAGCACTCCATATATTTAAGAACACATGCCAAGATATGTCAAGAATGTGTCGTCTCCCTAGAACGGGATATTAATAGTGACCGTGCGGCACTGGAGAACTCAGATGAGTAGAAGTGAAGCGTACTCTCCGGGGTAAAAGCAGCAAAGAAGGAAATATTATATTGGTTGTACACCACGGTTATATATTAAATGGTATTATGGAGTGGTGAATATATCTAAATTGTGTTACACAATCTGTTGGGGTATTTTTCTCTAGGAGCAGCGCCAATTTTAGATGTGGTTGAGTCTGGTATTGCAACTCCCACATAGCCTGGTGGATAAGATTGAGACTGTTTTAGGGCATAACACCTTTAACATATTCATCTGAGAATAAAATTCTGCATTGAGAAATGGTTGACAGAAGGTTGGAAAGACTTATGCCAAAAAATAGTTGTTGGGTAATGGAAGGGGCTTGTCTCTGGAGAGGCTATCCATGTTGAATCAGTGGGGTCCCACCTTAAAGGGGTTATCCAGGACTATATTAGGGATGAGGGGACCGGTGGTAGTTTGGGTTCTGGTACCCGACTCAAACTTTAGTCCAAAGTTTGGTTCAGGTATCAAAACTCAACCTGAACCCGACCCCCATTAAATACAATGGGACCCGAACTTTGGAGCTGGCAAATCACTCTTTCTCGCGCTCGAGATCTCTCGGACCCACTCTCTCTCTAGATCTCTCGGACCCACTCTCTCTCTAGATCTCTCGGACCCACTGTCTCTAGATCTCTCGGACCCACTCTCTCTAGATCTCTCGGACCCACTCTCTCGAGATCTCTCGGACCCACTCTCTCGAGATCTCTCGGACCCACTCTCTCGAGATCTCTCGGACCCACTCTCTCTCTCGCGCTCGAGATCTCTCGGGCCCTCTCTCTCTCTCGCGCTCGAGATCTCTCGGGCCCTCTCTCTCTCTCGCGCTCGAGATCTCTCGGGCCCTCTCTCTCTCTCGCGCTCGAGATCTCTCGGGCCCCTCTCTCTCTCTCTCGCACTCGAGATCTCTCGGGCCCCTCTCTCTCTCTCTCGCGCTCGAGATCTCTCGGGCCCCTCTCTCTCTCTCGCGCGCTTGAGATCTCTCGGCCCCTCTCTCTCGCGCGCGCGCTTGAGATCTCTCGGCCCCTCTCTCTCTCGCGCGCGCTTGAGATCTCTCGGCCCCTCTCTCTCTCGCGCGCGCTTGAGATCTCTCGGCCCCTCTCTCTCTCGCGCGCGCTTGAGATCTCTCGGCCCCTCTCTCTCTCGCGCGCGCTTGAGATCTCTCGGCCCCTCTCTCTCTCGCGCGCGCTTGAGATCTCTCGGCCCCTCTCTCTCTCTCGCGCTCGAGATCTCCCGGCCCCTCTCTCTCTCTCGTGCTCGAGATCTCCCGGCCCCTTTCTCTCTCTCGTGCTCGAGATCTCTCTGGCCCTCTCTCTCTCGAGATCTCTCGGGCCCTCTCTCTCTCTCGCGCTCGAGATCTCTCTGGCCCTCTCTCTCGCGCTCGAGATCTCTCGGGCCCTCTCTCTCTCTCGCGCTCGAGATCTCTCGGGCCCTCTCTCTCTCTCGCGCTCGAGATCTCTCGGGCCCCTCTCTCTCTCTCGCGCTCGAGATCTCTCGGGCCCCTCTCTCTCTCGCGCTCGAGATCTCTCGGGCCCCTCTCTCTCTCTCGCGCTCGAGATCTCTCGGGCCCTCTCTCTCTCGCGCTCGAGATCTCTCGGGCCCCTCTCTCTCTCTCGCGCTCGAGATCTCTCGGGCCCCTCTCTCTCTCTCTCGCGCTCGAGATCTCTCGGGCCCCTCTCTCTCTCTCTCTCGCGCTCGAGATCTCTCGGGCCCCTCTCTCTCTCTCTCTCGCGCTCGAGATCTCTCGGGCCCCTCTCTCTCTCTCTCTCGCGCTCGAGATCTCTCGGGCCCCTCTCTCTCTCTCTCGCGCTCGAGATCTCTCGGGCCCCTCTCTCTCTCTCTCTCGCGCTCGAGATCTCTCGGGCCCCTCTCTCTCTCTCTCTCGCGCTCGAGATCTCTCGGCCCCTCTCTCTCTCTCGCGCGCTCGAGATCTCTCGGGCCCCTCTCTCTCTCTCGCGCGCTCGAGATCTCTCGGGCCCCTCTCTCTCTCTCGCGCGCTCGAGATCTCTCGGGCCCCTCTCTCTCTCGCGCGCTCGAGATCTCTCGGCCCCTCTCTCTCGTGCTCGAGATCTCCCGGCCCCTCTCTCTCTCTCGCGCTCGAGATCTCTCTGGCCCTCTCTCTCTCGCGCGCTCGAGACCTCTCGGGCCCCTCTCTCTCTCTCTCGCGCGCGCTCGAGATCTCTCGGGCCCTCTCGCGCTCGAGATCTCTCGGGCCCTCTCGCGCTCGAGATCTCTCGGGCCCTCTCTCTCTCTCGGGCCCTCTCTCTCTCTCGGGCCCTCTCTCTCTCTCGGGCCCTCTCTCTCTCTCGGGCCCTCTCTCTCTCTCGCGCTCGAGATCTCTCGGGCCCTCTCTCTCTCTCGCGCTCGAGATCTCTCTGGCCCCTCTCTCTCTCGCGCTCGAGATCTCTCTGGCCCCTCTCTCTCTCTCTCTCGCGCTCGAGATCTCTCGGGCCCCTCTCTCTCTCTCTCGCGCTCGAGATCTCTCGGGCCCCTCTCTCTCTCTCGGCCCCTCTCTCTCGTGCTCGAGATCTCCCGGCCCCTCTCTCTCTCTCGTGCTCGAGATCTCTCTGGCCCTCTCTCTCTCGCGCGCTCGAGACCTCTCGGGCCCCTCTCTCTCTCGCGCGCGCTCGAGATCTCTCGGGCCCTCTCTCTCTCGGGCCCTCTCTCTCTCTCGGGCCCTCTCTCTCTCTCGGGCCCTCTCTCTCTCTCGGGCCCTCTCTCTCTCTCGGGCCCTCTCTCTCTCTCGGGCCCTCTCTCTCTCTCGCGCTCGAGATCTCTCGGGCCCTCTCTCTCTCTCGCGCTCGAGATCTCTCGGGCCCTCTCTCTCTCTCGCGCTCGAGATCTCTCTGGCCCCTCTCTCTCTCTCTCGCGCTCGAGATCTCTCTGGCCCCTCTCTCTCTCTCTCGCGCTCGAGATCTCTCTGGCCCCTCTCTCTCTCTCTCGCGCTCGAGATCTCTCTGGCCCCTCTCTCTCTCTCTCGCGCTCGAGATCTCTCGGGCCCCTCTCTCTCTCTCTCGCGCTCGAGATCTCTCGGGCCCCTCTCTCTCTCTTGGCCCCTCTCTCTCGTGCTCGAGATCTCCCGGCCCCTCTCTCTCTCTCGTGCTCGAGATCTCTCTGGCCCTCTCTCTCTCGCGCGCTCGAGACCTCTCGGGCCCCTCTCTCTCTCGCGCGCGCTCGAGATCTCTCGGGCCCTCTCGCGCTCGAGATCTCTCGGGCCCTCTCTCTCTCTCGGGCCCTCTCTCTCTCTCGGGCCCTCTCTCTCTCTCGGGCCCTCTCTCTCTCTCGCGCTCGAGATCTCTCGGGCCCTCTCTCTCTCTCGCGCTCGAGATCTCTCGGGCCCTCTCTCTCTCTCGCGCTCGAGATCTCTCGGGCCCCTCTCTCTCTCTCGCGCTCGAGATCTCTCGGGCCCTCTCTCTCTCTCGCGCTCGAGATCTCTCGGGCCCCTCTCTCTCTCTCGCGCTCGAGATCTCTCGGGCCCCTCTCTCTCTCTCGCGCTCGAGATCTCTCGGGCCCCTCTCTCTCTCTCGCGCTCGAGATCTCTCGGGCCCCTCTCTCTCTCTCGCGCTCGAGATCTCTCGGGTCCCTCTCTCTCTCTCGCGCTCGAGATCTCTCGGGCCCCTCTCTCTCTCTCGCGCTCGAGATCTCTCGGGCCCCTCTCTCTCTCTCGCGCTCGAGATCTCTCGGGCCCCTCTCTCTCTCTCGCGCTCGAGATCTCTCGGGCCCCTCTCTCTCTCTCTCTCGGGCTCGAGATCTCTCGGGCCCTCTCTCTCTCTCGCGCTCGAGATCTCTCGGGCCCTCTCTCTCTCTCGCGCTCGAGATCTCTCGGGCCCCTCTCTCTCTCTCGCGCTCGAGATCTCTCGGGCCCCTCTCTCTCTCTCGCGCTCGAGATCTCTCGGGCCCCTCTCTCTCTCTCGCGCTCGAGATCTCTCGGGCCCCTCTCTCTCTCTCGCGCTCGAGATCTCTCGGGCCCCTCTCTCTCTCTCGCGCTCGAGATCTCTCGGGCCCCTCTCTCTCTCTCGCGCTCGAGATCTCTCGGGCCCCTCTCTCTCTCTCGCGCTCGAGATCTCTCGGGCCCCTCTCTCTCTCTCGCGCTCGAGATCTCTCGGGCCCCTCTCTCTCTCTCGCGCTCGAGATCTCTCGGGCCCCTCTCTCTCTCTCGCGCTCGAGATCTCTCGGGCCCCTCTCTCTCTCTCGCGCTCGAGATCTCTCGGGCCCCTCTCTCTCTCTCGCGCTCGAGATCTCTCGGGCCCCTCTCTCTCTCTCGCGCTCGAGATCTCTCGGGCCCCTCTCTCTCTCTCGCGCTCGAGATCTCTCGGGCCCCTCTCTCTCTCTCGCGCTCGAGATCTCTCGGGCCCCTCTCTCTCTCTCGCGCTCGAGATCTCTCGGGCCCCTCTCTCTCTCTCGCGCTCGAGATCTCTCGGGCCCCTCTCTCTCTCTCGCGCTCGAGATCTCTCGGGCCCCTCTCTCTCTCTCGCGCTCGAGATCTCTCGGGCCCCTCTCTCTCTCTCGCGCTCGAGATCTCTCGGGCCCCTCTCTCTCTCTCGCGCTCGAGATCTCTCGGGCCCCTCTCTCTCTCTCGCGCTCGAGATCTCTCGGGCCCCTCTCTCTCTCTCGCGCTCGAGATCTCTCGGGCCCCTCTCTCTCTCTCGCGCTCGAGATCTCTCGGGCCCCTCTCTCTCTCTCGCGCTCGAGATCTCTCGGGCCCCTCTCTCTCTCTCGCGCTCGAGATCTCTCGGGCCCCTCTCTCTCTCTCGCGCTCGAGATCTCTCGGGCCCCTCTCTCTCTCTCGCGCTCGAGATCTCTCGGGCCCCTCTCTCTCTCTCGCGCTCGAGATCTCTCGGGCCCCTCTCTCTCTCGCTCTCGTGCTCGAGATCTCTCGGGCCCCTCTCTCTCTCGCTCTCGTGCTCGAGATCTCTCGGGCCCCTCTCTCTCTCGCTCTCGTGCTCGAGATCTCTCGGGCCCCTCTCTCTCTCGCTCTCGTGCTCGAGATCTCTCGGCCCCTCTCTCTCTTTTTCTCTCTCTCTTTCTCGCCCTCGAGATCTCTGGAATCCTCTCTCTATCGCCCTCCGAACATTCAAATGGACTTCCGGGTGAAGTCCATGTACGAACCTCGAACTTTTAAGTTCAGGATCGCTCATCGCTAACTATGAGCCAAAAAGCTAACAGACAAGTTGTCGCTAACCACCTGTCTGTTCCGTCCGGCATTTGGCTCAGAGCGGTCACTGACTGCTCCTTCCGGTGATTCAGCTGCTCCACGTCAATAGAGCAGCTCTCCTTCTCCTGGGTTGCTCTCTCCATGAGGCGTGGCTGCTGACATCATGCTGAATGACCGCTGGCTTCCCACAGTTAGGTAGCAGGGAGCAGGCTGTAAATCAGCATGACAATGAGCAGTCAACAAAGCAGAGCTGAAGAGAAGTGGCTGTTCTGTAAACATAAGACTCAGAATAGCTGGCAAGGGCGGTCAGTGACAGCAGAGATCTGAGCTGGGTCCAGAAGGAATGTGAATTTCTGTTGACACTTTTCTGGGTGGATTTACTCCATTGAGTTGTATTTGGTGTGAAAAGTGCAAAAATGTAAAAAAAACAACAAAAAAGTGTATGCATTTTTAGTGAGTTTCCATAGCGTAAACACATCAAAAACACATGTAATCTGCACCAAAAGCTTATCAATAGTTTTGTCAAAGCCAAATACCAGGGAGTATCAAAAACAAAGCAGCTTTATTTAACCCCTTTATGCCATGGCCATTTTCCGCTTTTTTGTTTTCGTTTTCTTTTGTTTCTCCTCTTCCCAGAGCCATAACTCTTTATTTTTCCGTCCATATAGCTGTATGAGGGCTTGTTTTTTTTGCAGTACGAGTTGCGCTTTTGAACGACACCATTGATTTTACCATGTAGTGTACTGGAAAATGGTGAAAAAATAATTTCCAAGTGTGTTGAAATTGCAAAAAAAAAGTGCAATTTCGCAATAGTTTTTTTGCTTTTTTATTTACCATGTTCACTATATGGTAAAACTGACCAGGCAGTCTGATTCTCCAGGTCTGTACGAGTACGCAGACACCAAACATGTATCGTTTTGTTTTTTATTTAAGTTGTGAAAAAAAATTCAAAAATTTGTAAGATTTTTTTTTTTGCTTTTGTCGCTATTTTTTGAGACCTGTAACTTCTTCATTTTTTGAGATGTGGGGCCGGGTGAGAGCTTATTTTTTGCTCCTTAATCTGACGATTTTACTGATGCCATTTTGGGGTAGATACGATGTTTTGATCGCCACTTATTTCATTATTTTGCAATGTTGCAGCGACTATAAAATTCTGGCCTTTTGATTTTTTACGATCGGATTTATTTATATTTCGATTTGATTTTTTACCAATACAGCGATGACTAATGTGTTCTTTTTTTTTTTTTATTTTATGGGGCAAAAAAGATGGTTTGAATTTTTTTTTTTTTATATATTTTTAAAAACTTTTATTTTTCCTTATTTTAGTGTATTTAATAGTCCCCTTAGGGGACTTGAAGCTGTGATGGTCTGAATGCTTGTGCTATACATAGCAGTGCTACGTATAGCGAATATCACAATCTCCTGTGAATGTGATAAAAATCCGTGTTAAAAAAACACAGAAAAAAGCAATGAAAAATCGCAAGTAACCGAATTTAAATAATAAATGCAGAAAATCTGCAGCACCAAAAAACTCACCAAAATCTCATAGCGGGAACGTAGCGTAAAAGAAAGATAATGTAATATGATGGGAAATGCAAGTGTCTAGGTTAATACCCCCTGGAGCGGAGCAGACGGGTCTTTTATAAAGACTTATGACATTTGTTCCCACTGACACTTATTCTACAGAAGTCATTATTATCTCTTGTGCAAGATAGAACAGATGGAAACTAATAGGAACTTTCCCAACTTGTGAATGACTTTAAAAAATCAGTTTGTCCTTTTGCTTCCACCCTAAGTGATCAGCTTTAATCATTGGAGCAAGAGCTCAGCTATCCTACAGCGCCCCCTGAGGAGAAACTAAGCATTACAGTTTTTTTCCATGTAATGTAGGTTGGTTATCCTACATACTTTATAGGTTTTCTGCTCTGATATCTAAAATTCATCAGCTGACAGAAAATCTATCACTTATGAACGCTTATAGAAAGAGTCACATCCAACAGGCAAAAAGTAGAAGCTGAAAACTACTATAGAACTTATTGGAATATTTGCATAGGCAAATCCAGTGTGGTCACTATAGAGATGTCATTTCATAAAGGGTTATTCTCATCTTATTTGGATATGCCATTACTTTTGGGTGGACAGTTTCTTTTAATCAGCGTTCTACCAGCACTATAGGTGCCGGAAATTACTTTGCGTCAGTTCCCAGCATACATGGTTCCTGCATTTATCCAGTAGCCCGTTTGTCCTGAGCCGGCAGCCCACCTCTCTATTATGCCTGTATACGGTTTAAGTAGAACAAGAATAGGGATATAAATGGAAAAAAACATATATATATATTTTTTTTTGTCATACAACCCCTATAATTGGTCTCTAGTACTTTTTTTTTCTATTTTTCTGTCTCTTTTCCCCCAATACTCTGATGACCTTGCTCACCTCTGGTTAATCTCTTTCTAGCTTCGGTAGTGTAACCAGACCCTCCTAGTTACCTCTGTGAATTGCTCAGACCCAGAAAATGATAAATTATTAATAATTCTACAGCAAGTTACAAAGGGGAGTGATTAACCAACTACGGAAAGTTCTCTGTATTGTAGTGCAGTAGGAAACAAGGCTAATTCATCTAGAAAGTTATTAAACAGGTTATTGTCTTTAAAGGGAATCTCTGACTTTAAAACATTGGGTCATTTTTAAGGTTATGTTCAGGGAATCTGTTAAACCAAAATGATGGTATTACTAAGCCCATATCCTTGTAGGGTATATAGTCCCTATAAAAACCGCACCTTTATTAATCTAATCGTGGCCTTGGTTTTACAGAAAAGAAAGATTAATCAAGCATTCTAATTAGGGTGCTCGGTGCACCCTGAGTATGACCAAGAAGCTCAGTGCATCGTTCCACCCACTGGTTTTGCATTGCCCCACCTCCCTCACTGGTGTTTGACAGTAAAAGCTAAGACAAGCCATTGCTGTCAATCATCAATGAAGAAGACAGGGCATGCACACTGAGCTTCTTGGCCACACCCAGGGTGCACTGAGCAGAAAATTAGTATATTTGATCAAACTTCAGTTTTCTCACCCCTGTTTCCTTTCTGCAGAAACTGAAGGTGCAATTTGTATAGAGGCTACATCCCCTATTTGCCGCATTTAATATATCAGAGTGGTCGAGTTCAGTTTTTTAAATACCCTGCGCAGTGATAAGTTATTGATAAAATTCTGGCTGTCTACAGCCGTCAGTAGGGGGAGCTTAAGAGCCTATTACACACACACACACACACACACACACACACACACACACACACACACACACACACACACTCATGGTTATTGGGTGGGTGAAGCCATTTATTGTCAAACTACTGTGTTTTCTCTTTTTAAATCTTAATGACAACCAAAAACATCCAAATGACCCCGATCAAAAGTTCACATACCCTGGTGATTTTGGCCTGATAACATGCACAGAATTTGACACAAATGGGTTTGAATGGCTATCCAAGGAATTGATAATGCCAGTGAGCAGCGTTCAAACTGTGATTAACAAATGGAAAATCAGGGGCTCTGTAAAAACCAAACCACGGTCAGGTAGACCAACAAAAATTTCGGCCACAACTGCCTGGAAAATTGTTCATGATGTAAAGAAAAACCCACAAATAACATCAGCTGAAATTTAGGACTCTCGGTCCAGCGGTGTGGCTGTTTCAAGATGCACTTGAAGAAAAATGTGCTGCATGGTCGAGTCGCCAGAAGAAAGCCATTACTGCGCAAATGCCACAAAGTATATTCCCTACAATACGCCAAACAGCACAGAGACAAGCCTCAAAACTTCTGGAACAAGGTAATTTGGAGTGATGAGACCAAAATTTTACTTTTTGGCCACAACCATAAACGTTACATTTGGAGAGAGGTCAACAAGGCCTATGATGAAAGGAACACCATTCCTACAGTAAAGCACGGAGGTGGATCGCTGATGTTTTGGGGATGTGTGAGCTACAAAGGCACAGGAAACTTGGTAACAGTTGAAGGAAAGATGAATGCAGCACGTTATCAGCAAATACTGGAAGCAGATTTGCACTCATCAGCCCCGAAGCTGCGCATGGACAACATGACAACGATCCAAAACACAAGGCCAAGTCGACCTGTCATTGGCTGCAGCAGAACAAAGTGAAGGTTCTGGAGAGGCCATCTCAGTCTCCTGACCTCAATATCATTGAGCCACTCTGGGGAGATGTCAAGCGCACAGTTCATGCTAGACAGCCCAGGAATTTACAGGAACTGGAGGCTTTTTGCCATGAAGAATGGGCAGCTTTACCATCTGAGAAAATAAAGAACCTCATCCACAACTACCACAAAAGACTTCAAACTGTCATTGATGTTAGAGGGGGAATACACGGTATTAAGAACTGGGGTATGTGAACTTTTGATCAGGGTCATTTGGATGGTTTTTGTTGTCATTAAGATTTAAAAAGAGAAAACACAGTAGTTTGACAATAAATGGTTTCACCCAACCAATAACCATGAGTGGAGAAAAAGTTTTTTTGTTATCATTCATATTCTCTGAAACAAGTCCAAGAAAGGAAGAACTCTGCCGGGGTATGTAAACTTTTGAGCACAACTGTACGTACATACATACATACATACATACATACATACATACGTACATACATACACGCACATACATACATACGTACATACATACACGCACATACATACATACGTACATACACGCACATACATACATACATACACGCACATACATACGTACATACATACACGCACATACATACATACGTGCACGCACATACATACACGCACATACATGCACATACATACATACGTACGTGCACGCACGCACATACATACATACATACGTGCACGCACATACATACATACGTACATACACGCACATACATACATACACGCACATACATACATACATACGTGCACGCACATACATACATACATACGTACATACACGCACATACATAAATACACGCACATACATACGTACATACACGCACGCACATACATACGCACATACATACGTACATACATACACGCACATACATACATACGTACATACACGCACATACATACACGCTCATACATACGTACATACATACGTACATACATACACGCACATACATACATACGTACATACATACGTACATACATACACGCACGTACATACATACACGCACATACATACATACGTACATACACGCACATACATACACGCTCATACATACGTACATACATACGTACATACATACACGCACATACATACATACGTACATACACGCACATACATACGTACATACATGCACGCACATACATACATACGTACATACACGCACATACATACACGCTCATACGTACATACACGCACATACATACGTACATACATACACGCACATACATACGTACATACATACACGCACATACATACGCACATACATACGCACATACATACGCACATACATACGCACATACATACGCACATACATACACGCACATACATACGTACATACATACACGCACATACATACGCACATACATACGCACATACATACGCACATACATACGCACATACATACGCACATACATACACGCACATACATACATACGTACATACACGCACATACATACACGCACATACATACGTACATACATACACGCACATACATACATACATACATGCACATATTAAACCGAGAATGAAGCGGTACGTGATAAAGCGATCTTCCAACCCAGATACAAATTTGCCCATACATTATTAATACACAGACCCGAGTCTGCTGCTTTAATGTTAATCCCGGATGCTGCCGTTACCTCGCCCTTGAAAGCTGTACCTTAGGTGGAACATAAAACTAATGGACTCTGCATTTGTGAGACATAGCAGTAAAATCTCTATTTTTAGTCATGAGAGATCTATAAAGCTCATACTAAAGCATTGCTTAATATGTCAATATAATCCATTCACCAAAGAAAGTAATGGTTTCTTTTCCCAGTCGTCGGGTAAAACCATACATCATATTTCAGTCTTTTTCTTGCAGGACTTTAATAAAGAGTAGCCTAGACTATAAGGGAATATTTTTGTCAGTCGGGTCTGAAACGCTCAAAACAGTGCACATAAGCATTTCTATGTAAAATCCACATGCTGTTCCTATGTTCAGGGAGTTCTGAGAGGATTTTTTTTTTTTTTTTTTTTAACTGCTTCAGGTTTCCAAAGATGCTAAGTAGTTAAAATAAGTGACCCTACCATTCTACAGGTGGCTGCCGCTCTGAAGACGCTCTATACTTTATAATGGCCACAGTGTGAACATGCTCCTACATATTGCACATATACCAACTTATGCTCCAGCTAATTTTTTTGGTTTCCCTGTAGTTTCTTGTACACTGCACAAACAGGGGTTCCCTTTTTTGAGCTAGGGATTTCATCTATATAGCTTTCCACGGGCAAGTGTCTGCTCTGTCCTTATCTACTTATTTACATTCAGGACACAAGGTAAGGTTTTAATACTAAAGACAGGATAGGACTGTCCCGATGGGTTCACCTTGTCGTGGTACAATGGCTTTTATGCTTTTTTGATCAAAATAGTGTTAACCAAGTACCCTATGTTATTTACATGTACTATTACTATTTACTTATTACAGGGTATATGCTCATTTTTTTTTTTACTTTATAATATAAGTCAATGGGAAGGCTCAGAAGATGTTTTTTTAACATTTTGCCAGCATCTTTCTTCATTGCTAAAAAATTGCCAGTAAAAGACACAAAAATGCTCAAAAATAAAACCCTCAAACGTTAAAAGAAAAAAAGTGCTTTGGAAACTACCCAAAAAAATCCTAAAAAAAAAACATTTTTCAGGAAAAGAAAAACATCTTGGCATCTCCTGAAGCCATTTCTACTAAAATTTGGTAAGTTCACCACCCGAAAAAAAGACATTGTGGCACATACCCTTAGATTCCGTTCACACATTGAGGTTTTTTTTTTGCTGCGTCTTTTATGCAAATTAAAAACTGCTTTTTACAGTGCCAGCAAAAGCTTGTTTTTTTCCCCCTGACTGAATTGGAAAATTGCTGGGTTTTTAAAATTTGCATCATGTCATTTCTTTCAGCGTTTTTTTCACACATAGAAAGCAATGAGTGCAAAAAACGGCGCAGTGTTTTTCGTGGAGTTTTTGGTGAATAAAACTAACTTTATTAAAATACTGTAGAAGTAAAGTAATTTACTTTCCAGCCGCCGTCTTCTGCTCTTCCTGGCGCCGCTCCAGTCCCGTTCCATCTCTCATAGACTTACATTGATAAGTGAATACTGGAGCAGCAAATACTGGAGCGATCCAGCAGAGGACAACTGGAGCGGCGCCGAGAACAGAAGAAGTCGGCGTCTGTTACTACAGACAGGAAACGTGAATTAGTGATACCACTCCGGGCGTGAAATAAAAAAAAAAATCCTTAGAGTATCTTGGCTATGGATTTGGAGCAGAAAACAGAGCTTTGTCTCTACAAGTGGTGGAACATGCGGGCAGCAGATATATTAAGAAATTAATCAGTACAGTAATTTTGGCCAAATGATAAAAAGTGTGGATTCATTTTAAGACCATACTTTTTCCACATCACTAAAAAATGACAGATAATTGTAGTTTTCCTTATAAAGAATCCCTTTAACACTGGAGCCATTCATTCTTAAGGTTCCCATTACAAAACAATTAAAGAATATTTGTAAAAAATTGCCAATTGTAGCCAGTATATCAGGTTGGACCATGCTGGTATCGCAGCTCGTCACATGTATGGGGCGACATTTATTGTTGCATCCTGTTGTCTATATAACCAGGAGACCAAATTATCTATATGGAAACTTTCACTTTGACTCTGTAAAGTTGTGCAGGAAATGAGAAATATTTCTGCTATACCCTGCTCAGAAATGATTAATCCTAGGTAATTCAGTAACCTGAAGAACTAAACTATTTTTTAACAGTTTTAAAGTGAATCCTTGTCGGGCCGGATTATGCAGTAAATTTATGGCACAGTCTGTTGTAGGAAGGACTAACATGAGTTTTCACGTTGCATTTTTGGGCAGTATGTGGCACAGTTTTGCTGGAAATCTAGAGAGAACCGAAGAAGTACACGATTTTATACAGGCTTATATGCCTTTCTCTTTTCAGCCGTGCATCATATTACTGCCCTACAGACGCCTTGTGAAAACGCAGTGTAGTATAGCAGTAACTGAGAGCAGGCAGGCACCGTGTCAGCAGTGTTGTCAGGCTGTTTGGTCAAGCACAAAGGATGTGGACTATGCCAGTTACTTAAAGTATCCGACTCATTCTTCAGGCATAAGAATCCTGATTCTTTACTTTTCTCTGCAGAGATACTTAGTATTTACACATCCGAAGAGGTACACAGCATGATGGTTATGCATCCAAATAGGTACACAGCATGATGGTTACACATCCGAAGAGGTACACAACATGATGGTTACACATCCGAAGAGGTACACAACATGATGGTTACACATCCGAAGATGTATACAACATGATGGTTACACATCCAAAGAGGTACACAGCATGATGGTTACACATCCAAAGAGGTACACAGCATGATGGTTACACATCCAAAGAGGTACACAGCATGATGGTTACACATCCGAAGAGGTACACAGCATGATGGGTACACAGCATGATGGTTACACATCCAAAGAGGTACACAACATGATGGTTACACATCCAAAGAGGTACACAGCATGATGGTTACACATCCAAAGAGGTACACAGCATGATGGTTACACATCCAAAGAGGTACACAGCATGATGGTTACACATCCAAAGAGGTACACAGCATGATGGTTACACATCCAAAGAGGTACACAGCATGATGGTTACACATCCAAAGAGATACACAGCATGATGGTTACACATCCAAAGAGGTACACAGCATGATGGTTACACATCCAAAGAGGTACACAGCATGATGGTTACACATCCAAAGAGGTACACAGCATGATGGTTACACATCCAAAGAGGTACACAGCATGATGGTTACACATCCAAAGAGGTACACAGCATGATGGTTACACATCCAAAGAGGTACACAGCATGATGGTTACACATCCAAAGAGGTACACAGCATGATGGTTACACATCCAAAGAGGTACACAGCATGATGGTTACACATCCAAAGAGGTACACAGCATGATGGTTACACATCCAAAGAGGTACACAGCACGATGGTTACACATCCAAAGAGGTACACAGCACGATGGTTACACATCCAGGAAGGTACACGGCATGATGGTTACACATCCAGAGAGGTACATGACATGATGGTTACACATCCAGAGAGGTACATGACATGATGGTTACACATCCAGAGAGGTACACAGCATAATGGTTACACATCCAGAGAGGTACATGACATGATGGTTACACATCCAGGGAGGTACACAGCACGATGGTTACACATCCAGGGAGGTACACAGCACAATGGTTACATATTCAATGCTACCCATTATACAGTGTATATGATATCAGATGCTGCATGCCCGCTTCATGCCACACCGAGGACTGGCTCGGGAATCTGTAATAACATGGCGTCAGGACTGAATCTCACAGACTACTACACGGACAGTATTGTGACGATCTCTTAAAAGGGAAAGCACCAGTCACAGGGTCCAGCTAAATTCAGCTCCAATACACATCACATGGTATCACATGATCATTTGAATAAAACATGTCAGCAAAATACTGAATATTTCCATGAACAAGTATGAAGGACTGAGATGGAGGTGGTTTACACACGCATAGGGCTTTGATTTAAAGTTGCTCCATTTGCTTTGTCCTCCTATAACTTTGCATATCCAGGATGGCGCTGCCATAAAATTACCAGGGATCTAGAAAGAAGATGATTAACAATATGTTAAACCTGAATGGTGAAACATTTTAAGCCTCATGCTTTT
Organism: Phyllobates terribilis; assembly: GCF_046119375.1. Classification (NCBI taxonomy): domain Eukaryota; kingdom Metazoa; phylum Chordata; class Amphibia; order Anura; family Dendrobatidae; genus Phyllobates; species Phyllobates terribilis. Next base: position 134,018,309 of record NW_027362770.1, on the reverse strand, counting down.
GGCACATTGCTGCATGTTACCAGAGTTTCCTAGGATTCAGGAACAGGTCTACTACGGAGATAATGGGTTAATAGCCTAGAATAGGATTGTAATACTAATACCAGATTCATCAGAGGGAGATTTACTGGAAAAGGTAATCGGATCCTGCAGTCACAGCAAAAAGCTGAAGTGCCTTGCAAAATCTTACGTCTAATTGTTCTGTTTCCTTAAATTTTTTTTATTTGTAAATTTTGACTTTCCCTTTAACCATTGCTTTTGTTCCATAGTGTAACGTAAGCTAATGCCGCATCTCCTACACGTGGCATGCTGTAATTTCATGCAGTCTTTATTTTGCAGTCACGAGATTTTAGAAATCATGACTTGAATCCCGAGGCGCCCTCTAGTGGATGGCTTCTGTATTTTCTGATGTATTTTCAACGTTTGGTTTTCTTTCAAATAGCCAACCCATAAGTGATATACAGAGTTTGTATTCGCATTAACCCCTGTCCCCAGCAGGCTAAAATTAGTTTAAGGACAACCGCTTGGATTGTTATTGTGGCATTAAAAAGGGGACTTGTCACTTGCCATAAATATGTAATATTATTATCTGGTGTAATTGCCGCTGTTCTCCTGAATCCGGCGATGTTTTTCTTTTGTTCCTGCGCCTCTCCGTTCCTGAGATATGGCCCCTTCTTTCCTGTATAAAAATCTAGTCTTATTAGACAAGTGGGCATTATCAACTGTTCTCCGTGGGCATCGTCTTGATGACCACACCCAGCTGGCTAAGGACTAGATCTATATACAGGAAAGAAGAGGCCATATCTCAGGAACGGAGAGGAGCAGGAACAAAAGAAAAACATCTCCGGATTCAGGAGAACAGCGGCATTCACACCAGGTAAAGAAATGACATATTTATGGCAAGTGACAAGTTCTCTTTAAAGGGTTAGATGAGTTGGTTAAAATAAAAACAGCTATTTAACAACCCCCTGAACCTGAGCTCAGAAACTGTTCTGTGCCCATGATGAAAGTTCAACCCACTTTATCTATTGTTTTACAGGTCTACGGCAACCTCTTAAATAATAATTTAATCATATTTATTTCTATAGCGGCAACATATTCTGCAGCACTTTAGAAGCTCTTAAAGGGGTTCTCCAGGCACAGGTATTGATGAACTATAATCTGTCGGATAAGCAATAGCAGATCGACGGGGGTCCAACATCTGGCGATTGGTGTCTGCTCTGTTGGTCATTGAATTTAATTATTTATGAACCATCACTGCAATTTGCAGCTTGACTTTATGTGCTGCAGTCGCTGCCAGGTGCTGCAGTACAGCTGTAGACTAGTATAGAAAAATAATAAACACGGTGCTGCAGACTAGCATAGAAAAATAATAAACACCATGCTTCAGCACCCGGCAGGGGCTCCTACACTTTGGCGCTGCGCTTAGCAGCTCTGTTGAAAGTGTTTACATCTGGTGGTCCCCAGATCAAATAACAGCCGTTCGGTGGGTGCGCCGGAGTGCCACTCCCCTAATAACTGTACCAGGACAACCCGCTTTAAACTTTTTGGCTATTTTTTTTTTTTTTATTTATTTTATTTAAGCAATTTTTTTAATCAAACCGCTTTTATTACCCCAACTGGCAAAATACATTTCAGAACAATTTGTGATCACTGTATAATGTAACTGTATTATACAGAATATATACATAAGGATTGTAGACATACACCACTATTGTTCACATATACAGTGAAGGGAATAATAATTTGATCCCTTTATCTCATTTACACAATGTGATTTTCTTGATTTTTTTGGGGGGGATATTCTATCTCTCAATGTTAAAATTAACCTATCCAGACTGTTCATGTCTTTGTCAGTGGGGAAACTTACAAAAACAGCAAGGGATCAAATACTTATTTCCTTCACTGTAGATTGAACACTAAATATTTTCATCTCCTTAACCCTCCTTCCCCCAAACATCTCCCGAGTACCTACACTTCCCCTTCCGGTGTACAACTGTCACGCAAGGTGAGGGAAGGAATAAGTGTACAACGACGGGAAGAGGGGGAAGGGAGCCCAACAACTAGGGAAAGGGGGAGTGGAGACCCCTAGGCAGATCTAATATCACCCTGCCAACCCTATTGTCCCTATATTGGTTGTGCACCAATCGCCGAGCAGGAACCTAAGCCCTAAATGTCCCTAGAGCTAGGCCCTAGATAGAGAAGGGACAGGGTGAGCACTAGTCAGGCCCCACTACAAACTAAAGACAACAAGGTAAACAAAGGGAATACACTTAGTTTGAGCAGACACCAGAGAGAGAACGCCAACTGTCCTCCAAGGGCACCAAAGACGAGACCAACTGACTGCCGGTAATACAAGTCTGCACAGAGATACATAGAACTACCAACGACGACTCTCTGGAGAAACTGAGTAACTACCAAGCAAGGATGTGGCAATCAGCAGCAGAAGGTGGAGGTCGCTGCTGGATCCTAAAGGAAGAAGGATGTAACTATACTACAGAGATGAGAGGATCAAGAAGGCATCTGCAATGCCAAGCGCAGTGACCTTCTACAGCTGGGTCCAGAGCGACTGTCTGTCACATCTGACACACCCATGACAACAACAAACAATACATTACCCAGAACACCATCCAGAATATTTTCATTAAAGTATTAGGAAATTGAAAACCCACACAATTTGCCAATTCCCTTGATCCTACCGCAGGACATCTGATCCAGTTCCTCCATTGTTTCCCCCCTTTTGATATACGCCTTTTTCTCCATATAGATTGTATTATTTTGATATTTTATTACTACTTCTGTCTATGGAGGAGCACTTCAGAACCAATGTTTGGCAATTGATTTCCTAGTGTGATATAATATTTTGGATATGGCCACCTGAATTGGGAAGGACTCTCAAGCGTCCCCCACCAGGCCCAGGATACAGAATTTAGGACTTAGTGGGATTTTAATGTGATAAACCTCTATAATTAATCTACCAACCCTTTCCCATAACAGCAAACATGACCAAAACATATGTATTAAGTCTACTCCGCAGCGTGGACCGCAGTCATCAGTTCTAAGACCCATTCTGCACAACACGTTTAGAGTTCTATAAACTCTGTGGAAAAGAAACAGTTGAGATCTTCTCTGGGCCGTGTTGATCGAAACCTTCTCATCCTCTAACGCTAAAGCACATATGTCAAACTCTGCCCACGGATCCCCCAACTGGCACCGCCCTATCAACTATATTGGTATCCTGGATTGAAAGTTGAAAGCAATGATGGAGGCAGGAGCGTCAGTGACTCTCTCTCCCATCATTCCCCCTGTGAGTCTTTCATTACGACGCGCCTGCTGTACCGAGATGTGCAGAGGATCTCAAGATATGCTGAGGAGATCAGATCAGCAGGGGAACGAGCAAGCGAGGTAAGTATTTTTTTTTATTGTGGGGCCATTATACTGTATGGAGGACTATGTGGGGCCCATTATACTGTATGGAGGACTATGTGGGGCCATTATACTGTATGGAGGACTATGTGGGGCCCATTATACTGTATGGAGGACTATGTGAGGCCATTATACTGTATGGAGGACTATGTGGGGCCCATTATGCTGTATGGAGGCCTATGTGGGGCCCATTATGCTGTATGGAGGCCTATGTGGGGCCCATTATGCTGTATGGAGGCCTATGTGGGGCCCATTATGCTGTATGGAGGCCTATGTGGGGCCATTATACTGTATGGAGGACTATGTGAGGCCATTATTCTCTATGGAGGACTATGTGGGGCCCATTATAATGTATGGAGGACTATGTGGGGCCCATTATGCTGTATGGAGGCCTATGTGGGGCCCATTATAATGTATGGAGGCCTATGTGGGGCCCATTATACTGTATGGAGGACTATGTGAGGCCATTATTCTCTATGGAGGACTATGTGGGGCCCATTATAATGTATGGAGGACTATGTGGGGCCCATTATACTGTATGGAGGACTATGTGGGGCCCATTATACTGTATGGAGGACTATGTGGGGCCATTATACTGTATGGAGGTCTATGTGGGGCCATTATACTGTATGGAGGACTATGTGGGGCCATTATACTGTATGGAGGACTATGTGGGGCCATTATACTGTATGGAGGACTATGTGGGACCATTATGCTGTATGGAGGCCTATGTGGGGCCCATTATGCTGTATGGAGGCCTATGTGGGGCCCATTATGCTGTATGGAGGCCTATGTGGGGCCCATTATGCTGTATGGAGGCCTATGTGGGGCCCATTATGCTGTATGGAGGCCTATGTGGGGCCCATTATGCTGTATGGAGGCCTATGTGGGGCCCATTATACTGTATGGAGGACTATGTGAGGCCATTATTCTCTATGGAGGACTATGTGGGGCCCATTATAATGTATGGAGGACTATGTGGGGCCCATTATACTGTATGGAGGACTATGTGGGGCCCATTATACTGTATGGAGGACTATGTGGGGCCCATTATAATGTATGGAGGACTATGTGGGGCCCATGATACCGTACGGGAGACTATGTGAGGCCCAGTGTACCGTACGGAGGACTATGTGGGGCCCAGTGTACCGTACAGAGGACTATGTGGGGTCCATTATACTGTATGAAGGACTATTTTGGGGCCCATTATAATGTATGGAGGACTGTGGGGCCCATTATTCTGTATAGAGGACTATGTGGGGCCCATTATACCGTATGGAGGCCTATGTGGGGCCATTATACTGTATGGAGGCCTATGTGGGGCCCATTATAATGTGTGGAGGCCTATGTGGGGCCCATTATACTGTATGGAGGACTATGTGAGGCCATTATTTTCTATGGAGGACTATGTGGGGCCCATTATACTGTATGGAGGACTATGTGGGGCCCATTATACTGTATGGAGGACTATGTGGGGCCATTATACTGTATGGAGCATGTTTTGTGGCCATTATACTGTATGGATGGCTGTGTGGAGATTACAATTGGAGAATGATACTGTGATGGGGTCACCATTCTTTGCCGGGGGGATTGAGCGAGGGTACACTAGGGTCATCATACCGTGCATGTGGAGAGTACTGGTGAGGAATTCACTGTTAGGGTATCATACTGTGTTTGGGGGGGGGCACATTTGTTTGCATCATATTTTATTATCTGTATTATTCAAGGTTTTTATATTTTATTGCATATAAATTAGGCCATTGGACCATATGCTTTTACTGCTCTTAGATAACATATTATTTCAATATTTTATTTGAAGATCTATTAATTAAAATGTACTTAGCTTGTGGGACAACCCCTTTAAATTTGTTTCCATATGAAAAAGTTAATAGTTATATTTATAAGGAAAAACCTCCTCAATTGTTGAGATTTTTTTAAGAAATATCAAGGTTGTCCCTCAACTTTGTCCAAGGTTTTAATTTTGGCCTCTGTGTATTTGAGTTTGAAACCCCTGCTCTAAATGTAGCCCACTTCTTTCCCAGTTACCTTTAACTAGTGCAAATACTGTAATGCCTTTAGTAGTTTTAGCTTGTACCACAAAGTCTAGTAGTCCATTGGATTAGGTCAGAGATGGCTTCCCGGGATCTTATTGTGTGCTTTAGATGTAAGTATTTGAAGAAAGCAGAATTACTCAAATTGAACTCCTATTTCAGATATTCGAGAGCAAAAATGACCATTGGTGCAGATATTTCAAACCTGCCTTTTCCATCCCATGAATACCTCCAAATGCTGTAATTCCCTCAAGCCAAGGTTATTCCAAATACTATTATTGGGACGCCTCCAAACGCTGTAATTTCCTCAAGCCAGGGTTATTCCAAATAGGAGTATTGGGACTCCTCTAAACTCTGTAATTCCTTCAAGCAAGGGTTATTCCAAATAGGAATATTCTTGGAACGCCTCAAAATGCTGTAATTCCCTCAAGCCAGGGTTATTACAAATGGTATTATTGGGACGCCTCCAAATGCTGTAATTCCCTCAAGCCAGGGTTATTACAAATAGTATTATTGGGACGCCTCCAAATGCTGTAATTCAATCAAGCCAGCCAGGGTTATTCCCAATAGGAGTATTCTTGGATCAATCTCGCATTCCCCAACACTTTTTACAGGTCCACCAGATCTTATGCATCAGGAGTAGAGTCGGTAGCATCTTAAGTTGGCTTTAAATTTATGGGATTCCAAGACTTCCAGCAAGTTGTGACCTCCCGCAAAAATGTCAAGACTAGTGCCCCCCGGCTCCTTTGTTTCCTCCAGAGCTGATCATCTAAAATGCTGAAATTGGGAGGCCAAGAAGTGCCCCCATGTATGGTATGTAGCAGCGCTAATACCCCTTGATCTTTTGGTAGCTGTAGCTTTTCGAGTTTAACTCTAGGGATTCCTTTTTTCTATACCAGATCTCTAAAGAGGTGATGCATTTTCCTGAACCAAAATTTGGGAATATAAATGGGGGAGTTGTCCAGTGTCTTTAAGATACAGGGTACATTTTAATGAGATTTGTGCTGCCCATACTTTTCCCCAAGCACATATTTTATGCCTCAGCTTAATCACCAAAGGGTCCAAATTTAGGGAAATAGAATCCTTCATCTTCCTTGTAATGTGGATACCAAGATATTTGAATTTCTCAACCACTGAGATATTTGATATATTATCCAGAACAACCAATCCCGATCATCCAATGGAAGTAGAGCAGATTTTGATCACTTTATACTTGGGTCGGAAAAGGACAGAAAAATCTCTATTGTGTCCATTATGAGTGGAAGAGACATATTAGAATTATTAACAAATAACAGGTCGTCGGCTTTTTAAGCAATTCTTTCCTCGTTATTGCCATATGTAAAACCCTCTATCATTATTTCAGCAATTTGAATATGTATGAATTATAATTTATACATTATAGAACATAATTGTACTTTATATAATACTTCGGGTTTTTTTCTGTTTGTTTCGTTCGATATTGCAGGGAGGCCGCTACAGAGGATCCGTGAAGGATTACCCTGACTTTGATGCAAGCCAAGACGCAGAAGCCCTTTATAAGGCTATGAAGGGATTCGGTATGTGGAAATAATATTTAGGCCATGTTCAGTATTTGGGCTCCAGACCCTCTCACCTAGCTAAATCAGATCTCATACTTTGCACTGATGAGGGGCAACACCCCCGAAACATCGTGTTTGCAAATAGAGATTCTGGTTTGGCTTTTATCCTAAGTCATGTTGAAGTCTCGTTAAAGGGTCGATATTGACTTTTAGGATCGCTGCTTCCAATAGGTGGTGCTAGAGTTCTTGTCCTCTTCCTCTTTGAAGAGACAATTTGCATATTTAATTTCCAAGAGGCGCATGCATGACTTATAAGTCTCCTCACTTTGACATGCCAGGCTTGGATTGTCACTCTCCACAAGGAGACCATATTCCAGAGCCTCTCACCTAGCCAAATCAGATCTCATACTTTGCACTGATGAGGGGCAATAACCCGAAACATGTGTCTGCAAATTGTGATTCTGGTTTGGCTTTTATCTTAAGTCATATTGAAGGCTCGTTTAAGGGTCGATATTGACTTTTAGGATCACTGCTTCCAATAGGTGGCACTAGAGTTCTAGTCCTCTTCCTCTCTTAAGAGACAACTTGCATATTAAACTTTTCAGAGAAAATCTAGTTTGAAGGTCCTAGTGCCATTCAAGGTGTTCAGGTTTTTTGGGAGTGTTTTCCCATGGTTTTTGTTGCATCTTCTTTTACTTTGTTTTCCAGTCGTTTTTTTTCACTCCATTCAATAATAACTAGTGTTTTGGTTTTTTTTAAGTAAAAACAATGGCAAAACACTCCAAAAGGCATCCGGGCATCTCTTGAGGTTTCCCATTGACTTACAGAGCAGTTTCCTAGCTGAAAATGCCTGAAGAATGAACACGTCGCTTTTTAACCACTTGGTATTTTTAGAAATCTGAAGTGGATAAAAGACTCTTTAAAAGCCTGAACATGTACACAGCAAGTCGCTTTATCATAGAAATGTATATTTTTATTATTTTGCTTGTTTCCTGAGGGATTTTTCTGGTTGTCTGTGCAGCAAAATTTCCTGAAAGACATTAACATACCCTAAGGGTTTTTTTTTTTTGCTGAGTATTTGGAGCAGAAACGCTCAGAACTTTTTTTTCTTTCTACCCAAAATCTCTTGTAGTATCTTTCTGTCAATTTCATGCAATTTTTGGGGCCTTTTTTTTTCCACCATGCAGAAAGCTATTCTTTTTTATATGCTTCTCTATGGGAACTAAAAGTGTTTGTGTGGGGGGGGGGGAGAAACACTTCATAAAAAGTGAAAAAAAATTAACAATAATGCAATAACGCTTGAAATGCATGATTTTTGAGTGCAAAAACGCTGCAAAAGAAAAAAAGCGACCAAGCAAAAAACTAACTTTATTAAAAATGTGCTGTACATCTATAATCCACACCTAAAGAGGCCAAAACGCAGCAAAACCTGCTTTTCGTAAGCAGCTTCTTTGCTACCATGAGAACTGGTTTTTGCCTGCAAAAAAAAAAAACACGCTGCAGAAACGCAACATATGAATATAGCCAAAGGCTGGTCGTATAGGACTTGTTGTAGGACTGTGGTAGACCTTCCATTGACTGATGATTTTTTTTTTTTTTTTTAACGATTTCGAATATTTTTTGGTTCTAGAATGTTTTATTCTTTACACATTTTCTGGTCTACCATCACAACTCCACCTAGGAGCTTATAAGGTGTCTGGTGTATTTTAGATCATATATGACCCTACGTTGGCTCCAAATGTTGTTGTCTTCTGCTGGACCTTTTGGACTCATAAGTTTTACTAATGACTCAATTTAATTTCTTGTAGGCAGCGATAAACCTGCCATCCTGGATCTTATCACGGCACGGAGCAACCAGCAACGTATTCAGATTATCCAGGCCTACAAGTCCCTCTACGGCAAGGTAACTATACAGAGTCAACTTACTGTTCATCAGGTCAATGGTCCAAATTTTACTTGACGTCTTTCACACACAGACCCGATTGATATAATCAGCCTTGTTCCTATAGTTTATTTTTTGTTTTTCCTTAGGATCTTGTTGAAGACTTGAAATATGAACTGACTGGTAAATTTGAAAGACTTATCGTAGGCCTCATGAGACCCCCGGCTTATTTTGATGCTAAGGAAATAAAAGATGCCCTGGCTGTGAGTATAATACAATACCGGATAATCAGAATGAAATATTAATTTTATAATTTACATCTTTGGGTTAAAAGATCCAGGACAGTGGAGTCCATCAAATTGCTGGGTGTGACTATAGTAAGGAGTCCCGTGACCCAATCGCCAGCAATGGAGAATGGCACTTAATTGTAGGTTTCTACTGACCTTAAAACAGTAGAAGGACATAAAGGAAGGATAAGAGGGAGTCAAGATGGAAAGGATGGAGGGAAGGGATGAAATAAGGATAAAACATATGGAGGCAGAAAGGGAGGAAGGAAGGGAGGAAGAAAGCATATCATTTAGGAAGGTAAGAAAAGTAGGATGCAAAGGATGAAGGAAGCAAGCAAGGAGAAAATGAATGAAGGAAGAGTGGGAAGAAAAAAGAAAGGAAGGGAGGAAATGAGAGAATTAGTGATGGGGAAAAGGCGTAAAGGAGAAACATGAAGTTGAGAAGGTAAAGAGTGGTGGAAGGCAATAAAAGGAGGAGGGAAGGGGCTGAAAGGCAAGGATGAAAAACAGATGCAACTTAGGAGGTAAGAAAAGTTGAAAGGATAAACGAAGCAAGAAGAAAGGGAAAGGAGGAAATAATGAAAAAAGAATGAGTGATGGAGGAAAGTAGAAAAGAAATGTGAAGTTGAGAATTAAGAGGGAGAGAGGTAGAAGACCATGGCTGGAAGTGGGAAGGGATAAAAAAGAATAGAATTTAGGAAGGTAAGAAAAGAAGGAAGGAAGGAAGAAAGCAAGAAGAAAATGAAGGAAGAGATTGGATGAATAAAGAAAGGAAGAGTGTAAGGAGGAAATAATGAACAAAGGAGTGCGTATTGGTGGAAGGAAGTAAAGAAGAAACATGAAGTTGAGAATGAAGAGGGAGAGAGGTAGAAGGCAATGGCTAGAGGAGGGAAGCAATGGATGGAGGAGCAGGAGGCAAAAAGCTTGGAAGATAGAATAAAGGATGAAAGGGCGTCAGGCATGGAACTAGGTAGGAAGAAATGCAGTAATGAAGGCCAGGTTTTTGAGAGAAAGGATAAGAGTAAATTATGGAAGAAGTAAGGAATGAATGGATAGATTTCGGGAAGGACAGGGGGGAGGAAGGGCAGAAGAAAGGAAGAGATGACTGGAGAAAGCAATAAAAAATGGATGACAGAAATGAGAGCGATTCTCTGTTATTTTTGTGTTATGGATGTCATCCTTCTAACCTTCGGTCTGATAGATCTCCTCTCATTTTAGGGTGCTGGTACTGATGAGAAGTGTCTGGTAGAGATCTTGGCCTCTCGGGACAATCAGCAGATTCACGCACTAGTGGAGGCTTATAAGGACGGTGAGTTGGGAGCGGATCCTATGATATATGATCTCTAGTTATTATATGTATGTCTGCTCACCTCTGCTCTCTGGTTTATTTCAGCGTATGGAAGAGATCTGGAGTCGGATGTGGTCACAGATACCAGTGGACATTTTAAAAAAATGTTGATTGTTTTGTTGCAGGTAAGACATACAATACACACCGTATATACAACATACATGAAAAAGTTACCAAAGCTTTAAAGGGATTGTCCTTTGATAGACATTGATATATCATTAGGTTATGCCGTCAAACTCCTATAATTTGGTATCTGACCACTGTGCCCTCCTCCCACCAGTTTTTGCTTAAAAATAGTAGTAGCATTGCCAATTCATCTCTTGTCATCTGGCTTTTACCAGGTCATATGGTTGTCCCATCAATGATCATGGAGCATCAAGAAAGTCAAGTGAAGCCAGCGATAAACCCTTTTCTAGGGATGCTACCTTAATATACTGTACGAAAGTTTTAGGCAGATGTGGAAAAAAAAGCTATAAAGGATTTATAAAAAGTAGGAGTGTTAATAGTTTTTCTTTTAACTAAATGCAAAGTGAGTGAGCAAATGAGAAATCTAAATCGCATCATTATTTGGTGTAACCGCCCTTTACCTTCCAAACGGCATCAAAGTATATCAGTTCTTCTAGGTACTTGTATGCAGTCTCATAAGGAACTTTGCAGGAAGGTTGTTCCAAACATCTTGGAGAACTGACCACAGATCTTCTGTGGATGTCGCTAGTACAAATCCTTTTGTCTCTCCATGTAATCTCAGACAGACTTGATATTGAGATCAGCGCTCTGTAGGGCCCCCATCACCTGCCTGTATTTGTCAGCATTGAGGACATCTTTAATCCTGACCAAATCCCCAACTCCATTTGTTAACTTGCAGCCTCCATGCTTCACTGTTCCTACAGACACTCATTGTACCAGTCTACAGCCCTTTGGAGAACAGCCATTATTTCACGTTTTGACTTATCAGTCCATAACTGCGACTGCCATTATTCTCCACCCCAGTTCCTATTTTATTGTGCATAATTGAATCACTTCTTTCCATGTGAAAGATATGGTTTTTGGTCGCAATTCTTCCATGAAGACCATTTTTCACATTTTGACTCAATAGTCCAGCACACCTGATGACCTTTTTCTTCCATGAAGACCACTTCTCCAAACAGTAAATTGGTTTATCTAGGTCCCACTGGTTGCTGCCAGTTCTGAGTTGATGGCACTGCTGGAAAGGGAAGTATGATGTGTCTTTCATCTGCTGCACAAAGTTTACTTGGCCGACCACTGCGTCTACAGTCCTCAACATTGCCCATTTTTTGATGAGAACTACAGGTAGATACTTATCCATCATGAAACACCATTAGGGAGTTGTCCAATTGCCTCTAAATTTATTCTACAGCCGGACAATGTCACCAAACATACAGCCAATGTCATTAAGAACTATCTTCAGTGTAAAGGAAGAGATTTCGGCCCCACAGATCCCTGATCTCAACATCATCCAGTCTGTCTGGGATTACAATGACGAGACACAAGGATTTGCACAAACGACATCCACAGAAGATCTGCGGTTAGTTCTCCAAGATGTTTAGAACAACCCCCCTGCCGAGTTACTTCAAAAACTGTGTAGAAGTGTATCAAAACCTAAGCATTTATCACCTATAAAGTGAATAGATCATGAATGCTATGATCTGGAATATACCTTTGAAAGACTCGATCAGCAACAACACAGTGTTTGTAAGTGATTTCCAAATGTACAAACAACCTGTATTCATCCTTTCATTCTGCATTGTAGTCGTTTGTGGCTTATATTTATGACCCCCCCCCCCCTGGAAATGTATTAATTGTATCTGATTACCTTATGAAATCTCATGAGTAAACTGGTATCATAAATTATGCAGCAATGTTTTTCTTTGTGGTTTCTTTGTCTCAAATTTGCTATTGTCTGGTCTTGGTCTTGTTTTGTAGGGCACAAGGGAAGAAGATGACATTGTCAGTGATGAGCTTGTGGCACAAGATGCCAAGGTAATGTGCCAATCACTGCGATTTAGTATTTAGATTTTTAGAAAAAAAGCTAAAAAGACAATTTATAGTCATCTTTTATATAATTATTAAATCTGAACTTGTTCTGGAACGTTAAACTACACTGCTCAAAAAAATAAAGGGAACTCTGAAATAACCCATCCTAGATCTGAATGGATGAAATATTCTCATTGAATACTTTGTTCTGTACAAAGTTGAATGTGCCGACAACAAAATCACACAAAAATCATCAATGGAAATCAAATTTATTAACCAATGGAGGCCTGGATTTGGAGTCACCCCCAACATTAAAGTGGAAAAACACACTACAGGCTGATCCAACTTTGATGTAATGTCCTTAAAACAAGTCAAAATGAGGCTCAGTATTGTGTGTGGCCTCCACGTGCCTGTATGACCTCCCTACAACGCCTGGGCATGCTCCTGATGAGGTTGCGGATGGTCTCCTGTGGGATCTCCTCCCAGACCTGGACTAAACCATCCGCCAACTCCTGGACAGTGTGTGGTGCAACGTGACGTTGGTGGATGGAGAGAGACATGATGTCCCAGATGTGGTCAATCGGATTCAAGTCTGGGGAACGGACGGGCCAGTCCATAGCTTCAATGCCTTCATCTTGCAGGAACTGCTGACACACTCCAGCCACATGAGGTCTGGCATTGTCCTGCATTAGGAGGAACCCAGGGCCAACCGCACCAGCATATGGTCTCACAAGGGGTCTGAGGATCTCATCTCGGTACCTAATGGCAGTCAGGCTACCTCTGGCGAGCACATGGAGGGCTGTGCGGCCCTCCAAAGAAATGCCACCCCACACCATATCTGACCCACTGCCAAACCGGTCATGCTGAAGGATGTTGCAGGCAGCAGATCGCTCTCCACAGCGTCTCCAGACTCTGTCACGTCTGTCACATGTGCTCAGTGTGAACCTGCTTTCATCTATGAAGAGCACAGGGCGCCAGTGGCGACTTTGCCAATCCTGGTGTTCTGTGGCAAATGCTAAGCGTCCTGCACGGTGTTGGGCTGTGAGCACAACCCCCATCTGTGGACGTCGGGCCCTCATACCACCCTCATGGAGTCGGTTTCTCACTGTTTGTGCAGACACATGCACATTTGTGGCCTACTGGAGGTCATTTTGCAGGGCTCTGGCAGTGCTCTTCCAGTTCCTCCTTGCACAAAGACGGAGGTGGTGGTCCTGCTGCTGGGTTGTTGCCATCCTGCGGCCCCCTCCACGTCTCCTGGTGTACTGGCCTGTCTCCTGGTAGCACCTCCAGCCTCTGGACACTACGCTGACAGACACAGCAAACCTTCTTGCCACAGCTCGCATTGATGTGCCATCCTGGATGAGCTGCACTACCTGAGCAACTTATGTGGGTTGTAGAGTCCGTCTCCTGCTACCACGAGTGTCAAAGCAATACCAACATTCAAAAGTGACCAAAATATCAGCCAGAAAGCATTGGTACTGAGATGTGGTCTGTGGTCCCCACCTGCAGAACCACTCCTTTATTGAGGGTGTCTTGACAATTGCAAGTAATTTCCATCTATTGTCTATTCCATTTGCATAACAGCATGTGAAATTGATTGTCAATCAGTGTTGCTTCCTAAGTGGACAGGTTGATTTCACAGAAGTTTGATCTACTTGGAGTTATATTCTGTTGTTTAAGTGTTCCCTTTATTTTTTTGAGCAGTGTATTATTGCTACTATTTTTTTTTTGCTTTGGACATATTGTGGTGTGAACAGCCCCAGTTTAGGAGAAAAGAAGAGGTTATGCTTACAGCAGATGAATAACTAACCTCAGGTCTATGCTAGGATGTAAATAAAATAAATAAGGAGTAGTTCACTAAAGTGGTGATTAGCCAGCTAAGAGAAATGGATGGTGAAGCAAACTCCAGAAATAGTGGTAATATACTCAGACACAACATAGCTGTCAACCATACATAGAGTCAACCTTAAGAGGCTTTGGGTAATAATGTCAAAGTAGTTTACTGGGTTACTTGGAAAACCCAACCTGGAGTACAGCAAAGGGAGGTGACCATAGGAAAAGAGAGCATGGTCCGGTGCTGGTGCCGGAACAGGTACGTAATAGATGGAGAGTGGATCCTCAGGACCAAAGGATTTCATTCAGACACTGTTTTGGCCTTCTGATGGTCCCTGGCTGATAACTAAGAACACATCCAGAAGATCAATACTATGAACATTATTTAGATGTTTATACCTTTTCTATATGGTAATATATGAATAATCCATGTGTTCAGGATCTATTTGAAGCTGGAGAAGCAAAATGGGGCACAGACGAGGCTCAGTTCATCTATATTTTGGGAAGCCGGAGCAGGACACATCTGCAACTTGGTGAGTTCCATAGATATTTCCCATTAAATGAGTATTCCCTTCTCAAGCATTTATACCATAAATATATAGTAGATGCAGGGCTCCTTGACAGGATCTGCATCTATCTCAAGAATGAGGCTCCATTATGCGCTGCTGTCAGTAGAGATAGGGTTAAAGTTTCCATACAAAACAATGGAAATCTGACAATCCCGCTTCAGACCCCTGTTCTTAAGATAGGAGGGGTCCTATTGGAGACCTGCATCTTCTATACATTTATGGCATATTCTGTGGATGGGGAATAAGTGTTCGAGGTGGGAATATCCCTTTAAGGAATAAAGCCAACTTTTATTGTAACTAAGTGATTGTGGGTTGCATAATCAGTTATAAGTCCTCTATATTGATGAGTGTTCCCCCCTCCCTCTTCCGTCCCTTGATTTTCTGTGTATGCAGTACATCGAGATACATGACTAATGACTGGGTGGAGAAAATCCGGAAGAGGAGAAGGCAACACTCATCTTGGTGTCTTTTGAATCTCCACACATTCTAGGTTCTTCCCTATATTGTTATGACAAGGTGTACCCTGATTGGCCACCTCTGATTTGATGTCCAGCCTTAACCAATAATTGCTTCTGGAGCCGCTCAGTTGTTGTTCTGTTTGAGGTTGGAGCTGTTGAACATTGTTACTGCTGACGCTAACCAATTGGTTCCCAAACGTTTTATGCTGCAAATCCCCTAATCACCTAGTTGATGCAGGTATCTATTAACAAGTAGAAAATTAATATTTTTTTTTCTGATCTTGCAGTTTTTGATGAATATGAGAAAATTGCTGGGAAGAGAATTGAGGAGAGCATAAAGGGAGAACTTTCTGGAGACTTTGAGAAGTTGATGCTGGCTATAGGTAAATTTATTTTTTGTGGGGGGGGGGGATTAAATCTGTGAGTCACTGTTGGGTCTAAGCTGTCAGAAGTCATCCAGGTCATGATTCTCTTATCTCTACTTCCAAGGAGTCATGTTGGAATTTCATAGAATGAAGAGTGGTGTGATATCATCATGGATGTCTCCTGTGTAGTTGATTCATAAATAAGGGATAACTTGAAAATTCTGGGTCCCAAAGAAAAATCTGTAACAGTGCCCTCCCCTACAGTACCTTGTGCCAATTCTAATACTGGTCCTTCTTGTGGCAGAGGAGCCTTTATAGCCACTCAGTCACCAGGGCACTATGTGACTGCGACCGCTACACCCCTTATAGCACATTTAAAGGGCTAACTAAAGTTCAATGACTATAACTATATAAATGGGGGGGTCCAGCTCCTGATTTTCTTTTGAGTATCAAATGCAAACTGCTCTGAAAAAGTAGCTCTTCTCCAAAAAGTAGTACACAGACTCCTTAGTGCCACCCATAGCTAGTCGGGCAAAATGTTCTCACTGCCTTGCTCTGGTGTCCAATCTAGTCATCAGCGGTAGCTGGACCAGGACAGTCCTCGCTCTGCACTCACAAGGTTTCATAAAATTTTGACTGCCCGTGAGATCTTATCACTAGGCGTCATGCAAAGTAAGGCGCGTCATATCACGGCCTTGTGGGGCCCAGGAGGGAATGAATCATCTAGGGTGCCAGGTTGTGGATGGCGGGCGCATAAGTCATGACTGCCCAGGTTTGGCTGCCATCAAGGACCAAACTGAATGTCTGAATAGGGCTGCGCTAATTTTTTTTCTTCACTCTCTAATAAGTCAATATTTGGGTCGGACATCGACTTGACTTACATGTTGGCTACTTGGCGCTAGAGAGACTGTTTTATTACTTTTGGACAGAAGCTACTTTGCACAATGAATTTCACTTCTATGATTAGTATAGCTTTCAATGTATTTTTATTTTTTCCAGTAAAATGCATCCGGAGCATCAGAGATTACTTTGCTACAAGGCTGTACAAGTCAATGAAGGTAAGGGGCAGTAATTATGATGTTCAGTGCCTATGTATACTGGTGTGTTTGTGTGTGTGTGTGTATATATATATATATATATATATATATATATATATATATATATATATATATATATATATATATATATATATATATATATATATATATATATATATATATATATATATATATATATATATATATATATATATATATATATATACAGTACAGACCAAAAGTTTGGACACACCTTCTCATTTAAAGATTTTTCTGTATTTTCATGACTATGAAAATTGTACATTCACACTGAAGGCATCAAAACTATGAATTAACACATGTGGAATTATATACTTAACAAAAAAGTGTGAAACAACTGAAAATATGTCTTATATTCTAGGTTCTTCAAAGTAGCCACCTTTTGCTTTGATGGATGCTTTGCACACTCTTGGCATTCTCTTGATGAGCTTCAAGAGGTAGTCACCGAAAATGGTTTTCACTTCACAGGTGTGCCCTGTCAGGTTTAATAAGTGGGATTTCTTGCCTTATAAATGGGGTTGGGACCATCAGTTGTGTTGTGCAGAAGTCTGGTGGATACACAGCTGATAGTCCTACTGAATAGACTGTTAGAATTTGTATTATGGCAAGAAAAAAGCAGCTAAGTAAAGAAAAACGAGTGGCCATCATTACTTTAAGAAATGAAGGTCAGTCAGTACGAAAAATTGGGCAAACTTTGAAAGTGTCCCCAAGTGCAGTTGCAAAAACCATCAAGCGCTACAAAGAAACTGGCTCACATGAGGACCGCCCCAGGAAAGGAAGACCAAGAGTCACCTCTGCTTCTGAGGATAAGTTTATCCGAGTCACCAGCCTCAGAAATCGCAGGTTAACAGCAGCTTAGATTAGAGACCAGGTCAATGCCACACAGAGTTCTAGCAGCAGACACATCTCTACAACAACTGTTAAGAGGAGACTTTGTGCAGCAGGCCTTCATGGTAAAATAGCTGCTAGGAAACCACTGCTAAGGACAGGCAACAAGCAGAAGAGACTTGTTTGGGCTAAAGAACACAAGGAATGGACATTAGACCAGTGGAAATCTGTGATTTGGTCTGATGAGTCCAAATTTGAGATCTTTGGTTCCAACCACCGTGTCTTGGTGCGACGCAGAAAAGGTGAACGGATGGACTCTACATGCCTGGTTCCCACCGTGAAGCATGGAGGAGGAGGTGTGATGGTGTGGGGGTGCTTTGCTGGTGACACTGTTGGGGATTTATTCAAAATTGAAGGCATACTGAACCAGCATGGCTACCACAGCATCTTGCAGCGGCATGCTATTCCATCCGGTTTGCGTTTAGTTGGACCATCATTTATTTTTCAACAGGACAATGACCCCAAACACACCTCCAGGCTGTGTAAGGGCTATTTGACCAAGAAGGAGAGTGATGGGGTGCTACGCCAGATGACCTGGCCTCCACAGTCACCAGACCTGAACCCAATCGAGATGGTTTGGGGTTAGCTGGACCGCAGAGTGAAGGCAAAAGGGCCAACAAGTGCTAAGCATCTCTGGGAACTCCTTCAAGATTGTTGGAAGAGATTTCCGGTGACTACCTCTTGAAGCTCATCAAGAGAATGCCAAGAGTGTTCAAAGCAGTCATCAAAGCAAAAGGTGGCTACTTTGAAGAACCTAGAATATAAGACATATTTTCAGTTGTTTCACACTTTTTTGTTAAGTATATAATTCCACATGTGTTAATTCATAGTTTTGATGCCTTCAGTGTGAATGTACAATTTTCATAGTCATGAAAATACAGAAAAATCTTTAAATGAGCAGGTGTGTCCAAACTTTTGGTCTGTACTGTATATATATATATATGTGTGTGTGTGTGTGTGTGTGTGTGTGTGTGTGGGTGTATATATATATATGGGATATGGGAATATTAACTGACTTTACCACCTTTAGGAGGATCTATCATTTTCCATAGATGTGTAATTCTTTACCTGGTGTAAATGCCGCTGTTCTCCTGAATCTGGCGATGTTTTTCTTTTGTTCCTGCTCCTCTCCGTTCCTGAGATATGGCCCCTTCTTCCATATATATAAATCTGGTCTTTTTAGCCAAGTGTGCGTGGCTCTCACCTCTCTGTGGGCGTGTTCTTAAGGACTACACCCTTTTGGCTAACAAGACTATATTTGTATAGAGAGAAAAAGGGCCATATATCAGGAACAGAGAGGAGCAGGAACAAAAGAAAAATAACGCCGGATTCAGGAGAACAGCGGCATTCACACTAGGTAATAAAATTACATATTTATGTCAAGTGACTGGTTCCTGTTAAAATCAGACACCTCTCATAAATGCAGCCCTATCTGCTCCAGGGTTAGCAGCCAGTCATATTTTAAATAAGTTTATATTTCACGTTGTACTATAAGAATTATTTTATAATCTTTATTATTTTGTGGTTCATAGTATTTTTCTTCCTCCAGGGCTTAGGTACGGCTGATAACACCCTGATTCGGATAATGGTCTCCCGTAGTGAGATTGATATGATGGACATTCGGGAGTCATTTAGGACCCAGTATGAGAAGTCTCTGTACTCTATGATTAAGGTAAGTGACCCCCTACAGTCCATTAAATTAGGGTTATTAGGAACAATATAAAATCGTGGGAAAAGTTTTAAGGAGATGAAACTAGCTAACGAAAAATGTATTCAGAATAAAATGCAGAATAGTTTTCCCAATATCATCCATGAAACAAGAACTGTGCTCAGATTGGAAGACCTGTCCTGACCACCGATTCTCCTGACCTAACTGCTTTGTTAGGCCAAAGGGACCTTTTATGCCCCCCAAAGTTCCAGGGCCGGGGTACCATTGCTGCCCCTGCATGTACTGAATCTGGTTTTAAGTAGCTTATAACATTTTTGTTTTTTCCTTATAATTCATCTGTAATAATTTTTTCTAGAATGACACATCTGGGGAATATAAGAAGGCATTGCTGAACCTCTGTGGAGGAGATGATGAGTACGTATGACCGTCTCGGCTTGTATCATGGCTCATTATGTTCAGATTGTTACCTTTTTTAGTCATTTTATATTTCTTTATGATTGTAATTGGTATAAATGGTAGAGAGACAGAGATAAAAAAGATAGATATGAGATGGATATGTGAAGGCCCATCAGCAGATTGTTCTGAGACTTCTTATGTTTTGCACGTGATAAGATGTACAATGACGGCCCGATTCATCATTTAAGATTTATTGAAGTTAATTTTCTTTTCTTTTTCTATTTGCTGTTCTTCAAAATGGCATATGTGGTTCATGAATTTAGCACAAAATCAGAAAAATGCTCTTTATGCCTTTTGACCAATTTTTGTGCCTTTTGAGCTCCAAAAGTTGCAAATCTGCACAAAATTAAGAACTTCTTCAAAAAGTTTAGTACAGACAGAGACTTGAGTTCGAGGTTTCATAAAAGTGCGACATTTGGCAAGTCTCAATCCTTGTGGTGGGGGGGGGTGAGGGGGAGAAAGGAAGACCTAAAAAGTGGCGCAAAATGTATAGAGGTTAAGATGAAAATACAAAAGCCACCAAAAAGAAGGAAACTGTTAAGATGACATTGATGCATCGGGGCCTGAGTTTTATGAAGTTGCTTCAATTTTACTGTGATTGTTATAAATTGAGGGGCTTAAAAAAGATCAACCACTAGGACTCCTAGCAATCCCAAGATGTAGGTTTTAAAAACCTGAGAAAGGAGCTCTGCAGCCCCATCCTAAATGGAGCGGAGATGTTCAAGTGCAGCTTCTCCTCTGTTCATTGTCTATGGGTGTAACCGATCGCTGCACTGGGCAGTCCCATAGACAAAAAATAAGGGTCGGGTCAGACTGCCCTGCAATCTGCAAGATATCCCCTATCCTATGGATTTTTTAGGAATAGCTGTTGTCAGGTCACAGCATATTGCTAACCTATTCACAGGAGAGGTCATCAATATGAGATTAGTGGGCGTCCGACACCCTGCTCCCCCATCCGTCAGGAAATGACCAGATGTAAAAACTTTGAATGGGGATGCACTTTGCAGCTCTGTTTAATGTGTAGCGGATGTTCCCGGTTAGTGCAGAAGGTCAAAGTATTTACATCTGGGCAAGCAAATAACAGCTGATGGGTGGTGGTGCCAGATTTTAGACCCCCTCCCAACCTTTGAATAGATCATTAACAGTGTTGATCAAGCACTGAAATGCTCGGTACTCGAAACAAGCAGGTCGAACACTTAAATGTGCTTGACTCAAGTAGCGAGCATAATGGAAGTGAATGGCAAACTCAAACATTTTTCTGGAGGCTGGAAAAATATTATCTCGCTCTCACTCACGCACGCTCTTGCTCTCTCTCTCGCTAGTGGCCCCCTTTGTTTGGCCCGCGCCCCCCTTGTTTGGCCCGCGCCCCCCTTGTTTGGCCCGCGCCCCCCTTGTTTGGCCCGCGCCCCCCTTGTTTGGCCCGCGCCCCCCTTGTTTGGCCCGCGCCCCCCTTGTTTGGCCCGCGCCCCCCTTGTTTGGCCCGCGCCCCCCTTGTTTGGCCCGCGCCCCCCTTGTTTGGCCCGCGCCCCCCTTGTTTGGCCCGCGCCCCCCTTGTTTGGCCCGCGCCCCCCTTGTTTGGCCCGCGCCCCCCTTGTTTGGCCCGCGCCCCCCTTGTTTGGCCCGCGCCCCCCTTGTTTGGCCCGCGCCCCCCTTGTTTGGCCCGCGCCCCCCTTGTTTGGCCCGCGCCCCCCTTGTTTGGCCCGCGCCCCCCTTGTTTGGCCCGCGCCCCCCTTGTTTGGCCCGCGCCCCCCTTGTTTGGCCCGCGCCCCCCTTGTTTGGCCCGCGCCCCCCTTGTTTGGCCCGCGCCCCCCTTGTTTGGCCCGCGCCCCCCTTGTTTGGCCCGCGCCCCCCTTGTTTGGCCCGCGCCCCCCTTTTTTCCCTTGCTTCCCCCTGCTCGCCCCCGATCTCGCGCCCTCAGAGAGCACACTCGCTTATCACTAGTCATTAATATGCTGTGACCAGACAACCCTTTTAAGTAACAGAAGATTGATGCTGTGCAGGTACTGGAAGCCTGACGTTGGTGTCAGGCCATAGTGTGTGTAGGAAGGAGAGCAGCGATAGCAAGAAAGTGACCTGGAAGTACAAGTAGCAGACTGGATCGAAGATGCAGACGTCTCTGGTGGTCCGGGATCGAGGGAGTGAGTAGGGGGGAGGTCAGGTATAGCCAGGGCCAAGAGTCCACTCGGGTACTGCCGTGGGTTGCAGGAGGACACAGGAGTGGTCACCTGGGATTGGGGTGACTGTAGAGTCCTTCTGGAAGTTTTGGTTAACTTGCCAGGCAAAGACCACCATGTACTGTGCTGGAGCCGGGACATAGACCGCAAGAAGGTTATAGGACGAGGTTTGTGGTGTCATGTGATCAAGGGTCACCTAGTTCTGTCTTAGCGAGAAATGCACGGCCGCCTGAGAAAGGGTCCGAAAGATATATACTGTGGAAGGGAAACTTCTTCATGGGTGTTTAGGGTCACTGTCATGATCTATGACCCTTGCAACTTTTGCACATGACAAATTATAGAAGTGAACCTAAAATATGCTATGAATTGTAATCCTGCATATAAGCTGTTACTTTCCTTTTTAGCACCGCTGGGGAATATTTCCCAGAAGCTGCTCAGGTGGCGTTTCAGAAATGGGAACTTAGCGCGACCACTGCTTCACGCATGGAGGTTCGAAGAGAATAAGATGCCCCCTCTCCCTCTCTCTTGCCGCACTTCCTAACCAAGCTAGCAGGCATCACATCCAGCTGCTCGCTTGCCTGTCCTTAGCTACAGCCTAACCTGGATCTGTCAGAGACAAGTCAGTCAGGAATCTACACAATGCTTTTACGTAATGAAGACAAATACATGGCCCACCAAGCAGAAAAGGGAACACTGAAAAGTGTACATGTATGCGCTCATTTAGCCAATATGTCCTAGACTTTTATAAAAAAAATAAAAAAAAATGTCCAATATTTATAGAAATGTAACCCTTTTTAAGCAAAGTGCTGCTAAATCTCCAGAAATGATAAAATTCTAATTACCCACAGTCACCACTAGGGTGAGCTAGCTACTTGGGGAAAAAATAAACAGTATGCAACAAGTTTGTGCTCCATCTAGTGGTGACTGCATGGGGCAAGATTTCCATCTTTGACCACTGTAAAGAAATATTAAGAAATTAATAAACATGGAATTGTGGACCCATTTAGATTTGCAGGAAGAAGCCTCTAAGCTGCTGTCAAGCCCCATAGGTAGGGCTTTGACTTCTATGGCAATAAAAGATTGGGAACGTCGATATCCAATACTTCCTTCTTGCAGAAGTCAAATCCCTGTCCCTAAGCAATGGCACATTGTAGATTCCCAGCGTATATGTTGGACCTGTCTGTGACAAATCTGATCAATATAACTAATCAGCTAATACCCTTTGCCTCCTGGTTTCCCTCCTGCCTAACACTTTGCTTTCTAGCTAATAATGTTAGAATATTTGCAAATTAATTTGCCTTTTCTTTCAATGCATTATATGGCTAGCAGAATAGTGCAGTGTATTATATGGCTAGCGACGACGTCCAGCGCACTGTGCGGCTCGCAGTGGAGCGCGGCGCACTGTGCGGCTCGCAGTGGAGCACGGCGCACTGTGCGGCTCGCAGTGGAGCGCGGCGCACTGTGCGGCTCGCAGTGGAGCGCGGCGCACTGTGCGGCTCGCAGTGGAGCGCGGCGCACTGTGCGGCTCGCAGTGGAGCGCGGCGCACTGTGCGGCTCGCAGTGGAGCGCGGCGCACTGTGCGGCTCGCAGTGGAGCGCGGCGCACTGTGCGGCTCGCAGTGGAGCGCGGCGCACTGTGCGGCTCGCAGTGGAGCGCGGCGCACTGTGCGGCTCGCAGTGGAGCGCGGCGCACTGTGCGGCTCGCAGTGGAGCGCGGCGCACTGTGCGGCTCGCAGTGGAGCGCGGCGCACTGTGCGGCTCGCAGTGGAGCGCGGCGCACGGTGCGGCTCGGCTCGCGCTGGAGCGCAGCGCATCACTGACCTTCTAGCCACCTCTTCTATTCGCTGTGCATATAATGCATATTGCCAGAATACGAACTAGAAAAGGCTTCTATGACAGAGGAGTCTACTCAAAATATACGGTATATAATCTAAAATATTCTGCAATTGCAATAGAATAATAAATTAGTGATTTTTATTTATAGCAGTGACTTCATCATCTTATATTAGAATAATGATTCATAAAACCTAAGATAAAAGCCAATTACAGATGCTGAGAGATTATATATTGCATTTTGAGTGGACTCCCTTCGATTCTTCTTTCTGGTTTGTTTATGGTCTAAAATGACACTTTTGTGATACATGTAATATGATTTATGATGTTATATGGATAGTAATGGACACAATTACAATATAAGATATACTTACACAATACAATAATACGTTGTATAACTTGATAATTAAATGGTGCTTGGACTTGGCACTCTAAGGGGCGGCATAAATGAGTGCTAAAAACCATATAACAAATAGACATTTGTGTGAAAGATATTGATTTTTGGAGGATATGTTCCCTAAACTGTTCCTTTAAAAACCTATGTAAAAAAATGGCATTTTAGTTTTTTTTTCTTAATAATACAGAAGTGTCCTTCCTTGCCATTCCTCTTGGCTCGACATATTCAGAGATGTGTGACACGTCATGTCATGATCCTTTGATATAAAACATATTCTGTTGGAAGAGGTTTCTGCTATATGTGTCTCTGTCGCCACCAAGGGGTTGTGATACGAATTGCATCCTGTCGGGGGTTTGATTAGCATCTATATATATAATCGTCTTATCCCGTCTGTCTGTCTGTCTGTCTGTCCTGGAAATCCCGCCTCGCTCATTGGTCCGGAAGCGGATTTCTGAAAAAAGATGGCGGCCGTCAGCGGCTCATTTTCGTGACGGAGCTCAGCGGCGATGCAGCCGGGAGATGACCGGCGCGAGGCGCTCATCTCCCGACCGCCGGCGCCGCTGACCTCCATGCGGCTAGGGTGTGAAGGGGAGGACCGGGGAGCGGCGCTGCGGGTCGGGATACTTCTGCTGCGAGCGCCCGCTCATGTCCCGGGTTCTTGCAGCGGAAGTAGCCGCACAGGCAGCGCCGCTCCCTGGTCCTCACCAATACGATTCGATGATTGGTCGCGGCGAGAGATCGCGACCAATCACTGATCTTGGCCCAAAAGTTAAACACCGCTGTGCTGATTGGTTGCGGATGCTGCCCGCGACCAATCACCGATTTGGGCGCCACATTTAAATAGCAGCCGCGACCAATCACCGATCTTGCAGACACATTTAAACACCGCTGTGCTGATTGGTCGCGGACGCTATTTAAATGTGGCGCCCAAATCGGTGATTGGTCGCTGGCAGCGTCGGCGACCAATCAGCACAGCGGTGTTTAAATGTCTCTGCAAGATCGGTGATTGGTCGCGGGCGCTATTTAAATGTGGCACACAAATCGGTGATTGGTCGTGATCTTCGGCCGTGACCTATCACTGATCTTGCCGCAAAAGTTAAACACCGCTGTGCTGATTGGTCGCGGCGGCTGCCCGCGACCAATCACCGATTTGGGCGCCACATTTAAATAGAAGCCGCGACCAATCACCGATCTTGGCGCCACATTGAAACACTGCTGTGCTAATTGGTCAAGGAACCCAGCCGCAACCAATCAGTGAGCTTGGCGCCAAATGTAAACAACGCTCTGCTGATTGGTCGCGGACTCCAGCCGCGACCATTCAGCGAGATTGGCGCCAAATTTAAACAACGCTCTGCTGATTGATCGCGGACGCCAGCCGCGACCAATCAGCGAGATTGGCGCCAAATTTAAACAACGCTCTGCTGATTGGTTGCGGCCGCCAGCCGACCGCGACCAATCAGCGAGATTGGCGCCAAATTTAAACAACGCTCTGATCTCCCGACGGCAAGTGTGAATGGAGGACCGAGGAGCGGCGCCGCCGGTCGGGATGCTTCTGCTGCGAGCAGCCGCTCATCTCCCAGCTGCTCGCAGCGGAAGTACCCGCACAGCCAGCGCCGCTCCCCGGAGAACAATCAGCGATATGGGCGGCAAATTTAAACCCCGCTCTGCTCATTGGTCGCGACCGCCGTGCGCGACCAATCAGCGATTTTGGGTCAAAATTTAAACACCGCTCTGCTGATTGGTCGCAACCACCGGCCGTGACCAATCAGCGATATTGGCGCCAAATTTAAACCCCGCTCTGCTGATTGGTCGCGGTTGCCGGCCGCGACTAATCAGCATTATTGGCGCCAAATTTAAACACCGCTTTACTTATTTGTCGCGGTGGCCGGCCGCGACCAATCACCATTATTGGCGCCAAATTTAAATAACACTCTGCTGATTGGTCGCGACCGCCGGCCGCAACCAATCAACATTATTGGCGCCAAATTTAAACCCCGCTCTGCTGATTAGTCGCGACCGCCGGCCGTGACCAATCTGCTATATAGCCGCCAAATTTTAACACCGCTTTGTTGATTGGTCGAGGCCGGCAACCGTGACCAATCAGCGATTTTGGCGCCAAATTTAAACACCGCTCTGCTGATTGCGCCCTGTCGGCCGCATACATATTCTAGAATACCTGATGCATTAGAATCGGGCCACCATCTAGTATTACATGAATGGATTGAGTTTGTATAATGGAAAATTTGAGTTCTTAACCAAATTCGGTCAAAGGCGGACACACGTGGCTGGCATAAGGATAGGGCATGCTGTGGGTAGACTGGAGTCCAGTTTATCCCTTAAGCCAGAGCAGAGAATCACTAAAATAGACGTGTGTACCCTTCACTTTCTACAAATTTAATTCAGGACTCTAATTTCTCAAAGTCTACATGTTGGAAAAACCATTGACATACTGCAATTCTCATCATAACCACTGGGTGGCTACAATTAGACACCTACGGCATAACCATCTCCCGACACAACATTGTTTTTCCATAGCGGCTCATCATGGGAAATCTCGAACCAAAAGGAAAGGTGAGGAAGGAGACATTTCTAACTCTATTGACTCAAAGAAAACATATCAGTAATTTCCCTAAAAGAAAGGGCCATGTGGAACTTCTTGTTATATCCGCTAATTACTTGGGTTAGAAAAGCTGCAACCAAGACCATTATTGAATCCCCGAAATGGCTTCACTCTCAAAAGAGGATGTCCAAGTAGGGTTAGGCCTCTTCAAGTCTTAGGTTGTAGATTTGGGATGGGGCCCTCAGTTACATGGGAACATACCCAAAATCTGACAACGTACCTAAATATGGGAACATACCCTAAATCTGGATTTTAGCATTCATGGATTTTAGCGTTCATGGATTTTAGCATTCATGGATTTTATCATTCGTTATTCCAGTTGAAAGGAACCATTCAGCCGGCAGCCGACTTCAATGCTGACAATGACGGGAAGGCACTGAGGAAAGCAATGAAAGGATTCGGTAAGGACATCAGTCAGTGACATATTGTATTTTTTGTTTATTGCATTATTGTATGTGCTTATATCCTTCTTCCTGTCTGTTCCTGTAATATATGGGGTTTTATTTTCTCTCAAGCACTTTGCATTGGGTGTACAAATGTACTAAAACCACCCAAACCCTATTTTATACATATATGTATATTGTGCAGGTACTGATGAGGGCGCCATCATTGACATCCTCACCAAACGCAGCAACTCCCAGAGGCAAGAGATAAAACAAGCTTTCAAGTCTCACTTCGGACGAGTAAGTCTCATTTTGCATGTCAGTAGATTTTTACTATTAAATCTGAGAACAGCATAATGTAGGGGCAGAGACACTGATTCCTGGGATGTGACACTTGCTATAGTTTCAGCACAATCAGTGTTTTATCAGCAGGAGATTATCACTGCAGGACTAGATGTCACATGCAGACTAGTCAGGCTAATCTGTGTAATCTCACCCCCACTACTGATTGGCTGCTTGCTGACAGTGTACACAAAAAGCCACCAATCAGGGGTGTGGGGTGAGATACACAGCTCAGCATTCTGACCACTGCCACATCTACAGCAGAGAAAACAGGGATTCTATCAAAACTACACCGAGCAGCCCAGTAAGTGACACATCCCTGGAATCGGGGTCTCGGCCCCTACATCATACTGCGATCAGATTACATAGCAAAAAGCTGCTGACTGATTCCCCGTAATAAGGCATAAATCAGATTAGCCTAAAAATTCAGATGTCTACCCGTTGGAAAGTAGTCCACGGATTAACCAGGTCAGCCAGAACAAGTCAATTCCTATCTGTGGCTTTTTGCAATGACTCATGCAGATGGGTCTCAGGTAGGGCAATACCCATATGTCCTAACAGGACTGGGGTTGTCGATATTATATCGCTTTTTCTTCACAGTTCCCACTTCTAGGGCCCAAGGAAGCTGAGCTATAGGGAGCTGTTTAATGGGGTCCTCACATTGTAGGGTCACTTGTGGCAAACCCGGTTGAGTTGACCTTGTGGAGCCAATTTTCTTTTATATGGTTGAAAAATCGCTTGGGACCACAATTTTCAGGACATGCAAAAGCCTAACGGAGCAATAAACCCAGAACCAAACAACTGGTCCTGGACCTTTATGACGTGGGAGAAGAATGAGTCACACATGGATTCTGAAGTTCTTGTAGTGTTAGGCTTTAAGCCCTTTAAATTTCTTCTGCACCTTTCCATTGTCCTGAACTTTTAGTATTAGGAAAGTGAAAACGTAGAATGCTGTCAAAAAGATTAATTTTTCTACCAGCCATCATCTGAATTTACTAAGGAAATACAAACTGCATATATGAACCTTCAGGGCTCCTACTAAACTTTTATCTGGTGTCTGATATTAAGGTGCTCATGTTAAAAGAACATTGCAAGAATCCGTTGGATCTATGGGGATGTACCAAACTTTCCATGACAGCAAGTGCTGGGGAAAAAAAGGAATGATTGGGCATGTTGTATTTTAACATGCCCCATCCTTTATTTTGCTAATAAGCTGCATATGTGAAGATCTGTTCATGCTTTATATTTGTGCACTTAGGATCCTGTATTGGGGATTCCTTGGTGCAGGAACCGTGTCTAAGGATGCTTTTGTCTTATTTTTAGGATCTTATGGCTGATCTGAAGTCTGAGCTCTCTGGAACCTTGTCCAAACTCATTCTAGGACTCATGATGACACCTGCCCAGTTTGATGCCAAGCAGATAAATAAGGCCATTGTGGTAAGTAGTCTTTATTCTCACGTTTGATCAGTGCAGAATTGTGATCCCCACCGATCACTTAAAGAAGCAGATGTATTCAGCCAAGTGTTAGTCTTGTGATATTAACAAATGGGGCCAAGGCTCTGAAATAACAAAAACAGAACTCGCATAATGAAGCCCCTGCAACTCCAGTGCCGTCTACCAAATACTCCTTGCTTTCTACAACACAATTGCTGCCACCAATCACTGGATGCAGTGGTGATGCCAAAGAAGACCGCTGAGTTGGCGGTCTAGTTTTGCAGCAGCCATGTGTTGTGGACAAGATGTCACAGCTACAGTCTTGTAATCAAAGTTCAGCGGGAACCAGGTAGAGAGGTGGCGATGGGTCGGCAGGTGTCAGGTGACTGATATCTCAGGGCTAGGTGCCGGGGCCACGTACCTTGCCGAGTTCCTGATTCAACCCTTATCTGTCCCCTCCCCCACCCAGGGAAGTAGGGAGTAGTTGTATATAAGAATTCACAAACCAGACTAACAAGGGAAGACGTACAGGGATAAATGAAAATACCAATCATACAAATATGCACTCACAGAGTGGAACACCAGGAAGTAAAAGGAAGGAAAAAAACAAATAGGAGAGGATAAGAATATGCACACAGACAAGTCACCAAGCAACAGTCTTAAAAACAACACTCTAAACACCTCCTCAACAGACACCTTCAACTCCACACCAGGCAGTATAAAACTAACACTGGCAATTCTGATTACTAGAGGGGAGTGGCCAACACTGAACAGCTCAGATCATCAAAGCGGGAAAGCTCCAGGAGCTCGCAACAGAAAAAAACTGCACTTTTAAAATGATGGAGAAATACTTCTAATCAGTGCAAGAGTATGTGTAATCAGCCTCTGAGGTCTTCTGGCCCCTCTGTCACGGTAAACCTGTGACAGCAGGGGCTTATTTTGGTATTTTAAAGCAATAAGCTTAAAATAAGACCTTTTAAGCCTATTTTCAGCAAAATCTGCTTCTCTGAGCCTCTTCCCCCATCAATTTAGTTATTCGGGTGGTCTCAGCACCCAGACCTCCACCAATTAAAATGATTGACATAAGTTTATTAAAATGGCAGCTACTCTTTAAAATTTAAAGGGATTGTCTCATCTAGTTATTTCTTAATTGAAACTGAATGCCGAGGAATAAAAGACAAAGTTAATTAGAAGGTTACATTTACTTTATCTTATACTAGATGGTGGCCCGATTCTAACGCATCGGGTATTCTAGAATATGTATGCGGCCGACCGGGCGCAATCAGCAGAGCGGTGTTTAAATTTGGCGCCAATAATGCTGATTGGTTGCGGCCGCGACTAATCAGCAGAGCGTTGTTTAAATTTGGGGCCAATCTCGCTGATTGTTCGCGGCTGGCGGTCGCGACCAATCAGCAGAGCGTTGTTTAAATTTGGCGCCAATCTTGCTGATTAGTCGCAACCACCGGCCGTGACCAATCAGCAGAGCGAGGTTTAAATTTGGCGCCAATACTGTTGATTGGTGGCGACAGCAACCAATCATCAGAGCGTTGTTTAAATTTGGCACCAAAATTGCTGATTGGTCGCGGCCGGCCACCGCGACCAATCATCAGAGCGGGGTTTAAATTTTGCACCAAAATTGCTGATTGGTCGCGGCCGGCCACCGCGACCAATCATCAGAGCGGGGTTTAAATTTTGCGCCAAAAATGCTGATTGGTTGCGGCTGGCGTCTGCGACCAATCAGTAGAGCGCTGTTTAAATTTTGCGCCAAAATCGCTGATTGTTCGCGGCTGGCGGTCGCGACCAATCAGCAGAGCGTTGTTTAAATTTGGCGCCAATCTTGCTGATTAGTCGCAACCACCGGCCGTGACCAATCAGCAGAGCGAGGTTTAAATTTGGCGCCAATACTGTTGATTGGTGGCGACAGCAACCAATCATCAGAGCGTTGTTTAAATTTGGCACCAAAATTGCTGATTGGTCGCGGCCGGCCACCGCGACCAATCATCAGAGCGGGGTTTAAATTTTGCACCAAAATTGCTGATTGGTCGCGGCCGGCCACCGCGACCAATCATCAGAGCGGGGTTTAAATTTTGCGCCAAAAATGCTGATTGGTTGCGGCTGGCGTCTGCGACCAATCAGTAGAGCGCTGTTTAAATTTTGCGCCAAAATCGCTGATTGTTCGCGGCTGGCGGTCGCGACCAATCAGCAGAGCGTTGTTTAAATTTGGCGCCAAGCTCGCTGATTGGTCGCGGCTGGCGTCCGCGACCAATCAGCACAGCAGTGTTTAAATGTGGCGCCAAAATCGCTGATTGGTCGCGGGCAGCGGCCGCGACCAATCAGCATAGCGGTGTTTAAATTTAGCGCCAAGATCACTGATTTGTCGCGGGCGGAGACCGCGACCAATCAGCGAATCGTATTGATGAGGACCGGGGAGCGCCACTGCCTGTGCGGGTACTTCCGCTGCGAGAAGCCGGGATATAGAATCATAGAAGAATCATAGAATGGTAGAGTTGGAAGGGACCTCCTGGGTCATCTGGTCCAACCCCCTGCTCAAAGCAGGATTCACTAGATCATCTCAGACAGATGTCTGTCCAGCCTCTGTTTGAAGACGTCCATTGAAGGGGAACTCACCACCTCTCGTGGCAGCCTGTTCCACTCATTAATCACCCTAACTGTCAAAAAGTTTTTTCTAATATCTAATCTGTATCTCCTCCCATTTAGTTTCATCCCATTGCTTCTAGTCTTTCCTTGTGCAAATGAGAATAAAGATGATCCTTCTACAATGTGACAGCCCTTGACATATTTGTAGACAGCTATTAAGTCTCCTCTCAGTCTTCTTTTTTGCAAGCTAAACATTCCCAAATCCTGCAACCGTTCCTCATAGGACATGGTTTGCAGACCAGTCACCATTCTGGTCGCTCTTCTCTGAACTTGCTCCAGTTTGTCTATGTCTTTTTTAAAATGTGGTGCCCAAAACTGTACACAGTATTCCAGATGAGGTCTGACCAAAGAGGAGTAAAGACCGATAATGACTTCACGTGATCTAGACTGTATGCTTCTGTTAATACATCCCAGAATTGTATTTGCCTTTTTTGCTGCTGCATCACACTGTTGACTCATGTTCAGTCTATGATCTATTAGTATACCTAAGTCTTTTTCACATGTACTGTTGCTTAGCTCTATTCCTCCCATTCTGTATATGCTTTTTTCATTTTTATTGCCCAGATGTAGTACTTTGCATTTTTCCCTGTTAAAAACCATTCTGTTGGTTGCTGCCCACTGCTCCAGTTTATTTAGGTCTTTTTGAATCCTCTCTCTCTCTTCTCTAGTATTAGCTATCCCTCCTAGCTTTGTGTCATCAGCAAATTTAATCAGTTTACCCTCAATTCCTTCATCTAAATCATTGATAAAGATGTTGAACAATACAGGTCCCAGGACGGAGCCCTGTGGTACCCCACTTGAGACATTCATCCAGCTGGATGTGAAGCCATTTACAACCACCCTTTGAGTCCGATCACTAAGCCAGTTATGAATCCACCTAACAGTTGCCTGGTCCATTGCATACTTGGTCATTTTTTCAATAAGGATGGTGTGAGATACTTTGTCAAATGCTTTGCTGAAGTCAAGATATACTATATCTACAGCATTTCCCTGATCCACCCAGTCAGTGATTCTGTCATAGAAGGAAATTAAGTTAGTCTGACATGACTTGTTAGTTACAAACCCATGCTGACTCTGGTTAATCACTTCATTCTTATCCATGTACTTACATACATGTTGTTTAATAATTTGTTCAAAGATCTTTCCTGGTATAGAAGTCAGACTCACCGGCCTATAGTTCCCTGGGTCCATCTTCTTCCCCTTTTTGAAGATAGGAACAACATTTGCTCTTCTCCAGTCTTCTGGGACTTCTCCTGTTCTCCAAGAATTTTCAAAGATTATGGAGAGTGGCTCTAAAATTTCTTCTACGATCTCCTTCAGTACTCTGGGGTGTAATTCATCTGGACCTGGAGACTTGAACTCATTTATGTTAGCTAAATATTCCCTCACAATCTTTCTGTTTACAGATAACTTGGATTCCTCTATTCCTTTAAAAGGACAGTGAAGATCAGTTGATGTTACATTTTCTTTCTGAGAGAAAACAGATGCAAAATAGGAATTAAAAAGTTCGGCCTTCTCAACATCCTCTTACCATTTCTCCATTTTCATCCTCTAAAAATCCTATAGCATCTTTGACTTTTCTTTTACTTTTGACATACCCCCAAAATCCTTTTTTATTGCTTTTGACATCTCTTGCAAGCCTTAATTCATTGTCAGCTTTAGCTAACCTGATACGTGCCCTGCAGGATCTGCAGACTGCATTATAATCTTCTTTAGATATGCCTCCCTCTTTCCATTTAATAAACATTTCTTTCTTTCTTTTTAGCATGTGTTTAAGTTCTGTGTTCATCCATCCTGGTTTCCTTAAATGCTTCCCATTCTTCCTACTTTTCGGGATTGTTAACGATTGTGCTTTGAGAATCTCATTTTTAAAAATTTCCCATCCTTCCTGGACATTTTTGTCCTTAAGGACATCCAGCCATTGGATCCCTCCTATTCTCTTTCTGAGTCTCTTAAAATCTGCCTTTCTAAAATCTAACCTTGAAGTCTGAGTCTTCACATGTCTTCCTCCTCTAGTTATCCAAAATTCTATAATAGCATGATCGCTGCCTCCTAGGGTCCCAGCCACCTTTACCTCCTCAACCATTTCCTCCCTGTTTATAAGGATTAGATCCAAAGTAGCAGATCCCCTTGTTTTCTCCCCTACCTTTTGGAAGATAAAGTTGTCAGCAAGAGAGGATAAGAATTTGCTTGACATGAGCGACTGCTCGCAGCAGAAGTATCCCAACCCGCAGCGCCGCTCCCCGGTCCTCCCTTCACACCCTAGCCGCTGATCTCCCGACAGTAGCCGCATGGTGTTACTAAGGTCCGGACATTTGTGTTAAAAATCGCTGATTGGTCGCGGGGGCGCTGGCCGCGACCAATCACCGATTTGGGCGCCACATTTAAATATCGGCTGCGATCAATCGCCGATCTTGGCGCCACATTTAAACACCGCTGTGCTGATTGGTCGCGGACGCTGCCCGTGACCAATCACCGATTTGGGCGCCACATTTAAATAGCGTCCGTAACCAATCAGCACAGCGGTGTTTAAATGTGTCTGCAAGATCGGTGATTGGTTGTGGCCACTATTTAAATGTGGCGCCCAAATCTGTGATTGGTCGCGGGCAGCGTCCATGACCAATCAGCACAGCAGTGTTTAAATGTGCCGCCCAAATCGGTGATTGGTCGCGGGCAGCGTCCGTGACCAATCAGCACAGCGGTGTTTAACTTTTGCGGCAAGATCAGTGACTGGTCGCGGCCGAACACCGCGACCAATCACCGATTTGTGCGCCACATTTAAATAGGGGCCGCGACCAATCACCGATCTTGCAGAGACATTTAAACACCGCTGTGCTGATTGGTCACCGACGCTGCCCGCGACCAATCACCGATTTGGGCGGCACATTTAAATCGCGTCCGCGACCAATCAGCACAGCGGTGTTTAAATGTCTCTGCAAGATCGGTGATTGGTCGCGGCCCATATTTAAATGTGGCGCACAAATCGGTGATTGGTCGCGGTGTTCGGCCGCGACCAGTCACTGATCTTGCCGCAAAAGTTAAACACCGCTGTGCTGATTGGTCACGGACGCTGCCCGCGACCAATCACCGATTTGGGCGCCACATTTAAATAGCGGCCGCGACCAGTCACCGATGTTGCAGACACATTTAAACACCGCTGTGCTGATTGGTCGCGGACGATATTTAAATGTGGCGCCCAAATCAGTGATTGGTCGCGGTCAGCGTCCGCGACCAATCAGCACAGCGGTGTTTAACTTTTGGGCAAAGATCAGTGATTGGTCGCGGCGAGAGATCGTGACCAATCATCGAATCGTATTGGTGAGGACCGGGGAGCGGAATCGTATTGGTGAGGACCGGGGAGCGCCTCTGCCTGTGCGGCTACTTCCGCTGTGAGAAGCCGGGACATGAGCGGGCGCTCGCAGCAGAAGTATCCCGACCCGCAGCGCCGCTCCCCGGTCCTCCCTTGACACCCTAGCCGCATGGAGGTCAGCGTCGCCGGCGGTCGGGAGATGAGCGCCTCGCGCCGGTCATCTCCCGGCTGCATCGCCGCTGAGCTCCATCCCGCAGATGAGCCGCTGACGGTCGTCATTTTTTTTCAGAAATCCCACGGCGCTGATTGGCCGCTGCCGGACCAATGAGCGACGCGGGATTTCCTGGACAGACAGACAGAGAGGATAAGACGATTATATATATAGATATTAATTTTGATGTTTTAAAAAAAAATCCACAAAGTTGATGTGACATGCAGAAGTAGTGCTGTTGCTTCAAAAGCATCCAGCAACTATAAGAGTTCACATAGTCACAGGAGACTGGAAGTGTCGTGCTTCAGAAGCATCCAGCAACTAGAGGGGTTAACAGTCACAAGAGACGGAGTGTATTAGCAGAGCCCCAGGGGGATTGTGGGAAACTTGTTGTTGTGGTCTGGCTGAAGAAGAGAAAGGTTGTGTTATCTGGATCTGACAAAAGGCAACTGAACAGGATTCAGATCAGGAGAGAAACTAAGCACAGGTCAGATAAACTCCCTGAACTAACAGTGCAGAGTATTATCAGGCAGGAAGATAAGGACTGGAAGGAATTGTCACAGCGATCATCGGCCTCATCAAACCCTCCCCCCTCCATCTCCATACAGGATAAAGAATGTTGTGCACTATTGTGTCCTTGTGAAGGAAAAGTCTGTGGTTGTGTATGCATAGAAGTGTGCTGCTAAGAGATCTAATCTGTGCTGAATTATGCTACTGAAAGACTGTAATACTGTGCCTTGTGAAGAAACTACTGTATTGTTAATCGAGCCGGTTGCTCAAGAAACTCAGACTGTACTGTAATGAAGATTGCTGCTGTAATATCCCTGAATTACACTGGCCGTGCTTCAGATTAAATTCCACTGTTAAACTGTTGAAAAAGACTCTTGTCAGATGTGTCTGGTCAGCAACCGAATCTATCGTGTGCCTGAGAGAAGCTGCAGCCTATGGTCGCCCTGAGTAACGGTTCCCTCAGGATTCCAAAGAATTCATGA
Source organism: Phyllobates terribilis (assembly GCF_046119375.1). NCBI lineage: Eukaryota > Metazoa > Chordata > Amphibia > Anura > Dendrobatidae > Phyllobates > Phyllobates terribilis. Next base: position 133,982,118 of record NW_027362770.1, on the reverse strand, counting down.
AACCCGTCTCGCCCTATCTGAACCTAGTGGCGTGCGTGTAACATTGATTTTCCATAAACCATTCGTCTATGGATTTGCAGGGCGCGGGTACAGATGAAAAAGTCCTGATTGAAATTTTGGCTACAAGAAACAACCAGGAGGTTCGAGCTATTGATGAAGCCTATCAAGAAGGTGAGCTGATCATAGACGGTGCATGTCCAGCTAATAAATGTCATTAAATAGTAACATAGTAACATAGTTTTTAAGGTTGAAGGAAGACTAAGTCCATCTAGTTCAACCCATAGCCTAACATGTTGATCCAGAGGAAGGCAAAAAAAAACATGTGGCAAACACTAAGCTCCACATTGGGGGAAAAAATTCCTTCCCGACTCCATACGGTAATCAGACTAGTTCCCTGGATCAACGCCCTATCAAGGAATCTAGTATATATAACCTGTAATATTATACTTTTCATGAAAGGCATCCATGTCCTTCTTAAATTTTAACAGTGAATCACTCATTACAACATCATGCGGCAGAGCGTTCCATAGTCTCACTGCTCTTACAGTAAAGAATCCGCGTCTGTGATTATGATTAAACCTTCTTTCCTCCAGACGCAGAAGATGCCCCCTTGTCCCCCTTGTCTCAGGCCTCAGAGTAAAAAGATCAGTAGAAAGGTCTTTGTACTGTCCCCTCATATACTTGTACATAGTAATAAGATCACCCCCAAGCCTTCTTTTTTCCACAGTAAATAACCCCAAGTGTAACAACCTGTCTTGGTATTGCAGACCCCCGAGTCCTCTAATAACCTTGGTCGCTCTTCTCTGCACCCGCTCTAGCTCAGCAATGTCTTTCTTATACACCGGAGACCAGAACTGTACACAGTATTCTAAGTGTGGTCGCACTAATGACTTGTATAGAGGTAAAATTATGTTCTCCTCATGAGCATCTATGCCTCTTTTAATGCATCCCATTATTTTATTTGCCTTTGCAGCAGCTGCCTGACACTGGCCACTAAACGTGAGCTTGTCGTCCACCAATACACCCAGGTCTTTTTCAGTTACAGTTTTGCCCAGTGTTTTACAATTAAGCATATAATGATACATTTTATTTCCTCTGCCCAAGTGCATTACCTTACATTTATCCCCATTAAAGCTCATTTGCCATTTATCTGCCCAAGCTTCTAGTATACATAGATCCTCCTGTAATATAAAATTGTCCTCCTCTGTATTGATTACCCTGCAGAGTTTAGTGTCATCTGCAAATATTGAAATATTACTCTTTATGCCCCCTACAAGGTCATTAATAAATATGTTAAAAAGAAGGGGGCCCAATACTGACCCCTGTGGTACCCCACTGTTAACTGAGACCCAGTCTGAGTGTTTTCCATTAATAACCATCCTTTGTTTCCTATCACTGAGCCAATTCTTAACCCACATACATATATTTTCCCCTATCCCCATTGTTCTCATTTTATGTTATCAACCTTTTGTGTGGAACCGTATCAAAAGCTTTTGAAAAGTCCATATACACAACATCCACGGCATTTCCTAGGCCCAGTCCCGAACTTGCCTCCTCATAAAAACTGATCAGATTAGTTTGACAGGAACGATCCCTCGTAAACCCATGTTGATATTGGGTCATGAGGTTATTCTTCTTCAGATACTCTAGTATAGCATCTCTTAGGAAACCCTCCAGGATTTTACCCACAGTAGAGGTTAAGCTTACTGGCCTATAATTTCCAAGTTCAGTTTTTGTCCCCTTTTTGAATATTGGCACCACATTTGCTATACGCCAGTCCTGTGGCACAGACCCTGTTATTATGGAATCTTTAAAGATTAAAAATAATGGTCTATCTATGACGTTACTTAATTCCTGCAGTACTCGCGGGTGTATCCCATCCGGGCCTGGGGATTTGTCAACTTTAGTGATTTTTAGACGCCGCCGTACTTCCTGCTGGGTTAAGCAAGTGACATTTAATGGAGAATTTTTGTTTTCACTAATCATGTTTTCTGTCATGTGATTTTCTTGTGTAAATACAGTTGAAAAAAAATCATTTAGCATATTGACTTTTTCCTCATCCTCATCCACCATTTCACCCAACACTATTATTTTTTAGATTTTTACTATTTATGTAGTTAAAGAATATTTTGGGGTTATTTTTACTTTCTCTGGCAATGATTCTCTCTGCCTCAATCTTTGCTGCCTTGATTTGTTTTTTACATAATTTATTTAATTTTCTATATTTATTTAATGCCTCATCACTACCTACTTGCTTTAGTTCTATAAAAGCTTTCTTTTTCTCACTTATTGCGCCCCTTACAGCTCTATTTAGCCCTAGTGGTTTCCTCCTATTTCTAGCATGTTTATTTCCATAGGGTATATATTGTGCACAGGTCCTATTCAGGATGTTAATAAATGTCTCCCATTTGCTTTGTGTAGCTTTATGTCTCAGGATATCGTCCCAGTTTATTGCACTAAGATCATCTCTCAACCATTGGAAATTAGCCTTCCTGAAGTTTAGTGTCCTTGTAACCCCTCTACTACACCTCTTATTAAAGGTTACATGAAAGCGTATTATTTTGTGATCAATATTACCCAAGTGACCCCCAAATCGTATGTTTGATATGCGGTCTGGCCTATTGGTTAATATTAGATCTAGCAGTGCCCCCCTTCTTTGTTGGGTCCTGAACCAGTTGTGAAAGGTAATTGTCTCTCATAGCTGTCAAAAACCTATTACCTTTGCTTGAACTACATGTTTCTGTCCCCCAATGTATTTCAGGGTAGTTGAAGTCTCCCATAATAATGACTTCTCCTTGAGTCGCTGCTTCATCTATTTGCTTTACGAGGATATTCTCCGCTACTTCCATTATTTTTGGAGACTTATAACAAACCCCTATCAGTAATTTACTATTTTATCCCCCTCCCCTTATCTCCACCCACAGGAACTCTACATTTTCATTAGATTCACATATATCCTCCCGCAAGACAGGTTTTAAGGATGATTTTACATATAAACACACCCCCCCCCCCCCTCGCTTGTTTGTACGGTCATTTCTGAACAGACTATAGCCCTGTAAATTAACTGCCCAGTCATGGCTCTTGTCCAGCCACGTCTCAGATATCCCTACCATGTCATAATTAATTCTAACTCCTCCATTTTGTTGGTGAGGCTTCTGGCATTAGTGTACATGCATTTTATGTATCTCTCTGTACCTCTATTCCTTCTTACTTTATTGACTGTTCTAACCCCACCCCCAATTTCTTTATTTGTGCCCAGGTCACTATCTGCACTATCTTCCCCACCTATAAAATGAATACCCCCCCCAAATCCCTAGTTTAAACACTCCTCCAACCTTCTAGCCATTTTCTCCCCCAGCACAGCTGCACCCTCACCATTAAGGTGCAGCCTGTCCTTAGCGTAGAGTCTGTAGCCAACTGAGAAGTCGGCCCAGTTCTCCAGGAACCCAAATCCTTCCTTCCTACACCAGTTCTTGAGCCACTTATTTATCTCCATAATCTCCCGTTGCCTCTCTGGCGTGGCACGTGGTACCGGTAGTATTTCAGAGAATACCACCTTGGAGGTCTTTGCTTTCAGCTTGCAGCCTAATTCCCTGAAATCATCTTTAAGGATCTTCCACCTACCTTTAACTTTGTCATTTGTGCCAATGTGCACCATGACCGCTGGGTCCTCACCAGCCCCTCCCAGTAATCTGTCAACCCGATCAGCGATGTGCCGGACTCGAGCGCCTAGTAGGCAGCACACTGTTCGACGATCCCTGTCTTTGTGACAGATTGCCCTATCTGAACCCCTAATAGAGTCCCCCACTACCAGCACCTGCCTGGCCTGCCCTACTCTCCTATTTCCCTCCTTACTGGAGCTGACACTCCTCCGGCTTTCAGGGGACATGCCTTGCTGCAGTAGTGCTACCCCTGTACCGTCACTCCCCTCATCTGCCAACTTTGCAAACTTATTGGGGTGTGCCAGATCAGGACTAGCCTCCCTGGCACTCTTCCCTCTACCCCCCCTTCTAACTGTCACCCAACTAGCGGCCTCACTGTCCTGCAGCTCCCGACTACCACCCTCCGCCACATCTACCCCAGTGAGCTGCTGCACACATCTCGCGCAGCAGTAAGCAACCCTGACAAGGGGTTCAAGGAATGCATACATGTGGCAAGATGTACACTGGATAGCATTGTCAATAATGGAGCTCATTTCCTAATGGGGATTGCAATAGACAGAATGTTAAGTAAAAAGAAAAGTAAAGAATTAATGAAATACAGACAGCAATTCAGTCCAAAGTTCTCCCTTCCAAACTCCCTGAATCCAAGTCACTGGAAAACAAGTCACACACTTACTTTCGTTCGCACTTATACACCGATCACACTCGCAAATTAAGAGATTTAAAGAGTTTTTTTTTTTTTTCCCTTTTCCAGCAATGCACCCTTCACCTCAATGCACTTCCAAAAGGAAGGAAATGGGACACTGAACCTAAAGTCTATCCATATTTGCATTTATATTACTGTAATGCAGTATGAATGTGAATTCTAGACAGAAGAGACAGTAGAGAAAGTGACAGTTGTGCTTTAATGCTGCTATCCTGCCTGTGAATTCTCTAATTTCTAAGTGTATCCTCGTTCTTCACAATAGCTTTCCACAAGTCACTGGAAGATGCGATAAGCTCAGACACATCTGGACATTTCAAGAGGATCCTTATCTCATTGGCATCGGTAAGTTAATATTAAAAAATCAAGCAAAATCAAATAACTAATATAGTAAATATGAAACAGTTACCAGATATTCATTTTATATAATAAAAATCAGCAAAATATCTGCATATCCATCCCCATTAGATAGTGCTCAGTCTGATTTTATTATTTAAAAGGAGGTTCTTCAGCAGCTGCAGTGCATATTACATGTTACTTTACATCCTTCTTATTGAGAAGAATAAGTGTGCTTCATATTGAAGGGGTTCTTCTAAATTGTAATACAATGGCCCCCGTCACGTAATTAAAACGGCAGCCCATCCTGCGCACGTATCTTGGCAGGCTACAGTCTGAAGAAACACAGCTCACAAGACCTGTGTCTCACCTGACAGAGGAGATGTATTGTAAGCACATATAACTCTGAGTCAAGGAGAAGGGCTGTGACTGGAGAAAATATAAATCCTCTCCTTGGCTGAGTGTGCATGGGGGGGACTGAGGCAAGAGAAAAAATCCTTTCGTGCTCAGTCAGCTGAGAAGATTTTTCTCTTGTCACAGCCCCTATCCTCAGCTCAAGGAGGTACGTGTGCTTATAAAACAGTTCCTCTGTCAGTTGAGACACAGGTCTCGAGAACTGTTTCTTTAGATTGCATCCCGTCCTGACATGTGACTAGAATGGGCTGCCGTTTGAATAATGTGACGGGGGCAATTTTCTTATCTTCTTGGAGAACCCTTTTAATGATGTAAATAGCTTCTTCGGAGAGGAGGACAGGAACTTTACTGCCACCTATTAGAGGTACAATAGTAATCCTAAAAGTCAATATCAAACTTTTAAGGGTCCTTGCCACATGACTTGGGGTAAGAAGCAAGAACAGAAACCCCATTTGCAGACATATGTTTTGGGAGTGTGGGTGGGGAGTTCACCCCTCATCAGTGCGAACCAGTGGACATAAAGATACTATTACTTTTCTAAAGAAGTTCTGCAGCAGTTGAGGCCCTTATTATAATACATGATGTCCATACTATAAATTATGAAGAATATTAGAAGTCACTTGTGAATATGATGAACTGCTGCTGTGTCTTTCTCTCTTCATACGGGCACAGAAGATCTGATGGATTCTTACAGTCTTATAATTTACTGTAGGGGGCACATTATATAATATGCTGTATCGTACACACTTGTATATCACTTTAATCCTATCTCCTATAAGATCACCTCAATATCCATCCATAGGACCTGGTCAGTGGTAAATCATGGGTGCGTAGCCATGCAATAGCCTATGCAGCAATAGGTATATTTTATATTACCTTTATATTGGGTCAGTCGACCTCTAATAAACCTACTACACCACCCAACATTCAGTCATGATGAACCCCATCAACCCCTGTATACACTTGTGTCTCTAGGCTAACCGTGATGAGAGTGGTGAAGACTTTGAGAAAGCCGTTGAAGATGCCAAGGTAAGAAAAGGAGTATTTTCCCTTATATTTCTTTATACTCACCAGGACAGAGCAATGGTATAAACTATATATCTACTTTCAGACCCTTTATATAAGAAAAACTTTTTACAGTTTGTTAAAAAAAAATTGTACATGATTACAGATCTTATTCTGTACACTAGATGGCGATGTAATTCCTCAGGATTCCATTATTACAAATGTGCAGCTTAGTTACTTCCAGTATAAAGGCACAAGAATATGCTAACTGTCCACATGTTCTTGCATTTAAAGGGTTATTCCAATCTTCGTAAATTGGGTTTGTTAGATAGTGCTTGTAAATACGAGCAATTTTGCAATTTACTGCTTCTTAAAATTTTCAGCAGTTTTTCAGATACCAACACTTTTTTCTTTTGTTTACAGCTTTGTTGCCTTGGAGACCGACCACCGCTGCTAGATAGCAGAACATGCAAAGTACTTACAAGCTCTTTTCTATTGAGCTTGTAAGCACAGTTTTTAAGCTGGCCAGGATCGCTGGACCATGCTGTTATCTCCTAACAATCTGTAGAGCTAAATAGCAGTGGTGGTCTGTCTCCAAGGCAACGAGCTGGAAACAAAAAGTGTTAATATCTCTGGAACGACTGTAAATTTAAATGAGCAGTAAATTGCAAAAGTGTTTTTTTTTTACAAGCAGTATCAGACAATGTTCCCTAAGTAATATAGAGGGGTCCTCCTCTCAAGACCCTCCTTTTAAGAATCCGTGTAAAGAATCATTAATGAGCAGCAACTCTGATATCCACATGTAATAATATAGCAGCTGCGGCAAGGAATCACTACTGTCTGCCATGGTTTATCCTTCTACCTGAATCCCCCAACGATCAAATGAAAACCTGCCAGTAAGTGTTCAGATTCCCTGCAGTGCCTCCACAGGATAAATGAAGTATTACAAGAACGAATTGAAAACCGCTCTATAATGCAGGAGAACACTAGTTGTTACCGATCTGCCGAAAATATGAAGATCCTGATCAGAGTTTCTCATATATTAACTCAAAATTAATAGATTGTAGATTAATTTTCTAAATTAAACAGCACCTTTTAAATCGATTCAATACCGAAACGTGAAACGAGTTAAAGGGGCTGTCCACACCTTTGACACTAATGACCTATCCTTAGGTCAGCAGTTGTTCAATGCCGATACCCCTACTGATCTGCTAGAAGCCCTGGCTGCCGGGTGTAAGCAGTAAATGGAGCCAGAAAAGCACAGCCCCATACCCAATCTCTGAGGGAAAGTGTAGACTCAACATCATTGATGCCACTCACCTCCCGAGGCAGAAGTGAGGGGCGGTGGACAACCCCTTTAGGTTCTTTAATCTATTACATGGCTGGGAACCATATATTTCTCTTACATGTTATAGGGCATTGGGGGCATCAATGTCATGGTAGTCAATCACCTTTTCAGATCTCAAAGTCCAATGAAATGCAATCTTTGTTAAAGATTGTCCACTTTAGACAGATGTCTCAGACAGTTCTTGAAGGGGTTGTCTGAGCTGACAATTCTGACCAGACTTCTCCAAACAGTAGATGGGCCCAACTGGTTGCTGCCAGTTCTGAGTTGATGCCACTGCTGGACATCTTCTAATTTCGAAGGGAAGTAAGCACATCTGCTGCATCAAGTTTCCTTGGCGGACCACTGCATTTATAATCCTCAACATTGTCTATTTCTTGGTGCTTCTTACCTAGAAGAATTAATACTGTTTGAAGCCAAAGGGTAGTCACAGCAAATACTGATTTCGATTTCTCTTTTGTGCCTTCATTTTTCATTTTGGAAAGCATTCTTACTTTGCAGTATTTTTTCTACACCTGCCTAAAACTTTTGCACAGTACTGCAATTGCACTGCGCTGCTTTGCCTCTGCAGCATGGAAGGAGCTCAGTGATGCTGAAGCTGGTAGGATCGGGAGCTAGACAATGAACCACAAACTGAAAAATTGAAATCCCTCGGTTTCTGAGAATGGAGAGGACTTTTAATAAGTAAATTGCAAAGATGCTTGTTTTTACAAGCAATATTTTCCTTTATAGGAACATGGGAATTACCATTTACCCCAGGCAAAGGTGTGTGGACTTTGTTCTCACTGAGAATCACCAGGTTGCTACCACCAGAATAGTTTTCGTTAGCAATGATTGACGCATGGCTGGAATAGCCTTCACAAGTCGCGGAACCAAAGCAGCAGGAGTAGTCAGATGGTGCAACAGTGAGTGCTGGCATAAAAATGTTATCGTAGAGATCAGGGCTGGCAGCAGACAAAAGACCTAGTCAGGAGATCAAGCCAAGTTGTAACCATAATCGTAGAGATAAGGGCTGGCAGCAGACAAAAGACCTAGTCAGGAGATCAAGCCAAGTTGTAACCATAATCGTAGAGATCAGGGCTGGCAGCAGACAATAGACCTAGTCAGGAGATCAAGCCAAGTTGTAACCATAATCGTAGAGATCAGGGCTGGCAGCAGACAATAGACCTAGTCAGGAGATCAAGCCAAGTTGTAACCATAATCGTAGAGATAAGGGCTGGCAGCAGACAAAAGACCTAGTCAGGAGATCAAGCCAAGTTGTAACCATAATCGTAGAGATCAGGGCTGGCAGCAGACAATAGACCTAGTCAGGAGATCAAGCCAAGTTGTAACCATAATCGTAGAGATCAGGGCTGGCAGCAGACAATAGACCTAGTCAGGAGATCAAGCCAAGTTGTAACCATAATCATAGAGATCAGGGCTGGCAGCAGACAATAGACCTAGTCAGGAGATCAAGCCAAGTTGTAACTATAGAGGGCAGAAGCAAATGAATGTCAAAGCAGGCACTGACCAAAAGGACCTAATTTCTCAGATGTAAATCGGTCTCCGACGGCTGAGTGCCTGGGGCACTGTGGTATTGGCTGGAGTTGGGGGAATTTTGAGCTAACAAGGTCCATCAGGAGGCCAGGAACCAGCACATGCATGCAACAAGCAGGCGGAGTGGCGGGATTTAGGATGTTAATGGCATCCGGGAAAAGGACATTGGATGCCTACAAATTTGCATTGGTGGATCATTACATATATGGCACTCAATTATACTAGACACAACCTGTAGAATTAAGTGCTAAGCCGGGGGTCTTTCTATGTTCTGTTCTAAGGCCTTCAAGAGTCGTATAAACAATGGTGGTCTACGTGAGAATAAATCTTTAACCCAATTCTATAGATGTTTTTATCTTCTTTGAAAACTTTCCGAGTTGCAAGGAAAAGTCCAACGTTACTTTTTTTTTGGCCACAAGTCTTCTCAAAAATAAACGAGCGATTTCCTTGTAGCTAAATATTTAGTAACCATAGTTCGGAAGCAGACTGTGATTTGTTCATTTTATCTTAACATTAGAGATTTCCTTAGATATCTGTACTTGGTCATTAGATATGTATCCTCGACATCAGAAGAACGGCACTTTCACTTTTACAAGTTGATGCTCAGTAGATAAGGAGCAAAGCTTAAAAAAAAACCTCAGGGTGACCACAAACCCCTCTGCTCCCTCCAACACTCGCACACAATGCAAAAGCCGATTTTCACTGAGAATTCGTAATCCAATTCTGATAATTTCAGGGTATATTTAATAATTCAAGAAACTTAAAATTTGCATTCCTTTCTTATATCGAGAAGCTCCCCCAGTATCATAGTTGCCTATTTTCCCAGTGAAATGGTTTTATTTTGTCTGTCCTCAGTCACCACCAGGGGGAGCTAATGTATATAGATTTTTACAGCCTCTATTGAACTCAGTAATAACTCTGTATGCAGTGAGCTCTTGAGCTCCCCCTAGCGGTCCATCAAATAATCATTTGCTTTTATAGGTCCCATCTTTAATAAATAAATATTGTCGGATAGAGCTTGTAAATAAAAAATTTTTGTAATTTACTGGTTACTAAAATTTTCAGCCGTCCGTAAGATATTACGACTTTGTTTACAGTTCGTAGCCTTGGAGACCGACCGCCACAGCTAGACAGCAGAACAAGTGTAGTGCTTACAAGCTCTTTTCTATTGAGCTTGTATGCGCTGTTTTGAAGCTGGCCAGGGTAGGGGGAGTGCGCTGTTGCCTTCTAATCCTGGCCAACTCCAGTGCTTACAAACTAGACAGCAGCGGTGGTCGGTTTCCTAGGTAATGAGTGTTAAACAGACAAAAAAAGTGTTAATATCTCCAGAACGGCTGAAAATTTTAATAAGCAGTAAATTGCAAAAGTGCTTATTCTTACAAGCACTATGCATCTATAGAGATTTTTTTGTCATTTATCAGGACAGGAGCAATGTCTGGATTATTCCTCCTTCATTTCTTCTTGGTGTTGGAGCCTTTTCTGACTCTGACATCTCTTAATCATTCCTTATTTTTCTTTTTTCCTTGTCTTAGGTTATTGCTTCAGTCCTGGTAAGTGATTTATAGATGTCCATTAAGTGTTGTCATGGTCCCAATAAACATGTCACCCACAATCCACAGACGTTTGTGTTTTAACAGTCTTGAATAGATAACGCTACTTTTCTAACTTTAAGTCAGATTTGTAAATTTTGCGTCTTGGTCCCGTCTTTCAGGAAGTCTCAGACTCTGGATCCGATGACTCTACTTCGTTAGAAACCCGTTTTATGACCATCTTATGCACGCGTAGCTACCCGCATCTCAGGAGAGGTGAGCGCTGGACCATTGGTTTACATGTGGATGCTCTATAATGGCTGAAATAGTCATTGGTTCTCCAGAATACATCACTATAAGATGGTACCAGTTACCAAAGTTATTTGGGCCATCTCTCCATCCATGCAGAACACATACAGTACAGACCAAAAGTTTGGACACACCTTCTCATTTAAAGATTTTTCTGTATTTTCATGACTTTGAAAATTGTACATTCACACTGAAGGCATCAAAACTATGAATTAACACATGTGGAATTATATACTTAAGAAAAAAGTGTGAAACAACTGAAAATATGTCTTATATTCTAGGTTCTTCAAAGTAGCCACCTTTTGCTTTGATGACTGCTTTGCACACTCTTGGCATTCTCTTGATGAGCTTCAAGAGGTAGTCACCGGAAAAGGTTTTCACTTCACAGGTGTGCCCTGTCAGGTTTAATAAGTGGGATTTCTTGTCTTATAAATGGGGTTGGGACCATCAGTTGTGTTGTGCAGAAGTCAGGTGGATACACAGCTGATAGTCCTACTGAATAAACTGTTAGAATTTGTATTATGGCAAGAAAAGAGCAGCTAAGTAAAGAAAAACGAGTGGCCATCATTACTTTAAAAAATGAAGGTCAGTCAGTCTGAAAAATTGGGCAAACTTTGAAAGTGTCCCCAAGTGCAGTTGCAAAAACCATCAAGCGCTACAAAGAAACTGGCTGACATGAGGACCGCCCCAGGAAAGGAAGACCAAGAGTCACCTCTGCTTCTGAGGATAAGTTTATCCGAGTCACCAGCCTCAGAAATCGCAGGTTAACAGCAGCTCAGATTAGAGACCAGGTCAATGCCACACAGAGTTCTAGCAGCAGAAACATCTAGTCAACAACTGTTAAGAGGAGACTTTGTGCAGCAGGCCATCATGGTAAAATAGCCGCTAGGAAACCACTGCTAAGGACAGGCAACAAGCAGAAGAGACTTGTTTGATCTAAAGAACACAAGGAATGGACATTAGACCAGTGGAAATCTGTGCTTTGGTCTGATGAGTCCAAATTTGAGATCTTTGGTTCCAACCACCGTGTCTTTGTGCGACGCAGAAAAGGTGAATGGATGGACTCTACATGCCTGGTTCCCACCATTAAGCATGGAGGAGGAGCTGTGATGGTGTGGGGGTGCTTTGCTGGTGACACTGTTGGGGATTTATTCAAAATTAAAGGCATACTGAACCAGCATGGCTACCACAGCATCTTGCAGCGGCATGCTATTCCATCCGGTTTGCGTTTAGTTGGACCATCATTTATTTTTCAACAGGACAATGACCCCAAACACACCTCCAGGCTGTGTAAGGGCTATTTGACCAAGAAGGAGAGTGATGGGGTGCTACGCCAGATGACCTGGCCTCCACAGTCACCAGACCTGAACCCAATCGAGATGGTTTGGGGTGAGCTGGACCGCAGAGTGAAGGCAAAAGGGCCAACAAGTGCTAAGCATCTCTGGGAACTCCTTCAAGATTGTTGGAAGACCATTTCCGGTGACTACATCTTGAAGCTCATCAAGAGAATGCCAAGAGTGTGCAAAGCAGTCATCAAAGCAAAAGGTGGCTACTTTGAAGAACCTAGAATATAAGACATATTTTCAGTTGTTTCACACTTTTTTGTCAAGTATATAATTCCACATGTGTTAATTCATAGTTTTGATGCCTTCAGTGTGAATGTACAATTTTCATAGTCATGAAAATACAGAAAAATCTTTAAATGAGAAGGTGTGTCCAAACTTTTGGTCTGTACTGTACACATTCATGTCTTCCGGATTCGGAAAACAACATTTTTCAGAGTGGTTAAAAGAAGTAGCAAAAGACTGAACATGTGCACAGCAATGACATTTTTACATTACTGTGCAGTATATTCACTTTTTATGCAGTGGTTTCGCAGCGCTTTTTCAGGCAGAATCCACCTGAAAAAGACATGTCCTAAAATGGGGTTTCTGTCCCCCAACTGCAGTTTGTTCTTAAAAAACGAACAAACTGCGCTTTACTCTCCCTCCCCGGGTCCAGCAGTGAATCTCCTCCACAGCTTTTAATGTCTTTTATTGTCTACAGTGTTGATGTCATGATGTCATGTCGACAGCACTGCAGACAATCGGTGAGCTCAGAAACTCTTTCCGAAATGTCAGCACAAGCTATTCAGAGTAGCTGAGCTCTATCATTAGTGCTGCAGGCAATAACAGACACAGAAAGCAGTGACGGAGACTTCGCACTGGACCTGGGGAAAGTGATTAAAGCCATTTGTTTGTTTTTAAATCAAACTACAACAGGGGACAGAAACCCTGCTTTAGGGTATGTGCACACCACATCTTTTTCAGGAGGATTCCGCCTGAAAAAGTGATGCGAAACCACCCGAAAAGAGAATATATTGCACAGTAATGTACAGTCCTCATCGTTATTAGCACCCATGAAGTTTCAGTACATAATGTGGAATATCTCCTGAAGAAAATTAATCTAGTGAAACAATTTTTTGTATAGAGAATTTGTATTAAATGCAAAAGAGCAAATGATGAACAATAATTTAAAACAAAAAACAATAGGAGGGAAAAATAGAAAAACCTAAAGCTTGCTGTGCACTGGTATTGGCACACATTACATTCATTTAGTATGGAAACACACATTTTTACTTGCCTGTGGTAAATCACAAAACAGTGTTATAAAAAGCCACATGGTAGGCCCTGTTCCTTTATCACAATGGTGAAGACAAAGGAGCTGTCTGAGGACGTCAGAACTGCTATTATTAGCAAACACAAGACTTCCAAAGGGTATAAGACCATCTCCACAGAGCTTGGTATCCCAGTTTCAACAGTGCGCAATGTTATTAAAAAGTTTGTCAAACATGGAGCCATCAAGAACCTCCCTAGACGTGGGGGAAAGTGGAAAATTTACTAGAAATGTCTATGAAGGTTGGTGTGAATGGTGGAAAAAACACCATGACAAACATCCAAAGAACTGAAGGCCAACCTGGAACAGTCTGGGGTCATGGTTTCAACAAGTACCATACGCCGCACACTAAACCAAGTACAGCTTTACGGGCGAAGGCCAAGGAAGAAACCATTGCTGAAGACAAGAAATAAAAATGAACGACTGATCTTTGCTAAAGAGTACCTTGACAAACCACAATCCTTCTTGGAAAATGTTGTGTGGACAGATGAAAGAAAAATAGAGCTTTTTGGGAATGCAAAGCAACAGTTTGTTTACAGACGGCACAATAAAGCTTATAAGGAAAAGAACACCCTACCAACAGTTAAACATGGTGGGGGGATCCATAATGCTGTGGGATTGCTTTGCTACATCTGGTACTGGAGGCCTTGACCGGATCACAGGAATCATGAAATCAGAGAATTATCAAGAGATTTTAGAGCAAAATGTCCTACCCAGTATAAGAAAACTTGGCTTGAGTAGAATATCATGGGTACTCCAGCAAGACAGTGACCCAAAATACACATCCAAAAGTACACAGGAATGGTTGAAAAAGAAAAATGGACTGTTTTAAAAAGGCCAGCAATGAGTCCTGACTAGTGATGAGCGAGTATGTTCGGTTAACCCTTTCGACGAGTATGCTCGGGTGAGTACCGAGTATCTTCGGCGTACTCTTTGATATGTTTGAATCACTCCTGTGTGCATCATTTGCGACTGTTTGACACCTTTAATACATGTGAGGAATGTGAAAGAAACAAGCATTCCTTACATGTATTAGAGCTGTCAAACAGTCGCAAATCATGCACACGGGAGTGATTCAACCACATCACCGAGCACGCTGAAGATACTCTGTACTCGCCCGAGCATACTCGCCGAAAGGGTTAACAGAACATACTCGCTCATCATTAGTCCTGACCTCAATCCCATTGAAAATCTTTGGGGTGAGCTGAAATCTGCCATTGGGAGAAAAGAACCCTGCGAACATTCAAGAGCTTGAACAAACTGCAAAGGAAGAGAGGGAGAAAATTCCAGCTGAGAAGTACAAGAAGCTTATAGATGGCTACAAGAAACGTTTGGCTGCTGTCAGCAATGCCAAAGGGTGTGCAACCAAGTATTAATTAGGGGTGTCTTTATTGCTGCACATGCTGTTTATTCTGTTTTTTCCCTTTGAAATTGCAACAATGTTTTATTGTTGTATTAATTTGGACCACTAATTAAAAAATCCTGAGGATACAACTTTGGTACATTTTTACATTTATTTCTGAAGATATTGTACAGTCTATGAAAAAAATGAAGGGGTGCCAATAATGGAGGGCAGCACTTTAAAAACGGCATGTTCAGTCTTTTTGTTACTTCTTTAAACCGATCCAAGGCTCAGAAACTTTGATGCGGTTAAAAGTAGTTTTCATTATAATGGCAAGTATAGAGGAAAGTAGTCTGCAGCAGAGCCACTGCAAAAACAACCCCCCAAAAAACACAATGGCAAAGCTGCTTCAAGAAAAAGACCGCTGACGCTTTTGTGGAGTGCAGCTTCGCCTAGAAAAATTTGACAAAAAGCGTCGTGCACAAACCCCTAATAAGACATTGACTCTAGTGGGAAAGTGGCTACAAAGTCATCTCCAGTGTCTTCTGCTGGACCTTTCGGGCTCATTGTTGTGTTACAGGTTATTCCCACTGCAGGACTCCGGTACTCCGGTACTCCGATCCTGGATAGTGGTGGCCATTTTTGTTCCTGTTTTTTAAATCCCATACTAATGACTTCAGAAGCCACGTTGACTCCCGTGTTTCACACTTGTTTTCTGCTTTCTAGTATTCCAGGAGTTTATTAAGCAGTCGAACCATGATGTAGAACATACAATTAAAAAAGAAATGAAAGGCGACGTGAAGGACGCTTTTGTGGCTATCGGTGAGTTTATTCTCTGATGTTATGAAATAACAAAGCATTATTTTCTGAATGGTGTAAGTCACATTATTGTATGAACAAAAAAAAAAACAATTTTATAAGTTAAAACCCATCGTGTCTTTAGGAATAAAATACTTTTTATGACTTGGTTTCATTAAAAAAATTTGCACCATTTTTGCTTCTATAGCCTCTGTTGCATTGACGTTTGCCAGCTGCAGAATGAGTTAACTGAGAATCCGTCAGTGAGCTCATTCTGGCGGTACAATAGCAAGGAAAATAAGGGGTTTAATTTCTGCACGGCTATGAATAGCAATGGATATTCCAGAGAGAATCAGGATAAAGGAATGCTGTTTGTCGACGAGTTTCAAAGTACAATAAACTTCTTCCTCATGACAAAACCACCACATAAGAGAATTTGACTGACCATATTTTTTTTTAGCTCCTTTCAGCAGATTTGTTTTCCTGCACACTCAACGTTGATGTTTTCTGTGGTCAAAGTCTCAATATTTGCCCCATTGCTCCCCTCAATATTAACTGCCTCAACACACAACAACTAAGTCAGGAGACCATATAAAGATCAATGTGAAAGTGCGGCCGCTGTGTTGGGAAGGTTTGTTTCATGCCCTTCATTTTTTTTATTATTCTTCCCTTTAGTTCGTAGTGTGAAGAATAAATCGGCCTTCTTCGCAGAACGTCTCTACAAAGCAATGAAGGTAAGAAACGCATCTACTGATCCGTGTCGCAACGCGGCGGTGCTGCAAAAGTGGAACACGGCCCAATACGTAGGCCGGTTGTCTCCATCCTGCGGATTTCTAGAAGACAACACTCATCATGGTTAGACTGGGAGTCTTGGTTATATATGATCTGGAAGGCCACAAGTTTGAGACCACTCCCATATCCTCCTTCAGTTTTTTTATACGAGAGCTATCCATGTTTTTCACGGAAGGCACTTGTACCTACGATTGTCTATAAAGCTGTTCACATGTCTGATTTTTCTTTTCTTCCTTGGGCCGATCTGTCCATTTTAAAAAACTGAGACCTGTCCGGTTTTGATCCAAGCGTCTGATCAAAATCGGCAATGAAAGTCTATGGGTTAATGAAAAAATTGGACAGCACTTGAATGACATCTGAGTGGGGTCTTACTATCATGGACAGTCACATTGGAGAAGTTTTTTGTTGTTTTTTTCCATCCACATACAAGAAAAACTGATGAGGCTCTGATGAGGCTCTGATGAAGCTCTGATGAGGTTCTGATGAGGTTCTGATGAGGTTCTGATGAAGCTCTGATGAAGCTCTGATGAGGCTCTGATGAGGCTCTGATGAAGCTCTGATGAAGCTCTGATGAAGCTCTGATGAGGTTCTGATGAGGTTCTGATGAGGTTCTGATGAGGTTCTGATGAGGTTCTGATGAGGTTCTGATGAGGTTCTGATGAAGCTCTGATGAAGCTCTGATGAAGCTCTGATGAAGCTCTGATGAAGCTCTGATGAAATCTTGTACGTGGAAAAAAACGGACATCTGAATGAGGCCTTACACAGAAAGTGCACACCAGTCTCGGCTTTGGGTCATTGGAGTAATGAAAACTTTGTTTTTCAGGGAGCTGGGACAGATGAAAGGACCTTGACCCGGATCCTGATATCCAGGAGTGAAATTGACTTATTCAACATTCGCCAAGAGTTCAAAGAGGAATATGAGAAGTCTCTGCACCACTGCCTGGAGGTAAAGATATATAATTTTATATTTATTTTTTATATTTATACCCAGATAAAAGGGTGGCGGTTCAGTACCCTCTAAGGGGTGACAATAGGGAAACTTTGCATTTTATATGCCATTCTTGGGTCTAAGGGGTAACATTTCTCCTTGTGGAAAGTGACAAGCCAGGCCTGGCATGTCAGAGTGCGGAGACTTATTGGCCATGCATGCTTCTCTGGGAAATTAAATATGCAAATTGTCTCTTCAGAGAGGAAGAGGACTAGAACTCTAGCGCCACCTATTGGAAGCTTCAAGTCCTCTTCCTCTCTGAAGAGACAATTTGCATATGTTCCAGAAATGCTGTTTACCTGGACATAGAGGGTTAATCTGTCGGTAAATAGCGTTACAATGGTGTCTTACCGCCGTACTGAAAGTCAGCTACAGGGAGAAAATGAGTTAATTTCCTCCCAGAAGTCACTGGCTATCAGTCAGGTGTGCTAAGAGTGACTATACCGTGAGCAGCGGCTGTAACCATATCCTGGCACTTTGATGGACATTTTGCTCTGCAAAGATGTTCTGCAGATCCAGATGTCAAATTTTTTTTCTTTATTTTTTTTTTACAAATTTCAGAAAAAAAAAATTTTCACCACTGAGATAAAACAAAAATGTTTTATTTGCATGTTTGATATCACTTTAATCGTACTGACCTAGAGAATTGTTTTTACAGTAAAATAAACGCTATAAATAATTTATAAAAAATTGCGTAATAGCACTTTTTTTTGCTATTTCGCCACATTTGGAATTTTTTTTCCCTGTACATTACATGATAAAATGGATGGTGTCATTTAAAAGGTCAACTTGTCCCGCAAAAAATAAGACCTCACATGGCTATGTTGATGGAAAAATAAAAAAAAGTTATGGCTCTTAAAACAAAAGCGCACAATTCTTTATACCTCCAGTCACCACTAGGGGGAGCTAAGGAGCTGACTGTCTGTCATTTACACATTGAACTCTAATGAAACAGTATGCAGTGAGCTCCACCTAGTGGTGGCCACAGGCAGGTACAATTGTATATTTATGCAGGAGATACAGTAAATCTAAAAATGATATGATAAAGGTTTGCTTGCTTTTTTTTTTTTTTTTTTTTGAAAAATGCAATATAAGACATCTTTAATTTACAGCTATATAACTATGCATTATTTTGTAGAGTGAAACATCTGGAGACTACTGTAAAGCCCTGCTGGCCATCTGTGCTGGGGACGACTAGACCAGAAGCCCAGACCTTTTGTACATCCATCTGTGCGACCACGTTCTAGGTGTCCTTGTGGTAGATGGCGTCAAGGACCCGCAGAAGAAATGTGAATAGACGACTTCACCGAGCAACAGAAAAAATGCCCCAAAGAAATAAACGTATGGGATCCGGGAGGGCGATTTAGGTCGGGGTGATGGATATGGGATCACCAAATTGTAATACAAAGGTGTATGTGACACTTGGAAACAATTTCTTACAAAACCAAAGCCAATTCTAGGTCCCTCATTATATAGGAGGATCCAGCCAAGTGGAAATAAAGTGTCTCGATACACAAGCGCCTTTCACTGTCTCTTACTTGTGCGGCTGTGACAAAGTCAACAGAACATTTATGATGGGACCTAATTCCCACCAAGGTCCTCCAGTCATAACCTGATCCTCAGCAATCAGATAGAATCTGTAGGGAAATTGGGTTGCAAGTGTTTGTTTTCCTGCAGCGCCTCCACAGGTGATATAAAGTATTACACAATCCCCCATCCAAAAAATCAGTTTACTGTGTAATGTAAGGACATGTCAGGTCCACATAGAATCACTCTTGGTATTAGGTGACAAACCCTGGTCCACACCTGCTACAGGCTGTGACTAAGTTTCTAGGCTGGAAACGCGTGAGTCATTTCTTCTCATAATATCAATGACTGGTCAAAGGGTTGTCTGGAATTCGGATAGGGCTGAGCAAAAAAGGCTTGCAGGACCATAGTCTGGTGTCCACGATGGAACTCCATGGCCACCAGGCCAGGCAGTGCTAACTTCCTCCACCAGCGCTCAAAAGCCGGACGCCTCTTGATTACTATAGTCCCTCAAGTAGCATAAAGCATAGAAACATGACTTTGAGGGAGGCTACTAATCAAGAGGAACATAAGATGCGTGACATCGGTCCGTATGCCATGGGGTTAATGACTATGATGCCACACCAGGGTTCAACAAATGTTTTTGCTCAACTCTGAGTTAAAAAAGGGGCCCCTTGTAGCCATTTTCTCCTCTTCTTTTTTAGCAAGAGGAGAAAGGAGCATCTTTGTACAATACATAAATGTGCCAGGTCCTCCAAACAGCTCATTGATTTCAATGAGAAATATGTAATGCTTCATATTTCCTGCGGGGGTGCTGTAGGGAAACTGAACACTTACTGCCAGGTTCCTATAGCTGATTACTATGGGTTACAGCTAGGTGACACTAAGATTAGCCTGTTCTTATGGGGACACTTTAAGATCTGTAGAGTTTGAAGAAAATACAGCTCAGAAGTAGAGCTCTTTAAAAGGGTTCACATGAGACTTTTTATCTGGGACTAAAGACCACCAGTGTGTATTGCTCTGGAAAGTGGTAGCTGCAGAAGGGGGATGTAGTTTTATATGACGCCTACAGAAATATTTGTAGAAACCATGTAATAGTAGAAGTCCTGCTAAAGACCACAACCTACATTTATTTATTTTGCTCACTTACAGTGGGGAAAAAAAGTATTTTGTCAGCCACCAATTGTGTAAGTTCTCCCACCTAAAAAGATGAGCGAGGCTTGTAATTGACATCATAGGTCGACCTCAACTATGAGAGACAAAATGAGAAAACAAATCCTGAAAATCACATTGATTTGGAAAGAAATTTTTTTTCAAATTTTGGTGGAAAATAAGTATTTGATTAATTACAAAAGTTCATCTCAATACTTTGTTATATATCCTTTGTTGGCAATGACAGAGGTCAAACGTTTTCTGCAAGTCTTCACAAGGTTGGCACACTGGTACGTTGGCCCATTCCTCCAGGCAGATCTCCTCTAGGGCAGTGATGTTTTGGGGTTTTCACTGGGTAACACGGACTTTCAACTCCCTCCAAAGGTTTTCTATAGGGTTTAGATCTGGAGACTGGCTAGGCCACTCCAGGACCTTGAAATATTTCTTACGAAGCCACTCCTTCATTGCCCTGGTGGTGTGCTTGGGATCATTCTCATGCTGAAAGACCCAGCCACGTTTCATCTTCAATGCCCTTGCTGATGGAAGGAGGTTTGCACTCAAAATCTCACGATACATGGCCCCATTCATTCTTTCATATACACGGATCAGTCGTCCTGGTCCACTGACGGAGAAACAGCCCCAAAGCATTATGTTGCCACCCCCATGCTTCACAGTAGGTATGGTGTTCTTTGGATGCAACTCAGAATTCTTTCTCCTCAAAACATGCCGAGTTGTGTTCCTACCAAACAGTTCTACTTTGGTTTCATCTGACCATATGTCATTCTTCCAATACTCTTCTGGATCATCCAAATGCTCTCTAGCAAACTTCAGACAGGTCCGGACATGTAATGGCTTAAGCAGGGGGACACGTCTGGCACTGCAGGATCTGAGACCCTGGCGGCGTGGTGTGTTACTGATGGTAGCCTGTGTAACTTTGGTCCCAGCTCTCTGCAGGTCATTCACTAGGTCCCCCCGTGTGGTTCTGTGATTTTTTCTCACCGTTCTTGATCATTTTGACCCCATGGGGTGAGATCTTGTGTGGAGCCCCACATCGAGGGAGATTATCAGTGGTCTTGTATGTCTTCCATTTTCTAATTATTGCTCCCACAATTGATTTCTTCACACCAAGCAGCTTGCCTATTGCAGATTCAGTCTTCCCAGCCTGGTGCAGGGCTACAATTTTGTTTCTGGTGTCCTTCGACAGCTCTTTGGTCTTCACCATAGTGGAGTTTGGAGTGTGACTGTTTGAGGTTGCGGACAGGTGTCTTTTATACTGATAACAAGTTCGAACAGGCGCCAGTACTACAGGTAATGAGTGGAGGACAAAGGAGCCTCTTAAAGAAGAAGTTACAGATCTGTGAGAGCCAGAAATCTTGCTTGTTTGTAATTGACCAAATACTTATTTTCCACCAATATATGAAAAAAAATTATTTCCAAATCAGACAATGTGATTTTCAGGATTTGTTTTCTCATTTTGTCTCTCATAATTGAGGTCTACCTATGATGTCAATTACAAGCCTGTCTCATCTTTTTAAGTGGGAGGACTTGCACAATTGGTGGCTGACTAAATACTTTTTTTTCCCCACTGTATATAGCGCCATTAATTCCACAGCGCTTTACAGACATTATGGGTATGATGTCCATATGCTTCATGAGAGGAGCCCTTTTAGAGGGTTTCCGTGTATTTCAAAAGTGAAAGTTTTACTATTTCTAATATTTTTAAAGGGGTTATCCAAAATTAGGAAACAGGGTCTACTTTTTTTTTACCCCCCAAAACAGTGCAACTTTTGTCCATAGTTAGTTGATCCCCATTTGCCTAAATGAGGCTGAACTGCAATACCAAACACAGCCCAGGAATGAGAGTGGCGCTATTCATAAAAAAAAATTCAACTTTTTTTTTAATCCTTTAATGGTATTTGGAACATACTGTAGACATTAAGAACAAAAATATATTTATTTATGTAATAATGAAACCTTTTTGTGCATTACCTAAATTCTCACATATTGTTTACAAGTTACTGAATAAGGAAGGCAGGTATTTTTCTTTAAAAAAATGTAAAAAAATGTTTAGGTTTTTTTTTTTTTTGCCTAGAAGTCATCATTGTCTATGTTGATAACTTCCAGCTTCACTAATTTTTCACAAATTTTTTTTGACACCAAGTCAACTCAGGTCATGGGAGTGTCACATGAAATACTATCTGTGGGCACAGGGACATCACATGTCCCAGCTCTTGCCACAGGCCAGTCTACCCACGGGCAAACCTCCAAAAAGTACAATGAGATGCTGGAACATTGAGCCGAAAACATGATCAAATCCAACAAGTATGCGCAATATAAGGTCATACAAATGCAAAACCTGGACGATAAATAAACAAGACAGAAGAAGAATCAACGCCTTCGAATTGCGGTGCTGGAGAAGGATGTTATCAATACCATGGATGGAAAGAAGAACAACAAACCGATTTTGGAACAAATGAAGCCAGATATGTCACTTGAAGCAAGGATCACCAAGCTACGACTGGCCTACTTTGGACACATTATACGAAGAGAGTAATCACTGGAGAAGGACCTCATGGTCGGAAGGAAAAAGGCGAAGAGGAAGACCAGCAACCCAATGGCTTAATACTATCAAGATAACAGTGGAGAAGACCCCGGAGGACCTCTCTAGGCTTGCACAAGATTGATCTTCCTACAGATCGTTCATCCCTTAAGTCACTATGGCTCGACACCAAGCCGAAGACCATTTAATAAAAGAAACTAGAGAAGAGAAGGTGTAACAAGTAATCATGGAGTATTATATTCTGTAGGCAAAGAAAAACCTTTTAAAGTAGTTGCCAACAATTGCCAGCTCCAAGTATGGCTATTAGGTTGCAATTCCAGTGATTTAGTCTATCTCCAGTAATCTACAACATTAAACTTAAGATGTCATGTCTTCAAAGAAAGTCATTCAGACCGCTCTTGATTTCTTTCAACCATTCCAATTTTGTAGTTACAAAATATTAATGCTCTAACAGTAAAGAATAATTTCCTATGCTAATGATAAAACCTTCCTTTCTTTATACATAGTTACAGATCAAAGTATAATAAAAAAGATAATTAGAAAGAACTGTACTGACCCTTTTTGGACGTAGTTTTTCAATCAACCTTGAAGAGGACTCGTCAGCCCTATTTTAGAAAATATTTTTATTCCTTATGATGTAGAAATCCTGGGGCATCTTTTCTTATAACTTTGTTGCGCCATTCCTTCTAGGAATGTATGAATAAATTGAGAACTAGGAATTACCAGTTGGGGCATGTCCCTACAGTGGGGAAAAAAAGTATTTAGTCGGACACCAATTGTGCAAGTTCTCCCACTTAAAAAGATGAGAGAGGCCTGTAATTGACATCATAGGTAGACCTCAACTATGAGAGACAAAATGAGAAAACTAATCCTGAAAATCACATTGTCTGATTTGGAAAGAATTTTTTTTCACATTTTGGTGGAAAATAAGTATTTGGTCATTTACAAACAAGCAAGATTTCTGGCTCTCACAGACCTGTAACTTTTTCTTTAAGAGGCTTCTCTGTGCTCCACTCATTACCTGTAGTACTGGCACATGTTTGAGATTGTTATCAGTATAAAAGACACCTGTCCGCAACCTCAAACAGTCACACTCCAAACTCCACTATGGTGAAGACCAAAGAGCTGTCGAAGGACACCAGAAACAAAATTGTAGCCCTGCACCAGACTCGGAAGACTGAATTCTGCAATAGGCAAGCTGCTTGGTGTGAATAAATCAACTGTGGGAGTGTGGCACCCCTGGGGGTCTGGTTGCCACAGTGGTAGAAATACCATGTCTGAGAGCGAGCATGGGTTTTCCTGGTCAGGAGCATTATTGCATGCCACACCTCCTGCCTCAGTCCAGGGAGGGGAGGAATCTTTATAAACTGGATCTGGGGCGGGGTTAGGGAGTCCAGTCTAGTCTAGTTCCAGAGAAAGGGACAGAGCAGCAGCAAGGAGCTCTGTAGGAGCCAGGAGCTGAAGACCAGGGACTGGAGCAGCAGAGCTTGTCCTGGCAGAAAGACGCAGAGAACCAGACACCGGAGTCCGAAGCTGTGAGGATATTTACATCCAGCAGCAGAAACCACCTGGCAGGGGATTTCAGGTCCTCTGGCCATAGAAAGCCCGGAGGCTCAGTCACACGCAAGAGACCGGCACCGCCATCGAGGAGCGGAAGGAACCAAAGGCCCAAAGTCACCAGCCATACGGGTGAGCACCACATGGTACACTCAGGGACGTGGGCTACTACACGACTACAGCAGGGTAGCCAGGAAGAGTGCAGTCAGACGGGAAGGCCTATACCTCCACCTGGCCAGGGGGACTCTTGTTTGCTCACAGACTGACCAGGCCTCTAATGTTAGCCAGTACTGCCGGCAGGGCCTTCTTCATTACCAACAGTAAAGACCCTGAACTGCACTGCACGGACTCTGAGTCATTTCCCGTGGGGAGTTATACTACCCTCTGCTGTGCACACAACATCAGCCTCAGCGGTCTGCCCCGCAGCGGCGGTTCTCAGTGACCGCAATCCACGGGTGGCGTAGTCGGACATTTAAACATTGCAAAGCCAAATAAACAGGTCCGCCACTGGTTTGACCACCCTACAACCCCCAGCATTACACAGAGAGCCGGCTCCGGGTTTTCCCCCACACACGGCCCAGGGGGCGCATCAGGAGCAATAATTAGAAAATGGAAAACCACTGATAATCTCCCTCAATCTGGGGCTCCACACAAGATCTCACCCCATGGGGTCAAAATGATCTCAAGAACGGTGAGCAAAAATCCCAGAACCACACGGGGGGGACCTAGTGAATGATCTGCAGAGAGCTGGGACGTACAGTACAGACCAAAAGTTTGGACACACCTTCACATTTAAAGATTTTTCTGTATTTTCATGACTTTGAAAATTGTACCTTCACACTGAAGGCATCAAAACTATGAATTAACACATGTGGAATTATATACTTAACAAAAAAGTGTGAAACAACTGAAAATATGTCTTATATTCTAGGTTCTTCCAAGTTGCCACCTTTTGCTTTGATGACTGCTTTGCACACTCTTGGCATTCTCTTGATGAGCTTCAAGAGGTAGTCACCGGAAATGGTTTTCACTTCACAGGTGTGCCCTGTCAGGTTTAATAAGTGGGATTTCTTGCCTTATAAATGGGGTTGGGACCATCAGTTGTGTTGTGCAGAAGTCAGGTGGATGCACTGCTGATAGTCCTACTGAATAGACTGTTAGCTGCTTTTTTCTTGCCATAATACAAATTCTAAGTAAAGAAAAATGAGTGGCCATCATTACTTTAAGAAATGAAGGTCAGTCAATCCGAAAAATTGGGAAAACTTTGAAAGTGTCCCCAAGTGCAGTTGCAAAAACCATCAAGCGCTACAAAGAAACTGGCTCACATGAGGACCGCCCCAGGAAAGGAAGACCAAGAGTCACCTCTGGTTCTGAGATAAGTTTATCCGAGTCACCAGCCTCAGAAATCGCAGGTTAACAGCAGCTCAGATTAGAGACCAGGTCAATGCCACACAGAGTTCTAGCAGCAGACACATCTCTACAACAACTGTTAAGAGGAGACTTTGTGCAGCAGGCCTTCATGGTAAAATAGCTGCTAGGAAACCACTGCTAAGAACAGGCAACAAGCAGAAGAGACTTGTTTGGGCTAAAGAACACAAGGAATGGACATTAGACCAGTGGAAATCTGTGCTTTGGTCTGATGAGTCCAAATTTGAGATCTTTGGTTCCAACCACTGTGTCTTTGTGCGACGCAGAAAAGGTGAACGGATGGACTCTACATGCCTGGTTCCCACCGTGAAGCATGGAGGAGGAGGTGTGATGGTGTGGGGGTGCTTTGCTGGTGACACTGTTGGGGATTTATTCAAAATTGAAGGCACACTGAACCAGCATGGCTACCACAGCATCTTGCAGCGGCACGCTATTCCATCCGGTTTGCGTTTAGTTGGACCATCATTTATTTTTCAACAGGACAATGACCCCAAACACACCTCCAGGCTGTGTAAGGGCTATTTGACCAAGAAGGAGAGTGATGGGGTGCTACGCCAGATGACCTGGCCTCCACAGTCACCAGACCTGAACCCAATCGAGATGGTTTGGGGTGAGATGGACCGCAGAGTGAAGGCAAAAGGGCCAACAAGTGCAAAGCAACTCTGGGAACTCCTTCAAGACTGTTGGAAGACCATTTCCGGCGACTACATCTTGAAGCTCATTCAGTTGTTTCACACTTTTTTGTTAAGTATATAATTCCACATGTGGTAATTCATAGTTTTGATGCCTTCAGTGTGAATGTACAATTTTCATAGTCAAGAAAATACAGAAAAATCTTTAAATGAGAACGTGTGTCCAAACTTTTGGTCTGTACTGTACGTTACACAGGCTACCATCAGTAACACATTATGCTGCCAGGAACTCAGATCCTGCAGTGCCAGACGTGTCCCCTTGCTTAAGCCATTACATGTCCGGGCCCATCTGAAGTTTGCTAGAGAGCATTTGGATGATCCAGAAGAGTATTGGGAGAATGTCTTATGGTCAGATGAAACCAAAGTAGAACTGTTTGGTAGAAACACAACTCTGCGTGTTTGGAGGAGAAAGAATTCTGAGTTGCATCCAAAGAACACCATGCCTACTGTGAAGCATGGGGGTGGCAACATCATGCTTTGGGGCTGTTTCTCTGCCAAGGGACCAGGACGACTGATCCGTGTAGTTGAGGTCTACCTATGATGTCAATTACAGGCCTCTCTCATCTTTTTAAGTGGGAGAACTTGCACAATTGGTGGCTGACTAAATACTTTTTCCCCACTGTACATATTCCCTGTCCAATTAGTGCTTCAATGCCAAATTGTATAGGGACATGTCACACAAGGTGTGGGAAAAACTAAGTGCAACACGAAGGGAAGAGGGGCAGGAAGCCCAAACACTAGGTTCCACACCTATCGCTGAGCAGGACCCTAAACCCTGGATGGCCTTAGATAGGGAGGGGGAGGGGTGAGCACTGATCAGGCCCCACTACAAACTAAAGACAAGGTAGACAAACAAAGGGGATTAACTTAGCTTGAGCAGAAACCAGAGGAGTAACGCCAACTATCCTCCAAGGGTGCCAGAGAAGACGCTAGCCAACTGCTAGTGCTCCAAGCCTATACATACAAGTATCACCGGTGATTGGAGCAAACTGAGGGTTTTTAACTCCCATGCAAGTGTGTGCCAATCAGCAGCAGGAGGGAGGTTGCCATAGGGTCTTAAAGGAAGAAGGATTAAGAAGGTGTCTGCAATGCCAAGCGCAGTGACCTTCTAAAACTAGATCCAGAGCGACTGTCAGTCACACCTGACACACCCGTGACACATGCATCTTTGCAAAACCACTGAGATGTCAATTTATTAATCTATATATATAATCGTCTTATCCCGACTGTCTGTCTTTCTGTCTGTCTGTCTGTCCTGGAAATCCCACGTCGCTCATTGGTCCGGCAGTGGCCAATCAGCGCCGCGGGATTTCTCAAAAAAGATGGCGGCCGTTAGCGGCTCATCTGCGGGACGGAGATGCAGCCGGGACATGACCGGCGCGAGGCGCTCATCTCCCGGCCAGTAGCAGCAGAAGGACCTCGACCGCCGGAGCCATCTGCGGGACGGAGATGCAGCCGGGACATGACCGGCGCGAGGCACTCATCTCCCGGCCGGTAGCAGCAGAAGGTCCTCGACCGCCGGCGCCATCTGCGGGACGGAGATGCAGCCGGGACATGACCGGCGCGAGGCGCTCATCTCCCGGCCGGTAGCAGCAGAACGACCTCGACCGCCAGTGCCATCTGCAGGACGGAGATGCAGCCGGGACATGGCCGGCGCGAGGCGCTCATCTCCCGGCCGGTAGCAGCAGAAGGACCTCGACCGCCGGAGCCATTTGCGGGACGGAGATGCAGCCGGGACATGACCGGCTCGAGGCGCTCATCTCCCGCCCGGTAGCAGCAGAAGGACCTCGACCGCGGAGCCATCTGCGGGACGGAGATGCAGCCGGGAGATGACCGGCGCGAGGCACTCATCTCCCGGCCGGTAGCAGCAGAAGGACCTCGACCGACGGAGCCATCTGCAGGATGGAGATGCAGCCGGGACATGACCGGCGCGAGGCGCTCATCTCCCGGACGGTAGCAGCAGAAGGACCTCGACCGCCGGAGCCATCTGCGGGACGGAGATGCAGCCGGGACATGACCGGCGCGAGGCGCTCATCTCCCGGCTTCTCGCAGCGGAAGTAGTCGCACAGGCAGCGGCGCTGACCTCCATGCAGCTAGGGTGTCAAGGGAGGACCGGGGAGCGGCGCTGTGGGTCGGGATACTTCTGCTGCGAGCGGCCCGCTCCCCTCCCAGCTTCTCACAGCGGAAGTAGCCGCACAGGCAGCGGCACTCCCCGGTCCTCACCAATACCATTACGCTCCCCGGTCCTCACCAATACGATTCGATGATTGTTTGCGGTCTCCGGCCGTGACCAATCACTGATCTTGGCGCAAAAGTTAAACACAGCTGTGCTGATTGGTCGCGGACGCTGCCCGCGACCAATCACCGATTTGGGCGCCACATTTAAATAGCGGCCGCGACCAATCACCGATCTTGGCGCTACATTTAAACACTGCTGTGCTGATTGGTGGCGGACGCTGCCCGCGACCAATCACCGATTTGGGCGCCACATTTAAATAGCGGACGCGACCAATCACCGATCTTGCAGACACATTTAAACACTGCTGTGCTGATTGGTCGTGGACGCTGCCCGCAACCAACCAGCGTTCTTGGCGCCACATTTAAACACTGCTGTGCTGATTGGTCACGGACTCTGCCCGCGACCAATCAGCGATTTAGGACACAAATGTCCGGTCCTTAGTAACACCATGCGGCTACTGTCGGGAGATCAGCGGCTAGGGTGTCAAGGGAGGACCGGGAAGCGGCTCATCTCCCGGCTTCTCGCAGCAGAAGTAGCCGCACAGGCAGCCGCTCCCCGGTCCTCACTAATACAATTTGCTGATTGGTCACACCCTCCTGCCGCAACCAATCAGAGATTTTAACACTAAATTAAAACACGCTGTCCGCTCCTTAGTAACACTTCAATGATTGGTCGCGGACGCCGCCCGCGAGCAATCACAGATTTTCGAGCCAAATTTAAACACGCTCTCCGCCCAATTACCGCAGGATTTCAAATAGGTACGCCACCTTCGGGAGATAGCAGGGCTAACTCCGCCCATGTGGTCATGTGACTCACAAACTGCTCATAACGTACTGAGCAGGTTTTCTCAGTCACACTGTGCGAGGGACTTCAGTCAGACTGTGAGAGGGACTTCTGTCACACTGTGCGAGGGACTTCAGTCACACTGTGCGAGGGACTTCAGTCAGGTTTACTGAACACGTTCTGCCAGTGACAGCGCGCTGAAGAGATACTTCTTTACGCTTCCTGTTTTATAATGGGTCGTAAGCGAAAATACGCCACGGAGGAAGACAGAAAAGCAGCAGAAGCAGCAAGAAAACGACAATGTCGAGAGCAACAGACACCACCACATACTGCCGCCAGATAAGCCCAGGATGCAGAATCTCACAGACAATGTTGGAAACGGGAGACACCGCAACACACTGTCGCCAGACAAGCCAAGGATACGGAAGCTCACCAAAAACGCAGGGAACAGGAGACACCGCAACACACTGCCGCCAGACAAGCCCAGGATACGGAATCTCACCAAAAAAAGCAGAGAAGAGGAGACACCGCAACACACTGCCGTCAGACAAGCCCAGGATGCGGAATCTAAAAAAAACCGCCGGGAACAGGAGACACCGAAACACACTGCTGCCAGACAAGCTCAAGATGCGGAATCTCACCAAAATCGCCGGGAACAGGAGACACCGCAACACACTGCTGCCAGACAAGCCCAGGATGCGGAAGCTCAACAAAAACGCCGGGAACAGGAGACACCGCAACACACTGCCGCCAGACAAGCCCAGGATGCGGAAGCTCACCGAAAACGCCAGAAACAGGAGACACCGCAACACACTGCCGCCAGACAAGCCCAGGATGCAGAATCTCACCAAAAACGCTGGAAAAAGGAGACACCGCAACACACTGCCGCCAGACAAGCCAAGGATGCGGAATATCGCCAAAAATGCTGGGAACAGGAGACACCGCAACACACTGCTGCCAGACAAGCCCAGGATGCAGAATCTCACCAAAAACGCCGGGAACAGGAGACACCACAACACACTGCCGGCAGACAAGCCCAGGATGCGGAAGCTCACAGAAAACGTCGGAAGTAGGAGACACCACGACACACTGCCACCAGAAAAGCCCAGGATGCGGAAGCTCACAGAAAACTTCGGGACCAGGAGACACCACAACACACTGCCGGCAGACAAGCCCAGGATGCGGAATCTCATAGAAAACGTCAGGAAGAGGAGACACCACAACACACTGTCGCCAGACAAGCCCAAGATGCGGAATCTCACAGACAACGTCGGGAACAAGAGACACCACAACACACTGGCGCCAGGCAAGCCCAGGATGCGGAATCTCACAGACAACGTCGGAAACAGGAGACACCTCAACACACTGCCGCCAGACAAGCCAAGGATGCGGAATCTCACAGACAACGTCGGGAACGGGAAAAACCACAACACACTGCGGCTAGGCAGGAACACGATGCGGAATCCCATAGACAATGTCGGCTGAATGAATCTCCAGAATCCAGGACAAACCGAGAATAACACGATCGCAAAATTTATCAAAAACGAATGCTCTACCAACTAAGGCAAACCCAGCAGAACATTCAACAACTTGCACATTACGTAACAGACAATGAAACTATAATTATTCAACACTACTGTGGGAAGATGAATGTAGTTTGTTCTAAATGCGACTCTCTGAATTTCATCGAGGAAAAACCATCTGACAATCAGTTTACTCAATGCTGCCAAAAAGGAAAAGTGATGCTACCAAGATGTCACTATTCAGATCTGTTTGAGCAGTTGATGAAAGGAACGCATGAACACAGTAGAAATTTTATGGAAAATATCAGAAGTATCAACAGTTCTCATGCGTTTGCTTCATTTGGTGCCAACATTGCACCGCCCCCTGGATTCGGACCGTATTGTTTTAAAATTCATGGCCAGATCTACCACCGCACTGGAACACATCACCCAGAACTAGGACAACCACCAACATTTGCCCAATTATACATCTTTGATCCAAATGAGGCTACAGAACAGAGGATGAGCCTAAAAGAAAATGAAAAGTGTAATGCAGAACTGATGAACCTAATTGCCGTACATTTACAAACAATCAGCCCATTTGCTGCCGCATATCGCATGCTAAAAGACGTCGAAGCTGAGGAGGAACAGAGAGCTATACGAAATGGAACGGAAATGCCTTCTATTATCATGGCCATTAAACAAGAACGTCAACAAGATCCCCGATGTTACAACAAACCACGTTTAAGTGAGGTCGCAGTTGTTTTTCAAAACGATTAAGGAGAGCCTCCTTTTCAAAGAGATAAATTAGTCTATCTTAAGCCAGACAAAAACAACCCTTTCGTTCCAAAAACACAACGAATTAGCATTTTGCACAGCAACCTTGATGCTCTTCTGTATCAGCTATTCTTTCCAAGCGGTGATCAAGGGTGGCATGAAAACCTACACCACCAAGGAACTTCAAGAAGAATTACACAACTACAGTACTACAGTTTTCTTCTGTCTGTCCGAAATTACTTCAATCCTATTTTAAACGGTGGGAAACTGACACAACAGTACTTAGTCGACACATACATTAAAATTGAAGCTAATCGGCTCAATTTCATACGAATGAACCAAAAACAACTTAAAGTTGAAGACTACTGCGTTCTTCAATAACATTTGCAAAAACAATCCATTCAAAAAGGAATTCCAATTGGAAAAACAGCAATTCTCCCGTCATCCTTTGAAGGTAGCCCCCGCAACACGCAACAGCGTTATCAAGATGCAATGGCAATAGTAACAAAGTATGGAAGACCTGACATTTTTTTAACAATGACCTGTAATCCTAAATGGCCGGAAATTACCGAAAATCTACAACCCTGGCAGCAAGTTGAACACAAGCCGGACTTAGTTGCATGCGTATTTCGACTAAAGCTCAGCAGCCTTTTTAAAGACATCAAAAATGGGCTTTTTGGAACAGTCGTAGCAATGGTACACGTCATAGAGTTTCAGAAACGAGGTCTCCCACATGCGCATATACTAATTATTTTAGACGCGGATTCCAAGTTTCGCACGGAGGACGAAATTGACAACATAGTGTGTGCTGAAATTCCTAACCAAGAAAAGTATCCAGAATTGTATAATATTGTAATCTGTAATATGGTTCATGGCCCATGCGGTGTAGCAAATCCAAAAAGTCCATGCATGGAAAACGGAAAGTGTACAAAAGGGTTTCCAAAGCAGTTGAAACAGCACACTGTTAAAGATTTGGACGGCTAGCCATCCTACCGGAGACAACTGATTGATAACTTTGTAAACAACAAAAAGATTATAAATAACTCATGGATAGTTCCATACAACCCGTACTTATTAAAACGCTACAACTATCACATCAACGTTGAAATCTGCGCTTCAATAAAAAGTGTTAAATATCTTTTCAAGTACATCTACAAGGGGCATGACAAAGCTAACGTCGAAATACAACAAAAAACAGTCAATCACGATGAATCATCACGGTTTCTTGACTCAAGATATGTCAGTGCTCCAGAAGCTGCTTGGAGAATATTTGCATTTCCAATGCATTCACAGTCCCATGCCATTATACGTTTAGCTATTCATTTACCAAATCAACAGCTGCTTTATTTCTTTGAAAATGCTCAAGTCGAAGATGTCTCAAAAAATTTAAGCACAACGTCAACATTAATGGAATGGTTTTTGCTGAACCAACGTGACGAAAACGCAAGGCAGTATTTGTATCGAGAGATTCCAGAGCATTACGTTTGGAATAAAACTTGGAAGCCAAGACAACGAGGACTTAGCAGAATAATTGGACGCATGTATACTGTTAGTGTCAAGGATCAACAAAGATATTGCCTTCGGCTGTTACTACTGCATGTCAAAAGAGCTAGAAGTTACGAAGATTTGAAAACAGTTAATGGAGTATTGCACGATACATTTAAAGCTGCAGCTTTGGCTTTAGGACTTCTATTGGATGATACTATGTGGACACTTACTTTAGAAGACGCAGTTACCCTACATATGCCTAAGAAACTTCGTGAATTGTTTGCCTACATTTGTGTCTTTGGACCGCCTACAAATCCGGCTCAACTTTGGACAAATTTCAAAGAACATATAATTGAAGATTACTGCTTACGTCTTCACAACAAAAGTGGAAATTGTCAAAATTGCGAATCTTATGCCATGCAAGATGTCCAAAATGTCCTACTACTGCATGGAAAAACGTTTTCAGACTTTAATTTGCCACAGCCTGCAAGTCAAGTTGCACAAATTCAAGAGTATGACGAAGCTTATGAATTATTGTTGGCAACAGAGAAGAAAAACTCCTTAAATCAACAACAACGGATTGCATATGAAACTATTGTGAGCGCTGTAGAAAACCAAGCCGATCCAACGCCAAAATGTTTCTTTATTGACGGTCCTGGAGGCAGCGGTAAAACATACCTCTATGAAGTTTTAATGCATCACGTTAGAGGGTTAGGAAAAGTCGTATTGCCATCGGCTACAACAGGTATTGCAGCAAACCTTTTACGAGGAGGTCGCACTATGCATTCACTCTTTGGGATACCAGTTCCGGTCAATGAAATCTCCGTTTCCAGAATCAAACAAGACACATTTGCAGGAAAACAGTTAAACAGTGCAAATCTTTTGATACTTGATGAGTGCACCATGGCGCCCAAATATGCTTTGAGCTTAATTGACAGACTTTTGTGTGAACTTATGACTACAAATATTGCTGAAAAAAATGAAATTCCTTTTGGAGGTAAAGTTTTTGTCCTTGGCGGAGATTTTAGGCAATGCCTTCCAGTTGTAACAAATGGAACAAGAACAAATATTATCGAGTCCACCTTAAAAATGTCAGACCTTTGGAAAGAGTTTAAGAAACTACAACTAATTAACAACATGCGATCTTCTGACCCAGAGTACAGCAACTGGCTTCTTAAACTTGGTAATGGTGAACTTAGCAATGAATATAACCTTGGAGAAGAAATTATTGAAATACCAGAAGACATGTTGTGCACTGACTGCATCGTAAGTGATGTTTTTGGACAACGCGTTGAAATAGGTGTGAACGACCAAAGCAGTGTTGAGAGGGCCTCTTCCTAT
This sequence comes from Phyllobates terribilis, assembly GCF_046119375.1. NCBI lineage: Eukaryota > Metazoa > Chordata > Amphibia > Anura > Dendrobatidae > Phyllobates > Phyllobates terribilis. Next base: position 133,947,658 of record NW_027362770.1, on the reverse strand, counting down.
GCAATTCTCTATCCCAAGAACGATGACGTAGCTCTGCTAAATTCGCGTGTGATGGATAGAATGCCTGGAGAGTATAAATTATACAAAAGTGATGATGAAGATGAACGAGAGCATTATCCAGTTGAATTTTTAAATAGTGTTACGCCATCAGGAATGCCATCCCACAGACTACAACTTAAAGTTGGAGCAATCGTAATGTTGCTGCGGAATCTAAATACAAGAAATGGTCTATGTAATGGAACTCGCCTTATTGTTACTGGACTCCATTCCCACATAATTCAAGCAACAGTGATCACTGGATCTGTAAAAGGAGACAAAGTATTCATTCCACGCATTGATTTATGTCCTTCAGACACCGGTCTTCCATTTAGGCTTCGACGTCGACAGTTTCCAGTAAAACCAGCATTTGCCATGACAATAAACAAGTCACAAGGTCAAACTCTACACCGTGTTGGCATATATTTACCGGAGCCCATGTTTGGTCATGGACAACTCTATGTTGCATTTTCAAGAGTTAAAATGAGATCCAATGTCAAGGTGCAAGTTTTGGATACCCATTTACAAGGAAAGTTGTTTACAGATAGTCCAAAAGTATTCACCAAAAATGTTGTGTACAAAAATATTTTAGGTTGATATTGTTAAGAAATATATTCTCGGGTCGTACTTTTTTTGTCCGATGATTTATTGTAAAATATAGTTAGATATTCATGGAATAGTTTATATATTTCGATCATCTGTTTAATAATTTTGTTCAGTTGTATTAAGTTCTATAACCAATAATAGTTAGTAAAGTATTATTTTGTGTATTCATTGTATTATTGTTAAATCTTCATAGCGACATCTGCAGCATGTGCTACTAAAGTGAATGCAGATTTGTGCCTCTCCACGCACTTAGTCCCGGCGTGGAAAGCAGCGAATCTACAGACAGCAGCTAATCACAGCAGTATCTGAGAGCGCGTGCTGTGCCTCCCATCCTGCGAGGAGCTGCTGAAAACAGGACAGACAGCGCTGGAGCAGAGAAAAGGAAACAAGGGGAGGATTAGGGTTTAGTTTTTGAACTGTGCTGTAGAGATGGGGGAATGTGAAAGTCATACCAAACCAGGATAAGCAGGCCATACAAGCTAAGATGAGGAAGGCGTACAATCCAAAATAAGTCAGCCATACAAACCAGGATTAGAGGAATGACGCAGCCATAGAAACCACATTGACAGACCGCGCGGTGGATCCTGGATGTGACACGATGGAGGATAACCCCACCCACAGCCCGTCATTCACTGTGGTGCGCGGAACAGCAGACCCCTGGCTGCAGACGCAAATAGTCGTGATGTAAACGGAAGCAAGATCCGGCTGCAGGCGGGAGAATTACGTGCTGGCTGTGCGTCATCTGCGATGTTGTCACAAGCAGGATTGACAACATGACGTAATGACAAAATTCATTAGGGGCACCGAGGGGATACATTGTGAAGTTAATTAAAAGTACTGCATAACCCATTTAAACACTGCTTCGCTGCTTAGTGGCGCCCGGTCAGCCGCATGCATATTCTAGATTACCCGATGCATTAGAATCGGGCCACCGTCTAGTACATTTTATAAGAGGAACAATAAAGGAAAAGCACAACAGAGTTCTAAAAAGAAAACATGCTCCAGAATTGTATTTAGGGGCGGAAAACAATTATTTAGTAAAACAGTCTTGTTGGGATTGGCGACAGGCGTCTGGCGACTGTCTAGGGGTCAGATGACTGTGACGTTTAATTGCGTGGTAGAAACATGACTGAAGCCCCCTGTACACATTACACAAACATTGGCTAACCCAGCCATATTGGCAGCTTGGCCAACAGTCTGTGTTTGAGATCCTCCTTGCTCGTCCTCTGATTGTCGGAGCTGGCATATCCGATTTCAGGTTGCAAATCCTTTTGTTCTTGTGGGGACGACCCACCGCCACAGAGATCTAATAGCTTCTCTGAGACCACAGGAGCGCTCAGCAGACCGAGCGCTCCTCTGTATCGGAGAGTCGGCAGGATAGCTGACAGCCAAACGGTTTGCATACGGGGCTTCTAAGTCAACTGAGTGGTCTGAAAAGTGAAAGGATCATTGCCCAAGATCGTGGCAGCGGGCACTGAGTTTTCGTACCGTAAGGCGCAAATGAAGAATGATTATTCAACTTTATTTTGTTTGCGCTGTGCATTGTTCACATTTTGTGTTTTTGCAGCGCTTTTTCAGGCGGTATACACCTGAAAAAGACATTGGGTCTGATACTGTACATCAAAGCTTTTACGCTAGCGTTTTGGCATAAAAATCTTTGAGTTGTCTCAACGCTTCTGAGAAACTTTCACCCAGGTCAAAGTGGGCTTAACAAGACACTCATCAAATTCATGACTAACGGAGGTGTTCACTACATCACAAATCCTACTCCAGCAGGGACTGGAGTAAGATTTGTGGTGAGATGCAAACCACTTGTCACGCAGATGCCTCTTAATAAATCAGGAGCCTCGCGCTCACTGCCCCGTCCCCTCATCAAGACCGACGTGAAGAGCATCAGTCTTGATGAATCGGCACCATTGTATGGACATACCTTTACACAGGGTAACGTTTCTTCCCAGGGATAAGCTGCTGATACATTATACTTCTAGTCTAATTTTTGCATTGACCTTTTTAATAAGTTCTATACATATCTCTTATTTATAGACAATGACTCATGGAAAAAATAATAATCTCTCGATTATGTCAGCAAGTCAAATGACAGCGGATTTATAAAGAAAAATCAGTGACATTTTCCGATACAATCTTCATATGAGCAAGACACCATATGTGATGGCCCTGATCTAATACCAAGGGCCACATGACAAACTGGGATTGTTATGGAGTGCGGAATCAGTTATTTGAGAAAAACCCTTTTAAGGGCTCAGGCAAATTGGTCTGATGTCGAACTGCAATGCACGAACTGACCGCGGCTCCCCCAACCTGAGCGTCACGACCTCGAACAAATATGTGAAGCCATCGTGCTCTGGTCGAGAGACCCAAAGCCAGTCCGTGCATTGCGGTTCAAGATGGGACCGATTTGCATGAGTCCTAAGGGTGAGTTTACACATTTTAATTATGTGATTGATGCCCAATTTTTATTAATTCCATGCATCCATAATGGGGTCATGTCACATGTGCACGAGGCCCAAATATATTTTTACCTGGTCCAAAGAACGCTCCTAGGTCTGAATGAGCTCTAATGATATTTGGGGCATTGAATGAGGCCTCAACATGTTCACATCCTTGCCTTCCATGGAATTGTTACAAGGTCATTTTCTACACCTCAATCACAGTCAGCACAGCGTGGAGCTAACATACTTTTTTTTTTTACTGAGGTAGTTTAGCAGGGAGCGGCAGACAGGCGACCAGTTTGCGTCGAGTGTGCAGAGAAGTGACCACACTGGGGATCTGGCAGGCTCATGAGCACACGGTGAGGAGCATGCAGGCAGGTGAGCACACTGCGGGGATCTTACAGGCAGGTGAGCACACTGTGTGGAGCATGCAGACAGGTGAGTGCACGGTAGGGAGCATGCAGGCTAGTGAGCACACTGTGTGGAGCATGCAGGCTGGTGAGCACACTGTGTGGAGCATGCAGGCTGATGAGCACACTGTGTGGAGCATGCAGGCTGGCGAGCACACTGTGTGGAGCATGCAGTCAGGTGAACACACTGCGGGGATCTTGCAAGCAGGTGACCATACTGTATGGAACATGCAGGCAGGTGAGCACACGGGGTGGAGCATGCAGAAAGGTGAGCACACTGTGTGGAGAATGCAGACAGGTGATGGCGCAGTGGGGAGCATGCAGTCAGGCGAGCGCACTGCGGGGATCTTGCAGGCAGGTGAGTACACTGTGTGGAGAAAGCAGTCAGGCGAGCGCATGGTGGAGAGAATGCAGACAGGTGAGCACACTGTGGGGATCTTACAGGCAGGTGAGCACACTGTGTGGAGCATGCAGACAGGTGAGCACACTGTGTGGAGCATGCAGGCTGGTGAGCATGCTGTGTGGAGCATGCAGTCAGGCAAACACACTGCGGGGATCTTGCAGACAGGTGACCATACTGTGTGGAGCATGCAGGCAGGTGAGCACATGATGGGGAGCATGCAGAAAGGTGAGCACAGTGGGGAGCATGCAGTCAGGTGAGCGCACTGCGGGGATCTTGCAGGCAGGTGAGCGCACTGTGTGGAGCATGCAGTCAGGCGAACGCACGGTAGAGAGAATGCAGACAGGTGAGCACTAGTGTTGAGCGATACCTTCCGATATCGGGAAATATCGGATCGGATTGGATCGGACCGATACCGAAAAAGTATCGGATATCGCCGATTCCGATACCGGACACCAATGCAAGTCAATGGGACAGAAATATCGGAATGAAAATAAACCCTTTCTTTCCTTGTAGGTTAATTCTACATGAAGGAAAACAACTAAGAATAATGTAGAATGTATTGGGGGAGGTGGGGGAGACAATAAAGGCATAGAGGTTTAGCCCAATCAAATGGAATAGCAGGAATTAATATTTTTTTTAAGACGTTCTGAGTTACGGAAATATTGACTATGTTAAGTATTTTTATATTTTGTCAGATATTTATGTTTCACTACTTCCATGCTCTTCACCTTCTTTTTTACTTCTCCCACACTTTCTCCTTCATCATCCTCAGCATCTTTTTCATCCACTTCTTCTTCACCTTCTTCATCTTCTTCTTCTTCACCTTTTTTTTTACATTCTTCATATTCTACTTCTTCATCTTCTTCATATTCTTCTTCTTCATCATATTCTTATTTGTGACAGGCATATAAAAGGTTGGACATTACACCTTTCGTTCTGCCCGTCACAAAAGATTTACAACAGGATTTGTCCGCGTTCAGTTTGGCCTGCAGCAGCAGGTCTTTTCCAGGGGCACCACGAGGAGGAACGGACTCACCCCCATACACTGCTTAGTCATCTTCTGCTTATAATTTAGATATTATCTTTTGCTCTGATTTTTAGTCTTATGCTTAATGTTCTTCCGCTTTTTGTTCTGCAGCTTCTTGTATTTCTGCTTCTTGGTTTTCTGTCTCTTGTTCTTCTGTATCTTGGTGCTTGTCTTCTCTTCTTTGTCCTCTTGGTCAACTTCTTCAGGGTCATCTTCTTGGTCTTCTTCGGGGTGGTCTTCAGGGTCGTCGTCTTCAGGGGTCCTCGTCTTCGGGGTCCTCGTCTTCTTCGGGTTGGTCTTCTGGGTCCTCGTCTTCGGGGTCCTCGTCTTCTTCGGGGTGGTCTTCAGGGTCCTCGTCTTCTTCGGGGTGGTCTTCAGGGTCCTCGTCTTCGGGGTCCTCGTCTTCTTCGGGTTGGTCTTCAGGGTCCTCGTCTTCAGGGTCCTCGTCAGGGAGATCCAGAGTGATTACCAAGAACCATTTCAAAAAGCTTGAACTTAGAAATGTAGCAGAAGGTACAAGAAGGCTGAGGAACTACCAGTTTCAAGGCCGCGAGCCGGCCGCAGTTACCAAAACCCACAGTCCTACAGGGGGTGCTTGTCCTATTGGCACTATGGAACCAGCCTTCATTGCCAGATCCCGCAGCCCACATAGGAGTCACCTAAACTGCAGGCACCATAGAGTCGGCTAACCCGACCGCAACACGACAGGACAACGCATTGGAGGCAAAGTGACGTTGACACTACCCGGAAACAGCTGGCGTGCTGGAACCAGGCTGGGCAGGAGGGAGTAACCGTGCCAAAGACACTGCCGAGAACCAGCTGACGGTACTGGAACCCGGATGGGTAGCAGAAGGTACAAGAGCCAATGGAACTACCGAAGACCAGCTGACGGTACTGGAACTCGGTTACTAAGCAGGAGGTACCTGTGCCAGAAAGCACTACCAAGGACCAGCAGACGTTGGTGGAACTTGGATACCGAGAAGGAGGCACCTAATCCAAAGGCACTGCCGAGAACCAGCTGACGGTACTGGAACCCGGATGGGTAGTAGAAGGTATAAGAGCAAATGGAACTACCGAGAACCAGCTGACGGTACTGGAACCCGGATGGGTAGCAGAAGGTACAAGAGCCAATGGAACTACCGAAGACCAGCTGACGGTACTGGAACTCGGTTACTAAGCAGGAGGTACCTGTGCCAGAAAGCTCTACCAAGGACCAGCAGACGTTGGTGGAACTTGGATACCGAGAAGGAGGCACCTAATCCAAAGGCACTGCCGAGAACCAGCTGACGGTACTGGAACCCGGATGGGTAGCAGAAGGTACCCATGTAAAAAAAAGTTTCAAGGCCGCGAGCCGGCCGCAGTTACCAAAACCCATAGTCCTACAGGGGGTGCTTGTCCTATTGGCACTATGGAACCAGCCTTCATTGCCAGATCCCGCAGCCCACATAGGAGTCATCTAAACTGCAGGCACCATAGAGTCGGCTAACCTGACCGCAACACGACAGGACAACGCATTGGAGGCAAAGTGACGTTGACACTACCCGGAACCAGCTGGCATGCTGGAACCAGGCTGGGCAGGAGGGAGTACCCGTGCCAAAGACACTGCTAGGAAACAGCTGGCGGTGCTGGAACCCAGGGTAAATACTGAAAACAGAGTGGAGCCAGAGGCGTAATTGGAGCAACTTTAAAATCTGTAGTAGTGTGAATGTGGACAGAGCAGGAGAATTTGCCGAACACACAGCTGGGCAACAGCTGACGTTACTGAACCCCAATAACACGGCAGCAAGTGTTGACTGTGCAGACGGCACTTCTGAGCAGCAACTAGCGGTATTGGAGCCCAGGGTAAATACTAAAAACAGAGGAGCCAGAGGTGTAATTGGAGCAAGTTTTAAATCAGTAGTACAGTGGATGTGGACAAAGCAGGAGAATTTTCCGGACACACAGCTGGGGAACAGCTGACGTTACTGAACCCCAATAACACTGGAGCAAGCGTTGACTGTGCAGACGGCACTTCTGAGCAGCAACTAGCGGTATTGGAGCCGAGGGTAAATACTAAAAACAGAGGAGCCAGAGGTGTAATTGGAGCAAGTTTTAAATCAGTAGTACAGTGGATGTGGACAAAGCAGGAGAATTTGCCGGACACACAGCTGGGGAACAGCTGACGTTACTGAACCCCAATAACACTGGAGCAAGCGTTGACTGTGCAGACGGCATTTCTGAGCGCCAACTGGCGGTGTTGGAGCTCAGGGATAATACTGAAAACAGAGGAGCCAGAGGTGTAATTGGAGCAACTTTAAAATCTGTAGTAGTGAGAATGTGGACAGAGCAGGAAAAATTGCCGTCCGCACAGCAAGGGAACAGCTGACGTTACTGAACCCCAATAACACGGCAGCAAGTGTTGACTGTGCAGACAGCACTTCCGAGCGCCAACTGGCGGTGTTGGAGCTCAGGGATAATACTGAAAACAGAGGAGCCAGAGGTGTAATTGGAGCAACTTTAAAATCTGTAGTAGTGAGATTGTGGACAGAGCAGGAGAAATTGCCGTCCGCACAGCAGGGGAACAGCTGACGTTACTGAACCCCAATAACACGGCAGCAAGTGTTGACTGTGCAGACGGCACTTCCGAGCGCCAACTGGCGGTGTTGGAGCTCAGGGATAATACTGAAAACAGAGGAGCCAGAGGTGTAATTGGAGCAACTTTAAAATCTGTAGTAGTGAGAATGTGGACAGAGCAGGAGAAATTGCCGTCCGCACAGCAGGGGAACAGCTGACGTTACTGAACCCCAATAACACGGCAGCAAGTGTTGACTGTGCAGACGGCACTTCCGAGCGCCAACTGGCGGTGTTGGAGCTCAGGGATAATACTGAAAACAGAGGAGCCAGAGGTTTAATTGGAGCAACTTTAAAATCTGTAGTAGTGAGAATGTGGACAGAGCAGGAGAAATTGCCGTCCGCACAGCAGGGGAACAGCTGATGTTACTGAACCCCAATAACACGGCAGCAAGTGTTGACTGTGCAGACGGCACTTCCGAGCGCCAACTGGCGGTGTTGGAGCTCAGGGATAAGACTGAAAACAGAGGAGCCAGTGGTGTAATTGGAGCAACTTTAAAATCTGTAGTAGTGAGAATGTGGACAGAGCAGGAGAAATTGACGTCCGCAAGCAGGGGAACAGCTGACGTTACTGAACCCCGAATAACACGGCAGCAAGTGTTGACTGTGCAGACGGCACTTCCGAGCGCCAACTGGCGGTGTTGGAGCTCAGGGATTACAGTTCAGGTGGTAGAAACATGAACACAACAGGAGACCTGGATACTGTTGCCAACCAATTATTTATTCTGGAAGAGGACTGGCAAATTCATGAGAGATCCAGGCCTTGTTCATTTTGAGAAAAGTAAGCCGGTCAACGTTATCGGAGGATAGTCGCATGCGACGGTCTGTTAGTACACCACCTGCGGCACTAAAGACGCGTTCCGATAATACACTAGCAGCAGGGCAAGCTAGCACCTTCAATGCATACTGACTAAGCTCTGGCCATGTATCCAGCTTACAGACCCAAAACTTGAAGGGAGAAGAGCCGTCTGGGAGTACACTAAGAGAGCAAGACATGTAGTCTGTCACCATCTGACGGAAACGTTGCCTCCTGCTGACTGGAGCCGTCTGTGATGGTGTAGACATTTGTGGCGGCGGGGACACAAAACTTTGCCACATTTCGGCCATACTGGTCTTGCCTTGTGCTGAGGCGCTGCTTCTGCTCCCTCTTTGTGCAGAGCTTCCTCCGCTGCCTCAACGCACTGAGCTGCTTTGTAAAGCACTAGCAGCACTGCTCTCGGTTGGAATGGAGAACATGATGGAATGCACCAGTGAGTCTTGGTACTCCCACATTTTACGCTCCCGGTTCAACGGTGTTATGAGGCTTTGTAAGTTGTCCCGGTAGCGAGGATCTAGGAGGGTGGACACCCAATAATCAGCCGTGTTGAGAATGTGGGCGATGCGGCGGTCGTTTCTCAGGCACTGCAGCATGAAATCAACCATGTGCTGCAGACTGCCAACTGGCCAAGAAACGCTGTCCCCTGCTTGAGGCGTGATCTCTGCCTGCTCTGCATCACCCCACCCTCGCTCTAGATACTGACTACTAGAGCATTGTGTACCTCCCTCCTCTGGACAGATGTCTTCCTCATCCATTGACTCCTCCTCATCCTCCTCACAAAGTGTCCCCTGCCTAGGCCTTTGTGAGGAACCACGTTGCGCAGACTGTAGAGAAGCAGATGGCATTTGTGACTCCTCATCCTCCACCTCTTCCAAAACCTTGTCCCTTAGTGCTTGCAGTGTTTTTTCAAGCAGGCAGATAAGGGGGATAGTCATGCTGACTAGTGCATCATCTGCACTCGCCATCCGCGTGGAATAATCGAAGGCACGCAAAACGTGGCAAATGTCCTTCATAGAGGCCCACTCAGTGGTGGTGAAGTGTGAACGGCGCGCACTGCGACTTGTTTTCGCCTGCTGCAGATGGCACTCCATTACTGCTGCCTGCTGCTCACACAACCTCTCCAACATATGTAACGTTGAATTCCACCTGGTGGGTAGGTCACATATGATGCGATGTTCCGGAAGACGTAATCGGCGCTGCAGAGCTGCAATGCGTGATCTTGCGTTGCTGGAACGTCGCAAGTGAGCGCACTCTATGCGGACCTTGTGAAGCAGTGCATCAAGATCCGTATAGTCCCTCAAAAAACTCTGCACGACCAAGTTGAGCACATGTGCCAGACATGGGATGTGAGTGAGGTTGCCTAGGCCCAGAGCGGCCACCAGATTTCGGCCATTGTCACACACTACCATGCCTGGCTGGAGATTCGCTGGCACAAACCACACGTCGCTCTGCTGCTTGATGGCATTCCAGAGCTCCTGCGCTGTGTGGCTTCGATTCCCCAAAGAAATTAATTTTAATACGGCCTGTTGACGTTTGGCCACGGCTGTGCTCATATCGGTCATCATAACAGGTAACCCGTTCACGGGTCGATGTGGAGGTAGACCGTGACGGCTCCTGCAGCGCTGATTCAGAGGAACTGGAGTATGAGGAGGAGTCAATGTGTACAGACTGGATTCCTGCAATCCTTGGAGTTGGCAGAACACGTACAGCGCCACTCTCAAGATCTGTACCCGGCTCCACAACATTTACCCAATGGGCAGTGAGGGAAAGGTATCGTCCCTGTCCATGCTTACTGGTCCACGCATCGGTGGTCAGGTGGACCTTGCTACTGACGGCGTTTTGTAGCGCATGTTTAATTTTTCCCTCCACATGATGTTGCAGGGCAGGGACGGCTTGCCTGCTGAAATAAAAGCTGCTGGGCACGTTGTATTGTGGGACTGCCAATACCATAAAGTTACGGAATGTGTCAGTCTCCACCAGCCTGAATGATAGCATTTCAAGGGCCAGTAGTTTAGCAATGCCAGCATTCAGAGCCTGTGCTCGGGGGTGGTTTACCGAGTATGGGCGCCTTTTCTCCCATGCCTGTGCTAACGATGGTTGTAGACTGGCCTGGGAGTGTGAGGATGACTGGGAAAGTGGTGCTGTGGGTGGAATTACACTGTGTCTCTGTACAACAGTGCCAGAGATTCTTCCATGGCAATCCTGTGAGGAAGCCGAACCAGCTGTGTGTGAGCTGGAGGAAGAGGCTACAACACGAGCTGAAGAGGTGGTAGGTGGCGCTGTAGGTTGGCCTAGGTCTTCAGTGTGTTTTTATAACTCCACCATGTGCTTGGTCCGCACATGTTTCCACATATTTGTGATATTGAGGTTGCTGACACTTTTCCCTCTTTTCACCTTCTGACTACACAGCTTGCATTTGACAAAGCAAATGTCATCTGCAACTGTGTCAAAAAAGGACCAGGCACTGCAAGTCTTGGGAGCGCCCGCTTTGGATTTTGGAAGAGCCATGCTCCTAATGGGTGCCGAAGTGGAGGCTACAGGCAATCAAGTCTGCCCCCTCCCTCTCCCTCCTTTTTGGGCTGTTCGGGGAATCTCTTCCTCAGAGCTGCTCCCACCACCTTCCTGTCCCTCACGCCATGATGGGTCAAGGACCTCATCATCTACACCACCCTCTTCAAACAACTGCTTCTCCTGGGTAGTCTCGACAGCACAGTACGCACCAGAAAGTGGCACCTGAGTCTCATCATCAGATGCGTACTGAGGTGTGCTGCTGACCATAGGCACTGGCCCACCCGCCTCTTCAGATTCAGAGAGACAAAACGGTTGCGCATCACTGCATACTACCTCTTCTTCAAATTCTCGAATTCTGCTTGGCTGGCCCCCTCTTTCCAAGCCAAGAGATTCAGAGAACAGAAGTAGAGATGGCTCCTGTCCAGGGCTCTCTGACTGCCTGGGCAATTTGGCAGGTGATGAAGAGACAGATGGGTGCTCCTCAGTGCTCAGGACCTGAGAGGATCTGGAACTAATTGAAGTCGATGCGTTAACTGCCATCCATCCGACAACGGCTTCAATTTGGTCCTCCCGCAGCAATGGGGTACGGCTAGCTCCTACAAAGCTGCGCATAAAGGACTGTTCCCTGGTAAAACTGGGGGATGCTGAGTCACTGGTGCCCGCAGCAGGCACAGAATCCCCACGTCCTCTCCCTGCAGGCACAGAATCCTCACGTCCTCTCCCTGCAGAAACTCCACGCCCACGACCACGACCACATGCCTTACTCCCTGCCTTCTTCATCTTGGTAGACTGATAAAGATAGGCAGAAAAGTACTAAGGGCTTAGTGTGCTTATTCCTGAACCGCTGCTAACAGGTATAAGAAACACTAATTTTATAAAGTGTGGACTAGACTTTAATATGAGCTAATGTGGCCTACACAACTGTAAAGTGGAGTGTTTGGTGAACTTTATTTAGGGTTTTTTTGTCACAAAAAGACACCGGATGTGCCTAAAGATGTAATAACGATAGTATCACAAACTTTTTGTAGCTATTACAATGTAGGAAGGTAACCTACAATGCACTAGATGAGGCTGCAAAAAATAGGCTAATACTAATCTGGCTGGGGCTGCAGGGCCCAATGCTGCAGAAAGGCTCCTCTAACTATTCCTATATAGTGTGTTTGGAACCAATTTAGCTGAATACGGATGGAACCACCACACTAATAGGAGAAATCAGGAAAAATTATGATTTGGCAAAAAAGGACAATGTATGAGGCAGTGACACACACTGAGTGCACTACAAGACGTGGCTGAAGTACACACTACAGGGTGAGCTGCACTCACACACCAGACCTTGCAGACAGCGGTGAACAGTACAGATGCAGAGCACTGTGCACTAGCGCTGCAAGACCAAAAAAATTTCTCTATCTACTCCTATATAGTGTGTTTGGAACCAATTTAGCTGAATACAGATGGAACCACCACACTAATAGGAGATATCAGGAAAAATTATGAATTGGCAAAAAAGGACAATGTATGAGGCAGTGACACACACTGAGTGCACTATAACCAGACGTGGTTGAAGCACACACTACAGCGTGAGCTGCACTCACACACAGAGACCTTGCAGAAAGCGGTGAACAGCACAGAGAACTGTGCACTAGCACTGCAAGGCACAGCGATTTATAAAGTAGCTTGGGTAAAGCAGAATAGACCAAATAGGTAGCTAACACTGTCCCTCAGAACAACAGCATCCTATCCCTAACTGAATTCACAGCAGAGTGAGCTCAAAATGGCGGCGGCGGCTTTTATAGTGCATCATGACATCATTTCAGCAGCCAATCACAGCCATGCCATTAGTTAAGATGCCTACATGCCTAACAGGATGTGCCCACACTTCTTAGGATCCTCATTGGCTGAATAAAATGAAAATGGCTCATTACATTATGGGAACTTCCGATTCCGGTATTCGATATTGCAAAAGTATCGGAATTAAGTATCGGAATTCCGATACCGCGAATATCGGCCGATACCCGATATTTCAGTATCGGAATGCTCAACACTAGTGAGCACACTGTGGGGATCTTGCAGGCAGGCACGTACGGCATGTAGTGTTGCCTGTGCACCTGACCTGCATCTAAGGATCAGGCCTATGCAGTTCAGGTGCACACTGTGTTCTAGAACTGTTGCAGCACCACTTCTTATTATATTTCATCCAAAATTGCAGATGTGGCACACTGGCCGTACTTTGCCTAAGTGTGCTCTACACTGATTAGCTATAACATCAAAACCATTGACTCATGCTGCTGAAAAGTTGACTAGGTTGGGACAATCTCGCCAGTGGGATATATTTGGCAGCAAGTGAAGTGTGTCAATTACTGAAACTGATGTGTAAGGGCTCATTCAGACCTACGTGTTTGTCTTACGAGTTCTTGTGGTTTTCACGGATAGAACTTGTAACTTTTATGGTCTATGGGGTTGTTCATATGCCCGTGTATTTTTGTTGTCCGAGTGGTCCACACAAAATCATGGAGACATGACCGATTTTGATCCAAGTCTAGGATCAAACTCGCCAATGCAAGTTTATGGATCCGTGAAACAAAAACAGACAGCACTCGAGTGCCATCTATGAGCTGTTGGTTTCTCACGAACTGTTTGATAAGAGAAGTTTGAGAAACCTCATCCCAGAAAAACTGATGAAACTGAGCAAACTCTGCTGGTAAATAAATACTCTGACCAAAGTCTAATCAAAAACACTGATGAAACTCAGACCAATTTTTGTGTACGAGAAAAGTCAATGATGTCAATCCGAGGCCTTACACGCAGGCAAAATGGACATTTGTAAAGATCTGAACTACTTTGACAAATGGCAAACTTTAATGGCTAGATAAATGGTAGACCTTGTTGGAAGTTTCGGCTATGCCATAGTTGGCACTTACCAAAAGTGGTTCAAGGAAGGACAACCATTAAACTGGAAACAGCGTCATGAATGCCCAAGGTTTCATAGAATGTTAGAGTTGGAGGGGAACTCCAGGGTCATCGTGTCCAACCCCCTGCTCAATGCAGGATTCACTAAACCATCTCAGACAGTTTATTGATGTGTGGGCAAAGTAAAGGCATCAGAGTGCCAATGATGACCTCCATTTACCACCAAAATCACCTACATGAGGATCAGAAGTAAAAGGAGCCTGGTATGAAGAATCGGATTGTCTTTTACAACCTATGGGTGGCTGAGTGCCTGTGTGTCACTTATCTGGGATAGATATTGTACCAGGCTGCACTATGGTAAGAAGGCAAGTGGGCAGAGGCAGTGTGATGGGACAACGTTCATGGGGATGTGACACGTACCACCTGCCTACACATTCCTTCATGGCAGTGGTGTAGCATTTCACACACCAAACTAATTATATCTCCATGTACAGTTGAAACCAGAAGTTTACATACACTATATAAAAGACATATCTGCATGTTCTTCTCAACATCTGACATGAAATTAGAATAAACCTTTCCCGTTTCAGGTCAATTAGGATTACTATAATATTTAATATTTGCCAAATGCCAGAATAATGAGAGAGAGAGAATGTTTTAAGGCATTTTTATTACTTACTGCAATGTCAAAAGTTTACATTCACTAAGATTACTATGCCTTTAAACAATTCTGGACTGTCCATATGATGATTGTAACGGGTCTGGGAGGCGGAACCTCTGAGATACTATACAAGGGGGCGGTCCTTGTAAGGAAGCGGGTGGTGACCAGGGGAGACGGGCAGGTAGTCACAGCAGGTGACCGGGACAGTCTCTGGGTAAACGGGCAGGTGGTCACAGCAAGTGACCGGGACAGTCTCTGGGTAAACGGGCAGGAGGTCACAGCAAGTGACCGGGGCAGTCTCTGGGTGAATGGGCAGGAGGTCACAGCAAGTGACCGGGGCAGTCTCTGGGTGAACGGGCAGGAGGTCACAGCAAGTGACCGGGACAGTCTCTGGGTATAGGGTAGGTACGACCTGTGACGGCTGAGCCTCCAGGTAGGCTAGCAGGCGGATGACAGATGAGTGCTCCCAGGTGAGCAGGCGAGAGTCTCTGGATAAGCAGGTGGTCACAGCATGTGACGGCGGAGCCTCCAGGTAGGCTAACAGGCGGATGCAGATGAGTGCTCCCAGGTGAGCAGGCGAGAGTCTCTGGATAAGCAGGTGGTCACAGCAAGTGACGGCGGAGCCTCCAGGTAGGCTAACAGGCGGATGCAGATGAGTGCTCGCAGGTGAGCAGGCGAGAGTCTCTGGATAAGCAGGTGGTCACAGCATGTGACGGCGGAGCCTCCAGGTAGGCTAACAGACAGGTAGCAGGTGAGCGCTCCCAGGTGAGCGCGCAAGCTGGTCCATAGACAGACTGACAGGGGTAGGAAGGCAGACCGTCGGACCTCAGGCTAGCAAGCAGGTAGGAGGAATGTCAGGCAGGAAACAGACAGCAACTGGCAGGTTTCTGGCAGGTAACTGGCAACGGGACCTGAGGGCTGAAGCAGAGTAGTGAACAGTGCAACAACATTGCTCGGGCACCTCCATTTTGGAGGAGGTGCCTTATATATGGTGAAGTCCTCCGGCCATTGGCCGGGGACTCCTTAGGACGGCGCGCGCGGCCCCTTTAAGAGGGAGGGAGCGCGCGCGCCCTAAGCACAGTGGCCGGGAAGCAGCGCGCGCTGCCAGCAGAGCGGGAGGAGGATGCCGGGCTCGGAGCAGAGGGGTGAGGGGAACAGCGTCCCTGCCTAGCAGAGGGCAGGGACGCCGGCGCTACAGTACCCCCCCCTTTAGGCCCCCCCTTTTTTAGGCCAGAGAGAAATTTAGCAAGGATGAGAGGGGCATGGATGTTCTCCCGGGGCTCCCACGTTCTCTCTTCAGGACCAAACCCCTTCCAATCTACTAGAAAAAAGGTCTTCCCTCTTACCCTTTTGGTGGCCAGAATGTTCTCTACCTCAAATTCGTTTTCAGCGGAAACCGGAGCAGGAGGCGTACCTGTAGACTTGGAAAAAGAGTTAAGTACCACGGGTTTGAGGAGAGATACATGGAAGGAGTCAGGGATCCGCAAGTTGGCCGGGAGTTTCAATTTATAGGCCACCGGGTTGATCTGACTGATGACCTCCAGAGGACCGATGAACCGAGGCCCTAACTTATAGGAATGAATCTTGAGCCGGACATACTTGGACGAGAGCCAGACCTTATCCCCTGGACGGAAGTGAGGAGGATCCAGACATTTTTTGTCAGCATGTCTTTTCATACGCTCGGATGACAGAAGGAGTGCGGATCGGGTACTCTCCCATATGGAGGAAAATTTGTTAACAAGAGATTCCGCAGCCGGATTGTCCACCGAGGTGGAGACGGGAAATGGGATCCGAGGATGCTGACCGAAGACAACAAAAAACGGGGATTTGGAGGAAGATTCGCTCTCGTGATTGTTGTAAGAAAATTCGGCCCATGGCAGGAGATCCACCCAGTCTGAATGGTGGGCATTAACGAAGTGCCGGAGGTAACTGGTCAGGTTCTGATTGATCCGCTCCACTTGACCATTAGACTGTGGATGGTAAGCGGAGGAGAAGTCCAGGGTGACGTCTAGCAGTTTACAAGTGGCTCTCCAGAAGCGTGAGGTGAACTGTACCCCACGATCCGACATTATGTGGAGGGGCAGTCCATGAAGATGGAAGATGTGGCGGATAAAGTCTTTAGCCAGCTCGGGTGCAGACGGGAGGCCTGGCAGGGGAACAAAATGAGCCATCTTGGAAAAGCGGTCAGCGACCACCCAAATGACCATACAACCGGCAGAGACGGGGAGATCAGTTATAAAGTCCATTGCTATATGCTGCCAGGGGGCAGCAGGTACTGAGAGCGGAAGGAGGCGACCGGCTGGCAGATGTCTCGGAACCTTGTTGCGGGCGCAGGACACACAGGCAGAAACAAAGTCTATTACGTCCTTGTGCAGGGTAGGCCACCAGTAGTGCCGGGTAATAAGCTGGAGGGTCTTTTTCTGACCGGCGTGGCCAGCTAGTTTAGACGAGTGACCCCAGTGTAGGCTCTTCTCCCAATCAGGTACTGATACGAACGTCTTACCGGGAGGGAGACGATTTAGACTCACGGGAGCCACCTGCATTACTCTGGCGGGATCGATGATGTGTTTCGGTTCTTCCTCGAGATCAGACACCATAAAGGATCGGGATAAGGCGTCCGCCTTGATGTTTTTGTCAGCCGGGCGAAAATGAAGAACAAAATCAAAGCGAGCAAAAAACAAGGACCATCGGGCTTGGCGCGGGTTAAGTCTCTGGGCATGCTGGAGGTAAGCCAAGTTCTTGTGGTCAGTGTAAATTATTACCGGGTGAAGAGCCCCTTCGAGCAGGTAATGCCACTCCTCCAATGCCAGCTTGATGGCCAATAACTCTCGATCTCCTATGGAATAGTTGCGCTCAGAAGAGGAGAAGAGTTTGGAGAAGAAGCCACAAGTTACCATTCTCCCGGAAGACGATTTTTGGGTAAGTACCGCTCCGGCTCCAGAGGAGGAGGCGTCAACCTCCAGGAAGAACTGCTTGTTGCCATCAGGGCGATGCAGCACCGGGGCGGAAGAGAAGGCCTGTTTTAAGGAAAGAAAGGCCTCCTCTGCTTCGGGCGGCCACTCTCTGGGATTAGTGCCCTTACGGGTGAGCGCGGAAATTGGGGCAGTCCGGGAAGAGAAGTGCGGTATGAAGAGGCGGTAGTAGTTGGCGAAGCCCAGGAACCGCTGAATGGCCTTCAACCCCTCCGGTCGAGGCCACTTCTCGATGGCAGACAGTTTCTCAGGATCCATTCGTAGGCCGGTCTGAGAAATTATGTAGCCCAAAAACGGAAGCGAGGTCTGCTCAAAGAGGCACTTCTCATATTTAGCGAAGAGGTGGTTCTGCCTGAGCCTGAGCAGGACCTGACGAACATCCCTCCGGTGAGTCTGGAGATCCGGAGAGAAGACCAAGATGTCGTCCAGGTACACCACCACGCAGGAGTAGAGAAGGTCCCGGAAGATGTCATTGACCAACTCTTGAAAGACGGCGGGAGCGTTACAGAGACCGAAGGGCATTACCAGATATTCGTAGTGGCCGTCCCGGGTGTTGAATGCCGTCTTCCATTCATCCCCCTGACGGATACGGACCAGGTTGTACGCCCCACGAAGGTCCAGTTTGGTGAAGATTCTAGCCCCCCTCAGACGATCAAATAATTCCGGAATGAGCGGAAGGGGGTACTTATTCTTCACCGTGATCTGGTTTAGGCCTCTATAGTCTATGCAGGGACGGAGAGAGCCGTCCTTCTTTTTAACAAAGAAGAAGCCTGCTCCCGCCGGGGAGGTAGATTTCCGGATAAATCCCCGGGCCAGATTCTCCTCAATATACTCGGACATAGACCGGGTCTCAGCAGCGGACAATGGGTAAATACGCCCACGGGGAGGAGTAGTACCGGGTAACAGGTCGATAGGGCAGTCGTATGGTCTATGAGGGGGTAGTGTCTCTGCCTCCTTTTTATTAAAGACATCAGCATATGACCAATAAGGAATCGGAAGTCCAGGTAGATTAGCTGGGGTAGGAGGAGGACGGACGGGATGGACGGGAACCAGACAAGACCTATGACAGTCCTGTCCCCAGCGAAGGACTTCTCCGGTCTGCCAGTCAAGCACGGGTGCATGTCTCTGGAGCCAAGGTAGGCCTAGCAAGAGGGTGTGAGAGAGTCCAGGCAGAACATGAAAGGAGATACTCTCAGAATGCAGCATTCCCACCTGTAGAGTAATGGATTCGGTGATGAGTTGGATGGGACGTGGTAAGAGGCCCCCATCCACGGCAGCAACAGACAAGGGTACAGCCAGAGGTTTGGTGGGGATGCGGTATTTCTCTACCAGGGACTGTGAAATAAGATTCCCGGCTGCTCCAGAGTCAAGTTGGGCTAGTTCGAAATAACGGTTCTCCCCGCAGACGATTGAGACTGACAGCAGCAGAGATGGAGAGGATTTATTCTTTTCTAGGTCGACCTCTCTGAGCGAACCTAGACACAGGCGTTTCCCGACCTCTCTGGGCAGGTACGGATCCGGTGCTCCTTACTGCCACAGTAGAAGCAGCTCCCCTCGGCATGGCGTAAGTCCTGACGGGTTTTGACCATCTTGGTCTGGTCGACCTGCATAGGCTCAGGAGGGTGTACCTGGGGAGAAACGGAGGGAGTGACAGGTTTCTGGAAGGAAGGAGCTAGACGTGGAAACCTCCTCTCACGGGTGACCTCTTTGGCACGCTCCTGGAACCGTAGGTCAATCTGACGCGCCCCCTGGGCCAGTGTTGTTGGGGATACCCGGAGCCGGATCAGATGGGGGTTGTAGTCTCCGAGTGGCTGTGACCCGGTCCGTGCCCAGGGTGTCAAGCTCAGTGTGTGGCAGTCCTTACTGATGTTACTAAAGTTCTTTATGTCGACTACGCCACCCGTTGAATTGCGGTCACTTCGGCCGCCGCTGCAGCAGGGTCCACTGAGGCTGATGGTGTTTGTGCAGCTTAGGTAGTATAACCCCCAACGGGAGGGGTATAGCCTCAGGGGGTCAGGTGCAGAGGATGGTGGTTGTGGAGGTGCAGGGAAGATGGTAATGAGAGTCAGAGTCGGGTTGTGCAGTTCAGGGTTCTTTACTTACTGCTGTTCTTGTACTGGTCACTCCGGCCTTGAGTGACCACCCGAGCCGTGCTGTGTCCACCAGGTCCTGGACTCGGCCAACCCCCAAGTAGTTCTGGAGCGTGGTTCTGAGCTCCCTTTCTGTCCTGTCCTCGTCTCTGGCCTTCCCCACCAGGGATCCACCTATGTCCGGCTCCCTCGGGCCTCTTGTTGGCGAACCCTTGCCTCTGGGTTCCCTGACCCTATGCGTGGTCTGCCTTCCGGGTGGATTTGGTGGGTGGCCGTGGCGGATGCTGCCCACGGCCTCCGGTCTCTGGCTGAGGTATGCTGTAGCCCCCACCAGTTTGGGATCCGGTACCCTGTTGCCAACTCTTCACCCTGTGGTTGTATTTGGGCTCTCAGAGTTCCTTCTTTCTCCCCCTCTGGGTCTTTCGTTCTCTCCTCTCTCACTCTGGGCCTGGGGCTGCTCTGCTCCTCTGCTTTCTTCCACTCCTCTGCAAAGACTTACTGACTGACTGACTTCTCACAGACTGACCCTGATCTTAGATGGTGCCCACCTTAAATACTCCCTCTATGTGTGAGCTCAGGTGACCAGCACCCAATGAGCTCCTAGCTTTACCCAGGCTGCTCCCCCTATCTGCCCCTACACTACTGGGATGTTCCACCCCCCTCCCACTCCAGCCAGGAACAGACTCTGTTGTACCTGCACATTATTAAGTGGGAGTACCATCGGTCTGTTCCCCGGAAATGGGATGTGTGTAGTGCATGCAGCTAACTGAGCTCAGTTCCACACTCCGTCCTTACCCGGGAGTGGAATACCACACCTCTGGGTTGAGGTGCAATACCCCTGTAGCAGCCGAATCCTCAGGGTGCTACATTCCCCCCTGGTAAATCACAGCACGTCCTCGGGCTGTAAGATATAAACAACATCCACAACATACAATTTTTTCATAAACATCATAATAAAACATCATATAAAACTTTTCATAAAAACTTTTCATAAAAACATTCTTGTCTTCTGGTACCTCCGGTCATGGTGCAACTTGTGACCGGGTAAAGTGCGACAGTCTCTTTTGGAATAAAACAGTTTCCTATAAAACCGGTAGGGGGCGCTTTAGGAAGCGCAACTATATACAAGGGGATATGGCCGCTCTCAGTCCTCGGCCAGGTATTAGGGAGGATTGACCGCTCTCAGTCCTCGGTCAGTGGGAATAGGGACACACGGGTTAACAGTTCAGTTCTCTGGTCCCAACGGGGACTATATTAGCAGCAACGGTTCACTGTGCCCCGACGGGCAACTATATACAGTCTCTATACTACCGTACTCAACGACGGCGTCCTCCTGCTCTTTCTTTGTGATTGGTTCCAGGTTCTGGTTCAGACCCGTCCGGGTCCTCTTGCTCCTCCTCACACCGCAGCTCCTCCTCCGTCAGGCGATGCACATGGAGGGCGTAGGGTCCTTTGGCACACTTGTGCCGGGTGAAGGTGACCTCGTCCCCTACATACAGGTCACGACCTCTGTGTCCCTCCGGCAGATGGCTTTCTACGTCTCTGCGGGTTACAAAGACGTCGCCGGGGGTCTGATGGTCTCTGATAAAGCCCCATCCGTGCTGCATGTTGAATTTTATCACAGTCCCGGTGGAAGGGGGACCATGTGCTGCACGGGGATTCCTCCTGGTCCGGCTCTTCTGCTCCGCGCTCCTTATCTGCGCTTGTTGTTCCCGGACCCGCCTCTCTCTCCGCTCCCTCTCGAAGACCTCGAGCTGCTGCCGGCAGCACTCTGCACGTTCTGCTGCGGCCGCCCGAGTCTCCTGAGTGAACCCCATGAGGTCTTCTCCGGTGGGGTCCCACTCGAACTGTGCCTCCTCCAGCGGGGGCGAGGTCCTCTTTACAGGCTTCGGAACCGGAATCAGGGGTTCGTCTAGGGGTCTCTCTTTCCGGAGTCGGGGATGGTGAAACTCCGGTGGCCATATGAAGGGCTGCCCATCCGGGCACGTATGCTGGGCGAACAGGTCTTCACCCAGGTGCGGCACTCTTGTTCTTATGGGCGCAGTGGTGGTAGCGGCGCCCGGGTTGCCCAGGCCTTGCGACCAGGCTTGGGGCACCTTGAAAGTAAAGGGCACCGTAAGAACGGCGGCGCCCTGTGTTACTTGGCCCTGCGACCAGGCCGGGGGCTCCGCGGAGGTAGGGGGCGCTGTTGGTATTGCGGCGCCCGGGGGTACTAGGCCTTGCGACCAGGCCGATGGTACTTCCTGCTTGGCCACGCTCGAGGTCGAGGCGTGTGACGTCACAGGGGTCGCGGCTTCCGTTTGAGGCCTAGTCTGCGGCGGTGACGTTGCAGCGACGGGCACGGCAGGGGGTACTTCGGGCTCTGCGACGGGGAGCTGGGGCAGGCACGTGGTTTCCCGGCTCGGGGTATAGACGTCCCCTTTACCTGCCTCCATTCGTTCGGCTCCCTTCTCGGCGCCGTCTCCGGCCTTCAGTCCTCCTGCGCCATCCTCAGAGGCGGTCTGTCTCCTCGTCTCGGGTGGCGTGCTCCGCTGACGGGTTCTTGTCTGCTGGGCCATCTCACGGCTCCATTCTGCTAACGTCTCTCGCTGCACCCGGGCCATCCTCCGTGCGAGGCCCTCCAGCGCGGTCTGTGCACACTCCCGGTCTCGGGGGAGCTGTGTTAGGATCTCCAGCAGGCCTTCTGGAGTGGCGACCTGCAACAGGCTCCTGACCACTGGGTCGGTGCTGCCTGGAGTGGCGGCCCGCATCAGGCTCCTGACCACTGGGTCGGTGCTGCCTGGCTCTCCCTCCATCTCCGGGTAGGCTCTCTCTGGACTCTCTTCCAGACGTCTTGTCTCCGGGTGCGCTCTCTCCAGACTGCTCCAGGCGACACCCATCTTTGTTCTCTTCTTCTGTCTCCGCCCACGTCGAGGGTGGTCCCGGGGCAACTTCAGTTCCAGGGGCAGTTCCCTCACGCTGATGGACACTTCCAGCATCACAGTCTCTGTTGGTGGGGGCGGTTTCCGCTTTTGGCGCCATTCTTCGACCTGGCCCACGATGGGAGGTGGCCTCTTGCCACCCTCTGGCACGCCCATAATGGCGTCCGCTCCCCCAAGGCGGGAAATCCTTGGAAATGGCGGGAATCGTCTCCCAGTGGCGGGAAACTCCATGGATGGCGGGAAAAAGCTGCAAATGGCGGACAACCGGCGGGAAACGACCTGTGATGGGGCCCGATGGCGGGGACCCTCCGGAACCGGCAGGAGACTTCTTTTTAAGGTAACGATGTACTTTTCTTCAGGCACGCAGTACCCGGTTGTTGCGGGCACGTAATCCTGCCGACTACGCCAAAGTTGACGCGCCCCCTGGGCCAGTGTTGTTGGGGATACCCGGAGCCGGATCAGATGGGGGTTGTAGTCTCCGAGTGGCTGTGACCCGGTCCGTGCCCAGGGTGTCAAGCTCAGTGTGTGGCAGTCCTTACTGATGTTACTAAAGTTCTTTATGTCGACTACGCCACCCGTTGAATTGCGATCACTTCGGCCGCCGCTGCAGCAGGGTCCACTGAGGCTGATGGTGTTTGTGCAGCTTAGGTAGTATAACCCCCAACGGGAGGGGTATAGCCTCAGGGGGTCAGGTGCAGAGGATGGTGGTTGTGGAGGTGCAGGGAAGATGGTAATGAGAGTCAGAGTCGGGTTGTGCAGTTCAGGGTTCTTTACTTACTGCTGTTCTTGTACTGGTCACTCCGGCCTTGAGTGACCACCCGAGCCGTGCTGCGTCCACCAGGTCCTGGACTCGGCCAACCCCCAAGTAGTTCTGGAGCGTGGTTCTGAGCTCCCTTTCTGTCCTGTCCTCGTCTCTGGCCTTCCCCACCAGGGATCCACCTATGTCCGGCTCCCTCGGGCCTCTTGTTGGCGAACCCTTGCCTCTGGGTTCCCTGACCCTATGCGTGGTCTGCCTTCCGGGTGGATTTGGTGGGTGGCCGTGGCGGATGCTGCCCACGGCCTCCGGTCTCTGGCTGAGGTATGCTGTAGCCCCCACCAGTTTGGGATCCGGTACCCTGTTGCCAACTCTTCACCCTGTGGTTGTATTTGGGCTCTCAGAGTTCCTTCTTTCTCCCCCTCTGGGTCTTTCGTTCTCTCCTCTCTCACTCTGGGCCTGGGGCTGCTCTGCTCCTCTGCTTTCTTCCACTCCTCTGCAAAGACTTACTGACTGACTGACTTCTCACAGACTGACCCTGATCTTAGATGGTGCCCACCTTAAATACTCCCTCTATGTGTGAGCTCAGGTGACCAGCACCCAATGAGCTCCTAGCTTTACCCAGGCTGCTCCCCCTATCTGCCCCTACACTACTGGGATGTTCCACCCCCCTCCCACTCCAGCCAGGAACAGACTCTGTTGTACCTGCACATTATTAAGTGGGAGTACCATCGGTCTGTTCCCCGGAAATGGGATGTGTGTAGTGCATGCAGCTAACTGAGCTCAGTTCCACACTCCGTCCTTACCCGGGAGTGGAATACCACACCTCTGGGTTGAGGTGCAATACCCCTGTAGCAGCCGAATCCTCAGGGTGCTACAAATCCGGGTGGCAAGAGTTATTAAATCATCGAGAGTGGTAGGAATGTCCCGGCCGGCGAGTTCATCTTTAATACGGCCGGACAGACCCTCCCAGAAGACAGATACCAGAGCGTCGTTATCCCAGGCCAGCTCCGAGGCAAGGGTACGGAACCGTATGGCATATTGGCCCACGGTGAGACTTCCCTGACGGAGGCGTAGCAGAGACGATGCGGATGAGGTCTTCCGTCCAGGTTCGTCGAAGACTTTCCGGAAAGCCGTGAGAAAGGCAGGCAAGTCGGACACCAGGGGGTCTCCTCTCTCCCATAGAGGATTCAGCCAAGCCAGTGCCTCCCCCGTGAGATGGGACATGATGAAGGCTACTTTGGCCCGGTCGGAATTAAACTGGTGGGACAGGAGTTCAAAGTGCAGGGTGCACTGGTTTATGAAGCCCCGAGCCTGAGCGGAGTCACCTCCGAAGCGAGGAGGTGCAGAAAGCCGGGGTCCGGAGCAGGATACCATGGTATTGGTGGGCAGCGGCGCTGCCGGGTTGCGAGTCATGACTCTAGCGGTGGTTGCTGGTGGAGCAGTCAGAGTGTCCAGGCGTGAGTTGACATTCCGCAGGTGACCCAGGATGGACTCCTGTTGGGACCTCTGACGGGACAGTTCATGACATAGGTCCGAGAGCGAGGGAGCTTGGGTACCACCGGGTTCCATGGCCTGAGCAAACTGTAACGGGTCTGGGAGGCGGAACCTCTGAGCTACTATACAAGGGGGCGGTCCTTGTAAGGAAGCGGGTGGTGACCAGGGGAGACGGGCAGGTAGTCACAGCAGGTGACCGGGACAGTCTCTGGGTAAACGGGCAGGTGGTCACGGCAAGTGACCGGGACAGTCTCTGGGTAAACGGGCAGGAGGTCACAGCAAGTGACCGGGGCAGTCTCTGGGTGAACGGGCAGGAGGTCACAGCAAGTGACCGGGGCAGTCTCTGGGTGAACGGGCAGGAGGTCACAGCAAGTGACCGGGACAGTCTCTGGGTATAGGGTAGGTACGACCTGTGACGGCTGAGCCTCCAGGTAGGCTAGCAGGCGGATGACAGATGAGTGCTCCCAGGTGAGCAGGCGAGAGTCTCTGGATAAGCAGGTGGTCACAGCATGTGACGGCGGAGCCTCCAGGTAGGCTAACAGGCGGATGCAGATGAGTGCTCCCAGGTGAGCAGACGAGAGTCTCTGGATAAGCAGGTGGTCACAGCAAGTGACGGCGGAGCCTCCAGGTAGGCTAACAGGCGGATGCAGATGAGTGCTCCCAGGTGAGCAGGCGAGAGTCTCTGGATAAGCAGGTGGTCACAGCATGTGACGGCGGAGCCTCCAGGTAGGCTAACAGACAGGTAGTAGGTGAGCGCTCCCAGGTGAGCGGGCAAGCTCGTCCATAGACAGACTGACAGGGGTAGGAAGGCAGACCGTCGGACCTCAGGCTAGCAAGCAGGTAGGAGGAATGTCAGGCAGGAAACAGACAGCAACTGGCAGGTTTCTGGCAGGTAACTGGCAGGTAACTGGCAACGGGACCTGAGGGCTGAAGCAGAGTAGTGAACAGTGCAACAACATTGCTCGGGCACCTCCATTTTGGAGGAGGTGCCTTATATATGGTGAAGTCCTCCGGCCATTGGCCGGGGACTCCTTAGGACGGCGCGCGCGGCCCCTTTAAGAGGGAGGGAGCGCGCGCCCTAAGCACAGTGGCCGGGAAGGAGCGCGCGCTGCCAGCAGAGCTGGAGGAGGACGCCGGGCTCGGAGCAGAGGGGTGAGGGGAACAGCGTCCCTGCCTAGCAGAGGGCAGGGACGCCGGCGCTACAATGATGTCATGTGTTTGGAAGCTTCATCTGAGTTAATTAGAGACACACCTGTGAATGTATTTTAATGCACACCTGAAACACACTGCTTCTTTGTGCAGCATCATGGGAAAGTCTAAAGAAATCAGCCAAGATATCAGGAAGATATCATTCTTGGATACAATTTCAAGATACCTGAAGGTGCCTCGTTCATCTGTACAAACAATTATACGCAAGTACAAACAAGATACGAATGTCCAGCCATCATACCGCTCAGGAAGGAGACAGGTTCTATGTCACAGAAATGAACGTGCTTTGGTCCAACATGTGTGTAACATACCTGGTGGCGTCCTTGCATAGTGGTCCATCTCCCACTGTGCAAGAGCGCGCACTTGATTTCCAGTCCAGACTGTCACTTTGACTTCTTTCCATGTTGTCTGCTCTGCTCTGTCTGCTTAGGGAGACGCCCGTTGAACTTCCTGTTTCTTGTAGCTGCTGCAGACACACCCCTAATGCGTCCTCAGCCTATTGCTGTCTGTCACCTGGTATTTAAACCAGCTCCTCCCTAGAATCCTTGCCTGAGCATTGTGTTCTGTCAGTTGGCTTCTAGTCACTGATGTGCCAGGTCCTGTCTATGTTTCCTGCCTTGCGGTATCAGTTCCCGTGTCTGAACTGTGTCCTGTCTGAACTATCTTCTAGCCTGTTGTCTTCTGCCTATCTTGGAGGCTGTATTTCCAGGCCAGTGTGAACACGCTCCTAGCCTTTTCGTTCCGCCTTCTAGGGGCCGCATACCTAGACCCGCTCCTGTATCTTGCTGCTGTGTCTGTTCTTGTCTGAATACTCTCCTAGCCTGTTACCTGTTTTTCTCTATGTCCGTACCTTCCCTTTTCCTGCAGAATCTGATCCCGTACCTAGTTCCTACTCGTTGTCCCTGTACTCCCGTTTGTGAGTTTAGAGTCCACTTGCTACTTCATTGCAAGTATTTGTGTGTACCTGGTTCTGCCTTTCCCTTCCAGTCTGTTCCGTGTAAACAGAGCTTTGCTCACCGCTCCTGCGGTTTCCGCTCTGCTCTGCCTTGCTCACCACTCCTGCGGTTTCCACTCTGCTCTGCCTTGCTCACCGCTCCGGCGGTTCTTGCCTGCTCTGCCTTGCTCACCACTCTGGCGGTTCTTGCCTGCTCTGCCTTGCTCACCGCTCCTGCGGTTTCCGCTCTGCTCTGCCTTGCTCACCGCTCCTGCGGTTTCCGCTCTGCTCTGCCTTGCTCACCGCTCCTGCGGTTTCCGCTCTGCTCTGCCTTGCTCACCGCTCCTGCGGTTTCCGCTCTGCTCTGCCTTGCTCACCGCTCCTGCGGTTTCCGCTCTGCTCTGCCTTGCTCACCGCTCCTGCGGTTTCCACTCTGCTCTGACCCTTTGCTCGCTGCTCCGGCAGTTTCGCTCTGCTCTGATCCTTAGCTTGCTGCTTCGGCAGTCTCGCTCTGCTCTGACCCTTTGCTCGCTGCTCCGGCAGTCTCTCTCTGCTCTGACCATTTGCTCGCTGCTTCGGCAGTCTCGCTCTGCTCTGACCCTTTGCTCGCTGCTCCGGCAGTCTCGCTCTGCTCTGACCCTTTGCTCGCTGCTCCGGCAGTCTCACTATGCTCTGACCCTTTGCTCGCTGCTTCAGCAGTCTCGTCCTGCTCCTCTCTCGCTCACCGCTCCAGGCGGCCTTGTCCTGCTCTTCTCTCGCTCACCGCTCCAGGCGGTCTCGTCTTGTTCTGCTCTTGCTCGCCGCTCTGGGCGGCCTCACTCTGCTGTGTTTGTCCACCGCATCTGCGGTTCTGTTCCTGAGTCCCAGTCTGTACTGGGTCCTAGCCACTCGATGCTCCAACCTGTCATACCTGCCAGTACCTCCCTGCCTACCAGTCGTGCTTACCAGCATCCGCCAGTCTGCATACCAGCCATGTCTGCCTATACCCAGCAGTCTGTGTGCCAGCCTAACCTGCCTGTTCCTGTATTCCCCTGTGTGGGTCAACAGCCGTGTCCGGGGTCTGTCCTGGAGTAGCACCTGGTCCCTCTGCTCGGTTCCTCCGTGGTGCACTGGCGTCGCATGCCGTTGTGCGACCCTGGTCGGATCGGGTGGATACTTAGTTACGCCTCTCCAGGCATTCACTCTCCGGCACGGTCCAGTGGAATCACTACATATAAACGCACACGCCACTCAGCCCGGGAATGTGCATTACAGCGTGCATATCAACCCAAGGACAAAAGCAAAAGACCTTGTGAAGATGAAGGCGGAAGCTGGTAAGATTGTGTCAATATCCACAGTGAAACAAGTACTGTATCAACATGGGCTGAAAGGCCACTCTGCCAGGAAGAAGCCATTACTCCAAAAGAAACATAAAAAAGCCAGATTAATGTTTGCAAATGCACATAGGTAGGAATAGATACCTTAATTTTTGGAGCCATGTCCTGTGGTCTGATGAAACTAAAATTTAACTTTTTGGGCATAATGACCATCGTTCCGCCTTCTAGGGGCCGAATACCTAGACCCGCTCCTGTATCTTGCTGCTGTGTCTGTTCTTGTCTGAATACTCTCCTAGCCTGTTACCTGTTTTTCTCTATGTCCGTACCTTCCCTTTTCCTGCAGAATCTGATCCCGTACCTAGTTCCTACTCGTTGTCCCTGTACTCCCGTTTGTGAGTTTAGAGTCCACTCGCTACTTCATTGCAAGTATTTGTGTGTACCTGGTTCTGCCTTTCCCTTCCAGTCTGTTCCGTGTAAACAGAGCCTTGCTCACCGCTCCTGCGGTTTCCGCTCTGCTCTGCCTTG
This sequence comes from Phyllobates terribilis, assembly GCF_046119375.1. NCBI lineage: Eukaryota > Metazoa > Chordata > Amphibia > Anura > Dendrobatidae > Phyllobates > Phyllobates terribilis. Next base: position 133,919,002 of record NW_027362770.1, on the reverse strand, counting down.
CTCACCACTCCTGCGGTTTCCACTCTGCTCTGCCTTGCTCACCGCTCCGGCGGTTCTTGCCTGCTCTGCCTTGCTCACCACTCTGGCGGTTCTTGCCTGCTCTGCCTTGCTCACCGCTCCTGCGGTTTCCGCTCTGCTCTGCTTTGCTCACCGCTTATGCGGTTTCCGCTCTGCTCTGCCTTGCTCACCGCTCCTGCGGTTTCCGCTCTGCTCTGCCTTGCTCACCGCTCCTGCGGTTTCCGCTCTGCTCTGCCTTGCTCACCGCTCCTGCGGTTTCCGCTCTGCTCTGCCTTGCTCACCGCTCCTGCGGTTTCCACTCTGCTCTGACCCTTTGCTCGCTGCTCCGGCAGTTTCGCTCTGCTCTGACCCTTTGCTCGCTGCTCCGGCAGTCTCTCTCTGCTCTGACCCTTTGCTCGCTGCTCCGGCAGTCTCGCTCTGCTCTGACACTTTGCTCGCTGCTCCGGCAGTCTCGCTCTGCTCTGACCCTTTGGTCGCTGCTCCGGCAGTCTCTCTCTGCTCTGACCCTTTGCTCGCTGCTTCGGCAGTCTCGCTCTGCTCTGACCCTTTGCTCGCTGCTCCGGCAGTCTCGCTCTGCTCTGACCCTTTGCTCGCTGCTCCGGCAGTCTCACTATGCTCTGACCCTTTGCTCGCTGCTTCAGCAGTCTCGTCCTGCTCCTCTCTCGCTCACCGCTCCAGGCAGCCTTGTCCTGCTCTTCTCTCGCTCACCGCTCCAGGCGGTCTCGTCTTGTTCTGCTCTTGCTCGCCGCTCTGGGCGGCCTCACTCTGCTGTGTTTGTCCACCGCATCTGCGGTTCTGTTCCTGAGTCCCAGTCTGTACTGTGTCCTATTCACTCGGTGCTCCAACCTGTCGTACCTGCCAGTACCTCCCTGCCTACCAGTCGTGCTTACCAGTATCCGCCAGTCTGCATACCAGCCGTGTCTGCCTATACCCAGCAGTCTGTGTGCCAGCCTAACCTGCCTGTTCCTGTATTCCCCTGTGTGGGTCAACAGCCGTGTCCGCGGTCTGTCCTGGAGTAGCATCTGGTCCCTCTGCTCGGTTCCTCCGTGGTGCACTGGCGTCGTATGCCGTTGTGCGACCCTGGTCGGATCGGGTGGATACTTAGTTACGCCCCTCCAGGCATTCACTCTCCGGCACGGTCCAGTGGAATCACTACATATAAACGCACACACCACTCAGCCCGGGAATGTGCATTACAGCGTGCATATCAACCCAAGGACAAAAGCAAAAGACCTTGTGAAGATGAAGGCGGAAGCTGGTAAGATTGTGTCAATATCCACAGTGAAACAAGTACTGTATCAACATGGGCTGAAAGGCCACTCTGCCAGGAAGAAGCCATTACTCCAAAAGAAACATAAAAAAGCCAGATTAATGTTTGCAAATGCACATAGGTAGGAATAGATACCTTAATTTTTGGAGCCATGTCCCGTGGTCTGATGAAACTAAAATTTAACTTTTTGGGCATAATGACCATCGTTATGTTTGGAGGAAAAATGGAGAAGCTTGGAAGCCTAAGAACACCATCCCAACTGTGAAACACGGGGGTGGCAGCATCATGTTGTGGGGTTGTTTTGCTGCAGGAGGGACACTTCATGACATCATGAGAAAAGAAGATTATGTGGCAATACTGAAGCAACATCTCAAGACATCAGCCAGGAAGTTAAAGCTTGGGCGGAAATTGGTCTTCCAAATGGACAATGACTTGAAGCATACTGCCAAAATGGTAACAAAGTGGCTGAAGGATAACAAAGTCAATGTTTTGGAGTGGCCATCACAAAGCCCTGATCTCAATCCTATTGAAAATTTATGGGCAAAGCTGAAAAGGCAGGTGCGAGAAAGGCGACCTACAAATCTGGATCAGTTACACCAGTTTTGTCAGGAGGAATGGGCCCAAATTCCGACCAACTATTGTGAGAAGCTTGTGGAAGGATATCCCAAACGTTTGACCCAAGTCATTCAGTTTAAGGGCAATGGTACCAAATACTAATGAAATGTATGTAAACTTTTGACTTTGCAGTAAGTAATAAAAATGCCTTAAAACATTCTCTCTCTCATTATTCTGGCATTTGGCAAATATTAAAAATTATGGAAATCCTAATTTACATAAAATGGGAAAGGTTTATTCTGATTCATGTCAGATATTGAGAAAAACATGCAGATGTGTCTTTTATATAGTGCATGTAAACTTCTGGTTTCAACTGTAGCTCTTTCAAAGACAAGTCCAGCAATACCTTTACATGGCCAGTCCGTTCCTCCGCTACCGAGAAATCAGAGTTTGAATTGATATGCAAACGGTATGTTAGATCTGAAGCCTCTGTCACTCCGGCTCTATTCCTCCCCCAGCACCAACTCCTCCCTTTAAAGAGGAAGTATCAGTTATAAGAAAAGAATAAAAAGGGACTGTAAATGAAATAAGTCTTTTCTCAAATACTTGTCATTAGAAAATTAGATGATTTCCCTCTGTTACAGGGGTGCAAGTTTTTGCGCTCACCATGGTAAAGTTGAAGTAAATCTGGTGAGATTCTCTTCTCTGGAAAATTGGAGGGGTATGTGCTGATTCTATACGGTATCTGAATTTCCTTAACATCTGGGATCGCAAGCATGGATTGAGCCCCGTACAGGTAACATCACTCCAGGCTGGTGAATCAATCGGCGCACCGGGGAACCTGGAAGCTCAGGAAATTTGCACAGCTCTTAATCATGTCCAGAAAACACAGACCTGGACCATGGACTGGAGTAGCACAAAGTGATCTGCTCATCTTTAGTCCCTGTGTATTATACAGCCTAGATAAGAGATGAGGATACAGCTGCTTCTAAAGGTTTAGTTTGCAAGAGGAGGACACAGCTGCTTGTAAACTGTTAATCTTCTAGATGAGGATATAACTGTTTGAACAGTGTTAGAGTATGTTCACATTGAACATTGAGTTTTTGACACACATTAGTTGCTCTGTCAGAGCTTCCTCCTCTAGAAGTGGTTTGTCACATTTTTGTGCATGTCTTAAAAAGACGAATAATGCCAGGATGGAGATGAGACAGTGTCCACAGTGATTCCATTGTCCAAGTGAATGGCTCCATCAGGGTTTTTGTCGGAATGCAGTCTTTCGGGGATTCCAACAGAAACCCTGACTTAGTGCTCGAGGGAGAGCTTTGTATAAGGTTGACTGCAGATGAGTGTATGAAAAATAGTTTGAGTTTCATCCAAAAAACGAATTTGTGTCATACATGTATCCTTTATTACGTCTGTGTGTCATCTGTGTGACATTCGCCTTTTACATACGATTTTAAAGAGACATGACTACTTTTGGCTACTCTCATGTCCTATGATTTAGGAGTATTGTTATCATTGTGTTACCGTTTGGTTACTATGCAGCAAGGTTTGCCCCTTTTGGCAGTCTGTCCTTCCTCTCTCCCTGTACCTCTGATGTAGCTCTGTTGTCAGTAACCCCTCCCTTCTTCTTCCTCATTCTATATGTAAGCCATGTTATGAAGTACACGTGTCTGCATCTCTGGTTCAGAATAATTTCTTTTTACCTACTGTAATTGTGCATAACTACAAGACTTCAGCTGGAAAATAAACCTTCGTCTGAAATCTTCACACGTACCTCTGCAGTCGAGTTCAAGCTATCTGATGAAATCACTTAGTGAGCAACGGTACATAGAGAGTCACGGGTCTCTCCAGCCCTCCACACACTCAGCCTAGTTATGGCGTCAGAATAGCTACAAACATATAAAAAACACCTGATTTCTCACCAAACTGCAAACACGTCCTGCTATCCATTACTTACATTGTGGTGTTTGTGTTTGCTCCAACATTGTGCACTGTTGCCTTGCAGCACTGGGGTCCTGGGTTCAAATCCCACCAAGGACAACATATGCAAGGAGTTTGTATGTTCTCCTCGTGTTTGCGTGGGTTTCCTCTGGGTTCTCCAGTTTCCTCCCACACTCCAAAGACACACTGATAGGGAATCTAGATTGTGAGCTCCAATGGGGACAGGGCCGATAATGTATGTAAAGCGCTGCGGAATGATGGCGCTATATAAGCAAAGCATAATTTTCTGTTATCTGGAAAATGCCTAGTTAAACCATGACACATGCTGACCATGCCCTCATGTTGTGGCTGGTGTCCCGACGGTTTAGGGATCGATGACGTAGGGAAGCAGAAGACAGAAGGAGGAAAAGATTCTGGGTTAATCACATCTCAGAGTCTCCCAAAGTCCACTCTATTAAAATATAATATTAAGTAACCCTTACAGTAAAGGCAATAAAGACAAAAAAAATTGAATTGCCAGAATAGCAGTTTTGTACAGGAGGAGGAGCTGAGCTGTGACATGGTGGATCCTGTGTTATCCACTGTATATACACGTGTTATCAGTCATTGTACAGGAGGAGGAGGTGAGCTGTGACATCACCTATTGTGAATGGTGGATCCTGTGTTATCTGCTGTATATAGAGGGGTTATGTTTCACTGTAATTCTGTCTGTGATGATGACCATCAGTTTCTGATGACACATTCCCTTTAAGCTTGTGTCTTACCATGTAATTGTGTAATGGAATTAAAAGAGAATTTTCGTATCATTTGACTCGATACACTGGTTTTTGGGCGTGATTTTTGTACAGACATTACAGATCAGTGTAATGACTACACTGTTGTGCCATACGTCCAGTAAATGTAAAGGATCATGTGATTATTTTTTACTTATTTCACATTTTTACATTGTTTGGTTCTAATTTTTGATATAATTTTTTTCTACTTATTTTACAGAAGTTTTAAAGTTAGGGTTGACCAGAAAAAAAGTTTCATTTGTAAGAATATCTTGCTATGATTATGTAGCACCCTGAGGACTCGGCTGCTACAGGGGTATTACATTGCATACACTACACACATCCCATTTCCGGGGGACAGACCGACGGTACTCCCACCAGTATATGTGCAGGTACGACAGTGTCTGTCCCTGGCTGGAGTGGGAGGGGGGTGGGAGCAAGAGGATCCGGACGGGTCTGAAGGAGGAGCAGGAGTACGCCGTCATTAAAGTACGGTAAAGAGACTGTACATAGTTACCCGTCAGGGTATAAGAACTGTTACTGCTGCTAGTTAAAATATAGTCCCCGTTGGGACCAGCAAATTGAACTGAAACCCGTGTGTCCCTATTCCCACTGACCGAGGACTGAGAGCGGCCATATTTCCCCTTGTATATAGTTGCGCTTTTTAAGGCGCCCCCTACTGGTTTTATAGGAAAGCTGTGTTATTTTACAAGAGACTGTTGCACTTTACCCGGTCACAAGTTGCACCGTGGCCGGAGGAACAAGAAAGTTTACAAGAATGTTTATTATGAAAAAGTTTTATGCTGATGATATATATAATGTTTTATATGTTTATGTTGTTATGAAAAAAAAAATTGTATGTTTTTGGATGTTTATTCTCTTACAGCCCGAGGACGTGCTGTGATTTACCAGGGGGGAATGTAGCACCCTGAGGACTCGGCTGCTACAGGGGTATTACACCTCAAGCCAGAGGTGTGGTATTCCACTCCCGGGTAAGGATGGAGTGTGGGACTGAGCTCAGTAGGCTGCATACACTACACACATCCCATTTCCGGGGGACAGACCGACGGTACTCCCACCAGTATATGTGCAGGTACGACAGTGTCTGTCCCTGGCTGGAGTGGGAGGGGGGTGGAACATCCCAGTAGTGTAGGGGCAGATAGGGGGAGCAGTCTGGGTAAGGCTAGGAGCTCATTGGGTGCTGGTCACCTGAGCTCACACATAGAGGGAGTATATAAGGTGGGCACCATCTTAGATCAGGGTCAGTCTTTTGTAGAGGGTCAGTCAGTCCTGGGAGAGGTCCAGGAGCGCCTGCAGAGAGAAGAGAGAGAGGAGAAGAGAAGGACCCAGAGGGGGAGAAGAAGGAACCCCAAGAACCCAGTATACAACCAGAAGGGTGAAGGGTTGGCACGCAAGGGAACCGGATCCCAAATTAGTGGAGGAGAGAAACTACCCTCAGCTAAGAACCGGAGGCTGCGACATTACATGTGGAGCAGCCCCTCACCAAGTCCACTAAGAAGGCACACCGAGCATAGGGTCAGGGAAGCCAAAGAAGGTTCACCCAACAGGAGACCCGAGGGAGCCGGACATAAGTGGACCCCTGGTGGGAACGGCCAGTAGAGAGGACAGTCAGAAAGGGAGCTCAGGACCACGCTCCAGAATTGCTTGGGGGTTGGCCGAGTCCAGGACCTGGTGGACGCAGCACGGCTCGGGCGGTCACTCAAGGCCAGAGTGACCAACAGAACAGCAGTAAGTAAAAACCCTGAACTGCACAGCCCGACTCTGAGTCTTCTTACCATCCACACTGCACCACCACTACCACCATCCTCTACACCTGACCCCCTGAGGCTATACCCCTCCCGTTGGGGGTTATACTACCACAGCTGCACATATACCACCAGCCTCAGCGGACCCTGCTGCAGCGGCGGCCTTTTGACCGCAAATCAACGGGTGGCGTAGTCGACACTAAGAACAACTAATAACATCTGTAAAGACTGCCACACACTGAGTTTGACACCCTGGGCACGGACCGGGTCGCCGCCACTCGGAGACTACAACCCCCATCAGATCCGGCTCCGGGTAATCCCCAAACAGCACTGGCCCAGGGGTCGCGTCAACTTTGGCGTAGTCGGCAGGATTTCGTGCCCGCAACCACCGGGTACTGCGTGCCTGAAGAAAAGTTCAAATTTACCTCAAGAAGAAGTCTCCCGCCGGTTCCAGAGGGTCCCCGCCATGGGACGCCATCACGGATCGTTTCCCGCCGGTTGCCCGCCATCTGCAGCCTTTTCCCGCCATCCACGGAGTTTCCCGCCACTGGGAGACGATTCCCGCCATTTCCAGAAGATTTCCCGCCTTGGAAGAGCAGACGCCATTATGGGCGTGCCAGAGGGTGGCAAGAGGTCACCTCCCATCGTGGGCCAGGTCAAGGAATGGCGCCAAAAGCGGAAACCGCCCCCACCAACGGAGACTGTGATGCTAGAGATGTCCATCAGTGTGAGAGAACTGCCCCTGGAACTGACAATCACAAAGTTTCCCCGGGACCACCTTCAATGTGGGCGGAGACAGAACAAGAGAGCGAAGATGGGTGCAGCCTGGAGGAGTCTGGAGAGAGCGCACCCGGAGACAAGAAGTCTGGAGAGGACTCCGGAGAAGTCGTACCCGGAGATGGAAGGAGAGTCAGGCAGCACCGACCCTGTGGTCAGGAGCCTGCTGCAAGCAACAACCCCACTAGGCTTAGTGGAGATCCTGGCACAGCTCCCCCGAGACCGGGAGTGTGCGCAGACCGCGCTGGAGCGCCTCGCACGGAGGATGGCCCAGGTGCAGCGAGAGACGCTGACGGAGTGGAGCCGAGAGATGGCCCTGCAGGCAAGAACCCGCCAGCGAAGCACGCCACCCGAGACGAGGAGACAGACCGCCTCTGAGGATGGTGCAGGAGGAGTGAAGGCCGGAGACGGCGCCGAAGAGGGAGCTGAACAGATGGAGGCAGGTAAAGGGGACGTCACTACCCCGAGCCGAGAAACCGCGTGCCTGCCCCAGCTCCCCGTCGCAGAGCCCGAAATTCCCCCTGCCGTGCCCGTCGCTGCATCGTCACCGCTCCAGACAAGGCCTCAAGCAGAAGCCGCGGCCGCGACCCCTGTGACGTCACGCGCCTCAACCCTGAGCGCGGCAAAGCAGGAAACACCACCGGCCTGGTCGCAAGGTCTAGTACCCCCGGGCGCCGCAGTACCAACAGCGCCCTCTACCGCCACTGAGCCACCGGCCTGGTCGCTGGGCCAAGTAACCCCGGGCGCCGCCGTCTTCACGGTGCCCTTTACGTTCAGGGTACCCCAGGCCTGGTCGCAAGGCCTGGCGAACCCGGGCGCCGCTACCACCACCGCGCCCTCAACATCCACAGCGCCACACCTGGGTGAAGACCTATTTGCCCAGCATACGTGTCCGGATGGGCAGCCCTTTAGATGGCCACCGGAGTACTACCAACTGGAACTCCAAAAAGCAAGGCCCCTGTGCGAGCCCCTGATTCCGGCTCCGAAGCCCGTTAAGAGGACCCCGCTCCCGCTGGAAGAAGCGCAGTTCGAGTGGGACCCCACCGGAGGAAACCTCATGGGGTTCACTCAGGAAACTCGGGCAGCCGCAGCGGAGCGTGTGGAGTGCTGCCGCCAGCAGTTGGCCGTCTTCGAGCAAGAACGGAGAGAGAGGCGGGTCCGTGAGCAGCGGCTGCAGGAACAGAGCGCAGGGCAGAAGAGCAGGACCAGGAGAGACCCCCGTGCAGCTCATGGTCCCCGTACCACCGGGACTGTGATTAAGTTTGAATTGCAGCACGGGTGGGGCTTCATCAGGGATCACCACACCCCCGGCGACGTCTTTGTGACCAGAAGAGACGTGGAGTCCCATCTGCCGGAGGGACACAGAGGTCGTGACCTATATGTGAGGGACGAGGTCACGTTCACCCGGCACAAGTGTGCCAAAGGACCCTACGCCCTCCATGTACACCGGCTGACGGAGGAGGAGCTACGTTGTGAAGAGGAGCAAGAGGATCCGGACGGGTCTGAAGGAGGAGCAGGAGTACGCCGTCATTAAAGTACGGTAAAGAGACTGTACATAGTTACCCGTCAGGGTATAAGAACTGTTACTGCTGCTAGTTAAAATATAGTCCCCGTTGGGACCAGCAAATTGAACTGAAACCCGTGTGTCCCTATTCCCACTGACCGAGGACTGAGAGCGGCCATATTTCCCCTTGTATATAGTTGCGCTTTTTAAGGCGCCCCCTACTGGTTTTATAGGAAAGCTGTGTTATTTTACAAGAGACTGTTGCACTTTACCCGGTCACAAGTTGCACCGTGGCCGGAGGAACAAGAAAGTTTACAAGAATGTTTATTATGAAAACGTTTTATGCTGATGATATATATAATGTTTTATATGTTTATGTTGTTATGAAAAAAAAAAAATTGTATGTTTTTGGATGTTTATTCTCTTACAGCCCGAGGACGTGCTGTGATTTACCAGGGGGGAATGTAGCACCCTGAGGACTCGGCTGCTACAGGGGTATTACACCTCAAGCCAGAGGTGTGGTATTCCACTCCCGGGTAAGGATGGAGTGTGGGACTGAGCTCAGTAGGCTGCATACACTACACACATCCCATTTCCGGGGGACAGACCGACGGTACTCCCACCAGTATATGTGCAGGTACGACAGTGTCTGTCCCTGGCTGGAGTGGGAGGGGGGTGGAACATCCCAGTAGTGTAGGGGCAGATAGGGGGAGCAGTCTGGGTAAGGCTAGGAGCTCATTGGGTGCTGGTCACCTGAGCTCACACATAGAGGGAGTATATAAGGTGGGCACCATCTTAGATCAGGGTCAGTCTTTTGTAGAGGGTCAGTCAGTCCTGGGAGAGGTCCAGGAGCGCCTGCAGAGAGAAGAGAGAGAGGAGAAGAGAAGGACCCAGAGGGGGAGAAGAAGGAACCCCAAGAACCCAGTATACAACCAGAAGGGTGAAGGGTTGGCACGCAAGGGAACCGGATCCCAAATTAGTGGAGGAGAGAAACTACCCTCAGCTAAGAACCGGAGGCTGCGACATTACATGTGGAGCAGCCCCTCACCAAGTCCACTAAGAAGGCACACCGAGCATAGGGTCAGGGAAGCCAAAGAAGGTTCACCCAACAGGAGACCCGAGGGAGCCGGACATAAGTGGACCCCTGGTGGGAACGGCCAGTAGAGAGGACAGTCAGAAAGGGAGCTCAGGACCACGCTCCAGAATTGCTTGGGGGTTGGCCGAGTCCAGGACCTGGTGGACGCAGCACGGCTCAGGCGGTCACTCAAGGCCAGAGTGACCAACAGAACAGCAGTAAGTAAAAACCCTGAACTGCACAGCCCGACTCTGAGTCTTCTTACCATCCACACTGCACCACCACTACCACCATCCTCTACACCTGACCCCCTGAGGCTATACCCCTCCCGTTGGGGGTTATACTACCACAGCTGCACATATACCACCAGCCTCAGCGGACCCTGCTGCAGCGGCGGCCTTTTGACCGCAAATCAACGGGTGGCGTAGTCGACACTAAGAACAACTAATAACATCTGTAAAGACTGCCACACACTGAGTTTGACACCCTGGGCACGGACCGGGTCGCCGCCACTCGGAGACTACAACCCCCATCAGATCCGGCTCCGGGTAATCCCCAAACAGCACTGGCTCAGGGGGCGCGTCAATTACTTAATAGCATTTGGTATCTGAACATGTTGCTCAGACATGGGTCTGGACTCACAGACCAAAGCCCCTCAGGATAGACAAGCAGAGAGCAGCGGCTATGCTGAGCTGGGAGTGACAAGCAGAGAGCAGCAGCCATGTAGGGCTGGGAGTGCCAAGTGGAGAGCAGCAGTCATGCAGGGCTGGGAGTGCCAAGTGGAGAGCAGCAGTCATGCAGGGCTGGGAGTGATAAGCAGAGAGCAGCAGCCATGCAGGGCTGGGAGTGCCAAGTGGAGAGCAGCAGCCATGCAGGACTGGGAGTGCCAAGTGGAGAGCAGCAGTCATGCAGGGCTGGGAGTGACAAGCAGAGAGCAGCAGCCATGCAGGGCTGGGAGTGCCAAGTGGAGAGCAGCAGCCATGCAGGGCTGGGAGTGCCCAGCAGAGAGCAGCTGCCATGCAGGGCTGGGAGTGCCAAGCAGAGAGCAGCAGCCATGCAGGGCTGGGAGTGCCCAGCAGAGAGCAGCGGCCATGCAGGGCTGGGAGTGCCCAGCAGAGAGCAGCGGCCATGCAGGGCTGGAAGTGCCAAGCAGAGAGCAGCAGCCATGCAGGGCTGGGAGTGCCCAGCAGAGAGCAGCGGCCATGCAGGGCTGGGAGTGCCCAGCAGAGAGCAGCGGCCATGCAGGGCTGGAAGTGCCAAGCAGGGAGCAGCAGCCATGCAGGGCTGGGAGTGCCCAGCAGAGAGCAGCAGTCATGCAGGGCTGGGAGTGCCCAGCAGAGAGCAGCAGCCATGCAAGGCTGGGAGTGCCAAGCAGAGAGCAGCAGCCATGCAGGGCTGGGAGTGCCCAGCAGAGAGCAGGGGCCATGCAGGGCTGGGAGTGCCCAGCAGAGAGCAGCGGCCATGCAGGGCTGGGAGTGCCCAGCAGAGAGCAGCACCATGCAGGGCTGGGAGTGCCCAGCAGAGAGCAGCAGCCATGCAGGGCTGGGAGTGCCCAGCAGAGAGCAGCGGCCATGCAGGGCTGGGAGTGCCCAGCAGAGAGCAGCACCATGCAGGGCTGGGAGTGCCCAGCAGAGAGCAGCAGCCATGCAGGGCTGGGAGTGCCCAGCAGAGAGCAGCGGCCATGCAGGGCTGGGAGTGCCCAGCAGAGAGCAGTGGCCATGCAGGGCTGGGAGTGCCCAGCAGAGAGCAGCAGCCATGCAGGGCTGGGAGTGCCCAGCAGAGAGCAGCAGCCATGCAGGGCTGGGAGTGCCCAGCAGGGAGCAGCAGTCATGCAGGGCTGGGAGTGCCAAGTGGAGAGCAGCAGCCATGCAGGGCTGGGAGTGCCCAGCAGAGAGCAGCAGTCATGCAGGGCTGGGAGTGCCCAGCAGAGAGCAGCAGCCATGCAGGGCTGGGAGTGCCCAGCAGAGAGCAGCGGCCATGCAGGGCTGGGAGTGCCCAGCAGAAAGCAGCTGTGCAGGTCTGGGAGTGTCCAGCAGAGAGCAGCAGCCATGCAGGGCTGGGAGTGCCCAGCAGGGAGCAGCTGCCATGCAGGGCTGGGAGTGCCAAGCAGAGAGCAGCAGCCATGCAGGGCTGGGAGTGCCCAGCAGAGAGTAGCGGCCATGCAGGGCTGGGAGTGCCCAGCAGAGAGCAGCGGCCATGCAGGGCTGGAAGTGCCAAGCAGAGAGCAGCAGCCATGCAGGGCTGGGAGTGCCAAGCAGAGAGCAGCGGCCATGCAGGGCTGGTAATGCCCAGCAGAGAGCAGCAGTCATGCAGGGCTGGGAGTGCCCAGCAGAGAGCAGCAGTCATGCAGGGCTGGGAGTGACAAGCAGAGAGCAGCACCATGCAGGGCTGGGAGTGCCCAGCAGAGAGCAGCAGCCATGGAGGGCTGGGAGTGACAAGCGGAGAGCAGCAGTCATGCAGGGCTGGGAGTGACAAGCAGAGAGCAGCACCATGCAGGGCTGGGAGTGCCCAACAGAGAGCTGCAGCCATGCAGGGATGGGAGTGCCAAGCAGAGAGCAGCAGTCATGCAGGGCTGGGAGTGCCAAGCGGAGAGCAGCAGCCATGCAGGGCTGGGAGTGACAAGCTGACAGCAGCACCATGCAGGGCTGGGAGTGCCCAGCAGAGAGCAGCAGTCATGCAGGGCTGGGAGTGCCAAGCGGAGAGCAGCAGTCATGCAGGGCTGGGAGTGCCAAGCAGAGAGCAGCAGTCATGCAGGGCTGGGAGTGCCAAGCAGAGAGCAGCAGTCATGCAGGGCTGGGACTGCAAAGCGGAGAGCAGCAGCCATGCAGGGCTGGGAGTGCCAAGCAGAGAGCAGCAGTCATGCAGGGCTGGGAGTGCCCAGCAGGGAGCAGCAGTCATGCAGTGCTGGGAGTGCCAAGCGGAGAGCAGCAGCCATGCAGGGCTGGGAGTGCCCAGCAGAGAGCAGCAGTCATGCAGGGCTGGGAGTGCCCAGCAGAGAGCAGCAGCCATGCAGGGCTGGGAGTGCCCAGCAGAGAGCAGCGGCCATGCAGGGCTGGGAGTACCCAGCAGAGAGCAGCAGCCATGCAGGGCTGGGAGTGCCCAGCAGAGAGCAGCAGCCATGCAGGGCTGGGAGTGCCCAGCAGGGAGCAGCTGCCATGCAGGGCTGGGAGTGCCCAGCAGAGAGCAGCAGCCATGCAGGGCTGGGAGTGCCCAGCAGAGAGCAGCAGCCATGCAGGGCTGGGAGTGCCCAGCAGAGAGCAGCGGCCATGCAGGGCTGGAAGTGCCAAGCAGAGAGCAGCAGCCATGCAGGGCTGGGAGTGCCAAGCAGAAAGCAGCAGCCATGCAAGGGTTGGAGTGCCCAGCAGAGAGCAGCGGCCATGCAGGGCTGGTAATGCCCAGCAGAGAGCAGCAGTCATGCAGGGCTGGGAGTGCCCAGCAGAGAGCAGCGGCCATGCAGGGCTGGGAGTGCCCAGCAGAGAGCAGCGGCCATGCAGGGCTGGAAGTGCCAAGCAGGGAGCAGCAGCCATGCGGGGCTGGGAGTGCCCAGCAGAGAGCAGCAGTCATGCAGGGCTGGGAGTGCCCAGCAGAGAGCAGCAGCCATGCAAGGCTGGGAGTGCCAAGCAGAGAGCAGCAGCCATGCAGGGCTGGGAGTGCCCAGCAGAGAGCAGGGGCCATGCAGGGCTGGGAGTGCCCAGCAGAGAGCAGCGGCCATGCAGGGCTGGGAGTGCCCAGCAGAGAGCAGCACCATGCAGGGCTGGGAGTGCCCAGCAGAGAGCAGCAGCCATGCAGGGCTGGGAGTGCCCAGCAGAGAGCAGCGGCCATGCAGGGCTGGGAGTGCCCAGCAGAGAGCAGCACCATGCAGGGCTGGGAGTGCCCAGCAGAGAGCAGCAGCCATGCAGGGCTGGGAGTACCCAGCAGAGAGCAGCGGCCATGCAGGGCTGGGAGTGCCCAGCAGAGAGCAGTGGCCATGCAGGGCTGGGAGTGCCCAGCAGAGAGCAGCAGCCATGCAGGGCTGGGAGTGCCCAGCAGAGAGCAGCAGCCATGCAGGGCTGGGAGTGCCCAGCAGGGAGCAGCAGTCATGCAGGGCTGGGAGTGCCAAGTGGAGAGCAGCAGCCATGCAGGGCTGGGAGTGCCCAGCAGAGAGCAGCAGTCATGCAGGGCTGGGAGTGCCCAGCAGAGAGCAGCAGCCATGCAGGGTTGGGAGTGCCCAGCAGAGAGCAGCGGCCATGCAGGGCTGGGAGTGCCCAGCAGAAAGCAGCTGTGCAGGTCTGGGAGTGTCCAGCAGAGAGCAGCAGCCATGCAGGGCTGGGAGTGCCCAGCAGGGAGCAGCTGCCATGCAGGGCTGGGAGTGCCAAGCAGAGAGCAGCAGCCATGCAGGGCTGGGAGTGCCCAGCAGAGAGTAGCGGCCATGCAGGGCTGGGAGTGCCCAGCAGAGAGCAGCGGCCATGCAGGGCTGGAAGTGCCAAGCAGAGAGCAGCAGCCATGCAGGGCTGGGAGTGCCCAGCAGAGAGCAGCGGCCATGCAGGGCTGGTAATGCCCAGCAGAGAGCAGCAGTCATGCAGGGCTGGGAGTGCCCAGCAGAGAGCAGCAGTCATGCAGGGCTGGGAGTGACAAGCAGAGAGCAGCACCATGCAGGGCTGGGAGTGCCCAGCAGAGAGCAGCAGCCATGGAGGGCTGGGAGTGCCAAGCGGAGAGCAGCAGTCATGCAGGGCTGGGAGTGCCCAGCAGAGAGCAGCAGCCATGCAGGGCTGGGAGTGCCCAGCAGAGAGCAGCAGCCATGCAGGGCTGGGAGTGCCCAGCAGAGAGCAGCAGCCATGCAGGGCTGGGAGTGCCCAGCAGAGAGCAGCGGCCATGCAGGGCTGGAAGTGCCAAGCAGAGAGCAGCAGCCATGCAGGGCTGGGAGTGCCAAGCAGAAAGCAGCAGCCATGCAAGGGTTGGAGTGCCCAGCAGAGAGCAGCGGCCATGCAGGGCTGGTAATGCCCAGCAGAGAGCAGCAGTCATGCAGGGCTGGGAGTGCCCAGCAGAGAGCAGCAGTCATGCAGGGCTGGGAGTGACAAGCAGAGAGCAGCACCATGCAGGGCGGGGAGTGCCCAGCAGAGAGCAGCAGCCATGGAGGGCTGGGAGTGCCAAGCGGAGAGCAGCAGTCATGCAGGGCTGGGAGTGCCAAGCAGAGAGCAGCAGTCATGCAGGGCTGGGAGTGCCAAGCAGAGAGCAGCAGTCATGCAGGGCTGGGAGTGCTAAGCGGAGAGCAGCGGCCATGCAGGGCTGGGAGTGCCAAGCGGAGAACAGCAGTCACGCAGGGCTGGGAGTGACAAGCAGAGAGCAGCACCATGCAGGGCTGGGAGTGCCCAGCAGAGAGCAGCAGCCATGCAGGGCTGGGAGTGCCCAGCAGAGAGCAGCAGCCATGGAGGGCTGGGAGTGCCAAGCAGAGAGTAGCGGCCATGCAGGGCTGGGAGTGACAAGCAGAGAGCAGCACCATGCAGGGCTGGGAGTGGCCAGCAGAGAGCAACAGCCATGCAGGGCTGGGAGTGACAAGCAGGGAGCAGCGGCCATGCAGGGCTGGGAGTGACAAGCAGAGAGCAGCACCATGCAGGGCTGGGAGTGCCCAGCAGAGAGCAGCAGCCATGCAGGGCTGGGAGTGACAAGCAGAGAGCAGCACCATGCAGGGCTGGGAGTGCCCAGCAGAGAGCAGCAGCCATGCAGGGCTGGGTGTGACAAGCAGAGAGTAGCGGCCAAGCAGGGCTGGGAGTGACAAGCAGAGAGCAGCACCATGCAGGGCTGGGAGTGCCCAGCAGAGAGCAGCAGCCATGCAGGGCTGGGAGTGCCCAGCAGAGAGCAGCAGTCATGCAGGGCTGGGAGTGCCCAGGAGAGAGCAGCAGCCATGCAGGGCTGGGAGTGCCAAGCAGAGAGCAGCAGTCATGCAGGGCTGGGAGTGCCCAGCAGAGAGCAGCAGCCATGCAGGGCTGGGAGTGCCCAGCAGAGAGCAAGCAGCCATGCAGGGCTGGGAGTGCCCAGCAGAGAGCAGCAGCCATGCAGGGCTCGGAGTGACAGGCAGACAGCAGCAGCCATGCAGGGCTGGGAGTGCCAAGCAGAGAGCAGCAGCCATGCAGGGCTGGGAGTGCCAAGCAGAGAGCAGCAGCCATGCAGGGCTGGGAGTGTCAAGCAGAGAGCAGCCATCATGCAGGGCTGGGAGTGCCCAGCAGAGAGCAGCGGCCATGCAGGGCTGGGAGTGCCCAGCAGAGAGCAGCGGCCATGCAGGGCTGGGAGTGCCCAGCAGAGAGCAGCGGCCATGCAGGGCTGGGAGTGCCCAGCAGAGAGCAGCAGCCATGCAGGGCTGGGAGTGCCCAGCAGGGAGCAGCAGTCATGCAGGGCTGGGAGTGCCAAGTGGAGAGCAGCAGCCATGCAGGGCTGGGAGTGCCCAGAAGTGAGCAGCAGTCATGCAGGGCTGGGAGTGCCCAGCAGAGAGCAGCAGCCATGCAGGGCTGGGAGTGCCCAGCAGAGAGCAGCGGCCATGCAGGGCTGGGAGTGCCCAGCAAAGAGCAGCAGCCATGCAGGGCTGGGAGTGCCCAGCAGAGAGCAGCTGCCATGCAGGGCTGGGAGTACCAAGCAGAGAGCAGCAGCCATGCAGGGCTGGGAGTGCCCAGCAGAGAGCAGCGGCCATGCAGGGCTGGGAGTGCCCAGCAGAGAGCAGCGGCCATGCAGGGCTGGAAGTGCCAAGCAGAGAGCAGCAGCCATGCAGGGCTGGGAGTGCCCAGCAGAGAGCAGCAGTCATGCAGGGCTGGGAGTGCCCAGCAGAGAGCAGCAGCCATGCAGGGCTGGGAGTGCCAAGCAGAGAGCAGCAGCCATGCAGGTCTGGGAGTGCCCAGCAGAGAGCAGGGGCCATGCAGGGCTGGGAGTGCCCAGCAGAGAGCAGCGGCCATGCAGGGCTGGGAGTGCCCAGCAGAGAGCAGCACCATGCAGGGCTGGGAGTGCCCAGCAGAGAGCAGCAGCCATGCAGGGCTGGGAGTGCCCAGCAGAGAGCAGCGGCCATGCAGGGCTGGGAGTGCCCAGCAGAGAGCAGTGGCCATGCAGGGCTGGGAGTGCCCAGCAGAGAGCAGCGGCCATGCAGGGCTGGGAGTGCCCAGCAGAGAGCAGCAGCCATGCAGGGCTGGGAGTGCCCAGCAGGGAACAGCAGTCATGCAGGGCTGGGAGTGCCAAGTGGAGAGCAGCGGCCATGCAGGGCTGGAAGTGCCAAGCAGAGAGCAGCAGCCGTGCAGGGCTGGGAGTGCCAAGCAGAGAGCAGCAGCCATGCAGGGCTGGGAGTGCCCAGCAGAGAGCAGCGGCCATGCAGGGCTGGTAATGCCCAGCAGAGAGCAGCAGTCATGCAGGGTGGGAGTGCCCAGCAGAGAGCAGCAGTCATGCAGGGCTGGGAGTGAAAAGCAGAGAGCAGCACCATACAGGGCTGGGAGTGCCCAGCCGAGAGCAGCAGCCATGGAGGTCTGGGAGTGCCAAGCGGAGAGCAGCAGTCATGCAGGGCTGGGAGTGCCAAGCAGAGAGCAGCAGCCATGCAGGGCTGGGAGTGCCCAGCAGAGAGCAGCGGCCATGCAGAGCTGGGAGTGCCCAGCAGAGAGCAGCAGTCATGCAGGGCTGGGAGTGCCAAGCAGAGAGCAGCAGTCATGCAGGGCTGGGAGTGCCAAGAGGAGAGCAGCAGCCATGCAGGGCTGGGATTGACAAGCAGACAGCAGCACCATGCAGGGCTGGGAGTGCCCAGCAGAGAGCAGCAGTCATGCAGGGCTGGGAGTGCCAAGCGGAGAGCAGCAGCCATGCAGGGCTGGGAGTGCCAAGCGGAGAGCAGCAGTCATGCAGGGCTGGGAGTGCCAAGCAGAGAGCAGCAGTCATGCAGGGCTGGGAGTGCCAAGCAGAGAGCAGCAGCCATGCAGGGCTGGGAGTGCCCAGGAGAGAGCAGCAGTCATGCAGGGCTGGGAGTGCCCAGCAGAGAGCAGCAGCCATGCATGGCTGGGAGTGCCCAGCAGAGAGCAAGCAGCCATGCAGGGCTGGGAGTGCCCAGCAGAGAGCAGCAGCCATGCAGGGCTCGGAGTGACAGGCAGAGAGCAGCAGCCATGCAGGGCTGGGAGTGCCAAGCAGGGAGCAGCAGCCATGCAGGGCTGGGAGTGCCAAGCAGAGAGCAGCAGCCATGCAGGGCTGGGAGTGTCAAGCAGAGAGCAGCCGTCATGCAGGGCTGGGAGTGCCCAGCAGAGAGCAGCGGCCATGCAGGGCTGGGAGTGCCCAGCAGAGAGCAGCGGCCATGCAGGGCTGGGAGTACTCAGCAGAGAGCAGCACCATGCAGGGCTGGGAGTGCCCAGCAGAGAGCAGCAGCCATGCAGGGCTGGGAGTGCCCAGCAGGGAGCAGCAGTCATGCAGGGCTGGGAGTGCCAAGTGGAGAACAGCAGCCATGCAGGGCTGGGAGTGCCCAGCAGAGAGCAGCAGTCATGCAGGGCTGGGAGTGCCCAGCAGAGAGCAGCAGCCATGCAGGGCTGGGAGTGCCCAGCAGAGAGTAGCGGCCATGCAGGGCTGGGAGTGCCCAGCAGAGAGCAGCAGCCATGCAGGGCTGGGAGTGCCCAGCAGAGAGCAGCAGCCATGCAGGGCTGGGAGTGCCCAGCAGGGAGCAGCTGCCATGCAGGGCTGGGAGTGCCAAGCAGAGAGCAGCAGCCATGCAGGGCTGGGAGTGCCCAGCAGAGAGCAGTGGCCATGCAGGGCTGGGAGTGCCCAGCAGAGAGCAGCGGCCATGCAGGGCTGGAAGTGCCAAGCAGAGGGCAGCGGCCATGCAGGGCTGGGAGTGCCAAGCAGAGAGCAGCAGCCATGCAGGGCTGGGAGTGCCCAGCAGAGAGCAGCGGCCATGCAGGGCTGGTAATGCCCAGAAGAGAGCAGCAGTCATGCAGGGCTGGGAGTGCCCAGCAGAGAGCAGCAGTCATGCAGGGCTGGGAGTGACAAGCAGAGAGCAGCACCATGCAGGGCTGGGAGTGCCTAGCAGAGAGCAGCAGCCATGGAGGGCTGGGAGTGCCAAGCGGAGAGCAGCAGTCATGCAGGGCTGGGAGTGACAAGCAGAGAGCAGCACCATGCAGGGCTGGGAGTGCCCAGCAGAGAGCAGCAGTCATGCAGGGCTGGGAGTGCCAAGCGGAGTGCAGCAGCCATGCAGGGCTGGGAGTGCCAAGCGGAGTGCAGCAGCCATGCAGGGCTGGGAGTGACAAGCACACAGCAGCACCATGCAGGGCTGGGAGTGCCCAGCAGAGAGCAGCAGTCATGCAGGGCTGGGAGTGCCAAGCGTAGAGCAGCAGCCATGCAGGGCTGGGAGTGACAAGCACACAGCAGCACCATGCAGGGCTGGGAGTGCTCAGCAGAGAGCAGCAGCCATGCAGGGCTGGGAGTGCCCAGCAGAGAGCAGCAGCCATGCAGGGCTGGGAGTGCCCAGCAGGGAGCAGCAGTCATGCAGGGCTGGGAGTGCCAAGTGGAGAGCAGCAGCCATGCAGGGCTGGGAGTGCCAAGCAGAGAGCAGCAGTCATGCAGGGCTGGGAGTGCCAAGCGGAGTGCAGCAGCCATGCAGGGCTGGGAGTGACAAGCACACAGCAGCACCATGCAGGGCTGGGAGTGCCCAGCAGAGAGCAGCAGTCATGCAGGGCTGGGAGTGCCAAGCGTAGAGTAGCAGCCATGCAGGGCTGGGAGTGACAAGCACACAGCAGCACCATGCAGGGCTGGGAGTGCTCAGCAGAGAGCAGCAGCCATGCAGGGCTGGGAGTGCCCAGCAGAGAGCAGCAGCCATGCAGGGCTGGGAGTGCCCAGCAGGGAGCAGCAGTCATGCAGGGCTGGGAGTGCCAAGTGGAGAGCAGCAGCCATGCAGGGCTGGGAGTGCCCAGCAGAGAGCAGCAGTCATGCAGGGCTGGGAGTGCCCAGCAGAGAGCAGCGGCCATGCAGGGCTCGGAGTGACAGGCAGAGAGCAGCAGCCATGCAGGGCTGGGAGTGCCAAGCAGAGAGCAGCAGCCATGCAGGGCTGGGAGTGCCAAGCAGAGAGCAGCAGCCATGCAGGGCTGTGAGTGTCAAGCAGAGAGCAGCCGTCATGCAGGGCTGGGAGTGCCCAGCGGAGAGCAGCGGCCATGCAGGGCTGGGAGTGCCCAGCAGAGAGCAGTGGCCATGCAGGGCTGGGAGTGCTCAGCAGAGAGCAGCAGCCATGCAGGGCTGGGAGTGCCCAGCAGAGAGCAGCAGTCATGCAGGGCTGGGAGTGCCCAGCAGAGAGCAACAGCCATGCAGGGCTGGGAGTGCCCAGCAGAGAGCAGCGGCCATGCAGGGCTGGGAGTGCCCAGCAGAGAGCAGCAGCCATGCAGGGCTGGGAGTGCCCAGCAGAGGGCAGCAGCCATGCAGGGCTGGGAGTGCCCAGCAGGGAGCAGCTGCCATGCAGGGCTGGGAGTGCCAAGCAGAGAGCAGCAGCCATGCAGGGCTGGGAGTGCCCAGCAGAGACCAGCGGCCATGCAGGGCTGGGACAGCCCAGCAGAGAGCAGCGGCCATGCAGGGCTGGAAGTGCCAAGCAGAGAGCAGCGGCCATGCAGGGCTGGGAGTGCCAAGCAGAGAGCAGCAGCCATGCAGGGCTGGGAGTGCCCAGCAGAGAGCAGCGGCCATGCAGGGCTGGTAATGCCCAGCAGAGAGCAGCAGTCATGCAGGGCTGGGAGTGCCCAGCAGAGAGCAGCAGTCATGCAGGGCTGGGAGTGACAAGCAGAGAGCAGCACCATGCAGGGCTGGGAGTGCCATGCAGAGAGCAGCAGTCATGCAGGGCTGGGAGTGCCAAGCGGAGAGCAGCAGCCATGCAGGGCTGGGAGTGACAAGCACACAGCAGCACCATGCAGGGCTGGGAGTGCCCAGCAGAGAGCAGCAGTCATGCAGGGCTGGGAGTGCCAAGCGTAGAGCAGCAGCCATGCAGGGCTGGGAGTGCCAAGCAGAGAGCAGCAGTCATGCAGGGCTGGGAGTGCCAAGCAGAGAGCAGCAGTCATGCAGGGCTGGGAGTGCAAAGCGGAGAGCAGCGGCCATGCAGGGCTGGGAGTGCCAAGCAGAGAGCAGCATTCATGCAGGGCTGGGAGTGACAAGCAGAGAGCAGCACCATGCAGGGCTGGGAGTGCCCAGCAGAGAGCAGCAGCCATGCAGGGCTGGGAGTGCCCAGTAGAGAGCAGCAGCCATGGAGGGCTGGGAGTGCCAAGCAAAGAGTAGCGGCCATGCAGGGCTGGGAGTGACAAGCAGAGAGCAGCAGCCATGCAGGGCTGGGAGTGACAAGCAGAGAGCAGCGGCCATGCAGGGCTGGGAGTGACAAGCACACAGCAGCACCATGCAGGGCTGGGAGTGCCCAGCAGAGAGCAGCAGTCATGCAGGGCTGGGAGTGCCAAGCGTAGAGCAGCAGCCATGCAGGGCTGGGAGTGCCAAGCAGAGAGCAGCAGTCATGCAGGGCTGGGAGTGCCAAGCAGAGAGCAGCAGTCATGCAGGGCTGGGAGTGCAAAGCGGAGAGCAGCGGCCATGCAGGGCTGGGAGTGCCAAGCAGAGAGCAGCATTCATGCAGGGCTGGGAGTGACAAGCAGAGAGCAGCACCATGCAGGGCTGGGAGTGCCCAGCAGAGAGCAGCAGCCATGCAGGGCTGGGAGTGCCCAGTAGAGAGCAGCAGCCATGGAGGGCTGGGAGTGCCAAGCAAAGAGTAGCGGCCATGCAGGGCTGGGAGTGACAAGCAGAGAGCAGCAGCCATGCAGGGCTGGGAGTGACAAGCAGAGAGCAGCGACCATGCAGGGCTGGGAGTGACAAGCAGAGAGCAGCACCATGCAGGGCTGGGAGTGCCCAGCAGAGAGCAACAGCCATGCAGGGCTGGGAGTGCCCAGCAGAGAGCAAGCAGCCATGCAGGGCTGGGAGTGCCCAGCAGAGAGCAACAGCCATGCAGGGCTGGGAGTGACAAGCAGAGAGCAGCGGCCATGCAGGGCTGGGAGTGACAAGCAGTGAGCAGCACCATGCAGGGCTGGGAGTGCCCAGCAGAGAGCAACAGCCATGCAGGGCTGGGAGTGCCCAGCAGAGAGCAAGCAGCCATGCAGGGCTGGGAGTGCCCAGCAGAGAGCAGCAGCCATGCAGGGCTCGGAGTGACAGGCAGAGAGCAGCAGGGCTGGGAGTGCCAAGCAGAGAGCAGCAGCCATGCAGGGCTGGGAGTGCCAAGCAGAGAGCAGCAGCCATGCAGGGCTGGGAGTGTCAAGCAGAGAGCAGCCGTCATGCAGGGCTGGGAGTGCCCAGCAGAGAGCAGCGGCCATGCAGGGCTGGGAGTGCCCAGCGAAGAGCAGCAGTCATGCAGGGCTGGGAGTGCCAAGCAGAGAGCAGCGGCCATGCAGGGCTGGGAGTGCCCAGCAGAGAGCAGCAGCCATGCAGGGCTGGGAGTGCCAAGCACAGAGCAGCAGCCACGCAGGGCTGGGAGTGCCAAGCAGAGAGAAGCAGCCATGCAGGGCTGGGAGTGCCAAGCAGAGAGCAGTGGCCACGCAGGGCTGGGAGTGCCCAGCAGAGAGCAGCAGCCATGCAGGGCTGGGAGTGCCAAGCAGAGAGCAGTAGCCACACAGGGCTGGGAGTGCCCAGCAGAGAGCAGCAGCCATGCAGGGCTGGGAGTGCCAAGCAGAGAGCAGTAGCCACGCAGGGCTGGGAGTGCCCAGCGAAGAGCAGCAGTCATGCAGGGCTGGGAGTGCCAAGCAGAGAGCAGCGGCCATGCAGGGCTGGGAGTGCCTAGCAGAGAGCAGCAGCCATGCAGGGCTGGGAGTGCCAAGCACAGAGCAGCAGCCACGCAGGGCTGGGAGTGCCAAGCAGAGAGAAGCAGCCATGCAGGTCTGGGATTGCCAAGCAGAGAGCAGTGGCCACGCAGGGCTGGGAGTGCCCAGCAGAGAGCAGCAGCCATGCAGGGCTGGGAGTGCCAAGCAGAGAGCAGTAGCCACACAGGGCTGGGAGTGCCCAGCAGAGAGCAGCAGCCATGCAGGGCTGGGAGTGCCCAGCAGAGAGCAGCTGTTAGAACCTTGCTCTTAGGTTTTTTCCTTTGCTGGTCACATGACCTCGTTGGTCTATTTAATCCTGCTCCGCCCTTCTGGCTTTGCTGGACTTCATTGTATAACTACTTTCTAGCTAGCCTGTGCTCTGTATCTAACTCTGTTAGTTTGCTTGGTCTACGGACCTCAGTGTTCTATATATTTTGTTTGTTTTTCTGTCTGCTACTATTTCTGTTAGGAGGTGTCCCATTTTCCTCCCAGTTCTTAGTACTTGTAGGGATTCCTTCCCCACATCTATAGGTCTCCGTACAGACTAGCTTAGGACTTTAGCAGGTCTGATCGCAGGATCAGGTTCCCTGTTACATCGTAGGGATTCAGCTGAGTTCTATCGTAGGGATAGATTTCCTCTCTTTCCTTAGCTCTGGTAGCAGAACATAACAGTAAGTCCAGCCCGCAAATTCTCTAAGGAAAGATTTTTCTGTTCCATCATGGTGTCGGTTCAGGATTTGGCTCATCGCCTGCAGGGACTCTCTCTGGAGGTGGCCGAGCTCCGTCAGCACGTGAGTAACTGTACTGGAGCACATTTCTTGGAGCCTAAGGTATGTTTGCCGGATTTATTTTTTGGTGAACACCGAGAATTTTTTTCATTTAAAAATGCTTGCTTATTGTATTTTCGTTTGAGACCCAAGTCCTCTGGGGATGAATCCCAGCGCATAGGGTTCATAATGTCACTTTTGCGCAAAGAGCCTCAGGAGTGGGCCTTTTCTTTGCAACCTAGTGATACATGCTTCAGATCAGTGGATAGTTTTTTTTCTGCTTTGGGACTATTATATGATGATCCTGACCGTGTCGCATCAGCTGAGACTGAGTTAAGACGTTTGAGACAGGGATCAGGTAATGTGGAAAAATATTGTACTCATTTCCGTCGTTGGTCTTCTCAAACAGGGTGGAACGATTCTGCTCTGAAAAGTCTATTTCTTGCTGGGTCAATGAAAGGGTTAAAGACCTGCTAATTGCTTATCCTACACCTGAAGATTTGCAACAGGCTATGCAGTTAGCTATACGGGTGGATAGGAGACTGCGTGCAAGGGTTAATGAGAGCAAATCCTCTGCTATGTCAGTTTCTGGTTATGAGAATGTGTGTACTAACAGTGGTGAACCGATGGAGATTGGATCAGTGGCACCTCGCTCTCAAGAAAAAGACCGTAGATTTTTTGAAGGCTTGTGTTTCTATTGCGGAAAATCTGGTCATTTGATTAAAGGCTGTGAGCTTCGTATGAAGAAAGAAAAAAAAATGGTCAGTCATGCCCGTATTGCCTGTTTAAATTCCAAGGGTGTATTTTTAGCTGCTTCCACGATTGCTCAGGAAAAATTAATGGAATTTCGGGTGTTTGTTGATTGTGGGTCTACTCTGAATGTAATTGATGGGGGATTCTTGGAAAAACTCAATTTAAAACCCGAACCTTTATCATCCCCCATTGCTGTGGTTTCTGTGGATGGTTCCCCTTTGAAGAATATTACTCTCAAGGTCTGTGAATTTCCTCTCACTATTAATGGTGTTCACCATGAGAAATTGGATTTGGTAGTTTTGAATAACTTGCCTTCTCCAGTAATATTGGGATTGCCCTGGTTAAAATTTCACAATCCTGTACTGGATTGGTCTACCAGTGAAATTAAATCCTGGAGCCATAAATGTTATGACAAGTGTTGTAACGGGCGTATTGCAGCTTTGGATAGGGGAGAATTGCCTGTTCCTATTCAGCATTTTTGGAGAGTTTTTTCTGAGAAGGAATCGCAGGTTTTGCCTCCCCATAGAGACTATGATTGTTCTATTGAATTTGTCCCTGGAGCGACTCTTCCTAAAAGTCGTTTATTTAACCTTACTATTCCTGAGAGGAAGGCTTTGGAGGAATACATACAGACAAGTTTGGCCGCCGGTCACATTAGGCCCTCTAAGTCTCCTGTGGCGGTTGGATTTTTTTTTGTAAAAAAAAAGGACGGCGGTTTACGTCCTTGTCTGGATTTTCGTGAGATTAACAAAATTACTGTACGCAATCCTTACCCACTGCCATTGATTCCTGATCTGTTTAACCAGTTAATGGGGGCCAAGTGGTTCTCTAAAATTGACCTTAAGGGGGCATACAATCTGTTGCGCATGAAGGAGGGTGACGAATGGAAGACTGCTTTTAACACTCCTGTGGATCATTTTGAGAATCTGGTTATGCCTTTTGGTCTTACTAATGCTCCTGCATTTTTTCAGAATCTTATTAATGACATCCTTAGACCTTTGATCGGCAAAAATGTGGTTGTGTATTTGGATGACATTTTGATTTATTCGCCGGATCTGGAGTCTCATTGGCGGAGCGTACGTGAGGTATTACAGTTATTAATGGACAATTCGCTTTTTGCTAAGCTGGAGAAATGTGAGTTCGCTGTACAGAGAATTAGTTTTTTGGGTTACATTATCTCCAGCGATGGTTTTGAGATGGACCCAGTTAAAGTTCAAGCTGTACAGGAATGGCCTAGGCCTATTGGTTTGAAATCGATACAGAGGTTTTTAGGTTTCGCCAATTATTACAGAAAATTCATAAAAATTTTTTCTAGTATTGTCAAAACTCTGACCGATCTCACCAGGAAAGGTGCTGATGCGGTTCAGTGGTCTTCTGAGGCCATTGAAGCTTTTGTGTATCTCAAGGAGAGGTTCACCTCTGCTCCCATCCTTATGCAGCCTGATGTGACTAAGCCGTTTTTGGTTGAGGTTGATGCTTCCTCTGTGGGGGTTGGCGCAGTATTGTCTCAGGATAACGGTGATGGATTACATCCCTGTGCCTTTTTTTCAAAAAAATTTTCGGAGACTGAACTGAATTACGATATTGGTAATCGGGAATTATTGGCTATTAAACTCGCATTTGAACACTAGCGCCACTTCTTGGAAGGTGCGGAATTTCCCGTTCAGGTTCTTACGGATCATAAAAATCTGATATATCTTGATGCTGCCAAGCGCCTGAATGCCCGTCAGGCTAGGTGGGCACTGTTTTTCTCGCGGTTTAATTTCTCCGTTACTTACATCCCTGGTACTAAGAATGTTAAGGCGGATGCCTTGTCTCGCAGTTTTTCTCCCATAGTCGGTGCTGAGAAAGAGGAGAACATTTTACAAGAAGGTGTTGTGATAGCTGCTTTGGACTCCGTTTTGGAAGATGAGATTCTTAAAGCACAGGAGAATGCCCCATCTAACACTCCTCATGGGAGGTTGTTTGTGCCTGGGACCTTTAGGAGAGATTTGTTTGTTGAGTGTCACGAATCTCGGTTGGCAGGTCATCCCGGAATCTCTGAGACCAAGAGACTGGTGGGTCGCAGTTTTTGGTGGCCTGGATGGCAGAAGGAAGTCATTAAGTGGGTGCGTCAATGTACTATATGTGCTAGATCTAAGTCCTCATGACGCGCCCCTGGGCCTGTGTCGCGCTGCGTTGCGCACGCGGGAGCTTACCCGGAGCCGGATCTCTTGAGGGTTGTAGTCTCGTGGCGGTGACCCGGTCCGTGCCCAGGGAGTCAAACTGAGCGGCGATGTAACAGCGGTAGATGTAGGACGACTACGCCACCCGTTGAATGCAGCTATGGAGCTGCCGCTGCAGGACAGTCCGCTGAGGCCGGTGGATGGATGGTGCAGCGTAGATGGTATAACCCCCAACGGGAGGGGTATGGCCTCAGGGCAGCAGATGTGGATGATGGGGGTAGCAGGAACCACTCAGAGACGGTGCGGTGTAATTCAGGGTCTTTACTGGTAACAACGATAGACCCTCCCGGAGTACTTGCTAGTGAACGGGGCCTGGTCAGTCCTTGAGCAGATGGGATCTCCCCTGGCCAGGCGAAGTTGTAGGCCTCCCAAACTGACTGTACTCTTCTGGCTACCTTGCTAGAAGCGGGTATAAGTAGCCCACGTCCCTGAGTGTACCGTGTGGTGCTCACCCGTATGGCCGGTGACTCGGGGCCTTCTAGTGGCTTCCGCTCCACGGTGGCGGTGCTGGTCCCACGCGTGTGACCGTGCCTTCGGGCTTCTTGGCCAGAGGACCTGAAATCCCCTGCCGGACGGATTCTGCTGCTGGGTAGGAGTTAGTCCCCACAGCCTCGGACTCCGGGTCCGGTAAGAAATCTTCTCAGTCAGGGCGAGCTCTGCAGCTGCCAGCCCCTGACTCGTAGTAGTATTGCTTCTGCTGTTTCTTGTCTCTACTTTCCTTGACTGACTAACCCTGCCTCAGCCCAGGGTTTATACAGGGGAAGTTCTTCCCCTCCCAAGACTGGGCAGGAGGTGTGGCATGCACAGGATCCCTGACCAAAGGACCTCCCACCTGCTCTCAGACATAACATTACATTACTGTGGAAAACCAGACCCCTGGGGTGCCACATTCCCCCCTAGTGAAATTTAGTACTCCGGGACTAAACATATTTTAGAAAAAACATAACAAGATATAACAACAATAATAGTACAATAAGAAGAAACACATAAAGGTGGTCACAGCATGTCCGTAACCGGGTGTAGTCTTTGAAGAAAGCAAGGTGTCCATTTCACCAAAACAGGGAGACGTAACCAGGTAGGGGTCTGTCCTACCCTGAGTCCTTAACAGTCTCTAGTCCATCCTGGGTTACGCTCCAACTATGTACAAGGATTCCCGGTAAATCCACCAAGGATTCCTAAAAATAACTGGAAACACAAAATTATACACAAGCAACAATACACAGATAAACATAAATAAAACAATTTATACACTTCAAATCCTCCAGCGTGCGGGTAACTGGCCTCTAGTGGCCCTAGTGGACCTACGGAGCTGACTGTCTGGCCCTGAACTACAGGGTGTAGGAGCTGTCAAGGGTAAACTGGGCAGCTGTCTACCGGCTCTTTGTCTCACTAGGGGTACGGCAGGCTCACTATAAGCAGAGGGTTGTTCCTCCTGTTCTGCTTGTGTGGAGTCTTCTGCCTCCTGGACCGGCTGTTCTTCCAGCTCTACCTGTTGCTCCGTAGGTGCTTGGGATGCTGGTTGGAGGAAGGTGAGTACGGGTACCACAACTGCACCATTGACTTGAGTCCAAGACCGAGGGAAGTCCCCGAGCACAGTACTAACCATATCTTCCCTTTCCTCTACGGGTCGATGGTCTTCTTGTTCCTCTTCAGGGTTCCTCAGTTGTTCGGGACACTTCTTCAGGTGGTCCCGGGATACAATGGCTGTGATTTCCCCTCCGTCTTTACTGATTGTACAAACCTTTGGGTTCTCGTGGCTTGAGGGCAGTACGGTGTACGGGTCCTTCTCCCACTGGTCATCCAACTTGTGGAGCCGTCTCTTCCTCTTCAAGACCTGCTCTCCGGGTGCCAGGGGAACAGCGGGAGCATACTGGTTGTAAGTTTTCTCTTGTCTTTCCCTAGCCTGACAGAGACTTCGCTCCACGCTCTCCTGTACTCTCCGGTACTGCTGCTGCCTCTCTGTGTCCCAGTCTGTTTCTGGTGAAGTGTCCTCGGGTGTCAGGACTCCCATTTCCAGGTCAACAGGTAACTTACCAGGTCTTGCCCTCATTAGGTAAGCCGGGGTACAGTTGGTGGAACCTACCGGGATGTGGTTGTATAGGTCCACCAGATCGGGCAACTTCTCAGGCCACAGACTGCGTTCTTCCAGGGGCAACGTTTTTAGAAGATCCATTACCACCTGGTTCATTTTCTCACAAAGTCCATTAGTTTGCGGATGGTAGGGTGTCGTCCTTATCTTCCGGCAGCCATACAGATTGCAGAATTCCTGGAAGACCTCCGCTTCAAAGGCAGGTCCCTGGTCCGTCAGCACTTGGTCCGGGTACCCGTGTGGACGGCAAAAGTGCTGCTGGAAGGCTCTAGCTGCTGTTTGAGCCGTTAAGTCCTTGACGGGGACGACAACCAGAAACCGGGAGTAATGATCCACGATGGTTAACGCGTAGACGTAGCCACTTCTGCTTGGGGTCAGTTTTACATGATCCAAGGCTACCAGTTCCAACGGTTGCCGGGTGACGATGGACTGCAGGGGAGTCTTCTGGCTGGCACGGTCCTTCCTTCTCAGGTTGCACGGGCCACAGTCTCTGCACCACTTCTCGATGGTTCCCCTCATGCCTACCCAGTGGAACCGCTCGCGCAGCAGGAACTCCAGCTTCTTCCACCCGAAGTGTCCAGCTCCGTCGTGGTATGCCTCCATCACCATGGCTGCGTCTCTTCGTGGCACCACTACTTGCCAGAGTAATTCATGCGTCCGGGAGTTAACCATTCTGCGGCACAACTTCCCTTTGTAAAGGAACAGTCGACTCTTCTCTGCCCATAGTTGTTTGGCTTCCTCCGGAGCGTCTGGTTCAAGGCGAGCCTCCGGCCGAGTCAGCATCTCCTTCACCAGTCGGACGGCAGGGTCGCTGTCTTGCGTTTCCGCCCAGTTGTAGTGGGGTAAGGGGTTCAACGTAGCAGCCTGCTTACTCCTTACCCGGTGGGAATACTGGATAGTCCCATGACGGTGGAACGCAGGGAGTTCAACTTCTTCCAGTCCCTCCGGATCTTCTCCTCCGTCCGGCAGGTTGGGCATCCTGGACAGGGCGTCCGCGTTGGTATTGGAGCGTCCTGCCCGGTATTTGATTGTGAACTCGTAGTTGGACAAACGGGCCATCCACCTCTGCTCCAGGGCACCGAGTCTTGCCGTGTCCAGGTGTGTCAACGGGTTGTTATCCGTGTACACGGTGAACCGGGAAGAAGCGAGGTAATGCTTAAAGCGCTCGGTGACTGCCCATACTACGGCCAGGAACTCTAACTTAAATGAGCTGTAATTCTCGGGGTTCCTTTCGGTGGGTCGCAGTTTTCGGCTGGCGTAGGCGATTACTCGTTCCTTCCCCTGCTGGATCTGGGACAGTACGGCTCCTAGCCCGATGTTACTGGCGTCGGTGTAGAGGATAAAGGGCTGGCTATAATCCGGGTACGCCAGGATTTCATCCCCCGTGAGGGCCATCTTCAGCTGGCGGAAGGACTCTTCTTCCAGCTCCTCCCATTTGAAGGGCGGCTTCTGGTTCTTGGCCTTCCGGGACTGGCCTATCAGGAGGTCCTGCATAGGTGCTGCCTTTTTGGTGAAACCGGGAATAAACCTTCGGTAGTAGCCTACCAACCCGAGGAACTGCCGCACTTCTTTTACGCTGGAGGGGCTTGGCCATTCCTTAATTGCGGTGATCTTATCAGGGTCGGGAGCCACTCCGTCAGCGCTCACCACGTGTCCCAGGTACTGCACCTTTGGTTTCAGGAGGTGACACTTGGAGGGTTTCACCTTTAGGCCGTAACTTGCCAGAGCTTCGAACACTTCCGCCAGGTGTTTCAGGTGGTCCTCATACGTCTTGGAATATACGATGACATCGTCCAGGTACAACAGGACCGTCTCAAAGTTTCTGTGGCCCAGACAACACTCCATTAGTCGTTGGAAGGTTCCCGGTGCGTTGCAGAGTCCGAACGGCATGCAGGTGAACTCGCTAAGTCCCATCGGGGTGGTGAATGCGGTCTTCTCCCGGTCCGCCTCTGCTACAGGAACCTGCCAGTACCCGCTAGTGAGATCCAAGGTAGAGAAGAAGTTAGCAGATCTTAAAGCAGCCAATGACTCCTCTATCCTTGGTAAGGGGTACGCATCCTTGTGTGTGATACGATTGATTTTCCGGTAATCTACACACATCCTCATGGTGTTGTCTTTCTTTCGGACTAAGACTAGTGGAGCTGCCCAGGGGCTACAGCTATCCCTGATCACCCCAGCCTCCTTCATGTCTCTAAGCATCCCCTTGGCGTGTTGGTAGTGGGCAGGGGGTACGGGTCGATACCTCTCTTTTATAGGAGGATGGTCTCCCGTGGGGATGTGGTGTTCTACCCCCTTGACTCGCCCGAAGTCTAACGGGTGTTTACTGAACACTCTCTCGTACTCCTGAACCACCCGATAGACTCCTTGTTTCTGGTGTGCGGGAGTGGAGTCAGTACCCAGATGTAGTTGCTGACACCAGTCCTCCATGTTTTTCTTAGAGCCGTTACCTTCCTCCGGGTGAGATGGAGGCAAGGGTTCCACAGATTGTACAGAATTTTGGTTAATGGTATATAATTTGGCTAGCGTGGCATACCGGGGCAGGTACACTTCCCTCTCCCCGATATTTATTATGCGAACGGGCACCCTCCCATGGCGTACATCAACCACCCCCCGTGCTGTCAAAATGGTGGGCCTACTGTCCGAGTAAACTGGTTCTACCATTGCCTGGTAATCTCTACCTCTCAGACCAATAGCTGCCCGGCACCAAATCATCATTTCACTTTTTGGGGGCATGGCAATAGGAAAAGGGTCACACATTCTTACGCTACCAATCTCACCGCCGGAGAGTTCCACCTGTTGCCGTCGCATCAGTGCCCGGATCTCTTTCTGGAGCACCCGCTGCTCGCCGGAGCTGGCGTTCTTGGCAACCTGCTGTAAAAGGAAAATCACCTCTGCAAGACAATTTTCAATTACATTAGTTCCTAGAGT
Source organism: Phyllobates terribilis (assembly GCF_046119375.1). Lineage (NCBI taxonomy): Eukaryota > Metazoa > Chordata > Amphibia > Anura > Dendrobatidae > Phyllobates > Phyllobates terribilis. The sequence continues at coordinate 133,887,776 of NW_027362770.1, read as the reverse complement.
TATTTTTGGGTGACTCTCGTGTTTGTCAATATCTACAATGATCAGTCCCTGTGCTGCCAGTTCGACTCTACCGATTTTGATGGTCACCTCTTTAAATCCGATCTGTGGCACGGGCTGGCCATTGCTGGCGATGATACTCAAGTCGTCGTCAGGGTAGCGGGTAATATCCGAGTCATTCCAGTACTGCTTAAAGAGCACGTACGGGATGGTGGTGACCTGTGACCCGGTGTCCAGTAGGGCACTCATGGGAATGCCATCCAGTACCACAGGCAAGACTGGACGTCCTCCCACATATCTGTCGCGCCAGTTCGATGGGCCTGGTGATCTTTTTCCTGGGGGTTGGCCCTCTACCCCAGGTTGTGCCCGTTTAAAGAACAGTACCTTGCCATATGTCCAGGTTGATTGCAGCGGCGGCAGATGGGTCGTCCGTCCTCGCTGTATCGGTCACTGGGTCTTCCTCTGGCCGGTGGGGTCCTCCTTGGTCGACGCCACGGGATGTCCTCCGGTCCGGATGCCAGCTGGATCTTCCCTAGGGTGGAAACCTGTAAAGACTGCACAGTTCGGGTTAGCGCAGCAACGCTCTTAGCTAGCTCTTGGACCTGATGGTGTAGGTCTGGAGCCGGGTCATTGTCCAAAGCCTGCGCATCAGCTCCCACAGGCCCTGCCGACAAGGGCGCCGCCTCCTGGTGGTAAGTGATAGCTGGGCGCCTGTGGGTCACAACGCCACCCGGTGCCGGTTCTCGGAGCACCCGGATGGCTCTGTCCTTGAACTGTGCAAAGCCCAGATGGGGATCCTGTAAGGCCATCGCCCGCAACTGGGTTCGGTGGGCATTACAATATAGTCCCTCTATAAATTGTTCGGTCAACAGCCTGTCCTCGTTTCCCACTCCATCAGGGTCGGTCTGCTTAATGGCCCTCAGGGCCTCTTGTAGGTTTAGTGCATAGTCCCTTATACTCTCATGCGCTCGCTGCTTGCACCCGTAGAATCTAAGCTTAATCTCGGCTGAGGTGCGGGTATCAAAGGTGTCCTTCAGCCGGGTTAGTATCCCTGCGACAGTCTTCCTCCCAGGTGGCCAGGATTTTACTTCCCTTTTGGCTGCCCCGGTTAGTTGGGCCACCAGGATGCTCACTTTTTGCTCTTCTGTGAGGGGGTACACCTGGAAGAGGCTATCCAGCTTTTCTCTAAAGTCATGCAGGGTATGTGACTCCCCTGAGTACTGGGGTAGCCAAGCTGCTCCCGGGATATAGGGCATGGTGAAGGGCATAACTGCAGCAGCAGTGGCGCTGGCGGGGGTTGAGGCAATGAAGCTCTCCTCCGCATCCGACATCTTCCTCCCCCCTAGTGGACCGTGGCCTACCTTGCGATGATCCTGTTCCGTAGGCCGCGGCTCCGCAGTAGATCGTCAGGGTTGAGGACCTTCCGTCGCGCTCCGGTGACGTCGGCGTCTGCTGGGCTCCTTCCAGGACCTTACGCAACGTCCGGACGTGAGGCGGGGCTTCAGTTCTCGCGCGCTTTCGGAGTCCACGCCCCTCTTCTTCCCGCGCGGCGTCCTCAAGATGGCGTCCAACGGCGGGAAAACTCCACGGATGGCGGGAAGAAGGCTGAAGATGGCGCCGGATGGCGGAAATCTTCACAGATGGCGGGAAGAAGGCTGAAAATGGCGCCGGATGGCGGGAATCTTCACCGATGGCGGGAAAACTTCACGGATGGTAAGTTTTAAAAGTCTCTTTTTCAGGCACGCAGTACCCGGTGGTTGCGGGCACGAAATCCTGCCGACTACGCCAAAGTTGACGCGCCCCTGGGCCTGTGTCGCGCTGCGTTGCGCACGCGGGAGCTTACCCGGAGCCGGATCTCTTGAGGGTTGTAGTCTCGTGGCGGTGACCCGGTCCGTGCCCAGGGAGTCAAACTGAGCGGCGATGTAACAGCGGTAGATGTAGGACGACTACGCCATCTGTTGAATGCAGCTATGGAGCTGCCGCTGCAGGACAGTCCGCTGAGGCCGGTGGATGGATGGTGCAGCGTAGATGGTATAACCCCCAACGGGAGGGGTATGGCCTCAGGGCAGCAGATGTGGATGATGGGGGTAGCAGGAACCACTCAGAGACGGTGCGGTGTAATTCAGGGTCTTTACTGGTAACAACGATAGACCCTCCCGGAGTACTTGCTAGTGAACGGGGCCTGGTCAGTCCTTGAGCAGATGGGATCTCCCCTGGCCAGGCGAAGTTGTAGGCCTCCCAAACTGACTGTACTCTTCTGGCTACCTTGCTAGAAGCGGGTATAAGTAGCCCACGTCCCTGAGTGTACCGTGTGGTGCTCACCCGTATGGCCGGTGACTCGGGGCCTTCTAGTGGCTTCCGCTCCACGGTGGCGGTGCTGGTCCCACGCGTGTGACCGTGCCTTCGGGCTTCTTGGCCAGAGGACCTGAAATCCCCTGCCGGACGGATTCTGCTGCTGGGTAGGAGTTAGTCCCCACAGCCTCGGACTCCGGGTCCGGTAAGAAATCTTCTCAGTCAGGGCGAGCTCTGCAGCTGCCAGCCCCTGACTCGTAGTAGTATTGCTTCTGCTGTTTCTTGTCTCTACTTTCCTTGACTGACTAACCCTGCCTCAGCCCAGGGTTTATACAGGGGAAGTTCTTCCCCTCCCAAGACTGGGCAGGAGGTGTGGCATGCACAGGATCCCTGACCAAAGGACCTCCCACTTGCTCTCAGACATAACATTACATTACTGTGGAAAACCAGACCCCTGGGGTGCCACACTCACATACTCCTGCTGCGGGGTTGCTTTGTCCTTTGGAGGTTCCCAGTGCTCCTTGGACACATTTGGCTATGGACTTTATTACTGACCTTCCCCCCTCTGAGGGTTTTACTGTCATCTGGGTGGTCGTGGACCGTTTTAGCAAGATGTGTCACTTGGTTCCCTTCGTCAAACTGCCCTGCGCTAAAACTCTCGCTAAGGCCTTTGTCAAGGAAATTGTCAGACTTCATGGCGTTCCTACTGACATTGTTTCTGATAGGGGTCCTCAGTTCGTGGCTCGTTTTTGGCGTGCCTTTTGTGACAGGTTGGGAGTTCATTTGTCGTTCTCGTCCGGATATCATCCTGAATCTAATGGCCAGACAGAAAGGAAAAACCAGGATGTTGAGCAGTTCTTGCGTTGTTTTGTGGCAGACAATCAAGAGGGGTGGTCTGAGTTTCTGCCACTTGCTGAATTTGCTCTGAACAATCATACATCTTCTTCTGCTGGTTGTTCGCTTTTTTTTTGTTGTTCTGGGAGACATCCGTCGTTTGGGTCGTTCTCCAAGTTGGGATCTGCCGTGCCTGAGGAGGAGAATTTTTCCGGTGATTTGGAGAGAGTTTGGACGGATGTGCGTGGTAATCTTCAGGAGGCCAACAGAAAATCTAAAGACTACTTTGATAGGAAACGACAGGAGGTTTTGTTCGCTGTTGGTGACATGGTTTGGTTGTCCTCTAGGAATCTGCGGTTGAGGATTCCTTCTAAGAAATTGGGTCCCAAGTTTGTAGGGCCCTTTAAGGTGCTTCAGGTTGTCAACCAATCTGCTGTTAGGTTGGAGGTTCCTACCTCCTGGAGAATTAATCCGGTATTTCATGTCTCTCTGTTAAAAAAAGCTGTTGTGTCGGATGGTGACGCCTCTGCCTCTGTTCCTCCGGTGGTGGAGGACGGGGAATATGAAATTTCTCGCATCCTTAACTCTAGACGGTATAGAGGTAGTTTGCAGTATCTGGTGGCCTGGAAAGGTTTCGGACCCGAGGATAACTCTTGGGTGAGGTCAGATGATGTTTCCGCGTCCAGACTTATCAGAGCGTTTCACAGGAGATTTCCTGATAAGCCTGGTCCTAGGGGATCCGGAGGATCCTCTTAGAAGGGGGGGTACTGTTAGAACCTTGCTCTTAGGTTTTTTCCTTTGCTGGTCACATGACCTCGTTGGTCTATTTAATCCTGCTCCGCCCTTCTGGCTTTGCTGGACTTCATTGTATAACTACTTTCTAGCTAGCCTGTGCTCTGTATCTAACTCTGTTAGTTTGCTTGGTCTACGGACCTCAGTGTTCTATATATTTTGTTTGTTTTTCTGTCTGCTACTATTTCTGTTAGGAGGTGTCCCATTTTCCTCCCAGTCCTTAGTACTTGTAGGGATTCCTTCCCCACATCTATAGGTCTCCGTACAGACTAGCTTAGGACTTTAGCAGGTCTGATCGCAGGATCAGGTTCCCTGTTACATCGTAGGGATTCAGCTGAGTTCTATCGTAGGGACAGATTTCCTCTCTTTCCTTAGCTCTGGTAGCAGAACATAACAGCAGCAGCCACGCAGGGCTGGGAGTGCCCAGCAGAGAGCAGTAGCCACGCAGGGCTGGGAGTGCCCAGCAGAGAGCAGCAGCCACGCAGGGCTGGGAGTGTCAAGCAGAGAGCAACAGCCACGCAGGGCTGGGAGTGTCAAGCAGAGAGCAGCAGCCATGCAGGGCTGGGAGTGCCCAGCAGAGAGCAGCGGCCATGCAGGACTGGGAGTGCCAAGCAGAGAGCAGCGGCCATGCAGGACTGGGAGTGCCAAGCAGAGAGCAGCAGCCATGCAGGACTGGGAGTGCCAAGCAGAGAGCAGCGGCCATGCAGGACTGGGAGTGCCAAGCAGAGAGCAGCAGCCATGCAGGGCTGGGAGTGCCCAGCAGAGAGCAGCGGCCACGCAGGACTGGGAGTGCCCAGCAGAGAGCAGCAGCCATGCAGGACTGGGAGTGCCAAGCAGAGAGCAGCGGCTATGCAGGACTGGGAGTGCCAATCAGAGAGCAGCGGCCATGCAGGGCTGGGAGTGCCAAGCAGAGAGCAGCGGCCATGCAGGGCTGGGAGTGTCAAGCAGAGAGCAGCCGTCATGCAGGGCTGGGAGTGCCCAGCAGAGAGCAGCGGCCATGCAGGGCTGGGAGTGCCCAGCGAAGAGCAGCAGTCATGCAGGGCTGGGAGTGCCAAGCAGAGAGCAGCGGCCATGCAGGGCTGGGAGTGCCCAGCAGAGAGCAGCAGCCATGCAGGGCTGGGAGTTCCAAGCACAGAGCAGCAGCCACGCAGGGCTGGGAGTGCCAAGCAGAGAGAAGCAGCCATGCAGGGCTGGGTGTGCCAAGCAGAGAGCAGTGGCCACGCAGGGCTGGGAGTGCCCAGCAGAGAGCAGCAGCCATGCAGGGCTGGGAGTGCCAAGCAGAGAGCAGTAGCCACGCAGGGCTGGGAGTGCCCAGCAGAGAGCAGCAGTCATGCAGGGCTGGGAGTGCCAAGCAGAGAGCAGTAGCCACGCAGGGCTGGGAGTGCCCAGCAGAGAGCAGCAGCCATGCAGGGCTGGGAGTGCCCAGCAGAGAGCAGCGGCATACAGGACTGGGAGTGCCAAGCAGAGAGCAGCGGCCATGCAGGACTGGGAGTGCCAAGCAGAGAGCAGCAGCCATGCAGGACTGGGAGTGCCAAGCAGAGAGCAGCGGCCATGCAGGACTGGGAGTGCCAAGCAGAGAGCAGCAGCTATGCAGGGCTGGGAGTGCCCAGCAGAGAGCAGCGGCCACGCAGGACTGGGAGTGCCCAGCAGAGAGCAGCAGCCATGCAGGACTGGGAGTGCCAAGCAGAAAGCAGCGGCCATGCAGGACTGGGATTGCCAAGCAGAGAGCAGCGGCCATGCAGGGCTGGGAGTGCCAAGCAGAGAGCAGCGGCCATGCAGGGCTGGGAGTGTCAGAGAGCAGCCGTCATGCAGGGCTGGGAGTGCCCAGCAGAGAGCAGCGGCCATGCAGGGCTGGGAGTGCCCAGCGAAGAGCAGCAGTCATGCAGGGCTGGGAGTGCCAAGCAGAGAGCAGCGGCCATGCAGGGCTGGGAGTGCCCAGCAGAGAGCAGCAGCCATGCAGGGCTGGGAGTGCCAAACACAGAGCAGCAGCCACGCAGGGCTGGGAGTGCCAAGCAGAGAGAAGCAGCCATGCAGGGCTGGGAGTGCCAAGCAGAGAGCAGTGGCCACGCAGGGCTGGGAGTGCCCAGCAGAGAGCAGCAGCCATGCAGGGCTGGGAGTGCCAAGCAGAGAGCAGTAGCCACGCAGGGCTGGGAGTGCCCAGCAGAGAGCAGCAGCCATGCAGGGCTGGGAGTGTCAAGCAGAGAGCAGCAGCCACGGAGGGCTGGGAGTGACAAGCAGAGGGCAGCGGCTATGCAGGGCTGGGAGTGCCAAGCAGAGAGCAGCAGCCACACAGGGCTGGGAGTGTCAAGCAGAGAGCAACAGCCACGCAGGGCTGGGAGTGTCAAGCAGAGAGCAGCAGCCATGCAGGGCTGGGAGTGCCCAGCAGAGAGCAGCGGCCATGCAGGACTGGGAGTGCCAAGCAGAGAGCAGCGGCCATGCAGGACTGGGAGTGCCAAGCAGAGAGCAGCAGCCATGCAGAACTGGGAGTGCCAAGCAGAGAGCAGCGGCCATGCAGGACTGGGAGTGCCAAGCAGAGAGCAGCAGCCATGCAGGGCTGGGAGTGCCCAGCAGAGAGCAGCGGCCACGCAGGACTGGGAGTGCCAAGCATAGAGCAGCGGCCATGCAGGACTGGGAGTGCCAAGCAGAGAGCAGCGGCCATGCAGGACTGGGAGTGCCAAGCAGAGAGCAGCGGCCATGCAGGGCTGGGAGTGCCAAGCAGAGAGCAGCGGCCATGCAGGGCTGGGAGTGCCAAGCAGAGAGCAGCGGCCATGCAGGGCTGGGAGTGGCAAGCAGAGAGCAGCAGCCATGCAGGGCTGGGAGTGCCAAGCAGAGAGCAGCAGCCACGCAGGGCTGGGAGTGCCAAGCAGAGAGCAGCAGCCATGCAGGATAAGATATTACATGTGGGGTCATTTATCAACACGGATGCACTTTGAGAAACGAACGTACTAAGCCAATTTTTATTCTTAGATGGGCCCCCTGAAGTCGCTGATGATAGGATACCTTGCTGCCAGGACATTCAGTGACCAGGTATTATTTTTGGGCAATCTGGCAGCAAGTTTTCAATTTCCCTACAGCGCCTCTGCAGGTGGAAATGAAGCATTACACTTTTTTTTTTAATGTCCATGTGATGTATGGACACAAGGGGTCCTTTGTCAACACGGATGAAGTTTAGGACTTCTCTTCTCTCTGACGCTCTGGAATTTTTGTAGCATTATTAACCCCTTCAAAATTCTCGCTGGCATAAGTGTGAATATAGTCATTCTTATAGAGATATGTTCACAATATAGAAATGATCTCTGTCTGACCTGCAGTAAGAGACGAAGAAACAAATATATGGTTTTATTTGTTTATCACAGTTTATAATCCTTAGTCTATATAAATAAGACTTTAAACTCAAGATACAATAAACCTGGGAATTTCCTTTGAGTCACAGTTTTTGGTGTAATCCGCACCTCCTGTAAAGATTTCCAAACCACCTTTAATTAAGAATTTAAATGAATGAACAAAGGGTAATACCACAAGAGAAGTGAGGGAGGGTGAGAGTGATGGCAGCGCTCAGCTGGACCGGTTGGGTAGGACACAACACCAATAAGAGCCTTAGAATCCGTGGCTGGAGGAAAAATTCTTCCAGATAGTAATTTACTTTAGTGGAGAGATCATTGTGCCTGGGCTTGCGGAAATTAAGAATCCTTGATGGTATAAAATAAAGGTTTTTATTACACCAACGCTTTTCGCCGCTGGACCGGCAGCTTCTTCAAGGCAAAAAAACAAATGAAGCTGAAACCAATGTTATTCTCAAGTGCCGTGCCCACGTCTGATTTTTTCCTAGGACAGAATCTGTCTGTGGGATTAAATCGCAGAATGCATGATTTGCATCCGTAAATTGGATTGCACTCAGCGAAGCATTAAAAAAAATCAGATCGCACTTGAATGGCATCTGAGCGCAGTCCGATTTTCATGGACTGACAGAATAGAGAAGATGGAGAAATATATATTTTTTTCCATCTTCTTCACATCCAAGAAAATCGGATCACACTCTGATCACACTCCGATCACACCCCGGTCACATTCCGATCACACCCTGATCACACTTTGATCACACTTTGATCACACTCCAATCACACTCTGATCCCACTCCAATCACACCCCGATCACACTCCAATCACACCCCGGTCACATTCCGATCACACTCTGATCACACTCTGATCAGAGTGTGATTTGCAAAATCGGCCCGATAAGAAAAAATACGGTGGTGTGACCCTAGCCTTAGGCCGGTGCACATATTTTCGGTGTCCTTTGTGAGTGCAGACAATAGGGTTGCGGGCTCCCCTTGTGTAACACTGCTTTCGTTGGTCTAGTTATTTGTCTGTATGTGACAGCGTGAAGTGGAAATTCCCTCACTCGCTTCCTCTTTAACCCTAAACTTCCTGAGGTTGATTACAGACGCGATAGGCAGGACTATGACTATGTAGCGAAAGCTTTGCAAGTTCTAATAAATGTTGATATTCTCATACGTTACCAAAGCAAAAACACAATAAAAAAATTGCCTGATGCCATAAAACACACAGTGCCGGTGTGGACTGCAACCAGCTGCAAAATGCATGGCAGAAGGTGGATGGGAGCTTAGCTGCAGTGCCGAGAACGGTGCAGGGAGCTGTAACCTCCCGGCTCCATGTGCTGTTTATATCCAGCAGGGATCGCAAACAGCTGATCGTGAGGGTGTTAGGTATCGGGCTCCCATCAATCTGATATTGAAGACCTATCCATATCTAAATTCTGGATAACCCCTTAAAAGGGTTATCCCATTAATGTCGCTCCAACCTGGGTTCGTTATTCGGTAGGAGTCCGACACCCGATGCCCCCACCAATTAGCTGTTTTTTGTTCTGGCAAAAGAAGAGGATCTGTACTGCAGTACTCAGATGCGGCCACTACACTTAGAATTGAGCTCCTGAGTGCAGCCCCATTCAAACTGGTTATATCTGGATGCCAGGGCGAAAAACAGCAGATCAGTAGGGGCACCGAGAGTTAAACCCCCACTAATCTGCAATTGATTACCTATCCTGTGAGTAGGTCATCAATACCATATGCTCAAAACTATCCCTTTAAATTGTTAAATCAAATTAAATACATTATATTATATTTACTGTGGTATAATCAGACCATGGCCCTGTATGGTCAGACACAGCCATTACACAGTACACAGCAGGGGCACATTTATAAGATTATCTCAGCACAGGAACATTTTATTTAATCACATCCAATTGTGGAAATTATTATCATTCCAAGATCTATTGATTAAAATTAACTTTTGTTCATGGGAAAACCCCTTTAATATAATTTGTAACATTTTTATAGCTCCAATCAGCAATGATTGTTTGGGGCAAAATAATTATAATAATAATTTAGAAGGTCATCTAAATAGGTGCGGCTAACATTTTCACATCAAGGGTAAGTAATGCATCATTATGACTTAGGATTTCAATATTTGGCAATAGCATATATAAAAGAGTCACACTCCTTCGTTAACCTGCAATGCCTCCATAGTAAAATAACATTTTTTCACCTGTTAAAAATAATGGAGCATCGGCAATTTAAGCAATTGTGACAATATGGGGAAAAAAAACAGAAAAAATGCAAAATATAAGTAAATTCAGCCATTCACACTCATTATATTACAATTACTCATGATAGATGTCACCTTAAAACAAAAAATATCCTATAAGGAAGTAAGAAACTGGTTCTACAATACTGGAAGTCCCAGTATATATTGTAAATGCTACACTGCAGTATGTAGGAAACATGACTGCATTCTTCAGAATATGTTAAGTACTGATAGCCCTTACTGGCTGGTGATGGCTTAAGCAAGATTGGGACAATCGGGGAATCATTCAGTTCCAAACAATCAGTGCATCATCAGGAACAGAGGTTCCCGTGTACTCGGGGTGGTGACATCACCAACAGATATATTACAAGGTGCGTCATTACTGAGTTTTTTTTTTGTAAGTTCTAATATTTATAATTTTCTCCAGCATGGAAAGTTAGGAAACTTTGCAAATCACTTTATTAGGGGATTTATCTTCATTCTTCTAAATAAAGATTACATGTAAGTAACTCCCAAATCCCTGTTTTCCCCCAGTCTATTTTCCTGCCTTCAGCGGCATTAATATCAGCAGGTACTCATGTGGAGTACAGCTGATGGCAGTGATAGGGCAGCTCAGCACCTGTCTCTCACTAACTCTGGGGATAAACTGCTAGGGGAGAACAATCTGATAAGATGCAGACTCAGAGGAGGAGACCAGGGGCTGATATGCCCCATCACTGCCATCATCTGTACTCCAAATGAGTACATCCTGATATCAATGCAGCTGAAGACAGGTAAATAGACTAAGAAAAATCAGGGATTTGAAGACACTTGCAATTTTTTTTAAAGGAATGAAGGCAAATCCCCCAATAAAGTGATTTGCAAAGTTTCAGAACTTTCCATATTGGACAAAATTATAAAAAAAAATAAGCCAAAGTTTAGTTACTCTTTAAGCTTCAGCTAATCCTATTGTAACTCACTAAGGACCCCTGTTTGATGACAGTTATTACGGTTTCGGTCTTGGGAACTCATATTTCAGCAACCAGAAAAACGAAATACAAGTAAAAGTCACAGAATATACCATGTGCCCAAAACTTTGAACCATTTTTAACGCTTTCTGCCACGGCTAATTTCAAAGAGCCATAACGATTACAGCGATGCCAAAAGTATAACAAAACAAAATTCATTTGATATGTGGTTCCATTTTGTAAGACCTATAGCTTTTTTTGTGATATCTTCTTTTTTACATGAAAATCTATTTATATTGGACTCATTTTGGGGTCCAAATAATATTTTTAGCATTTTTATTGTATTTATTGGGAGAGGTGCACTGACCAAAAAAAAACAAAAAAACCCCGCAATTCTGGAGTTTTTTTCTTTTTTTTTTCTCTTTACGGCGTTTACTATGCAGATTAAATGGTTTTATATTTTGATAGATCTGATATCTTGCAGACACGGTAATACCATATAGGTTTATTTTTTATCTAAAATGAAATAAGGGAGTGGTTTGAATTGTTATGGTTTTTTTTATATGTATGAATTTTTTTTTTACTTTTCTCTTTATTTTTTTAAATCCACAATGGCAATCCATTGGGACCCTGCAATAACATCCCGACGAGGACCCAAATGGGCCACCGGACAGGATTGAGAGTTTTAAATGTTGCTGTCAGAGAAGCAAGGAGTTACTGTGTGTCATGCATCTGGGTTCGAACCCTTGAGCCTGTGCTTTGTGGTTGGCTTCTCTGTCCGCCAAGCCACAGCAGATACACCTTTCTGTCTGGGTGTTTAGTTTATGTTTTCCTTGCTTCAGTCTTTTTAGGTTAACAGGGGTTTTCATGTACTCATTTGTCTGCCCTATCACCTTTTGGGTGCGGCTTTATATCCTTTCCCCCTGCTGGTGATAGTCACATTGGATATCCAGCCATACTGCTGTACTTTAAGCCAGTCAATGAAAGACCAGCTAGGGTTTATCTCTCTGCTGTTTATGTTCTTTACCCTGCACCTATCTTCTGTTTCTTTTTAGGAAGTAGGCAGCATATTCTCTAACACCACGTACTTAATCCTTAATTTTGTATTTCATGGTTTGTTTTACTCACTCTGGAATCTCTTTCAATTTTAGCACACTTTCCCTTCTGTAGGTAATTTGCACTCTGCTCTGCCCTCCGGTTTCTTTAGGAGGAACATAAAGCACTTGACGACCTTTCAGCTAGCATAGGTTCGAGTTGCCATTGTCTAGTCTGTGGTTAGAGCTATCTCAGCTCACGCAGCAACCACTAGTCACTGTGGGGTCAGGATCTCTAGTTTGTACAGGAACCGGCAGGGTCAGTTGCAGTTTTTAGTGTGTAACCTATTTTCCCCAGTGAGTTTCTACACTATCATAACATTGTGGTTGCTGCTGTTATAGACTGATGCCGACAGTAAAACACAGCTGGAATCTACACCACCAAGTGTGGAGCAGGCTCAGCTTCTGAGCCCGCTCCGTACACCTTCACCTAACATGGGATGTGGTGTTACTGAATGTCCTATGTTGGGAGGTGGATAAAGGTCTCAATGTGTATTGTCTCTCCTTGAAGAGATCTAGCAAGTAAGAGTCTTACAAGAAATGCTCCCTGGGTAATGTATGCAAATTAACTCTCCTTCAAAAGCAAGTAAATGTTTTCTCTAGCGCCACTTATAGGCAGCTCCCCTTTAAGCCAACATCTGACCCATTAAAGAGCTTTTAAACAAGACTGGAAATTTTGATAAAACCAGACACCTGTCTGTAGATAAAACCTTACTTCCTTTTGGAGGAGAACTTTTTTGCATACTTTCCTCAGAAAGCAATGCCGTAAACCTCGCTACACCAGCTGGAAATCTTGCGTACCCCTGTGCGCTGCATCTAAAGCTGTTTGGCAGACAGCTATCTCTCCAGTCTCCCTCCATACACATGAATGTTCTGGTCATGTGTTTTCAATGGGCAGGGGGAAGAAGGTTGACGTCAGACCTTCTCAGCCCTTATGTCCCCCATATCTTCTGTTGTGGGACAGTTGGGAGGCCCCCTACAAATTAGGGCTCAAGCATATCCCGACTAATCTAATGTCTGCGGGGAGTCTAGCTCAGCCAGTCAGTACCTGACTCTGTACTAACGAGAAACACTGATCTATTGGGTAGCTACCTATAGGAGGCACTACAGAGACAGTCTTTCCTTCTGGGGGAGAGTGGATTTGCAAGTATTATTAAATGCTAGGCACCAACTGTAGCACCCCGAGGGCTCGGCTGCTACAGGGGTATTGCACCTCAAACCAGAGGTGTGATATTCCACTCCCGGGTAAGGATGGAGTGTGGACCAGGACTCGGTAGGCTGCATGCACCACACACACCCCATTTCCGAGAGACAGTACAACGGTGCTCCCACGAGACAGGAGTGCAGGCACGACAGCATCTGTTCCTGGCTGGAGTGAGGAGGGGAAAGTACACCCAGTGGTGTAGGAGCAGATAGGGGTGGGTCTCTGGGCATAGGTAGGAGCCCATTGGTTGCTAGTCACCTGGGCTCGGGTGTTAGAAGGAGGTATATAAGGTGGGCACCATCTTAGGACAGTAGTCAGTTCAGTCAGGAGGAGAAGAAGAGAGGAGTTCAGCCAGAGAGGGCTGACAGGGAGCAGAGCTGCTGCATGGGCTCTGCTCCACGGGCAGGCCTTGTCAGGAGGCTGGAGCCTGAGAGAGAGAGAGAGAAGAAAGAACAGAAAGGAAAGTAAGAAAGGAAACAAGGAACAGGAACACAGAGAAAGGCCCAGAGACACGAGGACAGAGGGAACCCTAAGGACCCAGGAGACTGCGGGTGACGGGTTGGCAGAACAGGGTACCGGAACCCAAATTGGTGGAGGCAACAAATTCCTCAGCCAAAGACCGGAGGTTGAGACCACATCTTGGTGCGACCCCTCACTACATCCACCAGGAAAGCATACCACATAGGGCCAGGGAAACCGGAGATAGGTTTCGCCAACAGAAGGCCCGAGTAAGCTGGACAAAGGTGGGTCACTGGTGGGGACGGCCAGAGAAAGGTAGAGAAGAGAGCCCTGAGCCACGCTCTGGAATTGCCTGGGAGTTGACCGAGTCCCTCACCTGGTGGACGCAGCACGGCTTGGGCCGTCATCGCCTGCAGGATTGACCGAATAACAACTGTGAGTAAAGCATTGGAAACAGCAATTACAAGTCTCTGTGTTTCATCGCCGCACCAGCACCATTAGGACTGGGACGCTCACACCATTACTCCCATCATCCACATTAGCTGCCCTGAGGCAATACTTCTCCCGTGGGGAGTTATCCCATACTTGGCTGCGCATACAACACCAGCCTCAGCGGTCTGCAGCGCAGCGGCGGTCCCCACTGACCGCAATCCACGGGTGGCGTAGTCGGACACTTGTTACAACATTAAGACTGCCACTGGTTTGACCACCCTGGGCACGGACCGGGTCAGGGCCACGGAGACTACAACCCCCAGCGATCCGGCTCCGGGTATTCCCTGCACAACACAGGCCCAGGGGGTGTGTCACAACATTTTAGTTTACATGTAATCTTAACGATCTCTTGGAAACTGATACCCAAGAACCTAGCCCTCAAATTTCCCCCTACAAAATCCCTAGTAATTAGGAGTCTGATGAGTTTCGCCAGACCGGTAACTTGACCCAGGACAGCGGATGCTATGGTCAGCCACCAACCCAAGGCATCAGGGATTAATGAGGACTCTTCTTTAACCTCAATAAATTAAGATCATGGCATCAACAAATTGAAGCTCTTTCTAGGTTAAGGGACCTAAAAAGCCATCGCGACTGCTGTAAGGCATACCTCCTATTTTATGTGGATCCTGACAATCTGGACCAGTGTGCATGAAGCCACTGCCATATTGTTGCCCATTGGAGACATACAGCACTCATAATGCACACGGAGAAGGGCGCGTATCCATCACCCATCTGGTGTAACACCGATCACCCAGAAATCAAGCTGGGATTGCTTCCCCCTATGGGTTCCTAAAAAATCACATATGTGAAGTTGTAGTTCAACGGTGAATTTATTGGACTGCCCTCCTCCAAGGTACACCTGTTATTAAAACTTTATTAAAGGGTTAGTCTGTGTATATGCCATACTCCTCCTACACCTATAGACCCCATATATACCACTCCTCTCAACTTTTTCTCTGGTCAACCCAAAACAGAATTTTATAAGTTTCATACAAAAGTATTACAGATGCAAGAACCACGGGTCTAAGATCCCGGACCGTCAGCTTTATATGACGCTGTCAGGTTTGGTCCTTTGACCCATGATCAGACAGGGACTTGCACCTGTAATATGGACGGCCATAATTCACTCGTCTGATACTGGTCTATCACTCTATACTGTCTGTAGGTAAACTGGCAGGAGTGGTGGACACTAATCACACCACCTCGCCAGCTATAAGATAAGTCACTTATGACAATTGCTCTTTGTGGAAATTATAAAGTGTTGCAATGCAGTTTGCTCCATCACTAGCCATGATCTAGTGTAATATTTTACAATGAAGAAACAAGATGTAATTGTCAATATTTTCCCCACATTTTACAAAAAAACGCCAATCCTTACCGATGTAATCATAAGGGGATATAATGTGAATAAACCCTTTTAAAGGATAGCGGTTAAATTACTTATCACTGAGGGTCCGGTCGCTGGGATCCACAGGAATAAAAAGAACGGGGCTCTGGAACCCAGGAATCGAGTTTAGCAGAACCCAGTCTTGAACGGAACCAAGGTTCAGATGCTTGACCTCTGCTCTATTCACTGTCAATGGGACAGCCGAATATAGCTGAGCAGTTGGACCCCCAGCAATAAGTGGGTTTTTCTTCATTCTGCTTCCCAAAAATCGGAATAGAAAGCGATCAAAAAATGTTATGTGCCCAAAAATGATAGCAATTAAAACATCAACTTGTCCCGTAAAAAACAAACCCTCACATGACTCTGTCAGCAGAAATATAGAAAAATTATAGCTCTCAAAATATGGTGATACAAAAACTTCAACAGCAAAAATCAACAGCAGGAGAAGAATTGGTTGTATTTATTTTTTACGCCGTTCCTCGGGCGGTATAAGTGATTAGACAACTTTATTCTTCGGGTCGGTGTGATTACAGCGATACCAGATTTATATAGTTTTTATGGTTGGCTGCTGGCACACACTAAAAAACTAGTTTTTGCAATAAAAAGCGTCTTTTAGTGTGTGCTAGCAGCCAAACATAAAAAACCGATATAAATCTGGTATCGCTGTAATCGCACCGACCTGAAGAATAAAGTCGTCTAATCACTTATACCGCACGAGGAACGGCGTAAAAACTAATAAAACCAATTCTTCTCCTGCTGTTGATTTTTTTTCATTCTGCCTCCCAAAGATTGCAGTAAGGCTCAGCTCACATTTATCCTGCTCTCTGCGCTGAGTGCTTACTCCGGAGTGTCCATGTAAGTCTCTGAACTACGTGATTCAGACGGAACCCCCGGTGGAAGATTCCCTGTAATGAGGCACATGGAGGCACTATGGACGCTATCTGGCCTGTAATCCGGCGGTGTCCGTCTTTTTAAATGTCCATAAAAGAGCGGTTGCGCCACAGTTTTGTGCACTTCTGAACAGAGGCCAGACGCAGTCCAGAGTAACTCTGCTGCTTCATTATAGTAAATGGATCCCTCAGGGATTTCGTCTGAATTATTTCACTCAGAGATTTAGATGGAAACCCCGATATAAGAGCTCAGCGTAGAGCACTGGATAAATGTGATTCCAAATAGTATGTTAAATGTTCCCAATAAAAGCATCAACTCAATCCACAAAAAAAGCCCTCGCTCAGGTCCTGTCACGGGTGTGTCAGAGGTGACAGACAGTCGCCCTGCAGTTGGTTGCAGGAGATCTCTACATTTGGCATTACAGACATCTTCTTAGAGGCTGTCTCTAGGACCCAGCGGCTACCTCCCTCTGGCTAATTAACACTCGGTCTGGGTGTGTAGATACCTGCTGTGTTTCAGAGATATTCATTACTACTTGTGAAAGCTTTAGGAAGAGCAGTACTTCGTCCTCTCTGGAGCTTGAGGACGTGTGCGCATTTGTCTGAATTCGTCTAAAGCTAAGCAATTTCCCCGTTTGTCCATCCTTGTTGTCTATAATGTTTAGTGGAGATCGACTAGTGCTCATCTCCTCCCTTCCCTAGCCTTAGCCATACGCCAGGGAAAGACAGGGCGAGGCATGCGTGCGACGATTGGTGAAGAGCCAATACAGGGAAGTTAGGGGAGACAGGGTGATGCTAGATCAACCTAGAAGGTCTCCACTTCCCCCCTTTCCCTAGTGTCTGGGCTCCCTTTCCCTCTTCCCATTGTGTTGCACTACGTCTTTCCCACACCTTGTGTGACAGGTCCATCATCTGTCAATGGAAATATAGGGGGGCTTCCAAGTTACTGGTAGTACTGTCACGCAATGTGAGGGAAAGACTAAGTGCACAACAACGAGAAGAGGGTGAGGAATCCCAAACACTAGGGAAAGGGGGAGTGCAGACCACTAGGCAGATCTGATAACACCCTGTCTCCCCTAACATCCCTAAATAGGTTCCGTACCTATCGCCGAGCAGGAAATCTAATCCCTGACTGCCCCTAGCGATAGGCCCTAGATAGGGAGGGGACAGGGTGAGCACTAGTCATCCCCCACTGCAACTAAAGACAAAAAGGTAAACAGACAAGGGAATACAATTAGCTTGAGAATACACCAGAGAGATCACGCCAACTATCCTCCAAGGGAACTCCAAGAAGCCACTAGCCGACTGCTAGTACTTCAAGCCTGGACAGAGGAAAATAGAGCTATCACCGGCGACTCTCTGGAGAGACTGAGGGGATTTAAACATCCAGCAAGGGTGTGTCAATTAGCAGCAGAAGGTGAAGGTAACTGTTAGGTCCTAGAGAGAGAGCAGGATATCACTGCACTGCAGAGATGGAAAGATCAAGAAGGTGCCTGCAGAGCCAAGCACAATGACCTTCTATAGCTGGATCCAATATGACTGTCTGTCGCACCTGACACACCTGTGACAGTATCCCCCCTTCTACGAGTGGCCTCCGGACACTCAGCACCAGGTTTCGCAGGATGAGAGGCATGGAACGAACAAACCAGCCTAGGAGCATTCACCTCTGATGCTGAAACCCACATCCTTTCCTCCGGTCAATAACCTTTCCAGTGCACCCAATACTGTAGGGAACGACGCTGGAGACGGGAATCAACAATCCTCGAAATTTGGAACTCCAAATTACCATCAACCATGATTTGGGGCGGCGGCAGGGGAGAGGATTCATGAGGTTCAACATATTTCTTGAGCAGAGACCTGTGCAACACAATATGTATTTTAAGAGCCTGAGGTTGCTCAAAACAAAACGCTGAAGGATTAATGACGGCGGTTATTTTATAAGGGCCAATAAACCTAGATCCCAGCTTCCAGGAAGGAATCTTCAACTTGATATTCCTGGTAGACAACCACACAAAGTCATTCACACTTAGGTCCGGACCTGGCGAGCGTTTCCTGTCAGCCATACGTTGTACCTGTCTCCCATGATCTTCAAATTACTCTGAACCCCCCCGCCACACAGAAGAGAGCAAGGAAGCAAATAGTTCCTCCCGAAGCCCCTCCCCCACTAAAAGTACCAAACTGTGGATGGAAACCGTATGCACCAAAGAACGGTGACCTGCCGGTAGATTCTTGGCGATGATTATTAAAAGCAAACTCGGCCAACGGTATGTAAGATGCCCAATCCTCCTGGTTTTCGGAGATAAAACACCTGGGGTAAGTCACTAAATTTTGATTAATGCACTCAATATGACCATTCGACTGAGGATGTGTAGCACCCCGAGGGCTCGGCTGCTACAGGGGTATTGCACCTCAGTCCAGAGGTGTGATATTCCACTCCCGGGTAAGGATGGAGTATGGACCAGGGCTCAGTAGCTGCATGCACCACACACACCCCATTTCTGAGGGACAGCTCAACGGTGCTCCCACAAGATAGAAGTGCAGGCACGACAGCATCTGTCCCTGACTGGAGTGGGGAGGGGAAAGTACACCCAGTGGTGTAGGAGCAGATAGGGGTGGGTCTCTGGGCATAGGCAGGAGCCCATTGGTTGCTAGTCACCTGGGCTCTCACATAGAAGGAGGTATATAAGGTGGGCACCATCTTAGGACAGGGTCCAGTTCAGTCAGGAGGAGAAAAGGAGAGGAGCTCAGCCAGAGAGGGCTGACAGGGAGCTGTGGCTCAGTCTGGGCCCAGCTCCAGAGGCAGGCCTGGAGTGGAGGCCAGAAACAGCAGAAAGAGAGAGGAGGAGGAACAGAAAGGAAAGTAAGAAAGGAACTGGAACAGAGGAGAAAGGAAGCAAGGAACACAGAGAAAGGCCCAGAGACACAAAGGCAGAAGGAACCCCATATGCCCAGAGGAGATACTGTGTGAAGGGTTGGCAGAATAGGGTACCGGAACCCAAATTGGTGGAGGCGACTAATCCTCAGCCAAAACCGGAGGTTGTGACCACATCTTGGCGCGACCCCTCACTACATCCACCAGAAAGGCATACCGCATAGGGTCAGGGAAACCGGGAGAGGTTTCGCCAACAGAAGGCCCGAGGAAGCTGGACAAAGGTGGGTCACTGGTGGGGACGGCCAGTAGAAAGGAAGAGAGGGGAGCTTTGAACCACGCTCTGGAATTGCCTGGGAGTTGATCGAGTCCCTCGCCTGGTGGACGCAGCACGGCTTGGGCAGTCATCGCCTGCAGCATTGACCTGAATAACAACCGTGAGTAAAGCTTTGGAAACTGCAATTACAAGTCTCTGTGTTTCATCGCCGCACCAGCACCATCAGTACTGGGACACTCACACCATCACTCCCATCATCTCTCTCACATTAGCTGCCCTGAGGCAATACTCCTCCCGTGGGGAGTTATCCCATACTCGGCTGCGCAACCAACATCAGCCTCAGCGGTCGGCAGCGCAGCGGCGGTCCCCACTGACCGCAATCCACGGGTGGCGTAGTTGGACACTTATTACAATACAAATAGACTGCCACTGGTTTGACCACCCTGGGCACGGACCGGGTCACCGCCACACGGAGACTACAACCCCCAGCATTCTACAACAGGCCCGGTTCCGGGTTCCCCTGCATAACACAGGCCCAGGGGGCGCGTCAACTTTGGCGTAGTCGGCAGGATCATTACCAACCTGCCACAAGCGGGTATTGCGTGCCTGAAGAAAACTGCACATGTACCTTAAAAAGAAGTCTCCCGCCATTTCCAGGGGTTTCCCGCTGTCCGGAGTCGTTTCCCGCCATCCGGAGCCGATTCCCGCCATCGGACGCCGTTTTGGACCGTTTCCCGCTATCTTCATCCGTTTTTCCCGCCCTGGCAGAGCGGATGCCATTATGTGCGCACCAAAGGACAGCAGGAAGCCACCTCCCATCGTGGGCCAGGTCCCAGAGTGGCGCCAAAGAAGGAGCCCGCCCCCACCAGCCATGAATGCAGCAATGGAGATGTCCATCAACGTGGGGGGGCTGCCCCTGAAGGTGACTGACAGCAGATGCCCCCAAGACCAACCCCCATGGGGGCAGATAGGAAAGAAAACTGAGGGGCTGGGTGCGGCCTGGATCAGTCTGGACCTGCTGCACCCGGAGATTGAGGGAGCAGAAAACTCCACCAGCACCCTGGCCCGCAGCCTGCTGCAAGCGGAGCCACCCTGCAGCCTGACAGAACTGCTGGCCCAACTGCCTAGAGACCCGGATCGTGCGCGCGCAGCACTGGAAGATCTGAATAGAAGAATGGTCCGGGCGCAGCGGGATGTGTTTGCCGGGTGGAGAGAGGAGATGGCCCGGCAGCACGGAGGTGACCAGCAGAGGACCCCGCCGGAACCGGGCAGCGCGCTTACCACTGGGTGCGGAGAAGAGGGACCGGCAGCTGCAGATGACGCCACGGAGGAGGCCACAGAGACCGAGGCAGGTAATGGGGACACCACCACCCCAAGCCCGGGGAACACCAGCCTGCCCTCACCCTCCGTTGCGGGACCCAAAGCCCCGGGGACCGTACCTGACACCACGCCTCCACCGTCACCGGCTAGGCCTCAGGCAGCAAGCACCGTCGTCATGCCCCGCCCCGCGCTGTGCCCTCTGAACCCTGGCGCCGTACAGCGTGAGACGTCACAGGCCAGGACGCAAGGCCCAGCACAACCGGGCGCCGCTGCCTCACCAGCGCCCCCTACCTTGGCGGTGCCACCCCCGGGAGCGACCAACAAGCGACCACCGGCCTGGTCGCAAGGCCGAGTGCCCCCGGGCGCTGCCACACATCCGAAGCCCGCGGTGCCGCCCCTGGGTGCGGACCTGTACGCCCAACATACCAGCCCGGACGGGCTGCCCTTTGAGTGGCCACCAGAGTTTGACAACCCCCGTCTCCGGGGAGAACAACCCCTGAGCGAGCCTCTGATCCCGGCCCCGGAGCCCGCCAACATCGCTCCACCCCTGCCGGAGGATGCCCAGTTTGCATGGGACTCCACTGGCGAGAACTTCATGGGCTTCACCCAGGAGACCCGGGCGGAAGAAGTCCAGCGCCTGGAGTGCTGCCGTCAGCAGCTAGCCACCTATGAAAGAGAGCGGCGGCAGAGGCGCATCAGGGAGCAGCGACTCCAGGCCAGGAGCGCGGAGCAAAAGAGGAGGGCCCGACAAGACACCCACGCCATCCGCGGACCCAGAGCCACCGGGACCGTAGTCAAGTTCCAGCTGGAGCATGGCTGGGGCTTCGTCAGAGACCCGGAGGCCGACACCGACGTCTTCGTCACTAGAAGGGACGTTGAAAGCCACCTGCCAGAGGGACATCACGGACGTGACCTGTACCCCGGCGACGTGGTCACCTACACCCGGCACAAGGGCGCAAAGGGACTGTACGCCCTCCACGTTCACCGGCTCACGGAGGAGGAACTGCAGTACCGCCCAGACACGGAATACACTGAGGATCCGGACGGACCAGAAGATTACCCGGAAGAGCGAGAAGGACACCGTTACCAGTAAACGGTAAAATGGAACTGTATATAGTTACCCGTCAGGGTACAAGAACTGTTGCTGAGTGAAGTGTGGTCCCCGTTGGGACTCGTGTGGCATAGTTAAAGAACTGTTACTTGTGTGCCCCTAATCCCTAACCAGGCTGAGGACTGTGAGCAGCCACTCCCTTATCCCCACTGGCCGAGGACTGAGAGCGGCCATCCTGTAAATAGTTGCGCTTCTTAAAGCGCCCCCTACTGGTTTTATACAAAAACCGCAACGTCTACCTCAAGACGGATTAAATGGACTGTTGCACCTTTATCTGGTCGCAAGTTGCACAGTGGCCAGAGCTCAAGAATGTTCTACTTGAAAATGTTTTATATTGAAAAGTTTTATATGCTGCTAGAATAATAATACAAATGTTTTATGTGATGTTTTATATGCTAAAAGAGTTCCAGTGGCATTAGCAAGATGTTTTATGAAAAGGAGTACCAGTAACGTTAAAAAGAGAAGAATACCTCCCATAAAGGGATGATTGAAAAGTTATTGTCTTATATACGAATGCATTCTAAAAACTTGTATGTTTAAATTGTCTTTGCTCTTTTCCAGCCCGAGGACGTGCTGTGATTTACCAGGGGGGAATGTAGCACCCCGAGGGCTCGGCTGCTACAGGGGTATTGCACCTCAGTCCAGAGGTGTGATATTCCACTCCCGGGTAAGGATGGAGTATGGACCAGGGCTCAGTAGCTGCATGCACCACACACACCCCATTTCTGAGGGACAGCTCAATGGTGCTCCCACAAGATAGAAGTGCAGGCACGACAGCATCTGTCCCTGACTGGAGTGGGGAGGGGAAAGTACACCCAGTGGTGTAGGAGCAGATAGGGGTGGGTCTCTGGGCATAGGCAGGAGCCCATTGGTTGCTAGTCACCTGGGCTCACACATAGAAGGAGGTATTTAAGGTGGGCACCATCTTAGGACAGGGTCCAGTTCAGTCAGGAGGAGAAAAGGAGAGGAGCTCAGCCAGAGAGGGCTGACAGGGAGCTGTGGCTCAGTCTGGGCCCAGCTCCAGAGGCAGGCCTGGAGTGGAGGCCAGAAACAGCAGAAAGAGAGAGGAGGAGGAACAGAAAAGAAAGTAAGAAAGGAACTGGAACAGAGGAGAAAGGAAGCAAGGAACACAGAGAAAGGCCCAGAGACACAAAGGCAGAAGGAACCCCATATGCCCAGAGGAGATACTGGGTGAAGGGTTGGCAGAATAGGGTACCGGAACCCAAATTGGTGGAGGCGACTAATCCTCAGCCAAAACCGGAGGTTGTGACCACATCTTGGCGCGACCCCTCACTACATCCACCAGAAAGGCATACCGCATAGGGTCAGGGAAACCGGGAGAGGTTTCGCCAACAGAAGGCCCGAGGAAGCTGGACAAAGATGGGTCACTGGTGGGGACGGCCAGTAGAAAGGAAGAGAGGGGAGCTTTGAACCACGCTCTGGAATTGCCTGGGAGTTGATCGAGTCCCTCGCCTGGTGGACGCAGCACGGCTTGGGCAGTCATCGCCTGCAGCATTGACCTGAATAACAACCGTGAGTAAAGCTTTGGAAACTGCAATTACAAGTCTCTGTGTTTCATCGCCGCACCAGCACCATCAGTACTGGGACACTCACACCATCACTCCCATCATCTCTCTCACATTAGCTGCCCTGAGGCAATACTCCTCCCGTGGGGAGTTATCCCATACTCGGCTGCGCAACCAACATCAGCCTCAGCGGTCGGCAGCGCAGCGGCGGTCCCCACTGACCGCAATCCACGGGTGGCGTAGTTGGACACTTATTACAATACAAATAGACTGCCACTGGTTTGACCACCCTGGGCACGGACCGGGTCACCGCCACACGGAGACTACAACCCCCAGCATTCTACAACAGGCCCGGTTCCGGGTTCCCCTGCACAACCCAGGCCCAGGGGGCGCGTCAGATGGAAGGCCGAAGAAAAGGACAGCTGCACCCCCAGTCGAGTACAGAAAGCTTTCCAGAACTTGGAAACAAACTGGGTCCCTCAATCTGACACCACAACGGAGGGAACCCCGTGAAGTTTCACAATCTCATTAATAAAAACTTGAGCAAGAGTCTTGGCATTCGGAAATGCCGGTAACGCGACAAAATTAATCATTTTACTGAACTTATCTATAACTACCATAACCACAGTCTTGCTTGCAGATACCGGTAGGTCAGTAATAAAATCCATGGACAAGTGTGTCCATGGCCTACTAGGAATAGGCAGTGGAAGAAGAGGACCAAAAGGACGGGTATGCGATACTTTAGAACGTGAACAAATACTGCCAACCTGCCAACCTGCTCAACCACATCCTTATGCAACCCCGGCCAATAAAAACGACGAGAAAGGAGGGCTGCGGTTGTAATTACTTTACGGCGCAAATTAGATGGTACAAATAACCTCCCCGAAGGGCAGGAGGCAGGGGCATCCCCCTGAGCCTCAAACACCTCACCATCCAGGTCAGGGAACAACGCCAAAATGACTACCCCCTTCTGCAAAATTGTGGCAGGATTCTCATGGTCACCACCTCCAGGGAAGCTCCGGGACAAAGCCTTGATGTTTTTAACCCCTGGACGGAAAGTGACAAAAAAATTGAACCTAGTAAAAAACAGCAACCATCTAGCTTGCCTAGGGTTGAGATGTTTAGCAGACAGAAGATATGGGAGGTTCTTATGGCCGGTGATAATGTCACGCAATGTGAGGGAAAGCATAAGTACACAACGTCGGGAAGAGGGGGAGGAAGCCCAAAGACTAGGGAAAGGGGGCATGGAGACCCCTAGGCAGATCTGATAACACCCTGTCTCCCCTAACGTCCCTAAATAGGTTCCGCACTTATCGCCAAGCAGAAAACCTAATCCTTGACTGCCCCTTGCGATAGGCCCTACTTACATTGAGACACTCTCCTGCACATTACTTAGACCAGTTACCAGCGAAGTTTCCGAATCACTCTCCTGTACATTACTTAGTGAGCGTTTCTTTTCTTTTATGTGAGCCGATCCTCTCAGTTAGGACCCTGGAACTTACGACCATCTGAGTCCATGTTACTGCTTTCCTAACCTGGAAACCAGTCCATCAGGTTAATTTAACTTTACTGAACAAGGGCCCCCATGCCAATAATACAGTCCATCAATGTAAGGGTAGCCCTTTTCACCACAGTCACAATCCATTTCCCCCCCATCAGTCCGTAAGACATGCCATGATCTGGATGATGACCGACCCAGCCATCGGTTATATGGCTCCTTTGCCATATCTTCAGGCTGGCGAAGCTCCATGGTCCTCTCCCTGTCTCTCTCCATTCTCCACATCCCCTCCCCTCAGCCCAGGTGTCCACATCATGAATCACACAGACTGCATACCTCCTGCGGCGATCATCCATTTTCAGGAATCTGACCTGCGTGCCTGAAGCGAGGTCTTGCAGCCTCCGAGGCAGGTGTTTTGTCTTCACCCTCCTCTTTTCCACAAAGACTCTATTTTTAGTCCCAAACTCGTGAATGAACCCATGCCCTCACTGCGGGTCATAGTGGATGACTTCTCCTATGAACGCCAGCTCGCAGTAATGCTCAGCCAGGGGTCCCACCAGCATGTTCCCGGGCCGAGTACTAGCCCGTTTTTTCACTTCTGTTGACTAGCCCAGACCCTTCAGGTAAAAAGTACACTATTTTTGTGGATTTTTCAGGAATTTCTGTATGGTTAGCAACCCTGCCCCCAAATCAGGTGGAAATGTGCATTATGATAAGCAATAGGGCTTCAAAGGGCCCATATTTTATTCTGGCAGGGGCCTCTTCTGTCTGTCTGTGTCCGCTACTGGAGAGAAGTATGGATATCTGCTGAAAATCATGTTGGTGGCTCTTGAGGACCGGAGTTGGGGAACACTGCCGTAGACAAACAACAATCAGTATATCTCTGCAGTGTGGGAAGACAGTCCATAAAAATAGGGCACTTTATTCCCCCCGTCTGTAAAAATTATTTGATTCGTCTGCGATTGTTTGAAGTTGGAGGCTCTTGTACATATTGTCATCATTTTAGAGTGATTATAGCTAATGTTTATATAATCAAAATTATGGGCAAAAAATTGCAACTTTTGGCGTTTTTACACCACTGATGAATTTAGTCCACCTTATTCCTGCGCGGCCCTAATTAAGACTGGAATACCAAACACCAATCTTAATGAATTAGGGCTTAAATGATTGATTATAGTCATAAAAAATGTTGTCTGTCAGTGATTATTATATATACAGTATACAACCCCTGGCAAAAATTATGGAATCACTGGGCTCGGAGGATGTTCATTCAGTTGTTTAATGTTGTTGAAAAAAGTCATTTCAAATGGCAACTTTAGGGCTTTAAGAAACACTAAATGAAATCAAGATTAAAAATGTGGTACTCTGTAAGGGTTTTTTTTTTTTTTCAGACCAAGCCGGGGGAAAAAATTAAGGCGTCACTCAATTCTGAGGAAAAAAATATGAAATCATGAAAAAGAAACACACAAAAGAACACTCCAATACATCACTAGTATTTTGTTGCACCACCTCTGGCTTTAATAACAGCTTGCAGTCTCTGAGACATGGACTTAATGAGTGACAAACAATACTCTTCATCAATCTGGCTCCAACTTTCTCTGATTGCTGTTGCCAGATCAGCTTTGCAGGTTGGAGCCTTGTCATGGACCCTTTTCTTCAACTTCCACCAAATATTTTCAATTGGATTGAGATCCGGACTATTTGCAGGCCAAGACATTGACTTACGTGTCTTCTTTCAAGGAATGTTTTCACAGTTTTTGCTCTATGGCAGGATGCATTATCATCTTGAAAAATGATGTCATCATCCCCAAACATCCTTTCAATTGATGGGATAAGAAAACTGTCCAAAATATCAATGTAAACTTGGGAATTTATTGAAGATGTAATGACAGCCATCTCCCCAGTGCCTTTACCTGACATGCAGCCCCATATCATCAATGACTGTGGAAATTTGCATGTTCTCTTCATGCAGTCATCTTTATAAATCTCATTGGAACGGCACCAAACAAAAGTTCCAGCATCATCACCTTGCCCAATGTAGATTCGCGATTCATCACTGAATATGACTTTCATCCAGTCATCCACAGTCCATGATTGGTTTTCCTTAGCCCATTGTAACCTAGTTTTTTTCTGTTTAGGTGTTAATGATGGCTTATGTTTAGCTTTTCTGTATGTAAATCCCATTTCCTTTAGGCGGTTTCTTACAGTTCGGTCACAGACATTGACTCCAGTTTCCTCCCATTCGTTCCTCATTTGTGCATTTCCTGTTTTGAAGACATATTGCTTTAAGTTTCCGGTCTTGACGCCTTAATGTCTTCCTTGGTATACCAGTATGTTTGCCTTTAACAACCTTCCCATGTTGTTTGTATTTGGTCCAGATTTTAGACACAGCTGACTGTGAAAAACCAACATCTTTTGCAACATTGCGTGATGATTTACCTTCTTTTAAGAGTTTAATAATCCTCTCCTTTGTTTCAATTGACATCTCTCGTGTTGGAGCCATGATTCATGTCAGTCCACTTGGTGCAACAGCTCTCCAAGGTGTGATCACTCCTTTTTAGATGCAGACTAACGAGCAGATCTAATTTGATGCAGGTGTTAGTTTTGGAAATTAAAATTTACAGCGTGATTCCATAATTTTTTCCTCAGAATTGAGTGATTCCATAATTTTTTCCCTCTGCTTGGTCTGAAAAAAATTACCCTTACTGAGTACCACATTTTTAATCTTAATTTCTTTTAGTCTTTCTTAAAGCCCCAAAGTTGCCATTTGAAATGACTTTAGTTTTGTGCCATGTCTGTGATCTGCTTTTTTTCAACAACATTAAACAACTGAATGAACATCCGGTGATTCCATAATTTTTGGCAGGGGTTGTATAACAAAGCAAAGTGATAGAACTGAAATCTAGGTAGAAAAAACAGTTGGATATAAGTTAAAGGGAAACGGTCATGACCCCCAATGGATATAGCGTTACTCTGCAAGCTAATAGTGTTACAATGCTGCCCGGACACATTACTGAAATGGACTTTATTCCTTCCAGGAGTCGCTGGGTTTCAGTCATTGAAGCGTGCGCGAAGCATAGTGAGCCGTAGTGTCATGCAAGGTGTGGGAAAGACTAAGTGCAACACGAAGGGAAGAGGGGGAGGAAGCCCAAACACTAAGGAAATGGGGAGTGGAGACCCCTAGGCCGAACGAATATCACCCTGCGTACCCTACCGTCCCTATACAGGTTCCACACCTATCACCAAGCAGGACCCTAAGCCCTGGATGTCCCTACAGCTTGGCCCTAGATAGGGAGGGAGAGAGGTGAGCATTCATCAGGCCCCACTACAAACTAAAGACAACAAGGTAGACAAACAAAGGGGATACACTTAGCTTGAGCAGACACCAGAGGAGTAACGCCAACTGTCCTCCAAGGGCATCAGAGAAAAAGTTAGCCGACTGCTAGTACTCCAAGACTGCACAAAGGTACATAAAAGTATCACCGACGATTCCCTGGAGGAAACTGAGTGTTTTTAATCCCCAGGCAAGAGTGTGTCAATTAGTAGCAGGAGGGAGGTCGCCGCTGGGTCCTAAAGGAAGAAGGATTAAGAAGGAGTCTGTAATGCCAAGCGCAATGACTTTCTACAACCAGATTCAGAGCGACCGTCTATTACACCTGACACACCCTTGACAGGTGGCTGTAAGCACGCACCGTCACTGACTGACCGTTCGCTCTACAGTGCATCTGTGCAGGATGAGCTGTCAATCAAATTGCCGATGTGTACTTACAGCTGCTGCGTACAATGCTGTGAGTGGTGACTGTGGCCGCTTCGTGTGCGCCTCTATGACTGAAAGCTGGAGGCTCCTGGGAGAAATAAAGTTATTTTTCTCCTGGTAGCCGGGCTTTCAGTGCCGCGGCCATACAGCATTGTAACCCCATTAACGTTCAGAGTAACCCTATATCTGCAGGTAATAGCATTTGGGGACGTGACAGGTTCCCTATAGGAAATAGGATGTCTGCTTGGACCCACACTGACTGGAAGAGTAGGGAAGTAATTATAAAAGACATAGGCCCTAATTCATCAAGACCGACATTGTTCACGTGGGTCTTGATTACGTGGGTCTCCTTATTCATTAAGGGGCGCATACCTCTCAATGAATGAAGAAAGTCTGAAAACTGGTGTGCACCTCGCCACCAATCTTACTCCAGTCAGGGAGTAGAGTAATGGCGTAAAGTATGTGGACTTGGACTTGTGGCGTAAAGTATGCCACTTCTTGTCATGAATTAGACGAGTTGTGGTGTCACACTCTAGCTTCGCCCATTTTGGTGTACGCCAAACCTTGCAGGAGAAATTCAGAGAGCAGCAGCAGTTCTCACTTTTTCCGGATGTCAGACGTGAGAGTGAACTGGCCCATTAGCGGTCACTGATTGGCGCAAGCCCGGGGCACTATACAGTCTATGGAGCTGTGCAGTTCTGTAACTGAGCAGTTCCAGCCGACATCGGGAACAGCTGATCGGGTTAGGTGCCGATCAGACTTTGATAACCTATCCTAAGGATACGCCATCGATGTTAAAGACCTGGACAACTCATTTAATACAGAATTTTGGATCTCTGCCTGCATGGAAGCAGTATCATATACCTTTGGGTGTGGTGCCTGCAGGGAAGCAACAATCATTGCATTTGCTTGCAGGAATAATATTGGAATCACCCTTGTTTGTTAAAGGAGCTCTGGATAATGACATGATATTAATAGATTGCTAATAATACATTGCGAATCTTCTCTCCATATGCGGCTTTTTATGGAAGGACTTGAACGACATAACAATGAGGAAACTCTTTTTCGAGCAGGTTGAACACGGATTTCCCCATTGCCTCAGGGTGAAGAGAAGACAAAGGAGCCATCACAGATGACAAAACATCTCCGCTAGGTACGTTCAGTGCTGTAATGTGTGTTATACACATAGATTATATGTTCTACGACAACAAGCCTCTAATATAGGCAAAAAAATGAGGGTTGGCAAAAAGCCAATAAGTCAAAATAATAGGACACGTACCAAAAAACCCCAATGTGTGAAAGAGCCCTAAAGGTATGTTCACACTGAGGGTTTTTTTTGAGGATTTTTTGGGAGCAGAAACTGAATGAAAACTCTCACAATCCTCCTCAAAAAAATCCCCTCCCCAAGCCTATGTGTTTTTTTTTAGCAAATCCACTCCAAAAATCCTAAACAAAAACTACTACAAAAAGGTTTGCAAAACATTTCTTATTCATTTCGATGGGAAGTCTTGATATGAAAAGTTGTTTTTTTTTCCTGAAAATTTTTTCAAAAACGTCTAGAGCGGAGACGTCAAACTCAAATACAGCGAGGGTCAAAATAAATAACTTGGAAAAAAGTCGAATCAAAGGGCTGCAAAATCCAAAAACTTTAAACAAAAAAAAACCATGAAAAACAATTGGAAAAACTCCTCCAAAAGCTCCCCAAAATAGGAGGGTTTCCTAAAGTGGTTGAAAAAAAAAAAAGCAAAAAATAAAACAAAAAACAGTATACTTAGAGGGTACTGAAAAAAAACTGACCCAGAAAAACCAACGAAAATCCACAAACCAAAAAGCTTTGTATGTCTAGTGTTATATACCTATATACAGGCTTTGGCCTCAGTCCAACATTTACGTTTGTTACATTCCTAATAATATGCCATTTTGTCTTTCTTCTAGCTTTTTTTCTCAGGTGGGTTCCGCCTTCCATTATTTGCAGTTGGAAATATACATCGCCGAGGACAGGTCATCAATACCGAGTTCACGGAAACCCCCTTTAAATTCTATATCTTGGGGAATTTCTCAGCCTTGTGGACAACAGATCACAACACAATTTTTATGAGGGTCGTGTGCATAACTGCCATAAAGTTTTCCCATAACTTGTTGCTTTATTATGCAAAAAAAAGTTAATGTATAAAAAAAAAAACCTGTGCATAATTGGTATCGTCAGATTTATAACAACCTCGGCTGTAGAAATGTCACATTAGTTAACGCTCAAAAATAGAAATGTTGCCTGTTTTTTTTTTTTTTTAATATTCATCTGCCTACCACAAACAGTAATAAAAAGCGATAAAAATAAAATCACAAAATTAATATGGTGAACTCTGTAAAAAAAAAAAAAAAAAAAAAAGACACTCCCCAAAATCGCTGTTTTTTTCCATGCCATCTTCCCACCCCCAAAAAATTAAGTTTTAACACATCATATGTTTCATAAGGTCGGGTTCACATTGCATTTGAGCTATATGTCTGTAGATCCACTGGGGCTTCCTTGTGAAGCCCTGAAAATTCGGGATTCAGGTCAAACCCCAATGGGATCATTGACTTTAATGAGGCAGACAGTTACCATGCTTTTGTGCCCGCCTCAGAAAGGCAGACACTGCCAAAAAATGTAGGCTGGATAGGGCTTAAATAGACATTGTCTCACTCATGAAAGTCAACGGCTCTATTAGGAGTATCACCTGAATCCCATTTTTCAGGGCTTCAGACGGAAACCCCAATTGAGCCACTGATGAGTGGCAAATACACATTGCTAAAAAAAATAGCCTCGTCTTCCATAAAAATAAGCCCTTCTATGGCTACGTCCACTGAAAAATGAAACATCAAATCTGTACTA
Organism: Phyllobates terribilis; assembly: GCF_046119375.1. NCBI lineage: Eukaryota > Metazoa > Chordata > Amphibia > Anura > Dendrobatidae > Phyllobates > Phyllobates terribilis. The sequence continues at coordinate 133,856,558 of NW_027362770.1, read as the reverse complement.
GATATTCATTCTGCAGATATCAGAGAGAAAAAAAAAGGATGGGGCATGTTAAATTTCAACATGCGCAATCCTGTGTTCTGAAGGTAGATAACCAGCTGCCAGTTTGTCTACCAGCGACTTTGTCCCCTCTCCCCATTTAGAACACAAGTGCATATGCCGGTCTTGAGGAATTCAGCTCTTAAAAGTGTATAACTTCAGAATCACAGCAGTTTATTGACATTCTTTAAGGGTGAGAAGTGTTTCCCAGGAAAATCCCAAATTTCAGTCTTTGTTGTTTTTTTTTGTTTTTTTTATTCTTTGCACACATGATGGCACTTTGTCATGTCTTGTAAGACTGGTTGGTCCGGGCTAAGTTCAGCGCAGACCGGTCAGTGAATTGTTATTTGGTAATGTCTAAGATTATATAATGCTGTCAATCTGATAGTCGCTGCTATGCGTAACCTTCGTAACATAACTCTGTAGGCTTACCTGTCATCCTACGTAAACCATAATGGGTTGTATCTAGTGTTGAGCGAGCAGTAAAATGCTCGGGTGCTCGAAGCTCGGGCCGAGCTCGCCGTGATACTCAGGTGCTCGACCCGAGCAACGAGCCCAATGTTAGTCTATGGGAGACCCGAGCATTTTTGCGGCGGCTCCCCCGGCAGTCTTTTAAAAGCCTAACAAGTGCCCAAAACGATAGTGACAGTGCTCAAATGACATGGGGACAGCATGGGGATCACCCCAGGAAGCATTTCTGACCCCCAGGTCACTGCTGTCAACAATGTGGTCAGAGGTATTAAGCCACTTTTACGCGCTCATAATAAAACGTTCAAAAACGAAAGTGAAACTTTTTTCCTGTGAAATATGTTAAGGAATTTCTTTTCCAGGGTAAAGACTTGTGTATAAGGTAAAATAAATAACCAAAAACAAAAATACTCCTCCACACCTTGGGCTATTTTCACAAGTAGCATTTTTTATGCGTTTTTGCACTTTTGTATTGCTTTCAACTGTGACAAATGCATTCACCGGGAAATGTCATTTTAACATTTTACAACCTTATCTGGCCATGTGCTGTGTGACACATGCATACAGTGCTGAAAAGACATGGGGACAGCATGGGGAAGACCCCTGGAAGCATCTCTGACTCCCAGGTCACCGCCTAAAAGTGTGCCCATCAGAAGTGATCCTTGCCGCATCAGAAGATGCAGACTTGCAACTATCCCCGTGCAAGTCCTTGTCCCAGGGCAGTGTTCAATTGTACCTCCCCATTCCTTGCAATGCAAGCGCAAATATGCAGCCAACCACCCACCCACCCCCAGGCTGCGATACCATACTGCTAGCTTGCACTTGAAATGGGGCCTTTTAGTTTTGAGGAGGCCAAAGCTGGCCACTACCTCATGGCTGCTTCGGCAGCGAGGTATCCATACTCAGTCCCCAGCCGCCCGGTGGCCGGGTGTCCACGCTCGGTCCCCAGCCACCCCGCGGCCGGGTGTCCATAAACGGTCCCCAGCCGCCCCGATTTCTCCGCGGAACATCCCCACAGACTTTTCTTAGCCCGGCCTACTTTAGGGCAGCATTGGACGAGCCCACCAGAGAACCAGACTCCTCCGGTGGGCCCTGGCTTCTCCATCAGGGCAGTTGAGAGTGCCAAGGTGAGGAGCATGATGATGATGATAGAAGTTAGCATCTGATTTGTTTTGTTGGAATGCAAGCGTAAGTGTGCAACCTGCCACCCACCCACCCCCAGGCTGCAATACCATACTGCTAGCTTGCTTGCACTTGAAATTGGGCCTTTTAGGCATGTGGAGGCAGACGCCGGCCACCATGTCATGGCTGCGTTGGCGGCCCTTTTATTCATACTCAGTCCCCAGCCGCCCGGCGGCCGGGTGTCCATGCTCGGTCCCCAGCCGCCAGGGGGCGGCCGGGTGTCCACACTCGGTCCCCAGCCGCCAGGGGGCGGCCGGGTGTCCACACTCGGTCCCCAGCTGCCCCGCGGCCGGGTGTCCACACACGGTCCCCAGCCGCATGGGAGCGGCCGGGTGTCCATAAACGGTCCCCAGCCGCCCCGATTTCTCCGCGGAACATCCCCACAGACTTTTCTTAGCCCGGCCTACTTTAGGGCAGCATTGGACGAGCCCACCAGAGAACCAGACTCCTCCGATGGGCCCTGGCTTCTCCATCAGGGCAGTTGAGAGTGCCAAGGTGAGGAGCATGATGATGATGATAGAAGTTAGCATCGGCTTTGTTTTGTTAAAATGCAATCGTAAGTGTGCAACCTGCCACCCACCCACCCCCTGGCTGCAATACCATACTGCTAGCTTGCTTGCACTTGAAATTGGGCCTTTTAGGCATGTGGAGGCAGACTCCGGCCACCATGTCATGGCTGCGTTGGCGGCCCTTTTATCCATACTCAGTCCCCAGCCGCCCGGCGGCCGGGTGTCTACGCTCGGTCCCCAGCCACCAGGGGGCGGCCGGGTGTCCACACTCGGTCCCCAGCCGCCCCGCGGCCGGGTGTCCACACACGGTCCCCAGCCACCTGGGGGGCGGCCGGGTGTCCATAAACTGTCCCCAGCCGCCCCGATTTCTCCTGTTACCGACCCACACACTTTTCTTAGACTGGCCTGCTTTAGGGCAGCATTGGACGAGCCCACCAGAGAACCAGACTCCTCCGGTGGGCCCTGGCTTCTCCATCAGGGGAGTTGAGAGTGCCCAAGGGGAGGAGCATGATGATGATAGAAGTTAGCATCTGCTTTGTTTTCTTGGAATGCAAGCACATGTATGTAGTAGCGGCTAGGCCTTAGGTGGTCAGCGTTTTGGCGCATATCCTACCTCCTACGAGGATTGCTGGATGTTTTCCTGCTACTATCCCAGTTCTATGACTCCTGTTAAAACAAAGCTTCAGGTGATAAATGATGGATGAGGTGGTGGCAAAGGAGAAAGAGCAGGAGGAACAGGGACCATTCACATCAATATCAGGCCAGTCAACCACACATGTCTTGTAGGATATGTTTCTGTAACAAAAGGAGCGGTTCTGCTACACAGTTATAGGGCATACAGTGAGTGCAATGCCTACCAAACATTTCGAGGCACTCCAATGCCCCTTGGAAGTGACATGGAGGTCAGAGTGCCTTAACTAAACTGTTTTTTCCATTTATAGCAACTGGGTCTCCTGTACACTGTTGGCCTAAGCAGTGAATGGAAGGCTTTCCAAAAATTATGAGGAACTGCAATGCCCCTTGAAACAGACGTGGATTACAGCGTACTAAAAACCTTCTACCCACTATTGGGGAGTGGGTCTCCGTTAGTTTTCGCCTTTGCATTGAAAAGCAAAAGCTGACTAAAATTAGGAGGAAATGCAATGCCCGTTGTAAGAGTCGTGGAGGTTAGAGGTAATTAAAAACAACATTCAATGCCCCTCGGAAGAGACGTAGAGGTCACAGTAGCTTAACAAGACGGTTTTAATGCCCCTCGGAAGAGACGTGGATGTCGCAGTAGCATAACAAGACGCTTTTAATGCCCCTTGGAAAAGTGGTGGAGGTCGCAGTAGCTTAACAAGACGGCTTTAATGCCCCTCAGAAGAGACGTGGAGGTCAGAGTGGTATAACAAGACGGTTTTAATGCCCCTCAGAAGAGACGTGGAGGTCCCAGTAGCTTAACAAGACGCTTTTAATGCCCCTCAGAAGAGACGTGGAGGTCGCAGTAGCTTAACAAGATGGTTTTAATGCCCCTTACAAGAGCCATACAGTACAGCATATTACAAACATTATTCCCATTATTGGGGAGTGGGTCTCCCATAGTCTTTGCTTATGCCTTCCAAGCAAAAGGTGCCAAAAATTAGGAAGTAGGAACTTGCAATACCCTTACAAGAGCCATGCAGTACAGCATATTACAAACATTATTCCCATTATTGGGAAGTGGGTCTCCCATAGTCTTTGCTTATGCCTTCCAAGCAAAAGCTGCCAAAAATTAGGACGTAGGAACTTGCAATGCCCCTTACAAGAGCCATGCGGTACAGCATATTACAAACATTATTCCCATTATTGGGGAGTGGGTCTCCGATAGTATTTGCTTATGCCTTCCAAGCAAAAGCTGCCAAAAATTAGGATGGAGGAACTTGCAATGCCCCTTAGAAGAGCCATGCAGTGCAGCATATTACAAACATTAGTCCCATGATTGGGGAGTGGGTCTCCCATAGTATTTGCTTATGCCTTCCAAGCAAAAGCTGCCAAAAATTATGAGGAAATGCAATGCCCGTTCAAAGAGTCGTGGAGGTCCCAGTAGCTTAACAAGACCGTTTTAATGCCCCTCAGAAGAGACGTGGACGTCAGAGTGGTATAACAACATGCTTTTAATGCCCCTCAGAAGAGACGTGAAGGTCAGAGTGGTATAACAAGATGGTTTTAATGCCCCTCAGAAGAGACGTGGAGGTCACAGTAGCTTAACAAGACGCTTTTAATGCACCTCGGAAAAGTGGTGGAGGTCGCAGTAGCTTAACAAGACGCTTTTAATGCCCCTTACAGGAGCCATACAGTACAGCATCTTAAAAACATTATTCCCATTATTGGGGAGTGTGTCTCCCATAGTCTTTGCTTATGCCTTCCAAGCAAAAGCTGCCAAAAATTAGGACGGAGGAACTTGCAATGCCCCATACAAGAACCATGCAGTACAGCATATTACAAACATTATTCCCATTATTGGGGAGTGGGTCGCCAATAGTATTTGCTTATGCCTTCCAAGCAAAAGCTGCCAAAAATTATGAGGAAATGCAATGCCCGTTCGAAGAGTCGTGGAGGTCCCAGTAGCTTAACAAGACCGTTTTAATGCCCCTCAGAAGAGACGAGGAGGTCAGAGTGGTATAACAACATGCTTTTAATGCCCCTCAGAAGAGACGTGGAGGTCAGAGTGGTATAATAAGACGGTTTTAATGCCCCTCAGAAGAGACGTGGAGGTCACAGTAGCTTAACAAGACGCTTTTAATGCCCCTCAGAAAAGTGGTGGAGGTCGCAGTAGCTTAACAAGACGCTTTTAATGCCCCTTACAAGAGCCATTCAGTACAGCATCTTAAAAACATTATTCCCATTATTGGGAAGTGTGTCTCCCATAGTCTTTGCTTATGCCTTCCAAGCAAAAGCTGCCAAAAATTAGGACGTAGGAACTTGCAATGCCCCATACAAGAGCCATGCAGTACAACATATTACAAACATTATTCCCATTATTGGGGAGTGGGTCTCCCATAGTCTTTGCTTATGCCTTCCAAGCAAAAGCTGCCAAAAATTAGGACGTAGGAACTTGCAATGCCCCTTACAAGAGCCATGCGGTACAGCATATTACAAACATTATTCCCATTATTGGGGAGTGGGTCTCCGATAGTATTTGCTTATGCCTTCCAAGCAAAAGCTGCCAAAAATTAGGATGGAGGAACTTGCAATGCCCCTTAGAAGAGCCATGCAGTGCAGCATATTACAAACATTATTCCCATGATTGGGGAGTGGGTCTCCCATAGTATTTGCTTATGCCTTCCAAGCAAAAGCCGCCAAAAATTATGAGGAAATGCAATGCCCGTTCGAAGAGTCGTGGAGGTCCCAGTAGCTTAACAAGACCGTTTTAATGCCCCTCAGAAGAGACGTGGACGTCAGAGTGGTATAACAACATGCTTTTAATGCCCCTCAGAAGAGACGTGAAGGTCAGAGTGGTATAACAAGATGGTTTTAATGCCCCTCAGAAGAGACGTGGAGGTCACAGTAGCTTAACAAGACGCTTTTAATGCACCTCGGAAAAGTGGTGGAGGTCGCAGTAGCTTAACAAGACGCTTTTAATGCCCCTTACAGGAGCCATACAGTACAGCATCTTAAAAACATTATTCCCATTATTGGGGAGTGTGTCTCCCATAGTCTTTGCTTATGCCTTCCAAGCAAAAGCTGCCAAAAATTAGGACGGAGGAACTTGCAATGCCCCATACAAGAACCATGCAGTACAGCATATTACAAACATTATTCCCATTATTGGGGAGTGGGTCGCCAATAGTATTTGCTTATGCCTTCCAAGCAAAAGCTGCCAAAAATTAGGATGGAGGAAATTGCAATGCCCCTTACAAGAGCCATGCAGTACAGCATATTACAAACATTATTCCCATGATTGGGGAGTGGGTCTCCCATAGTATTTGCTTATGCCTTCCAAGCAAAAGCTGCCAAAAATTATGAGGAAATGCAATGCCCGTTCGAAGAGTCGTGGAGGTCCCAGTAGCTTAACAAGACCGTTTTAATGCCCCTCAGAAGAGACGTGGAGGTCAGAGTGGTATAACAAGATGCGTTTAATGCCCCTTGGAAAAGTGGTGGAAGTCGCAGTAGTTTAACAAGACGGTTTTAATGCCCCTCGGAAGAGACATGGAGGTCGCAGTAGCTTAACAAGATGCTTTTAATGCCCCTCAGAAGAGACGTGGAGGTCAGAGTGGTATAACAAGACGGTTTTAATGTCCCTCAGAAGAGACGTGAAGGTCGCAGTAGCTTAACAAGATGCTTTTAATGCCCCTCAGAAGAGACGTGGAGGTCAGAGTGGTATAACAACACGCTTTTAATGCCCCTCAGAAGAGACGTGGAGGTCAGAGTGGTATAACAACACGCTTTTAATGCCCCTCAGAAGAGACGTGTACGTCAGAGTGGTATAACAAGATGGTTTTAATGCCCCTCAGAAGAGATGTGGAGGTCGCAGTAGCTTAACAAGACGCTTTTAATGCCCCTCAGAAGAGACGTGGAGGTCAGAGTGGTATAACAAGACGGTTTTATTGCCCCTCAGAAGAGATGTGGAGGTCGCAGTAGCTTAACAAGACTCTTTTAATGCCCCTCAGAAGAGACGTGGAGGTTAGAGTGGTATAACAAGACGCTTTTAATGCCCCTCAGAAGAGACGTGGAGGTCAGAGTGGTATAACAAGATGCTTTTAATGCCCCTCAGAAGAGACGTGGAGGTCATAGTGGTATAACACCACGCTTTTAATGCCCCTCAGAAGAGACGTGGAGGTCGCAGTAGCTTAACAAGACGCTTTTAATGCCCCTCAGAAGAGATGTGGAGGTAAGAGTGGTATAACAAGACGGTTTTAATGCCCCTTGGAAGAGACGTGGAGGTCAGAGTGGTATAACAACATGCTTTTAATGCCACTCAGAAGAGACGTGGAGGTCCCAGTAGCTTAACAAGACGCTTTTAATGCCCCTCGGAAAAGTGGTGGAGGTCCCAGTAGCTTAACAAGACACTTTTAATGCCCCTCAGAAGAGACGTGGCGGTCGCAGTAGCTTAACAAGACGCTTCTAATGCCCCTTACAAGAGCCATACAGTACAGCATCTTAAAAACATTATTCCCATTATTGTGGGTCTCCCATAGTCTTCGCTTATGCCTTCCAAGCAAAAGCTGCCAAAAATTAGGACAGAGGAACTTGCAATGCCCCTTACAAGAGCCATGCAGTACAGCATATTACAAACATTATTCCCATGATTTGGGAGTGGGTCTCCGACAGTCTTTGCTTATGCCTTCCAAGCAAAAGCTGACAAAAATAAGGACGGAGGAACTTTCAATAATGGCAACATGGACCACGGTCACCCTGGTGGTATAGTGGTGGTGGAGGCTGAGGATAAGGAGAAGAACATAAAACAGCCGAAATGAGGAAGCGTATACCCATGTGTGGGTGTGAAGCGGTGCATGTGAATACACCTCCCGAAAAAACACAGTGGATTTGACTTAATGTTACTCTGCTGTCATTTGGTGGTGATGAGAAGTCTGGCCCAATCCAGCCCTTGTTCATTTTGATAAGGGTCAGCTTGTCAGCATTATCAGTTGACAGGTGAGTGCGCTTATCAGTTATAATTCCCCCAGCGGCACTAAAAACACGCTCCGATAACACGCTAGCGGCAGAGCAGGCCAGGACCTCCAAGGCGTACAGAGCGAGTTCATTCCAAGTGTCCAGCTTGGATACCCAATAATTAAAAGGCACAGAGGAATCACGGAGGACGCTGGTACGGTCGGCAAGGTACTCCCTCACCATCTTTTGAAACTTTCCACTCCTTGTGAGAGTACCCCACGCCTCAGGGCCTGTAAGCTGGGCGGGTCTCAGAAAACTGTCCCAGATCGTTGACAGTGTTCCCCTGCCTCTGCTGGATTGGAGTTGCCTCTCTCTCGCTTGTACGCCTTGGTTGGTCAACAAACTGTGACCTCTGCCGCTAGCGTGTTCAGATGGGAACTTTTTTAACAGTTCTGCAGCAAGGGCCTTCTGGTACTGCCCCATTTTTGTAGACCTCTCCACCTCAGGAATAAGAGAGTGAAAGTTCTCCTTGTAGCGGGGGTCTAAAAGTGTCACCAACCAGTAATGACTGTCACCCAACATTTTGACAACGCGAGGGTCACGGTTAAGGCAGCGTAACATAAAGTCAGCCATGCGTGCCAGACTGGTAACGGGCAAGACTTCCGTGTCCTCACCAAGATGACGACTGACCATGCTCTCCTCCTCCTCCTCCTCCCCCCCTGTCCTCAGGCCACCCACGCTGAACCAACGGTATGACATTTGTACAGGTACTACCATCTACAGCGTATGACACAAGCTCCTGTTCTTCTTCCTCCTCTCCCTCATTGTCCCCCAATGCATGTTGGGATGAGATGAGGCTGGGCTGTGTGTAATCGACCACTACAGCTTCTTGATCCATCTCATCATACTCTGGCTGCAATGCCTCCTCTTTAATTCTCTGCAGAGAGCGTTGCAAAAGACAGACAAGTGGAATGCTGACGCTAATGATGGCAATATCGCCACTCACCATCTGGGTGGACTCCTCAAAGTTTGTCAAGATGGCACAGATGTCAGACATCCAGGTCCATTCCTGAGGTCTTATGTGTGGAGTCTGACCTGAATATCGACGGCCTTGTTGCAGCTGGTACTCCACAACTGCTCTCTTCTGCTCACAAATCTTTTGCAACATGTGGAGGGTAGAGTTCCAACGTGTGGGGACATCACACACCAGTCGGTGTGACGGAAGCTGCAAACTCTGCTGCAACACAGCAAGGGCGGCGGAAGCTGTAGCCGACTTGCGAAAATGAGCTGACAGGAGGCGTACTTTGACGAGCAGATCTGGCAACTCGGGGTACGATTTTAGAAACCGCTGAACCACGAGGTTAAGCACATGAGCCAGGCATGGTACGTGTGTGATCTCGCCTCGCTTCAGAGCCGCCACCAGGTTACGGCCATTGTCACACACGACCATGCCGGGATGTAGGTTCAGCGGTCTCAGCCACAGATCTGCCTGCTCTTTCACAGCTGTCCACAACTTACAAGCAGTGTGAGGTTTATCACCTAAGCTTATGAGTTTCAGCACAGCCTGTTGCCGCTTGGCGGAGGCAGTACTGCAATGCTTCCAGCTTGTAACTGATGTGTTGATATCTGAGATGGAGGCTGAACATGAGGAGGAGGAGGAGGATGATGCGCAGGAGCTGTAAACTGTGGGGGCAACTCTGACTGACATAGGGCCCGCAATCCTCGGTGTGGGGAGGATGAGTTCCGTCCCAAGGTCCGACTGGGTCCCGGCTTCCACTATGTTTACCCAGTGTGCCGTCAGGGAGATGTACCGTCCCTGGCCACAAGCACTTGTCCACATGTCCGTTGTCAGGTGGACTCTCCCAGTAACTGCGTTGTTGAGGGCACGGCAGATGTTTTAGGACACGTGCTTGTGTAGTGCGGGGATGGCACACCGGGCAAAATAGTGTCGGCTGGGGACTGAGTACCGAGGGACGGCCACCGCCATAAGGTTGCGGAAGGATTCCTTCTCCACCAGCCTAAAAGGCAGCATTTCCAATGCAAGCAGTCGTGAAATGTGCGAATTTAGGACTGTGGCCTGTGGGGCGTTAGCTGCGAATTTCTGCTTTCGTTCAAAGGTCTGTGATATGGACAATTGAACGCTGCGGTGGGACGTGGACGTGGACGTTGATGCTGTTTCTTGAGAAACTGCCATAACAAGTGAAGACTGAGAGGAGGGGGCATCTTTGCATGCAGTATGGACAGGGGATTGCCTTGCACACACAACAGGGGGTTCTATTGCACGCACAACAGCGGAAGAAGCAGTGGTGACACCCGCTGACACTGGTTGCGGACCCTGGGGTTCGCCCCACAAAGTCGGGTGCTTTGCTGCCATTTGCCTGATCGTGCTGGTGGTGGTCAGGCTGGTAGTTTTGTCACCCCTGCTGATGCTGGCATGGCAGGTGGTACAAATGGCCTTTTTGGGGTTATCAGCAGAGTCTTTAAAAAAATTCCAGACTCTGGAAGACCTACCGCTTGTACTGGCAACGTCCCTCGTGTTGGTGTTACGGGGAACGGTTGCCCACCTTCTGTCTGCGGCCACCACACTGCTTCTTCCTGCCTGTTGGGGTAATCTGCCTCCTTCCCCCTGTGTGCTGCTGGCCTCACTCTGCATATCCTCCTGCCACGTTGCGTCAGTTACTAGATCATCCACCACCTCCTCCTCTTCCATTTGCGCACCACGATCCTCCTCCTCACTTCCTGGCAATTGTGTCTCATCATCGTCCACCTCTTGTGACAAATTGCCAGCGTCGACTTCCTGTGGCCGTGGCTGTTCAAATATTTGTGCATCACTACATGAGATCTCCTCTTCCACCACTTCAAGCGGAGCAGGCGAGGGGCACAAATCTGGAAATGGACCAGTGAACAGCTCTTCAGAGTGTCCAAGTGTGGGATCAGTTGCTGTCTGACGAAACCCGGCATGGTAGGAGGAAGGAGCATCAGGGTGAGGAGGAGTATGCGGTCGAGACTCACGGCTACAAAGAGTTGACCGTGTGGAAGACAGACCGGAGGTGGTGGTGCCCAGGTAACTGGAAGTATTATCTGCTATCCAATTAATAACCTGTTCACACAGAACAGTTCGCAATACTGGTGTTGTTCTGTGCTTCCCTAGTAATTTGGTCAAGAAGTGGGAGCGAGAAGATGTGGCTGTTGGTTGTGGCACATTTTCACCTTGGCCACGGTCCCGTCCTCTGCACGCACCATCACCAGAATGTCCACTTCCACGTGCCTTGCCACGCGCCTTGCCCATTGTAAAGGAAGTAAAATAGCTTACACTCGCACTATCAATGGAAAAAGGGTTCTCTGGCCTACACCCGACTCTTTTAAACAATCTGAACAATCAGGGAGAAAATATTACTGTTTTTCTTTACGGAAAAAATACCAAAAGCTGAATAATAGAGATTTTTTACCATGGAACAGCAAAACCACAGTTATAATTTACTGGTGTATACCAGACTATTTTCAACAGATATATTTGTGTCTGAACAATCAGGAGACACTATTATTTATTATTTACGGCAAAAAATGCCAAAAGCAGGATAATAGAGATTTTTTACCGTGGAACAGCAAAACCACAGTTATAATTTACTGGTGTATACCAGACTATTTTCAACAGATATATTTGTGTCTGAACAATCAGGAGACACTATTATTTATTATTTACGGCAAAAAATGCCAAAAGCAGGATAATAGAGATTTTTTATCGTGGAACAGCAAAACCACAGTTTTAATTTACTGGTGTATACCAGACTATTTTCAACAGATATATTTGTGTCTGAACAATCAGGAGACACTATTATTTGTTTTTTACGGCAAAAAATGCCAAAAGCAGGATAATAGAGATTTTTTACCGTGGAACAGCAAAACCACAGTTATAATTTACTGGTGTATACCAGACTATTTTCAACAGATATATTTGTGTCTGAACAATCAGGAGACACTATTATTTATTTTTTACGGCAAAAAATGCCAAAAGCAGGATAATAGAGATTTTTTTACCGTGGAACAGCAAAACCACAGTTATAATTTACTGGTGTATACCAGACTATTTTCAACAGATATATTTGTGTCTCAACAATCAGGAGACACTATTATTTATTTTTTACGGCAAAAAATGCCAAAAGCAGGATAATAGAGATTTTTTACCGTGGAACAGCAAAACCACAGTTATAATTTACTGGTGTATACCAGACTATTTTCAACAGATATATTTGTGTCTGAACAATCAGGAGACACTATTATTTGTTTTTTACGGAAAAAAATGCCAAAAGCAGGATAATAGAGATTTTTTACCGTGGAACAGCAAAACCACAGTTATAATTTACTGGTGTATACCAGACTTTTTTAAATATATATATGCGGCTGAACAGTGAGCAACACACTCAAACTGGTTTTTTTTAGATACAAAAGGCACAAAACTGGATAATACAGAGATTTCACCCGTGGAACTGCAAAACCACACTTCTGTGGCCTATACCAGACTCTTTTCAACAGATATATCTGTGTCTGAAAAATCAGAGACACACTTTTTTTGGGGGGTGGGGGGGGCACCAATAGGTTAATAAGACGGGTATTTGTACAGTGTGAAGGAGGGAAAAAAAAAGAGGATTTAGATGAAAAAAAAGGATTTTTCCTGGCCCCCGAGACCTGGTGCTAAGTCCAGCAATTTCAGAAACAGGAGCTCACAGGACTGTAATGCAGCGTTTGCTGGTATAACCCCACTGCGTCTCCTATACAGCCTGCCTGTCTGCCTGATATCTGGGATGGATATTAATCCTGAGAAGGACTGTTTGTTTGATCTGGCAGCCTTTACAGACCCTACACTAACTATTTCGCAGGATAAATCTCTCCCTAGCTTAGCAGCGCTGTCCCTACACTGTCTAATCCAGAGCGACTGTGTCCAAGATGGCGGCGCCCGGTTTTAAATACTCGAGGTAACGCTGTGCGGCCCGCCAATCACTGTAATGCCCACAAACAACATGGCTGCGACATTACAGTGACTGGCTGGCAATCCCTGCATGTTCATTGGCTCTGTAAAGAGCGCCAAACATGCAGGGCGGAGACCCGAGCTCCCGCCCGAGTAACCCGGAAATGCTCGGTGCTCGCCGAACATCCCGAGTAGCGTGATACTCGGGCGAGTACCGAGCAGTGTCGAGCATGCTCGCTCAACACTAGTTGTATCCAATTTTAATGGATGTATTTTGGGCTCAAAATAATTTATGCAATTGAATTTCATTAAAAAAAAATTGCGCCGTTTGGCTTTTACAGGCTCTTTGTGTCCCCTGGACATTTCTGGCTGCAAAATGAGTTAACTGATAGTCTATCAGTGGTTATAACTTAGACCGAAGACCACATCAATGTTGAACTGAACTTTAATGAGGTCATAAATCAGCTAAAAAAAGAAAGATAAAAGATCCTCAGTTAAGTCGTTCTGCAAGGAAATAAAAAGCCTGAAAAAAGCCCAACGTTGCTGTAACGGGTCTGGGAGGTGGAACCTCTGAGCTACGATACAAAGGGGCAGTCCTTGTAAGGAAGCGGGTGGCTCCCCGGGTAGGCGGGCAGGTAGTCACGGCAAGTGACGGGGACAGTCTCTGGGTAGAAGGGCAGGAGGTCACGGCAAATGACGGGGACAGTCTCTGGGTAGAAGGGCAGGAGGTCACGGCAAGTGACGGGGACAGTCTCTAGGTAGGGGGGCAGGAGGTCACGGCAAGTGACGGGAACAGTCTCTTGACAGGCGGGTGGTCACGGCAAGTGACGGCGAAGCCTCCAGATAGGCTAGCAGGCGGGTAGCAGGTGGACGCTCCCAGGTGAGCGGGCAAGAGTCTCTGGACAGGCAGGTGGTCACAGCAAGTGACGGCAGAGCCTCCAGGTAGGCTAGCAGGCAGGTAGCAGGCGGACGCTCCCAGGTGAGCGGGCAAGAGTCTCTGGACAGGCAGGCGGTCACAGCAGGTGACGGCAGAGCCTCCAGGTAGGCTAGCAGGCAGGTAGCAGGCGGATGCTCCCAGGTGAGCGGGTAAGAGTCTCTGGACAGGCAGGTGGTCACAGCACGTGACGGCAGAGCCTCCAGGTAGGCTAGCAGGCAGGTAGCAGGCGGACGCTCCCAGGTGAGCGGGTAAGAGTCTCTGGGCAGGCAGGTGGTCACAGCACGTGACGGCAGAGCCTCCAGGTAGGCTAGCAGGCAGGTAGCAGGCGGACGCTCCCAGGTGAGCGGGTAAGAGTCTCTGGGCAGGCAGGTGGTCACAGCACGTGACGGCAGAGCCTCCAGGTAGGCTAGCAGGCAGGTAGCAGATGAGCGCTCCCAGGTGAGCGGGCAATCAGATCCATAGACAGACTGGCAGGGCTGGTAGGCAGACTGTCGGACCGCAGGAATGCAAGTAGATAGACAAGTATCAGGCAGGTATCAAGCAGGAATCTGGCAGGTAACTGGCAGGTAACTGGTAACGGGACCTGAGGGCTGAAGCAGAGTGATAGACTATGCAACAACATTGCTCGGGCACCTCCATTTTGGAGGAGGTACCTTATATATGGTGAGGTCCTCCGGCCATTGGCCGGGGACTCCTTAGGACGGCGCGCGCGGCCCCTTTAAGAGAGGGGGAGCGCGCGCGCGCGCGCGCCCTAAGCACAGTGGCCGGGAAGCAGCGCGCGCTGCCAGCAGAGCAGGAGGAGGACACCGGGCACGGAGCGGAGAGGTGAGGGGAACAGCGTCCCTGCCTAGCAGGAGGCAAGGACGCCAACGCTACAGTACCCCCCCCCTTTAGGCCCCCCCTTTTTTAGGCCAGACAGAAATTTATCAAGGATGAGAGGGGCATGGATGTTCTCCCGGCGCTCCCAAGTTCTCTCCTCAGGACCAAACCCCTTCCAATCCACTAGAAAAAAGGTCTTTCCTCTTACCCTTTTGGTGGCCAGAATGTTCTCTACCTCAAACTCGTTTTCAGCGGAAACCGGAGCAGGAGGCGTACCTGTAGACTTGGAAAAATAGTTAAGTACCACGGGTTTGAGGAGAGATACATGGAAGGAGTTAGGGATCCGCAAGTTGGCCAGGAGTTTCAATTTATAGGCCACTGGGTTGATTTGTTTGATAACTTCCAGTGGGCCGATGAACCGAGGCCCTAACTTGTAGGAAGGAATCTTGAGCCGGACATACTTGGACGAGAGCCAGACTTTATCTCCAGGACGGAATTGTGGAGGATCCAGGCGTTTTTTGTCAGCGTGTTTTTTCATCCGCTCGGACGACTGAAGGAGTGCGGATCGGGTACTCTCCCAAATGGAGGAGAATTCGCTAACGAGAGATTCCGCAGCCGGATTGTCCACCGAGGTGGAGACGGGAAATGGGATCTGAGGATGCTGACCGAAGACTACAAAAAACGTGGATTTGGAGGAAGATTCGCTCTCGTGATTATTGTAAGAGAACTCGGCCCATGGTAGGAGATCCACCCAGTCCGAATGGTGGGCATTAACGAAGTGCCGGAGGTAACTGGTCAGGATCTGATTGATCCGCTCCACTTGACCATTGGACTGTGGGTGGTAAGCGGAGAAGTCCAGGGTGACGTCCAGCAGCTTACATGTGGCTCTCCAGAAGCGTGAGGTGAACTGAACCCCACGATCCGACACGATGTGGAGGGGCAGGCCATGGAGACGGAAGATGTGGCGGATAAAGTCTTTAGCCAGCTCGGGTGCAGACGGGAGGCCCGGCAGGGGAATGAAGTGAGCCATCTTGGAAAAGCGGTCAGCGACCACCCAAATGACCGTACAACCGGCAGAGACAGGGAGATCCGTTATAAAGTCCATAGCTATATGCTGCCACGGGGCAGCAGGTACTGGAAGAGGAAGGAGGCGACCGGCTGGCAGATGTCTCGGAACCTTGTTGCGGGCGCAGGACACACAGGCTGAAACAAAGTTTATTACGTCCTTGTGCAGGGTAGGCCACCAGTAATGCCGGGTAATAAGCTGGAGGGTCTTTTTCTGACCGGCGTGGCCAGCTAGCTTAGACGAGTGACCTCAGTGTAGGATCTTCTTCCGATCAGGTACTGTTACGAACGTCTTACCGGGAGGGAGACGATTTAGATTCACGGGGGCCACCTGCATTACTCTGGCGGGATCAATGATGTGCTTAGGCTCCTCCTCTAGATCAGACACCAGGAAGGATCGGGACAAGGCGTCAGCTTTGATGTTTTTGTCTGCCGGGCGAAAATGAAGAACGAAATCAAAGCGGGCAAAAAACAAGGACCACCGGGCTTGGCGCGGGTTAAGTCTCTGGGCGCTCTGGAGGTAAGCCAAGTTCTTGTGGTCCGTGTAAATAATTACCGGGTGAAGAGCCCCCTCGAGCAGGTAACGCCACTCCTCCAGTGCCAGCTTAATGGCCAATAACTCTCGGTCTCCTATAGAATAATTGCGCTCAGAAGGGGAGAAGAGTTTGGAGAAGAAGCCGCAAGTTACCATTCTTCCGGAAGACGACTTTTGGGTAAGTACCGCTCCGGCTCCAGAGGGGGAGGCGTCCACTTCCAGGAAGAATTGTTTGTTGCCGTCCGGACGATGCAGCACCGGGGCGGAAGAGAAAGCCTGTTTTAAGGAAAGAAAGGCTTCCTCTGCTTCGGGCGGCCATTCTCTGGGATTAGTGCCCTTACGGGTGAGCGCAGAGATTGGGGCAGTCCGTATGAAGAGGCGGTAGTAGTTGGCGAAGCCCAAGAACCGCTAAATAGCCTTCAACCCCTCTGGTCGGGGCCACTTCTGGATGGCAGACAGTTTCTCAGGATCCATTCGTAGGCCGGTCTGAGAGATTATGTAGCCCAAGAACGGAAGCGAGGTCTGCTCAAAGAAGCACTTCACATATTTAGCGTAGAGGTGGTTCTGCCTGAGCCTGAGCAGGACCTGACGAACATCCCTCCGGTGAGTGAGAAGATCCGGAGAGAAGACCAAGATGTCGTCCAGGTACACCACTACGCAGGAGTAGAGAAGGTCCCGGAAGATGTCATTGACCAACTCTTGAAAGACGGCGGGAGCGTTACAGAGACCGAAGGGCATTACCAGATATTCATAGTGGCCGTCCCGGGTGTTGAATGCTGTCTTCTATTCATCCCCCTGATGGATACGGACCAGGTTATACGCCCCACGGAGGTCCAGCTTGGTGAAGATTCTAGCCCCCCTCAGACGGTCAAATAATTCCGGAATGAGCGGAAGGGGGTATTTATTCTTCACCGTGATCTGGTTAAGGCCTCTATAGTCTATACAGGGACGGAGTCAGCCGTCCTTCTTTTTGACGAAGAAGCCTGCTCCCGCCGGGGAGGTCGATTTCCGGATAAATCCCCGGGCCAGATTCTCCTCAATATATTCAGACATGGACCGGGTCTCAGCAGCGGATAAAGGGTAAATACGCCCACGGGGAGGAGTAGCGGCGGGCATCAGGTCGATTGGGCAGTTGTATGGTCTATGAGGGGGTAATGTCTCTGCCTCCTTTTTATTAAAGACGTCCGCATAAGACCAATAGGGAACCGGAAGACCAGGTAGATTGGCTGGGGTAGGAGAAAGACGGACAGGATGGACGGGAACTAAACAAGTCTTATGGCAGTCCTGTCCCCAGCGAAGGACTTCTCTGGTCTGCCAATCAAGCACGGGTGCATGTTTCTGAAGCCAAAGTAGGCCTAGCAAGAGGGCGTGAGAGAGTCCAGGCTGAACATGAAAGAAGATGCTCTCAGAGTGCAGCATTCCCACCTGCAGGGTTATGGATTCGGTGATGAGTTGGATGGGATGTGGTAAGAGGCCCCCATCTATGGCAGCGACAGACAAGGGTACAGCTAGAGGTTTGGTGGGAATGCGGTATTTCTCTACCAGGGACTGAGAAATGAGATTTCCGGCAGCTCCAGAGTCAAGTTGGGCTAGTTCAAAATAACGGTTCTCCCCGCAGATGATAGAGACCGACAGCAACAGAGATGGAGAGGGTTTACTCTTGTCTAGGACGACCTCTCTGAGCGATCCTAGACACAACCGTTTCCCGACCTCTCCGGGCAGGAACGGATCCGGTGCTCCTTACTGCCACAGTAGAAGCAGCTCCCCTCGGCTCGGCGTAACTCTTGACGGGTCTTGACCATCTTGGTCTGGTCGACCTGCATAGGCTCGGGTGAGTGCGCCTGGGGAGTAGCGGGAGAAGTGACAGGTTTCTAAAAGGTAGGGGCTAGACGTGGAAACCTCCTCTCACGGGTGACCTCTTTGGCGCGTTCCTGGAACCGGATGTCAATCCGGGTGGCAAGAGTTATTAAGTCGTCGAGAGTGGTAGGTATATCCCGACCGGCGAGTTCATCTTTAATACGGCCGGACAGACCCTCCCAAAAGACAGACACCAGGGCGTCGTTATCCCAGGCCAGCTCCGAAGCAAGGGTACGGAACCGTATGGCATATTGGCCCACGGTGAGATTTCCTTGATGGAAGCGTAGCAGAGATGATGCGGATGAGGTCTTACGTCCGGGTTCGTCGAAGACTTTCCGGAAAGCCGTGAGAAAGGCTGGCAGGTTGGACACCAGGGGGTCTCCTCTCTTCCATAGAGAATTTAGCCAAGCCAGTGCCTCCCCCGTGAGATGGGACATGATGAAGGCTACTTTGGCCCGGTCGGAGATAAACTGGTGGGACAGGAGTTCAAAGTGCAGAGTGCACTGGTTTATGAAGCCCCGAGCTTGAGCGGGGTCGCCTCCGAAGCGAGGAGGTGCAGAAAGCCGGGGTCCGGGGCAGGATGCCATGGTATTGGTGGGCAGCGGCGCTGCCGGGCTGCGAGTCATGACACTAGCGGTGGTTGCTGGTGGAGCAGTCAGAGTGTCCAGGCGAGAGTTGACATTCCGCAGATGACTCAGGATGGACTCCCTAATTGTCATCCACAGTACCCCCCTAATTGTCATCCACAGTGCCCCCCTAATAGTCATCCACAGTGCCCCCCAATAGTCATCCACAGTGCCCTCCTCCCAATTGTCATCCATGCTGCCTCCCCTAATTGTCATCCACAGTGCATTCCCTCCTAATTGTCAGCCACAGTGCCAAAAAAAAGTGCAGGTCACTGTGCCCCTTAACGCATTAGCCATGGTTCCCTCCCTGACCTGCTTCAGCACAGTAGATATAAGTAGATATAGCGGTGGTCGGTCTCCTAGGCAACTAGCTGTAAACAAAAGTGTTAATATCTCAGGAATGGCTGCAAATTTGAATAAGCAGTAAATTGCAGAAGTGCTCGTTTTTACAAGCACTATCCTACAAAGTCATCTATGAAGATGGGAAGAACCCTTTCAGTGTAATTCCCCAGGTGATAACCACCACAATGCCTTGAGTTACTGATCATAACAGAGTCCCCCTAAGGTGTCAAAAGCAATGTCCCACATCCCAGCGCCTCCCTCTCACCTGGACTTCGTCCTTTGTGCTGCACCATCTTCTTCTCCATCATCCAGCCTTGCCATCCTGCACACGGTCCAGCCACTCCATCAGGACTCCACGTTGCGTTTCACGGAGTCCAGTACTGGCACAATGCCAAGATCGATAAAAGATCTGGAGTGAAGGGGGCACCTAGGGGACATCAAATCCTGGAGCTATTATTATCTATATTTATATTGATTGCATTGGGCTCAGTGTTTCCTCTTGTCCATCTGTCTGCCTGGCTTTGTATTACTGTTTGGACGGAGGAGTTAATGAAAAATATAACTTTCTGTCTCACTGTCGGTCAATTCTGACATTGTTTTTTTGGAAATTGATGTCCAAAAAATAACATTGCAATATGATTCTCCTCATCAGTACGATTAGGGCGAAACCAAACATGTCCATTTTTTTTAACTATTTTAGTGGTGAAAAAAAATGAGAAGTTTGAAAAAAAAATTTTTTTTGATTGGCGCTATTTTCCGAGACCCGTAATACTTTAATTTTTGGGTCCATGGAGCTGTGTGACTTTGTGGCTTATTTTTTTGCGGGGCAAGATGACTTTATTGATACCATTTTGGGATAGATACGACGTTTTGTTTGTTACAGCATTTTTTGTGGAATTGCGGTGACCCCCACAAAAAAAAAAAGTAATTTTCGTGTTTTGTATTTTTTTTTTTTCAGTTTACCGATTGGGTTAATTATTTTTATATTTTGATTGGACTTTTCTGAACACGGTGATAAATGTGTCTTTTTTTTTTAGTCTTTTTTATTATTTACTTAGATTTGAACTTTTTTTATTTTTTAAAACATTTTTTTTTATTTTTCACTCTTCTTAATTGTCCCCATAGGGGACTTGAAGGCTGCGATATAGCAAAAATCACGGCCTCCTTTGAAGTCCGACCACAGGAAGGGTTTCTAAGGAGCTCCGTAATGACGAGCACGGGGGACTTCAGCAGCCCCCCGCTGTCATAGCAACCCATGCGATAACATTAAGGGCGTTCCGATGGGTGCATAGAATGACGCTCACCCCTACAGGCACGTTGTTAATGCCGCTATCGAGGTTAACAATAGCGGTTGGCGCTTCTTGTGGTTATTAGGAGGCAGATCCTGGCTGTAATGCACAGCCATCATCTGCCAGCTTCTAACTTCCACCGTACATGAACAGCGGATGTCGTGAAAAGGTTAGGGTCAGGTACTCCCTGAGGGGCGCACTAGTCTCAACAGCGGATGTCGTAAAGGGGTTAAGGTCAGGTACCCCCTGAGGGGCGCACTAGTCTCAACAGCGGATGTCGTAAAGGGGTTAAGGTCAGGGACCCCCTGAGGGGCTCACTAGTCTCAACAGCGGATGTCGTGAAGGGGTTAAGGTCAGGGACCCCCTGAGGGGCGCACTAGTCTGAACAGCAGATGTCGTGAAGGGATTAAGGTCAGGGACCCCCTGAGGGGCGCACTAGTCTGAACAGCGGATGTCGTGAAGGGGTTAAGGTCAGGGACCCCATGAAGGGCGCACTAGTCTGAACAGCGGATGTGTGAAGAGGTTAAGGTCAGGGACCTCCTGAGGGGCGCACTAGTCTGAACAGCGGATGTCGTGAAGGGGTTAAGGTCAGGGACCCTTTGAGGGGCGCATTAGTCTGTTCTAAGAGCTGTGTTCAGTTTTGTCAATTTTTGCTCAGCTGCACTAGAGCAATGTATGATTTTCGGATGCGCGCTCCATGTCTTCCCTTATATATGTAGGGCGTATAACCTGTCATTTTTATTTTTGGAGAAAACATGTATTTTTCATTTCAGTTTCACTCTGCAGAACTTATCTGCCTTAACAAGCCTGCCTTGCATTACACCTCGCTAGTATTACAAGCCTCTTATATGCACACTCTGCGCATGCGCATGCGCATGCGCATGCGCCTGCTGCTGCCGGAAATTAAAGTGTCGGACTGCGTTTCACCGCTAATGCCAAGAACACTCAGCGGAGGGGGCGTGTCCTCGGAGCATTAGTGGCGTATACAGGAAAGGGCGGGACTTCGTGTGGTTCCCAAGTCCTGCTCGCTGATTGGCTGAACTCAGGTTGGGAAATTCCAGTTGTGTTGTAGGAAGTGGTGAGTGCAGCGGTGGTCGCGTTGTGTCTATTCATGGCTGTGGGGAGCTGCTGAGCGCACACGGTGGACGGAGCTGCTGCTCTCCAGGTTTGTTTACTGCCTGTATCTGGGTTTATGGCTGCAATTCATTCTGCTTCATCTGTAAAGTTGATCTATTACCAGTGTTGGCAGCAGATATAGCTTATGCTTCCATAGCTTTACGCAGGCGAAACGCAATCTTGGCGAAACCATCGCTTTTCATAATGCAAACTCCTTTTTAGTGATTTGCAAAAATCCAAAATAATTGTTTTGATCAGTGATCATTAATGACCTCAATTAGAATGAAGAACCACAAGTCCCAGCATGCATGACGTATATATGTGCGCTGTAAGGTCAGATTCCGTTCCGAAAATCCGTATCCGTCACACGGTGTTTGTGCTTCGTCCTGATGACTTCGAAACGCGTCGATAAGAAAGTCTTCTGCCTCCTCGAATCTTCAATTGGGCATCAGCAGCGCGGTTAACCCATTATTGGCCCGTCACACGACAGATGCCAACTGCGACCGCCAGACCCCATTCTATCAGGGACCATCGCGTTTCGCCTCGTCCTGTGTAGGTGTAGCGGAATCTGCACCACCGACGTGAAGAATCGCAGCTCACTCTCCTGTCTTGTGCAATCGCTTACTAGCAGACCCCTGACACCCTCACTGATCAAGACAGGGGCAGGTATTTTATTATTATTTTTTTAATGTTATTTTACTTAGTTTATGATCGTATATAAAAATAATAAATCACAGGAAAAAAAGGCAAAATCTGAAAAAATATATATATTTGTTAGAATATATACAAAAATAATATATATTTTTTTATTTTGTGATCACTTCGTTCATGACTAAAATAAATATATCACAGAATTAAAAAAATATATATTTTTTTATTCTGCAATTTCACATATATCACAAAATAAAAAAAATGTGTATGTATGTATATGTGTATATATATATATATATATATATATATATATTCAAAAAAAATTTATTTTATTTTTTTTCAAATTTTGGCTTTTTTTTTCTGTGATTTATTATTTTGTATTTTTTTTTACATTTTATTTATGCTTTCATTTATTTCACACACCTTTTTAAAATAAAAATGTTATTTAATTGCAAATTCAGCCTCCTGGCTGCTCCTGCTCCCTGTGACAATCACACGATCCCTGGGATGGGTGGATCTCTGTCCTAAAACGTCACATGTGGACCGACCTGACGTTGGGTGGTCCACAAGACGTTAAACCATAGCGGGCATATCCAGCCCAGAACTATTATAACCAACTAATTAGCCCCAGATCAGGAGCGCTGCTCTGGAGGGATAAAGCGTTTTTTCTTCTTTATAGTGATCACGAATGTCCGTGGATGTGGGACCCCCCCATTAGCCAGTATCTTAGAGGAGAAGGAGAGATGCACTGAAACTGTTATTTTTGTATAATGTAAGCCTACAGTCTATTGATTTTTTTATTTTTTTTTTTATTGGCCAATTTTGTAATTTTATTCCCATTTTGTTGCCATTTTGGGGCTTTTCTGCCTCTTAAAGGGGTTGGCTCAAGAGCAAAACTTGTTACCTATAAATCGGATATGATGTTGCAGGGACACCCCCCGATCATGACATTTTGGTCCCATTTCAGTGGAGTGATGGTGAAGCGTACTGCCGATCCATTTAAACCCTTTAGGACTGATTGAGCTCCGAATTTGGAGGTCAGAATACATCGCTGTCGGTCCCATAGAGTCTGAATGGAGCGGCAGAGCTCGTGATTAACAGGAACCTGATTGTAGGCACCATGAATCTCCTGACGGACGCCCTTTAAGCGCCACTCCAATAATTAGGGGATTTTGGGATTCCGTTCTTTTGGTTGGTTAGGGGTCTCATCAGTTACCAAGTGTCAAATCTTTGTACGACCCCGTTAATTATATATTAGGCAGTGATTCCTGAAGTTCTGCTTGACCTCCACTCCATTATTTTGGATTGTGGGTATCTCCGTGGTCGGACTCCCAGAAATCAGTCAGTTATCCTCTGTCCTATGAGTAGGGGATCATTTACATCCCCTTTAATTAAAGGGTTATTCTCATGATTTCAGCTCAGGAGAGCACCTCCCGGCTTTTTGATTGACGTTTCATGCCTGCAGCATGGATGACCCACTGGTCCAAACTGTGTTCGCTCCACCATGCTGCAAGCTAAGGCGTCAGAGGAGCGTGGGGAGAATGGATCCAGCAATCTAGTCAGCTTCAGAGCATCGCTTACCAACTCTATAGCAAAGAACTTGGAAGTGTTGCACTCCAAAATAGCCACCATAGAGCCCTAGGAAGGCAGCGCTGTGGTACCCAAGCCTCCGCTGCTTCTTCACTGCCGTGGGATGGACACCGCAGCGGCATGTCCTGAGGGGCTGTACAGGTTTAGACAAACATGGCGGCTGTCATCCAGTAACGGCTCCATGAATCATGTCAAGTTTCAATAAATGAGTCTGAGCTGCAATACCATACACAACCTGTAGACAGGTGTGGCGCTGTTTCCTTTACAATTGCTTTTGGTAAATCCTGAATATTTTTAGCTGTATAAACCTTTTCAAAATTTACCTAAATTGTTTGGATTTTAGGTATATTTGTTGTGGTTTACTAATTTTTTTTGTCTTTGTGCCCCAAAACGAATTTAGGGTTCCTACACATGTTCATTTGTATGGAGCAGTAATCGGGTATCCTTTAAAGAGGACCTGAGACCAGGTTGGAAATGTCCAGTTTTGGCTTTTATGTTGTTCCCACTATTCCCCCGGAGTATTTAGTTTTTATTTTTTCAAATTCAGTCATACGGTTCCAGAGATATGAGGTTTTTCATTTTGTGCTCATTTTTATGGTCTTTATTGAGGAGGCGTGGCTCACAGGATCCTCGGGGGCGTGTCTTTAGAATGCTCTGCATAATTACCCTGTTAGCACCGCCTCCTTGTAAAGATCGCACAAAATAAAAAGCCCCATATCTCATGAACTGTATGGCGGATTTTAAAAACACGAAAAACGTTGTACTCAGAGGAGCAGAGGGAAGAAATTAAGAGCAAAAATAGGCCACTTTTATCCGGGTGGCAGCTCCCCTTTAAGAGTGCTATGAACTTATTTACCAATGGAGTTTTTTTTTCCTGACAAATTTGATACAAGAAAAAAAATAAAATATGGCACGCTCCTTCAGACTCCGTATGACCCCATATATATTGGTGGCTCCATACTAAGGAGCAATATGAGCCCCTGTGCACTGCCATACAGCCGATGTGCCCATATGAAGGAACCTTTCTTCTGTTCTATTTTTTTTTTAACTAATTTTCTTTGGGGAAAAATTTTTTTGAAGAACATCTTTAAGATTTGTGTAAGGTAGCAATCTCATTTGGATATCCTCTTACCAAAAAGAAAGCTGGCTTGGCGATCAGCTGATCACACTTGCAACCTAGGGGAGCTGTGGTCAGCCATGCATCTCTCTTATAACGGCCAATGCAGGGGAAATGTAGTATTACAGGTCATCCTTTTCATGGACAGGCCGTGCCCGCCAAAGCAGGAGTTGCTGATGCTTAACAGCTTTCATTAAGGGAAGGTCTAAAACATGTCGACCTTGAAGACCACCACAAATACCACAGAGCTCCCATGATGTCAGATCTGAAATGTGAAGATCCTATCAAACACCTGATATCTCAGCTTCCTAGTCGTTACTGACATCAGTATGAGATTGACAAGGTCCAACACCCGGCACTCCCGCCATTCAGCTGTTTTCATCTCCGATGGCTCCGTTCATTTTGTAGTGGCCGTTTCCAGGTACTGCAGTGATGATCCTATTCACTTCATTGGGAGCCGTGCTGCAGTACCTAAAGATGGTGTCATGGGTGTGACAGACAGTCGCTCTGGATCTGGCTGTAGAAGGTCACTGTGCTTTGCATTGCAGATGCCTTCTTGATCCTCTCATCTCTGTAGTGTAGTGATATCCTTCTTCCTTTAGGACCCAGCAGCAACCTCAATCTTCTACTGCTGCTAATTGACACACCCTTACTTGGTAGTTAAAAACTCTGTGTCTCCAGAGAGTCACCGGTGATAGTTCTATGTTCCTCTGTCCTTGCCTGGAGTACTAGTAGTGGGCTAGTTTCTTCTTGGACTTTCCTTGGAAGACGGTTGGCGTTATCTTTCTGGTGTCTTCTCAAGCGAAGTGTATCCCCTTTGTTTACCTTGTTGTCTTTAGTTACAGTGGGGCCTGACTAGTGTTCATCCCATCCCCTCCCTACCTAGGGCCTAGTTCTAGGGACATTCAGGGATTAGGTTTCCTGCTCGAAGATAGGTGCGGAACCTATTTAGGGACAATAGGGTAGGCAGGGTGATATTAGATCTGCCTAGGGGTCTCCACTCCCCCTTCCCTAGTTGTTAGGCTCCCTTCCCCCTCTTCCCGTTGTTGTACACTTATTCCTTCTCTCACCTTGTGTGACAGATGGCCACTACACTGTGAAAAGAGCTGTTCTGTTCTGCTCCATTGACTATTTACATCCAGTTGGTGGCGGCGGATGTCGATGGAAACCCCCTTTAAGGTTTGTTTTATTGATAGTCACAGTTTTTCACACTGTTTACAGCGCCGCGTTGTTCAGAGCTGTGGCTTTGGTCTCGGAGGTTTCTTTTCTTACATACCTATATCTGTTCTCCGCTGTGGTTTGCAGTGAGAACACTGATAGGGATCTTGGCCCATGAGGCGGTGAGTACAACGACGTAATTGTGTGCGAGACGGACGTCAAACAGCTCTTCAGAGCCAGCGCAACGTGCAATGCACTGACGAAACCATGACGACCATTGTACATTTATTTGTGATGTCTACCTAACATAGAATTGCCAATAAACACATTATCCTTAAAGGGATTTTCCATGATATGTAAATAAGTTTTAATAAGCTTTAAAGTGCAAAAAATAAACTTTTCCTATTAGTAATGGATGATGGTCCAAGTCTGGTCCTGTGATCACAGCAGCATAGGGGGATGTCCGAGTGGCATAACTAAGTTTCTATATAATTTTAGACTGAAAAAAAAAAATCAATCGTTTTTATGGAAATAAGACTACTTAAAAAAAAAATTTTTTACAAATTTGTAAAAAATTATTATAGATGTTTTGTTAATTGCAGAGAACTAACAATGGTAGAAAGAGAATTTCTGACTGCCATGTCTGCAAATTGCCTCTTCAGAGAGGAAGAGGACTAGAACTCTAGCGCCACCTATAGGAAGTAGCAATCCTAGAAATCAATATCGACCCTTTAACAAGCCTTGGTACATGACTTGTGTCACTCTCCACATGGAGAAAAGTTACCCATTGGATCCCGGTCAGATGCCTCTCACCCAGCCAAACCAAATCTCATACTTTGCACTGATGAGGGGCAGCACCCCGAAACAGTGTCTGCAAATTGAGATTCTGGTTTGGCTTTTATCCTAAGTCATGTAGCAAGGGTCAATATTGACTTTTAGGATTGCTACTTCCAATAGGTGGCACTAGAGTACTAGTCTTGGTCCTCTCTGAAGAGGCAATTTGCATATTTAATTTCCCAGAGGAGCATTGCAAGGCCTTAAGTCTTCTCACTCTGACATGCCAGGCTTGACTTGTCACTCTCCACAAGGAGAATTGTTACCCCTTGGATGACTGTGAATCCTCCCTCATGCTTTACACTGCAGGTGTGCATCTTGATAAAAGCTGAGTTTCATAAAATATCTAATAGGTAAGGGTCCAATAGGATATCCTGTGGATATGCCATAAACTATATTGGGCCTTATTCCAGCTAAACAGCCATTGCAGAACCTCTGAAGCCGCCCTCTGATGAATCACACTTGCTAGGAATTTAATATTATTTTATGGTACACTCCTCAACGGGCTCCTGGAAACTTTCCATATAAAATTTTCATATATTGAAATGGGGGAAAAAAACTACTGGGAACTCCCCAATCGGCAGATGAGAGAAGCTACAATGATAAGGCTGGATATTATGGCATTGCTTCAACGGGAACATCACAATGAGTCTGTAGTGAAACAATAGGGATCTTGATGTATCCAATTTTACCATATTTTCGCATGGTTTTCAGATTTAGCTTATGGGAAAGTTTTGGGAAACTGTCCACCGTGTATTCTGCCCTAAAAATACCTTTCTAAAATGATACTTATTAGCAGCCTAAGGTAGGTACATCCGATTTCACATGTCCCCAAAACTTGGACCACGCTCAGATCAGAAGACCTGACGGACTGTGCATCCCAATCCAAGAGGCCAGGAAAGTATTATGTAACACTACCACCCCATACGTGGGTCCAGGTCATCCGTGCCTCCTCTAATCTCCATACTAAGCTCAAACCTCTACATTTAATCATTACGGATTAAATCCCCTTTGCCGTGCCATCTTTGGAGAGATGAACCAACTTGGCTTTATCATGCGAATATCAGGACATCTATTGGATATCCGGACCAGCACATGCGCAGAAGAAAAGTTTGTTCAGAACAGAAGCAAGAAATTAAAATGATCACCTGGAAGAAAGTGGATTCCTCCGCTCAAAACAGACAAGCTGCGCATGTGCAGCGGTCCGGTGTTGTATGGCTCAAGCATGAGACTTCAAGCTGGTTTTAGTTGACGAGGAGGGCATCATTCAAGTCAATCCAAGGAAGATGGAACTAGCTTAGTGTGGAATCCACAGACTGCTTAGACCAGTGTTTCCCAAAATTCAGTCCTCATGGACCCCAACAGATCATGATTTCCCTAGTATTGCTAGGATGAGAGAACCTCTGGCAATTTCTGATGCCTTGATGGTAATTCCATCACCTGTGCAGTACTAAGGAAACCTTGAAATCATAATCTGTTGGGGCCATGAGGAGTGGAGTTAGACAGTCCGGACAGCACCAGCAGACTTTTATAAGCCTATTCGCACACGGAAGAGTTGGGCTACTGGAAAGTTGTTTTTTTTTATAGTTTTCGGAGCATAAACTCTTCAAAAACAACGAGGGTTTAAAAAAAAAACAGGTTTTGGTTGGAGAGTTTCTGGTCTGAAAAAAGCTCAGTCTGAACACACCCTTAGGACAGAGTAATCAGTGCGCAGTGTACGGACTGGCCGGCGGCTCTCCTGAAATACATGCAATTATCACTCTTGGATCAGGAGAGCCGCCAGCCAGTCCGTGCACGTCGCTCCGATCTTGCTCCAATTTACACGGCCGTGTGACTCTACCCTTAGGGAAGAAAGCATGGGGGCATGGGTGAAACCTGGTAACCGGAGGCAGTTTGTTACGCGCGTACCTATGTTTTAAGACTTTGTGCAAATTCGCTTCACGAGCTAGCAATTCTCAATGACTGTCTAGACCTCTATCTGTTGTTAACCTCGATAAGTGAAGTACTGGGGGCCGATTTATGGGTCTTGCCTGGAAACTTTTATGTTTATGGTTTGTTTTGAAGGGGTTGACCAGGATTAGAAAAAGGATCTACTTTCTTTTCCAAAAAACTACACTATACCTTTATATAACATTAAATAAGCCTGAACTGCAATACCTGGTATAGCCTTTAGACAAGAGGGGCGTTGTTAGCAAAAAAAAAAAAATACTCTTTTTCTTATTCTCAAATCAACCCTTTTTAGGGTTGTTAAAATACTCCATAGTTTATATCACTTTCTTGGAAAGTAAGGTGATAAGCATTGTGGCTACCGTTATGTTTCCCTCAGGGGATGATTCCCAGAATCCTGATTTTGCTAATGTCTCTATACTGTGATACATTTGTCCTTCCTATTTGTGCACTTCACATTCGTCGCGGGTTTATCATCGTGATTGATGAGGACTTGCTTTTCCCTACGTACAAATTTCCAGTTACGTTAATGATTGCGTAATCTAAGAAGAGATGGAATTTCTCTGGTCGGAATCCAAAGGGGCTGCGGCGTTATGGAGTGAGCCCGACACATCAGGAGCAGTTTATGTCTATATAATAGTCTGTTGGGTCCATATAATGGTGACTATGAGCTGTTGGTCATTATACGGTAATCTTATTACGTATTTATTTTTTTGCTTTTACGATTGTTTTTATTTGGTGCCTATTCCAGTGTAATAAAATGTGTCCTATGCTATAAAATGCTCATAGATGCTCAGTTTACACCTCTTGGGTGTATTGTGAAGAGGGGAAACCCCTAAAAACTGCACATAATCACCTTAAGGGTGAACTGAACTTTTCAGGGTGACTTCTTCCAGATTTCCTTATCTGTTCCCTTCTTTTCTGCAGATCTTATTACTATTTATTTATGTCATCTTTCTATGTGACAAGGTTATAAATATTTAGCTCAGGGTTTTTTTCACCAAGTTTCCCCCTCTTTAGGCTTTATCTCTAGTTTTCAGTTGTCTCTGAGCTGGTGGGTGTAGACTATCTGCTATGATGTACTTGCAGCACACACACAGAGATGATTCCTGGCTGTATGTAGCACATACTCTGAATAAGAAGTAGCTGCATGGAGGATATTATTCTGCAGTACTGTGCAGTGTAGCTGTGAAACCAGCACTGGAGTAGATAACACACTAACTAGAAAGCAGCAGCAATCTTTCTGCTTTTTTTCACTCTGTTCTTCTCTCCTCCTCTCTGTAGAAACTTTAATAAACTTCTGTAATCTGATCCCTCAGTGAGCTAGCAGTCAAATTCGATTTTGTTTTTTTCAGAGTGAATGATGAGTTCAAGAGTCAGGGTTGGAAGGTGAGAAGGTTGAGAGAGGTGGCTCATAAACGGGAGGGAGAGGTAGGCGAGAGAATTGGCTCATAAATAGGAAGGGGAAGTAGGTTAGAGAAGTGGCTCATAAGCGGAGAAGGAAGCATATTTCTCCAATAAGATATTGTGCAAAGTTTCCGATATTCTCATGTACTTTTTGATTTCTCCAAAATTTGTTGAGACGACGGTCACCATTTAAGCACTGGAGCCCTAATACTTTAAAAGGAACCTGTCAGGTCTTTTTTGTTCCCAAATAACTGATCATCCTGTTCCTGCGGTCTCCAAAGGTGAAGACAGGGATTGTCATCACATGTCCACAGAAACATCCACCCAACCATATGGGAAAGAGACAATTAGGCTTGAACAGCTTGACTTTATCCTATAGGCTCTTCATCCCCTTGACTGGACACAACTAATTATCATATGACCATAGTGGACAATAAGCTTCATTTTCTGCAAAATTACACCTCATATTGAATTTATAAAGTAACTAATGGTAGTTTGGTGGCAAAAAAAAGACAACCACCATGTTGTCTTTTGAGAACAGGTGCTAGGCCTACAGCTACGTCTTTTGGTGTCAATGTAGCAGAAGGTACTGAGCCCTTCTGACTGCTCCAACTTCCTAACAAATCCTGTTCTTACCGCAGTCTCCTGATTACGGCCAGGATCGGAGGACTCTCATAGCCTGGCTTTTTCACTTTTAAGGTGTTAAGGTCCAAGTACTTTTTTTTTTTTATGGTATATTAACTTTTTATGTAGCAGAAGTAGTGCTGTTGCTTCAAAAGCATCCAGCAACTACAACTGTTAACATAGTCACAAGAGACAGGAAGTGTTGTGATTCAAATGCATCCAGCAACTAGAGGGATTAACATAGTCACAGGAGAAGGGGAGTGTTTTAGTAGAGCCCCAGGGGGATTGTGGGGAAGTTGTTTACTGTCTGGCTGGAGCCAAAGAGAAAGGTGGCTTATGATCTGCATCTCACAGAAGGCAAGGGAACAGAATTCAGGTCAGTAGGGAAGCTAAACAAAGGTCAGTTAAACTCCCTGAGCTAACAGTGTGGAGTATTGTTGGCCAGGAAGATGAGGACTGGAAAGAATCCTGTCATGGGGATCATCTCCCACCCTCCATCTCCATGCAGGATAAAGAATGCTGTGTACTGTTGAGTCCTTGTGAAGGAAAAGCCTGTGGTTGTATATGCATTAAAACTGTGCTGTACTGTGCTACCTGATAATAGACTATGTACTGCTGTGCTGTAAAGGAGACTGTGCTGTTATTACTGGAGCCTGTTGCTCAAAGAGACATTTGCATTGCACTGGCCGTGCCTCATTAATGTTACCGTTTTACCATTTATGAGGACTCTTGTCAGATGTGTCTGGTCAGCAACTGGATGTATCGTGTGCCTGAGAGAAGCTGCAGCCTTTGGTCACCCGGAATAATGGTTTCCCCAGGATTTCAACAAATTCATGTAACCTGTCTCATCCCTATCTGAACTTAGGTGGCGTGCGTGTAACATCTGCTTTCCATGGTATCCCATTTCTGCCTTGAGATTGCTTCTCAGAAGCCTTGATGGGCCGCCTGAGGAAGACCTCTTACATGCCACAGTTCTAGTGACCGTAGCATTTAAGATGTTAAAATAAAAAAAACCTTTAAAAATAATAGGAATTTCCAACAATGGAAGTTGTCCCCTAGCCACAGGATAGGGGGCAACTTTCCAGGACCCATGATTGGGGCTCTGTAATGCCTTATCAGAATGACACTGTAGCCACCACTCCATTTATATAGGACTGTTTGAGAAAGTTGAGTTCAATACTCGGTTATCTTTGGCAATCCCAAGTGGCTTACGTGTGTGGCCAATGTTCCATTTGACAGACCATTTCAGAGAAACATTCTTGGGATCAATGAAGGTCCCAACAATCTGAAAGCTATAACCTATCCTTGGTTAAAAAAAAACTAAAATAAAAATAAGGTTTCCATGATACCTCCATATTGCATGTGAGAATAAGCCTTAATCACTGGTACGGTTTTCAGACAGTGGGTGGAATTAGACTCCTTTGGGTGAGGCTAGGAGGCAGCTTGCACCTTCTTCTCTTTTTGGAATGGAGACCAGATTTCTTAGATCCACCATCTGTTCTCGTTAGTGCTTTGGGTATGAGATGATTCTCTATGAATCTTATATAGGACTAAAGTAGAAGATGTTGACATTTCTAGAATTGTTGACCTGATCGTTCATGATGAACATGGTCCTCCAGGGATGTTAAAGAAGTATCTTTCATTGGTTAGAGTTTTGAGGACCACCTTATGTCTACACAGTGGTGTCAATAACCTCTTCAGTTCTCCAGTTGATCTTAAAGAATAACCATCATAAATCAATAGTACGTGTAAAAAATTGGGAAACTTTGTAACATATTTTATCAGAGAAATTAGCTTCTTTCTCCTTCTGGTCATTCTCAATTCACGAGTAAAATCTGTTTTCGGTGAACACAGACGTTCCTATTACTGAGGTAGGCGATGACAGTTGGTGCTCATAAGGTTCTATGAAAAACTGTAACTGTTTCAGGAGCATATCTGCCTGCAGCTCCTCACTCCTTCCTTTTTACATAGAACATTATGAGCACCAACTGTCATCTTTCAGTATTGGGAAAGTCTGTGTAATCCGAAGACAGATTTTACCCATGAATTGAGAATGAAATATCAGTCCAGGAGGAGAAAGAAGCAAATTTCCCTGATAAGATCTATTACAAAACAATAGAAATTAAAATGACGGTTACTCCTTTTAAGTTCTTTTGCTTTAACTAATTAGTGGTTGTATGTTGTCACAGCGCTTGGGAAAGTAAAATAATTTCTAAGAGAATGGAGGCTGTGAAATCCCCAGAATTTTTGGAATACTATGTCTGACGGCAGCTCGTGTTCGCAGAAAAACAAGGGAAGGACCACATGTTTGGCATCATTATGACCCATGAAAGTCCCTGTATCAGTATCATTGATGAAATATTTGGTGGTGCATTCCAATTTCTTATCCCTTTTTTAAATTTTTTTTTTTTCTTTTGTCAACCATAAAATAAAAATTTCTAGATTGGAGATTTATCACACTTTCGATAAGGTATCTTCATTGTAAATGACCTTTTAAGGTTGTCTTCACTTAAAGGGATATTTTCATGATTAACTATTCATAGGGACTAACATCACTTAATGATTGATGGGTTCCTTACTGATAATAAAAATGCTCTCCGGCTTCTATCCTAACATTCTAGGACAGGTTTCTGTCAGTGTAACAAGGCGGCGGCCATTTTTTATTCTGTAGTGATTGCCTCCCTAAACAAAAACGATTGCGACTTGCTAATTAAATGTATTTAGGAATTTATTTAGAACAATATTTCCTTTTTAGTTATTTAGTTTTTATTTCTATTCCCAGAGAACCCCTTTAAGTGATGACTTGTACTTTTATAGAAGGTGGTCCCTTTATTTAAGGCCATCGTCCACTAGTTAGTGCATAGAGCAGTTATAATCAAAAGCTTCTCTTGCTCTGTGAGATCCAGAACATCCATGAAGTATACAGACAACCCATTTATTCTCATGAGAACTGACTAGTACTTAGAGGGGTTTTCCAAGATCCTAAAAATGATTGCCAGAGGGAGGGAATGATATGGCGTACAAAAGACCCTAAACTCTCCTGTTACATGGCCCTTCAATCCTTGTTTGACAATAAATAAATCATACTGGGAACTTCCAACAATAAGTTTTTATCTGTGTGAAAACCAGGCAGTAAGTGTTTAATTTCCCTGTAGCGCCACCCCAGGGGGAAATAATTATTACAATGTCCTTTTAAATCAGCAGGCTGCCTGTGAAATGCAGGGCAGGACGGGTTCTCCAGAACAAGAGCATTCTTTGCAAATACTCACCACTCCACAATAATGAGGACCCCAAACTAAAGGATCTTAACTTAAAATTCGACAATAGGATACATGAAAATGGGCTTTCCATATGTGAACAACCCCTTTAACTTTTTTCTGCGTCAGCATTGCCTTTTTTGTGAGAAGGCCGTGCTGAAAAGCTGCTATGATCGCAACGATCAGCATCAATCCCTAGAAGAGCCCAGCAGCAGGTGTGACGGTTCTCTACAGTGCCACCACAGGGACAAATAAAGTATTACACGGTTCACATTAACATCCATGAGTTGTCCATTTAATACACGGTTGGGTAGGGACCTCCCAGGGCAAGAGACACGCTCTGATCGCTCTCCAGTCTGGTTAGCAGATACGGGCCCTAAGCGCTAACACTCTACAGGGCATTGAACCCCTTTCTGCTACTAGGATATATGCAAAATTTGGATTTTCAGTGCTTCTGATCAAACATCATTGAGCTTAGATGGATTGTCCCCTTTTTATATCCTTGCTTGGTTTCCTAAGGATGACTTGTACATCCTTCTGGTTTTTGTTTTTTTTTCCGTCGCCTTTATATTGACGACATGTTAATTTTTTTTTCCCCCTTGTAATCCCAATCCTTTTGTCATCTCAAATGGTTTACAAGTCAGCCCTTTTAAAAATAGAAAAAGCAGTAAAATTGGGAATTCCCAGCTTCCTCTTGCCTGAGCACCTCCTTTCTGTGACCCATGACGTCTTCTCGCCAATTTGTCTCATATTCCAATGGCAGGAGACAGACATTAATAATTTTGTCACATGATTTACTGTGTTTTTTTTTTGTTTGTTTTTTACCTTTTTTTACCACTCTTCTTGGCTTTCACCAGCCTGTCAACTTGTGTGATTACAGGGGATTATCCCACCTAAAAAAAGACCTTCTACGTAGAAGTGAAACTCTTCGTCGTCTTCTTAGAAAATGCCAATTCTCTTAACTTTACTCTAGACTAGGGGATCTACCATGGTTAAACAAACCTGCCTTTAAAGGAAAAATAAAACAAAAATTAGGTTTCTCTATGAAAAGCTGCCAGGAAGTGTCATCGGAGAAAAAATTTTGGAAACTTTTACAAATGTAAAAAAAAAAAATATTTGAAGAACCTGTCACCGGGTCAGACCCGTCCATCACAAAATAAAGCACAAACAACAAACAGAAAAGTGGATCTTCAGTGGCACCAAACAAACATCAAGAGCAGGTAAAATTACACAACGTTGGGGATATCCTTAACCCACCAGGAATGATGTGTTGGGCAGCACTACACTGGTATCCACAAGAGCCTAATTAGGATTAATGACTACTTTAGGATTACCTAAAGTAATTAGTCATCCAGCTGAAGTTCTCATGAGACAAGTAGCCTTCAAACTCCTAACACTGCCTTTAGGCTTGCTTCACACTTCAGATATTTCCAGTCCATGTATGGATCTCAAGCGGGTCTCCTGACCCGAACTCAATGAGGCCTTTGAGTTTTGGTAAAGAGACCCTCGACCGGTCATTGAGGACATCGTGGTCCACACTCACGGTGAATGTTGGAGGTAGGAAACCGGCTTTAGAGGATAGCAAATATCTTACCACTAATGCCCCTTTAAAGGAAATGTGTCAGCAGGTTTTTGCTATGTAATCTGAGAGCATGATGATGTAGATACCCGGATTCCAGGGATGTGTCACTTACTAGGCTGTGTGTAGTTGTGTCACTATAATCATTTATCAGTAGGAGATTATCACTGTAGTACTAGGTTTCTTGTGGTGAAGAGCACATTAGCAGGACTGCTTGTTCCTGGAAAGAAATCTCGATGCAGCCGATTTCACCATTTCACTTGACACCAGGACATGCAAAAGCATGGGGGGCAGGTAACAAAACCCGGGCGCCATACACATATGGGTTTTATGATATTCCAAGATGTCTCTTCTTTACGTTGGCAGCCTGTGATGAAATTGTCTTGATGGGATGGTGACCTACTATGGCACTACTCATTAATCGATGCAGGTTGTTTGGCATACCTGACTGCGATCCCATAGTTTTCCATCACTTTTAGTAGTAATGACTTGTCCTTGGGATAACTTATAAATATCAGTTTGGTGGGGGTCTGACTCCCAAGCACTAATCAGATTACTTTAGGGGCTGCGGTGCTTCTGAACTCGCCTAGCTTCAATCATGGTTTAATGGCTGTGAGTGGTGCTGCAGTGCTTTTATTCCATTCCATTGAATTGAATAGCAGATACCAACAATACTATTCATGGCTACAACATTATATACGGCGCTGCGCCAGTTCTGTTGAACCACAGCTTTCCATCAGCTGATAGGTGGGGGAAGCTGAAGTCAATATTGATCTTTCCTAAGGAAAGTCCCCCGGAAAACCCCTTAAAGAGGACCTATCACCTGGTCAGAAGACTCAATTATTTTATTCCCTCTGCTCTACTGAGTATAATGCTTTTTGTATTTTTAAAATCCGCCATATGGTTCCAGAGATATGAGCCTTTTTATTCAGTGCCACTTTTATGGGCGTGGCTCACGGGATTCTATGTGGGCGTGTCTTTTAGGCAGAGAGCCACGCCCCCTTGAAAAGACCTTAAATAAAAAAAGGCCCATATCTCCCGAACCGTGTGGTGGATTTTAAAAAAACAAAAAGTGGAGTACTCAGGGGAGTAACGGGAATAAAAGAAAAGCAAAAACTGTCCACATTTGAGAAGTCCTTTTTAAGCCATGGCTACAGCTAAAATCCTACTAATACAATGGTTTTCATACTTCGGCTGCATTTTTTTTTTTTTTTTTTTAAATCTCGGCTTCTGCGTCGTAGTTTAGGAAATGTTAAAGTTCTGATCTGATTGCCAAACTGTTCACGTATTGTACAAGTACTTAATATATTAATTGTGTTAGATGCGTGAAAGTGACCTGTGTGGTGGGGGGTGATAGGAAGGGGAAGACCTAAGGTTTACTACAGAAGCCTGCTCATTCAACCTGCAGCGAGATTGTCTCCTTTCAGTTAAGAAATATAATTTTTTCAAAATTTCGAGAAAGAGGATTTTTTTTTTTTAATAAGTCCAAGGTAAAATAACATTTCGGTCTTTTTTATTTTTTGAAGAACAAGTATTATATTTTTGTTGTTTTGCATCTATACCGTTTTAAACACAGTGGTTAAAGGGGCTGTGCACTACTTTTATTGATGACCTATCTTTAGTATCGGCGAGGGTCCTACATTCAGCACCGCAAAGGAATCAGCAGCCTAATGGCCAAAAGCAAACAATGTGTGGAGCGGCACACTGCCGTTTGGTCTCTGCTAGGACAGGAACTGATGACATCACATTCTTTAGTCTTGAGTCTGTGATTGGCTGCAGTGGTCAGGTCACTGAAAATCAAATGACTGCTGAAGCCAAGGGGGTTAGAGCAGGTTGAAAACTTTTTATTTTTTTATTTTTTACCAATCCATGATTTTTGGAAAAAAATTTTTAAAGTCAGACAATCCCTTTAACTATGCCACAGTCCAGATTCGGCGTATTAAAAAGATGTAAAATCCATGTCCAGATTCAGCTTTGCATTTCCAGACAGGCAGTAAGAAAGGCCAGGATGAGCCATCATTGCACTGTATGGACAGGGGTGACACTCGCTCATGCGTCACATGCTGGATAGCTGAGGAGTCATCTCCATGATTCTTGAAGGACGTTCTCAAGACTCATCAGTCTGGAAAAGTCCCAGAGGGGAATTTACATTTTCGGCAGTCTGTGAAGGTCTAGCTCAGAGTTGTCCATTAGTTCATCGTCTACATCTTTCCAATCCCTGAGCTGAGATACTGTAGCTACATGCCATCTAAAGAAGTATGGGGGTCTCCTGACAGATGAGTATGGGGGTGAGAAAAGGTTGAAGTTTTACACCCAATCCTCTTGTTCTCCAAAATGATAAAGTGGAAAAAAGCTTTTGTACATCTTTTAATCTGGATCCTCAGACCTCCACTGATCATTAAAAGTACGATTTAGATCTAGTGTAAGAAGACTTATAGGCCAGGCAATGGGAAAAATTTATGCAAATGAGCTCTCCTCCAGGTAGAAGAGAGCCTTCTCTATCAAGCCATCTTTTGGAGCCAGCTACCTTTTATAAGCCAGTGCCCATCCCTTTAATGAGCCTTGACATACGCCATACCAGTCTCCTCCAAGGATATGCTTAATACCTATAAAGGATCCCGTACACATCAAAAGCGATAGATTTTTAAAGGGTCATTCCCAACGTAATAAATTGAAAACGGAGCGTATGCACAACTTTGCAATTTACTTCTCAGGAACGGAGAGGATTTTTAGTTTCGTAGTTTACTGCTCATTGCCCTGTCTATCACTAGTGGTCAGTCTCCAAGGCAAGGAATACATCTCTTGCAAGCTCTTTGCTATAGAGGTTGCAAGAGCTGCCCTGAAGCTGGCTGGATCAGAGTGACTTCAGTGCCTCTACACTCCTCCAATGTAGTAGAGGGAGAGCCGCCTCTGCATGGCAAGCAGGAGGCGGGGGAGCGATCCTCCTGAAGATCTATAATGAGAACATCCTTTTATGATCGATCCTTTTGTTTTAAGGGGAGATAACCGATTAGCAGAGGGGGCTGAAAGCACTTTATCTTCTATCCCTATTTCAGAACACATGGACGCTCGGCTGAGTTGAGCATGCATGTATGTAGAGGAGTGAGAGGCTTTAGTTACCTTTATATTTATGGCCTCCTTTATTCTATAATCCAGGCTGCAATTTTATGTACCAGCTTAAATTCATTGGCTCTGCAGATAAGAAGCTGGGAAATTCCGTGATAACATGTACTATTAGATAAGCAAATTGTTTTGTGCTTTTACTTCTCCTTTTATTGTGAGATTCCATTGTTAATTTCAAAACGTGTCGTTTTTATGGCTGTTATTCTACAGTCATGGCCAAAAGTTTTGAGAATGACACCAAAATTATATTTTCACATGATCTGCTGGCCTCTGGTTTTTATTAGTGTTTGTCTGATGTTTATATCACATACAGAAATATAATTGCAATCATATTATGAGTACCAATAGGTTATATTGACAGTTAGAATGAGTTAATGCAGCAAGTCAATATTTGCAGTGTTGCCCCTTCTTCTTCAAGACCTCTGTAATTCTCCCTGGCATGCTCTCAATCAACTTTTGGACCAAATCCTGACTGATAGCAGTCCATTCTTGCATAATCAATGCTTGCATTTTGCCAGAATTTGTTGGTTTTTGTTTGTCCACCCGTCTTTTGATGATTGACCACAAGTTCTCAATGGGATTAAGATCTGGGGAGTTTCCAGGCCATGGACCCAAAATCTCTGTTTTGTTCCATGAGCCATTTAGTTATCACCTTCGCTTTATGGCAAGGTGCTCCATTATGCTGTAAAAGGCATTGTTGGGCGCCAAACTGCTCTTGGACGGTTGGGAGAAGTTGCTCTTGGAGGACATTCTGGTACCATTCTTTATTCATGGCTGTGTTTTTAGGCAAGACTGTGAGTGAGCCGATTCCCTTGGCTGAGAAGCAACCCCACACATGAATGGTTTCAGGATGCTTTACAGTTGGCATGAGACAAGACTGGTGGTAGCGCTCACCTCTTCTTCTCCGAATAAGCTGTTTTCCAGATGTCCCAAACAATCGAAAAGGGGATTCATCAGAGAAAATGACTTTGCCCCAGTCCTCAGCAGTCCACTCCCTGTACCTTTTGCAGAATATCAGTCGGTCCCTGATGTTTTTTCTGGAGAGAAGTGGCTTCTTTGCTGCCCTCCTTGAAACCAGCCCTTGCTCAAAGAGTCTCCGCCTCACAGTACGTGCAGAAGCACTCACACCAGCCTGCTGCCATTCCTGAGCAAGCTTGGCACTGCTGGTAGTCCGATCCTGCAGCTGAAACCGTTTTAAGATACGGTCCTGGCGCTTGCTGGTCTTTCTTGGGCGCCCTGGAGCCTTTTTGACAACAATGGAAGCTCTCTCCTTGAAGTTCTTGATGATGCAATAGATTGTTGACTGAGGTGCAATCTTTGTAGCTGCGATACTCTTCCCTGTTAGGCCATTTTTGTGCAGTGCAATGATGGCTGCACGTGTTTCTTTAGAGATAACCATGGTTAACTGAAGAGAAACAATGATACCAAGAACCAGCCTCCTTTTAAAGTGTCCAGTGATGTCATTCTTACTTAATCATGACTGATTGATCGCCAGCCCTGTCCTCATCAACACCCACGCCTGTGTTAATGGATCAATCACTAAAACAATGTTAGCTGCTCCTTTTAAGGCAGGACTGCAATGATGTTGAAATGTGTTTTGGGGGTTAAAGTTCATTTTCTGGGCAAATATTGACTTTGCAAGTACAGTAATTGCTGTTAAGCTGATCACTCTTTGACATTCAGGAGTATATGCAAATTGCCATTACAAAAAATGAAGCAGTAAACTTTGGAAAAATTACTATTTGTCTCATTCTCAATACTTTTGGCCATGACTGTACAAGATCATGTGGACCTTTGGTTATGGACCCATAATGCCGCTGCTGTTTTTCTTGGGGGGGGGGGCGACGAACTAGCAAATGGAGGTCCAGCACTGGACCTGTGGAGGGTGAGTAAAAGATCAGTGTATTGTATATTTTTTTTACAGTACTAAACCTATGGTCAAATAATCATTGAAATTGGGCAACCCCTTTAAATGTCACTTTATATCCTTTGGGATGGAGGTACACCGTGATATCAACCATCTTCTGCCCTAATGGTGGGTTCACTGACACTGCGTCCCACTTGGATTTAAAAGGGAGCTGTCGGTGGTACGGCTGTCCCTTGATAAAAATGATGCTATTTTTGTAGAGATCCAATGGGCCAGTTATGAGAAATCTAGTGTAGAAGAAATATGCAAATAAGGCTGAAAGTGCACTGGGGGCGTGTCACTGCTTTTGGAAGAAGCAAGTCTAAGTGCAGCGACATACCTCCAGTGCACTTTCAGCCTGATTTGGATATGTTTTACATGTTTGTGCTCTCAAACCCCAGACTGGCCGGGAAAATGTCTGACCAAGGCAGCTGGCGGATACCACTAGGGGGAGCATGCTAGAAATGGAATCTGTATAACTATGTATGCAGTGAGCTCCACCTAGTGGTGGCTTCACATAACTTGCATTTTATAAAATGACCTGAGAAAAGGGAAGCAGAGGGATTTAGATTATTGATAACGATTAACAAATAAGCAATAAACCTATTTGTATTGATCACCAGAACTGTCGGATGCGGAGCTGATTAATGGAAGGCAGAAGTCCATACAGAATATATGATCCTGGTGGCACTGACCCCAAAGTGTTTGATGATCAGCTGGAACGCATGGCAGGAATCCCAAGTCTTGGTAAATGTCACGTGTATTAACCCTGTATATGAATTTCATCCAGCTTTAAAGGGATTGTTCCACAGGTTGCATTATTTTCTAGGTGCTGGGATCCCCACTAATAATATTACTAGGCATCTCGAGGGCTTGCGTTAGAATGGAAAGGTGGTCTGGTGTGTCCCCTATGGAGATGGAGATGCAGATACAATGGTTGCCTGTGTCCGCTTGTTCGTTCAAACTACTCCTCACTGCGGAGACCCCCTTTATTCTCCCCATATAGACTCATGACAACTAAATGATGCTGGATACACGTGTACGTGGGGCCTTGTACACAATGGCACCCCCTAAAGATTTCGCATCTACCTAAGGTTACCTGGTGATTAATGCCGACTCTAATTGCATCTAACCCCTCCATCCCGGGAGCCTCTCCCATCGTATATATAAAGTAGACGGCTTGGGCTCTGCTCTTGTGTCTGTTCTGATATTCCAGACATAACGGAATAAGCCATCCGGTGCATCAGTTATGCAAACGGAAGACGCGGCACTCGTGTGTGTGTGTGTGTGTGTGTGTGTGTGTGTGTGTGTATATGTGTACAGTACAGACCAAAAGTTTGGACACACCTTCTCATTTAAAGAAATTTCTGTATTTTCATGACTATGAAAATTGTACATTCACACTGAAGGCATCAAAACTATGAATTAACACATGTGCAATTATATACTTAACAAAAAAGTGTGAAACAACTGAAAATATGTCTTATATTCTAGGTTCTTCAAAGTAGCCACCTTTTGCTTTGATGACTGCTTTGAACACTCTTGGCATTCTCTTGATGAGCTTCAAGAGGTAGTCACCGGAAATGGTTTTTACTTCACAGGTGTGCCCTGTCATGTTTAATAAGTGGGATTTCTTGCCTTATAAATGGGGTTGGGGCCATCAGTTGTGTTGTGCCGAAGTCTGGTGGATACACAGCTGATAGTCCTACTGAATAGACTGTTAGCTGCTTTTTTCTTGCCATAATACAAATTCTAAGTAAAGAAAAACGAGTGGCCATCATTACTTTAAGAAATGAAGGTCAGTCAGTCCGAAAAATTGGGAAAACTTTGAAAGTGTCCCCAAATGCAGTTGCAAAAACCATCAAGCGCTACAAAGAAACTGTCTCACATGAGGACCGCCCCAGGAAAGGAAGACCAAGAGTCACCTCTGCTTCTGAGGATAAGTTTATCCGAGTCACCAGCCTCAGAAATCGCAGGTTAACAGCAGCTCAGATTAGAGACCAGGTCAATGCCACACAGAGTTCTAGCAGCAGATATATCTCTACAACAACTGTTAAGAGGAGACTTTGTGCAGCAGGCCTTCATGGTAAAATAGCTGCTAGGAAACCACTGCTAAGGACAGGCAACAAGCAGAAGAGACTTGTTTGGGCTAAAGAACACAAGGAATGGACATTAGACCAGTGGAAATCTGTGCTTTGGTCTGATGAGTCCAAATTTGAGATCTTTGGTTCCAACCACCGTGTCTTTGTGCGACGCAGAAAAGGTGAACGGATGGACTCTACATACCTGGTTCCCACCGTGAAGCATGGAGGAGGAGGTGTGGGGGTGCTTTGCTGGTGACACTGTTGGGGATTTATTCAAAATTGAAGGCATACTGAACCAGCATGGCTACCACAGCATCTTGCAGCGGCATGCTATTCCATCCGGTTTGCGTTTAGTTGGACCATCATTTATTTTTCAACAGGACAATGACCCCAAACACACCTCCAGGCTGTGTAAGGGCTATTTGACCAAGAGGGAGAGTGATGGGGTGCTACGCCAGATGACCTGGCCTCCACAGTCACCAGACCTGAACCCAATCGAGATGGTTTGGGGTGAGTTGGACCGCAGAGTGAAGGCAAAAGGGCCAACAAGTGCTAAGCATCTCTGGGAACTCCTTCAAGATTGTTGGAAGACCATTTCCGGTGACTACCTCTTGAAGCTCATCAAGAGAATGCCAAGAGTGTGCAAAGCAGTCATCAAAGCAAAAGGTGGCTACTTTGAAGAACCTAGAATATAAGACATATTTTCAGTTGTTTCACACTTTTTTTGTTAAGTATATAATTCCACATGTGTTAATTCATAGTTTTGATGCCTTCAATGTGAATGTACAATTTTCAGAGTCATGAAAATACAGAAAAATCTTTAAATGAGAAGGTGTGTCCAAACTTTTGGTATGTATGTATACATACATACATACATACATACATACATACATACATACATACATACATACATACATACATACATCTCAAAAAAATAAAGGGAACACTTAAACAACAGAATATAACTCCAAGTAAATCAAACTTCTGTGAAATCAAACTGTCCACTTAGGAAGCAACACTGATTGACAATCAATTTCACATGCTGTTGTGCAAATGGAATAGACAATAGTTGGAAATTATTGCCAGTTATCAAGACACCCTCAATAAAGGAGTGGTTCTGCAGGTGGGGACCACAGACCACATCTCAGTACCAATGCTTTCTGGCTGATGTTTTGGTCACTTTTTGAATGTTGTTTGTGCTTTCACACTCGTGGTAGCATGAGACAGACTCTGCAACCCACAGAAGTTGCTCAGGTAGTGCAGCTCATCCAGGATGGCACATCAATGCGAGCTGTGGCAAGAAGGTTTGCTGTGTCTGTCAGCGTAGTGTCCAGAGGCTGGAGGCGCTACCAGGAGACAGGCCATTACACCAGGAGATGTGGAGGGGGCCGTAGGAGGGCAACAACCCAGCAGCAAGACCACTACCTCTGCCTTTGTGCAAGGAGGAACAGGAGGAGCACTGCCAGAGCCCTGCAAAAGGACCTCCAGCAGGCCACAAATGTGCATGTGTCTGCACAAACGGTTAGAAACCGACTCCATGAGGGTGGTATGAGGGCCCAACGTCCACAGATGGGGGTTGTGCTCACAGCCCAACACCGTGCAGGACGCTTGGCATTTGCCACAGAACAACAGGATTGGCAGAGTCTGGAGACGCCATGGAGAGCGATCTGCTGCCTGCAACATCCTTCAGCATGACCGGTTTGGCAGTGGGTCAGTAATAATGTGGGGTGACATTTCTTTGGAAGGCCGCACAGCCCTCCATGTGCT
The DNA here is from genome assembly GCF_046119375.1 of Phyllobates terribilis. Taxonomy (NCBI): domain Eukaryota; kingdom Metazoa; phylum Chordata; class Amphibia; order Anura; family Dendrobatidae; genus Phyllobates; species Phyllobates terribilis. Next base: position 133,812,196 of record NW_027362770.1, on the reverse strand, counting down.
CGCCAGAGGTAGCCTGACTGTCATTAGGTACAGAGATGAGATCCTCAGACCCCTTGTTAGACCATATGCTGGTGCGGTTGGTCCTGTGTTCCTCCTAATGCAGGACAATGCCAGACCTCATGTGGCTGGAGTGTGTCAGCAGTTCCTGCAAGATGAAGGCATTGAAGCTATGGACTGGCCCGCCCGTTCCCCAGACCTGAATCCGATTGACCACATCTGGGACATCATGTCTCGCTCCATCCACCAACGTCACGTTGCACCACAGACTGTCCAGGAGTTGGCGGATGCTTTAGTCCAGGTCTGGGAGGAGATCCCACAGGAGATCATCCGCAACCTCATCAGGAGCATGCCCAGGCATTGTAGGGAGGTCATACAGGCACGTGGAGGCCACACACAATACTGAACCTCATTTTGACTTGTTTTAATGACATTACATCAAAGTTGGATCAGCCTGTAGTGTGTTTTTCCACTTTAATTTTGGGGGTGACTCCAAATCCAGGTCTCCATTGGTTAATAAATGTGACTTCCATTGATGGTTTTTGTGTGATTTTGTTGTCACCACATTCAACTTTGTACAGAACAAAGTATTCAATGAGAATATTTCATTCATTCAGATCTAGGATGGGTTATTTGAGTGTTCCCTTTATTTTTTTGAGCAGTATGTGTACACACACACACACACACACACACACACACACACACACACACACACACACACACACACACACACACACACTTATTTCCCCCACTGTATGTATGTATTAGATCCCTTGCTGTTTTTGTACGTATGCCCACTGACAAAGACATGAACAGTCTATAATTTTAAGGGTAGGTTAATTTTAACATTAAGAGATAGAATATCCAAAAAAAGAAAATTACATTGTATAAATTAGATACATTTTTTTACAGTGAGAAATTAAACATTTTATCCCTCTGGCAAACAACATTTAATACTTGTTAGCCCAACCCTTGTTGACTAGCACAGCATTCAGACTTTTTTTTGTAGTTGATGATGAGGTTTGTGCACATGTCAGGAGGAGTTTTGGTCCACTCCTCTTTGCAGATCATCTCTAAATCATTCAGATTTTGAGGCTGTCGCTTGGCAACTCCCTCCATAAGTTTTCTATGGGATTAAGGGTTGGAAACTGGCTAGGCCATTCCATGACCTTATTGTGCTTCTTTTTGAGCCACTCCTTTGTTGCCTTAGCTGGACTTTTGGGGTCATTGTCTTGCTGGAAGACCTAGACATGACCCATCTTCAATGCTCTTACTGAGGGAAGGAGGTTGTTGGACAAAATCTCGCGATACATGACCCCATCCATCTTCCCTTCAGTACGGTGGAGTCGTCATGTCCCCTTTGCAGAAAAGCACCCTCAAAGTATAATGTTTCCCCCAGCATGCTTCACGGTTGGGACGATGTTTTTAGGATTGTACTCATCCTTCTTCTTCCTCCAAACATGGCGAGTTGAGTTGCTGCCCAAGAGCTCAACTTTTGTCTCATCTGACCACAGCACCTTCTCCCAATAACTCACAGAATCATCCAGGTGTTCATTGGCGAACTTCAGACGGGCCTGCACATGGGCCTTCTTGTGCAGGGGGACTTTGCGGGCACTGCAGGATTTTAAACCTTTAAGGCTTAATGTGTTACCAATGGTTTTCTTGATGATTGTGGTCTCAGCTGCCTTGAGATCATTAACAAGTTCCCTCCATGTAGTTTTAGGCTGATCTCTCACCTTCCTCGTGATCAAGGATACCCCACGAGGTGAGATTTTGCATGGTGCCCCAGATCGATGTCGATTGACAGTCATTTTGTATTTCTTCCATTTTCTTACTATTGCACCAACAGTTGGTTTGTAGGGGATAAAATACTTATTTCTCGCTGCAAAATGCAAAAAGAATTATCTAATTTATACAATGTGATTTTCTTGATTTATTTTTGGTATATTCTATCTCTCAATGTTAAAATTAACCTACCCTTAAAATTATAGACTGTTCATGTCTTTGTCAGTGGGCAAACTAAGAAAAACAGCAAGGGATCAAATACTTATTTCCCCCACTGTATATATAGATATTTGTAAATAATATGACAAATGTAATCACATGCATTTACTTTTTTAAATATGTACTTTTTTATATTCTATATATAAATATTAAAATAAATTATAATTATATTTTCTTTCAATATTATTCAGATTAGAACCTGCAAATATACAATATTGATTTATTGTAATATATATATGTGTGTGTGTGTGTGTGTGTGTATATATATATATATATGTATATGTGTGTATGTATGTATATATATTATAATCTCTTGAGACTTTAAACCTGCAAATATACAATATTGTACTGTTTATTGTAGACTTGACGGTCTCCCATGAAGGCCAGTCATAGGCTGCGCTTCATAAGTGTGCATACATGACAAGTGCTGTCATTACAATACTATCTCCACCTTGTGATCCCTCTATAGGGAATAAAGGGATTGGGGATGGGCATGACACCCTTTCAGTTTCCTACTGTGGCATCTGTGGGGTTAAGCTGCTGTGTAGCACCAGCAGTGGACAGAGGGGCTGGAATCCTGACCTCGCTCTATAGGTACAGCCCTGTTGTCTCCAGCCTGGGACCCCCTGGAGAGCAGCTGTCCAGTCCTTATCTGTTCCACAATCGTCACTCACATTGGTTTCTTTTCTCCTCTTGCACTTTCTCTTTCCTTTCTTCTATGTATCGCCCACCTCTCTCCTCCCTCTATTTCAGTCCTCTCGCCCTCATTCTGACACTCTCGTCCTCTTATCTCAGGTGAACTGCTGCAGGAGTCCCAGAACGTGGCCCACAATCTGCGGCAGAAGGCTGAAGCCCTAATACAGGACACCCGGGATCTGCAGTTGTCGTCTTCAGGAAACCCTAATGATCCTTTCACTGGAATCATGACCCAAGGTGAGAACTTCTCTGATTTTCCAGGGCTGAATATGGATGGAACCGACCGTGCACCACTTCACAAATCTTCACTGTATCTATCGCCTTTATGTTCAGGGTTGAGGGGTCCTAGAGGTGGGAAGTCCTCCAGTCATACAGCGATGGCATATGCTAGCCATTGCTTTATAAAATGGGGAGACCTCTTTAATTCAGCCCCCAGTAATCCAAAAATTCTAATAACAGAGCATGTGTTTCCTGCTATGGCAATCAGGAGACTGGGAAAGCTGGGTGTCAACTAGTAGAGGACACTAATAACTGGTGGGTAAAATTTTTCAGCAGATGGGCTCATTCATAATTAAATTTTTTTTTACATTTGTTTTGAGGGGCGATGTGTGTTTAATAAGGTGCCCATGGACGTTCCTTTAACTTCTTACTGACAACTGTCATATATGTGTAGGTGTAAGCAGTGGGCTCAGGAGCTGAGCCTGCTACATACTGAGCAGATTTTGGCGGTGTTATACCCTTAAATACCTGACAGCGGCATTTAGGGCATGTGATCAAGGGGCTACACAGTTTTGGGTAACCATTGGCTCCTTATGCAACGCAATTTTGGATGGTGGTGATTTGTCATTAACTCATTGTTGCCATGTTCATAGCCCTTTATAAGAGACCATGATTTTAGCCAAATTATCCTATAGGACCAGCAATATTGTATTTTTTTCGTGTGTGTATGTTTATATTATAACACACACACACTCACACTGTGTGTATATATAAATATATATACGCAGACATATACATAATATCAAAGTTCAACATGCACACTTTTTATCTCCTTTAAAAATAAATAATTAAAAAGAAAGTATATAAATCTAAAACGTCGGTTCCCCACACACAAAAAAAGCCCTGATACAACTTCATCAATGGAAAAATAAAAATGTAAAAATGTTATGAATCTTGGAAGAGGGGGAGGAAAAGCAAAAGTGCACAAAGGAAAAATTGGGCTATTATAAGGGGATTTTTACATGTCTCGTCATTAGGTTCCCTCAGGCTATAGACTCCGATGGCTGATAGTTGCCCTTAAACCAGGGATGTCGAACTCAAACACACAGAGGGCCAAAATGAAAACTTGGACAAAGTCGAGGGCCAACCAGTATACAGTATAATAGGCCCCACATAGTCCTCCATACTGAATAATGGGTCCCACATAGTCCTCCATACTGAATAATGGGCCCCACATAGTCCTCCATACTGAATAATGGGCCCCACATAGTCCTCCATACTGAATAATGGGCCCCACATAGTCCTCCATACTGAATAATGGGATCCACATAGTCTTCCATACAGAATAATGGCCCCAAATAGTCCTCCATACAGAATAATGGACCCCACATAGTCCTCCATACAGAATAATGGCCCCACATAGTCCTCCATATATAATAATGGGCCCCACATAGTCCTCCATGCAGTATAATGGGCTCCACATAGTCCTCCATACAGAAGAATGATGGACCCACATAGTCCTCCATACAGAATAATGGCCCCAAATGGTCCTCCATACAGAATAATGGCCCCACATAGTCCTCCATACACAATAATGGGCCCCACATAGTCCTCCATACACAATAATGGGCCCCACATAGTCCTCCATACACAATAATGGGCCCCACATAGTCCTCCATACACAATAATGGGCCCCACATAGTCCTCCATACACAATAATGGGCCCCACATAGTCCTCCATACACAATAATGGGCCCCACATAGTCCTCCATACACAATAATGGGCCCCACATAGTCCTCCATACACAATAATGGGCCCCACATAGTCCTCCATACACAATAATGGGCCCCACATAGTCCTCCATACACAATAATGGGCCCCACATAGTCCTCCATACACAATAATGGGCCCCACATAGTCCTCCATGCAGTATAATGGGCCCCACGTAGTCCTCCATGCAGTATAATGGGCCCCACATAGTCCTCCATACAGTATAATGGGCCCCACGTAGTCCTCCATACAGAATAATGGCCCCACATAGTCCTCCATACAGTATAATGGCCCCACGTAGTCCTCCATACAGAATAATGGCCCCACGTAGTCCTCCATGCAGAATAATGGCTCCACATAGTCCTCCATACAGTATAATGGCCCCACATAGTCCTCCATGCAGTATAATGGCTCCACATAGTCCTCCATACAGTATAATGGCCCCACGTAGTCCTCCATACAGAAAAATGGGCCCCACATAGTCCTCCATGCAGTATAATGGGCCCCACATAGTCCTCCACACAGAATAATGGGCCCCACGTAGTCCTCCACACAGAATAATGGGCCCCACGTAGTCCTCCATACAGAATAATGGGCCCCACATAGTCCTCCATGCAGTATAATGGGCCACACGTAGTCCTCCATGCAGTATAATGGGCCCCACATAGTCCTCCATGCAGTATAATGGGCCACACGTAGTCCTCCATGCAGTATAATGGGCCACACGTAGTCCTCCATGCAGTATAATGGGCCACACGTAGTCCTCCATACAGAATAATGGGCCCCACATAGTCCTCCATGCAGTATAATGGGCCACACGTAGTCCTCCATACAGAATAATGGGCCCCACATAGTCCTCCATACAGAAAAATGGGCCCCACATAGTCCTCCATGCAGTATAATGGGCCACACGTAGTCCTCCATGCAGAATAATGGCTCCACATAGTCCTCCATACAGTATAATGGCCCCACATAGTCCTCCATACAGAATAATGGGACCCACATAGTTCTCCATACAGAATAATGGCCCCAAATAGGGGTGGCTGTTCTGGTGTTGCGGGCCAAATAAAACCATCCTGCAGGCCATAGTTTACCATGTATGCCTTATACATACTGTTTCCTAAATATATAGTTCAGCAGATGGGAGTATTTATTTATGCTGATGATGGGGCAGATCATCCGGTCTGTACCATCTTTTTATATGTCATATACAGTGGGGGAAATAAGTATTTGATCCCTTGCATGTCTATGTCAGTGGGCTTACTTACAAAAACATCAAGGGATCAAATACTTATTTCCCCGCTGTATACGTTTGAGAAGATCTAGGCGGAATTCTAACTTTTCTAGACTTTATGTATTGCGGGTGTACTTACTTGAAGCTTTTGTTTTACATTCCAGTTCAGGAAAAAGCCGAAGATTTTTTGCATGTTGACTTGTCAGACGTAAAGGACACAGAGTCTGAGGTTCAGATCACTGTCGTACCCAAAACCCCAGCAAGTGTAAGTGTTTTTTGTAGTGTAAGATTTTGCCCTTTTAATTCCTCTTGCATTTATCACATTCATGTACATTTATCTCAGCATCAATAATGGTTAAAATTGCCATTTTCTTTTTAATATGAAAAATCCTCTTCTCTTTTTCTTGTTTCAAATGTTGTTATTTAATGCTTGTTGTCTAGATTATTTGCCACCTCTGCAGTCTAGCAGTGTTGTCGAGCATGCACAGTGCTGACAGGCTCTTTCCATGGAGCTTGTAAGCGCTGACCAAATTGCTGAAGTGCACAGTCCGGACAGATTTAGGGTCCTTATGCTGCCTGCAGTATTAGAGAGCGCACAGTTCAGGCTTCTGCTCCACACTGTCAGTTTTTTGGAGCACACTGCCTTTGGCAGACAGGCTGGTGGAATAGCTTTTTTTTTTTTGCATTTTGACATTAAAATTAGCAACTAAACAATTAAATTCCAACATACAGTAGATGGGGGACTCAAGGTAAACCTGAACCCCATAGAAATCAATGGGGACCCGAACACACACACACTCTCTCTGTCTCTGTCTCTCTCTCTCTCTCTGTGTCTTTGTCTCTCTCTCTCTGTGTCTCTGTCTCTCTCTCTCTGTGTCTCTGTCTCTCTCTCTCTGTGTCTCTGTGTCTCTCTCTCTGTGTCTCTGTGTCTCTCTCTCTCTGTGTCTCTGTGTCTCTCTCTCTCTGTGTCTCTGTGTCTCTCTCTCTCTGTGTCTCTGTGTCTCTCTCTCTCTGTGTCTCTGTGTCTCTCTCTCTCTGTCTGTCTCTCTCTCTGTCTGTCTCTCTCTCTGTGTCTGTCTCTCTCTCTGTGTCTGTCTCTCTCTCTGTGTCTGTCTCTCTCTCTGTGTCTGTCTCTCTCTCTGTGTCTGTCTCTCTCTCTGTGTCTGTCTCTCTCTCTGTGTCTGTCTCTCTCTCTGTGTCTGTCTCTCTCTGTCTGTCTGTCTCTCTCTGTCTGTCTCTCTCTCTGTGTCTCTGTCTCTCTCTCTCTCTCTCTCTCTCTGTGTCTTTGTCTGTGTCTTTGTCTGTCTCTCTCTCTGTCTCTCTCTCTCTGTGTCTCTGTCTCTCTCTCTGTGTCTCTGTCGCTCTCTCTGTCGCTCTCTCCTCCGCTTCATTCATTGTCTGTGTCATAATTCACCTCTGCTTCATTCATTGTCTGTGTCATAATTCACCTCCGCTTCATTCATTGTCTGTGTCATAATTCACCTCCGCTTCATTCATTGTCTGTGTCATAATTCACCTCCGCTTCATTCATTGTCTGTGTCATAATTCACCTCCGCTTCATTCATTGTCTGTGTCATAATTCACCTCCGCTTCATTCATTGTCTATTGGTCTGTAGAGTAAGCACTCAGCTTTCTTCAGCTGTCCAATAGACAATGAATGGAGCAGAGGTTAGGCCGGCACATCTCTGCTTCATTCATGATAGGGCTCTGAGCCCTGAAAATCCCAGCGATCAGCAATTTATTCATTGTCTCTCTCTCTCCCTGCTCCATTCATTCATATTGTCTCTCTCTCCCTGCTCCATTCATTCATATTCTCTCTCTCTCTCTGCTCCATTCATTCATATTCTCTCTCTCTCTCTGCTCCATTCATTCATATTGTCTCTCTCTCTCTGCTCCATTCATTCATAGCGTCTCTCTCTCTCCTGCTCCATTCATTCATAGTGTCTCTCTCTCTCCCTGCTCCATTCATTCATAGTGTCTCTCTCCCTGCTCCATTTATTCATATTGTCTCTCTCTCTCCCTGCTCCATTCATTCATATTGTCTCTCTCTCTCCCTGCTCCATTCATTCATATTGTCTCTCTCTCTGCTCCATTTATTCATAGCGTCTCTCTCTCCCTGCTCCATTCATTCATAGTGTCTCTCTCTCTCTCTCTCTCCCTGCTCCATTCATTCATATTGTCTCTCTCTCTCCCTGCTCCATTCATTCATATTGTCTCTCTCTCTCCCTGCTCCATTCATTCATATTGTCTCTCTCTCTGCTCCATTTATTCATAGCGTCTCTCTCTCCCTGCTCCATTCATTCATAGTGTCTCTCTCTCTCTCTCCCTTCTCCATTCATTCATAGTGTCTCTCTCTCTCCCTTCTCCATTCATTCATAGTGTCTCTCTCCCTGCCCCATTCATTCATAGTGTCTCTCTCTCTCCCTGCTCCATTCATTCATAGCGTCTCTCTCTCTCCTGCACCATTCATTCATAGCGTCTCTCTCTCTCCCTGCTCCATTCATTCATAGTGTCTCTCTCTCTCTCTCTCCCTGCTCCATTCATTCATAGTGTCTCTCCCTGCTCCATTCATTCATTGTCTGTGTCTCTCTCTCTCCCTGCTCCATTCATTCATTGTCTGTGTCTCTCTCTCTCCCTGCTCCATTCATTCATTGTCTGTCTCATGATTCACCTCCGCTTCATTCATTGTCTATTGGTCTGTAGAGTAAGCACTCAGCTTTCTTCAGCTGTCCAATAGACAATGAATGGAGCAGAGGTTAGGCCGGCACATCTCTGCTTCGTTCAAGATGGGGCTCTGAGCCCTGAAAATCCCAGCGATAATGAATAAATTGCTGGTCTCTCTCTCTCCCTGCTCCATTCATTCATTGTGTCGCTCTCTCTCTCCCTGCTCCATTCATTCATTGTGTGTGTCTCTCCCTCCCTGCTCCATTCATTCATAGTGTCTCTCTCTCTCTCTCTCTCTCTCTCTCTCTCTCTCTCTCTCTCTCTCTCTCTCTCTCTCTCTCCCTGCTCCATTCATTCATAGCGTCTCTCTCTCCCTGCTCCATTCATTCATTGTCTGTGTGTGTCTCTCTCTCCCTGCTCCATTCATTCATTGTCTGTGTGTGTCTCTCTCTCCCTGCTCCATTGATTCATTGTCTGTGTGTCTCTCTCTCCCTGCTCCATTGATTCATTGTCTGTGTGTCTCTCTCTCCCTGCTCCATTCATTCATTGTCTGTGTGTCTCTCTCTCCCTGCTCCATTCATTCATTGTCTGTGTGTCTCTCTCTCCCTGCTCCATTGATTCATTGTCTGTGTGTGTCTCTCTCCCTGCTCCATTCATTCATTGTCTGTGTGTCTCTCTCTCCCTGCTCCATTCATTCATTGTCTGTGTGTGTGTCTCTCTCCCTGCTCCATTCATTCATTGTCTGTGTGTGTCTCTCTCTCCCTGCTCCATTCATTCATTGTCTGTGTGTGTCTCTCTCTCCCTGCTCCATTCATTCATTGTCTGTGTGTGTCTCTCTCTCCCTGCTCCATTCATTCATTGTCTGTGTGTGTCTCTCTCTCCCTGCTCCATTCATTCATTGTCTGTGTGTGTCTCTCTCTCCCTGCTCCATTCATTCATTGTCTGTGTGTCTCTCTCTCCCTGCTCCATTCATTCATTGTCTGTGTGTGTGTGTCTCTCTCCCTGCTCCATTCATTCATTGTCTGTGTGTGTCTCTCTCTCCCTGCTCCATTCATTCATTGTCTGTGTGTGTCTCTCTCTCCCTGCTCCATTCATTCATTGTCTGTGTGTGTCTCTCTCTCCCTGCTCCATTCATTCATTGTCTGTGTGTGTCTCTCTCCCTGCTCCATTCATTCATTGTCTGTGTGTGTGTGTCTCTCTCCCTGCTCCATTCATTCATTGTCTGTGTGTGTCTCTCTCCCTGCTCCATTCATTCATTGTCTGTGTCTCTCTCTCCCTGCTCCATTCATTCATAGCGTCTCTCTCTCCCTGCTCCATTCATTCATTGTCTGTGTCTCTCTCTCCCTGCTCCATTGATTCATTGTCTGTGTCTCTCTCTCCCTGCTCCATTGATTCATTGTCTGTGTGTCTCTCTCTCCCTGCTCCATTCATTCATTGTCTGTGTGTCTCTCTCCCTGCTCCATTCATTCATTGTCTGTGTGTGTGTCTCTCTCCCTGCTCCATTCATTCATTGTCTGTGTGTGTGTCTCTCTCCCTGCTCCATTGATTCATTGTCTGTGTGTCTCTCTCCCTGCTCCATTCATTCATTGTCTGTGTGTGTGTCTCTCTCCCTGCTCCATTCATTCATTGTCTGTGTGTGTCTCTCTCTCCCTGCTCCATTCATTCATTGTCTGTGTGTGTCTCTCTCTCCCTGCTCCATTCATTCATTGTCTGTGTGTCTCTCTCCCTGCTCCATTCATTCATTGTCTGTGTGTGTCTCTCTCCCTGCTCCATTCATTCATTGTCTGTGTGTCTCTCTCTCCCTGCTCCATTCATTCATTGTCTGTGTGTCTCTCTCTCCCTGCTCCATTCATTCATTGTCTGTGTGTCTCTCTCCCTGCTCCATTCATTCATTGTCTGTGTCTCTCTCTCCCTGCTCCATTCATTCATAGCGTCTCTCTCTCCCTGCTCCATTCATTCATTGTCTGTGTCTCTCTCTCCCTGCTCCATTCATTCATTGTCTGTGTGTGTCTCTCTCTCCCTGCTCCATTCATTCATTGTCTGTGTCTCTCTCTCTCCCTGCTCCATTCATTCATTGTCTGTCTCTCTCCCTGCTCCATTGATTCATTGTCTGTGTCTCTCTCCCTGCTCCATTGATTCATTGTCTGTGTGTCTCTCCCTGCTCCATTGATTCATTGTCTGTGTGTGTGTCTCTCTCCCTGCTCCATTCATTCATTGTCTGTATGTGTGTCTCTCTCCCTGCTCCATTCATTCATTGTCTGTGTCTCTCTCTCCCTGCTCCATTCATTCATAGCGTCTCTCTCTCCCTGCTCCATTCATTCATTGTCTGTATGTGTGTCTCTCTCCCTGCTCCATTCATTCATTGTCTGTGTCTCTCTCTCCCTGCTCCATTCATTCATTGTCTGTGTGTCTCTCTCCCTGCTCCATTCATTCATTGTCTGTGTCTCTCTCTCCCTGCTCCATTCATTCATAGCGTCTCTCTCTCCCTGCTCCATTGATTCATTGTCTGTGTGTCTCTCTCCCTGCTCCATTCATTCATTGTCTGTGTGTGTGTCTCTCTCCCTGCTCCATTCATTCATTGTCTGTGTGTGTCTCTCTCTCCCTGCTCCATTCATTCATTGTCTGTGTGTCTCTCTCTCCCTGCTCCATTCATTCATTGTCTGTGTGTCTCTCTCTCCCTGCTCCATTCATTCATTGTCTGTGTGTCTCTCTCTCCCTGCTCCATTCATTCATTGTCTGTCTCATGATTCACCCCCGCTTCATTCATTGTCTATTGGTCTGTAGAGTAAGCACTCGGCTTTCTTCAGCTGTCCAATAGACAATGAATGGAGCAGAGGTTAGGCCGGCACATCTCTGCTTCATTCAAGATGGGGCTCTGAACCCTGAAAATCCCAGCGATTAGCAATTTATCCCTCATCATATAGATTAGGAATATTTTGCGATTTTGGACAAAAGCAAATATGTTCCAATGCCTCAAAAAAAAAATAAAATTGTTCATATTCATAGATACAAAAAACTATGGCGGCTGGATTACCGGGAGGGAAAATTTAAGAAGTGCTTGCATGCCTTCATGTGCAAATGGGCTTAGTCTTTTAAGGGGTTAAATGGCATCTCTAATATTCCTGTACATGGTCAGGCTCACAGGTGGCACGGGTGATCCTGCTTGTCTACAGGACCGCGCACCCACCTTACCCAGGTCACTATGGTTGCACCTTCTCTGGAAGGTGACTTAGTGCAGAAAGTGTGTAATTCCCCTTAGCCTTTAGACTGGTCTCTGATTAGCCCATGGCCCCCAAACTGTAACTGACCCCAGTTAATGTATATTCTTTTAGGGATCTTCAGCAGAATTTGACATCTTGGACCCTAGTGTGAAGAGAAGAACTCCTGAATCCCGGCAGTCGGTGAGTGTAGCAGCAGTCCTTTTCTTTTACAAGTCTGAAGCTCCTAACACCCAACCTTTACAGGCTAGTTCTGTCTCGATGGATCTATTTTTATATATTTATTTTCTAACATGAATTCGCTTTGCAAAAAAAACTTTAAAGGGAATCTGTCAGCAGGTTTTTGCTGGGTTGTCCTGGCAGAAGACCTGTGTGTCTGTAATTGTATATTAGAAAGCAATATTTACAATATTATTGTATAAGCAATCAACTGATCAGAGGTTCAAAGTCCCCTAAGGGGACTAATTAAAAGAAAATAAACCTAAAATAAAAATTATAATAAAAAAACAAAATGTGTTTGGCCACATCACCTCTAAAAAAAAAAATAAATAAATAATAATAAAAAAAATTTATAGAATAAAATGTGAAAGTCATCTGCACCCCAAAATGGAACCAGTAAAAATTTACAGCTTTCCCATTGCAAAAACAAAACCCTCATTCAGCAACATAGAACAATAAAATAATGCGAATTAAACTCCAATCAGCGACGCGGGATTTGAGAAAAAGATGGCAGCCGTTAGCGGCTCATCTGCAGGACGGAGGTCAGCGGCGATGCAGCCGTGAGATGACCGGCGTGAGGCGCTCATCTCCCGGCCGCTAGCTGAACGGAAGACCGGGGAGCGGCGCCTCCGGTCGGGATGCTTCTGCTGCGAGCAGCCGCGCATCTCCCGGCTTCTCGCAGCGGAAGTAGCCGCACAAGCAGCGCCGCTCCCCGGTCCTCACTAATACGACGCTGATTAATCGCGGTCGACACCCGCGACCAATCAGCGATATGGAAGGAAAATTTAAACGTCGCTCTACTGATTGGTCGCAGCCGCCCACCGCGACCAATCAGCGATATGAGCGGCAAATGTAAACCCCGCTCTGCTGATTGGTCGCGGCCACCAGCCGCGAAAAATCAGCGATATTGGCGCCAAATTTAAACACTGCTCTGCTGATTGGTTGCGGTTACCGGTCACGAATAATCAGCATTATTGGCGCCACATTTAAACACAGCTCTGCTGATTTAATTTAATTAATTTATTTAATTTTTTTTTTTTAAGTGGTTACAAAAGAAGAATATAAATGTGTCTATCTTTTTTTTTCTTTTAGTGATGCTTTTTCTCACAATGTGATGCCCACGCTGCAGCACTTGCAGGAACATTCTGTTCTGGTTATTGTTTCCTTTTTGTCGGCCGGCATTGCATTGTGTAAGCCGCCATCCAGGACACATTTCCTTGTTGTGCAATCTTGTAGTTTTTTTGTGCTTGCGTTTCCTATGATCTGTGTCTGTGACTCATGATGATGGGTTTAGAAGCTGGAAGTTGTAGGCTTTGTAATATTAGGCTGCACTGGTCGTCGAGGAATAAGTCCTGCGCTTCTGTACAGCTGAGCTTAGTGTAGTGCGGATTAATCACACTGTTCCTTAGCTATTGTATATCAAGTCACATTTTTTTTCAGTGTCCTAAAATTAAAAAGAATTTGTCAGCAAGTTTTTTCTACCCTATTTTAGAGCAGCATGATGTTAGGGCAGAGGCCCCAATTCCAGCAATATATCACTTACTGGGCTGCTTGCTGTAGTTTTGATAAAATCTCAGTTTTCTCTGCTGCAGATGTGGCGCCCAGCTTCGCTTGGTACCACAGATCCTAGAAGTGTGCATTAATGGAATCCTCCACAAGAGGCCCCCATAAACATTCACACATCTCCACCTTCCACCTCAGACCAGCAGAGGGAGCCCGTTAGGGATCTAAAAAGGGAAGGTGGAGCTAGGAAGCTCAGAATTCAGGAGTTCCTGCAGTAGAGAAGCTTGAGAGAGGTTAGTCTGCAGTGGAGCTCAGTCTAGTTTAGAGAACTCAGTTGTAGCTCAGTTAGAGCTTAAGGTGTGCCGGCGCCATAAGATCGGTGAAGAGCGGCAAGCTGCCGTTAGTGTGAGTAGCCTAGTGAGAGCCCAAGCGTGGCCGAAGGCGAGTGGAAAGTGAGTAGCAGTGGGGTCAGAGGAGCTTACCCAGCTCACCCCGGACATATACCGGACACCGGGTCCGAGCTTACCGGGATCTCTACGACCCAGTAAGGCATAACCGGAATCCCTGGAGAACTACAGGTCCCAGGTTCACCAGAGAGCCGATACGTAACAGAGCCAGGAGACACATAGGCCCCGTAAGCTGGGAGCGTGCACTCCAAGAGAAGGCCCTACCACTACGTCAGCCGGTGCAGGACACAGATAAAGTTAGGTCTAGCTCCAGGCAGGTCAGAAACTTACTACGCAGAGGCAAGTAACAGGAGGCCCTACACCCGCTCATTGGGGAGGATCCTGATATGCACCCTTCACCCTACAGCGCTCCGGGACGTGCCTGAATTTCCATCAGTAAAAGGTACTGAAGTGACTATCGTGTCTGCCCCTGTTCTTGCTCAGACCCGGCTGGGTCTCGCTTGTCCTGCATCCCCCTCTCCGTACGCTGCCCTGAGGCCCAGCTCCACCTGTGGGGAGCTATACCATCGAGCTGCCTGATCACCGGCCTCAGTGGACTGCCGCAGCGCTGGTGATTCTCACCAGAAACCACAGGTGGCGTCACGAACTTTCAAAGAGTTAACAAACAATCCCCTTTTAAAAGCTGACCCCAGGGTACGGGCCCGGAAGCCGACCACCGCGACATCCCCAAGGCAAAGGCCCGGGTACCGAGTCATCCCCATCCCCCTGGGCTAGTCACAGATCTAGCAGTTCTCTAAATGCTGAGCTGTATATAACCACGCCCACACCACTGATTGGCCGGTATCTGTGTGCACTGTGCTTAGGTAGAAAGCTGCCAATCAGTGCTGGGGGTGGGGCTGGACTAGTTAGCAGCAGGTTTACTAGTCCTCTAGCGATAATAATCTCCTGCTGATTGCACAGTTTTATAAAAACTACAGCAAGCAGCCCGGTAAATGACACATCACTGGAATCAGGGTCTCTCTCTACATTATGCTGCTGTCAGATTAGGCAGAATTTATTTATTTTTTTTAAATTCTTTGTCCATTGTGTGAAAAAAATGACCTGACACTATGATGGCTCTACCTTTTATGTGTATGTATGTGTGTGTGTGCATATATATATAATATATATATATATATATATATATATATATATATATACATACATACATACATACATACATACATACATACATACAGTACAGACCAAAAGTTTGGACACACCTTCTCATTTAAAGATTTTTCTGTATTTCCATGACTATGAAGATTGTACATTCACACTGAAGGCATCAAAACTATGAATTAACACATGTGGAATTATATACTTAACAAAAAAGTGTGAAACAACTGAAAATATGTCTTATATTCTAGGTTCTTCAAAGTAGCCACCTTTTGCCTTGATGACTGCTTTGCACACTCTTGGCATTCTCTTGATGAGCTTCAAGAGGTAGTCACCAGAAATGGTCTTCCAACAATCTTGAAGGAGTTCCCAGAGATGCTTAGCACTTGTTGGCCCTTTTGCCGTCACTCTGCGGTCCAGCTCACCCCAAACCATCTCGATTGGGTTCAGGTCTGGTGACTGTGGAGGCCAGGTCATCTGGCGTAGCACCCCATCACTCTCCTTCTTGGTCAAATAGCCCTTACACAGCCTGGAGGTGTGTTTGGGGTCATTGTCCTGTTGAAAAATAAATGATGGTCTAATTAAACGCAAGCCGGATGGAATAGCATGCCGCTGCAAGATGCTGTGGTAGCCATGCTGGTTCAGTATGCCTTCAATTTTGAATAAATCCCCAACAGTGTCACCAGCAAAGCACCCCCACACCATCACACCTTCTCTTCCATGCTTCACGGTGGGAACCAGGCATGTAGAGTCCATCCGTTCACCTTTTCTGCGTCGCACAAAGACACGGTGGTTGGAACCAAAGATCTCAAATTTGGACTCATCAGACCAAAGCACAGATTTCCACTGGTCTAATGTCCATTCCTTGTGTTCTGTAGCCCAAACAAGTCTCTTCTGCTTGTTCCCTGTCCTTAGCAGTGGTTTCTTATCAGCTATTTTACCATGAAGGCCTGCTGCACAAAGTCTCCTCTTAACAGTTGTTGTAGAGATATATCTGCTGCTAGAACTCTGTGTGGCATTGACCTGGTCTCTAATCTGAGCTGCTGTTAACCTGCGATTTCTGAGGCTGGTGACTCGGATAAACTTATCCTCAGAAGCAGAGGTGACTCTTGGTCTTCCTTTCCTGGGGCGGTCCTCATGTCATCCAGTTTCTTTGTAGCGCTTGATGGTTTTTGCAACTGCACTTGGGGACACTTTCAAAGTTTTCCCAATTTTTCGCACTGACTGACCTTCATTTCTTATAGTAATGATGGCCACTCGTTTCTTCTTTACTTAGCTGCTTTTTTCTTGCCATAATACAAATTCTAACAGTCTATTCAGTAGGACTATCAGCTGTGTATCCACCAGACTTCTGCACAACACAACTGATGGTCCCAACCCCATTTATAAGGCAAGAAATCCCACTTATTAAACCTGACAGGGCACACCTGTGAAGTGAAGACCATTTCCAGTGACTACCTCTTGAAGCTCATCAAGAGAATGCCAAGAGTGTGCAAAGCAGTCATCAAAGCAAAAGGTGGCTACTTTGAAGAACCTAGAATATAAGACATATTTTCAGTTGTTTCACACTTTTTTGTTAAGTATATAATTCCACATGTGTTAATTCATAGTTTTGATGCCTTCAGTGTGAATGTACAATTTTCATAGTCATGAAAATACAGAAATTTCTTTAAATGAGAAGGTGTGTCCAAACTTTTGGTCATATATATATATATATATATATATATATATATATATATATATATATATATATATATATATATATATATATATATATATATAATATAATGACCAAAAGTTTGGACACGCCTTCTCATTTAAAGAAATTTCTGTATTTTCATGACTATGAAAATTGTACATTCACACAGGAGTATCCAAAATGTCCCTTTATTTGTCTGACCTAATCATGCAGAAGATGGTTTCACATTTCTTGAGATATCATCCGGCCATGTTTTTTCATATGGTTTAGTGTCACCGCACCTTCTCTATTGGGGGAACTGGGGTTTTCCACGATTTCGCAATGAAAATGTGTGACTCCTTTTTGCCAAGTGAAATATTATTTTTCTTCTGTATTTTTTACCTATTTTCTCACGGTTCATTTCTCGCTTCATATTATTTTTTTTTTTAGATTTATCATTTTTTTAAACAGCGGCAGGTAAAAAAAAAAAAAATTATATATATATATTATTAGTTGTTTTTTTTTTTTTTTAGACTTTACTGAACAACTTGTTAGGTGCATTCAGCGGGTTATAACAGCCGTGTAGACACCTATCAAGTGTAGTTTGTTGTTTTGTGTTTTTCTTTCTTAATTTTTCCATAATGTTTGCGCTACAAAATAATTTTTCTACTTTTTTTTTTTTTTTTTTTGATATCTTAAAAAAAAAATAATAATAATAATAAAAAAAAATGCATTTAAGCATGAGCTTTTACACGAGGGGGTGAAATTAATTAAATATGGCCTTTTTTAAAATTTAAAGGGGTTGTACAGGATTAAACAATGGGCCACGACAGCTTGTTTCTGTTATTGCTGCTCATCTCCAGTAAAATGATAGGTATAAATTGCAATACCAGTGACAACCTGCAAACAGGTGTGGCGCTGTTGTTTTGGAAGGATTAAAGTTGTTTTTTTAATTTTGTATAATCCTTGTAACCGACTCCCTTTTTTATTTTTTGCGTAGACGCCTGGTTTCGGCACACAGAATGACGACGACAATCTCCATCATCACCTACGACGTATGGAGAATTCCCTCAGTATGTTCGCTGAGGAATCTGACCAGAACAAACTGATTCATCATATGAGCCGCTTGGCTCTGGAGTTTAACCGGCTGGCAAGTAAAGTGCACAAGAATGAGCAGCGGACATCGGTGTTACAGGTACAGGAGACTGGGAGTTGTTATTTCTGTGTCCGTTTTCATCTACGAAGCTGAACGATGTATAAGAAGAAACTGGGAGATTACTGGAACAAATCAGTTATTACCTGACATAAATCAGTGTAATGTGGCTAGCAATAAGATGGCTTAAAGTGTTTTGCCAGCACTATAGGTGCAGGACCCTCCTTAACTTCCCAGTATCTATTGCTTTTGCCATTGTCCAATAGCTTCCCTGCCCTGAACCGAAAACCCGATTCTCTCTCATGCCTGCAGGGACATTGACAGACAGGAGAGCAGGAGCAGAAAAGCAAATCCCTGCAAACTCCTTGCAGATGTTGTCCTTTGTGGGATTTGAACCCAGGACCCTAAGTCTGCAGTGCTAACCATTGAGCCACCGAGCTGTCTACTTGTATACTACATTTTCACCAGTTTTACACTTCACAGGCTCCATCTCTAATGTTCTCTTAGTTTTCACCCACTAGCTCAGAGATATCTGCAAAGATGTTTCCCATACACGGCACACACTAACACGAGGGCTTCCTCTTATTTTTTTATTCTGTAGTAGATGAGACAGAAGTAGTATTAGTGGCATAGAAGACTTTATACAGCAGAACTGAGCTGTGTAACTGTGAATCCAGCTCTGGATTAGTTGCTTAAAGCTGCAGCTCCATCTTCCTATCTCTCTCGTGCTGTGTGCTCCTCAGTCCTGACACCTCACTGATTTGTGTAACTGTGAATCCAGCTCCTTATTAGTTGCTTAAAGCTGCAGCTCCATCTTCCCATCTCTCTTGTACTGTGCTCCTCAGTCCTGACACCTCACTGAGCTGTGTAACTGTGAATCCAGCTCTGGATTAGTTGCTTAAAGCTGCAGCTCCATCTTCCCATCTCTCTTGTACTGTGCTCCTCAGTCCTGACACCTCACTGAGCTGTGTAACTGTGAATCCAGCTCCTTATTAGTTGCTTAAAGCTGCAGCTCCATCTTCCCATCTCTCTTGTACTGTGCTCCTCAGTCCTGACACCTCACTGAACTGGCAGTCCTTCTTGCTTTGACCAAGGCAGATTTGAGGAGTTTTTCAGAGTGGATGGTGAATTTAGAAGTGGCTCATCAGTGGAGAAATAAGATAAGATATAATGCAAAGTTTCTTATATTCGCTTGTAGTATTGATTTATGCAAAGTTTGTTGAAACGACCATTTAATGATTGATGGGTAAACCTCAGTTAAGGCTGCCTGTCTCATTTTATGGCCCCTGTAACCATGTCCTATGCCTGCTGCTTTAAAGGGAAAGTGGGGTACTAAGATAACCTTTTCTATGCCATATCGTGCAGACTTTGTGCGAGCAGCTAAGGAAGGAGAATGAGGACCTGCGGTCTAAACTGGAGGTGGATTGGAATCAGAGACACCAGACAGAACAAGACCTGAGGTGAGAAGACCTCACATGTAAGGCTATGTGCCCACGTTGCGGACCTGAAGCATATTTTTTACGCTTCTCCCTGGCGGGAAAATCGCATGCGGATATTACATGCGGTTTTCCCGCCAGGTAGAAGCGTTTGTGAGGCGTCTTTGCATGCATTTCCGCATGCGGGTTATCAAGCACTTCTCCAAGCATCACTTGGAAAAGTGCTTGACAACTTGTTCAGAATGGTAAAAAATTAAAAAATAAACTTTATACTCACCTTCTGATGCATCCTCTGCCCCGTCCGGAGTCTTGAGCGGCTCACGCTGTTGTGTGCAGGACCTGCGGTGACGTCATTGAGTCATGTGGTGGGTCACATGACTCAATGACGTGGCAGGTCCTTCAGACAACAGCGCGACGGAGGGAAAACATCAGAAGATAAGTATAAACTTTATTTTATTCTTTTTTTTACAGGTTCTTTGGTACCCAGGTCTGGATGAGAGTCTCCTCTCCTCCAGACTTGGGTACCATCCGCACATTGATTCCGCTGCGCTTCCGCAAAATTAATGAACATGCTGCGGATTTTTGACCGCAACATATACGCTGCGGAAAAATCCGCAGCATGGGCATTGACATTGCGGAATGCCATTGGGGACCATGGGGTGCGGATATACATGCGTTTTACAAGTGTTTACGCTGCGGAAATTCCGCAGCATATACGCTTGAAAAACGCTACGTGGGCACACAGCTTAAGGGACGGGGGATTTTAGGGGGATATTTTCCAGATGAATGCTTTTTTTTTTTTTTTTTTGGCACTGATTATTTTTGCTTTATATACTTAAAGGTGTTAAAAAAATGAATGCACATAAGTGAGCTTGAAAAGGGCCATTCTAAAATGAATCATTAAAGGGATTATTCAGGATTTAAAAAAAAAAAAAATTAGGAGAAACAGCGCCACCCCTGATTGTAGGTTGAGTGCAGTATTGCAGCTTAGCTCAATTTACTTCAATGGGCCTTAGTTGCAATATCTGACACAACTCGTGGTCAGGGGTGGCGCTGTTTCTGAAAGAAAGTGGCTATGTTATTATTATTTTTTTTTTTTAAATCCTGGATAACTCCTTTAGGCTACGCACCCACAATAAGCTTCTGGTGAGTTTTTGATGTTGTAGATTTTCTGCACCCATTAAGTAAAATAGGTTACTTGCATTTTTTTGAAAATACTCAGTGTAAAAAAAAAAAAAAAAAAAACTCCCCAAAAATTCATCATGGAAATATAGCCTTAATAAAATGTATTAGTAACTGCTACTCTGTGCACTACATTAGAATGACCAGTAGATGGAGACATAACGCAACCTAACGCACAGGTGAACTTTTCTAGTGCTGGGTTCTTATGGTGGAGTTTTTATATTGGTTGATTGGGGGTTAATCTTTGTATCTAAAAAGGCTTCATTTTTATTTTTTTGTCTTTTGGCTAAAGGTATGAAAACCAAGAGTTGAAGAAATTATTTTTACATAGAGGGAAAGTATCAGCAGCCTCAAATGGCAGTACTCCGGCTACGGGGGAGACCACGCATGTTGAGAATGCAACACATGAGCAGGTGAATAAACTTCTATCCGCACAGTTGTGTCCTCTTATACTGGATCTGTATTAGAAACCTTCACTTACTATAGGACCTGTCATTTTCTTTCTGTGGTGCAAAAAAATTTGTATTTTTGTAAAAAAATAAAAAAAAAATAAAAAATGTTTTTGTCACCATTTTTCGAGACCCATAACACTTTCTATTTTCAGGATCTGGTGCTGGGTGAAGGCTTATTTTTTATACTGTGAGCTGACATATTTATTGATACCATTTTTGGGATATATACAATGTTTTGATGGTCTTTTATTGAAACCCAGTAATTCTGGCATTTACATTTTTTTTTCTCGTTACGCCGTTTACAGATCAGATTAATTTACATTATATTTTCATAGGTCGGACTTTTACGTGTCTTTTTAAAAAAAAAAAATAAATAACTTTTATTTTTAATGGGGCAAAAGGAGGACGATTTTAACTTTTGTTTTTTATATTTTTTTTCATATTTTCTATTTTTTTTTCTTCTGTATTTAATAGTCCCCTTAGGGGACTTGAAGCTGTGATTGTCTGATCGCTTGTGCTATACATAGCAGGGCTTCAGCATAGCATTTATGGAAACTACAACAAGCAGCCTAGTAAGTGACACATCACTGGAATCAGGGTCTCTGTCCCTACATCATGTTGCTCTCAGAATACATTGCACAAACCTGCTGGCAGATTCACTTTAAAAATCATTATCGCGTCCCGTGCACTTTTAGCGCACTTAATGGATATGCTGGAGATTTTCCATCTGGATTCATGGACTGAAAACTGCCTCAAAGTTGATTTAAAATTTAAAAATTGACAAATCCCATCCAGTAAAAATCTCCAATAGAATTTGACCCATTAAGCAGATTCTAAATGTCTCCATCAATTTCACCCTTTGCAGTGGCTGAAAAATCTGCATCAAAATCAGCAAGTCACGCCGATTCACAGATTTTGATGCAGATTTCTTGGAGATCAGAAATGTAAAATTTGTTCAGATGAATGAATGACCTCCAACCCCCAACAACTACACAATATCCATCAGTTCCTCACATTCCTGACACTTCTTTCTCATCTTCCCTTCAGCTTGTCCCAATACTGAATCTGAAAATTTCCTATTTTTTTTTATTAATATTTGACTTTTTCTCTTTTTATTCCAGTCCGCCAAATTGTTGGAAAAATCTTCAAATAAAGACCAAGTTGGGTCCTTGTTAAAGAAAGTGAAAATTCTGGAACATCAGAGGACAGAGGTAATTAAAATTGCAAATTACAGTATGGTAGTGTAGCATAGCCAATACTGAACCTCTACTATAGGGCTTGTGCCCCCAAAACAAATTGGAGCTGCTGAGATAGTGTCCTGATTCGTGTTCTGTAACTTGCCATCCAAGTGGGCATTTCTTCTTCATTAGCATTCTAACAGCACTATAGGAGCTGGAACTTAATTTCAACCACTTTCCAGCATGCCATTGTCCAACAGCTTGCCTCTCTGTTATGCATTTCCTTAGACAGGAGAGAAGGAGCAGAGAGCTGACACTCTGCGTTAACACCCACGGTGTTTAACTCCTCTGATGATGCTGTCAATAGTGACAGCGACATCAATCGGCATAGCAGAGGGAGGGAGCTCCCTCTCTGCTTCGATTGGCACAGCGAGATTGCGATGGTGACCCCAAAGATGGCTGCAGTGTCACCCAGGGATGGTGGCCTGCATGCCCCCGCTGAGAGCAAGAGCTGACATGCCTCCTCCCTGTCTGCGAGACGCTGATCTCATGCCCTGCAATGCAAAAAACACTGCAGAGGATTAGATCAGCAATCAGGGCAGGGAAAGTTGATGCCCCATCCTGGAACAAGGGGAAAAAAGTAAAAAAAAAAACAAAAAAACAACTTTTTTACAAATTGTAAAAATAGAAAAAAAAATGACACCAATAAATACATATAGTAATGCAGAAAATAAACAAAACACACATTTGCTCTCGCCCTTTGAAAATTAAAAACTTGAGGCCAATGTAACATTTTAGTGGAAAAAATGGTAATTTTTCATTTACTCAGCCTAATATTATACAATTCTGTGAATTGCTTGAATGTTGAAAATGCTCATGACACGCCCTAGATGAATTCCTTGAGAGGTGTAGTTTCCAAAATCGGGTCATTTGTGGGGGTTTCTGCTGTTTTTGGCATGTTAGAAGCTCTGCAAATATGACATGGCGTCCGCAATTTTTTCCAGCCAAAATGCTTTCCGAGCCCCGCCATGCGCCCAAACAGTAGTTTTCCACTACATATGGGGTATCGGTGTACTCAGGAGAAATTGCACAACAAATTGTACAGTTAATTTTCCCCTGTTACCCTTTTTGAAAATTAAAAAATTGGGGCTAAATGAACATTTTTGTGGGAAAAATTTAAAATGTTCATTTTTTGCCTTCCACATTGCTTTAATTCCTGTGAAGCACCTGAAGGGTTAATACACTTCTTGAATGTGGTTTTGAGCACCTTGAGGGGTGCAGTTTTTAGAATAGTGTCACTTTTGGGTATTTTCTGTCATAAAGACCCCTCAAAGTCACTTCAAATGTGATGTGGTCCCTAAAAAAAAAAAAAATAGATAAAAAAAAAATTGGTTTTGTAAATTTTGCTGGAAAAAATAGAAGTCGTTGGTCAACTTTTAACCCTTCTAACTTCCTAACAAAAAAAATAATGTTTAAGAAATTCTGCAGATGTAAAGTAGACATGTGGGAAATGTTATTTATAAAATATTTTGTGCAGCATGACTAACTTGTTTAAGGATATAAAAACTGAGTTTGAAAATTGTGAAATTTTCCAAATGTTTTCACAAATAAACGCAAAAAGAAGTACAAAGTGTCACGAACAAACAATCTCAGAATCAGGGGGATCCGTTGAAGCGTTCCAGAGTTATTACCTCATAAAGTGACCGTGGTCCGAAATGTAAAATTTGGTCTGGTCAGGAAGGTGAAAAAACAGGCTTGGGGGGGGTAAAGGGCTGAAAGAGAACCAGTCATCAGGATCAGGCATGTTAAACTAATGATGAGCCGAGTTCTCAATCTGCCCAAGCGCTGCCCGCACATAAAATGGCACTGGCGTGAAAGTTTTTTAGGCAGTATTAAGATAAGAAAACCAGAGGCAGCTGAGGAGCTGGGGCAGGGACGAAGACCCTACCCACAGTCCTGCCCCCATGCACAAACAGAGTATTGCGCCCAAACTTCTAACGATGATAAAAGAATAACCAGACTGCAGATTTCTACACTGAAGGTACCTATTAAATTAGTGCCTTCATGCCCATACATTTAGTTTTATATCTAATCCTGGTGACAGGTTCTCTTTAAACAGCACGATGTGCTGACGAGAAGAAAAATGATTTTTAAGCCAGCTTAAAAATCATTTCACCCGACGAACAAGCCCGATGTGCCGCCGAGAAGAAAAATGATTTTTCAAGCAAGCTTAAAAATCATTTCACCCGACGAACAAGCACGATGTGCTGCCGAGAAGAAAAATGATTTTTCAAGCAAGCTTAAAAATCATTTCACCCAACGAACAAGCAGTTTAAAAGCCACAGTGTGAATGCAGCTTTAGAGATGTTCTCCTGCTGATTTATTCTGTTTTTTTTTCACAGCTCTTGGATGTGAATAAGCAGTGGGATCAGCAGTTTCGCTCTATGAAACATCAGTATGAAGAGAAGGTACAGTATTGTATATTCATATTTACAGATTTCAGTTTTCCTCCCAATTGACAAAGCATTAAAATGTCTGAAAACGAACCCCCCCCACAGATCACATCTCTGCGTCAGAAGATTTCACAGGCCAACAAATCTGAAAGTGAGCAGGAGGCTGAGCGAGATCGGAAGCAGAGAGACTTCGATCGCAAACTTCTCCTGGCCAGAGACAAAATAGAGGAAAAAGAGGTGACGCATTGGGCTTTGTTATATGGTAATACTGTAAAAATGCCAATAATATTTGATTGACAAGGAAATCTTTGGGGGCATTTTTTTTTTCTTGCTTAAAGGGGCTTTCCACTTCCTGGACAACCCCTTTTTAAATTTAGCAGTCCCTGTTGTAAAATAAAAATAGCAGCCACTCACCTCCTGCATCGGAGGAGTTTCATCGATAGCGCCGCCGAGTCTCCAGGGGCTCGTGTGGCTTTGTCCGACATTTGTCCGAAGACAGTAAGCCCAATAGCGGCTCACGTGGTGGCGATGCTAGAGAGGTGAGGATTTTACAATAGGGTCCATTTAATTTAGGAAGGGATCGTCACGGTAGTGGACATACCCTTTTATACACATATTTTTGGGGTTGTTAAAATTATTTTCTTTGGGTTTTATTAAAAACGTTGAACCGTTTAGTTTCTGCAGTCTTTCTATCACAGTACATAGCAGGCTGCAGAATGAGTTAACCATGAATACGTCAGTGAGTTTGTCTGACAACAGGATCTGTAACCCTTTTCTATGCTCTGCTAATTGATTTTGTAGATTGATTTATGACAAGTTGAAAGGGTGACGTGATCGTGAAGTTTATTCAGGAGAACTGAGATAAGAGTCAGAGACAAGAGAGTTCAGAACTAGCTTGCTAACAGATCCTTTGTTTTCTCATTTTGCAGTAATACATAGAGGCAGTAAAAGCCAAGTGGTCCAAAGTGATTGACACCCTAATGAAAAAATAATTTTTAGTTAAAAATACATGTATTTGAAGAAGACCTATTAAAAATGGAGCAAAATGCCTTGTAAAAATCCCTGCACTCCCCTGATTCTTCCGCTCTTTTCCGTTTTGTTCTGCGTCGCTGTATTGCAGAGATATTCCCATTTTTTTTCTTCTGGAGCGCACTATGTGAAATCTCTGGGCATTTCTTCAGAGTCTTCTCTGGGTGTGTGCACTTTCATCCCTCCCTCCCAAATTCTTCCAATCACAGCTCAGCAGACTCGGAGTCTGATGGGCTGCTAGATCAGCTGCTGAGCTGTGATTGGCAGCATCTTTGAGGGAGGCTTGAAAGAGCACGCCCCCAGAGAAGACTCTGAAGAAACGCTTAGCAGAGATTTCACATACAGCTCTCCAGAAGAAACAAATGTGAATATCTCTGCAATGGAGCGACGCAGCACAAAACGGAAAAAAGCGTTACAATTTGAATAATTCCGTGATTTACTTTTTTTTTTTTTTTTACAAGATATTTGATTTTCATTTTTTAAGCATTTTGACAGGCCCTCTTTAACTTGTAAAGCAATTTTTTTTTTACATTTCTTTTTTTGTGCACAGCCTATAGGCCCCTTTTAATTACAGCATTGATGAGGGTCCTGACAGTCGGATTTGCACAGATCAAAAAATGCATATAATAGCAATATATCATCACTTTTCGTGAAAACCCTAATGTGTTTTTTTTGTGGAAGTTTGACGGTTTTGAAGTTATAGATTTGGACTAATGTCGGCCGAACCCTCCGACATCAGGGGTCTTGGCCAACTGCCTAGTGTGTAGGGCCTGCCGACTCTCTCTTAGATATCTTTTGGACTGCAGATCCTTCTGCTCTATGAGAGATAAACTGCGTCAGACATGCTGCAGACTGCAAATCTGCAGCGGATTACCGTGGAAGGAAAGTCAATTAAATTTTTAAAAACCTCCACGCACTACAGAATAACATCTGCCCTTAATTGACACGTTGTGCGACCACGTCATAATGTTTCTTTTATTCCTTCACAGTCACAAATACAGAAGATGGAGTCTGAGATAAGAGATTTAAGGCAAAAAAACAGGTTCCTTCATGACCAGATGAGTTCCACCAGCAAACAGCGGGAATATCAGGAGCGCGAGATCGGCCGACTGAATAAAGTAATTTTTAATATTTGTTGTAGAAGGTACATTTCAGCTTCTGCTGGACGGCACCGTTGCGTATGGACTAGATCCACCTTGAGAGAAGGACTTCTTCACATGTCTCCACTTGGGACTTACTGTATTGTGTCGTTGTCTTCACAGGCTTTGGAAGAGGCTCTGAAGCTGCAGGGATCAGGTCCACGTTCTCCATCTTTCTCTGCCTCCACTGAGGACACTGGGCTCCTTCAGCGCCAAGAACTCATAACTCAGATTGACCTCCTCAAACAGCAGGTAAATGACCTCTTTTTACTCAACTGATGCTCTCAAGAAATTTAGCTTTTACCAAGTGACCAAATGCTATGTGGTAGACTTAACTTTTTGGATTGGGTCCTATAATGTAAATTTAATCGCTTCAGACAGCCCTGGAGATCAGATGAAATGGCCACCTTGGTTTTATCCTTGGGTTTCATTTCTCTGATTACTTTGCCACCTTTGAGTGTCTCCGTTTCAACCCTAGCTTCTAAGCTCCCTCACGTACTTTTGGGGCTTGCGCAGTGAAGAAGGGTCTACTACCCACCGATTAATTTGCACATTTGCCACATGGGTGGCTCGTGATGATACAGGGTGGGTACATCATCACATGACACCTCTATGGCACTTGGCACATGCGCAGATGAACCGGTGGGCAGTAGACCTCTTTTTACTGCACAGGTGCCATGGAGGTGGTCCTTGATTACTATTTATTTTTAGAGCACCATTGGTTCCAGACAATGGTACAGAGGGGAGAGAATCCTACCCTTGCGTGCATACAGGGTAATGGGGAAGGAGACAGTTGGTTGGGGGGTTGCGACAGCTCTAGTGGTGGTGAAGTGGCAGCTGCGTCATTGCAGGCTGTAGCTTTCTTGAAGACATGGGTTCTTAAGTTCCATCTGAAAGATCTGAGTGTGGCGGATAATCAGAAGTGTTGGGGCACAGAATTCCAAAGGATGGGGAGACATTTTGGAGACGATTGTGTGAGGAACATACGAGTGTGGAGACGAGAAGGAGATCTTGTGAGGATGAGAGATTACGTGTGGGAATGTATCAGGAGATTAGTTCGGAGATATACAGAGGGGACAAATTACGGACGGCTTTGTAGGTCCATGTTAGCAGTTTAAACTGGATATGTTGGGGAATTGGGAGTCAATGAAGGATTTGCAGAAGGTAGAAGCGGAGGAGTAGTGCGGAAAGAGGTGGATTAGTCGGACACCAGAGTTAAGTTTGGACTGGAAAGGTGAGAGATTGTTAGCAGGGAGGCCACAGAGGAGGATGTTGCAGTAGTTGAGGCGGGAGATGATGAGGACGCTAACATTGGAGTAGATTCAGGGTTGAGAAAAGGACGGATTCAGAAAATATTTTCAAATTGGAGGCAGTGAGAGCTTGGATGTGTGGTCTGAAGGACATGGCAGAGTCCAGGGTTACTCCGATGCAGCGGACGTCCGGTAAAAGGGAAAGATTGATGGCATTTATTGTGATTGAGGTAGTGGAAGGAAGTTAAGTGGGAGGCCAGAAACTTGAGTTCAGCCTTGTTTACATTGAGCTTTAGGAAGAGGGATGAGAAGGAGGATATGGCTGATGGACTCTCCGGGATATCGAATGTTAGATTGATGGTAGTCTGACCCTTAAGACACTTGTTGCTCTTCAAAATTGGACTTTGCTGCAGTACCAGCCACAGCCACATGGCGAGCCATCCTGCCTGGATTAACATTGAAGGGGCTTCACTTCACTAATGCCACATTCACACATCTTTGTATGACGGTCTGAGCACTGACTGTCCACTGTGACCCAAACTTGGCAGCCTTATAGTGATGCACGGATTGTCCGCAGGTCTCCTTACTTGAACTTGCCCACCTCCATAGTGATGCATGGATTGTCCGAGGGTCTATTGACCCGAACTTGGCAGCCTCATAGTGATGCATGGATTGGCCGAGGGTCTGTTGACCGGAATTTGGCAGCCTCCTAGTGATGCACAAATTGTCCGAGGGTCTCTTAACCTGAACTGGCCGTCCCATGGTGATTCACGGATTGTCCAAGGGTCTATTGACCTAAACTTGGCGGCTCCATGATGATGCATGGATTGTCTGAGGGTCTATTGACCCGAATTTGGCAGCCTCATAGTGATGCTTGAATTGTCCAAGGGTCTCCTGATTGGAACTGGCTGCCCCATGGTGAAACACGGATAGTCCAAGGGTTTCCTGATATGAACCTGGCAGCCTCAGGCTAAGTGCCCACGATGCAGAAATGCTGCATATTTTTTCCGCTTCTCCCTGGCAGGTAAAATGCATGCGGATTGTACATGCGGATTTTACATGCTTTTTTCCTGCCAGGTAGAAGCGTTTGTCAAGCGTTCTTCACTTGCATTTCTGCATTCGGGTCATCAAGCGCTTTTCCAAGCAATTTTAGCATCACTTCGAAAAGTGCTTGACAACTTGGTCACACTATATAAATCCATGTAACCGGCATGGATTTATATAGTGTGACCAAGTAATAGTTAAAAAAAAGAATAAGAGTGGTAAAAAATCAAAAATAAAGATTATACTCCCCTTCCGATGGCCCCCGATGTTTTCTCCGCTGCGTCCAGTCTGTTGTATCTGTCGCGGTGGTGTTTAAGGACCTGCCATGACATCATTTAGTCATGTGACAGGTCACGCGACTGCCGACGTCAGCGGTCACGTGACCTGTCACATGACTAAATGACGTCATGGCAGGTCCTTTCACACCACCGCGACCCATACAACAGACTGGACGCAGCGGAGAAAACACCGGGGGCCATCAGAAGGTAAGTATAATCTTTATTTTTGATTTTAAATTCTTTTAACAGTTTCTGTGGTACCCGGGTCCGGAGGAGAGTCTCCTCTTCTCCACACCCGGGTACCATCCGCACATTGAACCATGTGATATCCGTGTGTGCAGATGCAGTGATGCGGATGTCACGCGGTCCAATGCAAGTCAATGGCAGCGATTATTCTGCGTGTCCGTAAAATTAATGAACATGCTGCGTATTTTTCCGCAATGATAATCCGCAGCGGAAATTTCCGCAGCATGTGCACAGCACATACGGATTATCATTGGGCACCATGGGGCACGTATTACCAAAAGTTTTTTAAGCGTTAAGCGGCAAAAATGCTTGAAAAACGCATAGTGGGCACGCAGCCTCATAGTTATGCACGGACAGGCCGCGAGTCTCCTGACCTGAATTTGACCACCTTTATAGCGATGCACGGATTGTCTGATGGTCTCCTTACCCGATCTTGGCAGCCTCATAGACATATGGGGCTGCCAAGTTGGGATTAGGAGACCCACGGCCAGTCTGTGCTTGGACCATGACACGGATGACCCAGCATTATGCTCATATGCTTGATGGACCTAATAATCTCAATGTCTTGTGAATCCAGGGCTTTATCTCTCGCCTAAAGTCTTAAATTTTGTTATTTAGCCCCTTAATAACTAGTGAGTGTTCCTTGTGCCGGTATTTGTCTATAATCCTTAGAGGAAATTTCATAATTTATCCACATCATCGATGATCCTTTGTCTGAAAACAGACGTGTTGGGTATAATCCTCTGGTTTATCTAATCTTAATCCTGTGGACTTGGAGTTTTGTAGATCTCAGTGGCTCTTTGTCTGGATACATCCTGTGTGATATTAGTCTGATTCATTGTATGTCTTGTGACTCATCGTGAAGATGAGAAGTCCAGCATCGGCCCCCGTAGAGAACACAGGAGCGTTTGGCCAAGCCGAGCGTTCCCATGTGTGGGGGAGTCGGGTTAGATATGTCAGCTGAACAATTGGCTGAAAACTATATAATGTGTATGGAGGCATAAAGTAAATCTTTCAGCAGTTTTTATTTAATCTGAGAGCTGCATGATGTAGGGGCTGAGAGCCTGATTCCAACGATGTGTCACTTACTGGACTGCTTGGTGCAGTTTTGGTAAAAATCACTGTTTTCTGTGCTGTAGATGTAGCAGAGCTCTGAATGCTGAGCCCTGTAGAACCCCGCCCACACCACTGATTGGCAGCTTGCAGGCAGTATACACAGAAAACTGCCAATCAGTGTTGGGGGCGAGGTTACACAGATCTGCTGTAGCAGAGTAAAGCCCCCGTCTCACATAGCGATATCGCTGCTGTGTCACGGTTTTGGTGACTCACCAGCGACCTCACCAGCGATGTCGCTGTGTGTGACACTTTGCAACGATCAGGCCCCTGCTGTGAGGTCGCTGATCGCTGCAGAATGTCCTGGACCATTTTTTGGTCTTTGCCCTCCCGCTGGTCAGCACACATCGCTGTGTGTGACCAGCGGGACCAACGATCTGGCTGGTAACTATGGTAAACATCGGGTTACTAGGGGCACGCGCGCACTTAGTAACCCGCTGTTTACCATGGATACCACTCTGCTACGGTGCGCGGAGGCTCCCGCGCACCGTAGCAGAGTGGTATCCATGGTAAACAGCGGGTTACTAGGGGCACACGCGCACTTAGTAACCCGATGTTTACCATAGTTACCAGCCTGCTCCTGCTTAAGCATCAGGCTGGTAACGGGAGCAGGACATCGTGGAACGATTCTTTCCACGATATCGCTGCTCCCCTGATCGCTGGTGAGCCTGCCTGTTTGACAGCTCACCAGCGACCACATAGCGACGCAGCAACGATCCCTGACAGGTCGTATCGTTGTCGGGATCGCTGCTGCATCGCTTAGTGTGACGGGGCCCTAAGAACAGTGATAAAGCAGAGCTAATTCAGCGAAGAGGAACAAGAAATACTTGGTGGTTCGATGCAGCATGACTGGCACTGCTATGAAGCAGAGTTAATTCAGAGATGACTAAATCAGGAAGCGTAGTTGAGTTGGTCTCAAGATAGCCGAGTTGACTGGACAATGTAACAGAGATGATTTTGCAGCCAAGCTTCGTGTGCTGGAGAACTCAATATGTCAAAGCCAGCACAGTGATATAGCAGGGTTGAGTTTGCAGCAGAGTTCAATAGTGGTACTTAAAATCCTTAGTATAAGCGTTGATGGCAACCTACTGACTACTCAGGTGGCATCCTCCTGCCTCAGTCGGTCTACGTGGCTCAAGAATGTGACATCACAGAAGCACATTGGGTTGCCCCAGAGGTGGCAGGAGGGGGACTCTGGCGCTGGATCAAGTAGAGATGAGTAGCCCAAAACCTGTCCGTGGGGACATCAGTCATGAGAGGTTGGGCAGGATCAGGGCACGGCCAGTCTAACTTGTCTCTGGAAAGATTCCACCTTGCTACAGACTTAAAATTTGCATATGGTGCACTCTGGCATTAAAATAAGGAATCTGCTTCTGCCAAGCAACACCGCTTTAGAAATACAGGAGCAGAACAATAGGTCAATAGTGACAGCTTGATGGGTGGAGACAACTGATTAGGTTCCCTTGTTAAATGGGTTCTCTAAGAATGTGGAAAAAAAAATGGCCGCCATCACATATTTCAAACTGCAACCTGTCCTAGTCATGTGTCAGGATGGTTTGCAGCCTGAAAAAAAACATTGCTTGACATGTGTCTCGACTGTCAGAGGAGCAGCATTGTGAACAAACCTAACTGTTCTGCTCACTGCCACGAAGCAGGGTAGTAGCTGGAGAAAAAAAAACCTTTTCGGATTACTGGGCACTACAGACTTTTTTTTTTTTTCCTCCATCTTCTTGATCAGTCATTCTTCGTGCTCTTCTGTAAAGCTCGCAGACTGACTGAGTACAAATGAGCATGGAGGAGAACTAAAGCTGGAAAGAAAAAAGCCATTTGTGCTCAGTTTTCGTCAGCAAATCATCTATATTTGTTCATGATGCTGGTGATCTGACAAGAGGCACATGTTTCTTTGGGCTGTAACCCATCCTGACGCCTGATGAGGACTGGTTGCAGCTTGAAATATGTGATGGGGGTGTTTTTTGTACCACATTTTTGGATGACAAAATTTTGAAGACCAGAAGCCATTGCAAAGGGGAGTTTACTGTAATCAGATTTATTATTGACTTCGATGCAAGCTGTATTCTCTACCTTTTTTTAAAAAAAAAAATGTGGGCATCAAATCTAAATATTATACATTGATCTACTGCAGCAAAGCAAAATTTTCAAAACGCAACAAAAGATTATCCAGTTCTTTAAAGAGTCACATTATGGCTGCGTGCCCACGTTGCGTATTACAAGCGTATATGCTGCGGAATTTCCGCAGCGTAAACGCTTGTAAAACGCATGTATATCCGCACCCCATGGTCCCCAATGGCATTCCGCAATGTCAATGCCCATGCTGTGGATTTTTCCACAGCGTATATGCTGCGGTCAAAAATCCGCAGCATGTTCATTAATTTTGCGTTTCCGCATGCGGAATCAATGTGCGGATGGTACCAAAGTCTGGAGGAGAGGAGACTCTCATCCAGACCTGGGTACCAAAGAACCTGTAAAAAAAAGAATAAAATAAAGTTTATACTTATCTTCTGATGTTTTCCCTCCGTCGCACTGTTGTCTGAAGGACCTGCCACGTCATTGAGTCATGTGACCCATGACATGACTCAATGACATCACCGCAGGTCCTGCACACAACAGCGTGAGCCGCTCAAGACTCCGGACGGGGCAGAGAATGCATCAGAAGGTGAGTATAAACTTTATTTTTTAATTTTTTCCCATTCTGATTCTTTTTTTTAACTATTACTTGGTCACACTATATATGCCGGTTGCATGGATTTATATAGTGTGAACAAGTTGTCAAGCACTTTTCCAAGTGATGCTTAAATCACTTGGAGAAGTGCTTGATAACCCGCATGCGGAAATGCATGTGAAGACGCTGCAAAGACGCCTCACAAACGCTTCTACCTGGCGGGAAAACCGCATGTAAAATCCGCATGCGATTTTCCCGCCAGGGAGAAGCGTAAAAAATATGCTTCAGGTCCGCAACGTGGGCACTTAGCCTATCAGTGTCACATGTAGCATTTGGGGCTGATCCCAGTGACCTTTAGACATTGGTGAACGCCATGTATTCTTTCATACGTTCTTAAAGCCCTGACTCATATTTTGTAGGCATCTCTGAAAATGTAATCCTTATTTCTAGGTGGCCATCTTTGAAGAAGACTTTAAGAGGGAACGCAGTGATCGGGAACGTATGAACGAGGAAAAGGAGGACCTGAAACGAGAGATGGAGCAGCTTCAAACACAGCTGGCCCAGGCCAACACTAAGGTGCAGAGTCTCTCCTATTCTGGTGTTGTCAATTGAATCTGTTATTTCTGAGTTTACCAGTCCAGTGGGTGGTCCTACTCAATGATTGGCAGCTGTGAATCCCCAAAAAGACCGCCCACTGGACTCCTAAGCCAAAAATCATCAGAAATAAATAAAATGCAGGTTATATTCAATCTTTGGCCAGAAAACTGAGACGATTGATCTATAGGTGCTCTACACCATTTTACGATGGGTTTCTTTTAACTGTTGCATGTTCAAGAGATTTTCTAACTTCACACAACTGCTAGTTAAATTAATCTTGAAATAAAAAGAGTAATTGTCCCTGTTACTATCTTTACTGAAGTGTCCTTTTATATTATTCTTGATCTGCCTATGTATAGTTAAAAAAAAAAAACTGAAGCAACTTTGCAATGAAACATTTCTTACCACTTTGTGTCTATAATTCCGATTTGTCTCCATGGTAACAGACTACAAACAAACCCTGTGTAGTCAGACGCTGTACTTACACTCCCTTGTATGGTGTTTACTGTACTATATTAATTTCCATTTCAGCTACACACCTGTCAGGAGGACTTACAAAGAGAGAAAGAACAGGGACGTGAGCGATCTAGGCCGCAAGAGGTAAGGTGCTACTTTTATTGGGTTGTTTTGAAGATTAACCGTAGTTTTATTTTTTTTTTTCTATAAATCAGTAGTACACATGACAACAAGAAACAAGAATAT
Source organism: Phyllobates terribilis (assembly GCF_046119375.1). Classification (NCBI taxonomy): domain Eukaryota; kingdom Metazoa; phylum Chordata; class Amphibia; order Anura; family Dendrobatidae; genus Phyllobates; species Phyllobates terribilis. Next base: position 133,777,496 of record NW_027362770.1, on the reverse strand, counting down.
ATCTTATCAAAGACATTTGCTTCTTTCTCCTCCTTGACTGATCATTCACTTTGTAAACTTGGTATTCAGTAAAGGCAGATTTTCCCATTACTGAGATAGGAGATAACCGTTAGTGCTTATAAGGATCTATGGAGAATGGTAACTGGAGATGACAGTTGGTGCTCATAAAGTTCTATGGAGAACTGTAATTGATCTTTGATTTGAACTTGCAGCAGAATGTCTGTGTATTCCTCTAGCTCCTCTCTTCTTCTCCACTCTCCATAGATTTTTAAAGGCACTAACTGTCATCCATCTCTGTAATGGGAAAATATGTCTTCACTGAAGAGTGAAAAATTTGGTCCAGGAGGAGAAAGAAGTAGATTGCTCAGATAAGAGAGATTACACATTTTCTTATTGATTTATGAAAAATAAAATAATTAAAATGACTGTTACTCTTTTAAGCGTTCCTTAATGCTTCAATGGTTAACATGGCCCAACACATAGAATTACACAGCCCTAAATCCACATTCTCAGATCTGCACCTTGTTTTGCTGATTTGGTACGTTTTTGCCCTCTGGAAAACACACGGGATGTTCCAGTTTATGTTTATTACTATACAGCTCACAGATTTTTTTTTCTCATGTCCGTTAATATTTCCTGGTTTGTGCTGTGAACCATAACCACCGTTAACCAGTTGATTAGCTGCTTGGGTAATCCTTACTACTGACAATCCCTACTTGTTAGAAAGGTTCATTAAACAGATCGGTGGGTAATCTTGACAGTAAATGTTCAATTTCCCTGTAGCGCCACCACAGGTGATATTCAGTATTGCACGCTGCTTATTCAAACCAGTTGTCTTTCTGGGTAATGCAGGACAGAGTGAGAGATGAGCTTTATCACCGCTATCCTTTTTGACTCTTCAAATAGTTTTAAGAATGGGACAGAATAAATAATTTAAATCGAAAAATTACTCTTATTTAAATCAAGTTTTTTTCTGTTTAAATCTATTTTTTTTTATATCACAATCTTTATTAAAAATTAGAATCATTGCAATTCTCACACTGGCCACTGGGGCTTTTTTTTTAGACTCTAACTTCCTGTTGTTTGAGGAAAATTGACACTCGCACATTAGCCGCAATGGTCAAACTCCGCCCTATTTTTTCGCATCAAAGCATCTAATGAGCGGGTGCAAAAGTAGTCTTGAAGGGAGGAGGGGGAGCAGGACCAGTTGTGACATCGCCTATTGTGGATTTTGTGTAAAACGATGACCTGTCATTTGTAAACCTGCCTCTGATGATAATGAGCCTGCTGCAAAACGACAAAGCTAAGAGTCTTAAACAAAGCCGCAATAATCATTGTGAGATTACAAAAATAGTATGTATTTTTTTTAATAAAAAAAATTACAAGTTTTGTAAAAAAAAAATACTTGTAACACAAAAAAATTGAATACTAAAAATAAGAAAAAATAAGAAAAAAATGAAACAAAAAACTATCAAACAGAAGTCTGCAGAAGCTATAGAGCAGATTGATCAGTGAGTCAGCGGACCTGCGTCATCGCACTGCATTAATGAAATGGTGTACTGTTCCGCCTCAATGACGTTTATAATGACAGGATGTTAATTGCCGTCCAGTCTCCCATCCGCATCTGCTGTTCCTGAGCGCTTGTTGGAGATTTATTATTTTGGTTCTGACACCGAGGCACGGAGAGGAGATTGCTGCAACTTTCACAGGGCAAATCTAAATATTTTAATAAAACAAGTCCACATGATTAATGCTGGTGTGGACCACAGGATACGTGACCGATTCTCATCGCTAAGCTGGACCTTCAATGATCACGAAGGATCGGTTTCCCCAGTATCAGTTCTGTAGTTCTGTTCATACATGACCACCGCTTTATTCACTGTCTCCCATGGAAAATTGTACATGCACACAACCATTGAATTCATACTGGAGAAATAGGTCACCGATTTTTGTGATCATTAAAGGGGTGGTCCGAAACTCTATTTCATGTCATCTAATTTAGTTTCTAATATCCTTTAATTAAAAATTCCCCATCATTCCCTCACTACACTTTCTAACTGCTTTGTTTTACTTTTTTTACGACTTCCTGTTTGATGGCGCTTCGTTTGAGAGCCCCCAGTGCATGCTGGGATATAGGGGTTGCGGTCACTGCCCTGAAACGAAGCGTAAGCAGTGATGTCCATTTTAGGGGCTGGGCTAGTCCCTGCTCTACTGAGCTTGTGTTGGTTGTCAATTCTGACCTTGTCACTATTCAATATGCTCAGTGACAGTGCACTCGCTCGCCAGCTCTGATCAAAAGTAATTAAGCCGGCAAGAGCGCGCACTAGCAGTGCACATTGCAAGGAAAAAGCCCAACAGAGACCAGCCCCGCATCCGCAAGTGACGTCACTTGTGGGGGCCGAGCTGGTCTCTGCTCGCTCTTCCTCTCCTTACAATGCACACTGACAGTGCTCTCTCACTTGTCGACAGTGACCGCAGCCTTACTGTGGCAGTGACCGCAACCTCTGCCCCCAGTGACTACTCGTTTGACTATTCAAGCATGCGCTGGCAGTACTGTAATAATAATACCCATTGATCAATATATTTCACCTATCCTGTTGTCTGCATCAGTATTGCATTAACACTTCTAGTATCCTCACCCAGGCCATTGGGATGGCATTTAGTGACTAAGCAGGTAAATCCCCAATCCTTTCTGAACTTTTGCTTAGCTTCTAGCCAGAGAATCCGCTAATTTGGAAAATTCCCTTTACAGAATTTCTCTCTTATTACATAGTAGCGACTCTGGACAGTTTCCTCAGAAAGATTTGCCTTTTCTGTCTCCATGGTAACAGACTACAAATGATTTGTTTGTAGTCTGTTACTATGGAGATACGTAAATATTCCCAGGAGCCAGTGAAGAATCTTTTAGGAAAAAAAATACAAAATCTGCTACTACGCCTTTTTTTTTTTCTCAACTATGTGCTTTCAGTTTTTTTAAATATTACCCAACTCTGGGTGCCACATATATATGCATTGTTGTGACGGATGGCGAATTACATTAGGTAGCCACATCTGTGACGTCGTTGTATCCAGGATTGATTTATATACATTTCCTATATGTTTTTCAGGCTGTTGGAGAGCGATTTATAATAAATCATCATATGGGACCTACCTGTCCGCCATACCACCGGTATCCTTACAGCCCGCCTGCCATGATGTACCCAGGATATGAGGACTGGCCCATCTGTTATCCACCACCTGTTGTTGGTCCGGAGCACAGTCAGGTTCAGGATCTGCCAAATGTTCCACCGGTGAGTCCCCAATGGTCCGCTTGTTTCCTCTTCATTGATTTTCTTTATCTGTATCTGTTCTAATGATCTTTATTTACAGCCAGCATATCAGTGGCGAGCAGCTAACGCTCCTCCAAGACCTTTCAAGGCAAAAGAGGTCCCCAACCCTAAAAAGAGGGAGACTGGTAAGTAGTAAATATCAAATTTGGAGTAAGAATTTATTAAAGGCGTGTTCTCAAGTTTGAAAGTCATCCCCTATCTTTTGGATAAGGGATAACTTTCCGATTTATTGAGGGCCCAACAGTCGTGGCCACCAACAATCCTGAGAACCAGGGCTCTGAAGAACCTTGTGTAAAAAGAGCAGTGATTGATCATGCGCTCTATTTAGGCTAATGGGAGCGCCGAAAGTCAGCCAAGGAGGGCCTTCAGATTGCCCATCAGCTGCCATGACCATGTTCCATCAGCACATTGCAGTCATGTTGTTCCACCATTTATAACCTTTTAAATGACCGTTATCATGAATAAAAATTAAACTAGGGTTGGTCCGATCGCAGCAGTCTGAATTGGATGCCAGCTGTATTACACAGACGGCATCTGTATGGAGCCTGCGGCATATATGCTGTGTGCACATCAGCTGTGCATGTTCAGCGGTTGTCGCAAATTGAAACCTGGGCCGAGTGGGCCCGCCAGGCACCATTTACCCCAGTATTTGCCCGGGTTCATCTTGTGCCGGCCCTGAATCTGCCATATAAAACTATAGAGACTACATGACTTTCTTTACATCCTCCACACAGCTACAGAACCAGGCACAGCTGAAAAAAATGTACAGTGCTAAATAATGAAGAGGTTGGTTGAACTGCTAGATCACCAACGATTTCATGTTAAAATTCTGGAAAACCTGTTTAAAATGAATGTCCTCCTTCATATATTCTTATTAATACCTTACCTCCTTTGTTAAGAAATATTTCTTGCAGCCACCAATACAGGAGCTTAGCTGCATACGGGGTTGATATTGGGTTTTATATATAGGGAGCTGTTAGGAGCCACATGTTTCATATTCTGTTCATTGTCATTGTAGACGCCACAAAGAAAGGAGCTCAGATCTCTCAGCGGCAAACCTAAGGATCTGCAGGGAAGACGGCGTATTTACTGATATTCACACTTCTTCTTGGCATGGTGTGTACACAGCCTTCCATTCCTAAACCATGTGAATGAAGAGAAGGAACAGGTCGGTCATGACCAGGCAAAGGACAGAGCGCACCTGGATGACTTAGATCAGTGCATTATCTGTATGGAGTATACCTACATATATACCACTAGCCTTTCCTGTGTACAGTAGAAGGAGAGTGGCATTTTTAATTAAGTAGAAAACTGTAATATTCTGTTTAGCTAACAGTCTCTTTACCTCAATGCAAGAGATTTTATTAATGTAACCAATATAATAAAATTCCTCCTTTATTTTCTCTCCCTTTACTACTCCCTTCAGTCCATCCTTTCGCTCCTCTATCTTATGTAAACCCTGCCTTATATTTCATCCTTTCTTCCGTCTTTACCTTCCTGTCCCTCTCTTTTCTTCCCTTTTTCCTCTCTCGCTTCATAAATCCCCCCCTTTCCTCCACCCCCTCTTTTCTCCTCTTTCCCGCCCTCACTCGTTTTCTTCCTGTTCCCCCTTTCTTTTTCTTGCTCCCCCTTTCTTTTCTGTTCCCCTTTTTTCCTTCCTGTTCCCCCCTTCTCTTTTCCTTCCTGTCCCCCCCTTTTTTTCCTTCCTGTCCCCCCCTTTTTTTCCTTCCTGTCCCCCCCTTTTTTTCCTTCCTGTCCCCCCCTTTTTTTCCTTCCTGTCCCCCCCTTTTTTTCCTTCCTGTCCCCCCCTTTTTTTCCTTCCTGTCCCCCCCTTTTTTTCCTTCCTGTCCTGTCGCCCCCTTTCTCTTTTCCGTCCTGTCGCCCCCTTTCTCTTTTCCGTCCTGTCGCCCCCTTTCTCTTTTCCGTCCTGTCGCCCCCTTTCTCTTTTCCGTCCTGTCGCCCCCTTTCTCTTTTCCGTCCTGTCGCCCCCTTTCTCTTTTCCGTCCTGTCGCCCCCTTTCTCTTTTCCGTCCTGTCGCCCCCTTTCTCTTTTCCGTCCTGTCGCCCCCTTTCTCTTTTCCGTCCTGTCGCCCCCTTTCTCTTTTCCGTCCTGTCGCCCCCCCTTTCTCTGTTCCGTCCTGTCGCCCCCCCTTTCTCTGTTCCTTCCTGTCGCCCCCCCTTTCTCTGTTCCTTCCTGTCGCCCCCCCTTTCTCTGTTCCTTCCTGTCGCCCCCCCTTTCTCTGTTCCTTCCTGTCGCCCCCCCTTTCTCTGTTCCTTCCTGTCGCCCCCCCTTTCTCTGTTCCTTCCTGTCGCCCCCCCTTTCTCTGTTCCTTCCTGTCGCCCCCCCTTTCTCTGTTCCTTCCTGTCGCCCCCCCTTTCTCTGTTCCTTCCTGTCGCCCCCCCTTTCTCTGTTCCTTCCTGTCGCCCCCCCTTTCTCTGTTCCTTCCTGTCGCCCCCCCTTTCTCTGTTCCTTCCTGTCGCCCCCCCTTTCTCTGTTCCTTCCTGTCGCCCCCCCCTTCTCTGTTCCTTCCTGTCGCCCCCCCTTTCTCTGTTCCTTCCTGTCGCCCCCCCTTTCTCTGTTCCTTCCTGTCGCCCCCCCTTTCTCTGTTCCTTCCTGTCGCCCCCCCTTTCTCTGTTCCTTCCTGTCGCCCCCCCTTTCTCTGTTCCTTCCTGTCGCCCCCCCTTTCTCTGTTCCTTCCTGTCGCCCCCCCTTTCTCTGTTCCTTCCTGTCGCCCCCCCTTTCTCTGTTCCTTCCTGTCGCCCCCCCTTTCTCTGTTCCTTCCTGTCGCCCCCCCTTTCTCTGTTCCTTCCTGTTTCCCTATCTTTCTCTTTTATGTTCCCTTCTTTTCCTTATTGTTCCCCCTTTCTATCCACCCTCATCTTCCTCGATTTTCATTGACACCTTAAGATTGGGCCAAGATTTAGGCCAAAAATGTACACAGATATTTTAGGAGAGGGAAAAGAAACCTGAGTATATTCCTGCACTTGCTACAGTAGCGAGAATATACAATGGACGATCCGTGGGCAATACATAGTACAGGTTCATTGTGAATCATTTACCAACGTAAATCAAACAGACCGGACCCCATTTTGCTAAGTGCTTCCTACCTTACCTGCAGGAGGGAAAAGCAGAAATACAATACTTGTTCAGTTTCTGCTGATTACCAGCTATTTCTATGGAACCACAGAGAAGATTGCTGTGAGCTGGTACCACCTACTTCTCCATCCCACTCTGCCCGTGATCCGTGAGCTCAGGCTCAATGGACTAATCCGTTTAATGTTATATTAAAATAAATATTTGAGTTCTTAATGTAACTAAATAAGTAAAGTCTTACGTCTTGCTGAAATGGTGCCCCCTATAGGGAGGTGGTGACCAAGGCAGGGGGTGTAGGAGACGTGCTCATCTGTGCTGGTCATTGATGTCATTCTATGTCAAAGATAATTCAAGTGCTGGAAATGTCATATTTTACAAATGTTATTTTCTTCTGTATGAGATTAACAGCAGTAAGTCAGCAGAACTGAAATGAATGTGAATGGAACCTTAAAGAATAAACGCAGAGGACTCATGTGTAACCTATTCCCAAGAATATTGGGATCTTTCATTATTTTGTATGTAGCCTGTGCACTGTAAGCAGATGGTAATCCAACCAAAAATGAAGGTTGTCCGATATTTTGGAAGCATAGAGGTCGCAAAGTCTTGAGGACATTATGATCAAAAATTTTGAAGGTTCAAGTTCATTAGGAGGAACTAAATTTTGTCTGGCCCCTTTTGGTCTCATCTACATGGACAATGTAGTCTTCTAGACCCTGGAGATCAGATGGAACCAGGCTTAGAGTGGTTCATGGTATGGTTGAGCTTGGTTGACATTGTCTATCCAGACCATCCAACATTCTCCATAAGCCTGTCCTCTGAGCTGGACCACAGAGATGGTGACTCCAGGGCCAAAACCATAGAAGGTGCTGAGATGTACAGAGCAGGGACCTGGTGTCTAAGGCTATTTCCTTTTTCTACACGAGTTAACACCTGTAGTATCAATGTCACGTAGTAGAAGAAGCTCTATTACAGATTCAACACTTTTGGGTAGGGTTTGTGCAAAATTGCATAAAAGAGGCATTTTTTGTTATAGGATGGTTCCTAGGAAGGTCTTAAGATATCCTTAAAGCAGAGACTTGAATGTTGGGAGGGACGTGTTGCATTCTAAGAATAAGAGTTCTTTTTAGAGATCGATTTGTCAAGTGAGAAACTGTGAAAATAGGTCCTATAGAAGGTGTAGACCTGGTGGGTCATTGTGTTTATTACTTATACCTTATTGAAGGTTTGGATGGTCAGATTTTTTTTTTTTATGTCGACCAGTGAAGAATTTAATGTTTTGGTTACAGTCCAATTTGTAGAAAATATAAGTTGGAAAGATCGATAATTGATAATATGGAATGGAAAATTTTGACCACCTATGATGGTCTCTTGTGTATATACCGTACGGTGAGGAGAGGGCAGGAAGACATACAGAGGCTCTAGGAGTTTGAGATACATAATTTTTGACAATTCTGTCATCATTTGCTTATTTCCAATTTGAGATTAGTGGATTGACCTGTCCTGTCCACCAACCTATAAATCACAATAGTCAGATGACTTGCCTAGCATGCTTTTCAGTGTACGAAAAATCTGAAATTTGATCACCCAAAGGTAGCAAAATCACGGGATTGCATTAAAATGTAGAACAGGAGATCCTGTTCCTTATTCATCTAGGAGATGAGACCTCTTGTGGTTGGTTTCCTACAAAAACCGTAAGGGGAGGGCATCTGCTTCATCCAGTTGCCTTACAGTCAGGCCGATCTGAACTTGTGGGAGGCAAAAAATGGCTGATTCCAATCGCTCTTATGAGTAGTTTTTGACAGACTTGGTGGTCGTCAGCTACTAGGTAGATTCTGTCAGCATAGACCCTAATAAACCATAGGTCGCTTACCTGTTAGTGGCGATATCCATCTTTTGACTTCAACACAAAAGAAAGCTCACTGTGTCGCCACTTGTGTGAAGGGGCTGGATGACCGGCTCATTTGAATAGCTAAGCCAGCCCCATACTCTGCCAGAGGCTACGCATCCAGGCTACGCAGCTCTTGAAGTGAACCAGTCACCAAGCCCCCCCCCCCCATACAGATCACTGTGTCAAAACAAAGCTGGAGTGGAGCTGCCAGGTTTTATTTATTTATATATATCTTTTAATATCTTGTAGACACTTTAAATGATTGGGCCCTGGTCTAAAGATCTACACCCATCTTTCAAAAGATGGCCGAGAAGTGTGCCTGAGAAGTGGACTGCACAGGAGATCACACTGCTCCTGCCTAAGTGAGCGCACAGAATGGAATATTGATTCAGTAGAAAGTCAGATTTTCTATTGAATCTGTATTTTGCTCTGTGCGCTCACTCAGGAACTGTGCGTTTTTTCTGAGCAGCGCACTTCTCAGTAGTCTTTTCAGTTATCGTTGAGGGTCTTAGAACCTGGACCCATCAATTTGCAGGCAAAATATATATGTAAAAAAAAAAAACAGTCAAGTGTCTTTTTTTTTTTTCCTCCAGCTGGGCAACCCCTTTAAATCTCTTGATCTAGGAAAATTAAAAAGGAGGAAGTGGAGGGATTCGTCAAGGCTGGTGTTTTATTAAGATGTGCCATTCATTTAATACACCTCTTAATGAATTTGGCACCTTTCAGCTGCCCATGCACCAGAAAATGTAGTTTGGTAATGGGCTGGAGTACATCTCTGCTATAATTTATGCCACTTTGGCATAAATCATAAAGGAGGGGTTTAATAGAAGGGGCGAGGTCTATAGCTATCTATTTTTTAAAAAGTTGTCGTGAAGGCTTTTGTTGCACAAACATTTGGGACATTTTAGCTCCAGTTTTCTGATGGTAAAGTGTATGATGATTTTGGACCCTATGACTTGTTGTAGGTGGGGGGGGGGGTCCCTAAAGACTGGAGAGGAGACATCGTTCAGCATCTTATGATTGTCTTTTCTTCAGTGGCAGATAAGTCTTGAGAGAGGCAGATCTTGTAGCCATTCATCTGAACCCTTGACAGAAGCAAAACGGACTTCAGAAAAAAGAGATCAATAAACTCATGACCTGAGTGATCACGGGCTTATGTCTGCCTTAAGCCTGTGACAAGTAACAAATGTCTCTGCACGGGGCTTTCAACAGTAATTGATGGAAACTTTAAAAATAGTCTTTTAGAATTCAGATTTAAAGGGGTTATCCAGGATTAAAAAAAATGACCTGCTTTATTTTAAGGGGAACCAGTCATAGTGTTTAAACTACAGGCATGTTATAGAGCAAGAGATACTGAGCAGATTAATATACAATTTTCTTGGAAAAGATCATGAAGAACTTGTATTTTACATGCATAGATTGATAGCTGTCAATCACTTAATAGGACCGCCCACTGGACTCCTAAGCATATAGCTGGGATTTAAATTAATAAAATACAAGTTATGCTGAATTTTTTTGCACAAAATTCTATATCAATCTGTTTAGCTCCCTCTGCTCTATAACATGCTGGTAGATGTACAAATTTGACCGATTCCCTTTAATAGCCCGATGATGCATGTACTTTTGATTATGGACCCATAGGCTTTATATTTGTGCTATGTATTAAACTATTAACTTAATGGCTGTACAGTACACTATTGGGAAATATAAGGGAAATATAACAATGCATATAATTGCCTGTAAAAGCCTCATGTAATATATTTGTTTTTATAATATAAGCCTAGTGTCACATTCCATGTATGTTAATAAAGTTTTTTTTTTCAACTGAATGAGTTTTTACGATCATGAATGCACCTTGACTTTAGCAGAAAATACTGCATTGAATTTTAGACCTATTTATTATATGCAGCTCATTTGACAAAGGGGTGTGGTTTAAAGAGAAGAATGCGCCTGGCCTAAAATTTGATTTACATTGCGCAAAATTACACCAAAATTTATAAGCGAAACAACTGGTGTGAAGTCAATGAACCCAAAAGAGGTGTAAACAGTCCTGCTCATCATTATTGGCACCATGTAGTTTAAGTACATAATGTGGAATATCTCCTGAAAAAAATGAATCAAGTGAAAGAGTTTTTTGTATGGAGCAGTCGTGTTAAATACAAAAGCGCAAATGATCATTTAAAATCAAAAACAATGAAAGGGAAAAATGGAAAAACCTAAAACTTGCTGTGCACTGGTATTGCGACCCTTTACATCAATTTAGTATGGAAACACATTTTGGCTCGCCTGTGGTAAATCGTCGGTGACCATGTGACATGAATTGGCCAATGAATGATGACTTTAGTGTTTTAAAAAGCCACATGGTAGGCCCTGTTGCTTTGTCACAATGGTGAAGGCAAAGGAGCTGTCTGAGGAAATCAGAACTGCTATTAGCAAACACAAGACTTCCAAAGGGTATAAGGCCATCTCCACAGAGCTTGGTATCCCAGTTTCATCAGTGCGCAATGTTATTAAAAAGTTTGTCAAGCATGTAACCGTCAAGGACCTCCCTAGACGTGGGGGAAAGCGGAACATTGACAACAGATGTCTTCGAAGGTTTGTGTGAATGGTGGAAAAAACACCACGTCAAACATCTGAAGGCCAACCTGGAACAGTCTGGGGTCATGGTTTCAAAAAGTACCACACTCTGTACACTAAGCCAAGCAGAGTTTTATGGGAGAAGGCCAAGGAAGAAACTATTGCTGAAGAAAAAAACATAAAAAAGAACAACTGATCTTTGCCAAAGAGTACCTTTTCTTCTGGGAAAATGTTCTGTGGACAGATGAAACAAAAATGGAGCTTTTTGGCAATGCAAAGCAAAAGTTTGTTTACAGACGGCGCAATGAATCTTATAAGGAAAAGAACACCTTACCAAGAGTTAAGCATGGTGGAGGATCCATAATGCTGTGGAGTTGCTTTGCTGCTTCTGGTACTGGAGGCCTTGACCATATCACCGGAATCATGAAATCAGAGAATTATCAAGAGATTTTAGAGCCAAATGGCCTACCCAGCGTAAGAAAACTTGGTTTGAGTCTAAAATCATGGGTTCTCCAGCAAGACAATGACCCAAAGCACACATCCAAAAGTACACAGGAATGGTTGAAAAAGAAAAATCGACTGTTTTAAAATGGCCAGCAATGAGTCCTGAACTCAATCCCATTGAAAATCTTTGGGGTGAGCTGAAATCTGCCATTGGGAGAAAAGAACCCTGCGAACATTCAAGAGCTTGAACAAACTGCAAAGGAAGAGAGGGAGAAAATTCCAGCTGAGAAGTACAAGAAGCTTATAGATGGCTACAAGAAACGTTTGGAGGCTGTCAGCAATGCCAAAGGGTGTGCAACCAAGTATTAATTTGGGGTGCCTTTTATTCCTGCACATGCTGTTTATTCTGTTTCTTCTTTGTTTTTCAATTTCCATGTTGCAATTTCAATGTTTTATTGTTGTATTACTTTGGACCACTAAATAAAAAATCCTGAGGTTATAACTTTGGTACATTTCTATTTATTTCTTAAGATATTGTACAGTCTATGAAAAAAATGAAGGGGTGCCAATAATGGTGAACAGCACTGTATGTTCCATCATAATTTTTGGACAGTAGTCTTAAAGGGAATATGTGAGCACGTTTTTGATATTTAATCTGACAGCAACATAATGTAGGGGCAGAGATCCTGATTCCTTCGCTATGTCACTTAGTTTACTGGGTGCAGAAGTTGTGATTAAAATCCAGTTTTCTCTTCTGCAGATCTTGCAGAGCTCTGAATGCGGAGCCCTGTATAACCTCGCCCACACCACTGATGGGCATATTTCTGACTACACTGTATAAAGACAAAGGTGCTAACTAGTAGGGACCAGGAAGTGTGTAGTTGGACCAGGAAGCACGAGACACCTAGTCCTGCAGTGATAATCTCCTGCTGATAAAACACTGATTGTATCGAAACTTCAAAACACAACCTAGTAAGTGGCACATCACTAGAATCAGGGTCTCTGTCACTACATCATAGTGCTCTCAGATTACATAGCAGAAACCTGCTGATAGATTCCCCTTTAAATTTGCACAGCAAATTCTCAAAATATTGTTTTCCACCAAGTAGGCTAGTAAGACTGCAAAAAGTTGTGTATGAACAAACAATGTTTATTGAGTACCAGCACAAATAAAGCTTCACCATTGAGCAGCAAGCACAAGACCTCCGGTTCTCGCAGAGCGCCCATCCCAGATTGGTAGAGTTGCCGGAATGCACTAAACGGCAATCTACCAAAATTCTGGTTTCTAGATAGATCCCACACATGTGTGCTTTCTGACCTATCCTTCATAATGATGGCATCTCCAGAATCCCTTCCGTCTCTTGCCAACTGCTCAAAGATCTGGCACAAAAGAGCACAAATATATATCTATGTATACACCAGCTCCAGAATATTAAGCCTGAAGGTGTCTACTTCTCCTCTCTTTCCATCCTCATAATCCTTTGAAGTTCCGACTGGGATTTCATATAAGTGATCACATCTTTCCTGACTTGGTTGACCGTTGTTCGGGGATGCCATCGTTTCACGGGATGTCCATCTGGCCCAACGAGGAATTTCTCAAAGTTCCACTTGATATCATTGATTTTGAGATCATCCCAAAAGAGACGATTTAATGGTTGGCCTAAGACCTCGCCGACAGGGGGACAGGAGTTCTGAGAAGAACAGATGGGGAGCATGTTATTACATTTTACTTAGATAAGTTCCTGGGTTATACTCTCAAACACACTCACTAGATCCTCATTCAGACGTCCGCGTACGGACCATAGTGCATGGACAGGCTCCAGGTCTTCCGATCCAAGCTTAACGATAGCCTTATGTATTCCGATGAGGCCAAGTCCAGGTCAGGAGCCCCGCAGCCAGTCCTTGCATCACGGTCCATACTTGAGGTCTAAGGGGTAACGGTTTTCTTTGTGGAGCATTACATACATGACATACATCTAAAAGATATACTGATGTAGCTAATGTTGTCTTGAACTGCTACAAAATTGATGCAACATTGCTACTCCTATAATTCGTATTGGCGCTTCCATGTTGCGCAATAGCAATTTTCACACAGTAAATACAGTTGTGCTCAAAAGTTTACATACCCAGCAGAATTTTTCCTTTCTTGGCCTTGTTTCAGAGAAAATGAATGCTAAAAAACCTTTTTCTCCACTCATGGTTATTGGTTGGGTGAAGCCATTTATTGTCAAACTACTGTGTGTTCTCTTTTTAAATCTTAATGACAACCAAAAACATCCAAATGACCCTGATCAAAAGTTCACATACCTTGGTGATTTTGGCCTGATAACATGCACAGAATTTGACACAAATGCGGTTGAATGGCTACTAAAGGTAACATCCTCATCTGTGACCTGTTTGCTTGTAATCAGTGTGTGTGCATAAAAGCTGAGTGAGTTTCTGGGATCCAGACAGGCTCTCACATCTTTCATCCGGCCACTGACGTTTCTGGATTGTGAGTCATGGGGAAAGCAAAAGAATTGTCAACGGCTCTACGGGAAAAGGTAGTTGAATTGTAGAACACAGGAAAGGGATACCAAAAAAATATTCAAGGAATTGATAATGCCATTCAGCAGCGTTCAAACTGTGATTTAACAAATGGAAAATCAGGGGCTCTGTAAAAACCAAAGCACGGTCAGGTAGACCAACAAAAAACTGCAAGGAAAATTGTTTGGGATGCAAAGAAAAACCCACAAATAACATCAGCCGAAATTCAGGGCTCTCTGAAAACTAGCAGTGTGGCTGTTTCAAGATGCACAATAAGGAGGCCCTTGAAGAAAAATGGGCTGCATGGTCGAGTCGCCAGAAGAAAGCTATTACTGCGCAAATGCCACAAAGTATCTTCCCTACAATACGCCAAACAGCACATAGACAAGCCTCAAAACTTCTGGAACAAGGTAATTTGATGTGATGAGATCAAAATTTAACTTTTTGGCCACAACCATAAATGTTACATTTGGAGAGAGGTCAACAAGGCCTATGATGAAAGGAACACCATTCCTACAGTAAAGCACGGAGGTGGATCGCTGATGTTTTGGGGATGTGTGAGCTGCAAATGCACAAGAAACTTGGTAACAGTTGAAGGAAAGATGAATGTAGCATATTTTCAGCAAATACTGGAGGAAAATTTGCACTCATCAAGCCCGGAAGCTGCGCATGGGATGTACTTGGATGTTCCAACATGACAACAATCCAACACACAAGGGCAAGTTGACCTGTCATTGGCTACAGCAGAACAAAGTGAAGGTTCTGGAGAGGCCATCTCAGTCTCCTGACCTCAATATCATTGAGCCACTCTGGGGAGATCTCATGCGCACAGTTCATGCTAGACAGCCCAGGAATTTACAGGAACTGGAGGCTTTTTGCCAAGAAGAATGGGCAGCTTTACCATCTGAGAAAATAAAGAACCTCATCCACAACTACCACTAAAGACTTCATTGATGTTAGAGGGGGCAATACATGGTATTAAGAACTGGGGTATGTGAACTTTTGATCGGTGTCATTTGGATGTTTTTGGTTGTCATTAAGATTTAAAAAGAGAAAACACAGTAGTTTGACAATAAATGGCTTCACCCAACCAATAACCATGAGTGGAGAAAAAGTTTTTTGTTATCATTCATATTCTCTGAAACAAGTCCAAGAAAGGAAAAATTCTGCCAGGGTATGTAAACTTATTAGCACAACTGTATTTGTTCATGGATTGCTACATCGGTATATTGGCTCCAATTTATCAAAAATTATTACAACATATATCGCTTTGAAAAGTCGCTAAATTTTTGCGCAATGCAAAGTTAATGAAACATTTTTCAACCTTTTGCCGTTTTCATGCCAGCTTTGCCCAGCTCTGTCAAAGTGGGCTGCTTGCCGAGGGTGTGACGCACTCTCGTCAAATTCATGACTTAAGCCAGAAACCTTACTCCAGTCCCTGAGATTTGTGATAAGGAGCACGGAGTTCAGATGCCTCTGAATGAATCAGGATCGTCTGACTCCAGCATGCCCCTTCATCAAGACTGGCGTGGTTATTTCTGGTCTTCATGAATTGTGGCCTATGTCTTTAAAGGTGGCTCTAGTTGTAAGGTGACTGATAATGGTTAATTGGCCAGTAACTATCATGCCCAACTCGAAAATCTGCACCCACGTATCAGTGGAGGATTTCAATATGGAAGCTCGAAAAGTAATTCATGGACACCTTGACATTGGCCATATGTGTTTTGAACCTGGAAAGTTATAGATACCTTCAAGAAGGTAAATACTTTCTGCTCTTTCTTCCCATTAACATCTCCTTTTTCAAAGATCTGGAAATTTGGAGTGAAGCCATTACCAGGACGAATATATCTGTAGAAAACAAAGAAGATTGGCGTGCGTGTTACATTATGAAATATTACAATGTCACAGCATGACTGGAGAGTTATATGTCGACACTTGGAAAGCCGCAGGTTGATGACCACTGGCTAAAGCTGCATTCACATGTCCATGTTTTAGATGTTTTATGGTCCATGATTTCCAGACTGGGCTTGGGTCTGACTGCTGAGTTTGGGTTTGGAAACATGCGGACATGTGAATATAGCCTAATCCTTATACTTTTAATATTCCAGACTTCTAACATGGCTTCTGTACCACCAGCTGAATGGTTTAGTACTTACTTCAATCCTAAGGCAATTTCTTCATTACTTCCCGGTTCTTGTAGACCAAATTGGTTGCAAGGAAACCCCAAGATGACCAACCCATTGGGTTCTAGTTCTTCTTGTAGTGCATTCAGTTCTGAAATGATAGCAGTATAAAATACATTATTTGTTGTCTAAGGGTGTAATGCCTTTCCTAATTTGCATATTTACTTTCATAGAGAAGCACTACAAGACCTATAAGTCTCCTTACACTGGCATGTCACTCTCCACAAGGAGAGATGAGTCCTTAGACCCCAATTCGAGGCCTGTCATACAGCTAAATCAGATCTCTTGCTTTGCACAGAGGAAGGGCAAATACCCCGAAACCTGTGTCTGCAAATAGAAATTCTGGTTTGGCTTTTATCCTAATCTCGAAGTCGTGTGGTAAGGCTAGTTAAAGGGTCGATATTAACTTTTAGGATTGCTACTTCCAATAGGTAGCACTATAGTTCAGGTCCTCTTCCTCTCTGAAGAGGAAATTTGCATAAATACTTTATTTCATATTTAAAACATCTGTCCTTATATATACAGCCCAGGCTATTCTATGTCAACTAGAATTCCACTGGGAATGAAGAAGCCAAGTCCCAGATACCACCAAACTGTGTAATCATTGATCATCTGTACACTCTGGAACAATTACTACTGATTGGCTTATTCTCCTGCAGCACCGCCCATGGAGAAATTGACCCTTTAACCTGGACGTCATGGCCAATTTCCATTTTTCGCTTTCGTTCTTTCCTCTCCTTCCAAAAGCCATAAGTTTTTATATTTCTGTCAATATAAAAAAAAATCTGAAATTTATATGAAAAAAGGTTTTTGTGTTTGTTGCCCTTTCCCGAGACCCAGAGCATCTCAGTTTTTCGGGATGAGGTCTTATTTTTTGCACCCTGAGATGACGTTTTTATTGATATCATTTTGGGGTAGATCCGATGTTTTGATCTCCTGTTATTGCAATGTTGCGGCTGCCAAAAAAACGTAATTCTGGTGGTTTGTTTGGTTTTTTTCTCTACAAAAAAGGGAAAAATATGTATGCAAAAACACTGATCACCAAAATAAAGAAATATAATTTTCTCATTACGCCTTTACGCAGATTATTTAATTTTTTTTTTAAATTGTTGTATTTTCAACGGGGCAAAAGGGGGCTATTTGAACTTGTGGTTTTTTTGTTTTTTTTTTACATTTTTTTCTTTAATTAATAGTCCCCTTAGGGGACTTGAAGCTGCGATCGTCCGATTGCCTGCGCTGTACATAGCAGTGCTTCAGCCCCCAGAGAAGACTGAAGAAACGCTCAATTGGACGCAAAGCAGAGATTTCACATTCTGTGCTCCAGAAGAATAAAATGTGGATATCTCTGCAATGCAGCGACACAGCATGAAATGGAAAAAAGCGACAGAATCAGGGGAGCGCAGGGATTTTTACAAGGTATTTAACTACATTTTTTGGACAAATAACATGTCCTCTTTAAAGCAGTAGGCTGTCTGTGTAACACATGAAAAATGTGCTAGGTCCACCAAAATGAGAGCAGTTCTCCTCAATAGCGAAAAATGATGGTCCTGAATCAGTGGCCACCTCTGCAAACTCAGTATTCCAGAAAGGATTGTTGCTTATATTCAAGCCTCTGTTTTTTTTTGCAAATACATCATAGCCCTTATGTTAACTCCAAGATAATTGAGAGAAAATACAAAAGGACTTCATTGCGTCCGCACATTAGCTACAAAGATCCTATTGACATAACACTGTCCAATATTAGCTTGTTAAACACTTTTTATTCTTTACAATGAATGCTAATTGCACGAACAACACAACCGATCCGAAAAGGCCACAGTGAGAAAACGGGTGTCGTGATGGAAAATCGTCCACTTTGGACAATTCCTATTTGTAACAGATCCGCTTCAAGGACAGCTTCAAATACTCCATGGTGTGGATTTTGTTGTAGATTTTGAAGTAGATTGGTTTCAAAATGCACATAAAGAAACTCTGTGTGAACATACCCTAAGGAAACAGGTCCAGTTTCAACTTCTACAGTGGTGTGAAAAAGTGTTTGCCCCCTTCCTGATTTCTTATTCTTTTGCATGTTTAGCACTTAAATGTTTCAGATCACAAAACAAATTTAAATATTAGATAAAGATAACACAAGTAATCACAAAATGCAGTTTTTAAATGAAAGTCTTTATTATTAAGGGAAAAAGAAATCCAAACCTACTGGGCCCTGCGTGAGTAAGTGATTGCCCCTCCTTCCTTAAAACATAAATAAACTGTGGTTTTTCACATCTTTGGGAAGCTGAGTTCAATTTCCCTAGCCACACACAGGCCTGATTACTGCTACATCTGTCTTCAAATAAATCACTTAAATAGTACCTGCCTGACACAGTGAAGTAGACCAAAAGATCCCCAAAAGCTAGACATCATGCTGTGATCCAAAGAAATTCAGGAACAAATGAGAAAGTAATTGAGATCTATCAGTCTAGAAAAGATTATAAAGCCATATCTAAAGCTTTGGGATTCCAGCGAACCATAGTGAAAGCCATTATCCACAAATGGCAAAAACATGGAACAGTGGTGAACTTTTCCAGGAGTGGCTGGCCAACCAAAATTACTCCAAGAGCATAGCGACAACTCATCCAGGAGGTCACAAAACACCCCACAACAACATCCAAAAAACTGCAGGCCTCATTTGCCTCAGTTAAGGTCAGTGTTCATGACTTCACTATAAGAGACTGGGCAAAAATGGCATGCATGGCAGAGTTCCAAGACGAAAACCACTGCTGAGCAAAAAGAACATAATGCCTCCCCCCAGTTTTACCAGAAAACCTCTTTATGTTCGCCAAGACTTTTGGGAGAATACTCTGTGGACTGACGAGACAAAAGTTTAACTTTTTGGAAGGTGTATGTCCCATTACATCTGGCATAGAAGTAACACAGCATTTCAGAAAAGGAACATCATACCAACAGTAAAATATGGTGGTGGTAGTGTGATGGTCTGGGGCTGTTCTGCTGCTCCAGGACCTGTAAGACTTGCTGTGGTAAATGGAACCATGAATTCTCGTGACCTCAAGCTGGAGCGCACTTGAGTTATGTTGAAGGGCAATGATTCAAAACACACCAGCAAGTCCACCTCTGGATGGCTTAAGAAAAACAAAATACTTTGCAGTGGCCTAGTCAAAGTCCTGACCTTAATCAGATTGAGATGCTGTGGTATGACCTTAAAAAGGCTTTTTATGCTCGAAAACCCTCCAATGTGGCTGAATTACAACAATTTTGCAAATATGAGTGGCTAAAATTCCTCCAGAGCATTGTAAAGACTCATTGCCAGTTATCACAAACTTTTGATTGCAGTTGTTGCTGCTAAGGGTGGCCCAACCAGATATTAGGTTTAGGGGGTGTGAAGACCCAGGGTCTTCCGTGGGCGTAATGCTACTCAGACAACACAGGGTGAGGGTAATACAGCGTGGCAATACTTTATTGAACCACAAAGCGGACAATAAACACACAGAACAGTTCCAGCAAATACTCAAGATGGTACAACATTACACAGTCTCACCCTTCTCCACCCGACTGGGATAGAACAGCTGTGACTTTGGAGACTTCCAGGGCCGACTACCTCAACCAGTTGCCCCCCACTTCTGGCGGGCCCCCACAAAGAGGAGGTAGAGGCAAGCTTAGGAAGCTAGCAGTCCATTGAGGTACAAGACCAGGAGACCTGAGGGTCCCAACCTGGCCTCTCCGAGAGTTTCCATGGGTTGCAGGCGACCGGTGGGTCCCTCCTGACAACCCCAAACAACATATCCATGGGGCCAGGTGACTTCCTCATTCCACCCTGGTCTCCCCAAAATGTATCCATGTCTCTCTGATGGTTAATGGAGCAGATCCGTATCTTTCCAGTCAGGGCCGTACCCTTAGGCTAGAATCCTATAGAATTCAAATCTATGTATCTTTGGGTAATGCCATGCAATCCATATTCTGTCCTGAGGGATGTCTCACATTCTCCTTGTAGAGTCTTTCTCCAATCTCTGTTTCAAGTCTGACTGCTACAAAAACACATGTCCCTTCTGCTTCTCTGGGTTCAGCCCCCTGAATGGCAGAACTGGTCTCACCCTCCTCCCCCAAAGCTAAGTGTGCATTAATGGAGGTATCTTTCTCAGGTGACCTCATCACCTGGGTCTATATGTGAGACTCCCTGTGGTGAAGGCTCCACTGGATCTTCTTTGAAAACTTACACAATGGGCCTAGACATTTTTTTAACAATGGTTAGAGGCTCCTGAGATACTAATGAGATTAGTGGAATGCTGGACACTTTACAAGTTAAATTAGTGTACATAAACTGACGAGCAAGCAGAACATTAATAAAATACAGCCAGCAATGTCTAATTAAACACAATAAGGTATTTCTCTTAGATAAACAAATCTAATCGTATAGGCTAATTAAGATTTTATGCTGTATCATCACATGGGGGCAATGACTTTTTCACACAGGACCCTGTAGGTTTGGATTTCTTTTTCCCTTAATAATAAAGACCTTAATTTAAAAACTGCATTTTGTGTTTACTTGTGTTATCTTTGTCTAATATTTAAATTTATCTGAAACATTTAAGTGTGACAAACATGAAAAAGAATAAGAAATCAGGAAGGGGCAAACACTTTTTCACACCACTGTATATATACTCTTAAAGGGAATCTGACAGCAGGTTTTTTTTGCTATGTAATCTGAGAGCAGCATGATGTAGGGGCAGAGACCTTGATTCCAGTGATGTGTCACTTAATGGGTCGCTTGGTGCAGTTTTGATAAAATCCCTGTTTTATCTGCTATAGCTCTAGCAGTTCTCTGAATGCTGAGCTGTGTATAACCCCACCCACACCACTGATTGGCAGCTTTCTGTGGACACTGCAAGCTGCCAATCAGTGGTGGGGGCAGAGTTACACAGATTACTGGATTGTCTGGCACATGACACCTAGTTCTGCAGTGATAATCTCCTGATAAAACACTGATTATAGTGAAACTACACAAGCTCTCTCCCTGCATTAGGCTGGTTTCAGATTAACACACATAACCCCTTAAGGCCAGAAAACAGGGATTAATTGGAGACACAACACAATTGAAAGGTAAAAAAACATATTTTATTAATCAATTCATTAAAATTAGTGTACTTACACACATATATTTAAAAATTAAGCAGGAAAATGAATTTATCAGCAAAGCAGGGACAAATATGTGGGTCTCAAACCAATCTCTCCACAGGGTTTAAATGAAAATTTGGGCTTTGCCGCCTTTTTGTAGGGTACCTTCTGGATAGCTGTATATGTTTTTAACTCCGGGTTTTAATGGGTATATTTTGTATATTGATAGTGTTTTTATTGCTCCTTAGTATACTGACGTGGCCGGATGCCTTTGGATGATCTATGATCCATGGACGGGTTCCGAGGTTGTGATTTTACAGTACAAAAGGGGATTTCTATTTTCCCTGGGACCACACAAAAGTTGAATAGAAAAGGACGTCAACTCTGGATGAGACCTATGTGCTACAGAATGGACGAAGTACATCTATATATGTTTTGATGTGCATTGATATCTATACATGTTGAATTATATCCCAATCCTGTAAAAAACATAAATGTACCTCTTTGTGTTTGTGTTTGGGGGGGGGGGGGGAAGGGGGGGGTTCATGTCTACATGGTTTCTTTTTCTTTTTTCTCCTTTTTCTCCTTTTTCTCCCTTTTTTTCTTCTCCTTTTTTCTCTTTTTTCCCCCTTTTCCTCGTTCTTTTGTCTTCCTTTCCCTTAGAATGGCAATTTACCCCTTGTTTATATGGGTCCTATGGATATAAGGGCGTCCTCTATGTTTGTGCACAACATGCATATGTATATACTAATCTGTATGCATGTATGTATACATATATAATCTCTTTCATTTCTTCCCATTTCGGATGGTGGATGGAACCCGGGATATCTTCTATATTCCCCTTTTTTATCATTACCGGGTCGGTATATGCCGTATATATTTGGTCTGTCCCCATGTAGCCCGGCGGGGTGGGTGCGCATGCGCAGCTGTCAGCCCTCGTTGACTTCCGGATCGGCGCATGGTGGAAGGCAATGCGTTCCACGCTTGCGTTCCAAGCGCCGGAACCGGAAGTCACTTTTCATTACGTAGAGCTGAACGGCGCCCCATGCGCCCGCATCACCCTTTGACATGGGCGAACGGGGATTCCATTGGTCACAGGCACTATTTAAAGGAGCAGTTTTACCTGAGTAGTGAACGCCCCCTGGAAGAAGCGTGGCGAAACGGCGTCGTCGGGGTGCAGCAGCAGGAACTGTGGGTCATAGGTTCTCTCTCCATTTGGCGATAGGTAATGTCTCCTTGCTTTTTATGCCTTACTATGGTCCCGGTGTTTTGCCGGTTTTGAATCCACATGATTGTGGGCTTTCTATTAACTAGGACCTTCATGTTGGCAATATATCTGTCAAAAGGGTGGACTATATCATTTCTATTCATATTGATATGATTGTGGGCTTTCCAATAACTTTCCATTAACTAGTACCTTAATGTTGGCAATATATTCATTAAGAGGGTGGACTATATCAATAGGTAGTTTTATTCATACTGACCGATCAATAAGCATATGTGGTAACTTTATGTGCAATACTATAAACTCTGATGAACATACACTGGGCACTAGCACTTTATATATACTAGTCCATTATTTTGGGCTATAGAATAATATCCTATTTTTGAATATATATCTCTAGTTTGCCTGTTTAATATTACTAGCCCTTGCCTGGAGATCTATATATATATATATTGAGTGCTAGCACTTTGTGTATTTTGGTCCATCATTTGGGCTGTAGAAGGATACCTTTAATATCTTTTAATATATGTCTTTAGTCTGCCTAGCCTATATAGCTAGCCTTTGGTTTGAGACCCACATATTTGTCCCTGCTTTGCTGATAAATTCATTTTCCTGCTTAATTTTTAAATATATGTGTGTAAGTACACTAATTTTAATGAATTGATTAATAAAATATGTTTTTTTACCTTTCAATTGTGTTGTGTCTCCAATTAATCCCTGTTTTCTGGCCTTAAGGGGTTATGTGTGTTAGTATATTAATTGTTTGGAGTGACTATATTCATTTTGTGACAGATGTTGGTTTCAGATTAAATAGCAAAAGCCTGCTGAGAGATTCCTTTTAAGATACTAACATCAAGATGGTTAGATAATGATCAATATCAGCCACAGGTCTAAAAACTAGATAAAGCATTATGTAATGATTATTACGAATATCCAACATAATCAAGTCTATGATTCGGCCTTACTCACAACATACCTAGGTACTGCATGGTGAGCCCTCAGTACGTGGCCACATTCACAAACAGGAGTGTCTTCCCTTTGTACTGTTTAAAGGGGATGAGCTGACTCCCTTCCAGAGTGAGGGCCGCGTAGTCGTAGACCGTTCCAGCGACAGAATCGTAGCAGTTAACCTAAGACAAACAGAAATCAATAGCATTAGCAACCACAAAACTCTACCCAGATATTTTGCTACAATGTATCAGTGCAGGAAAAATGTATCATCCTGCAGGCCTACAGGGTGCGTTCACAATCAATACTTTGATGTAAATTTTTGAGGCTGAAAAATTTACATAAAAAATGTTTTTTTTTGTGCATGATGTGATTTTTTCTCGCTCAATAGGTTCATTAGTCAAAAATTTTCTCCATGCATAAATGCCTAAAAATTTATATACAGTCATGTTGCACTCTGTGGACAAAGGAACATCAAGATCTCTGGAGATGGACTTGTAACCTTGAGATTGTTGATATTTTTCAACAATTTTGGTTCTCAAGTCCTCAGACAGTTCTCTTCTCCTCTTTTTGTTCTCCATGCTTAGTGTGACACACAATGCGAAGATTGAGTCAAAGTCTCCCCTTTTTATCTGGTTTCCCACAGGTGAGTTTGAACGAGCATCACATGCTTGAAACAAAGTTGTTTACCCGGAATTTTGAAAAGGTGTCAACAATATTGTCCGGCCCATTTTTTGGGGTTCTGTGTGAAATGTCCAATTTGCCTTTTTTCTCAGGTTTTTTTTTGTGTTGTTCCAATACGCAAAGTAAATAAATGTGTTTATAACAAAACATGTGTAATTGCAATAATTTTCTGGTAGGAAAACATCATTTTCTGGAACAATTTCAAGGGTGACAACACTTTCGGCCATGACTGTATGTCTCCTTTTTCTGTTCTAATGGCGTTTTCCCATGAAGCCAATGTTGGATTTCTCTGGCTGAAAATGCGACATAAGAAAACCTCTTAAAAAGGAAAAAAATTTTTTTTATATACAGTGTTTTTGTGTTTTTGTGTATGGGACATTTTTTCCTGCATAAATAAATTCAGTCAAATTTAGAGCTTTTTTTTTAAGCAGAAACACCAAAAACTAAACCATGTCCATTAGAGGCGAGTATTCATTTTGAAATCAATGAGAAGCTTCTTCTAAGAGTTATGTGAATTTCAGACCAGAATCCTTCTCCAAAAAAAACAAAAATAAAACTCTGTGTGAACATACCCTAACGCTACATTCTCTCTATGCGTTTTTGATGTTGCGGAGATCTGCACCAATTAGCTAAATTTGGTCACTTTTTTTCATTGCGTTTTTTATCCATGCATTTTTATCTCTTTTTTTATGTCATGTTTTAGTGCTTTTGTTACTTGGCTTTGATAAAACTTTATTGATAAAATTACTTAGTATTTTTTACTTGTGGATTTTCCGCATCACATTTAAGCCTATAGGTCAGTTTATGCTGCGTAAATAAATATAAAAAAAAACAAAAAAAAACCAGTGGGCATGAGATTTCTACAAATCCCATCCACTTTGCTGGAACTGTAAGACACTGTGTTCTTTAAGCAATGTCAAAAACTCATGAAAAATTCATTATGGGAACACAGCCTAAGGCCATGTTCACACGTTCAGTATTTGGTTAGTGTTTTACATCAGTATTGATAAGCCAAAACCAGGAGTGGAACAATCAGAGGAAAAGTATAATAGAAACACATCACCATTTCTGTATTTATCACCCGCTCCTGGTTTTGGCTTACAAATACTGATGTAAAATGCTGACCAAATACTGATCGTGTGAACGTGGCCTTAGGCTGTGTTCTGGCAATGCACAACTCTTGAATTGCTGTGGTTCTGTAATAAGTAAAGATAGAGCAGGTAACTTTCATGTGCAGTATAAAGCTGCTTCTGGCAATTTGCTACGTGGTTCTCAGCTGTGATACTAAATCCACAACTTTCAGCCTCTGGATCTAAAAATGAATGTCCCAACAAAGGTATTGTAAGTGGTAAAGAATTTAAATACAATCTAGATTACAAGCTTTGGGGTTTTAGGTAACCCATGATGGATAATCATTAAGCATAAATGAGAATGCCGTCTTCTATATCCTCACCCCGGAAGATTTGATCCACTTTGATCATATTGAAATATGACCTGTGAGAAATATATAGAGAAGTTGTGAAAGAAAAGATTATCCATTTCTCCCAACCCCAGATCAGACCTGTCTCCACCTGCAGCTGGAGCTCTGCCCCATCACATTTTTGTAATAGGAGACCTGCTCACCATGAGCCACTGTTTTATTACAGTCATAGCTGTTATCGGACCAATATTTCTACCTGATTGATTGTTTTGGGAGTTGCAGACTGACAAATGCTAAAGGCAAGTTGTGTTCACTTTTATCATTCACTTCTAGGTTTACTGTTCCTTTAAAGATTATTCATTCTTCTAAAATGTCTGTTTTAGTAAATTCTGCAGTATCTTACATTAGAACTCTGCACTGATCTATACTTCTGTTATTCCTCCTGGAAACATCCACATGGTATGGTAAAGAACTGAAATGCCAGCTAGATTACAAAGCCATGATAGATAAGCAGAATTCAGAAAGCCGTCTTTTATATCCTCACCCCAGTTGTAGTCTCTGAATATTTGATCCCCTTTGATACTATCAAAATATCATATTGAAATATGACCATTCAAAGGGTTGGTCCAATCTTCTTGTCAAGGGGTGTGCCTGTACCCTGATTGAAAAGTGTCAGAGGATGTAGGAACACACCTACTTGTAATGGGGAATATTTACACCAAGATGTCAATTTATTCATACATTTCCAGGAGAAATACTAAAGGAATGGCACAACGAAGAGTTCTTATGGCAAATGCAAGTATTATATGTCAGGAGAAATGATTGGTCCATTGTAACTTGTAATTTCCCGATATTATCATCCAACCTACCATAGTGGGCCAATAAATACAAATAGTAAGGTGTCCATTGTAATAAAACAATCTTAAGCCCCCATATAAATTAGACTCTGAATCCAGCGCTTATTTTAAATGAAAGGAGGAGTTACCAGTGTGAGACATGTAATGACTAACAGTCTGCTCTACATGTCTCACACCGGTAACTCCCCCTTTCATTTACAATAAGCTCTGGAGGCAGATTCTCAGGGAGATCTGTGTCTGGCCCATAGATCTTAACTGCTCATTTACATATTAAGAAAAACATGGATTTCTCTGGAATAAGACATCGGATCACAGATATCAAGGTATTATTTTATCCAGTTTTATAAGTATACCATGTAGCTGTGAAGCCTAAAGCATATACCCCTTACCATTACGCTTTCCTGTCTCACTTTGAGTAGACTAGTTTTATGGCAGTGCTGTATCATCCTTGTGCTGGAATTCACACCAGAGGTCATAAGGCCACACATAAAAACTCACCAGCTTTACGGCCTCCTTTCATATTATTATACTAAAATGCTTACAGACAAAGAAACTGCAGCTGCATCCCCCTCCTGTCTGTCTGCTATTTAACCATATTACTGTAGATTGATTTATTACTACAGAGAGACCACAGATTAATAATCAGGACAAGAAAAACAGATAGACAGGAGCCATTAGAAAGTTATTAGTTGAGGCTGACCAGCTCATACAGATAAATTATTGGGGCATGTGGGATGATTTGCAAAAACTGCAAGAAAAAAACCCCAGTTTAAACAGAAAGTTATTTGCTGTTTAGGAAAGTGCACAAATTGAGACAAAGAACAACTACGCAGGAGCACATAAATGCCATTTTAAAAGTAATTGCACAACTGAGATCAGTGGGTGAGGTTATAGAAGACAGCAATGTTCCAACCATATTGTTATACAGTTTACGTGACAGATACAATACACTGAAATTTGGAAAAACAGGCTAATAGATGAACACCAAAGAAGAAAAGAAATTGAGTAGGAGTCCACAGAAGGTCAGAAATTGACAGGGCAATCCAAAGTAGCACATAGAAGGTCACACAATAAAGGAAGTAGAGCATATATTAGATGCCACAAAAAGGACACTATCCTTACGACCCCTTCTTAAATATTACAGATAACAGATACTCACCTCCGCACCAGTGCCATTCCAGGGATGTCAGCGCTGGGTCTTGCTGCAGCCTATCACTGGTCACTGATGGGCTGCAGTAATCACACTTCCTTCGGAGATCCAAGGTTCGTCTGAAGAAGGTGTGATTGAAGCAGCCCATTTGTGGTCGCTGATTTGCAGCAGCTCTTAGGTGGCATAACAATGTCACACAAGCCTCAGTAGACCCAGCGCCAAAATTACTGGAATGGAGCAGGAGATGAGTATCTTTTTTCATTTATTTCACAATGGAGAATATAATATTTAAGAAGAGGATGTCCGAGTAGTGGACAACTACTTTGAAGGACTGTACAACATGGAAAGACAGAGGAACCTTCTGAGGGAGCAGATTAAACAGCTGAGACAAAGCTTGGTAGATCAACAGCAACATGCACAAAGAAGAATAAAAAAGTGTCGCGACTTGTTCAGGCTACAGAAGAAAAAGAGAAGGAAATAGACATGTTGACGATCATCGGAAACAATGCTCTGAAGGTAAAGATTGAAGCACTTAAAAAACTTTTATGGATATATTTTACAGTCACTGACTGTAGAGAGGGACATTGCAGACGGCTTAATTCTCTAAACCTTAGCTGTTGAGAAGGGGTGTTGGACAAACCTCCCAACTGTCCCGAATCCAGCAAGACAGTCCCGAATTGGAAGGTCGGAAAATATGTCCTGGCTTCAACTATATCTGTGTCTTAAGGACAGGTAAACAGAATGGTGAATCAGGTAATCATCAGATTCCTTCTACATCATTCCGCCTATATGAAGACTTACTAGGACCTTCAGGTCACATGACATTCTCATTCTAGAGCAGCTCTGGAGAAGAGCAGGGAGGTAATTCACAGGCAAGTGGGATGCATGTGTGTGGGGACATCATACTGTGTGCTGGGCAGTACTGAGGACACATCTTACTGTGTGGGGACATCATACTGTGTGCTGGGCAGTACTGAGGACACATCTTACTGTGTGGGGACATCATACTGTGTGCTGGGCAGTACTGAGGACACATCTTACTGTGTGGGGATGACGCGCCCCCTGGGCCATATTCTTTAGGGGAATACCCGGAGCCGGATCAGATGGGGGTTGTAGTCTCCGAGTGGCTGTGACCCGGTCCGTGCCCAGGGTGTCAAGCTCAGTGTGTGGCAGTCCTTACTGATGTTACTAAAGTTCTTTATGTCGACTACGCCACCCGTTGAATTGCGGTCACTACGGCCGCCGCTGCAGCAGGGTCCGCTGAGGCTGATGGTGTTTGTGCAGCTTAGGTAGTATAACCCCCAACGAGAGGGGTATAGCCTCAGGGGGGTCAGGTGCAGAGGATGGTGGTTGTGGAGGTGCAGGGAGGATGGTAATGAGAGTCAGAGTCGGGTTGTGCAGTTCAGGGTTTTTACTTACTGCAGATGTTCCGGTCACTCCGGCCTTGAGTGACCACCCGAGCCGTGCTGCGTCCACCAGGTCCTGGACTCGGCCAACCCCCAAGTAGTTCTGGAGCGTGGTTCTGAGCTCCCTTTCTGTCCTGTCCTCGTCTCTGGCCTTCCCCACCAGGGATCCACCTATGTCCGGCTCCCTCGGGCCTCTTGTTGGCGAACCCTTGCCTCTGGGTTCCCTGACCCTATGCGTGGTCTGCCTTCTGGGTGGATATGGTGGGTGGCCGTGGCAGATGCTGCCCACGGCCTCCGGTCTCTGGCTGAGGTATGCTGTAGCCCCCACCAGTTTGGGATCCGGTACCCTGTTGCCAACTCTTCACCCTGTGATTATATTTGGGCTCTCAGAGTTCCTTCTTTCTCCCCCTCTGGGTCTTTCGTTCTCTCCTCTCTCACTCTGGCCTGGGGCTGCTCTGCTCCTCTGCTCTCTTCCTCTGGCTTCTCTGCAAAGACTGGCTGACTGACTGACCCTGATCTTAGATGGTGCCCACCTTAAATACTCCCTCTATGTGTGAGCTCAGGTGACCAGCACCCAATGAGCTCCTATCTTTACCCAGGCTGCTCCCCCTATCTGCCCCTACACTACTGGGATGTACCACCCCCCTCCCACTCCAGCCAGGAACAGACTCGGTCGTACCTGCACATTTCTAAGTGGGAGTACCGTTGGTCTGTTCCTCGGAAATGGGATGTGTGTAGTGCATGCAGCTTTCTGAGCTCAGTCCCATACTCCATCCTTACCCGGGAGTGGAATATCACACCTCTGGCTGAGGTGCAATACCCCTGTAGCAGCCGAATCCTCAGGGTGCTACAGGGACATCATACTGTGTGCTGGGCAGTACTGAGGACACATCTTACTGTGTGGGGACATCATACTGTGTGCTGGGCAGTACTGAGGACACATCTTACTGTGTGGGGACATCATACTGTGTGCTGGGCAGTACTGAGGACACATCTTACTGTGTGGGGACATCATACTGTGTGCTGGGCAGTACTGAGGACACATCTTACTGTGTGGGGACATCATACTGTGTGCTGGGCAGTACTGAGGACACATCTTACTGTGTGAGGTCATCATACTGTGTGCTGGGCAGTACTGAGGACACATCTTACTGTGTGGGGACATCATACTGTGTGCTGGGCAGTACTGAGGACACATCTTACTGTGTGGGGACATCATACTGTGTGCTGGGCAGTACTGAGGACACATCTTACTGTGTGGGGACATCATACTGTGTGCTGGGCAGTACTGAGGACACATCTTACTGTGTGGGGACATACTGTGTGCTGGGCAGTACTGAGGACACATCTTACTGTGTGGGGACATCATACTGTGTGCTGGGCAGTACTGAGGACACATCTTACTGTGTGGGAACATCATACTGTGTGCTGGGCAGTACTGAGGACACATCTTACTGTGTGGGGACATCATACTGTGTGCTGGGCAGTACTGAGGACACATCTTGCTGTGTGGGGACATCATACTGTGTGCTGGGCAGTACTGAGGACACATCTTACTGTGTGGGGACATCATACTGTGTGCTGGGCAGTACTGAGGACACATCTTACTGTGTGGGGACATCATACTGTGTGCTGGACAGTACTGAGGACACATCTTACTGTGTGGGGACATCATACTGTGTGCTGGGCAGTACTGAGGACACATCTTACTGTGTGGGGACATCATACTGTGTGCTGGGCAGTACTGAGGACACATCTTACTGTGTGGGGACATCATACTGTGTGCTGGGCAGTACTGAGGACACATCTTACTGTGTGGGGACATCATACTGTGTGCTGGGCAGTACTAAGGACACATCTTACTGTGTGGGGACATCATACTGTGTGCTGGGCAGTACTGAGGACACATCTTACTGTGTGGGGACATCATACTGTGTGCTGGGCAGTACTGAGGACACATCTTACTGTGTGGGGACATCATACTGTGTGCTGGGCAGTACTGAGGACACATCTTACTGTGTGGGGACATCATACTGTGTGCTGGGCAGTACTGAGGACACATCTTACTGTGTGGGGACATCATACTGTGTGCTGGGCAGTACTGAGGACACATCTTACTGTGTGGGGACATCATACTGTGTGCTGGGCAGTACTGAGGACACATCTTACTGTGTGAGGTCATCATACTGTGTGCTGGGCAGTACTGAGGACACATCTTACTGTGTGGGGACATCATACTGTGTGCTGGACAGTACTGAGGACACATCTTACTGTGTGGGGACATCATACTGTGTGCTGGGCAGTACTGAGGACACATCTTACTGTGTGAGGTCATCATACTGTGTGCTGGGCAGTACTGAGGACACATCTTACTGTGTGGGGACATCATACTGTGTGCTGGACAGTACTGAGGACACATCTTACTGTGTGGGGACATCATACTGTGTGCTGGGCAGTACTGAGGACACATCTTACTGTGTGAGGTCATCATACTGTGTGCTGGGCAGTACTGAGGACACATCTTACTGTGTGGGGACATCATACTGTGTGCTGGGCAGTACTGAGGACACATCTTACTGTGTGGGGACATCATACTGTGTGCTGGGCAGTACTGAGGACACATCTTACTGTGTGAGGTCATCATACTGTGTGCTGGGCAGTACTGAGGACACATCTTACTGTGTGGGGACATCATACTGTGTGCTGGGCAGTACTGAGGACACATCTTACTGTGTGGGGACATCATACTGTGTGCTGGGCAGTACTGAGGACACATCTTACTGTGTGGGGACATCATACTGTGTGCTGGGCAGTACTGAGGACACATCTTACTGTGTGGGGACATCATACTGTGTGCTGGGCAGTACTGAGGACACATCTTACTGTGTGGGGACATCATACTGTGTGCTGGGCAGTACTAAGGACACATCTTACTGTGTGGGGACATCATACTGTGTGCTGGGCAGTACTGAGGACACATCTTACTGTGTGGGGACATCATACTGTGTGCTGGGCAGTACTGAGGACACATCTTACTGTGTGGGGACATCATACTGTGTGCTGGGCAGTACTGAGGACACATCTTACTGTGTGGGGACATCATACTGTGTGCTGGGCAGTACTGAGGACACATCTTACTGTGTGGGGACATCATACTGTGTGCTGGGCAGTACTGAGGACACATCTTACTGTGTGGGGACATCATACTGTGTGCTGGGCAGTACTGAGGACACATCTTACTGTGTGAGGTCATCATACTGTGTGCTGGGCAGTACTGAGGACACATCTTACTGTGTGGGGACATCATACTGTGTGCTGGACAGTACTGAGGACACATCTTACTGTGTGGGGACATCATACTGTGTGCTGGGCAGTACTGAGGACACATCTTACTGTGTGAGGTCATCATACTGTGTGCTGGGCAGTACTGAGGACACATCTTACTGTGTGGGGACATCATACTGTGTGCTGGACAGTACTGAGGACACATCTTACTGTGTGGGGACATCATACTGTGTGCTGGGCAGTACTGAGGACACATCTTACTGTGTGAGGTCATCATACTGTGTGCTGGGCAGTACTGAGGACACATCTTACTGTGTGGGGACATCATACTGTGTGCTGGGCAGTACTGAGGACACATCTTACTGTGTGGGGACATCATACTGTGTGCTGGGCAGTACTGAGGACACATCTTACTGTGTGGGGACATCATACTGTGTGCTGGGCAGTACTGAGGACACATCTTACTGTGTGGGGACATACTGTGTGCTGGGCAGTACTGAGGACACATCTTACTGTGTGGGGACATCATACTGTGTGCTGGGCAGTACTTAGGGCACATCTTACTGTTTGGGGATATTATACTATGTGTGGTGGGCAGTTAGACGGCATCATACTGTGTGTGAAGCAGTATTTTTGACACATCATACTGTTTGGGAGAGCCTTAAGCTATGTGCCCACTATGCATTTTTCAAGCATTTTTGCCGCGGAATTTCCGCAGCGAAAATGCTTAAAAAACGCTTGGTAATACGTGCCCCATGGTCCCCAATGATCTGCACATGCTGCGGAAATTTCTGCTGCGGATTATCATTGCGGAAAAATACACAGCATGTCCATTAATTTTGCGGACACACAGAGTTATCGCCGCCATTGACTTGCATTGGACTGCGTGACATCCGCATCACTGCATCTGCACAAGCGGATATCACACGGTTCAATGTGCGAATGGTACCCGGGTCTGGAGGAGAGGAGACTCTCCTCCAGACCCGGGTACCATAGAACCTGTTAAAAAAAAAAGAATTTAAAATAAAAAATAAAGATTATACTCACCTTCCGATGTCCTCCCGGTGTTTTCTCCCCTCCGTCTGGTCTGCTGTATGGGTCGCTGTGTTGTGAAGGACCTGCCATGACGTCATTGAGTCATGTGACCTGTCACATGACTCAATGACGTCACCGCAGGTCCTTCACACCACCGCGAGCCTCCCAAAAAATATGCAGCATTTCTGCATCGTGGGCACATAGCCTAATACTGTGTGGGGGACATCATATTGTGTGGGGGGCATTATACTGTATGAGGGGTATCATACTGTGTGGGGGGCATCACACTGTGTGGGGGGCATCATACTGTGTGAGGGGCATCATACTGTGTGGGGGACATCATACTGTGTGGGGGGCATCATACGGTGTGGGGGGCATCATACGGTGTGTAGAATGTGAAAGTTCTATGTTACTTTGTGGAAACATTAAAGGGCTTCACTAGGAGTAATGTTTCTGTGTGAGCTCATATAAAGGACTGGGCAAGGTTACAGAAGTGGCTTAGTGTAAAGTGAATATTGCCCTGCGACGCATATAGCGTGCAGCAATATGAGGACTCTCTTTAGCAGACAGCGTATGGCGTGGTCTACTAGGACATATTTTATGACCTCCCTTGTATGCTTTGTTCTTCATGTTGTAATGATGCAGATAATGGTTTGCTGTACTTCCCAGGTCACACGGTTCATTCTCCCATAGTGTCTGAATGATGATAATTCTGGTGAAAGCTGAGGTTTCCCATATAATGTAGGACCAACACCTATGTCATCTACAGTGTCCTCCATCGCACTCCCGCAGCGGCGTACTTCACATTGTACTGCACATGTGCCAGCGCTCTTTGGCCTTTCTCCGCGCATACACCTTAGGATACTTTAATTCCAGCAATGTGTCACTGACTGGACCGCTTGCTGCAGTTTTGATCAAATCAGTGTTTTATCTGCTGCAGATCTAGCAGTTCTCCGATTGCTGAGCTCTGTTTAGCCCTGTCCACACCACTGATTGACCGCTTTCTGTGTGCACTTTGCGTAGGCAGAAAGCTACCAATCAGCACAGTTTACACAGGGTTATACAGAGTTCGTGAATATTCAGGACTACATGGTAGAAGAATTACTAGTCCACTAGTGATAATGTTGATAAAAGAGTGATTTTATCAAAACTTCAGTAAGCAGCCCAGTAAGCGATACTTCGCTGGAATCAGGGTCTCTGTCTCTACATTATGCTGCTCTCAGATAGTTAAACCCTGGCGACAGATTCCCTTTAGGCAGCACAGTTGCATGATTCGTACTGAGCTAAGGAGGCCGGTGATGCTGGACTTTTGCTATTCATGTGAAGCTAGGGTTGCATATTAATGTCTTCTGGAAGAGTCTAATCACATGCACATAGTAGTTTTCCATTAGATGAAATGTGACTTTCAGGCAGATCTAATCCCAGCACAATGATGTCCAATGGTGTCGTTATAATTAGGGTATGCTCTAAGGATTTATCATGAATGCGTGTTACCAGGAATTACTGACAAGTGTCTGCTGATGAATGTCAATGACAGGAGCGGCGATGGGGGAGGTGTAAGTATGTAAGACAATATTACTACAGTGTGTATATTGTACATTGTATATAGCGTATAGTCAGATCTCTTCTCATGTTTCCTATAGTAAGTGGCATGTCACTATGAGTCCCCCCACTATAGAGCTGGACCTTCACGCTGGGCTGTTGCCCCACTATTAAGTTAGTTAAAGGGAATCTGACAGCAGATTTTTACGATATATGCCAAGGGCGATGATAGTATCCTGTGCTGCTGAATAAAAGGCAAGCCACGATGGGATGAAGAAATGCTGGGTTAATGTCAACGCGTTTCAGGCTGTGTGCCCACTATGCGTTTTTCAAGCGTTTTTGGTAATACGTGCCCCATGGTGCCCAATGATAATCCGCATGTGCTCTGCACATGCTGCGGAAATTTCTGCTGCGGATTATCATTGCGGAAAAATACGCAGCATGTCCATTAATTTTGCGGACATGCAGCGTAATTGCCGCCATCGACTTGCATTGAAACGCTTGATATCCGCATCACCACATGTGCACTCGCGGATATGAAGCGATTCAATGTGCGGATGGTACCCGGGTCTGGAGAAGAGGAGACTCTCATCCAGACCTGGGTACCATCGTACCTGTAAAAAAAAAAAGATTTTAAAATAAAAAATGAAGATTATATTTACCTTCCGATGTCCCCCGGCCTCCTCAGCGATGCGTGCGGTGTGTTGGGCGGCTCGCGGTGGTGTGAGGACCTGACATGACGTCATTGAGTCATGTGACAGGTCACGCGTATGCTGACGTCGGAGGCCGCGAGACCGCTGACGACGGTGGTCGTGTGACCTGTCACATGACTCAATGACATCATCGCAGGTCCTTCACACCACCGCGAGACACCAGGGAGACCGGACTCACCGGAGAAGGAGACCGCGGCCATCGGAAGGTACGTATAATCTTTCTTTTTTATTTTTCACCATTCTTCTTTTTTTTTTTTTAACTATTACTTGGTCACACTATATAAATCCATGCCGATTGCATGGATTTATATAGTGTGACCAAGTTGTCAAGCACTTTTCCAAGTGATGCTAAAATCACTTGGAAAAGCGCTTGATAACCCGCATGCAGAAATGCATGCAAAAACGCTTGACAAACACTTCTATCTGGCAGGAAAAACGCATGTAAAATCCACATGTAAAATCCGCATGCGTTTTTCCTGCCAGGGAGATGCGGAAAAAATATGCAGCATTTCTGCATCGTGGGCACTTAGCCTCATAGTCACTCCTACTCCTTCTTCAGGACAACCAGAGGTAAAAAGTCTAAAGATATCTGTGGTTGTCTGAAAGAAGGAGTCGGAGTGACTCTGAAACGCGTTGATATTAACCAGCATTTCTTCATCCCATCATGGCTTGTCTTTTATTCAGCAGGACAGGGTACTTCCATCGCTCTCGGCATATATCGTCTAACATTTCTTTGGAAACTGCAGCAGCTGGAATTTATGCATTTCTAGTGGTTTTGTCTTGCACATCCCCATGAGGTTAGCATATTTACCCTTTGATTTCTCTTTTCTACTTGGATAAGACCCTATTGTGCTTTTGCATTTTTTTATCCAGGTTTTTTACTATGAGAGTGTGGCGCCCCAGAGGGTTCGACCGCCACAGGGATGCTGCATTTCTCTAATGGAGTGTAGTGTTCCTCCTCTGAGGTAAGAACAGTGTGATAGTCGTGACCCAACCTTTGCATCCAACACCACATTTCTCCACCAGAGGGGGCTAGAACGCACTAGGTGCTGCCCCCCTGGTTACAGGGAGACTGGGGAACCAAGAGTGAGGGGAACCAGTTAGTGGGTGAGGGTGAAGGACTTACAATTTAGTTACACTTTAAATTTCATATTTAATAAAATGCCATCTTAGTTCTTGGTCCTTGTTAGTCAGTTCTTTTGACTGTTCTACTGTGATCTCCCACCCTGAGCGTGGATCTTGTGTGGGCCTGCAGCGGATGGGGACACAGCCCTCGTACCCTGACCTTGGGGCGAGGGGCAGGTTGCAGACGAGGAATGTCTCGACCCGGTCAAGGACTACGACCAAGAAGGCCCGGAGCTTAGGAGTGTAGCTCCACAGCAAATGGATCCTGGGGAGGATGCAGACGGAGCGGCGTACGCCACCTGTCCTCGCCATGCTGATATATTCAGAGGGAGTCCGGCTGCAAGAGGGGTACCAGCCCCCGACACCCGACCTTGCTACTCTAAGTCCTGGTCGGGAAAGCCCGGTAGGCCCTGAGGATCCCACCGGGTATCGGACGGAGCAGAGCTGCCACCCGTGCCCTTGTTCTGAGAGGAGCTCAGAGGGAGACCCGGCCTATTCGCACACACACGGACAGGGAAGGATTCGGTCTGTAGTTCAGGAACACTCTGGTGTAGGGTCCCGACTGAACGCTGGACTTACTCGGAGGTTGTCGGACCCCCATCCCTGGTGACCGCAGGACTCCGCGGGGAGCAGGGAGTCGCCTTCCTTCTGCCATCTCTAAAGTGAGTAAAGCCTTGGAAGTTCACCCCTATGGCCTCCGGACTGTTTATTCTGCGCCACACCGCGTGACGCGGCATCCGTTCTCCTCTACTACTACCCCTCTCCATCCTGTCCCTCTGCCCTGAGGCCTTGCTCCGCCTGTAGGGAGTAGTAATAACTATGGCCGCCGTACCACCATGCCTCAGCGGACTGCAGCGGCGCTGGTGGCCCTCACCAGGTGCCACAGGTGGCGTAGTCGTAAATCAGCCACTCAGCCCGGATAAGCCCACACCATCCTTTTTAATGTGACGGCCCTGAGCACGGGTCAGGTCCGGGCCACGGCTGCACCCCATCTCTACATCATAGGACCCGACTCCGAGTCCCCCATCTCCCAGGGTAAAGAAAAGGGCTTCCGAGAAGAGGCGTCACAAGAGCAGCATGATGAAAGGGCAGAGGAACTGATTCCAGCAATGTGTCACTAACTGGACTGCTTGGTGTATATGTATACATGAAAGAGTGGGTCTTGGCTGGGTGTTGATGCTTTGAGGGCCTTGCGCCTGTGCAGGCCGCCTGTAGCCGATGGTGTTGGCCGGTTAGGACCATAGGTTTTGCAGTTCAATGAAGGAGACTCCCGTTCTATAACACAGTCTTTACTGAATGGTAACTTGCTAAAGGTTATATACAAGGGGTAGCAGGTACAAAGTCTTCTGGACGTTTCCTTCACAGTGTAAAGCATTTTCTCACAAATCGTTTCCTTCCACTGTAGTCTACTCCAGGACCGGTGAAGCACACTGTTTCGCCCTACTTCATCACAGGCTAGCTTGTCACCACAGTCCTGATCAGCAAATCTCTACCTGCTCAGCGGTTTTGCATCCTATTTCTTCCACTACTGGCGCCCTGGATCTACTGCTGGGGTCCCCGATTAGTCCCACGAGCTCAGTCTTGTTTAGGTCTATTACCTTCTGCGTTTTGCAAACTCAGGGTTTCTCGTGACACGTGGTCCTATCCAAGAACTCCTTTTAGTGTGCAAGGACACTCTCTCTTTGGTCACTCCAATGTCACGCTACTCCCTTATCCCTTAGTCTGCTTTTCTGTAGTTTACCCACAATGGCTGCACTGCTCACAGACACTTCCTACTTGAACTCAAACTTGCCCTAACTATCTACAGCAGCGGTGGGGAACCTCCGGCGCACAAGCTGTTTGCGGCCCGTGATAGTCATTTCTGCGGAACCCAGCCGCATTTTGCTGTCCCTTGAATTCCTCCAGTCACAGTGAACGAACGCGCGCGTGCATGTAGTGTTCATTACAGAACGCTGACACACATGTCATGAAGGATTACATCCTGACACTGGCCGACAACTACAACAGCAACGGGAGCTCTCATGTTGTAGCATCGGCGTCTCTGCCCCCTGCCAGGCAGAGACGCCATCCCCCTTACCGCCGCGGTCCTGGTCCGGCGTCTTCCGGCCTCTCTGCTACTGCTGCTGCTGGTGCACGCAGCTTTGCCCGGGCACTGTGCTCAGGGTGCGCGCGTGCACGCGCTCCCTCCCTCCCTCCGAAAGGGGTTACGCGCGCCATCCTAAAAGTCCCCGGCCAATGGCCGGAGGACTTTCCCTATTTAAAGCACCTCCTCCAATATGGAGATGCCCGTGCAAGGTTGTTGCTCTGTATTCTTACTTGCTTCAGCCCTCAGGTCCCTCTGTAAGACAGTCCTGTCCGCCAGTCTGTTATTCAGTCCAGCCCACCAGTCTGACTACAATTCAGCCCGACAGTCTGTCTACAGCCTGCTTACCTGGAAGCACCTGCCAGTTACCCGTTGTGCCCGCCAGCCTGTCTACCCGGAGCACAGGTCTGCCTATCTGCCGAATTAGCCTGCTTATCCGCTTTACCGGTCTGTTCCTGCCATCTGACCCGTGGGAGTCACCTGCTCTCATACAAGGTCGGTCCCAGAGTGGCACTTGGTCCCCCTGCTCGGTCCCTCCCTGGTTCACGGAGTCGACTGAGCCGCCGTGCGACCTTGGTCAGGCCAAGTAAGTACTTAGTCACGCCCCTCTGGTCCCTCCTGGCACCGCAGCACAGAGGTTCCACCACCCGGACCCGTAACATGTCTCCTGTGCTGTATTTTCCCCAGCCCCTCCAGTGATGTATATATGTCCCCAGCCCCTCCTCTGATGTATATATCCAAATGCTCCGCACGTTGGAGGAAGATCGGAAGGTACGATGGCCTGAGTTTGTGGCTGAGCTGGTGTGGGTCTACAACAACCGAGTGAATAGTACGACGGGGTTCACTCCTTATACCTTGCTGTTCGGGCGAAAGGAGCGAGAGATTACCGAGTTAGAGCTGGACCCCGAGGGGGACTACACATGGACGGGGATGTCTTCCTGGCTCTGGGAACATCGGCATCGACTGCAGACCCTCCGACGGTTGGTACAACAAAAGTTTCAGGAGCTCAAACATCATGAGACATTGTCTCTTCGAGGGACAGCTCTGAGGCCCGGGGAGCGGGTGTTGGTTCGGGACAGGTGGCCCCGGGGCAAATTGAGTAGGCGGTGGGAACGGACCCCGCACCGAGTGAAGTGTATGAAGTTCAACCTGAGGGGGCGGAAGGAGCCCCTACCAGAATGGTTCATCATAGTATGCTGTGACCCTGTCTGTCTAAAGATGACGAGGATGGAGAAGAATCACCTGCTTCTAGAGAGGGTCCTGTCACAGTTGCCCCAAGCCACGATGTGGACGAAGAAGAATTGTTGTTTCTACCTCCGAGCCCCAGCACTCGATTACCTGCAGTCCCCAGTGCAGGCGGCGAGGGAACAATCTCGGTTGAAGCCACCGGGCAGGCGGAGATTGAGAATCCGAGTGAGTCTGCACCCCCCATCGGTCAAACTGAGTTACGCCGGTCAGAACGAACAGCAGCAGGAGTGCCTCCTCACCGTTACGAACAAGATCAATTCATATGGTACCGTATTGTCGAGGAAGTCCAAGAATGTGAACGTTTGGTGAAGGAACTCTCGCCCGTGGAATGGCGAGTTAAAGGAGAGCAGGGGTGTAAGAGGGAAGACCGGGGTGTAAGTACTTTCAGAACAAGGGATCCGGAACTGCTGGGGCCATACTTCTGGTTGCAGGGGGAAGACAGACTTCCAGCACAGGAGTCAGGTGACTGGAAGCTGGGGTCGTGTCCAGAGGGAGAGCTGGGAGGTCAGGTGACCGGAAAACTGGTGGCGTGGCTAGAGAGAGGGTGAGATGAGGACTTTTGCGCGGGAAGGGGAGAGCAGAGTCCCACTCAGGAGAGCAGTGTGAGAGGGTCCAGGCTCCTGGCTCCAGTACTGGAAGCAAGAGCCGAGTGCAGTGGACCGGAAGAGTCAAGCCGACTAGAGAGAGAAGAGACGCAGGGTCTGTGGAACCCGATAACGTGAGGTCATGGACTAGGGGCTCAGTGGGTAAAACCGGAGACCGCCCGCTGCCCCCAGAAGACGGAGCATTGTTTGGGCGGGGAAGCCCGAAGAAATCAACACCGGCATCAGCTGGCAACTGCCTTGTGGAGGAAGAGAGTCATCTAAGTGTAAAAACTGTCGTTTACAACCGGTTCGACTCTGCTATACCTAGTTAAACTGTGAACTGTCAGTTAAAGACTTTTACTTGCTACTTCCCTTGTTTTCCCCCATATTTTCCCCTGTTACTCCCTGCGTGGACATTGACCCTGTTATCATAAACTTCCCCTGTTTATTAACCCTGCATTGGCTGCTCTGTGTTTCTGTGTCGCTGCATCTAAAGTACCCGTGTTACACTTCAAAGTAGCCACCTTTTGCTTTGATGACTGCTTTGCACACTCTTGGCATTCTCTTGATGAGCTTCAAGAGGTAGTCACCGGAAATGGTTTTCACTTCACAGGTGTGCCCTGTCTGGTTTAATAAGTGGGATTTCTTGCCTTATAAATGGGGATGGAACCATCAGTTGTGTTGTGCAGAAGTCTGGTGGATACACAGCTGATAGTCCTACTGAATAGACTGTTAGAATTTGTATTATGGCAAGAAAAAAGCAGCTAAGTAAAGAAAACCGAGTGGCCATCATTACTTTAAGAAATGAAGGTCAGTTAGTCCGAAAAATTGGGAAAACTTTGAAAGTGTCCCCAAGTGCAGTTGCAAAAACCATCAAGCGCTACAAAGAAACTGGCTCACATGAAGACCGCCCCAGGAAAGGAAGACCAAGAGTCACCTCTGCTTCTGAGGATAAGTTTATCAGAGTCACCAGCCTCAGAAATCGCAGGTTAACAGCAGCTCAGATTAGAGACCAGGTCAATGCCACACAGAGTTCTACTTACAGACACATCTCTTCAACAACTGTTAAGAGGAGACTTTGTGCATCTGGCCTTCATGGTAAAATAGCTGCTAGGAAACCACTGCTAAGGACAGGCAACAAGCAGAAGAGACTTGTTTGGGCTAAAGAACACAAGGAATGGACATTAGACCAGTGGAAATCTGTGCTTTGGTCTGATGAGTCCAAATTTGAGATCTTTGGTTCCAACCACCGTGTCTTTGTGCGATGCAGAAAAGGTGAACGGATGGACTCTACATGCCTGGTTCCCACCGTGAAGCATGGAGGAGGAGGTGTGATGGTGTGGGGGTGCTTTGCTGGTGACACTGTTGGGGATTTATTCAAAATTGAAGGCATACTGAACCAGCATGGCTACCACAGCATCTTGCAGCAGCATGCTATTCCATCATGTTTGCGTTTAGTTGGACCATCATTTATTTTTCAACAGGACAATGAGCCCAAACACACCTCCAGGCTGTGTAAGGACTATTTGACCAAGAAGGAGAGTGATGGGGTGCTATGCCAGATGACCTGGCCTCCACAGTCACCAGACCTGAACCCAATCGAGATGGTTTGTGGTGAGCTGGACCGCAGAGTGAAGGCAAAAGGGCCAACAAGTGCTAAGCATCTCTGGGAACTCCTTCAAGATTGTTGGAAGACTATTTCCGGTGACTACCTCTTGAAGCTCATCAAGAGAATGCCAAGAGTGTGCAAAGCAGTCATCAAAGCAAAAGGTGGCTACTTTGAAGAACCTAGAATATAAGACATATTTTCAGTTGTTTCACACTTTTTTGTTAAGTATATAATTCCACATGTGATAATTCATAGTTTTGATGCCTTCAGTGTGAATGTACAATTTTCATAGTCATGAAAATACAGAAAAATCTTTAAATGAGGTGTGTCCAAACTTTTGGTCTGTACTGTGTGTATGTATATATATATATATATATATATATATATATATATATATATATATATATATATATATATATATATATATATATATATATATATATATATATATATATATATATACAGTGCCTACAAGTAGTATTCAACCCCCTGCAGATTTAGCTGGTTTGATAAGATGCAAATAAGTTAGAGCCTTCAAACTGCATTCGAGAGTAGGTTTTATGAACAGAAGCATAAATCTTACAAACCAAAAAGTTATGTTGCTCAGTTGAATTTTATTAAATTTTAAACATAAAAGTGTGGGTCAATTATTATTCAACCCCTATGTTTAATATTTTGTGGAATAACCCTTGTTTTCAATTACAGCTAATAATCGTCTTTTATAAGACCTGATCAGGCCGGCACAGGTCTGTGGAGTTATCTTGGCCCACTCCTCCATGCAGATCTTCTCCAAGTTATCTAGGTTCTTTGGGTGTCTCATGTGGACTTTATTCTTGAGCTCCTTCCACAAGTTTTCAATTGGGTTAAGGTCAGGAGACTGACTAGGCCACTCCAACACCTTGACTTTTTCCCTCTTGAACCAGGCCTTGGTTTTCTTGGCTGTGTGCTTTGGGTCGTTGTCTTGTTGGAAGATGAAATTACGACCCATCTTAAGATCCTTGATGGAGGAGCGGAGGTTCTTGGCCAAAATCTCCAGGTAGGCCGTGCTATCCATCTTCCCATGGATGCGGACCAGATGGCCAGGCCCCTTGGCTGAGAAACAGCCCCACAGCATGATGCTGCCACCACCATGCTTGACTGTAGGGATGGTATTCTTGGGGTCGTATGCAGTGCCATCCAGTCTCCAAACGTCACGTGTCTGGTTGGCACCAAAGATCTCGATCTTGGTCTCATCAGACCATAGAACCTTGAACCAGTCTGTCTCAGAGTCCTCCAAGTGATCATGAGCAAACTGTAGACGAGCCTTGACATTACGCTTTGAAAGTAAAGGTACCATACAGGCTCGTCTGGAACGGAGACCATTGCGGTGGAGTACGTTACTTATGGTATTGACTGAAACCAATGTCCCCACTGCCATGAGATCTTCCCGGAGCTCCTTCCTTGTTGTCCTTGGGTTACCCTTGACTCTTCGGACAAGCCTGGCCTTGGCACGGGAGGACACTTTCAAAGGCTGTCCAGGCCATGGAAGGCTAACAGTAGTTCCATAAGCCTTCCACTTACGGATGATGCTCCCAACAGTGGAGACAGGTAGGCCCAACTCCTTGGAAAGGGTTTTGTACCCCTTGCCAGCCTTGTGACCCTCCACGATCTTGTCTCTGATGGCCTTGGAATGCTCCTTTGTCTTTCCCATGTTGACCATGTCTGAGTGCTGTTCACAAGTTTGGGGAGGGTCTTAAATAGTCAGAAAAGGCTGGCAAAAGAGATCTTTAATCCACACATGTGAAGCTCATTATTCTTGGTGCCTGAACTACTTCTTAATACTTTAGGGGGACCAAACAGAATTCTTGTGGTTTGAGGGGTTGAATAATAAATGACACTCTGAATTAACTTTTAACGTTTTTAAAAAAAAAATTAAAA
Source organism: Phyllobates terribilis (assembly GCF_046119375.1). Classification (NCBI taxonomy): domain Eukaryota; kingdom Metazoa; phylum Chordata; class Amphibia; order Anura; family Dendrobatidae; genus Phyllobates; species Phyllobates terribilis. Next base: position 133,733,516 of record NW_027362770.1, on the reverse strand, counting down.
AATTTAAAAAAAAAATTTGCTGCAGTGCATTTCCCACTTCCAGGCTGATCTACAGTACAAATGTCACAATGCCAAGTTAATTCCGCATGTGTCAACCAGCTAAATCTGCAGGGGGTTGAATACTACTTGTAGGCACTGTATGCCCCAGCCCCTCCAGTGATGTATATATGCCACCAGCTCCTCCTGTGATATATATATGCCCCAGCTCCTCCTGTGATGTATAAATGCCACTAGCCCCTCCTGTGATGTATATATGCCCCAGCCCCTCCAGTGATGTATATATGCCACCAGCTCCTCCTGTGATGTATATATGCCACCAGCCCCTCCTATGATGTATATATGCCACCAGCCCCTCCTGTGATGTATATATGCCCGAGCCCCTCCTGTGATGTATATATGCCACCAGCCCCTCCAGTGATGTATATATGCCACCAGCTCCTCCTGTGATGTATATATGCCACCAGCCCCTCCTGTGATGTATATGCCACCAGCCCCTCCTGTGATGTATATATGCCACCAGCCCCTCCTGTAATGTATATGCCACCAGCCCCTCCTGTGATGTATATGCCACCAGCCCGTCCTGTGATGTATATGCCACCAGCCCCTCCTGTGATGTATGTATGCCCCCAGCCCCTCCTGTGATGTATATGCCACCAGCTCCTCCTGTGATGTATATATGCCACCAGCCCCTCCTGTGATGTATATGCCACCAGCCCCTCCTATGATGTATATATGCCACCAGCCCCTCCTGTGATGTATATGCCACCAGCCCCTCCTATGATGTATATGACGCACCCCCTGGGCCATGTTCAAGGGATACCCGGAGCCGGATCTCGATGGGGGTAGTAGTCCTTGTGGCGGTGACCTGGTCCGTGCCCAGGGTGTCAAACTAGGTGTGTGGCAGTCTTTGTAGATGTTGTTAAGTGTCGACTACGCCACCCGTTGAGTGCGGCTTTGAAGCCGCCGCTGCAGAGCAGTCCGCTGAGGCCGGTGGTATATGTGCAGCAGTGATGGTATAACCCCCAACGGGAGGGGTATGGCCTCAGGGCAGCAGGTGTGGATGATGGGGGTTGGGATGATGCAGGAAGGAGAGTCAGAGACGTGAGATGCAGTTTCGGGGTTTTTACTCACTGATGTTGCTTTAGTCACTCTGGCCTTGAGTGACCACCCGAGCCGTGCTGCGTCCACCAGGTCCTGGACTCGGCCAACCCCCAAGCAGTCCGGAGCGTGGTCCTGAGCTTCCCTCTCACTCTCTTTCTCCTGGCCGTCCCCACCAGGGATCCACCTTTGTCCGGCTCCCTCGGGCCTCTTAGTGGTTGAACCTTCTCTGGCTTCCCTGGCCCTACTCGTGGTGTGCCTTCCTGGTGGATATGGTGAGGGTCGTGGCAAAACTTGACCACGACCTCCGGTTCCTGGTTAAGGGTTACTTTTGCCTCTGCCAGCTTGGGATCCGGTGCCCTTTTCTGCCAACCCTTCACCCTTTTGGCTTAATTCTGGGATCTTAGGGTTCCCTCTGTCTCTGCTTCTCTGGGCCTTTCTTCCTCCTCTCTCTTCACTTCAGGCCTGGCCCTGGAGCTGGGCCCAGCCGGAGCCACAGCTCCCTGTCAGCCCTCCTGGCTGAGCTCCTCTGCTCTGCTCCTCCTCAGGCTGAACTCTACCAAAGACCCTATTCTAAGATGGTGCCCACCTTATATACTCCCTCTATGTGTGAACCCAGGTGACCAGCACCCAATGGGCTCCTAGCTTTACCCAGACTACTCCCCCTATCTGCCCCTACACTACTGGGATGTTCCACCCCCCTCCCACTCCAGCCAGGGACAGACGCTGTCGTACCTGCACATATACTGGTGGGAGTACCGTAGTTCTGTCCCCCGGAAATGGGATGTATGTAGTGCATGCAGCCTACTAAGCTCAGTTCCACACTCCATCCTTACCCGGGAGTGGAATACCACACCTCTGGCTTGAGGTGTAATACCCCTGTAGCAGCCGAATCCTCAGGGTGCTACATTCCCCCCTGGTAAATCACAGCACGTCCTCGGGCTGTAAAAGAATAAACATTCCAAAAACATACAATTTTTTTTAAAACATCATAAACATATAAAACACTATATATATTATCAGCAGCAATAAACTCTTCATATAAAACTTTTCATTATAAACATTCTTGTTCCTCCGGCCATGGTGCAACTTGTGACCGGGTAAAGTGCAACAGTCTCTTCTGGAAAAAACAGTTTCCTATAAAACCAGTAGGGGGCGCCTTAGAAAGCGCAACTATTTACAAGGGATATGGCCGCTCTCAGTCCTCGGCCAGTGGGGAAAAGGGATGGCTGCTCACAGTCCTCAGCCTGTGGGGAGATGGGACACACTGGAACAGTTCACTGGTCCCAACAGGGACTATATCTTACTGGCAACAGTTATTGTACCTTCACGGGTAACTATTTACAGTGATCCTACTGTACATCAGTGGCGACGTCCTCCTGCTCCTGCCTGAGGGTAATCTTCAGACCCGTCCGGGTCCTCTTGTTCCTCCTCACACCGCAGCTCCTCCTCAGTCAGGCGATGTACATGAAGGGCATAGGGTCCTTTGGCACACTGGTGCCGGGTGAAGGTGACCTCATCTCCCAGGTAAAGGTCACGACCTCTGTGTCCCTCCGGCAGATGGCTTTCTACGTCTCTGCGGGTGACAAAGACGTCGCCGGGGGTTCTGTGGTCCCGTATAAAACCCCACCCGTGCTCCATTTGGAATTTTATTACAGTCCCGCTGGCACGGGGACCGTGGGCAGTACGGGGGTTTCTGCGGGCCCGGCGCTTTTGCTCGGCGCTCTGGACTTGGAGCTGCTCCTCGCGGACCCGCCTCTCTCGTCGCTCCTTAGCAAAAACCTCCAATTGTTGCCGGCAGCACTCTGTACGCTGGGCTGCGGCTGCCCGGGTCTCCTCGGTGAATCCCATCAGGTCCTCACCGGTAGGGTCCCACTCAAATTGGGCGTCCTCCAACGGAAGCGGATCGAGTTTGGCGGGCGCAGGAGCCGGAATTAGAGGCTCATCCAGAGGCCGTTCCCTCCGGAATCGAGGGTGAATATATTCAGGTGGCCACACGAAGAGCAGCCCGTCCTGGGTGGTGTTTTGTGCGGAGCGGTCTTCGCCCAGACGGGGTGCTGTGGAGGCAGAGGGCGCTGTGGTGTTTGCGGCGCCCAGGGGCTCCTGGCCTTGCGTCCAGGCCGAAGGTAGTCTGAATACAAAGGGCGCTTTAAAGGCTGCGGCGCCCGGGTCTACCAGGCCTTGCGACCAGGCCGGTGGCATGATGGAGGTAGAGGGCGCTGTGAAGACGGCGGCGCCCGGGGGTACTTGGCCTTGCGACCAGGCCGGTGGCTCAGTGGAGGTAGAGGGCGCTGTTGGTACTGCGGCGCCCGGGGGCACTCGGCCTTGCGACCAGGCCGGTGGCGTCTCCTGCTTGGCCGCGCTCAGGGTTGAGGCGCGTGACGTCACAGGGGGCGTGGCCGCGGCTTCTGTTTGAGGCCTAGTCGGGAGCGGTGACGGTGCAACGTGAGTGGTGAGTGGGGTCTCGGGCTCTGCGACGGGGAGCTGGGGCAGGCTTGCGACCATCGGGCACGGGGTGTTGTCGTCCCCATTACCTGCTCCCTTTTCTTCAACTCCCTCCGCGGCGTCGTCTCCGGCCGTCGTCCCTCCTGCACCTTCCTCAGAGGCGGACATGCTCCTTGTCGTGGGTGGCGTGCTTCGCTGGCGGGTTCCAGCTTGCTGGGCCATCTCCTTGCTCCACTCCGCCAGCGCTTCCTGCTGTACCCGGGCCATCTTCCGTGCGAGGCCCTCCAGCGCGGTCTGTGCACGCTCCCGATCTCCGGGGAGCTGCGCCAGGATCTCCAGCAGGCCTTCTGGAGTGGCGGCCTGCAACAGGCTCCTGACCACAGGGTCGGTGCTGCCTGACTCTCCCTCCATCTCCGGGTGTGTTCTCTCTAGACTCCTCCAAGCTGCTCCCATCTTCTCTCTTTTGTTCTGTATACGCCCATACTGAGGGCGGTCCTGGGGTAACTTGGTGATCGTCAGTTCCAGGGGCAGACCCCCACGCTGACGGACATCTCAATCATTGCAGTCTCTGCAGGTGGGGGCGGTCTTCGTTTTTGGCGCCATTCTTGGTCCTGGCCCACGATGGGAGGTGGTCTCTTGTCACCCTCTGGCACGCCCATAATGGCGTCCGCTCTGCCAGGGCGGGAAATCTTCTTAGATGGCGGGAATCGCTTCCCAGTGGCGGGAAACACTGCAGATGGCGGGAAAAGACTGCAGATGACGGGCAAATGGCGGGAACCGATCCGAGATGGCGTCCGATTGCGGGGACCCTCCGGAATTGGCGGGAGACTTCTTTTTGAGGTAAATGCGAACTTTTCTTCAGGCACGCAGTACCCGGTGGTTGCGGGCACGTTATCCTGCCGACTACGCCAAAAGTTGACGCACCCCCTGGGCCATGTTCAAGGGATACCCGGAGCCGGATCTCGATGGGGGTAGTAGTCCTTGTGGCGGTGACCCGGTCCGTGCCCAGGGTGTCAAACTAGGTGTGTGGCAGTCTTTGTAGATGTTGTTAAGTGTCGACTACGCCACCCGTTGAGTGCGGCTTTGAAGCCGCCGCTGCAGAGCAGTCCGCTGAGGCCGGTGGTATATGTGCAGCAGTGATGGTATAACCCCCAACGGGAGGGGTATGGCCTCAGGGCAGCAGGTGTGGATGATGGGGGTTGTGATGATGCAGGAAGGAGAGTCAGAGACGTGAGATGCAGTTTCGGGGTTTTTACTCACTGATGTTGCTTTAGTCACTCTGGCCTTGAGTGACCACCCGAGCCGTGCTGCGTCCACCAGGTCCTGGACTCGGCCAACCCCCAAGCAGTCCGGAGCGTGGTCCTGAGCTTCCCTCTCACTCTCTTTCTCCTGGCCGTCCCCACCAGGGATCCACCTTTGTCCGGCTCCCTCGGGCCTCTTAGTGGTTGAACCTTCTCTGGCTTCCCTGGCCCTACTCGTGGTGTGCCTTCCTGGTGGATATGGTGAGGGTCGTGGCAAAACTTGACCACGACCTCCGGTTCCTGGTTAAGGGTTACTTCTGCCTCTGCCAGCTTGGGATCCGGTGCCCTTTTCTGCCAACCCTTCACCCTTTTGGCTTAATTCTGGGATCTTAGGGTTCCCTCTGTCTCTGCTTCTCTGGGCCTTTCTTCCTCCTCTCTCTTCACTTCAGGCCTGGCCCTGGAGCTGGGCCCAGCCGGAGCCACAGCTCCCTGTCAGCCCTCCTGGCTGAGCTCCTCTGCTCTGCTCCTCCTCAGGCTGAACTCTACCAAAGACCCTATTCTAAGATGGTGCCCACCTTATATACTCCCTCTATGTGTGAACCCAGGTGACCAGCACCCAATGGGCTCCTAGCTTTACCCAGACTACTCCCCCTATCTGCCCCTACACTACTGGGATGTTCCACCCCCCTCCCACTCCAGCCAGGGACAGACGCTGTCGTACCTGCACATATACTGGTGGGAGTACCGTAGTTCTGTCCCCCGGAAATGGGATGTATGTAGTGCATGCAGCCTACTAAGCTCAGTTCCACACTCCATCCTTACCCGGGAGTGGAATACCACACCTCTGGCTTGAGGTGTAATACCCCTGTAGCAGCCGAATCCTCAGGGTGCTACATATATATGCCACCAGCTCCTCCTGTGATGTATATGCCACCAGCCCCTCCTGTGATGTATATGCCACCAGCTCCTCCTGTGATGTATATGCCACCAGCCCCTCCTGTGATGTATATGCCACCAGCTCCTCCTGTGATGTATATGCCACCAGCCCCTCCTGTGATGTATATATGCCACCAGCCCCTCCTATGATGTATATATGCCACCAGCTCCTCCTGTGATGTATATGCCACCAGCCCCTCCTGTGATGTATATGCCACCAGCTCCTCCTGTGATGTATATGCCACCAGCCCCTCCTGTGATGTATATGCCACCAGCCCCTCCTGTGATGTATATGCCACCAGCCCCTCCTATGATCTATATATGCCACCAGCTCCTCCTGTGATGTATATGCCACCAGCCCCTCCTGTGATGTATATGCCACCAGCCCCTCCTATGATGTATATATGCCACCAGCCCCTCCTGTGATGTATATGCCACCAGCCCCTCCTGTGATGTATATGCCACCAGCCCCTCCTATGATGTATATATGCCACCAGCTCCTCCTGTGATGTATATGCCACCAGCCCCTCCTGTGATGTATATGCCACCAGCCCCTCCTATGATGTATATATGCCACCATCTCCTCCTGTGATGTATATGCCACCAGCCCCTCCTGTGATGTACATGTAATGCTGCAAGTTCTTTTCAAAATTTATCGCCAAAGAGTCGCCTGCGCTCCAGACCGACCCAAATCTGGAAAATCAGTTTTGAATAGTATTTACCATCTAACATCACAGCTGCACCAAAGAAAAGCAGCTCCAGTCATCACATTAGCAGCGAGCTAATTGTTTGACCAAATATAGCAGGGTAAATATCAAGTTGATAATTTCATGCTGCCCCCAAATGATGGAATAAATATCCAAATTACCCCTGACAGAAAAAGGTTTCCCCACCCCTGATCTACAGAAAGGAGTCACTTGCCCTAACACTAATCCCCTCCCACTATGGGCTAGTCCCAAACATTAACTCTATCCTTAAACTATGTCTTATCCGACACTGTACACTCGGCCCTGGGTGCAGGAATATCATCGGATAGGTGGGACCAAAACAAGGGCTGGTTCCTTTTAAGCAGCGTGGAAAATGAATGCTGACTGCCAACAGTAAATTATAACTAGCGACGGCGTGAAGAATTGAGGCAGCACCCTTTCAGAGAACGATAATAATAATGATTAGAACACCCGGGAAAAAGCAATTAACTGGAAAAAATGTATTGAGGGATTTGTGAACAGAAAGAGCCACCCCCGGCCTTGTGCGGAGGAGACAAATGCTACAGAGAACGACGTGCTGATCCTAGCAGAAAGCTCCAGAGACCGCTGTGTCAAGACAAGTGGCCTGTGGTCATCGGGTCGTCCTGTTTTTCCAGATTTAACCAGTTACAGAGGGTGATTTTTTTTTTAAGCATAAAAATAGACAGAGACAGCGAGGCCATGTTTTTCTGGTCTCAGTGTTGATGCACAATGTGCAAATAATACAGCGCCTCATGTCAAGCACATGCCAACTCTCTGCGGTTAATCATCTGGACGCTCATTTCCAAATAATTGTGCAATGTAAACAGGCGGCCACTCACCCAGTGAACGAGCAAAATGCTCCTTTGTCAGGTGAAGCTTGGTTGAAAAAAAAATCATGATCCTCGGCAGCACATCAATAGCACATGTGCTGCCGAGAAATCTAACAGCCTTTGCGCACAGAAGAACATATTACCAAACATTCAGGGCGCATGGAAAAAGCCGCATGTGTGTTGAATATGAATTAATTGGGTGACATTAGGGGGTGGATGTGCACTACCTGGCCGCGGCCACCATTCCGTTGATGGAGCTGTGCATTTCCAGCCGCTGCCGACACCAGGAACAGCTGATCGGCGAGGTGTCCAGTGTCGCTCCCCCACTGATCAGACAGTGATGACCTTTCCTAAGGATAGGTGACGCGCCCCTGGGCCTGAGTCGCGCAGCGTTGCGCACGCGGGAGCCTACCCGGAGCCGGATCAGATGGGGGGTAGTAGTCTCGTGGCGGTGACCCGGTCCGTGCCCAGGGAGTCAGACTAAGTGGCAGTCTATTAGCAGTGGATGGTGGATGACTACGCCACCCGTTGAATGCAGCTATGGAGCTGCCGCTGCAGGGCAGACCGCTGAGGCCGGTGGAAGGATGGTGCAGCGTGGATGGTATAACCCCCAACGGGAGGGGTATGGCCTCAGGGCAGCCGACGTGGATGATGGGGGTAGCAGGAACCACTCAGACGATGCGGTGTAGTTCAGGGTCTTTACTGGTGACAAAGATAGACCCTCCCGGAGTACTTGCTAGCAATCGGGGCCTGGTCAGTCCTTGAGCAGATGGGATCTCCCCTGGCCAGGCGGAGTTGTAGGCCTCCCCAACTAACTGTACTCTTCTGGCTACCTTGCTAGAGGCGGGTAAAAGTAGCCCACGTCCCTGAGTGTACCGTGTGGTGCTCACCCGTATGGCCGGTGACTCGGGGCCTTCTAGTAGCTTCCGCTCCACGACGGCGGTGCTGGTCCCACGCGTGTGACCGTGCCTTCGGGTTTCTGGGCCAGAGGACCTGAAATCCCCTGCCGGTCGGTTTCTGCTGCTGGGTAAGATTTAGTCCCCACAGCCTCGGACGCCGGGTCCGGTGATAACTTCTCAGTCAGGGCGAGCTCTGCAGCTGCCAGCCCCTGACTCCTTGTAACACTGCTCCCACAGAGCTCCTGTTGTTCTTTTCCCATAACTGCTTCTCTTCTCTGTCTCTACTTCTGGCATGGCCCAGGAGCTGGGCCCAGCCGGAGCCACAGCTCCCTGTCAGCCCTCCTGGCTGAACTCTCCCTCTTAACTCCCTAACCCTGCCTCAGCCCCAGGTTTATATAGGGGAAGTCCTTCCCCTCCCAGGACTGGGCAGGAGGTGTGGCATGCATAGGATTCCTGACCAAGAGACCTCCCACCTGCTCTCAGACATAACATTGCATTACTGTGGAAACCAGACCCCTGGGGTGCCACATAGGCCTTCAATGTTAAAGTCCTGGACAACCCCTTTAATGTAGGAGGGCAGTCCCATGCAAAAATTACCCTGCTCTGATTAAGCCACCAGACATCTATTTCCAATGAGCTGCCATACAGTCCTTGGTACACTGCTAGGCCGGTTTTTAGCAATATGGCAATCCTGGTTCACATCATATTCCTGGCGCGTAAAGGTCCAGCTCTTGTTCACGCTCTGTATTCCAGCCTTTTCAACATGAAGGGTTGGTAAAGATCTAAAGCGTATCGTCACCAAACCATATACCTTATTAAATAGATCTTAGACCTGATGAGGCCTATGTACTTACTTTGAAAATCCCTTGACAGAATTGCTTCATAATCCTGATGTTAAAATGAGCATTTTTGCGCGCCGAGTCCTAGCTCTCGTTTTAATATCAGGGAGATAAATGTTAATATTCAACTATTCTAAATTGTGTTTTTTTTTTTTATTGAAGTAAGTACACCAACCTCATCAGGTCTAAACTATATGTTTAATAATGTGTACTCTCTGCATTGTGAAATCTGGTGACAGATCCCCTTTAATGTCTTTGTTGAATGCATTTTGCATGTTTCAAACCCGAGATGAGACCCGAGAGTCATCATTGAGTGATGGAATGTGATGTCACTAGCATTTTCCATTGATACTTTACTCATCTACAAATTACAGTAAGATCGTCCAGTCTCTGTCGTTTCCTCAGAATGGCTCTGTCATCAGTTTCCGCACAACAGTGATTCATAACTTTATCAAACTTATTACATGGTGTACGAAGTGGGGGGGGGGGTGTAAATAGAAGGATCGGTAGATTGGAACGATTTGTGGATCTCTCTGGCGGTGCCACGTGTATCTTCTCCATGATGGCTGACTATACGCAACCTCTGTGAGATGTCACATTTCGACAGTTCCTTTACTTATGTCCCATTCGGGCATGTAGATACCATGTAGTCCCATTTGGAACCCCCTCTGATCGTCGCAGACCTCGTCCATCCATGGACAGTCATACATTCCAATGGCCACCAGGAGCCATTTCTTAACACGACAACACTAGGTCACTCATTGCTCGTGCTACAGTGAACAGTATGAGTGGCCTAAATGTACTACCAAGGTCTGCAACGTCTCCGTATTGGTCTCAAGCACATATGGGACGTCATTGGATGGAAATTGTAAAGGCCGCTGCCAGCAGTGGATCTTGATGATTTGCCCAAGTGCATTCAGCATGGCAGAAAATTCCTCAGACAACCGTTAATAACCTGTGGGGGGATTTTGACCATTGCGGTAGGCGGAGTTTTGGCTGCACCATCGGGCCTATTCTTAAAGAGATGGTGTTTGACTAGACAACCCCTTTAAATCTCTATTGATAATATTTGTGAACTATAGCAACAAAATTAACGTTAAAAGCTAATGTCTATAGTATCATGTATGTACTACTGCACAAAGGAGAGCTGCCTTCTTCAGACGGTACCAACTGCAGATATAGCAGAGATGAATATGCCATTTACCTGATACTCGTGATGTAAGATTATGTATTAGGCCACGTTCACACGTTCAGTATTTGGTCAGTATTTTACATCAGTATTTGTAAGCTAATAACAGTAGAGAGGGTGATAAATACAGAAATGGTGATGTGTTTCTATTATACTTTTCCTCTGATTGTTCCACTCCATGTTTTGGCTTACAAATACTGATGTAAAATACTGACCAAATACTGAACATGTGAACGTGACATAAGTCCTATGGTAAACCACATACAAGGCCGACATTCACAGGGTATGAGGCTGTTGAGTTTCGGTCGGTCCAAAAATCACGAGCAGTAATTGGACCGGGAATGTCAGATGTGTGAGAACAGCACAACAGTAAAACAATTAATGAAACTAAGTGACAAACCCAGCTCTCCTACATCATTACATACAATGGTCGTTCAATAATAAAATAAAGAGAATTGGAAATCCTTACCGACTGATCGCTGTCCTTATGTGCCTGGACGAGAGCGGCCAGGACGCATGGCAGAAGCCACGACAAGCCAAATTTCGCCCCCATCTTGGGGGAGCGCAGCGGCCCCAGCAGCAGAGGTGTTTGTCTGTGGTCACAGCTGGCAGCAGAGCTCTTCTCTGCACTCAGGACTAATGACACATTCCAGGGATCACACAATATAACACTCAAGGCTGAGCTAGTGGCAGCCAATAGGAGGGCAGGAAGAAGGGACGGAGAACCTGTTAACCCTGCGATGTCACAGGCAGAAATACTCTACATCTACATGAATGATCGTTACAGATGTGCACAAATACACATACCATACACATATATACACATTCATATACGCATAGACTCAAAAACACATATATATATATATATATATATATATATATATATATATACACACACATACACAAACACACAGTCTCATATACACATATAAAAACTCACACACATATATATATATACACATACATACATATACACACAGTCCCATATACACACTCATATACGCATAGACTCAAAAACACATATATATATATATATATATACATACACACATATACAAACACTCATATACGCATGCACACACTCATATTCATCGACTCACACATACACACATATATATATATATATATACACAAATACACAGTATCATATACACATATAAAAACTCACACACATTATATATATATACACATACATACATATACACACAGTCCCATATACACACTCATACAAACACTCATATACGCATAGACTCAAGTGTGTACATAGATATGTTTATATATGTATATATGAGTGCCTGTGTGCTTGTCTATATATGCACTCAGTCACACACGCACATATCTATATACACACACACATCATATGAGTGTGTGTATGTGAGAGTGCATATATATATATATATATATATATATATATATATATATATATATATATATATATATAAAAGTAAAGATTACACAAGAACCATAGGACGGATTTCATCAACCAATCATTGTAATCAGTGTAATGTCGCCCACCTGGCAGTGTATGTAGTTTACTGAGCACAATCCTGCTCACAGGTGCGCTTTAAACAATTCTGGACTCCCCTGATGATGATGTCATGTGTTTGGAAGCTTCTGTTTTTTGGAAACATCTGTGTTAATTAGAGACACATCTCTGAATGTATTTTAATGCACGCCTGAAACACACTGATTCTTTTGTAACATCATGGGAAAGTCTAAAGAAATCAGCCAAGATATCAGGAAGAGAATTGTGGACTTGCACAAGTCTGGCTCATCCTTGGGTACAATTTCAAGATACCTGAAAGTGCCTCATTCATCTGTACAAACAATTATACGCAAGTACAAACAAGATGGGAATGTCCAGCCATCATACCGCTCAGGAAGGAGATGGGTTCTGTGTTCCAGAGATGAACGTGCTTTGGTCCGACATGTGCATATCAACCCAAGGACAAAAGCAAAAGACCTTGTGAAGATAATGGTGGAAGCTGGTAAGATTGTGTCAATATTCACAGTGAAACCAGGAAGAAACCATTGCTCCAAAAGAAACATAAAAAAAAAAAGATTAATGTTTGCAAATGCACACAGGAACAAAGACCTTAATTTTTGGTCTGAAGAAACTAAAATAGAACTTTTTGGACATAATGACCATCGGCATGTTTGGAGGAAAAAGGGAGAAGCTTGGAAGCCTAAGAACGCCATCCCAACTGTGAAACATGGAGGTGGCATAATCATGTTGTGGGGTTGTTTTACTGCAGGAGAGACTGGTGCACTTCACAAAATAGATGGCATCATGAGAAAAGAAGATTATGTGGCAATACTGAAGCAACATCTCAAGACATCAGCCAGGAAGTTAAAGCTTGGGCGGAAATGGGTCTGCCAAAATGGTAACAAAGTGGCTTAAGGATAACAAAAGTCCATGTTTTGGAGTGGCCATCACAAAGCCCTGATCTCAATCCTATTGAAAATTTATGGACAAAGCTGAAAAGGCCGGTGCGATCAAGGCGACCTACAAACCTGGATCAGTTACACCAGTTTTGTCAGGCGGAATGGGCCCAAATTCCGACGAACTAAAGTGAGAAGCTTGTGGAAGGATATCTCAAACGTTTGACCCAATTCATTCAGTTAAAGGGCAATGGTACCAAATACTCATGAAATGTATGTAAACTTTTGACTTTGCAGTAAGTAATAAAAATGCCTTAAAACATTCTCTCTCTCTCATTATTCAGGCATTCGGCAAATATTAAAAATGATGGTAATAGTAATTGACCTAAAATGGGAAAGGTTTATTCTGCTTTCATGTCAGATATTGAGAAACACATGCATATGTGTCTTTTTATATAGTGTATTTAAACTTCTGGTTTCAACTGTATACGTAAATATATAAATATATATATATCTATATACACTGTGTGCAGAATTATTAGGCAAGTTGTATTTTAGAGGATTATTTTTATTATTGATCAACAACTATGTTCTCAATCAACCCAAAAGACTCATAAATATCCAAGCTTAATATTTTTGGAAGTTGGAGTGGGTATTTTAGATTTGGCTATCTTAGGAGGATATCTGCTTGTGCAGGTAACTATTACTGTGCCGAATTATTAGGCAACTTAATAAAAAACCAAATATAATCCCATCTCACTTGTTTATTTTCACCAGGTAAACCAATATCAGTGCACAAAATTTAGAAATAAACATTTCTGACATGCAAAAACCAAAACCAAAAAAATTTGTGATGAATATAGCCACCTTTCTATATGATGACACTCAACAGCCTTCCATCCATAGATTCTGTCAGTTGCTTGATCTGTTTTCGATCAACGTTACGTGCAGCAGCCACCACAGCGTCACAGACACTGTTCCGAGAGGTGTACTGTTTTCCCTCCCTGTAGATCTCACATTTTATGATGGACCACAGGTTCTCTATGGGGTTCAGATTAGGTGAACAAGGGGGCCATGTCATTATTTTTTCTTCTTTTAGACCTTTACTGGCCAGCCATGCTGTGGAGTAGTTGGATGCATGTGATGGAGCATTGTCCTGCATGAAAATCATGTTTTTCTTGAACGATACCGACTTTTTCCTGTACCACTGCATGAAGAAGTTGTCTTCCAGAAACTGGCAGTAGGTCTGGGAGTTGAGCGTCACTCCATCCTCAACCCGAAAACGTCCCACAAGTTTATCTTTGATGATACCAGCCCATACCAGTACCCCACCTCCACCTTGCTGGCGTCTGAGTCGGAGTGGAGCTCTCTGCCCTTTACTGATCCAGCCTCTGGCCCATCCATCTGGCCCACCAAGAGTCACTCTCATTTCATCAGTCCATAAAACCTTTGAAAAATCAGTCTTAAGACATTTCTTGGCCCATTCTTGACGTTTTATCTTATGTTTCTTGTTCAAAGGTGGTCGTTTTTCAACCTTCCTTACCTTGGCCATGTCCCTGAGTATCGCACACCTTGTGCTTTTTGATACTCCAGTAGCGTTGCAGCTCTGAAATATAGCAAAACTGGTGGCGAATGGCATCTTGGCAGCTTCACGCCTGATTTTCCTCAATTCATGGGCTGTTATTTTGCGCCTTTTTTGGCCAACACGCTTCTTGCGACCCTGCTGACTATTTGCCATGAAACGCTTGATTCTTCGGTGATCACGCTTCAAAAGTTTGGACATTTCAAGACTGCTGCATCCCTCTGCAAGACATCTCACAATTTTGGACTTTTCAGAGCCCGTCAAATCTCTCTTCTGACCCATTTTGCCAAAGGAAAGGAAGTTGCGTAATAATTAAGCACACCTTATTTAGGGTTTTGATGTCATTAGTCAACACCCCTCCTCATTACAGAGATGCACATCACCAGATTAACTTAATTGGGAGCCAATGCAGCTTGGAGTAGGACAACATGTATAAAAAGTATCATGTGATCAAAATACTCATTTGCCTAATAATTCGGCACACAGAGTATATACAGTACAGACCAAAAGTTTGGACACACCTTCTCATTTAAAGATTTTTCTGTATTTTCATGACTTTGAAAATTGTACATTCACACTGAATGCATCAAAACTATGAATTAACACATGTGGAATTATATACTTAACAAAAAAGTGTGAAACAACTGAAAATATGTCTTATATTCTAGGTTCTTCAAAGTAGCCACCTTTTTCTTTGATGACTGCTTTGCACACTCTTTGCATTCTCTTGATGAGCTTCAAGAGGTAGTCACCGGAAATGGTCTTCACTTCACAGGTGTACCCTGTCAGGTTTAATAAGTAGGATTTCTTGCCTTATAAATGGGGTTGGGACCATCAGTTGTGTTGTGCAGAAGTCTGGTGGATACACAGCTGATAGTCCTCCTGAATAGACTGTTAGAATTTGTATTATGGCAAGATAAAAGCAGCTAAGTAAAGAAAAAGGAGAGGCCATCATTACTTTAAGAAATGATGGTCAGTCAATGCGAAAAATTGGAAAAACTTTGAAAGTGTCCCCAAGTGCAGTTGCAAAAACCATAAATCGCTACAAAGAAACTGGCTCACTTGAGGACCGCCCCAGGAAAAGAGGACCAAGAGTCACCTCTGCTTCTGAGGATAAGATTATCCAAGTCACCAGCCTCAGAAATCACAGGTTAAGCGCAGCTCAGATTAGAGACCAGGTCAATGTCACACTGAGTTCTAGCAGCAGACACATCTCTTCAACAACTGTCAAGAGGAGACTTTGTGCAGCAGGCCTTCATGGTAAAATAGCTGCTAGGAAACCACTGCTAAGGACAGGCAACAAGCAGAAGAGACTTGTTTGGGCTAAAGAACACAAGGAATGGACATTAGACCAGTGGAAATCTGTGCTTTGGTCTGATGAGTCCAAATTTGAGATCTTTGGTTTCAACCACCATGTCTTTGTGCGACGCAGAAAAGGTGAACGGATGGACTCTACATGCCTGGTTTCCACCGTGAAGCATGGAGGAGGAGGTGTGATGGTGTGGGGGTGCTTTGCTGGTGACACTGTTGGGGATTTATTCAAAATTGAAGGCATACTGAACCAGCATGGCTACCACAGCATCTTGCAGAGGCATGCTATTCCATCCGGTTTGCATTTAGTTGGACCATCATTTATTTTTCAACAGGACAATGACCCCAAACACACCTCCAGGCTGTGTAAGGGCTATTTGACCAAGAAGGAGAGTGATGGGGTGCTACGCCAAATGACCTGGCCTCCACAGTCACCAGACCTGAACCCAATTGAGATGGTTTGGGGTGAGCTGGACCTCAGAGTGAAGGCAAAAGGGCCAACAAGTGCGAAGCATCTCTGGGAACTCCTTCAAGATTGTTGGAAGACCATTTCCGGTGACTACCTCTTGAAGCTCATCAAGAGAATGCCAAGAGTGTGCAAAGCAGTCATCAAAGCAAAAGGTGGCTACTTTGAAGAACCTAGATTATAAGACATATTTTCAGTTGTTTCACATTTTTTTGTTAACTATATAATTCCACATGTGTTAATTCATAGTTTTGCTGCCTTCAGTGTGAATGTACAATTTTCATAGTCATGAAAATACAGAAAAATCTTTAAATGAGAAGGTGTGTCCAAACTTTTGGTCTGTACTGTATATTGTGACAGAGTCACTGGTGTGATATACGAGGGGAGGTATGTGTCACACAGGTTGCTCTCCTGTGTGAACTGAGACCTACTGAATTTCTGCCAGCATGTTATATGCTGGGGGTTACCTCTTGTAAAGGGTGTGGTTTTATGTGAATGACATAGAGACGGGAGGGACGTCATTCACCATACCTCCCCTCAGGGTGTGGCTGAGCATGGTTTAAATGTTCAGTCCTGTTTTTTTTCTGTGTTGTGGTCAAGAGAGGCAAGGTCTCCTGACAGGGAAAGCTTCAGCTCAGGACGGAGCTGAGGGCTGGGACTACAACCTGTGTGGGCGAATTCCACACTCAAATGGACTGTGCTACAGTTTACATTTTGTTTTGTCGTTTTTGCCAGTTTATTTTTGCTAGAATTGCAGGGCTTTATGCCATATAATAAAACCTGCAGAGAAAACCCGAGTCTACTTCCGGAAGCGGCCGAGTGAGTCATCTTACCAAGTTGGTGTGAGAGTGCGAGCACGATTCCAGGAACACTTGTACCTGCAACAGAGATCGGTGGATGTCCTGGGTAAAGGCCGCCAGCCAGCCAGTGGGGTCTGGCAGCATGGAGGAGCTCCCCAAGCACTTGCTTCAGAGCAAACAACAGCAACATCAACTGCACTTGCAGAGCCAGCAGAGCCTACAACAGCAGCACCGGGAGCTTCTACAGCAGCAATGAGAGCTGCAGTTGCAGAGCCAGCAAGCACAGCAAGAGACCAATAAACTCCTGATGCAGCAGGTTCAGCAGCAACAAAGGCAGATGGAACTTCAAGCGGGGGAAGTTCGCAGCAGAGAGGCCGCCCCTCCCCCAACTCCAGGTGATGCCTCATTCGTTCGGTAGGCGGTAAGGCATGTGTTGCAAAGATGACTCCAGGGGATGATGTTGAGGCATTTCTGACTGTGTTCGAAAGGGTAGCAGAGCGGGAAAAACGGTCGCTGGAGCTGTGGGTGGAGGTGCTGGCCCCCCATTTAACGAGTTAACCCCAAAAGGTCTACTATGACCTGACCCTACAGGATGCACAGGAGTATGCCAAGTCAAAAACAGAGATACTGGCATGCTCGGGAGTGACTATGTCTGTCATAGCACAAAGGGTCCACCACTGGGGGTATGCTAGCTACAAACCCCCTCGCTCGCTGATGTTTGACTTGTTACATCTAGTCCAGAAATGGCTGCAGCCACAGTCTTCCTTTCCTGCCCAGATGGTTGAATGAGTAGTGATGGACAGGTTCATCCATTCCCTACTTAGGCCAGTGCAGACCTTTGTTGCCCAGGGCGACTCTCAGAACGCGGATGACCTCGTGGGCCTGGTAGAGAGCTACCAAGTGGTCGAAAAATCTCTTAAGAAACTGGACATAGTCAATTTCCCGTACTGGAGTACCCAAAGAGGGGTGGGTTCACCACATAAGGGGTTTAGAGTCACAAATGGGGTCACGGAGGACCCTGCACAGACTGCTGTGAGGGATGTGGTATGTTGGCGGTGTCATAATCCTGAACACATAGCCACCCGGTGTCCTATGTCTCCTGAACCAATGGACTGCAGCCTAGGATGGCGTTGTTCCTATTATGCCTATCTGGCCTGTAGCATGGATGGTCAACCTGGTGAGGGGTCGCAGACTTGTTCCGTGTCCGTTAATGGGGTGATGGTGTTTGGACTGTTGGATTCAGGGAGTCTAGTGACCCTAATCAGTGCCAACCTTCCCCACCAGCTGATCTCTGCCAAGACTGTGGGCGTTCGCTGCATGCATGGGGACGCCAAGGACTACCCTGTGGTCAGAGTGACAGTGGGAACAGACTGTGGTGCCCAATCCCATGAGGTCGGTTGGTTAAGGACCTGATACATCCTGTCATATTGGGGCGCAATTTCCCGTTGTTCTGGGACTCATGGGAGAAAGGAGCCGGACTGAGACGCGTGGACAAAATCCAGGTCCCTAGGGAAATACCCCAGTCGACATCTGAAATAGATGATTTCCCATTGTGTGTCCTTGCCGGAGACGAGGACGAGACTGTGACAGAGGAGGCCGACCTCCATGAGTTAGAGGTGACAGGAGAAAACTTTGGGTCTGCTCAAGTTTGGGACTTGACCTTGAAGGGGGCATGGGACAATGTTTCTGTCTGTAAAGGGGTTACTAAAGAGCCGGGGGCAGACACCAGGTACCCACACTTCGCAATTCAGGGGGAGTTATTGTATCGGGTGACCAAACCAAGAGGTGTTGAGATAGTGGAGCAGCTATTAATTCCAGGGATATACCGACAGAGGGTGTTAGATATGGTCCATTCACATGGGGGGACACCTGGGGGTCGAGAAGACTCAGAAGAGGATATTGAGGAGGTTTTATTGGCCAGGGTGTTACCGGAAGATCCTGGACTATTGTAGGTCCTGCCCCACGTGCCAGATAACCGCCCCCTCTTCCAACCTCCGTAGTCCTTTAATCCCCCTACCTGTGATAGAAATCCCCTTTGAGAGGATTGCCATGGACCTAGTGGGGTCCTTAGTCAAATTGGCCCTTGGTCACCAATACACCCTGGTGGTCATGGACTATGTGACTCGGTACCCGGAAGAGGTACCACTGAGGAACTCATCGAGTAGGAGCATAGCCCGGGAACTTGTCCATATATTTGCCAGGACCGGACTGCCGAAGGAGATACTAACGGACCAAGGAACCCCGTTCATGAGCAAGGTAATGAAGGAGCTGCGTAAAGTCCTTCTGATTACCCAGCTGCGAACCTCTGTTTACCATCCGCAGAAAGATGGCCTGGTGGAGCACTTTAATAGAACCTTAAAAGCAATGCTCAAAAAGTCGTAGAGAAGGATGGTCGTGACTGGGACTACCTGCTACTGTTCCTGCTCTTCTCGGTAAAAGAGATCCCATAATCCTCTATGGGTTTCTCCCCATTTGAGCTACTGTATGGACAACAACTACGAGGGCTCCTGGATATTGCCAAGGAAACCTGGGAAACCGAGGTTACACCCCACCGGAGCATCATAGAACATGTCACCTAGATGCAGGAGAGAATGGAGAAAGTGATGTCTATCGTGAAGGTGCATCTCCTCCAGGCACAAGAGGCCCAGACAGGGGTCTATAACCGGTCAGAGAGGCTGAGACAGCTCCAGCCTGGGGATCGCATTCTGGTGCTTATTCCCACCGTCGAGAGCAAGTTCCTAGCCAAGTGGCAAGGCCCGTATGAGTTGGTGAAGAAACTCAGCGAAGTGAACTACAAAGTTCACCAGCCTGGCCAAAGAAAGCCGTACCCAGTGTACCATGTGAACTTGCTCAAGCCATGGCGAGATTGGAAAACGTTGGGGGCTTCTTGTTTGGGAGCCAGTCCAAAAGCCAAAGTCAAGGACGTCATGATAGCAGAGACTATCGCCGGGCACAGAAGCAACAATGTAGAGAGCTGCTGCAATGGTACCGTGACCTGTTCTCGGAGTTACCGGGGTGTACGCAGGTGGTCGAACATGACGTGCTGACTGAAGCGCATGTTAGGGTAAACCTCAAACCCTATAGGATTCCTGAAGCCTGCCATGAGGTAATCTCAGCCGAGGTGAAGAGGATGCTGGACCTCAGCGTGATAGAGGAATCAAAGACCGGATGGTCAAGTCCCATCGTTCTCATGCCGAAACCCGAAGGTGAGTGGAGGTTTTGTAACGACTACCGCTGGCTGAATGAGGTATCCAAGTGTGATGCATACCCGGTTCCCCACATCGATGAACTCATCGAGAGGCTTGGACCTGCGAGATATATTATCACCCTCTACTTGACGAAGGGCTACTGGCAGATTTCCATGTACCAGAGGGCCAGGAAAAAAAGCTTTCTCAACACCTGATGGGTGCTTCCAGTACACCCGAATGCCTTTCGGACTGCAGGGGGCACCAGCCACCTTCCAGAGGGCCATGGATTGGATCCTCAGCCCAAATAAGAAGTATTCCATAGCCTACCTTGATAACATTGTCATCTTTAGCCCAGACTGGGCTAGTCATCTGCCAAAGGTACAAGCGATTCTGGATGCTCTAAGGACGGCGAGATTTACGATAAATCCGAGAAAATGTGCCATTGGAAAGGAGGAGGCCAAGTACTTAGGCTACGTCATCGGAAGAGGCAAAATTAAGCCACAGGTCAATAAGATCCAGGCAATTCAGAACTGGCCGCAACCGCTCTCCAAGAAGCAGGTGAGAGCGTTTCTTGGAATCGTGGGATATTACCGGCGGTTTATCACAAATTTTGCCATGATTGCCGCACAACTGACGGACCTTCTGAAAGGCACAAACTCAACAATGGCCAAATGGATGGTTGAAACTGAGATGGCGTTCCAACAGCTGAAGCTGGCATTTTGTAAGCAACCGGTCCTGGTCACACCAGACTGTACTAAAGAGTTTGTGCTCCAGACAGACGCCTCAGAAGTTGGCCTAGGAGCTGTGCTGTCGCAGCAGATAAATGGGGAAGAGCATCCCATCCTATATATGAGCCGGAAGCTCTCGTCCTGCGAGAAAAATTATGCCATTGTGGAGAAAGAATGCTTAGCCATAAAATGGGCCATAGACACGCTAAGATATCACCTACTTGGCCAAAAGTTTAAATTGGTGTCAGACCATGCCCCTTTGAGTTCAAATGCAAGAGAAACATTCTGGCACCACGCTGTTTTTTCAGAAGATCAATCACCAGGGCATAATTCAGACTGTGTGCTTCAAGACTTAAACGGTGGTGCACATCCAAGAAATATTTCAATCACTAGCAAGAATAGAAGGAAAGGCAGCACTCACCCAGTCTTCTTTAAAACGTTCCTTTATTTTTGTGTGCGGAGCATTTCAGCATGCAGCATTGGACTGAGACCCCGAAGGGTATGCGGGGGAGAGGAAAAAAGGGACAACGGCCGTTTCGCTGCCTTCCGGCGCTTCAACGGGTCCAAAGTAAGTGACACACCTGTTCACTTCCTTTTAAACCAATACAAACACATGTGTGAATAAATTAAAACATAATGATATGCATAAAAACATTTTCCATCATAAAGCTGAAAAAACATTATAAGATGAAGCAAACAAGCAAATAGCGGTATGATAAGAAAACTGACAGATCTACCTTCTCATTCAACCCTAATGGGCCCTGGGCTTCAGAATTTAATATCCATCTAGCCTCATGTTGCAATAGTATTTTTTTGCGATCTCCTCCTTCCCTTGGCAGTCTAACATGTTCTAACCCTGCGAAACGTAGCACAGTCGGGTCGGCATTATGACATTCAGAGATATGTTGAATTAATCTAGGGGAACCTTTCTTTGATACTATAGAGTTATAGTGTTCCCTGAACCGAATAATTAATGGCCTAATAGTTTTGCCAATATAATAAAACTGGCAGGGACATGTAATTATGTAAACTACATAATTCGTTCTACAAGAAATAAAATCCTTGACTGTGTGTGTTACAGGTCCTATTCTAAAAGATTTATCGATTCTATGAAATTTGCAAAAGGAGCAATGTCCACACTTAGGCTGTGTTCACACGATGCGTATTTCATGCGCAACTGCAAAAACGCCGCGGAAACGCATGAAAAACGCATGGTAGAAGGGAAGCAATGTTCCCCAATGGAAATCTGCATGTGCTGTGCCCATGATGCGGTCAAAAATCCGCAGCATGTCAATTAATTTTGCGGAAACGCGGCGATTTCGCCGCCATTGACTTGCATTAGAACGCGCCAATTCCGCAAGACAGCATTTGTACTTGCGTAATTGGTGCGTTCTAATGTGCGGATGGTACCCGGGTGTGGAGGAGAGGAGAGTCTCATCCACACCCAGGTACCATTGAAAAAGCTGTAAAAGAAGAATAAAATAAAAAATAAATGTATTCTTACCATCTGTCGGCCCGCACAGCGCTCCCGCTTGGTTCCCGGCACTTGCAGTGAGTTGTAGGACCTGCGGTGACGTCAGAGTCATGTGACGGGTCACGTGACGCTGACGTCGGCAGGTCTTTCAATTCAAAGTTGCCGGGAGAACGGATAGAGCAGGACAGCGCGGACCATCGGAGGTAAGTATATACACTCTCTCGGTTCACACTGTATAAATCCACGCTGTTTGCATGGATTTATATAGTGTGACCTAGTTATCAAGCACTTTCCAGGTGATGCTAACATCGCCTGGAAAGCGCTTGTCAATCTGCATGCGGAAACGCATGTGAATCTGCATGTGGATCCACATGTATTCTGCAGGAAAAACGCATGTACAATCTGCATGTACAATCTGCATGCGTTTTTTCTGCCAGGGAGATGCAGAAATGATGCAGAAATTTTCTGCTTCATTTCTGCATCGTGTGCACATAGCCTTAAAGTTCCCGTTTGGAGTACCACTTTCTAACCAGTTAACAGAATCCTCTTGGAATCTGTTGTGCACCAGGATGTCTCCCAGATTGCAGCTCCGTCTATAGGAAAATATTGTTTTTTTGCTGGCTCTTTCAGTCAGATCTTTGTCACTCTCCAGAAGGTGCCAACTATTGTTAATGGCTTTTTTAATTATATCTGACATCGGACTAAATTTGAAAGTTAGAATGAATTTTTGATCTTCTTTTTTGGACTCTCTTTTTTGTCCTTTTAATAATTCTTTTTGAGTTTTTTTATCGGCTTTAGAGCGAGCTGAATTTACTTCTTGAATGGGATAACCTCTATCAAGAAATCTTTTTGACAGGTAATCTGATTGTTCTTCAAATTTTTTATTAGAGTTATTCATTTTTCGAAGTCTTAAAAATTGACTGTAAGGAAGTCCACGTTTTGCATGATACGGATGATAACTATTAAAATGTAATAACATATTAGTGGCAGTGTCTTTCCAAAACGACTCTGTCACAATAGTATCTTCCTGAATGGATACATGCACGTCTAAAAAATTTAACTCATGACCCCCAAAAGTAGAGGTGAACTTCATATTTTCTAAATTCTCTGAATTAAGAAGAGTCACAAATTCTTCAAATTGCACTCTTGTCCCAGCCCATGCCAACAAAATGTCATTGACATATCTGTGGTATGTCTTAATATATCTCAGATAAGGATTAACACCACTCAGAATAAATGTTTCTTCCAAGACAACTAAAAATAAATTAGCGAAGGTACAAGCGACGAGCGTACCCATTGCAGTGCCTGTTGTTTGTGTATACCATTCATTCACAAATTTGAAAGCATTGTGGGTGAGTATAAATGAGAGGCTGTTTTTCACAAAATCTATATAACTCATTTCATTGCCAGCTTTTTCCATGATTTTACCAATCGCCTGTACACCCGCATGCTGAGGGATGCGCATGTACAGGCTTTCAACGTCAAGGAATGCTAACGACCAACCGTCTTGCCATTCAATCTCCTGCAAGATGTATCAAAAATCTCCTGTATCTTTTACATATGAGGGTATCTCTTTTAATAATGGTTTCAATAACCAATCTATATATTTTGATAGAGGTTCTGTGAGGGAGCCTATCCTCGAGATTATCGGGCGTCCCGGGGGCTTATGTGAATTTTTATGGACTTTAGGCAAATAGTACCAATGCGGTTTGCGTTTAAAGTCTGGTAATAATTTATTAGCCGCTTTTTTTGATAAAGTACCATTATTAATAGTCCTCCTCAATAATGAACGCAACTGCTCTTTATATTTGTGCGTAGGGTCCCCTGACAATTTTTTTAAGTATTTTCATCTGATAACTGTCTCAGAGCCTCCCTTAAATAATCATATTTTTTTTAGTAGAACTATATTTCCCCCTTTATCCGCTTTACGGAATATCACATCATTCCAGTTTCTTAATTCTTTTATAGCCTCTTTCTCTCTTATGGTTAAATTATCTACCGTTTTTTTATAGATCAATGCTTGTACATCCCTTTGAGATGGTTGAGGGAAAAGAAGGGTAAGAATGGCCGAGTAACTAGATGGTTCTTAGGTCTCCAAGACTTTAATTTTTTGGAGCATAGACCCGGGAAGTTACACGCTAATGCTGATGCCCTCTCCAGAATTCCCTGCTTGGTATCTGAAGGTTCCCAAACCCCCAGCTTTGGGCAGAGGGTATATGTGACAGAGTCACTGGTGTGATATATGAGGGGAGGTATGTGTCACTCAGGTTGCTCTCCTGTGTGAACTGAGACCTATTGAATTTCTGCCAGCATGTTATGTGCTGGGGGTTAACTCTTGTGAAGGGTGTGGTTTTATGTGAATGACAGAGACGGGAGGGTCGTCATTCACCATACCTCCCCTCAGGGTGTGACTGAGCATGGTTTAAATGTTCAGTTCTGTTTTTATTCTGTGTTGTGGCCTGGAGAGGCAAGGTCTCCAGACTGGGAAAGCTTCAGCTCAGGACGGAGCTGAAGGCTGGGACTACAACCCGTGTGGGTGAATTCCACATACATATGGACTGTGCTACCGTTTATCTTTTGCTTTGTCGCTTTGCCAGTAAGGTCATGTTTACTTTTGCTGGAATTGCAGGGCTTTATGCCATTTAATAAAGCCTGCAGAGAAAACCCGGTTCCTGAGTATGACTCGCCCCCTGGGCCGTGGGGCACTCGGGACCGGGCTTCAGGGCAATGCTGGGAGTAGTAGTGGCGACCCGGTCCCGTGGCTCAGGGTGGTCAGACCAGTGGTAGTCTATGATGTACTGTAGGTAATGTCCGACTACGCCACCCGTGGGTTGCGGTCAGGGAGGACCGCCGCTGAAAGGCAGACCACTGAGGCTGGTGTTGGGGATGCAGCGGAGAATAGTACAACTCCCCACTGGAGGAGTGTAGCCTCAGGGCAGTGTAATAGGATGCTGGGAGTGATGGTGCAGGCGCAGCAGTAACCACACAGAGTCCAATAATGCAGTCCAGGGTCTTTTACTGCAGATCTTATCACAGACCCACCAGGAGTACAGGGTAGGAATGGACCTGGGTGTCTGAGGGCATTCGGGTGAGCTCCACTGTCCAGGGTGAGTGGGTAGGCCTACCGTTCTCTCTCTGCCCTTGCTGACTATCTCCCCCTTTAGTGGTATGATAGCCCACGTCCCTGAGCTTACCGTGTACTACGCCTGTATGGCTTGCGACTCGGGCCTTAGGTACCTGTAGCTTCTCCGTTTTGTACCGGTCCCTCTGTGTGGCGGAGCCTCCAGGCTTCTTAGGCTAAGGAGGTCGCTTCTGTCCCTGGACCGCATCCTCAACATTGGGGAGAGGGATGTACGCTACACTCGCCAAACTGTTCGCTGTTGAGCACAAAGCTATCAGGGCCGTGGAACCGTTGCCTCCATCTCCACAGGCGGAGGGTAATCGCTCCCAGAAACACAAGGAGGACTGGTGCCAGAAACTCCATGTGGGTGCTGACTCCACTCCCCTACACCAAAAACAAGGAGTCTACCGGGTGGTTCAGGAGTACAAGAGAATTTTTAGTAAGCACCTGCTAGACTTCGGCAGAGTAAAAGGGACAGAACACCATATCCCCACGGGGAGTCACCGACCAATAAAAGAGAGACACAGGCCTGTACCCCCTGCACATTATCAGAACGCCAAAGGTATGCTGAGAGAAATGAAAGAAGCCGGGGTCATTAGAGATAGCTGTAGCCCCTGGGCAGCTCCCTTGGTTTTGGTAAAAAAGAAAGAAGGTACCATGAGAATGTGCGTGGACTATAGACAAATCAATCGTATCACCCATAAAGATGCGTACCCGTTACCTAGGATAGAGGAGTCTTTAGCAGCTCTAAAATCAGCTAATTTCTTTTCTACTTTGGACCTTAGTAGCGGGTACTGGCAGGTTCCTGTGGCAGAGGCTGACAAGGAGAAGACCGCCTTCACCACCCCGATGGGACTGAGCGAGTCCAACTGTATGCCCTTCGGGCTCTGCAACGCACTAGGGACCTTCCAGAGGCTGATGGAATGCTGTCTAGGACACCGAAACTTCGAGACGGTCCTCCTCTACCTGGACGACGTGATCGTCTATTCGAAGACTTACGAGGACCATCTAAAGCACCTGGCCGAGGTGTTCGAAGCCCTGGCAGGCTACGGCCTGAAAGTGAAGCCTTCAAAGTGACACCTGTTAAAACCGAAGGTCCAGTACCTAGGGCACGTGGTAAGTGCAGAAGGAGTAGCCCCCGACCCTGACAAGGTCACGGTAATCAAGAGCTGGCCAAGCCCCTCAAACATCAAAGAATTGAGGCAATTTCTCTGGTTGGTAGGCTACTACCGAAGGTTCATCCCCGGGTTCACTAAGATGGCAGCCCCTATGCAGGACCTCCTGATAGGACAGTCTAAGTCCAGAAGCCAAAAGCCACCCTTCAAGTGGGACAAGCCGGAAGAGGAGTCCTTCCGCCAGCTGAAGATGGCCCTCACAGGGGATGAGATCCTGGCCTACCCTGATTATGGCCAGCCTTTTATCCTCCACACAGACGCCAGTAATGTGGGGCTGGGAGCCGTAACAGGGCAGAGGAAGGGTGATCGCGTATGCCAGCCGGAAGCTGAGGCCCACTGAAAGAAACCCGGAGAACTACAGCTCCTTCAAGCTAGAATTATTGGCAGTAGTATGGGCCATTACAGAATGGTTTAAGCATTACCTGGCCTCCACAAAGTTCACCGTGTACACGGACAACAACCCGTTGACACATCTGGACAATGCAAGGCTAGGTGCCCTAGAACAGCGGTGGATGGCACGGCTATCCAATTATGACTTCACAATCAAATACCGGGTGGGCTTTCTGTTCCTCCTTTGCCTCCTGGACTCCTCAGCTGCGGCTGATTTGTCCCTCTCTTCTGGGAACCCTTCTGGATGCTTCAGAAGTGGGTCCTGGTCTCTCTAACCCTGCCATCAGTACCAGTTTTTATAGGGGCAGCCTGCTCCCCCTACTGGCCTGGGACAGGAGGTGCTGGATGCTAATGGTCCCTGACCAGGGAACCTCCCTCCTGCTCTCAGACACAGCCTTACAAGTTTGTGGTATCCAGGCCTGGGGTGACACAAGTACACTTCCGAACGAAACTGGCCGAGTGAGTCGTCTTACCACTATCTATATATATATATATATATATATATATATACACAGGGGTGAATTAAGAGTAGCAAGGGCGCCGGGCAGTTTAGAAGGCGCGGCCCCCCCCCCACCTGATTTATCACGTAACATGTCACATGATCCCCTGTGATAGATCATGTGATAGTTCACGGGAAATTAATTTGGCACAATATTAATTGTGCTGCCTCATCTGAGAGCAGCACAATATTGGGGCAGATACCCTGATTCCAGCGATGTGTCACTTTTTCAGCTGCTTGTTGTCATTTTGAGAAAATCACCGTTTTATCTGCTGCAGATCTAGCAGCTCTCTGAATGCTGCGCTCTGTATAGCCCCACCCACACCACTGATTGGCAGTTTTCTGCCCATGCTCAGTGTACACAGAAATCTACTGATCAGTGACGGGGGTGGGGACCTACAAAACTTACTAGTCATCTAGTGATAATTACCTTCTGACAAATCAATGATTTTATCAAAACAACACTGAGCAGCCCAGTCAGTGACACATTACTGGAATCAGTGCCTCTAACCCTACATTATGCTGCTCTCAGATTAGGTGGCAAAAACCTGATGACAGATTCCCTTTAAAGGAGCTGTAAACACAAAAAAGTTTGTATTAAAAAATATAAGCCATTTGTGAAATTAACTTTTTTTCATTGTTAATTCACATTAGACTGTATCTTGAACCCTTTTGTCAGTAGGTCTTATTACAGACTCTGAATAGGGCAGCTCTCTCCCTCTCCCTCAGCAGAAAGTCACAGCATGGTGAAAAAACAGGATCTTTTATGATTTTCTCATAATAAATAAAAAAGGACATGCAAGTCCTCCAAACTATTTTCCGTTTCTCTATAGGGGAGGTCCTAAATCTTTCTTGTTCTTTAGTTGATCACATGTCAAAAAGGCAAAGCATTTACTATGAACTCGCCTAAAAAAATATGCACTTGGAGAGTAATATCATCATCTGCATGTAAATATTCCTTGACTCTAAGGGCTCGCTCACACTGTCGTATAACACGGCCGAATGCTATGTGATGTTTTATCGGATAGGACTCGGCCCTATGTTTTACTATGGGACAGTGCGATTATTGGCATGAGAAAATAATCTCATTCAATATTCGGACCATGTGCACCCATACAAGTCTATGGGTGCACGTAAAACATTAGACTGCACTCGGATGTCATCCAAGTGCAGTCCGATGAACACTCACAGAGACTATGGAGAAGATGGAGAAAGTAAGTTCTCCATCTTTTCCATATCTGTGCTGCGAGAGAATCGGATCACACTCAGTTGAAGCTCTGAGTTTGAGCCGAGTGTCATTAGCATAATTGGCCCTATTCTCTCGCATGAGAGAATATATGGCTTAGTGAGTGGACCCTAAAACTGAATAGTAGTGACGGACAGGCACACAGCGCCATCTATACTCAGCGGGAGGCCGCACATAGCCATCTATACACAGCGGGAGGCCGCACGGCACCCCCCCCAGAGACAGCAGGAGGCCGCACAGCGCAATCTATACTCAGCGGGAGGCCGCACGTAGCCATCTATACACAGCGGGAGGCCGCACGGCGCCCCCCCCCAGAGACAGCAGGAGGCCGCACAGCGCCATCTATACTCAGCGGGAGGCCGCACGTAGCCATCTATACACAGCGGGGAGCCGCACGGCGCCATCTCTACACAGCAGGGGGCCGCACGGCGCCATCAATACACGCCGGGGGGCCGCACGGCGCCATCTATACATAGCGGGGGGGCCGCACGTAGCCATCTATACACAGCGGGGGGCCACATGTAGCCATCTATACACAGCGGGGGGCCGCACGTAGCCATCTGTACACAGCGGGGGGCCGCACGGCGCCCCCCCCAGATACAGCAGGAGGCCGCACAGCGCCAACTATACTCAGCAGGAGGCCGCACGCAGTCACGCACTCACACAAACATATACAGACATATACATACACGCATAAACACATTTGAAACACAAAAATACATATAAACAGACATGACACAATGATATCTGCCCACACACACACACATACAAACAGACATCACACAATGATATCTGCCCACACACACACACAAACAGACATCACACAATGATATCTGCCCACACACACACAAACAGACATCACACAATGACATCTGCGCACACACACACATACATCACACAATGACATCCGCCCACACACACACACAAACAGACATCACACAATGACATCTGCCCACACACACACACAGACATCTGCCCCCCCACACACACACACAAACAGACATCACACAATGACATCTGCCCACACACACACACAGACATCTGCCCCCCCACACACACACACAAACAGACATCACACAATGACATCTGCCTACACACACACACACACATACACATCACACAATGACATCTGCCCCCACACACACACACAGACATCACACAAACAGACATCACACAATGACATCTGCCCACACACACACATCACACAATGACATCTGCCCACACACATACACACACAGACATCACACAATGACATCTGCCCACACACACACACACACATCACACAATGACATCTGCCTACACACACACACACACAAACAGACATCACACAATGACATCTGCCTACACACACACACAAACAGACATCACACAATGACATCTGCCCCCCCACACACACACACAAACAGACATCACACAATGACATCTGCCCACACACACACACAGACATCTGCCCCCCCACACACACACACAAACAGACATCACACAATGACATCTGCCTACACACACACACACACACATACACATCACACAATGACATCTGCCCCCACACACACACACAGACATCACACAAACAGACATCACACAATGACATCTGCCCACACACACACATCACACAATGACATCTGCCCACACACATACACACACAGACATCACACAATGACATCTGCCCACACACACACACACACATCACACAATGACATCTGCCTACACACACACACACACAAACAGACATCACACAATGACATCTGCCTACACACACACACAAACAGACATCACACAATGACATCTGCCCACACACACACACACACAAACAGACATCACACAATGACATCTGCCCACATACACACACACAAACAGACATCACACAATGACATCTGTCCACACACACACACACATGCAAACAGACATCACACAGTGACATCCGCCCACACACACACACAAACAGACATCACACAATGACATCTGCCCACACACACACACACACACACATCTTCCCCCCCCACACACACACATAAACAGACATCACACAATGACATCTGCCTACACACACACACACACATACACACACACATACACATCACACAATGACATCTGCCCACACACACACACAGACATCACACAAACAGACATCACACAATGACATCTGCCCACACACACACACACACACACATCACACAATGACATCTGCCCACACACACACACACACACAGACATACACACACAAACAGACATCACACAATGACATCTGCCCACACACACACACACACACACACAGACATCACACAATGACATCTGCCTACACACACACACACATACACATCACACAATGACATCTGCCCACACACACACAAACAGACATCACACAATGACATCTGCCCACACACACACACACACACACACACACACACACACACACAAACACACAGACATCACACACACACACACACTCACCATCCCCCGGCTCGGCTCCAGTCCTCCTGGCTCCTGCTCCTCTCCCGTGGTAAGTAGCCATGCAGGCCGGGCGCGCACTGCGTGACGTCACAGCTAGG
Organism: Phyllobates terribilis; assembly: GCF_046119375.1. Taxonomy (NCBI): domain Eukaryota; kingdom Metazoa; phylum Chordata; class Amphibia; order Anura; family Dendrobatidae; genus Phyllobates; species Phyllobates terribilis. The sequence goes on along the minus strand of NW_027362770.1, from coordinate 133,702,400 downwards.
AGACACGGCCGCGCACAGGGCCGTGTCTCCTAGCAGTGACGCGGCCGGGCCAGCACAGGGAAGTTAACTGCTGCAGTGCTGGCCCGGCCGATGAAGAAGTAGCGGCTGCTGCTGCTGGGGGAGCGGTACGGGGCCCCCCCTCCCGCCACTGCTACCGGTATGTGACGCGCCCCCTGGGCCATGTTGTGTAGCGTTGCGCACGCGGGGAATACCCGGAGCCGGATCCGATAGGGGTAGTAGTCCTTGTGGCGGTGACCCGGTCCGTGCCCAGGGTGTCAAACTAAGTGGCGTTATTGATATGATGGTATTAGTGTCCGACTACGCCACCCGTTGAATGCGGCTATGAAGCCGCCGCTGCAGGGCAGTCCGCTGAGGCCGGTGGTACGTATGTGCAGCGTGGATGGTATAACCCCCAACGGGAGGGGTATAGCCTCAGGGCAGCTGATGAAGCAGGAAAAGATGATAGTGGTAGTGGTGTGACAAAGAAGCTCAGAGACGTGCATTGCAGTTTTCACAGCTTTACTCACAGTTGGTGTTCAGATCACTTCGGCCAAGAGTGACCACCCGAGCCGTGCTGCGTCCACCAGGTGCGGGACTCGGCCAACTCCCAGGCAGTTCCAGAGCGTGGTCCTGAGCTCCCCTCTCTTCCTTCCTACTGGCCGTCCCCACCAGGGATCCACCTTTGTCCAGCTCCCTTGGGCCTTCTGGTGGTGAAACCTCTCCCGGCTTCCCTGACCCTATACGTGGTATGCCTTCCTGGTGGATATGGCGAGGGGTCGCGCCAAAACTTGTCCACGACCTCCGGTTCCTGGCTGAGGATAATTGGCCTCCACCAGTTTGGGATCCGGTACCCTGTTCTGCCAACCCTTCACCCGTTAACTCGTGGGATCTCAGGGTTCCCTCTTCTCTTGCGTCTCTGGGCCCCTCCTGGTGTTTCTGTTCCTCCTTCTTCTCCTTTCTCTCTCTCTCTGCTTCAGGCCTCCTCTCCAGGCCTGGCTCTGGAGCTGGGCCCAGACTGAGCCACAGCTCCCTGTCAGCCCTCTCTGGCTGAGCTCCTCTCTGCACAGAGCAGACGAAAAAGACCCTGTCCTAAGATGGTGCCCACCTTATATACTCCCTCTGACACCCGAGCCCAGGTGACGAGCAACCAATGGGCTCCTACCTCTGCCCAGAGTCCCTCCCCTCTCTGCTCCTACACCACTAGGATGTTCCTCCCCCCTCCCCACTCCAGCCAGGGACAGAAGCTGTCGTACCTGCACATCTATCTGGTGGGAGTACCGTTGATCTGTCCCCCGGAAATGGGGTGAGTGTGGTGCATGCAGCTAACTGAGCCCAGTTCCACACTCCATCCTTACCCGGGAGTGGAATACCACACCTCTGGTCTGAGGTGCAATACCCCTGTAGCAGCCGAGTCCTCGGGGTGCTACATTCCCCCCTGGTAAACCACAGCACGTCCTCGGGCTGGAATAAAGTAAAAGCAAATTACAACATACAAAATTTTAAAGTGCACTTGTAGCACCCTGAGGATTCGGCTGCTACAGGGGTATTACACCTCAAGCCAGAGGTGTGGTATTCCACTCCCGGGTAAGGATGGAGTGTGGGACTGAGCTCAGTAAGCTGCATGCACTACATACATCCCATTTCCGGGGGACAGAACTACGGTACTCCCACCAAGTATATGTGCAGGTACGACAGCGTCTGTCCCTGGCTGGAGTGGGAGGGGGGGTGGAACATCCCAGTAGTGTAGGGGCAGATAGGGGGAGTACTCTGGGTAAAGCTAGGAGCTCATTGGGTGCTAGTCACCTGGGCTCACACATAGAGGGAGGTATATAAGGTGGGCACCATCTTAGATCAGGGTTCAGTTCAGTTCAGGCAGGAGGAGAAGAGGAGAAGAGTTCAGCCAGGAGGGCTGACAGGGAGCTGTGGCTCCGGCTGGGCCCAGCTCCAGAGCCAAGCCTGCAGAGGAGAGAGGAGAAAGAAAGGCCCAGAGGCATAAGACCAAGAGGGAACCCTAAGAACCCAGAAACAGACCAGAAAGGGTGAAGGGTTGGCGGACACTGGTACCGGAACCCGAACTGGTGGAGGCCACTTATCCTCAGCCAGGAACCGGAGGTCGTGGTCAAGATTTGCCACGACCCTCACCAAATCCACCAGAAAGGCACACCAAGCATAGGGTCAGGGAACCCAGAGGAGGTTTGACCACTAAGAGACCCGAGGGAGCCGGCCAAAGGTGGATCCCTGGTGGGAATGGCCAGAGACAGAGAGGGAGAAGGGAGCTCAGGACCACGCTCCAGAACTGCCTGGGGGTTAGCAGAGTCCAGGACCTGGTGGACGCAGCACGGCTCGGGTGGTCACTCAAGGCCAGAGTGACTGAGAGAACACTTGTGAGTAAAACCCCTGAAACTGCATCTCCTGACTCTGACTCTTCTTACTGCACCGTCACAACCCCCCTCATCTTCACCTGCTGCCCTGAGGCCATACCCCTCCCGTTGGGGGTTATACCACCACGCTGCACATCCTTATACACCTGGCCTCAGTGGACTGTTCTGCAGCGGCGGCTTCAAAGCCGCACTCAACGGGTGGCGTAGTCGATCAAGTTAACATCTGCTGCCTTAGACTGCCACTTAGTTTGACACCCTGGGCACGGACCGGGTCACCGCCACAAGGACTACTACCCCTACCCAGATCCGGCTCCGGGTATCCCCTGAACATGGCCCAGGGGGTGCGTCACACTCATATATAAGTTATTAACTTATGAACTCATCCCTTTATGGGAGGTACTTTTCTCTTTTAACTTTACAGGTATAAAACATTACGAAAACTTTATCAGAAAATGCCATTAACTCTTTTAGCATCATAAAAACTTTTTCATTTAAAACATTCTTGATCAACACGTTCTTGATCTCTGGTCACCGTGCAACTTGTGACCAGGTAAAGTGCAACAGTCACTAATTCTGTAGTAGGAAAACAGTTCTTCTATAAAACCAATAGGGGGCGCCTTAGGAAGCGCAACTATTTACAGGGTATGGCCGCTCTCAGTCCTCGGCCAGTGGGAATAGGGGAATGGCTGCTCACAGTCCTCAGCCTGGTAATGGATAGGGGCACACAGGAAACAGTTCTTTAACAGTCCCACACTAGTCCCAACGGGGACCACACTTCACTCAGCAACAACTTCAGCAACAGTTCTCATTCCCTGACGGATAACTATATACAGTACTTTGTTTATGCTACTTCCTTCAGTAGCGGTATCCTCTCCTTGCCTCCTCCTGAGGGTAGTCTTCAGACCCGTCCGGGTCCTCTTGGCTTTCCTCATATTGTATCTCCTCCTCAGTCAGCCGATGTACGTGAGGGCGTACGGTCCATTAGCACACTGATGCCGGGTGAAGGTGACCTCGTCACCTGAGTAGAGGTCGCGTCCTCGGTGTCCTTCTGGAAGGTGGCTCTCGACATCCCTGCGGGTAACAAAGACGTCGCCGGGGGTTCGGTGGTCCCGGATAAAGCCCCAGCCATTCTCTAGCTGGAATTTTATTACGGTCCCGGTGGCGCGGGGACCGTGGGCCGCACGGGGGTTTCGTCGGGCCCTTCGCTTCTGTTCCGCGCTTCGGACCTGTAGCTGTTCCTCGCGGATCCTCCTCTCTCGCCGCTCTCTCCCAAAGACTTCTAGCTGTTGACGACAGCACTCCTCACGCCGGGCTGCGGCCGCCCGGGTCTCCTTGGTGAACCCCATGAGGTCCTCACCGGTCGGATCCCATGCGAATTGGGCCTCCTCCAACGGGAGCGGGACAATTTTGGCGGGCGCCGGTGCCGGGATCAGAGGCTCACACAGAGGCCGTTCCCTCCGGAGTCGGGGGTTGATGTACTCCGGTGGCCACACGAAGGGCAGCCCGTCCGGGCTAGTATGCTGTGCGAAGAGATCTTCGCCCAGGGGCAGCACTGTGGAGGTAGAGGGCGCTGTAGGGGGAGCGGCGCCCGGGGGTGCTCGGCCTTGCATCCAGGCCGGAGGCATCCTATCTGGGTCCAAGTATGGCACCTTCTGGGAGGAGGGCGCTGCGGGGGCCGCGGCGCCCGCAGGTACTCGGCCTTGCGACCAGGCCGGTGGCACTGTGGAGGTAGAGGGCGCTGTGGAGACCGCGGCGCCCGGAGGCACTCGGCCTTGCGACCAGGCCGGGGGAATTTCCTGTTTTGCCGCGCTCCGGGTCAAGGGTCGTGGCGCGGAAGGGGGCGTGTCTGCGGCTCCGGCCGCTTGAGGCCTAGTTGGGAGCAGTGGCGGTGCGGCAACGGGCGCGGTGAGTGGGACTTCGGGCTCTGCGACGGGGAGCTGGGGCAGGCTTTCGGCTACTGGGCTCAGGGTGGTGACGTCCCCATTACCTGCTTCCATCCCTGCGGCGTCGTCTCCGGCCTTCGTCCCTCCTGCACCATCCTCAGGGGCAGACATGCTCCACGTTGCGGGTGGCGTCCTCTGCTGGCGGGTTCCAGCCTGCTGGGCCATCTCCCTTCCCCATTCGGCCAGTGCTTCCTGCTGTACTCGGGCCATCTTCCGGGCCAAGGCCTCCAGCGCGGTCTGTGCACGCTCCCGATCTCTGGGGAGCTGCGCCAGGATCTCCACCAGGCCTTCTGGGGTGGCGGCCTGCAGCAGGCCCCGGACCACGAGGTCGGTACTGCTTGTCTCTTCCTCCATCCCCGGGTGCGATCTGTCCAGACTTCTCCAGGCTGCACCCATCTTCTCCGTTTTGTTCTCTATCCGCCCCCCTTGGGAGTGGTCCCGGGGCAACTTAGTGACAGTCAGTTTCAGGGGCAGACCCCCCACTTTGATGGACATTTCCATGGTGGTAGTCTCGGCTGGTGGGGGCGGTCTCCGCTTTTGGCGCCCTTCTGGGACCGCGCCCACGATGGGAGGTGGTCTCTTGCCACCCTCTGGCACGCCCACAATGGCGTCCGCTCTGCCAGGGCGGGAAATCGTCTCAGATGGCGGGAATCGTCTCCCGATGGCGGGAAACTTCTCAGATGGCGGGCAAAGACTGCAGATGGCGGGCAAACGGCGGGAAACGACCCCAGATGGCGTCCGATGGCGGGAACCCTCTGGAATTGGCGGGAGACTCCTTTTTGCGGTAAATGTGAACTTTTCTTCAGGCACGCAGTACCCGGTGGTTGCGGGCACGTAATCCTGCCGACTACGCCAAAGTTGACGCGCCCCCTGGGCCATGTTGTGTAGCGTTGCGCACGCGGGGAATACCCGGAGCCGGATCCGATAGGGGTAGTAGTCCTTGTGGCGGTGACCCGGTCCGTGCCCAGGGTGTCAAACTAAGTGGCGTTATTGATATGATGGTATTAGTGTCCGACTACGCCACCCGTTGAATGCGGCTATGAAGCCGCCGCTGCAGGGCAGTCCGCTGAGGCCGGTGGTACGGATGTGCAGCGTGGATGGTATAACCCCCAACGGGAGGGGTATAGCCTCAGGGCAGCTGATGAAGCAGGAAAAGATGATAGTGGTAGTGGTGTGACAAGGAAGCTCAGAGACGTGCATTGAAGTTTTCACAGCTTTACTCACAGTTGTTCAGATCACTTCGGCCAAGAGTGACCACCCGAGCCGTGCTGCGTCCACCAGGTGCGGGACTCGGCCAACTCCCAGGCAGTTCCAGAGCGTGGTCCTGAGCTCCCCTCTCTTCCTTCCTACTGGCCGTCCCCACCAGGGATCCACCTTTGTCCAGCTCCCTTGGGCCTTCTGGTGGTGAAACCTCTCCCGGCTTCCCTGACCCTATACGTGGTATGCCTTCCTGGTGGATATGGCGAGGGGTCGCGCCAAAACTTGTCCACGACCTCCGGTTCCTGGCTGAGGATAATTGGCCTCCACCAGTTTGGGATCCGGTACCCTGTTCTGCCAACCCTTCACCCGTTAACTCGTGGGATCTCAGGGTTCCCTCTTCTCTTGCGTCTCTGGGCCCCTCCTGGTGTTTCTGTTCCTCCTTCTTCTCCTTTCTCTCTCTCTCTCTGCTTCAGGCCTGGCTCTGGAGCTGGGCCCAGACTGAGCCACAGCTCCCTGTCAGCCCTCTCTGGCTGAGCTCCTCTCTGCACAGAGCAGACGAAAAAGACCCTGTCCTAAGATGGTGCCCACCTTATATACTCCCTCTGACACCCGAGCCCAGGTGACGAGCAACCAATGGGCTCCTACCTCTGCCCAGAGTCCCTCCCCTCTCTGCTCCTACACCACTAGGATGTTCCTCCCCCCTCCCCACTCCAGCCAGGGACAGAAGCTGTCGTACCTGCACATCTATCTGGTGGGAGTACCGTTGATCTGTCCCCCGGAAATGGGGTGAGTGTGGTGCATGCAGCTAACTGAGCCCAGTTCCACACTCCATCCTTACCCGGGAGTGGAATACCACACCTCTGGTCTGAGGTGCAATACCCCTGTAGCAGCCGAGTCCTCGGGGTGCTACATATGTGCCGCGGCGGCCCGCACATATAATGAGGGCAATCCGGCATTAGACACCCCGCCCGGAGCCGCGGGCTCTCTGGAGGCTTGGGGCCCCGGGCGGTCGCCCGGATTGCCCTCATTATAATCCGCCTATGTATATATATATATATATATTATATATACACACTGAACAAAGATAGATATAAATGCAACACTTTTGTTTTTGCTCCCATTTTTCATGAGCCATGAGCTGAACTCAATCTTTGTTAGTGAGATCTTCTCCTGTGCCATGCTAATCCATCGACCTCACAGGTTTGGCGTCTCAAGATGCTGATTAGACAGATGATTATAGCACAGGTGTGCCTTAGGCTGCCACAATAAAAGGCCACTCTAAAATGTGTAGTTTTATCACAGAGGTGCTACTATGACTAAATACAGAACCTAAAAAATATGTCAATATGATAGAATAAATGTGCAAAATGTGTTCACTCAAAAGTACTAAGTATGTTTCACTCGATACGTTTCTTCTAAAATAGGCTCATCAGGAGTACATACCATGTCAACGTTGAGCAGGGGCGCTATTTTCGCATTCATTAGATTGTCACCCTCAGCGGCCAGGTAGAATTGTAACTAGCTGGATAATAGGGTATACTCTAGACCCCAGGTTGCTTGTACTGTTTTGCACCAGAGTGATACTGCTTTATTATGGTATTGTGTTGTATTTTTTACAGACCAGAATAACATTATATATGTGGGCCTTATGGTAAATATTAAGACATGTAATCAATTGTATCAGTGATTAATGATTAAATAAGTGATTGCAGAGCATTTTACAGTATATATAACACTTGGATATAACATCTTGTCTACAGGCTATTACATGTCTTTCCATGCAATTAGTTACTAGACCATTGCAGTTACTTCTTCACAGAGGGGCTAATAGGAATTACCTGGGTTAGTCGATGTGGATCTGGGGCGCCACTTGCTTATTATTAAAGTGCCAACCTCTGCAGTCAGTTATAAAAATTGGGTTAGCACCCCCCAGTATACTCTAGAATCCTGTTTTTTCTTTTTCACCAGAGTGATATTGATGCAGGATATTGGATATACTAAAGAGGTTGTCCACTACTTTTTCAAAGTGGCGGCGACTACTGTCAGTAGACAGAGCAGCTCGCCAAGTGAGTACTTCCGGCGGGTAGCCGGAGCCGCCGACACCAAGAATGGCTGATCAGCGGGCATGCCGGGTGTTGGACCTTGGCCGATCAGACATTCATGACCTATCCTAAGAATATGTCATCAATGTAAAAGTAGTGGACAACCTCTTTAATGGATTCTAGCCAACCTAGGTTTTAATGAGCATGAAATAAAGGAGTTGTTTTATAAGTGTATTTCCTTAAATCAGATAATTATATCACACAAAATAGTTAATAAATAACAGTTACCTTATGTCTATGTCTACTTTATATCTGCATCATTTTTTTAAAATATTTTTTTAGGAAGTTAAAGGGGTTCATTTCTAATTTTTCCAGCAAAATTTACAAAACCATTTTTTTAGGGACCACATCACATTTGAAGTGACTTTGAGGGGCCTACTTGACAGAAAATACCCCAAAGTGACACCATTCTAAAAACTGCACCCCTCAAAGTGCTCAAAATCACATTCAAGAAGTTTATTAACCCTTCACGTGCTTCACAGGAATTAAAGGAACATGGAAGGAAAAAATGAAAATTTTTACTTTTTTTTCACAAAAATGTTACTTTAGCCCCAAATGTTTTATTTTCAAAAGGGTAACAGGAGAAAATGGACCCCAAAATTGTTGTGCAATTTCTCCTGAGTACGTCTGTACCCCATATGTGGGGGAAAACTACTGTTTGGGTGTACGGCAGGGCTCTGAAGGGAAGGAGCACAGTTTGACTTTTTGAATGCAAAATTGACTGGAATCGAAAACATGGGCAATATCTAGCGTTTGGAGAGCCACTGATGTGTGTGACAAGCAGAAGTAGTGCTGTTGCTTCAAAAGCATCCAGCAACTATAAGAGTTAACATAGTAACAGGAGACAGGGAGTGTTTTAGAGCCCTAGGGGGATTGTGGGGAACTTGTTTTTGTAGTCTGGCTGAAGCTGAAGAGAAAGGTGGTGTGTTATCTGTATCTGACAGAAGGCATCTGAACAAGATTCAGATAAGGAGAGAAACTAAACACAGGTCAGATAAACTGCCTGAACTAACAGTGCAGAGTATTATCAGGCAGGAAGATAAGCACTGGAAGTAATTGTGTCACAGGGATCATTTTCCTCATCAAATCCCCCCTCCATCTCCATGCAGGATAAAGAATGCTGTGCACTAGGAAAAATCTGTGGTTGTATATGCATAGAAGTGTGCTGCAAAGAGATCTTATCTGTGCTGAATTATGCTACTGAAGAGACTGACGTTACTTTGCCTGCTTTAATAGACTGTACTGTGGGGAAGCCTGTTGCTTCAAAGAGTTAAATGGTACTGGCCGTAGTTGATTAAACTCCACTGTTCAACTGTTTATGAAGACTCTTGTCAGATGTGTCTGGTCAGCAATTAAATCTATCGTGTGCCTGAGAGAAGCTGCAGCTTATGGTTGCCCTGAGTAACGGTTCCCCCAAGATTCCAACAAATTCATGAAACCCATCTCGCCCTATCTGAACCTAGCGGCATGCGTGTAACATGTGCCTAAACAGTGGAAACCTCCACAAATGACCCCATTTTGGAAACTAGACCCCCTCAAGGAATTTATGTAGATGTGTTGTGAGCGCTATAACATTGAGCCATGAAAATAAAAGATCAAATTTTTCTCACAAAAATTTTGTTTTAGTCCCAAATTTTTCATTTTCACAAGGGTAACAGGAGAAAATGGACCATACAATTTGTTGTGCAATTTCTCCTGAGTACATCAATACCCCATATGTGGTGGAAAACTACTATTTAGGCCCATGACAGGGCTCTGAACAGAAGGAGGACCATTTGACTTTTGGAGTGCAAAATTGGCTGGAATAGATAGCGGAAGCCATGATGCGTTTACAGAGCAGCTGATGTGCCTAAACAGTGTAAACCCCCACAAGTGACCATATTTTGGAAACTACACTCCTCTGGGAATTTATCTACAGGTGTGGTGATGATTTTGACTCCATAGGTGATTTCCAGAAACAAGCAGCAGTGGATGTTGCTAAGTGAAAATGCAAATATGTCATTGTAGTGCCCAGTACATTGTAGTGCCCTTACATTGTAGTGCCCTTACATTGTAGTGCCCAGCTCATACTTCTGGAGACACACACCCTGTTAATTAAGTGCGCTCTCCTCGCTAAAGTAATGTCAAAAATGTGGACGCTAACTGCGATTTGGGCACACTGTGGGGCTCAGAAGGAGGACGGCATTTGGATTTTGGAGAACAGATTTAGTGAATTTCTTTTGGTGGGAGCCACGTCACTTTCCAGAGCCTTTGTGTTACCAGTAATGTGGAAGCCCCCTATACTTGCTGTTTTGTGGGTTGAGTAGCCGCTTTTATTGCTGTGGCCGACACTGCTTTTATGCACGCCTAAAAAGATGGACATCGCCAGATCATAGGTCAGACGACGTCCACAGTGCCTCCATGTGCCTCATTACAGGGAGTTTTCCGCCGGGGTTCCATCTGAATCAAGTGTTTCAAAGATTTACACAGAAACTCCAGTGTGAGCGCTCAGCGCAGAGCGCAGGGTAAATGTTAGCCGAGCCTTACTGCGATCAACAAACAAATCAACAGCAGATGAAGAATTGGGTTTATATATTTTTTACCCAGTTCACCATGCGGTGATTAGACGACTTTATTCTTTGGGTCGGTGCGATTACAGCGATACCAGATTTATATCAGGTTTTTATGATTGACATCTGTCACACAGTAAAAGATGCTTTTTTTGCAAAATAAAGTTTTTGCATTGCCATATTTTGAGAGCTATAATTTTTTCATAGTTCTGCCGACAGTCATGTAAGGGCTTGTTTTTGCAGGACAAGTTGCTGTTTTTATTGGTACCATTTTTGGCCACATAAAATTTTTTGATCGCTTTCTATTCCTATTTTTGAGAGGCAGAATGAACAAAAACCAGCCATTCAGGATTTTTTTTTTTTTTATGCCGCTCCGCGTGTGGTAAAAGTGATAAGACAGCTTTATTCTTTGGGTCAGTAGGAATACAACGATACCACATTTATATTATTTTTTTTTATGTTTTGTTGCTTCTACACAATAAAAACCATTCTATAGAAAAAATATTATTTTTGCATCGCTTTATTCTGAGAGCTATAACTTTTTTTATTTTTCCATTGATGGAGCTGTATGGTGGCTTGATTTTTGCGGGACACAATGTCGTTTTCAGCTATACCATTTTTATTTACATTGCTTTTTTTATCGCGTTTTATTCCACTTTTTTTCCAGCAGTGTAATGAAATATCATAGTTTTTTGCCAGGTTTTTTATTTTTATTTTTTACAGTGTTCACTAAAGGGGTTAAATAGTGAGACAGTTTTAATGGTCAGGTCGTTCTGGATGCGGCGATACCACATGTGTGTACTTTTATTGTTTCTTTTTTTTTCACATCATGCAATGCAATGCACCAGCACTGCAATGCATGACAACTGTGATATTACACAGACAGTTGTCCTGTTACACCCTGCCTATGGATGGGTCTAACAGGCCACTGTACCTGGCACACCAGAAGGTCACGAAGGTCACTGTTTGACCTCCGGGTGCCATGACAACCATTGGCTCCCCGTGATTTTGTCACGGCGGTGCCGATGGGGGTGGCAGAGGGGGCCCACTACCTCTCACAACCTTCCAAAAGTCTCAATTGCAGCATTTGGAGCTCACTGAAGGAGCTTGGCTGTTAGCTGCGCTGAGCTCCTGCGGTGATCGTATGGGAGGTGCAGATTGACAGCAATCTGGGTGTGAGGACGGATGACATGGGTCCCCGCATCTCTTCCCGTGCCGCTCAGCTCTCAGTGACACCTTGAGGGACATAGCACGTCATGATGCGGGAAATGACACCGGCTCATGATGTGCTATGTCCATCATTCGTTGTAAAGGCGTTAAAGTGCCATTTTGCCAAACATATATGTAAGAGTTAAAGGAAATCTGTCACCAGGTTTTTTTCCAGCTAATCTAAGAGCAGTCTGATGCAGGCACAGAGACCCTGATTCCAGGAATGTGTCACTTACTGGGCTGCTTGCTGTGGTTTTGATAAAAATTACAGTTTAATCAGAAGGAGATGATCACTAGAAGACTAGGAAAACTTGCTGCCAGGTAGTCCTCCATATTCATGATCTGTGTATTGTCCACTCCCACCACTGCTTTCTGTGTACGCTGTACATGGGCACGAAGCTGCCAATCAGTGGTATGGGCAGAGTTATACAGGGTTCAGCATTCTGAGTAAGCAGTGATTTCATCAAAATGACAGCAAGTGACACATTAAAGGGTCTCTGTCCCTTCATTATGCTTCTTTCAGATGGGATAACAAAAATCTCTTGACAGATTCCCTTTAAATTAGTGTCCACTTTTTTATGGATGTAATGGAGAAGAAAAAAAATAATCACACCATTTACCGATTCATAAATAATCTGTTCACTGTATTGTACGTATTGTTATGATTACAGGGAAACCAAATATGCCTGTACTATTTACTGGTTTGTGATGTTGATATCTAAAAGTGTATAAAAAATAAATGTAGTTATTGTATTTAAGCGTTTTTTTGAATAATTTTTCAGGATAAAAATTCTATTGACTTTTATTTACTTTTAATATACATTGTCCCACAAGCTCGCTGCCTCGGGGTAACCCTGGAGTCTGATCTCTCCTTCAAACCACATATCCAAACCCTTTCCACTTCCAACTCCAACTCAGAAATATCTCCTGGATCCTCACATTCCTCAGCCAAGACTCTGCAAAAACACTAGTGCACGCCCTCATCATCTCCCGCCTCGACTACTGCAACCTCCTGCTCTGGGACCTCCCTTCTACCACTCTCGAACCCCTACAATCTATCCTAAACTCTGCTGCCCGACTAATCCACCTGTCCCCCCGCTATTACCCGGCCTCTCCTCTCTGTCATTCTCTTCACTGGCTCCCCATTGTCCAGAGACTCCAGTTCAAAACCCTAACCATGACATGCAGAGCCATCCACAACCTGACTCCTCTTTATATCTGTGACCTAGTCTCCCGGTACATACCTACACGCAACCTCCGATCCTCACAAGATCTACTGCTCTACTCCCCTCTTATCTCCTCCTCCCACAATCGCATACAAGATTTCTCCTGTGCATCCCCCCTATTCTGGAACTCTCTACCCCAACATATCAGACTCTCGCCTACCGTGGGAACCTGAAGACCCACCTCTTCCGACAAGCCTACAACCTGCAGTAACCACCGCTCCACCAAACCGCTGCACGACCAGCCCTACCCTCACCTACTGTATCCTCACCCATCCTTTGTAGACTGTGAGCCCTCGTGAGCAGGGTCCTCTCTCCTCCTGTACCAGTCGCCGTCACGTTTTGTTCAAGATTATTTTAATTGTTTTCGCTATGTATACCCCTTTTTCACATGTAAAGCGCCATGGAATAAATGGCGCTATAATAATAAATAACAATAGTTGATTTGCAACTATGTAGCATATGATTTGTTATGCAGATTCTTGTCATGTCACTGCATCAAGAGGTAGTCACCAGAAATGGTTTTCACTTCACAGGTGTGCCCTGTCAGCTGTCATTGTAACATTCCCCGTTACCCCACCTGATGAAGACGGCTTAGACCGTTGAAACGCGTTGTGGCAGTGGTATTGGAGGAAGAATAAAAGTCGGTTGACATCTACTAAATTGTCCAGTATTCCTTTGGCGCTCCCTGAGACCGCTGCACCATTGTTTACTAGTACTACTGAATAGACTGTTAGAATTTGTATTATGGCAAGAAAAAAGCAGCTAAGTAAAGAAAAACGAGTGGCCATCATTACTTTAAGAAATGAAGGTCAGTCAGTCCGAAAAATTGGGAAAACTTTGAAAGTGTCCCCAAGTGCAGTTGCAAAAACCATCAAGCGCTACAAAGAAACTGGCTCACATGAGGACCGCCCCAGGAAAGGAAGACCAAGAGTCACCTCTGCTTCTGAGGATAAGTTTATCCGAGTCACCAGCCTCAGAAATCGCAGGTTAACAGCAGCTCAGATTAGAGACCAGGTCAATGCCACACAGAGTTCTAGCAGCAGACACATCTCTACAACAACTGTTAAGAGGAGACTTTGTGCAGCAGGCCTTCATGGTAAAATAGCTGCTAGGAAACCACTGCTAAGGACAAGCAACAAGCAGAAGAGACTTGTTTGGGCTAAAGAACACAAGGAATGGACATTAGACCAGTGGAAATCTGTGCTTTGATCTGATGAGTCCAAATTTGAGATCTTTGGTTCCAACCACCGTGTCTTTGTGCGACGCAGAAAAGGTGAACGGATGGACTCTACATGCCTGGTTCCCACCGTGAAGCATGGAGGAGGAGGTGTGATGGTGTGGGGGTGCTTTGCTGGTGATACTGTTGGGGATTTATTCAAACTTGAAGGCATACTGAACCAGCATGGCTACCACAGCATCTTGCAGCGGCATGCTATTTCATCCAGTTTGCGTTTAGTTGGACCATCATTTATTTTTCAACAGGACAATGACCCCAAACACACCTCCAGGCTGTGTAAGGGCTATTTGACCAAGAAGGAGAGTGATGGGGTGCTACGCCAGATGACCTGACCTCCACAGTCACCAGACCTGAACCCAATCGAGATGGTTTGGGGTGAGCTGGACCGCAGAATGAAGGCAAAAGGGCCAACAAATGCTAAGCATCTCTGGGGACTCCTTCAAGATTGTTGGAAGACTACCTCTTGAAGTTCATCAAGAGAATGCCAAAAGTGTGCAAAGCAGTCATCAAAGCAAAAGGTGGCTACTTTGAAGAACCTAGAATATAAGACATTTTCAGTTGTTTCACACTTTTTTGTTAAGTATATAATTCCACATGTGTTAATTCATAGTTTTGATGCCTTCAGTGTGAATGTACAATTTCCATAGTCATGAAAATACAGAAAAATCTTTAAATGAGAAGGTATGTCCAAACTTTTGGTCTGTACTGTGTGTATATATATATATATATATATATATATATATATATATATATATATATATATATATATATTAGTGTATATACACAAAGAGGGAGATATGCACTGTTATATAGAGATGTATCTCTATGTACCAGTACAATATGCCTGTAAAGAAGAAGCATACTATTTAAGTCTTTAGTCTGCAAAAAAAAGCTCCTATGCTTAGTAGTGCAGCCTGTGGCTCACAGCTATTATTATTATTATTATTTATTATTATAGCGCCATTTATTCCATGGCGCTTTACATGTGAAAAACGGGTATAATACAAGAACAATTACAATAATCTTGAACACAATGAGACAGCGACTGGTACAGGAGGAGCGAGGACCCTGCCCGCGAGGGCTCACAATCTACAAGCTACAGCTCTTGAATGTCACACAAGAGGTTGTAAGTTTTAATCCTGGAGCAGACCACAAAAAAACAGTTAACTATAAATGAAAGAATAAAGAGGTTGGGTCATTTCCCCAACATCCTGAGTTGGACATGAAGAGTGGAGAAAGTGAATTGATCACAGCAGCGATTGGGCTGAACTGGTTGTGCAACCAGTGTGATATATCCACCCTAGCTTTCCCCCCCCGTGTAAATGCTGCTGTTCTTATTCTGCCATTGTTTTTCTTTTGTTCCTGTGTTTCTCCAATTCCTGAGATATAGCCCCCTCTTCCTTGAAAATAAATCTAGTCTTTGTTTTCAAGTGGGCGTGGTCCTCAAGAAGACACCAATAGAGGAGAGTTGAGGACCACACCCATTTGGATATAAAGATTTACATACAGGGAAGAAGAACAGCGGCATTTACAACAGGTTAAAAAACATATATATTGTTGGCAAGTGACAAGTCCTCTTTAAGATGTTTAAGACTAGACATTTTATCTGAAATGGTTTAAAATTTGTAGACATTTGTCAGAATTTATAGAAAGTTTGTCAAATACACACGTGGTCAAAATTGTTGGTAGCCCTCATTTAATGAAAGAAAACCCACAATGGTCACAGAAATAATTTGAATCTGACAAAAGTAATAATAAATTAAAAATCTATGAAAATGAACAAATGAAAGTCAGACATTGCTTTTCTGCTTCAACAGAGTTAAAAAAAAAATTAAACTCATGAAATAGGCCTGGACAGAAATGATGATTCTCTTCTTAACTTAATATTTTGTTGAACGACCTTTTGAGGCAATCACTGCAATCAAACGACTCCTGTAACTGTCAATGAGACTTCTGCACCTCTCGGCAGGTATTTTGGCCCACTCCTCATGAGCAAACTGCTCCAGTTGTCTCGTGGTTGAAGGTTGCCTTTCCCAGACGGCATGTTTCTGCTCTTTCCAAAGATACTCAATAGGATTTAGGTCAGGGATCTTAGAAGGCCACTTCAGAATAGTCCAATGTTTTCCTCTTAGCCATTCTTGGGTGTTTTTAGCTGTGTGTTTTGGGTCATTATCCTGTTGCAAGACCCATGACCTGCGACTGAGACCAAGCTTTCTGACACTGGGCAGCACATTTCTCTCTAGAATCCCTTGATAGTCTTGAGATTTCATTGTACCCTGCACAGATTCAAGACACCCTGTGCCAGATGCAGCAAAGCAGTCCCAGAACATAACAGAGCCTCCTCCATGTTTCACTGTAGGGACAGTGTTCTTTTCTTGATATGCTTCATTTTTCCGTCTGTGAACATAGAGCTGATGTGTCTTGCCAAAAACTTCCATTCTTGTCTCATCTGTCCATAGGACATTCTCAAAGAAGCTTTGTGGCTTGTCAACATGTAGTTTGGCAATTCCAGTCTGGCTTTTTTATGATTTTTTTTCAACAATGGTGTTCTCCTTGGTCGTCTCCCATGAAGTCCACTTTGGAGCAAACAACGACGGATGGTGCGATCTGAAGTTCCTTGAGCTTGAAGTTCACCTTTAATCTCTTTAGTAGTTATCCTGGGCTCTTTTGTTACTGTGACGCCTCTACTCAGAAAGCCCGTGTTTTACCCTGGGTGTTGGGGGACTCGGTGTCGGGCCCTGTGATGGGAAGATGGGATGCAGCCATGGCCTGGGCCCGACCCGTGCTCAGGGCCGTCACATTAGAAAGAGATGGTGTGGGCTAATCCGGGTTGAGTGGCTTATTAACGACTACGCCACCTGTGGTGTCTAGTGAAGGGCCACCAGCGCCGCTACAGTCCGCTGAGGCCTGGTGTCATGGCGGCTAAAGTTCTCACTGCTCCCCACAGGCGGAGCAAGGCCTCAGGGCAAGACAGGATGAAGGGGGGTAGCAGTAGCGCAGGGAGTACGGGCACCGCGTCGCGTGGTATGGCGCATAATGAACAGTCCGGAGGCCATAGGGGTGAACTTCCAAGGCTTTACTCACTCAGAGATGTTAGCGGGAAGGCGACTCCCTGCTCCTCGCGGAGTCCTGCGGCCACCAGGGACGGGGGTCCGACTACCTCCGAGGAAGTCCGGTGTTCGGTAGCGACCCTAGACCAGAGGGTTCCTGCACTACAGACTTCACCCTTTCCCGTCTGTGCGTGTGTAGATAGGCCGGGTCTCCCTCTGAGCTCCTCTCAGGTGTAGGGCTCGGGTGGCAATTCCTCTCCGTCCGATGCCCGGTGGGATCCTCAGGGCCTAACCGGGCTTTCCCGTCCTGGACGTGGAGTACGAGGTCGGGTGTCGGGGGCCGGTACCCCTCTTGCAGCCGGAATCCCTCTGAATAGATCAGGTAGGCGAGGACAGGTGGCGAACTCCGCTCCGTCTGCATCCTCCCCGGGACCGATTTGCTAGGAAGCCACACTCTAAAGCTCCCGGGTCTTCTTGATCCTGGTCCTTGGCCGGGTTGAGACACTCCTTGTCTGCAACCTCCCTCTCGTCCCAAGATCAGGGTATGAGGGCTGTGTCCCTTACCGGTGCAGGCCCACACAGGATCTGCGCTCCCGGAGTGAAGTCACATTACACACAGTATTTTGACATCACAGTGACAGCCGACAGACTAGCAAAGGCTAGACCAAAAAGGACCAGCAGAAGACGAACCAGAAGAACCGAAAAAGACCAAGATCAAAGATGGCATTCTATTAAATATGAAATCTAAAGTGTCACTATCTAGTTGTTCCTCCACCCACACCCACTAACTGGTTCCTACCACT
Source organism: Phyllobates terribilis (assembly GCF_046119375.1). Taxonomy (NCBI): domain Eukaryota; kingdom Metazoa; phylum Chordata; class Amphibia; order Anura; family Dendrobatidae; genus Phyllobates; species Phyllobates terribilis. The sequence continues at coordinate 133,684,700 of NW_027362770.1, read as the reverse complement.
TTGTGTTCCCCAGTCTCCCTGTAATCAGTGGAGCAGCACCTAGTGCATACTAGCTCCCTCTGGTGGAAATGTGGTGTTGGATATAAAAGGCTAGGTAACTACCATCACACCGGCCTTACCTCAGAGGAGGAACACCACACTCCATAGAAGAAGTGCAGCATTCCTGTGGCGGTCGAACCCTCAGGGGCGCCACATTACCATTAGTATTATCCGTCTCTTTGATTTGTCATCAATTTTCCTTCTGCGGCCACGTCCAGGGAGGTTGGCTACAGTCCCATGGATCTTAAATTTCTGAATAATTTGTGCAACTGTAGTCACAGGTGTAACGGGTCTGGGAGGCGGAACCTCTGGGCTACAATACAAGGGGGCGGTCCTTGTAAGGGAGCGGGTGGCGACCAGGCAGGCAGTCACAGGAGGTGACCTGGACAGTCTCTGAGTGAACGGGACAGTCTCTGAGTGAACGGGACAGTCTCTGAGTGAACGGGACAGTCTCTGAGTGAACGGGGCTGGAGGTCACGGCAAGTGACCGGGGCAGTCTCTAGGTATAGGGTTGGTACGACCTGTGGCGGCTGAAGATAGACGAGAGCTCCCAGGTGAGCAGGCGAGAGTCTCTGGATGAACGGGTGGTCACAGCATGTGACGGCGGAGCCTCCAGGAAGACCAGCGGACAGGCGACAGATGAGCGCTCCCAGGTGAGCGGGCAGAAGTCTCTGGACAGGCGGGTGGTCACAGCACGTGACGGCAGAGCCTCCGGGTAGGCAGACAGACAGGTAGCAGATGAGCGCTCCCAGGTGAGCAGGCAGGAGTCACTGGACAGGCAGGTGGTCACAGCACGTGACGGCGGAGCCTCCAGGTAGGCTAGCAGGCAGATAGCAGATGTGCGCTCCCAGGTGAGCGGGCAAGCTGGTCCATAGACAGACTGACAGGAGTTGGTAGGCAGACCGTCGGACCTCAGGCAGGCAGGCAGGTAGCTGATGTGCGCTCCCAGGTGAGCGGGCAAGAGTCTCTGGAATAGCTGGTGGTCACAGCACGTGACAGCGGAGCCTCCGGGCAGGCAAGCAGGCAGGTAGCGGAGAAGCGCTCCCAGGTGAGCGGGCAGGCTGGTCCTTAGACAGACTGACAGGAGTAGTAAGGCAGACCGTCGGACCTCAGACTAGCAGACAGGTAGCAAGTAATCAGGCAGGAATCTGACAGGTAACTGGCAGGTAACTGGCAACGGGACCTGAGGGCTGAAGCACAGGTGAGACACAGGTGCAAACAACATTGCTCGGGCACCTCCATTTTGGAGGAGGTGCCTTATATATGATGAAGTCCTCCGGCCATTGGCCGGGGACTCCTTAGGACGACGTGTAGCACCCTGAGGATTCGGCTGCTACAGGGGTATTGCACCTCAACCCAGAGGTGTGATATTCCACTCCCGGGTAAGGAAGGAGTGTGGAACTGAGCTCGGTAGGCTGCATGCACTACACACATCCCATTTCCGAGGAGCAGACCGACGGTACTCCCACTTAGAAATGTGCAGGTACGACCGAGTCTGTTCCTGGCTGGAGTGGGAGGGGGGTGGTACATCCCAAGTAGTGTAGGGGCAGATAGGGGGAGCAGCCTGGGTAAAGATAGGAGCTCATTGGGTGCTGGTCACCTGAGCTCACACATAGAGGGTGTATATAAGGTGGGCACCAACTAAGAACAGGGTCAGTTGCAGAGAGAAAGTCAGCGAGCAGAGGAGAAGAGAGACCCAGAGTGAGAGAGGAGAAGAGAGAGAGACCCAGAGGGGGAAACAGAAGAAAAGGACTCCAAGAACCCAACTTAAATCCCCGGGTGAAGAGTCGGCGCTGGGTACCGGAACCCAAGCTGGTGGGGGCAAAAACACTCCCCAGCCAGAGACCGGAGACCGTGGGCAGCGTTTGCCACGGTCACCCACCATATCCACCACGAAGGCATACCACGAGGAGGGTCAGGGAGCCCAAGGCCAAGGGTCTCCCAACAGAAGGCCCGAGGGAGCTGGACCTGGGTGGATCAATAGTGGGGACGGCCAGAGAAAGGACAGAAGGATAGCTCAGGGTCACGCTCCGGACTTATTTGGGGGTTGGCTGGATCCAGAACCTGGTGGACGCAGCACGGCTCGGGAGGTCACTCGAAGCTGGAGTGACCGGAACATCAGCAGTGAGTAAACATCCTAAACTGCATAACCCGACTCTGTCTCTGATTGCCGTCTACACTGCATCACCACAACTCCCATCCTCTGCACCTGATCCCCCTGAGGCCATACCCCTCCCGTTGGGGGTTATCCTATCAAGCTGCACCAGCACCACCAGCCTCAGCGGACCCTGCTGCAGCGGCGGCCACAGTGACCGCAACACAACGGGTGGCGTAGTCGACATTAAGAACTGGATAACATCTGTAGGACTGCCACATACAACTCAGTTTGACACCCTGGGCACGGACCGGGTCACAGCCACTCGGAAGACTACAACTCCCATCTGATCCGGCTCCGGATATTCCCCCTAAAGAATATGGCCCAGGGGGCGCGGTAACTTTGGCGTAGTCGGCAGGATTACGTGCCCGCAACACCCGGGTACTGCGTGCCTGAAGAAAAGAACATCGTTACCTCAGAAAGAAGTCTCCCGCCGGTTCCGGAGGGTCCCCGCCATCGGACTCCATCACAGGTCGATTCCCGCCGGTTGTCCGCCATTAACAGCTTTTTCCCGCCATCTGCAGAGTTTCCCGCCACTGGGAAGCGGTTCCCGCCATTTCCAAGGATTTCCCGCCTTGGAAGAGCGGACGCCATTATGGGCGTGCCAGAGGGTGGCAAGAAGCCACCTCCCATCGTGGGCCAGGACCGAAAATGGCGCCAAAAGTGGAAACCGCCCCCACCAACAGAGACTGTGATGCTAGAGGTGTCTGTCAGCGTGAAAGAACCGCCCCTGGAGCTGACAGTCACCCAGTGGCCCCGGGACCGCCCTCGAAGTGGGAGGAGACGAAAGAAAAGAACAAAGATGGGTGCCGCCTGGAGCAGTCTGGAGCGAGCGCACCCGGAGGCAGGAAGCCTGGAGAAGAGTAGCAGAGAAGCTCACCCGGAGATGGCGAGAGAGCAGAGCAGCACCGGCCCGCTGGCCAGGAGCCTGCTGGAAGAAGAGCAGAGCAGCACCGACCCGTTGGTCAGGAGCCTGCTGGAAACCACGACCCCACTAGGCCTAGTGGAGGTCTTTGCACAGCTCCCCCGAGACCGGGAGTGTGCACAGACTGCCCTGGAGGGCCTCGCACGGAGGATGGCCCGGGTACAGCGAGAGACATTGGCGGAGTGGAGCCGAGAGATGGCCCAGCAAACCAAGACCCGGAGCACGCCAGCCAAGATGAGGAGACAGACCGCCTCTGAGGATGGCGCGGGAGGACCCAAGGCCGGAGACGGCGCCGAGAAGGGAGCCGAACGCATGGAGGCAGGTAAAGGGGACGTCTATACCCCAAACCAGGACACCGCTTACCTGCCCCAGCTCCCCGTCGCAGAGCCCGAAAGTCCCCCTGCTGTGCCCAAAAACGCCATGTCACCGACGCAGACTAGGCCCCAACCGGAAGCCGCCGCCGCGACCCCTGTGACGCCATGCGCACCGACCCCGAGCGTGGCAAAACAGGAAGTAACACCAGCCTGGTCGCAGGGCCTAGAATTCCCGGGCGTCGCATCACCAACAGCGCCCCCTACCTCCGCGGAGCCTCCGGCCTGGCCGCAAGGCCAGGTAGCCCAGGGCGCCGCCGTCCTAACGGTGCCCTTCACCTTCCAGGTGCCCCAGGCCTGGCCGCAAGGCCTGGGCAACCCGGGCGCCACCACCACCGCGCCCGCACCCGTAAAACCAAGGGTGCCGCGTCTGGGAGAGGACTTGTTTGCCCAGCACACGTGGCCGGACGGGCAGCCTTTCATCTGGCCCCAGAAATATTATGAACTGGAGAACCAGAGGACAGTTGGGGCCATGTGTGCACCCCTGATTCCGGCTCCGAAGCCCGTGATAAGGATCTCGCCCCCGCTTGAAGAGACCCAATTTGAGTGGGACCCCACCGGAGAAGACCTAATGGGGTTCACTCAGGAAACCAGGGCAGCTGCAGCGGAGCGTGCTGAGTGCTGCCGACAGCAGCTCGAGGAGTTTGCGAGGGAGCGGAGAGAGAGGCGGGTCCGGGAACAACAGGCCCAAATAAGGAGCGCCGAGCAGAAGAGCCGAACCAGGAGGGACCCCCGTGCAGCGCACAGTCCCCGCACCACCGGGACTGTAATTAAGTTCAATATGCAGCATGGGTGGGGCTTCATCAGAGACCACAACACCCCCGGCGACGTCTTTGTCACGCGCAGAGATGTGGAGTCCCATCTGCCGGAGGGGCACAGAGGTCGTGACCTTTATATCGGGGACGAGGTCACCTTTACCCGGCACAAGTGTGCCAAAGGACCTTACGCCCTCCATGTGCATCGCCTGACAGAGGAGGAGCTGCGATGTGAGGAGGAAGAGCAAGAGGATCCGGACGGGTCTGAAGCTGAGATCCCCAAAGAAGGAGCAGGAGGAAGACGTTGTTGAGTACAGCGGAGCAGGTGCTGTAAATAGTTACCCGATCGGGGTATAAAGAAACTGTTACTGCAAATATAGTCCCCGTTGGGACCAGCTGAGTGAACTGTTCACCCGTTTACCCTTAATCCCACAGGCTGAGGACTGTGAGCAGCCATTCCCTTTCCCTCCTTACCTGGCCGAGGACTGAGAGCGGCCACACTGTCCCTTGTATATAGTTGCGCGTCCTAAAGCGCCCCCTACCGGTTTTATAGGAAAACCAGTTTTCCAGAAAGACTGTCGCACTTTACCCGGTCACGCGTTGCACAGTGACTGGAGGAGGAGCCAGAGGCGACGAGAATGTTTTATCTGAAAAGTTTTATATATATATATATAATGTTTTATATGTTTTATATGTTTATGAAAAAAAAAAAAAATTTGTATGTTTGGATGTTTTTGTCTTACAGCCCGAGGACGTGCTGTGATTTACCAGGGGGGAATGTAGCACCCTGAGGATTCGGCTGCTACAGGGGTATTGCACCTCAACCCAGAGGTGTGATATTCCACTCCCGGGTAAGGAAGGAGTGTGGAACTGAGCTCGGTAGGCTGCATGCACTACACACATCCCATTTCCGAGGAGCAGACCGACGGTACTCCCACTTAGAAATGTGCAGGTACGACCGAGTCTGTTCCTGGCTGGAGTGGGAGGGGGGTGGTACATCCCAAGTAGTGTAGGGGCAGATAGGGGGAGCAGCCTGGGTAAAGATAGGAGCTCATTGGGTGCTGGTCACCTGAGCTCACACATAGAGGGTGTATATAAGGTGGGCACCAACTAAGAACAGGGTCAGTTGCAGAGAGAAAGTCAGCGAGCAGAGGAGAAGAGAGACCCAGAGTGAGAGAGGAGAAGAGAGAGAGACCCAGAGGGGGAAACAGAAGAAAAGGACTCCAAGAACCCAACTTAAATCCCCGGGTGAAGAGTCGGCACTGGGTACCGGAACCCAAGCTGGTGGGGGCAAAAACACTCCCCAGCCAGAGACCGGAGACCGTGGGCAGCGTTTGCCACGGTCACCCACCATATCCACCACGAAGGCATACCACGAGGAGGGTCAGGGAGCCCAAGGCCAAGGGTCTCCCAACAGAAGGCCCGAGGGAGCTGGACCTGGGTGGATCAATAGTGGGGACGGCCAGAGAAAGGACAGAAGGAGAGCTCAGGGTCACGCTCCGGACTTATTTGGGGGTTGGCTGGATCCAGAACCTGGTGGACGCAGCACGGCTCGGGAGGTCACTCGAAGCTGGAGTGACCGGAACATCAGCAGTGAGTAAACATCCTAAACTGCATAACCCGACTCTGTCTCTGATTGCCGTCTACACTGCATCACCACAACTCCCATCCTCTGCACCTGATCCCCCTGAGGCCATACCCCTCCCGTTGGGGGTTATCCTATCAAGCTGCACCAACACCACCAGCCTCAGCGGACCCTGCTGCAGCGGCGGCCACAGTGACCGCAACACAACGGGTGGCGTAGTCGACATTAAGAACTGGATAACATCTGTAGGACTGCCACATACAACTCAGTTTGACACCCTGGGCACGGACCGGGTCACAGCCACTCGGAAGACTACAAGTCCCATCTGATCCGGCTCCGGATATTCCCCCTAAAGAATATGGCCCAGGGGGCGCGTCAGACGCGCGCGGCCCCTTTAAGAGGAGGGGAGCGCGCGCGCGCGCCCTAAGCACAGGGGCCGGGAAGGAGCGCGCGCTGACAGCAGAGCGGGAGGAGGACGCCGGGAAGGAGCGCGCGCTGACAGCAGAGCGGGAGAGGGACGCCGGGCACGGGGCAGAGCGGTGAGGGGAGCAGCGTCCCTGCCTAGCAGAGGGCAGGGATGCCGGCACTACAACAGGAACATCAAGCTGCTTGGAGATGGTCTTATAACCTTTACCTTTAACATGCTTGTCTATAATTTTCTTTCTAATCTCCTGAGACAACTCTTTCCTTTGCTTCCTCTGGTCCATGTTGAGTGTGGTACACACCATGTCACCAAACAGCACAGTGAGTATCTGTAGCCCTATATACAGGCCCACTGACTGATTACAAGATTGTAGACACCTGTGATGCTAATTAGTGGACACAACTTGATTAAACATGTCCCTTTTGTCACATTATTTTCAGGGGTACCATCATTTCTGTCCAGGCCTATTTCATGAGTTTAATTTTTTTTTTAATTCTGTGGAAGCAGAAAAGCAATGTCTGACTTTAATTAGTTCATTTTCATAGATTTTTAATTTATTATTACTTTTGTCAGATTCAAGCTATTTCTGTGACCATTGTGGGTTTTTCTTTCATTAAACGAGGGGTACCAACAATTTTGACCACGTGTGTAACTTCCTGGAGTAATGATAACTTGGAACAAAGATAAGGAGTAGGTGAATCTGCAGTCCCATGTAAAGCTATGGTTCTATCAGTTGTGCTAATGAAATGAGCTCTACTACATCTGCACTTTGTCCTGTAATTCTTTTAGTTGAACTGTAACTTGTAGAGAAGATCGCTGACAATATTTCTAGTAATGAACTCACTGGAATTATAGATTAACGGCTTCCCAGTATGTGCGGATCGTCACATTACATAACTCTACTAGTAGGGACAGAGCGACATGGGGCTGAGGTCTTACCTAACCAGCGTGTCACTGGGTTATTTGTGCTGCTTTAATCAGTTAAATATTATTTTTTCTTATGTTTTTTTCTTGGGTTTCCTGAGATTTTTTCAAAAGTGGGAAAAGAGTAGGAAATGTTATACAGTAAAGAAATAAGTCTTACCCCTTTAAAAGGAATCTGTCAGCAGAAAATGACCGTTCAAACCAAGCCTTAGCTCGGAGAACCATTCGTCTAGCTCTGCCCTAATCTAACTCTTGTAAAACCAGAGCTGTCAATCAAGGAAGAGGAGAAAACACTTAGGTGTGAAGGTGCACTGAACTGTTTGACCCGAGCGCCTGAGCTTGTTATCAATAGTCATTTTGTGCTGACAAACTCCCTTTAATCCACTGCTGTACCAGCGCCACAGCTCTGGACCTGCAGTGATGATCCATCATTTCCGCATTTGCTGCAGCCAATCACTTGCCTCAATTTCTAACATGGGTCCCCAACTATCACAGGTTTATGGCTCTCCTCATATGGGCTAAAGGGATCTTTTGGGTCCCTATAAGCTCCGACCGTGACCCCTTTGTCCACTATAGTTACACCACTGTACGTATTCAGCCCTGACAACCTACAGTGGGGAAAATAACGTTTTGATCCACTGATGATTTTGCAAGTTTTCCCACTTACAAAGAATGAAAAGATCTGTCATTTTTATCGTGGGTACACTTCACCTGGGATAGACAGAAGCTAAAAATAAAATCCAGAAAATCACATTGTATGATTTTTATATAATTAATTAGCATTTTATTGCATGAAATAAGTATTTGATGCAATAGAAAAATAGATCTTAATATTTGGCACAGAAACCTTTGTTTGCAATTACAGAGGTCAGACGTTTCCTGTAGTTGTTGACCAAGTTTGCACACACTGCAGCAGGGATTTTGGCCCACTCCTCCATACAGATCTTCTCCAGATCTTTCTGGTTTTGGGGCTGTTGCTGGGCAACATTGAGTTTCAGCTCCCTCCAAAGATTTTCTATTGGGTTCTGGTCTGGTGACTGGCTAGGCCACTCAAGGACCGTGAAATGCTTCTTACGGAGCCACTCCTTAGTTGTCCTGGCTGTGTGTTTCGGGTCATTGTCATGCTGGAAGAGCCAGCCACGACCCATCTTTTACTGAGGAAAGGAGGTTGTTGGCCAAAATCTCGGGATACATGACCTCATCCATCCTTCCTTCAATATGGTGCAGTCGTCCTGTCCTCTTTGCAGAAAAGCACCCCAAAGTATGATGTTTCCCCCAACATGCTTCACGGTTGGGACAGTGTCCTTAGGGTTGTACTCATCCTTCTTCTTCCTCCAAACACGGCGAGTCGAGTTGATACCAAAAAGTTCTATTTTGGTCTCATCTGACCACATGACCTTCTCCCATGCCTCCTCTGGATCATCCAGACTGTTACTGGCGAACTTCAAACGGGTCTGGACATGTGCTGGAGTGAGCAGGGGGACTTTGCGTGCCCTGCAGGATTTTAATCCATGACGGTGTAGTGTGCTACTAACGTTAATGTTTGCGGCTGTGGTCCCAGCTCTCTTCAGGTCATTGACCAGGTCCTCCCATGTAGTTGTGGGCTGGTTCCTGGCGTTTCTTAGAATCATCCTTATCCCACGAGGCGAGATCTTGCATGGAGAGCCAGACCGAGGAAAATTGACAGGCATCTTGTGTTTCTTCTAATTTCTAATAATTGTGCCAACAGTTGTTGCTGTCACGGGTGTGTCAGATGTGACAGGCAGTCGCCCTGCAGTTGGTTGTAGAAGATCTCTTCGTTTGGCATTGCAGACACCTTCTCAGCTGTTTCACTCTAGGACCCAGTGGCTACCTCCCTCCTGCTCAAATTGACACCCTTGCCTGGGTGTTTAAATAGTTTCACTTTGCTACAGGGTGGTGCCGGTGATATTCCCATGTTTCCTTGGGAAAGCTTGGAGCGAGTGCAGTCTGTTTACTTCCTCTCTGGTGTTAAGAGGACCTATCTCTCTGAAGTCGGCTCAAGCTAATTTATCTTTCCCCCTGTGTCTGTTTACCTTGTTGTCTTTAGTTGTTAGTGGGGATCGACTAGTGCTCACCCCCCCTTTCCTTAGCCAGGGCCAAGCGCTAGGGAAATACAGGGATAGGTTCCTGTGCGGCGATTGGTGAAGAACCAATATAGGGATGGTAGGGGAGACAGGGTGATATCAGATCAGCATAAGAGGTCTCCACTCCCCCCTTTCCCTAGAGTCTGGGCTCCCTTCCCCTCTTCCCTTTGTGATGCACTGAGTCTTTCCCACACCTTGCATGACAGTTGCCTTCTCACCAAGCTGCTTGCCTATTGTCCTGTAGCCCATCCCAGCTTTGCGCAGGTCTACAATTTTGTCCCCGGTGTCCTTAGACAGCTCTTTGCTCTTGGCCATGGTGGAGAGGTTGGAGTGTGATTGATTGAGTGTGTGGAAAGGTGTCTTTTATAAAGGTAATGAGTTCAAACAGGTGCAATTAATACAGGTAATGAGTGTAGAGTAGGAGGGCTTCTTAAAGAAAAAGTAACAGGTCTGTGAGAGACAGAATTCTTGTTGGTTGGTAGGTGATTAAATACTTATTTCATGCAATAAAATGTAAATTAATTATTTAAAAATCATATAATGTGATTTTCTGGTTTTTGTTTTTAGATTGTGTCTCTCACAGGTGAAGTGTACCTATGATAACAATTACAGACCTCTCCATTCTTTGTAGGTGGGAAAACTACTCCTGTCTCCTGTCCACCAACAGTCTCCAGGACCTCTGCTATCTGTTCCCAAACTCCTGTCAGCCTGCAGTCTCCAGGAACTCTGCTACCGGTTCCTGATCTCCTCTCTGCCTGTGATCTCCAGGGCCTCTGTTACCAGTTTCCGGTCTCCTGTCCACCTGTGGTCTCCTATCTGCCTGCTACCTGTTCTCGGTCTTCTGTCTACCTGCGGCCTCCTGTCCGCCTGCTTCCTGTTCCCGGTCTCCTGTCCACCTGCGGTCTACCGTCCGCCTGCTACCTGTTCCCGGTCTCCTGTCCACCTGCGGTCTCCAGGACCTCTGTTACTGGTTTCCGTCTCCTGTCTACCTGTGGTCTCCTGTCCTCCTGCTACCTGTTCTCCGTCTCCTGTCTACCTGTGGTCTCCTGTCCACCTGCGGTCTCCTGTCCACCTCCGGTCTCCTGTCCACCTCACGTCTCCTGTCTGCCCGCTACCTGTTCCCGGTCTCCTGTCCACCTTCGGCCTCCTGTCTGCCTGCTACCTTTTCCCGGTCTCCTGTCTGCCCGCAGTCTAGTGTTCACCTGCTACTTGTTCCTGGTCTCCTCTCCGCCTGTGATCTCCAGGACCTCTGTTACTGGTTCTCCGTCTCCTGTCTACCTGTGGTCTCCTGTCCGCCTGCTACCTGTTCTCCGTCTCCTGTCTACCTGTGGTCTCCTGTCCCCCTGCTGTCTCCTGTCTGCCTGCTACCTGTTCACCTTCGGTCTCCTGTCTGCCTGCTACCTTTTCCCGGTCTCCTGTCTGCCTGCAGTCTCCAGGACCTCTGTTACCTGTTCCCGGTCTCCTGTCCACCTGTGGTCTCCTGTCCACCTGCTACCTGTTCCCGGTCTCCCATCTGCCTGTGGTCTCCAGGACCTCTGTTACCTGTTCCCGGTCTCCTGTCCACCTGCTGCCAGTTTCCAGTCTCCTGTCCAACTGCGGTCTCCTGTCCGCCTACTATCTGTTCCCAGTCTCCTATCCACCTGTGGTCTCCTGGTCATCTGCTACCTGTTCCCAGTCTCCTGTCTGCCAGCGGTTTCCAGAACCTGTGCTACCTGATTCCTGTGTGCCTTACCTAGCTGCTGCACCAATGCCTGTAGCAGTGTGCCCACCCGGACCTTGGGTTAGGAGGAACCAACTCACTAGGAGAGCCTAAAATATACCATAGGTTTGCAGATAAAACATTTTCTTAATAAAAATTTTAAGGTAACAACAAATGGTGAGTACACACAGGGATGATAAGAGCAGGTACAGGCTGGATTAAAACCTGGAATCTAGGAGATAAGGTTTATTTACTGAGTAAATTACTGTTTCATCAGCTTTGGAAAGCGAAGATCATGTTTTAATATTATTTTTGGACAGTTGAGAGATAATTTTGAAGTCATTTTGGTTTAGGATTGGTAAAGGGTACATCACAAGATATGAGGGGGCTGTGGCAGACATCATACTGGGTATGGGGGCTGTGATGGACATCATGCTGCATTTGGGGAGGTGTAGGGGTCATTATACTGTATATAAGGGGCTGTGGGGGCCATTATACTGTATGTGGGGTCATGGGGGCCATCATACTATATGGAGTTTTCTGGGGGGTCATCATACTTGATATGATAGTGTATATATGGGGGGTTGTTGTGGTGACCATACTGTATATGGAGGACTCTAGTAAACATAATACTGTATGAGGGCTGTGGTGGACATCATACTGTATGGGAGGCAGTGAGTGACATTATAATGAGTATAAGTGATATATGGGGGCTGGCTGTGGTGGAGTAGCATTTCTAGAGTAGGATTTCTGGCAAGGAGTATAGAGGAGCACATTACAGAAAAGATGCGCCCAATTTATTAAGTGGCGTGTACGTCTTAATGAATTTGGCGCATAATATTCCAGCGAGCCCTACATTAATGCTGACATGTACAACACCAGTCTTATTGAATTGGCCCCTCATTGTCTAACAGCCCCCATATACATTAGATGAAAGTCGGCTGTACCTTCTGATGTATATGGGGCCCTCTCACCTCTGATGTCTGGGGAGAGAAGGATCTGGGTGTTGGAATTTCAACAGTAAATCCATTTTTTTCATGGGAGATAAGTCGCCGCCAGAGGAGTCTGGCAGCTGCTTTCTCTTCTCATTAAAAACACATGAACTCTTGGCTGAGCTGAGCGCTCTTGTATATGGGGAGATCAGAAGAGAGCGGTCTGCTGAATGAACATTCGGCCAACTACTATGCATAGAAACTGTTATTATCTCTTTTGGCCTATTTCTGGCCCTATATTATACATTCCGTATTTCCCTCATTACCCATTTTTAATCAAATTGTGAATAATCCTTTGTTCATTATTCATTTATAGTCGCATCCAGCAAGATTTACTGACAGAGTCCCAGAAATCCACGACTCCTCTATTTGCTCAGCTGGTTACACAGATCCGGTTCTGGAAGCCCCATGACTCTTCCATGTCTGCTGATGGATAAACATGGTAATTCTGGAAGCCCCCACCCCATTCAAACATAATGCAATGTTGCTTTTAATGAGACCCAGCTGGGACCATGAACCATGGCAGCAATCTTCTGGTCATTGTTAAAATAAATATTAGTGTGTAATATATAACGGGGCCCCCCATTGAGTGGATCTGTAACTGCAGCTAAGTATCTTTTCATGACATTCATTAGCTCTTTATTTTGTTATAATCTGGTTTTCTTGTATTCATTTTTTCAGGATCATAAAATGAATGATGGCAAACAAAAATTACAACAAAGCAGCATTAAATGCCGCTCAATAGGGAAAACACAGCAACAAAGTATATCATTCCCCAGTGGCACCAAACATTACCCCTCATACTGATTCACCAGCTCGGGGCTTCAGTATACCTCGGCTAGGCACTCATTGCCGCCACTGCTTACAGACTTTGAGACTCTTATATGATCTGTTACAAGATAGATAGCATACAATTTTAGATAGATCTCTTGGACCGGATGAGGCTGGTGTACTTACTTTGAAAATCCATTTTAGAATGGCTGCTCAATCCTCATAATAAGTAGAGCATTTAATTCCCTTCACACTCCATGATAGTGTCAGAGTGTGTGGAGCAGGCTCCGGAGCTGTGTAATACAGCCGGTATCTGCCTCGAATAGCAGTGACCTGACCTTGCTCCGATCACTGCTGTTAACCCCTTAGATGTCAATGTCAATCACTGACTGCGGCAAGTGCACGATCCTGTCCAGGAATCCACTTGGGCACTCCAACTTTCCCCTGTTAAATGATTGCAAGGTGATGATGGATTGCCGTGTGAGCACGGGGCTTGCTAACAGTCCTTGTCACTTCCATGTTGTTACTAATTTATCCTCCGAAAAGGTGGTTGATTTGATGTTTTATGTTTTTTTTAATACTTTTATAATTTTTTTTACACTTAATTTTTAAGTGCCCCTTAGGGACTTGAACCTGTGATCGCTTGTTCTATATACTGCAATCGCAGGTTCAAGTCCTTTAAGGGAACTAAAAAGATAAGCGTAAAAGAATTTAATTATAAAAATATAAAAAAAAACATACAGAAGTACTGCAGTATATAGAACAAGCAATCACAGGTTCAAGTCCCTAATGGGAACTAAAAAATGAAGTGTAAATTTTTTTTAGAAAAGTATTAGAAAAGCTGGAAAAAAAAACAGAGAAAAAATCAAATCAACCACCTTTTCCCCAGTTACAAATAAGAAATGTAAAAAAAAAAATAAAAAAATGAAAATTATGTGTATTGGAAAATGGTGACACAAACTAATTTATTATATCTTTTTTTACAAAGTTCAAAAAATTTTTAAACATTAGAATAGTAAAAAAAACATAGAAAGGTTTGGTAGCAACGGAATTTTACTGATCTGGAGAATCTCTTTTGGCAGGTCAATGAACGCTGTAAAAACCAACCCCCAAAAATAATTGCATTTTTTTCACCATTTCATCACAATTGGATTTTTTTTCCCCTTTTTCAGTAAAGCAAATGAAGTCATTCAAAACTACTACTCGTCCCAAAATAAACAAGCCCTCATTTTATTATGGCGACCGGGAAAATCCATCCTCCACAGAGTAAATTCAGCTGGCTAAACTTTAAAAAATGTTTATATCACTATTTTGACATGGATTTTTAAAGTAAATATTACATCCTCATAAGGTCTCAGAGATTATTTAATATTTGCAGTTCGCATTACGAAATCTTGGGTCAGATATCTTTAATTTGTGACAGGTTGAACTAAACTAAGAATAAAAGAAAAACATAAAAAACTGCACAACACAAATCTGAATGAAGAACAAAGTCCTCTGATGATGCCCACAGCAAACAACGAAAGGCTAAATAGTGATTTTGTTCTAGATAAATCATAGTAATCATTGACATTTATTGGCAAAAACACCATTTATTTTACACTTTTACAAACATTTTTTCCAGTGTGAATTTCGCCCTAGCAATACTTTTCTATTGAGATCTGTCAGCGCCCTCTAGTGTTTATTCATGGAAATGACTAGCCGCCCAACAAAACATTGTAAGAAGATAATGTTTTCCATGTTATGTGACATGACTGTTGCTTGCGCCTGACATTTGGCAAAAATCCATGGCTAGCCTAAGCTTAAAGGGATTATCCCACATTTTGAAAAACTCCTCACCATTATTAGATAGGGGGTCCAGAGCCCCCATTTTAGAAGTTTTCATTGAGCTGTGGTCACACATGTGCATTATTGATCCACTATCTATTGGATTGATGAAAGTAGCTAAGCACTAGCCAAAGACTCTGGGTGCAGTGGCGTAACTTGAAGCTCATGGGCCTCAATGCAAAGGTTCAACGGAGCCCCCTTCTATTGCAAGTCTTTAATATTAATAGTCTTTTCATATGGGCCAAAGGCAGCTTTTGGGCCCCCTAGGCTCCAGGACCCTGGTGCGATTGCAATCCTTGCTCCTATTATAGTTATGCCCCTGTCTGGGTGAATCTGCAGTGTGTATGCGTCACTAATCCTCCATTCAAGTTCCTCCCGAATAAAGTCTTGGAACCTCCATTTTAGTGACTGGTGGAATTGTGAGGGGTGGTCGAGTTGTCATACCCCCTCCCCTGAAGACATCAATGAGCTTAATGTCAATGTGTGAAATATGTTTTTTTGTGGCAACAGGTGTTAATTTCCTTGTTGCTGCAGTACTAACCAATGGTCACAAGTTGCCACTGTCTTCCTCTTTGCTTCTGTACAGAACTGGGTGAAAGGTTAAGTCTGCCCAGCACCAGAGAGCAGGGACAGTGTGAGAGTTAACTGTAAGGCCGGCCCATAGTGTGGAGGAGGATTGGAAATCTCTGGGTAGCGAGAGATTGAGATGGTTAGTGATGTAAGAGAAGAGAGGAACAGAACTAGTGTGCAGTAAGCTGAGAGGCACAGGGCAGCAGGAATCATTAAGGAACTTTAGAGGTGACTGAGATCCAGTTCAGCAGGCAAGTGGGTAAAATCTATATTTGTGGGAGAATTAAAGGAAAAAGTGAGTCCAGTGTTGGCCAGATGTGGGAGGCCCTGTGGAGAAGGGTCTTGTCCAGCTGAGGACACGGTAGAGGGAAGTGGCTCTAAGAGAGGCCCTTCTTAATGGATCACAGACTGCAGTTTGGGTGCAGGGTTCACAGCGTAACATATTGACCGGTGTGTCCCTGCACCGGGAAGATGGAGGTTTCTTTCACTTGCTCTGCTTGTTTACTGTCCACATGTAAAGTGCCATCACCCTAAACCAACACGAACGTACCCGTGTATAAGGCAGAAGAAGGAAGAAGTTGTACAGTGTACTTGTGGCACTCCAGGTCTGGTCGCCACAGTGGCAGCAATATCATGTCTGAGAGCAGGTGGGAGGTTCCCTGGTTGGGGACAATTAGCATGTGTGGCACCCCAGGGGTCTGGTTTCCACAGTAACAGCAATGTTATGTCTGAGAGCAGGTGGGAGGTCTCTTGGTCAGGAATCCTATGCATGCCACACCTCCTGCCCAGTCCTGGGAGGGGAAGAACTTCCCCTATATAAACCTGGGGCTGAGGCAGGGTTAGAGAGTTCAGAGGGAGAGTTCAGCCAGGAGGGCTGACAGGGAGCTGTGGCTCCGGCTGGGCCCAGCTCCTGGGCCATGCCAGAAGTAGATGACGCACCCCCTGGGCCATATTCTTTAGGGGAATACCCGGAGCCGGATCAGATGGGAGTTGTAGTCTTCCGAGTGGCTGTGACCCGGTCCGTGCCCAGGGTGTCAAGCTCAGAGTATGTGGCAGTCCTACAGATGTTATAAAGTTCTTAATGTCGACTACGCCACCCGTTGTATTGCGGTCACTATGGCCGCCGCTGCAGCAGGGTCCGCTGAGGCTGATGGTGTTGGTGCAGCTTTTGGTAGTATAACCCCCAACGGGTGGGGTATAGCCTCAGGGGGTCAGGTGCAGAGGATGGGGGTTGTGGTGGTGCAGCATAGATGTTAAGTGAAGACAGAGTCGGGTTGTGCAGTTTAGGGTATTTACTCACTGCTGATGTTCCGGTCACTCCAGCTTCAAGTGACCACCCGAGCCGTGCTGCGTCCACCAGGTCCTGGATTCAGCAAATCCCCAAACAAGTCCGGAGCGTGACCCTGAGCTCTCCTTCTGTCCTTTCCTCTGGCCGTCCCCACTAGTGATCCACCTAGGTCCAGCTCCCTCGGGCCTTCTGTTGGGAGACCCTTGGCCTTGGGTTCCCTGACCCTCCACGTGGTTTGCCTTCGGGGTGGATGTGGTGGGTGGCCGTGGCAGACGCTGCCCACGGCCTCCGGTCTCTGGCTAGGGTGTGCTTTTGCCCCCACCAGTTTGGGATCCGGTACCCTATTGCCGACTCTTCACCCGGGGATTGAATTTGGGTTCTCAGAGTCCTTTCTTTTTCCTCTCTGGGTCTTTCCTTCTCTGCTCCTCTCTCTCTCTGCAGGCTCATCTGGACCTCTGCTTCTTACTGACTCTGACAGACTGACCCTGATCTTTGATGGTGCCCACCTTAAATACTCCCTCTATGTGTGAGCTCAGGTGACCAGCACCCAATGAGCTCCTATCTTTACCCAGACTGCTCCCCCTATCTGCCCTACACTACTTGGGATGTACCACCCCCCTCCCACTCCAGCCAGGAACAGACTCGGTCGTACCTGCACATTTCTAAGTGGGAGTACCGTTGGTCTGTTCCTCAGAAATGGGATGTGTGTAGTGCATGCAGCTTTCTGAGCTCAGTCCCACACTCCATCCTTACCCGGGAGTGGAATATCACACCTCTGGGTTGAGGTGCAATACCCCTGTAGCAGCCGAATCCTCAGGGTGCTACATAGAGACAGAGAAGAGAAGCAGCATAGGAAGAAACAACAGGAGCTCTGTGGGAGCAGTGCTACAAGGAGTCAGGGGCTGGCAGCTGCAGAGCTCGCCCTGACTGAGAAGATTTCTTACCGGACCCGGAGTCCGAGGCTGTGGGGACTAATCCTTACCCAGCAGCAGAAACCGACCGGCAGGGGATTGCAGGTCCTCTGGCCCAGAAACCCGAAGGCACGGTCACACGCGTGGGACCAGCACCGCCATCGTGGAGCGGAAGCCAATAGAAGGCCCCGAGTCACCGGCCATACGGGTGAGCACCACACGGTACACTCAGGGACATGGGCTACTTATACCCGCTTCTAGCAAGGTAGCCAGAAGAGTACAGTTAGCTGGGAAGGCCTACAACTCCGCCTGGCCAGGGTCCTCGGGCTGTAAGAACAAAACACCACAAAACATACAATTTTTTTTTCATAAACAACATAGTAAAAACATATAAAATATCATATATATATCAGAAAACTTTTCATATAAATAACATTCTCGTCGCCTCTGGCTCCTCCTCCGGTCACTGTGCAACGTGTGACCGGGTAAAGTGCGACAGTCTTTGGAACTCGTGGCTTTCCTATAAAACCAGTAGGGGGCGCTTTAGGACGCGCAACTATTTACAAGGGATATGGCCGCTCTCAGTCCTCGGCCAGGTATTAGGGAGGAATGACCGCTCTCAGTCCTCGGTCAGTGGGATTTAAGGGATAAACGGGTAAACAGTTCACACTTGCTGGTCCCAACGGGGACTATATTAGCAACAGTTCACTGTGCCCCGACGGGCAACTATATACAGCTTGTACTCTGCTGTACTTAACGACGACGTCCTCCTGCTCTTTCTTTATGGTTACCTTTAGCTTCAGACCCGTCCGGGTCCTCTTGTTCTTCCTCCTCACACCGCAGCTCTTCCTCCGTCAGGCGATGCACATGGAGGGCGTAGGGTCCTTTGGCACACTTGTGCCGGGTGAAGGTGACCTCGTCCCCGATGTAAAGGTCACGACCTCTGTGTCCCTCCGGTAGGTGGGACTCAACGTCTCTCCTGGTCACGAAGACGTCGCCTGGGGTGCGGTGGTCTCGGATGAAGCCCCACCCATGCTGCATGTTAAACTTGATCACAGTCCCGGTGGTGCGGGGACTATGCGCTGCACGGGGGTCTCTCCTGGCCCGGCTCTTCTGCTCCGCGCTCCTTATTTGAGCTTGCTGTTCCCGGACCCGCCTCTCTCTCCGCTCCCTCTCAAAGACCTTGAGTTGTTGGCGGCAGCACTCAGCACGCTCCGCTGCAGCTGCCCGAGTCTCCTGAGTGAACCCCATGAGGTCTTCTCCGGTGGGGTCCCACTCAAATTGGGCCTCTTCTAGCGGGGGCGAGATCCTCTTTACGGGCTTTGGAGCCGGGATCAGGGGTGCACACATGGCCCCAGCCTTCCTCTGCCGTTCCAGTTCATGATATTCCTGGGGCCAGATGAAAGGCTGCCCATCCGGGCACGTGTGTTGGGTAAACAGGTCCTCTCCCAGATGCGGCACTCTTGGTCTTATGGGCGCAGTGGTGTTAGCGCCCGGGTTGCCCGGGCCTTGCGGCCAGGCCTGGGGTATCTGGAAGGTGAAGGGCACCGTAAGGACGGCGGCACCCTGGGCTACTTGGCCCTGCGACCAGGCCGGGGGCTCCGCGGAGGTAGGGGGCGCTGTTGGTATTGCGGCGCCCGGGGGTACTAGGCCTTGCGACCAGGCTGGTGGTACTTCCTGCTTGGTCACGCTCAGGGTCGAGGCGTGTGACGTCACAGGGGTCGCGGCTCCCGTTTGAGGCCTAGTCTGCGGCGGTGACGTTGCAGCGACGGGCACGGCAGGGGATACTTCGGGCTCTGCGACGGGGAGCTGGGGCAGGTACGCGGTTTCCCGGTTTGGGGTAGAGACGTCCCCTTTACCTGCCTCCTTTCGTTCGGCTCCCTTCTCGGCGCCGTCTCCGGCCTTCAGTCCTCCTGCGCCATCCTCAGAGGCGGTCTGTCTCCTCATCTCGGGTGGCGTGCTCCGCTGACGGGTCTCGGTCTGCTGGGCCATCTCACGGCTCCACTCCGCCAACGTCTCTCGCTGCACCCGGGCCATCCTCCTTGCGAGGCCCTCCAGAGCGGTCTGCGCACACTCCCGGTCTCGGGGGAGCTGTGCTGGGACCTCCACTAGGCCTAGTGGGGTCGTTGCTTCCAGCAGGCTCCTGACCAACGGGTCGGTGCTGCTCTGCTCTCCTTCTGTTGTCTCCAGCAGGCTCCTGGCCAGCGGGCCGGTGCTGCTCTGCTCTCCCTCCTCTGTTTCTAGCAGGCTCCTGGCCAACGGGCCGGTGCTGCTCTGCTTTCTCGCCATCTCCGGGTAAGCTCCTCCGATACTCTTCTCCAGGCTTCTTGCCTCCGGGTGCGCTCGCTCCAGACTGCTCCAAGCGACACCCATCTTTGCTCTCTTCTTCTCAGTCCTCCCACTTCGAGGGCGGTCCCGGGGCCACTTGGTGATTGTCAGCTCCAGGGGCAGTTCTTTCACGCTGACAGACACCTCTAGCATCACAGTCTCTGTTGGTGGGGGCGGTTTCCACTTTTGGCGCCATTTTCGGTCCTGGCCCACGATGGGAGGTGGCCTCTTGCCACCCTCTGGCACGCCCATAATGGCGTCCGCTCTTCCAAGGCGGGAAACCTTTGGAAATGGCGGGAATCGTCTCCCAGTGGCGGGAAACTCTGCAGATGGCGGGAAAACGCTGTTAATGGCGGACAACCGGCTGGAATCGACCTGTGATGGGGTCCGATGGCGGGGACCCTCCGGAACCGGCAGGAGACTTCTTTTTGAGGTAAACTCGTTCTTTTCTTCAGGCACGCAGTACCCGGTTGTTGTGGGCACGTAATCCTGCCGACTACGCCAAAGTTGACGCGCCCCCTGGGCCATATTCTTTAGGGGAATATCCGGAGCCGGATCAGATGGGAGTTGTAGTCTTCCGAGTGGCTGTGACCCGGTCCGTGCCCAGGGTGTCAAGCTCAGAGTATGTGGCAGTCCTACAGATGTTATAAAGTTCTTAATGTCGACTACGCCACCCGTTGTATTGCGGTCACTATGGCCGCCGCTGCAGCAGGGTCCGCTGAGGCTGATGGTGTTGGTGCAGCTTTTGGTAGTATAACCCCCAACGGGTGGGGTATAGCCTCAGGGGGTCAGGTGCAGAGGATGGGGGTTGTGGTGGTGCAGCATAGATGTTAAGTGAAGACAGAGTCGGGTTGTGCAGTTTAGGGTATTTACTCACTGCTGATGTTCCGGTCACTCCAGCTTCAAGTGACCACCCGAGCCGTGCTGCGTCCACCAGGTCCTGGATTCAGCAAACCCCCAAACAAGTCCGGAGCGTGACCCTGAGCTCTCCTTCTGTCCTTTCCTCTGGCCGTCCCCACTAGTGATCCACCTAGGTCCAGCTCCCTCGGGCCTTCTGTTGGGAGACCCTTGGCCTTGGGTTCCCTGACCCTCCACGTGGTTTGCCTTCGGGGTGGATGTGGTGGGTGGCCGTGGCAGACGCTGCCCACGGCCTCCGGTCTCTGGCTAGGGTGTGCTTTTGCCCCCACCAGTTTGGGATCCGGTACCCTATTGCCGACTCTTCACCCGGGGATTGAATTTGGGTTCTCAGAGTCCTTTCTTTTTCCTCTCTGGGTCTTTCCTTCTCTGCTCCTCTCTCTCTCTGCAGGCTCATCTGGACCTCTGCTTCTTACTGACTCTGACAGACTGACCCTGATCTTTGATGGTGCCCACCTTAAATACTCCCTCTATGTGTGAGCTCAGGTGACCAGCACCCAATGAGCTCCTATCTTTACCCAGACTGCTCCCCCTATCTGCCCTACACTACTTGGGATGTACCACCCCCCTCCCACTCCAGCCAGGAACAGACTCGGTCGTACCTGCACATTTCTAAGTGGGAGTACCGTTGGTCTGTTCCTCGGAAATGGGATGTGTGTAGTGCATGCAGCTTTCTGAGCTCAGTCCCACACTCCATCCTTACCCGGGAGTGGAATATCACACCTCTGGGTTGAGGTGCAATACCCCTGTAGCAGCCGAATCCTCAGGGTGCTACATAGAGACAGAGAAGAGAAGCAGCATAGGAAGAAACAACAGGAGCTCTGTGGGAGCAGTGCTACAAGGAGTCAGGGGCTGGCAGCTGCAGAGCTCGCCCTGACTGAGAAGATTTCTTACCGGACCCGGAGTCCGAGGCTGTGGGGACTAATCCTTACCCAGCAGCAGAAACCGACCGGCAGGGGATTGCAGGTCCTCTGGCCCAGAAACCCGAAGGCACGGTCACACGCGTGGGACCAGCACCGCCATCGTGGAGCGGAAGCCAATAGAAGGCCCCGAGTCACCGGCCATACGGGTGAGCACCACACGGTACACTCAGGGACATGGGCTACTTATACCCGCTTCTAGCAAGGTAGCCAGAAGAGTACAGTTAGCTGGGAAGGCCTACAACTCCGCCTGGCCAGGGGAGATCCCATCTGCTCAAGGACTGACCAGGCCCCGATCGCTAGCAAGTACTCCGGGAGGGTCTATCTTTGTCACCAGTAAAGACCCTGAACTACACGCATCGTCTCTGAGTGGTTCCTGCTACCCCCATCATCCACTTCGGCTGCCCTGAGGCCATACCCCTCCCGTTGGGGGTTATACCATCCCCGCTGCACCATCCTTCCACCGGCCTCAGCGGTCTGCCCTGCAGCGGCAGCTCCAAAGCTGCATTCAACGGGTGGCGTAGTCATCCAACATCTACTGCTAATAGACTCGCCACTTAGTTTGACTCCCTGGGCACGGACCGGGTCACCGCCACGAGACTACTACCCCCATCTGATCCGGCTCCGGGTAAGCCCCCGTGCACGCGATGCCGCACGACACAGAAGGCCCAGGGGCGCGTCAACTTTTGGCGTAGTCGGCAGGATCTCGTGCCCGCAACCACCGGGTACTGCGTGCCTGAAAAAGACTGTTCAAACTTACCAGTGGTGAAGATTCCCGCCATCCGGCGCCATCTTCTGTCTTCTTCCCGCCATCCGCGAAGTTTTCCCGCCATCCGGCGCCATCTTCTGCCTTCTTCCCGCCATCCGTGGAGTTTTCCCGCCGTTGGACGCCATCTTGAAGACGCCGCGTGGGAAGAAGAGGGGCGTGGACTCCGAAAGCGCGCGAGAACTGAAGCCCCGCCTCACGTCCGGACGTTGCGTAAGGTCCTGGAAGGAGCCCAGCAGACGCCGACGTCACAGGAGCGCGACGGAAGGTCCTCAACCCTGACGATCCACTGCGGAGCCGCGGCCTACGGAAGAGGATCATCGCAAGGTAGGCCACGGTCCACTAGGGGGGAGGAAGATGTCGGATACGGAGGAGAGCTTCACCGCTTCAACCCCCGCCAGCGCCACCGCTGTTGCGGTCATGCCTTTCACCATGCCCTATATCCCGGGGGCAGCCTGGCTACCCCAGTACTCAGGGGAGTCACATACCCTGCATGACTTTAGAGAAAAGCTGGATAGCCTCTTCCAGGTGTATCCCCTCACAGAGGAGCAAAAAGTGAGCATCCTGGTGGCCCAATTAACCGGGGCAGCCCAAAGGGAGGTAAAGTCCTGGCCACCTGGGAGGAGGACTGTCGCAGGGATACTAACCCAGCTAACCGAGGAGGAGCTGCAGTACTACCAATACGAGGAAAGCCAAGAGGACCTGGACGGGTCTGAGGACTACCCTCAGGAGGGAGCACAAAGAGGACATAGCTACTGAAGGGAAGTAGCGTGAATAAAGAGCTGTAAATAGTTACCCGTAAGGGTACAAGGACTGCTGCTAATTAAAATATGGTCCCCGTTGGGATTAGTGAATTGTTCCCCATGTGCCCCTATCTTAAACCAGGCTGAGGACTGTGAGCAGCCATTCCTTATCCCCACTGGCCGAGGACTGAGAGCGGCCATATCCTGTAAATAATTATGTGTTTCTAGTAATTTATGGGAGTCTTTGGTGGATTTACCGGGAATCCTTTGTACATGGTTGGAGCGTAACCCAGGA
Source organism: Phyllobates terribilis (assembly GCF_046119375.1). Taxonomy (NCBI): domain Eukaryota; kingdom Metazoa; phylum Chordata; class Amphibia; order Anura; family Dendrobatidae; genus Phyllobates; species Phyllobates terribilis. The sequence continues at coordinate 133,661,392 of NW_027362770.1, read as the reverse complement.
ATGGACTAAAGACTGTTAAGGACTCGGGGCAGGACAGACCCCTACCTGGTTACGTCTCCCTGTTTTGGTGAAATGGACACCTTGCTTTTCTTCAAAACTGCACCCGGTAGCGGACACGCCGTAACCATCTTTATGTGTTTTTCTTATTGTATTATTATTGTTTATACCTTGTTATGTTTTTCTAAAAATATGTTTAGTCCCGGAGTACTAAATTTCACTAGGGGGGAATGTGGCACCCCAAGGGTCTGGTTTCCACAGTAACAGCAATGTTATGTCTGAGAGCAGGTGGGAGGTCTCTTGGTCAGGAATCCTATGCATGCCACACCTCCTGCCCAGTCCTGGGAGGGGAAGAACTTCCCCTATATAAACCTGGGGCTGAGGCAGGGTTAGAGAGTTCAGAGGGAGAGTTCAGCCAGGAGGGCTGACAGGGAGCTGTGGCTCCGGCTGGGCCCAGCTCCTGGGCCATGCCAGAAGTAGAGACAGAGAAGAGAAGCAGCATAGGAAGAAACAACAGGAGCTCTGTGGGAGCAGTGCTACAAGGAGTCAGGGGCTGGCAGCTGCACAGCTCGCCCTGACTGAGAAGATTTCTTACCGGACCCGGAGTCCGAGGCTGTGGGGACTAATCCTTACCCAGCAGCAGAAACCGACCGGCAGGGGATTGCAGGTCCTCTGGCCCAGAAACCCGAAGGCACGGTCACACGCGTGGGACCAGCACCGCCATCGTGGAGCGGAAGCCAATAGAAGGCCCCGAGTCACCGGCCATACGGGTGAGCACCACACGGTACACTCAGGGACGTGGGCTACTTATACCCGCTTCTAGCAAGGTAGCCAGAAGAGTACAGTTAGCTGGGAAGGCCTACAACTCCGCCTGGCCAGGGGAGATCCCATCTGCTCAAGGACTGACCAGGCCCCGATCGCTAGCAAGTACTCCGGGAGGGTCTATCTTTGTCACCAGTAAAGACCCTGAACTACACGCATCGTCTCTGAGTGGTTCCTGCTACCCCCATCATCCACTTCGGCTGCCCTGAGGCCATACCCCTCCCGTTGGGGGTTATACCATCCCCGCTGCACCATCCTTCCACTGGCCTCAGCGGTCTGCCCTGCAGCGGCAGCTCCAAAGCTGCATTCAACGGGTGGCGTAGTCATCCAACATCTACTGCTAATAGACTCGCCACTTAGTTTGACTCCCTGGGCACGGACCGGGTCACCGCCACGAGACTACTACCCCCATCTGATCCGGCTCCGGGTAAGCCCCCGTGCACGCGATGCCGCACGACACAGAAGGCCCAGGGGCGCGTCACATGCAGCACCTCCTGCCTCAGTCCAGGGAGAGGAGAAACCTGCCTTTTATAAACTGGATCTGGGGCGGGGTTAGACAGTCAAGTTAGAGACAAGTTGCAGATAGGGACAGGTCAGCAGCAGGCTGAGGAGGAACACGAGGCCAGGAGGGGAGCTAGCAGAGCTCATCCTGGCTAGACACTTACAAAGCCGGACACTGGAGTCCGAGGCTGTGAGGGTTATACGCCCAGCAGCAGAAAACCACCACACAGGGGACTTCAAGTTCTCTGGCCCAAGGAAGCCCGGAGGCTCAGCCACACGAGAGGGACCACTACTGCCCCGGAGGGGTGAGAAGTACGGAAGGCCCGAGTCGCCAGTCATACGGGTGAGAACAACACGGTACACTCAGAGACGTGGGCTACCACCACACTACAGCGGGATAGCCAAGAAAGAGTGAAGTCAGCACGGTAGGCCTACAAACTCCCCCGACCAGCGGGATTTCCCAGTTGCTCTCAGACTGACCAGGCCTCCATTGTTAACCTGTATTCCGGACGGGTCCCTTAATACCACCAATAGTAAAGACCCTGAATTGCATGACAGACTCCGTGTGGTTACTGCTGCTCCCGCGCACCATCACCACCAACATCCCTATTTACTGCCCTGAGGCTATACTCCTCCTGTGGGGAGTTATACTACCCTCAGCTGCACCCATAACACCAGCCTCAGCGGTCTGCCCTGCAGCGGCGGTTCACTCTGACCGCAATCCACGGGTGACGTAGTCGGACATTCAGCATATAGACTGCCATTTATTTTGACCGCCCTGGGCACGGACCGGGTCACCGCCACGGAGACTACAACCCCCAGCATCCACAAAAGGTCCGGTTCCGGGTATCCCCACACACACACGGCCCAGGGGGCGCGTCATACTGACTGCTGCCTTGTGTGCTTAAGTGTGTTGCCAAGTAAAGAGTGCCTTGTTTTTAAGAACGTGCCTGGTGTCCTTGTCTTGAAGGCCAATTGACCTGGCGAGGAGTGGAACGGGACCAGCCTGGAGGTGAAAGTACCATTAGCAACACTGCCAGCCCATACACACACACATCCAGAACTTTAGTTTTTTCTGTAACGTGCCTGGGTGTCGGACTCATGACACTTGCCCATGGCTACCACCCTGGCCACTGTTACAAAATAGGGATGTTTATAAGGGTTGTCCAGTGAAAACAAGTTACTACCTATCCAATGGATCGGTAGAATGTGCCACTTTTATTCCCATTACAATGGAGGGGCACTGCGTTTGCTTATCTGCCCCGCTATTCATTCCCAATTGGGCTGCTGAGTCCTGCGCTCAGCTTTTTCCAGCAGCCCCACAGAGAATGAATTGAGCCGTGGTTGGGTGTCTGACCAGCTGCTCCACTTGTAATCGGGGATGAAGTTCCCCGTAGGGGACACAAATTCCCAGTTCTGCCAATTGGTGCGGGACCCTTACCGATCACCGGACAACCACTTTAAGTCCCACCTATCAACCCTTACCCGGTAACGCCTCCTGGACTAATGCCCAATTTTTAAAAGTGGGCTACAAAAACAACGCCCCTTTCAGTCCAGGATGCCCAAAATTTGCCAGGTTTGTGTTTAAAAATTCAGTACAGTTTGGGCAAATTCAGGACGGTTGTCAGGTATGGCTTTATGACACCTCAGGGATTTTTTATCACTTACTGGTGGGGTCTCGTATTGTGACGCGCCCCCTGCACCGTGGGGTACTCAGTAGCCAGGCCGGTCGGTGCTGGGGGATGTCACGGTGGCAGTGACCCGGTCCGTGACTCAGGGCGGTCAATTAAAGGGAAAGTAAAGGGGAATAAAGTTTTTAGGATAATAATGTTCGTGACGCCACCTGTGGTATACGGCTATATGGAACCGGCGCTGCAGTGCAGATCCACTGGAGCTGATGGTGACGCAGCAGAGTTGGTTCAGCTCTCCACAGTTAGAGCTTAGCTCCAGGGCAGGATATTGTGATGCTATGAGGTAGATGTTGGTGCAGTGTAGTGCAGGGCTGGTGGCACAGTAATGAGCCAAGGACACAGTGGGGTGCAGTCTTCAGGTTTTACTCACAGTTCAAGGCAGTTCCAGGTCACCGCTGCAGCCGGTAATGACCGCCCACGTTGTCCTGTGTCCACCGGGGTAGGGATCCAGCAATCTCTCAGGTACCTCAGGAGCACTTAAACGGGACCCCGTTCTATGTACCTTTCCGGTCAGCTCACTGCGCTGGCTCTCGCCCTCCTGCCCTGCGCCTCACAATCAGTGTCCCAAGCCAGTGACCTCGGGCCTTGTCGGGCGACGTGCTCTCAGTCCCCTGGAACCTATGCGGCCACCTTTTCGGCGATATAATTGTGGATTTTGGCTGCAACACCTTGCAAATGCTGCGTCCTCCGGTTGGCTAGCTGAGCCTGGTTGTTCTCCACTAGTCTGGGGCCAGTCCCCTTCTGAGGCCTGATCCCTCCACGTCAGCATGAATTCGGGCGCCCGGGTGGATTCTGCACTCGCCGTGCCCCTGGGATCCCCTCTGTCTCTCCTGGAGCCCTTCTCACTGCTCCTCTCTCCTCTCGTGCCTCTCTCACTAAGCCAGACTCTTCTCTTCACTCCCCTGAGCAGAGCTCCTCCTGAGCTCCTGCTCCCAACTCAGCTCTGAACTCTGACCACTTCCAGAACCTTCCGCCCTATCTTTTATACTCCTGCCCTCTGTGCTCCACTGATCTACTTCCTCCACCCACACTCACTACATGGTTCCCCCTCTCTTAGTTCCCCCCCTTCCAGCCAGGGACAGGGCTCAGCAGTGGACAAATGCATCTTGCCCTCCTGCTGGTCTGGAGTGGTGTAGTGTTGGATGTAGGTGGGTGGGTCCCGGGTAGTGCTCCCTCCTTACCTGAGAGTGGGGTACCACACCTCTGGGTGAGATGCAGTATCTCTGTGGCAACTGGATCCACAGGGGGGCCACAATTGCACCTCAGCTCCATTTATTTAAATAAGCCTGAGCTGCAATGCAAGAATATTCCTATGGACAAAAATGGCGCTCTCTCTAAAAAAAATAGATTTTTTTCTAATTGTAAAATATAGAAAAATGTCGAATTTCCATGGAAACTATTTAATCTTGGTTTGATTCTGCTGTTTTTACATCCAACCACCATATCCATTTATAACCGCTATTGACCACCATGTGGTTGTAGAACTTTATGCAAAGGAACATTTAGCACACTGCTCTGCTCTGTTATCCCTATGCTTTATTTTTACAGAAGGTTTCCAGAGCAAAACACTAAAAACCTCTACAAAGCCCTAAAAGTGAACCAGATGTTGTACTGGATGATGTATTTGTAGTAGGTGCCAAACATAATGGAACAGCTATGGGGGGAGTATAGGTAGCAGACGTTACCAGTTCCTGCTGCCTACAGAAAAAGGCCCCTTAACCCATCATTTTTTTTCTCTAAATCTGGACATAAACATATGTGTATTTATTATATAGCACGAGATTGTATTGAATTTGGTACCATTACAACCAGTGTAACCTAACACAATTCGGTCTGTGACAAGTCCCGATTTCATCTGTATCAGCGTCCTCGGTGCATAGTGTGGGGGGGCACTTTTGGACCATTATATTGTTTCTGTGATTAATCATTTGTGGGAAAGGCAATGTAGGGCATCAGTTTGCGTGTGGGGCTATGTCAGAGCGTTATATTGTGAGGGCCACCGTGTGGTCATGATACTGTGGGGAGGTAGCATGGAGGTGTCATAATGTGTGGAGGAACACTGTAGGAGCCACATACTATCTGTGGGGGCAATGTCGGGACATAATGTGTGGGGGAGGAACTGTTGTGCACTTGATTTTATGTGGGGGCTCTGTGAGGGCATTATATTATGTGGGGGGCACTGTAGAAGCATTATACTGTGTGGGAACACTGTAGGTACATCATACTGAATGGGACACTGTAAGGAGTGTTTTGTGGGGGCACTGTAGGAAAATGATAATGTATGAGAGGGCACTCTTTTTATTCTTTTACTCACTTATATAGCGCCATTAATATATAGCCATTCTGGGGCTTAATCGTGTGTGTTTGAACACCATATTGTGGGGACATTGTGCTGCTTCATACCATAGATGGTCATTGTGAGGGCAACATACTACAGAGGCTTCATGTGTGAGAGGGCACTATGGGGGCTTCACACTGTGTGTGGGGGCACAGTGGGAATATAACACTGTATTGACGCTGTGGTGGTAGCATACTAAGTGTTTGAGGGGGTGTGTTTGAGGATCATACAATGTGAAGGGGAATCACTCAAGCATTATACTCCATGGGGAGGCATACTGTGAAGGCGAGGCATAAAAGGGTCACTATTTTTGTGAGGGTGCATAGAAAGGACTAGTTGGGTTAGGAGTGCGGCTTATCATGCGACAATACGTGTCCCTATTTCCTGTCTTTCAAAGTTGGGAGATATGTTATACACGGCACATAGTGAGGGACCTGGGTGGAGAAAAGTCACCAGGGACCAGCCTCTTGGACTAGTCATTAGTGAAGAGCGAGCATGCTCGCTACTGCTCGGTGCTCACCCGAGTATCTCACTGCTTGAGATGCTCGGGGCTCCCCAAGTATTTTCAGGATTGCTCGGGTCTCTTCCCTACATGTTAGAATATGCAGGGATTGCCTTCCACTCACTGTAATGCTGTAGCCATGTTGTGGCTTAACAGTGATTGGCTGGCCGCACAGCGTCATCAGGTCTATATCAGACCTGGCGCCGCCATGCTCGTCACAGTCACTCCGGAATCAGACAGTGTATGGAGAGGTGCTGCTGAGCTAGGGAGAGATTTGCTTGTTTCTAGTTAGTGTAGCTGTACCAAACTATATTAGAGACACATATCCATCTCAACAATCAGTCCTTCTGGGGACTAATCCATCTGCAGAGATATCAGGCAGGCAGTGTATATAGGCAGGAAGGCAGTGTAAAAAGCAGACTGCAGTGCATATAGCACAAGAGGCTCCATTCCAGTTCTGTCTGCTGCTGCTGTTAGACATTTCTAGAAATAGGCCTAGGTCTCAGGGGCCAGGAATAATTTTTTTGGATCTTAATCCTCATTATTTGCTTAAAAAGCAATCCAGAGAACATCGTTGTTCTGCGCCATTTGCTTGTTGGCACTGCAAAATACAGCCAGGTCCTTTCCATATTACAGCGCTAAAAATCCAGCTATTTAAAACTGTGGTTTGTCCGTCACACGGATCACATATAATTGCGCTGAAAATACTGCCATTTCTGACCTCCATTAAAAATTTGTTTCAGTGTATCAGTGAAGCAATTGATACCAGTTTGCTGTTCAAAATAGTTACCTACAGGCCAGGTATTTAAAACTATGGTTTGTCCGTCACACGGATCACATATGAGTTCGCTCCAAATTCAGTAATTTGTAATGAGCGTGGAAGATATTGTCCTCCATTTAAAATGGGCAAGGCACGTGGCAAGGGACAGGGAACTGGACATGATGGTGATGATGGTGCATGCAGAGGCCGAGGCCGTGGGCAAGTTGAAATTGTGCCACAACAAACATCCACATCTTCTCGCTCGACCTTCCTGTCCCAATTAATAGGGGACCACAGAACACCACTATTGAACACAGAGCAGTGTGAAAAGGTTATTGGTTGGATAGCAGATAATGCTTCCAGTCACTTAGCCACCACCACCACCTTGTCTTCCACACGGTCAAGTCTCAGTAGCTGTGAGTCTGGACCGCATATTCCTCACCCTGAACCTCCTTCCTCCCACCATGCCGAGTGCCCAGAGGCAACTGATCCCACACTTGGACACTCCGAAGAGCTGTTCACTTTTCCATTTATAGATTTGGGCCTCTCGTCCGGTCCACTTGAAGCGGGGCAAGAGGAGATCGCATGTAGCGATGCCCAAATATTTGAGCAGAATAACGAAGGTGTCGGTGGGAAAGTGTCGCAAGAGGTGGACGATGATGAGACACAATTTCCAGAAAGTCAGGAGGAGGACCAGAGTGCGGAAGTGGAAGACGAGGTGGTGGATGATATAGTAACTGACCCAACCTGGCAGGAGGACATGCTGAGCGAGGACAGCAGCACACGGTGGGAGGGAGGCAGAGCACCCCAACAGGCAGGAAGAAGCAGTGTGGTGGCCGCAGAAAGAAGGCAGGCAACCATTCCCCATAACACCAACACGAAGGAAGTTGCCAGTACAACTGTTAGGTCTTCCCGAGTCTGGTTGTTTTTTAAAGACTCTGCCGATAACCCCAAAAAGGCCATTTGCACCACCTGCCAGGCCAGCATCAGCAGGGGTGGCAAAACGACCAGCCTGACCACCACCAGCATGATCAGGCACATGGCAGCAAAGCACTCGACCTTGTGGGCCGAACCCCAGGGTCCAGTAACAGTGTCTGCAGGTAGCACCACTGCTTCTTCCGCTGTTGTGCATGCAAGCCAATCCCCTCTCCATGGTGCATGCGAAGATGCCTCCTGTCTTGCACCTGTCATTGCACACTCTCAAGTAGCAGCATCAGGAGCCATGTCCACAGCCTTGTCCCAGCGCAGCGTTCAGTTGTCCATACCCCAGTCCTTGGAATGCAAACGCAAATACGCAGCCAACGCCCCACAGGCCACACAACTAAATTCCCACATTTCGCGACTGCTTGTGCTAGAAATGTTGCCTTTTAGGCTCCTGGAGACGGAAGCATTCTGCAACCTGATGGCGGTGCCTGTTCCTAGGTACTCGGTCCCCAGCCGCCAGTATTTCTCCCTGTGTGCCGTTCCCGCATTACACAAGCACGTGTCCCAAAACATTAGCTGTTACCTCAACAACGCAGTTACTGGGAAAGTCCACCTAACCGCGGACACGTGGACAAGTGCTTGTGGGCAGGGACGGTACATCTCGCTGATGGCACACTGGGCTGCCCCCACAGTCTACAGCTCCTGCACCTCATCCTCCTCAGCCTCCTCCTCCTCCTCTTCAGCCTCCATCTCCGAAATGACCACATCAGTCACAAGCTGGAAGCACTGCAGCACTGCCTCGGCCAAGTGGCAACAGGCAGTGCTGAAGCTAATATGCTTAGGTGACAAACTGCACAATGCTGAAGAGTTGTGGACAGCTCTGAAAGAGCAGGCGGATCTGTGGCTCACACCGCTGAACCTACAGCCAGGCATGGTCGTGTGTGACAATGGCCGGAACCAAGTGGCAGCACTGAGGCGAGGCGAGCTCACACACGTGCCATGCCTGGCCTATGTGCTTAACCTCATGGTTCAGCAGTTTCTCAAATCCTACCCGGAGCTGCCGGATCTGCTTGTGAAAGTACGCTGCCTGTGTGCCCAATTTAGAAAGTCACCTACAGCTTCCGCCGCCCTTGCCATGTTTCAGTAGCATTTGCAGCTTCCGGCTCACAGACTGGTACGTGATGTCCCCACACGCTGGAATTGTACACTGCAGATTTTGGGAAGGATTTGTGAGCAGAAGAGGGCAGTTGTTGAGCACCAGCATCAACAAGGCTGTCGGCATTCAGTTCAGGCTCCACACATAAGACCTCAGGAGTGGACATGGATGTCAGACATATGTACCATCCTCCAAAACTTTGAGGACTCCACCAAGATGGTGAGCGGCGATGACGCCATAATTAGCGTCACCATCTTGCTTCTCTGTCTTCTGAAACGCTCTCTGCTCACAATCGAAGAGGATGCATTGCAGGCGGAGCACGATGAGATGGAGCAAGGAACCATACAGGGTGATTACACACAGCCCAGCCTCATCTCATCCCAACATGGATTGGGTGACAATGAGGAAGAGGAGAAGGAGGAAGAACAGGAGCTAGTTTCATGCACTATACACGGCTACCTGCACAACTGTCATACCGTCTGTTCAGCGTGGATGGCCAGAGGACAGAGAGGAGGAGGAGGAGGAGGAGAGCATGGTCAGTCATCCTCTTGGTGAGGTGAAGTCTTGCCTGTTAGCAGTCTGGCACGCATGGCTGAGGTTATGTTACGATGCCTTTCCCATGACAATCGCGTTCTCAAAATTTTGGGTGACAGTCATTACTGGTTGGTGACACTTCTAGACCCACGATACAAGGAGAACTTTATATCTCTTATTCCTGAGGCAGAGAGGTCTACAAAAATGGGGCAGTACCAGAAGGCCCTTGTTGCGGAACTATTAAAAAAATTCCTATCTGAAAACGCTGGCGGCAGAGGTCACAGTTCGTTGGACAACCAACGAGTACAGGCGAGAGTGACACGACTTCAATCCAGCACGGGAACACTGTCAAAGTTCTGGGAGAGTTTTCTCAGCGCCTCCCATCGCACAGGCCCTGAGGCATGGGGTACTCTTACAAGGAGTGCAAAGTTTGGGAAGATGCTGAGAGAGTACCTTGCCGAACGTACCAACGTCCTCTGTGATTCCTCTGTGCCTTATAATTATTGGGTATCCAAGCTGGATATGTGGAATGAACTGGCTCTCTATGCCTTGGAGGTCCTGGCCTGCCCTGCCGCTAGCGTTTTATCAGAGCTTGTTTTTAGTGTCGCTGGTGGAATTATAACTGATAAGTGCATTTGCCTGTCAACTGAAAATGCTGACAGGCTGACTCTGTGAACACGGGCTGGATTGGGCCAGACTTCTCAACATCACCGAATGATAGCAACGTAACATACACTCAAATCCATTGTCTTTTTTTGGGAGGTGTATTCCCAAGCACCTCTTCACACCCACACATGGGTGTACGCTTCCTGATTTTGGCTGTTTGCACTTGTACTCCTCCTTCTCCTCATCCTCATCCTCCACCATATCACCAGGGTGACCGTGGTCCGTGATGCAACACCCACATAATTTTTTTAAAGGGTGTTTATGATGCCCGTAAAAAAAAATTTTTATACAGTATGTTCATGTATACCCCCCCAGGGGTAAATGTCTGTCAGCCCATACACTTAGTGCATGGGCATTCCAAGTATAGGAGACCCGCTTCTTTCTAATGGGAACATTTTTTTATGAGGCCCTCTAAGTCTCTTTCAAGGGGCATTGGAGTGCCTCCCAATTTTTGGCAGCCCTTGCATTCACTGCATAGGCCAACACTATGGGAGACACTCTCCTTTCTAATGGGAATTTGTCGTTACTGTGGCCCTGCTCTATGTGTCTTTAAATTCTTAGTGGGGTTTTTCCTAAATTTGGTCAGTCGTTGGACTCACTGCATACCCTATAACTGTATAGCAGACCCTCTCCTTTCTAATGGGAACATGTTGTACTCGTTACTGTGGCCCTGCTCTATGTGTCTTTAAATTCTTAGTGGGGTTTTTCCTAAATTCTGTCAGCCTTTGGACTCACTGCATATGTGGCGCCCCTGAGGGTTTAGTCGCCACAGGGGTACTGCACCTCAGATAGAGGTGTGGTATCTCCTCTTTCAGGTAAGGATGGACCCCACTTCACACTCAACACTACACCACTCCTGTCCTGTAGGGGGCCTAAATGCACCAGGGTGCTGCCCCGGCCCGGGATAGAGGAGATGGGGGGAACCAAAGATAGGGGGAACCAAGTAGTGGGTGAGGGTGGAGGAAACACTTACAGGAAGCACTTATAGAATCATCTATATATATAATCGTCTTATCCCGTCTGTCTGTCTGTCTGTCCAGGAAATCCCGCGTTGCTCATTGGTCCGGCAGCGGCCAATCAGCGCCGCGGGATTTCTGAAAAAAGATGGCGGCCGTTAGCGGCTCACCTGCGGGACGGAGCTCAGCAGCGATGCAGCCGGGAGATGAGCGTCGCGAGGCGCTCATCTCCCGGCCGGTAGCAGCAGAAGGACCTCGACCGCCGGACCCATCTGCGGGATGAGGCGCTCATCTCCCGGCCAGTAGCAGCGGAAGGACCGCCGGCGTCGCTGACCTCCATGCGGAAGAGAGGATCGGGGAGCGGCGCTGCGGGTCGAGATACTTCTGCTGCGAGCGCCCGCTCATGTCCCGGGTTCTCGCAGCTTAAGTACCCGCACAGGCAGCGCCGCTCCCCGGTGCTCACCAAGACGATTCGATGATTGGTCGCGGTCTTCAGACCCGACCAATCACTGATCTTAGAGCAAAAGTTAAACACCGCTGTGCTGATTGGTCGCGGACGCTGCCCGCGACCAATCACCGATTTTGGCGCCACATTTAAATATTGGCCGCGACCAATCAGCACAGCGGTGTTTAAATGTGGAGCCAAGATCGGTGATTGGTCGCGGCCGATATTTAAATTTGGCGCCCAAATCGGTGATTGGTCGCAGGCAGCGCCAGCGACCAATCAGCGATTATTAACACAAATGTCCGGACCTTTGTAACACCATGCAGATACTGTGGGGACATCAGCGGCTAGGGTGTGAAAGGAGGACCGGGGAGTGGCGCTGCGGGTCGGGATACTTCTGCTGCGAGCGCCCGCTCATGTCCCGGCTTCTCGCAGCGGAAGTATCCGCACAGGCAGCGGCGCTCCCCGGTCCTCACTAATACGATTCCGCTCCCCGCTCCTCACCAATACGATTCGCTGATTGGTCGCGCTCTCCGCACGCGACCAATCAGTGATCTTGGCGCTAAAGTTAAACACCGATTTGGGCGCCACATTTAAATAGCGGCCGCGACCAATCACCAATTTTGACGCCACATTCAAACACTGGTGTGTTAATTGGTCGCGGGCGCCAGCCGCGACCAATCAGCGAGCTTGGCGCCAAATTTAAACAACGCTCTGCTGGTTGGTCGCGGTGGCCGGCCGCGACCAATGAACGAGATGGGCGGCAAATTTAAACTCCGCTCTGCTGATTGGTCGCGGCTGGCTACCGCGACCAATCAGCGAGATGGGCGGCAAATTTAAACGCCGCTCTGCTGATTGGTCGCAGCCGGCCTCCGCGACCAACCAGCGAGATGGCCGGCAAATTTAAACGCCGCTCTGCTGATTGGTCGCGGTGGCCGACCGCGACCAATGAGCGAGATTAGCGGCAAATTTAAACGCCGCTGTGCTGATTGGTCGCGGTGGCCGGCCACAACCAATCAGCGAGATGGGCAGCAAATTTAAACGCCGCTCTGCTGATTGGTCACGGTGGCCGGCCGCGACCAATCAGTGAGAAGGGCGGCAAATTTAAACGCCGCTCTGCTGATTAGTCGCGGTGGCCGGCCGCGTCCAATCAGCGAGATGGACGGCAAATTTAAACGCCGCTCTGCTAATTGGTCAGGGCCGGCCACCGCGACCAATCAGCGATATCGCCGGCAAATTTAAACGCCGCTCTGCTCATTGGTCACGGTGGCCGACCGCGACCAATCAGCGAGATGGGCGGCACATTTAAACGCAGCTCTGCTGATTGGTCGCGGCCGCCGGCCGACTGCGACCAATCAGCGAGATTGGCGCCAAATGTAAACACCGCTGTGCTGATTGGTCGCGGCCGCCAGCGACCGCTACCAATCAGCGATTTTGGCGCCAAATTTAAACACCGCTCTGCTCATTGGTCCCGGCCGCCGGCCGGCCGAGACCAATCAGCGAGGTTGCCGCCAAATTTAATCAACGCTCTGCTGATTGGTAGATTTTATCGCCAAATTTAAACAAGCTCTCCGGTCCTCACTAACACAGTTCGCTGATTGGTCGCGGCCGCCATCCGTGACCAATCACCGATATTGCCGCCAAATTTAAACACCGTTTTGCTGATAGCGCCCGGTCGGCCGCATACGTATTCTAGAATACCCGATGCATTAGAATCGGGCTACCATCTAGTATATAATATACGGCCATCTTTAGTTCAATGTCTTTGATTGTGGTCTTCTGTCAGGGTCCAGCAAGAGTCTGCAGCTGGCTGAAGATTCACGGTTCTCGTTCTCTGGCCTTGAGGCGAGGAGCGGGTCAGAGTTAACCAGTGTCTCTGCCCGGTCAGGGTCCTGTTCTAAGAAGACCTTGGAGGGGAGCAGAGGAGATAGGCTCCACAGGCAAAAGGATCCCAGGGGGATATGATATGGACGGAGCAGAGTCGCCACCTATATTCTTCACTCTGGCCTAGCCAGAGGGATTCCTGCTGCAAAAGGGGTAACCGGCCCCCGATATCTGACTTTGTTACTTCACGTCTCAGTCAGAGAAGCCCAGAGGCTTAGTGGATCCCAGGGGGATACGGACGGAGCGGACTCGCCACCTGTATCTCTCAAACTGCTTTTACCCAGTGGGACCCGGCCTTACACCACGTTCTTACCACACACAGTGAGGAGAAGACTCAGTGGGATAACTTACTAAGGGGAGGAACACACCAGCGGGTTCTCGACAGGTGCTCCTGATCTACCTGGGAAGTGCTGAACCCCCTACCCGGTGGCTGCGTACGCCGTGTGTAGCAGAGAGAAGCTTTGTGAAAGTTCATCCCAAGTGAGTAAAGACCCGGATGACTTCATACACCGCCTCCGCTTTTTTATTCCTGCGCGGCACTGCACCCACCATACTTCCACATAGCCCTCCAATCCACTGCCCTGAGGCCTACTCCGCCTGTGGGGAGTAGTAACAACTGTGCTGCCAGAACACCGGCTTCAGAGGACTGTCGCAGCGCTGGTGGCCTTCACCAGAAAACACAGGTGGCGTAGTCGAACAACCACTCATCACCTAAAAGCCCATCTTTTATGTGACAGCCCTGGGCACGGAACGGGTCAAGGCCGCGACTGCATCCCCACAACATCTACACTGACCCGGCTCCGAGTAACCCCACCGCTCAGGTAGGGCGTCACAAACACCCTATAACTGTATAGCAGACCCTTTCCTTCTAATGGGAACATGTTATACTTGTTACTGTGGCCCTGCTCTGTGTGTCTTTAAATTCTTAGTGGCTTTTTCCTAAATTTAGTCAGCCGTTGGACTCACTGCATACCCTATAACTGTATAGAAAACCCTCTCCTTTCTAATGGGAACATGTCGTACTCGTTACTGTGGCCAGGGGTGGATTAAGAGTAGCAAGGGCCCCGGGCAGTTTAGAAGACGTGGCCCCCCCCCCTCCACACACACACACCTGATGTATCACGTGACATGTCACTTGATCCCCTGTGATAGATCATGTGATAGTTCACGTGAAATCAATTTGACACAATATTAATATATTAATTATAATAATATTTTTACATTAATTGTATGACTTAATATTGAGCACAATTAAGTATGTTGACATCCCCTATATGCAGTATGAGACCCAACACACAATATGAGCTGCCATAATCCTCTTATGCACAGCAGGAGGCCGCACGTATCCATCTATACACAGCAGTAGGCCACACAGTGCCATCTATACACAGCAGGAGGCCGCATATAGCCATCTATACACAGTGGGAGATCGCACGTAGGATCTATGCACAGGGGGAGGCCGCACGGCGCCATCTATACACAGCAGGAGGCCGCACGTAGCCATCTATACACAGCGGGAGGCGGCATGTAGCCATCTATACACAGCAGGAGGCCACACATAGCCATCTATACACAACAGGATGCCGCACGTAGCCATCTATACACAGCAGGAGGCCGCATGGCGCCATCTATACACAGCGGGAGGCAGCACGTAGCCATCTATACACAGCAGTAGGCCACACGTAGCCATCTATACACAACAGGATGCCGCACATAGCCATCTATACACAGCAGGAGGCTGCACGGCGCCATCTATACAAAGCGGGAGGCCGCACGGCGCCATCTGTACACAACGGGAGGCTGCACGACACCATCTATCCACAGTGGGAGGCTGCACGTAGCCATCTATACACAGCAGGGGGCCGCATGGCGCCATCTATACACAGCGGGACGCCATACGGCGCCATCTATACACAGCGGGAGGCCGCATGGCGCCATCTATACACAGCGGGAGGCAGCACGGCGCCATCTATACACAGCGGGAGGCCGCACGTAGCCATCTATACACAGCAGGGAGCCGCACGTAGCCATCTATACACAGTGGGAGGCCACACGTAGCCATCTATACACAACAGGATGCCGCACGTAGCCATCTATACACATCGGGAGGCCGCACGGCACCATCTATACACATCGGGAGGCCGCACAGCGCCATCTATACACAGCGCGAGGCCGCACGGCGCCATCTATACACAGTGGGAGGCCACACGTAGCCATCTATACACAGCGGGAGGCCGCACGTAGCCATCTATACACAGCAGGGATACGCATGTAGCCATCTATACACAGCAGGAGGCCGCATGGCGCCATCTATGCACAGCGGGAGGCCGCATGTAGCCATCTATACACAGCGGGAGGCCACATGTAGCCATCTATACACAGCGGGAGGCCGCACGTAGCCATCTATACATAGCAGGGGGCCGCACGTAGCCATCTATACACAGCAGGGGGCCGCACGTAGCCATCTATACACAGCAGGGGGCTGCACGGCGCCATCTATACACAGCGGGAGGTCATACGGCGCCATCTGTACACAGCGGGAGGCTGCACGCAGCCATCTATACACAGCGGGAGGCCGCACGTAGCCATCTATACACAGCGGGAGGCTGCGCGTAGCCATCTATACACAGTGGGAGGCCGCACGGCGCCCCCCAGATATAGCGGGAGGCAGCACATAGCCATCTATACACAGCGGGAGGCCGCACAGCGCCTCCCCGGAGACAGCGAGAGGCTGCACGCAGTCACGCACACGCACAAACATATAGAGACATATA
This sequence comes from Phyllobates terribilis, assembly GCF_046119375.1. Lineage (NCBI taxonomy): Eukaryota > Metazoa > Chordata > Amphibia > Anura > Dendrobatidae > Phyllobates > Phyllobates terribilis. The sequence continues at coordinate 133,645,442 of NW_027362770.1, read as the reverse complement.
CACTGCTCAAAAAATTAAAGGGAACGCTTAAACAACACAATGTAACTCCAAGTCAATAACACTGCGAAATCTACCTGTCCAGTTATGAAGCAACAGTGATTGTGAATCAATTTCTCCTGCCGTTGTGCAAATGGAGCAGACAACTAGTAGAAATGATAGGCAATTAGCAAGATACCCCCTATAAAGGAGTGGTTCTGCAGGTGGTGACCACAGACCATTTCTCTGTTCTCGCCCTTTTTGGCTGTTGTTTTGGTCACTTTTTCATTTTGCCATTGCTCTCACCCCTAGAGGTACAGTAGCATGAGGCGGTGTCTACAGTACAACCAACAGAAATTGCTCAGGTAGTGCAGTTCATCCAGGATGGCACATCAGTGCGAGCTGTGGCAAGAAGGGTAGCTGTGTCTGTCAGCACAGTGTCCAGAGCATGGAGCAGATACCAGGAGATGTGGAGGGAGCCATAGGAGGGCAACAACCCAGCTGCAGGACCGCTACCTTCGCCTTTGTGCAAAGAGGAACAGGAGGAGCACTGCCAGACCCCTGCAAAATGACCTCCAGCAGGCCACAAAAGTGCATGTGACGCGCCCCCTGGGCCGTGGGGTACTCGGTAGCCGGGCCGGTCGGTGCTGGGGGTGTCACAGTGGCGGTGACCCGGTCTGTGACCCAGGGCGGTCAATAAAAGTGGAAAAGGGGATGTTGAGAAAAGAGGAATTAAAGTTTTATATAAATGTTCGTGACGCCACCTGTGGTATGCGGCTATATGGGGCCGCCGCTGTGGTGCAAATCCTCTGGAGCTGATGATGACGCAGCAGAGTTGGTTCAGCTCTCTACAGGTAGAGCTTAGCTCCAGGGCAGGAAATGGTGATGTTATAGATGTTGCTGTGCAGTGTAGTGCAGGGGATGGCGCAGATAATAATTCTAGGACACAACTTAATGGCAGTTTCCTCTTATCTTTACTTGCGGTGCTTAGGCAGACTGAGGCACGGGTACTAGCTTGTAGTAGAGGTCCGGGCACCCTGGCAGCAAGTTGGGAATCCACCTCGCCAGGTGAAGTTGGAGGCCCTCCCGTTGCGCTAATCTCTTTGGTCCTGCTGCTTATAGCTGTGCTGTAGCCCTCGTCCCTGAGTAAAACGTCTTTGTGCTCACCCGTATGGCAGACAGATTGGGCCTTCCTGGAGTGTCGCTCCTACGTGGCGGTGCTGGGCCCTATGTGTTGCGGAGCCTCCGGGCATCTGATGGGGCCAGGAGACCTGCAGTCTTCTGCCCTCCGGTTTCTGCTGCTGGGCCTTCAGTGCCCCACAACCTCGGACTCCGGTGTCCGGTTCTTCTACGCTCCTCTCTGGGGTGAGCTGCCGTGTAGATCTACTCCCCAGGTCTTTCCTCTTCGCTGTCCTGTCTTCAACTCCTCACACTAAGTCTAACTAACCCCGCCTCCAGATCCCAGTTGCTAAGGGGAGGAGCTCCCCTTGCTGGTCTGGAGCCAGGAAAGTGTTGTATGCTAGTATACCTGACTAGGGGACCCCTGCTTGCTTCCAGGCATGGCATCAACTCTTGTGAGGGAGGCAATGCCACTGTGACAACCGGACCCCTGGGGTGACACATTCCCCCCTAGTTAAATTCAGTACTCCCGGACTGAGGATACCTTTTTCAATTAACAATCAACAATAATAACAATTCACATTACAAATAGTTTACAAAGTCAAAAATTATTTAAAACCGAACCAAAAATTTATAGCAGTCATTGCGGCGCTTCTTTTTCCGGATAACTAAAGTTTGGCTGGTGGGAACCGTGACGCGCCCCCTGGGCCGTGGAGTACTCGGTGCCGGGCCGGTCGTTGCTAGGGGAGATGTCAAAGTGGCGGTGACCCGGTCCGTGACCCAGGGCGGTCAATAAAAGGGGTTATTTACAGGGGATTTATAGTTTTTATATAATGTTCGTGACACCAAAAGGGAGCCGCCGCTGCAGAGCAGGTCCTCTGGAGCTGATGTTAGTGCAGCAGAGTTGGTTCAGCTCTCCACAGGCAGAGCTTAGCTCCAGGGCAAAAAGTAGTGATTTTATAGATGTTGCTGTGCAGGGGATGATGGCACAGTAGTAATAATTCACAGAGACAGTGGGATGCAATCTTCCGGATTTACTCACAGTTCTCACTTTGTTCCTGGTTACAACTACTTCCCACGTCGTCCTGTGCTTACTCAGGGAGGGGTTCAGCCAAACCTCAGGTACCTCCGGAGTACATAACGGGACCCCCTTCTGTGTGTTCCTTCTGGCCGTCTCCCTGCACCTCACACCCAGTGTCCCAATCCAGTGACCGCGGACCTTGTCGGGCGACGTCTTCTCTGTCCCCTGGGTCCTCTATGGCCACCTTCTCGATGAGATAGATGTGGCCTGTGGCTGCAGCACCTGAAATGCTGCACCCTCCGGTTACCTAGTTGAACATTGCAACTCTCACTAGTTAGGGGCCGGTCCCCTCTGCGACCCGATCCCTCCTCCGCCTGGTAGATTCGGGCGCACGGGTGGCCTCCAGCACTGCCCGTACCCCTGGGACCCTTTCTTCACTCCTGGAGCCTTCTCTCTGCTCCCGTTCCTTCCTCCTCTCCTTCTTCTGGGCCTCCTCACTCAGGCCCGCGCTTCCCCTGAGCATAGCTCCTGCAGAGCTCCTGCTCCCAACTCGTCCTTTGACTCTCTCTCACTTCTTCTTCTGACTGGAACCCTTCTAGATGGTTCCATCCCTTTTTATATCACTTCTTACTGAGCTCCCCTGAACTCCTTCCTCCACCCACACCCACTACATGGTTCCCACTACTTTGATTCCCCCCACTCCAGCCAGGGACAGGGCTCAGCAGGAGAGGGACGCATCTTGCCCCTCCTGCTTGTCTGGAGTAGTGTAGTGTTGGATGCAGGTGTTAGGGTCCCGGGCAGTACTCCTTCCTTACCTGAGAGTGAGATACCACACCTCTGGGTGAGATGCAGTACCTCTGTGGCGACTGAACCCGCAGGGGCGCCACAACCGCATTAACCCACTTTGTGTATCGTCCCTGGGCGTGGCTTCAGGGCACTCTTTCGGTTGGCCTGGTCTTCGGCCACGCCTGCGATTTATTTTCAAGGCCACTTACCAACTATTTTCAATATTGTCCTGACCACACCTAGTCCTGTGGTCCGATTGTCCATAAATTTAACAACTATATATCCAAGATTATTTAACGGTTACAACTATATATAACATACACTTTAGTTCCTCCAGCGGGCAGGGAGCTGACCTTTAGTACTTCGGGTCGATCTACGTAGTACATTTGTTGTCACTGACCTATCCTGGTCTCTAGTGTCTATCCCTGGTGTGGTGGGTTTAGTGTGAACTACACTACGGGTAGTCTGAGGTAACACCGGTAGGCTGGGTAATCTCCTACGAATTCTTTGACTCACCCTGGGTACGACAGGTTCACTGCTAGCAGCGGGTAGATTCTCCTGATCTGCTGCTGATGAAGCATCTGTCTCTGGGGCCGATTGCTCTCTGCTGTTCTGGAGCCTCTGCAGCTTCCGGTGAGGCCACTTGGAGAAAGGTCAGGACCGGTTCCACAATTGCTCTGTTCACCTGCGTCCAAGACCGGGGAAATGCTCCAAGGACTGTCTGGACCGTTTTCTCCACTTTTTCTATGGACTGAGGACTGTCTTGGTCTTCTTCTTTGTGTTTCAGCTCTTCAGGGCATATCTTCAGGTGGTCTCTTGAGACTGCCGCTGAAGTTTCCCCTCCATCTTTACTGATGAGGCACACTTTGGTGTTATCGTAATTCGAGGGTAGGACGGTGTATGGCTCAACCTCCCACTGGTCATCTAATTTGTGGGCTCGTCTCTTCCTTTTGAGTACTTGTTCTCCAGGTGACAAGGGAACTGCAGGTGCATGCTGATTGTTAGTTTTCTCCTGCTTCTGTCTCGCCTGGGACAAACTTCTCTCCGCACATTCTTGCACCTTGCGGTATTGTTGCTGCCGCTCTGTATCCCAATCTGCATCTGGGGAATTCGTCTCTGGTGTTAAGACTCCCATGTCTAAGTCAATGGGTAACTTGCCAGGTCTTGCTCTCATCAGGTAAGCGGGTGTACAGTTGGTGGAGTTCACCGGGATGTGGTTATATAGGTCCACCAAATCTGGTAACTTCTCTGGCCACAAGCTATGTTCTTCAAGGGGCAACGTCTTCAACAGGTCTATTACCACCTGGTTCATTTTCTCGCACAACCCGTTGGTCTGGGGATGATACGGCATCGTCCTTATTTTCTTGCAGCCGTACAAGTTACAGAATTCTTGAAACACTTCTGCTTCAAAGGCTGGACCTTGGTCGGTGAGCACTTGTTCAGGGTAACCGTGCGGGCGTCTAATCTTTCACTGGCACTACTACCAGGAATCGGGAGTAGTGGTCTACTATGGTGAGAGCGTAGACATAGCCTGACCAGCTTGGGGCTAGCTTCACATGGTCCAAGGCTACCAGTTCAAGTGGTTGTTTGGTGATTATGGGCTGCAGGGGAGTCCTCTGGCTGTCACGGTCCTTCCGTCTCAGGTTGCATGGACCACATTCTCGACACCATCTCTCGATTGCTTTCCTCATGCCAGCCCAGTAGACTCGCTCACGTAGCAGGGCTTCCAACTTCTTACACCTGAAGTGTCCTGCTCCATCGTGGTATGCTTCTAAGACCATTGGCGCATCCCGCCTCGGGACTACCACCTGCCAGACCAGTTTGTGTATCCGGGAGTTGATACTACTTCGACACAGCTTTCCCTCGTAGATGAACAGTTTGCCCTTCTCCTTCCACAACTGTTGGGTCTCCTGTGGAGCATCTGGATCAGGGTGCGAGTCAGCTTGTGTCAGTAACTCCTTGACTAGACGGGCAGCTGGGTCACTGTCCTGCGTCTCTGCCCATCCATGGTGGGTCAATAGGTTGAACGTGGCCTCTCTGTTGGCGGAGTGCTTGTCCCTCACACAGTGGGAGCACTGGGTCACCCCGTGACGATGGAAAGCGGGTAGCTCTATCTCCTCCAGCTCTTCCAGGTCTTCTCCCCCATCTGGCAAGTTGGGCATCCTGGACAGCGCATCAGCATTTGTGTTTTTATGCCCCGCCCGATACTTGATGGTAAACTCATAGTTAAACAGTCGGGCCATCCATCGTTGTTATAGGGCACCAAGCTTCGCAGTCTCCAGGTGCGTCAGCGGGTTGTTGTCCGTGAAGACTGTAAATCTGGAGGAGGCGAGGTAGTGTTTGAAGCGCTCTGTTACAGCCCAGATTATGGCTAAAAACTCCAACTTGAAGGAACTATAGTTGTTGGGGTTCCTCTCTGTGGGCAGGAGCTTCCTGCTGGCGTAGGCAATCACTCTCTCTCTGCCCTGCTGTACCTGGGACAGCACTGCTCCCAATCCCACGTTGCTGGCATCCGTATGAAGTAAAAAGGGTTGGCCATAGTTGGGGTAGGCTACGACTTCGTCTCCAGTAAGAGCTATTTTCAGTAGAGTGAAAGATTCATCTTCTGGTTTACCCCATTTGAACGGAGGTTTCGGGTTCTTGGCCTTCTTGGACTGGCCCACTAAGAGGTCCTGCATGGGTGCCGCTATCTTAGTGAAACCCTTGATGAATCTCCTGTAGTAGCCTACCAGCCCGAGGAACTGCCGCACTTCCTTGATAGTGGATGGTCTTGGCCAGTCCTTGATCACCCACACTTTTCTTAGCCAGGGCTGCTTCTCGGCAGGGTTGGACGGTCCCACCAGAAAACCGGAGACTCCTCCGGTGGGCCCTGGCTTCTCCTTCAGGAGAGTTCATAGTGCCGAGGTGAGGCCATGATGATGATAGAGGCCACCATCTGCTTAGTTTTCTGTTACTTGGAATGCAAGCGCAAGAATGCAGCCAGCCACCCACCCACAGGCCGCAATACTAAACTGCCAGATTTCTGGGCAGCTGCTTGCACTTGAAATGTGGCCTTTTAGGCTCGTGGAGGCGGAAGCTTTTCACGGCCTCATGCCGGCAGCAGACGGGTGTCCATACTCGGTCCCCAGCCACCACTGTTTTTCCCAGTATCGTCTTCGCCTTCCACAAACATGGGTCCCACAACATTACCAGTGCCCTCCTCAGTCCACTTACTGGGAAGGACCGCCTAACCACAAACACGTGGACAGGTGAATGTGGCCAGGGACGGTATGGAGCCAGTCCACAGATTTTTTTGCTGAGTTGTATTTCACCACAGCCATATTCTTTAGCTTGGTGAAAGGACTTGGGAAACCATATCTACCCAGCTGTCATTTCTCCCAGGAAGTCCCCTTAAGCTGCTTTCGCTTGAAATGTGGACTTTTAGGCTCATGGAGGCGGAAGCTTTTCACAACCTTATGCCTCATGCCTCGTGTCCATACTTGGAGGTCTTCCCCATGCTGTTCACATGTCTTTTCAGCATTGTATGCATGAGTCTCATGATGTGTCACACACCACATGGCTAGATAAGGTTGTAAAATGTTAAAATGACATTTCCCAGTGAATGCATTTGTCTTGGTTGAAAGCAATACAAAAGTGCAAAAACGCATCAAAAACGCTACAAGTCATTACCCTGGAAAGGATGTTCCTTAACATATTTCCCAGGAAAATCCATTTTTGTTTCCTTTTTGTATGTTTTATTGTGAGTCCGTAAAAGTGGCGTAATACTCTGACAACGTTGTTGACAGCAGTGACCTGGGAGTCAGAAATGCTTCCCCATGCTGTTCCCATGTCATTTGAGCACTGTTCCCATTGATTTGGGCAATTTTTAGGCCCTCTGCAGACCGCTGGGGGGAGCCGTCGGAAAAATGCTTGAGTTTCACATAGACTTACATTGGGCTCGTTGCTTGGGTCGAGCACCCGAGTATTCCAATTTGCTCCACCCGAGCATCGAGCACCCGAGCATTTTAGTGCTCACCCATCACTACTAGTCATCCAAGTCACATTGTCCCCAACTGGCTTCTAAAAGTTTCTTTGTGAATGATAATATATGTAAAGCGCTGGGGAATATGATAGCGCTATATAAGCAAAACATAAAGAAAACAATACACGTCTTCAATAACAGTTACAGAATCTGATTAATGCTGGCCATAGTTCGAGCAACACGGTTCAGATATCAGGTTCACTTTAAAGGGAGGAGTATCTGAATACTGCATAATAATTAGGTACTACACTGCTCAAAAAAATAAAGGGAACACTCAAATACCACATCCTAGATCTGAATGAATGAAATATTCTCATTGAATACTTTGTTCTGTACAAAGTTGAATGTGCTGACAACAAAATCACACAAAAATCATCAATAGAAATCAAATTTATTAACCAATGGAGGCTTGGATTTGGAGTCACCCCCAAAATTAAAGTGGAAAAGCACACTACAGGCTGATCCAACTTTGATGTAATGTCCTTAAAACAAGTCAAAATGAGGCTCAGTATTGTGTGTGGCCTCCACGTGCCTGTATGACCTCCCTACAACGCCTGGGCATGCTCCTGATGAGGTTGCAGATGGTCTCCTGTGGGATCTCCTCCCAGACCTGGACTAAAGCATCCGCCAACTCCTGGACAGTCTGTGGTGCAACGTGACATTGGTGGATGGAGCGAGACATGATGCCCCAGATGTGCTCATTCGGATTCAGGCCTGGGGAACGGGCGGCCCAGTCCATAGTTCAATGCCTTCATCTTGCAGAAACTGCTGACACACTCCAGCCACATGAGGTCTGGCATTGTCCTGCATTAGGAGGAACCCAGGGCCAACTGCACCAGCATATGGTCTCACAAGGGGTCTGAGGATCTCATCTCGGTACCTAATGGCAGTCAGGCTACCTCTGGCAAGCACATGGAGGGCTGTACGGCCCTCCAAAGAAATGCAACCCCACACCATTACTGACCCACTGCCAAATGCTGAAGGATGTTGCAGGCAGCAGATCGCTCTCCACGGTGTCTCCAGACTCTGTCACGTCTGTCACATGAGCTCAGTGTGAATCTGCTTTCATCTTCGAAGAGCACAGGGCGCCAGTGGTGACTTTGCCAATCCTGGTGTTCTGTGGCAAAGTGTCCTGCACAGTGTGGGGCTGTGAGCACAACCCCCATCTGTGGACGTCGGGCCCTCATATCACCCTCATGGAGTCGGTTTCTAACCATTTTTGCAGACACATGCACATTTGTGGCCTGCTAGAGGTCATTTTGCAGGGTTTGGCAGTGCTCCTCCTGTTTCTCCTTGCACTAAGGTGGATGTGGCGGTCCTGCTGCTGGGTTGTTGCCCTCCTACGGCCCCCTCCACGTCTCCTGGTGTACTGGCCTATCTCCTGGTCGCGCCTCCAGCCTCTGGACACTACGCTGACAGACACAGCAAACCTTCTTGCCACAGCTCTCATTGATGTGCCATCCTGGATCAGCTGCACTGCCTAAGCAACTTCTGTGGGTTGTAGAGTCCGTCTCATGCTACCACGAGTGTGAAAGCACAACCAACATTCAAAAGGGACCAAAACATCAGCCTGAAAGCATTGGCACTGAGATGTTGTCTGTGGTCCCCACCTGCAGAACCACTGCTTTATTGAGTGTGTCTTGACAATAATTTCCATCTATTGTCTATTCCATTTACACAACAGCATGTGAATTTGATTGTCAATCAGTGTTGCTTCCTAAGTGGACAGTTTGATTTCACAGAAGTTTGATTGACTTGGAGCAGTAGTCACAGTTCACAATGTTTGTGTTTGTTTTCACTCTCACCCCCTTAATCCTTCACCTTTTCCAACCTCCCTTAATCCCTACACCTAGTAATGAACTCTTCATCTCTCCCTCCATCCTCCCCACCCATCTTACCTCCTCCTTAGAGATATTCCTCAACATACAATCCTTTTTCTTCAAACACAGACAGCCAGCTCATGCCCTCTCCTGCTCCCACCTACTAACGCTTTCTCTGCTCCTCCTCACTGCTGGCGACATCTCTCCAAATCCTGGCCCTCCTCACCACATCCATACAATCACTTCCACCTCCTACCCACGATCTATGCAAAACTCTCATAACCCTTCTAACCTTATACCCATCTGGCCAGCACCCGCTTCCCCAGTCCCTCTAACAGGAGCTCTATGGAACGCTTGCTCCGTCTGCAACAAACGTTCCTAAATTCACGATCTCTTCATCACTAACAAGCTTTCCTTCCTCGGCATCACTGAAACCTGGCTCACCCCCTCTGACACAGCCTCTCCTGCTGCACTTTCGTACGGTGGATTCCACCTTTCCCACACCCCCCGCCCCACCGGCAAGCATGGTGGAGGAAAAGGTTTCTTCCTATCAGATAACTGCTCCTTCTCCCAAATCCCACTGCTGCCCTCCATTACTCTTCCCTCTTTTGAAGTGCACTGCGCGCGCATTTACTCCCCTTCCAACCTCCAACTGGCTGTCATTTACCGCCCCCCAGGATCAACCACCACCTTCTTTGACCACTTCACCACGTGGCTACTTCATTTCCTCTCCGTTGACATCCCCACTATCCTCATGGGTGACTTCAACATCCCTATTGACACTTCCCTCCCAGCTGTCTCTAAGCTTCTATCCCTCACTTCCTCCTTCGGCCTTACTCAGTGGTCTTCCGCAACCACCCACAAAGACGGCCACACACTGGACCTCATCTTCACCCGCCTCTGTTCCCTATCTAACCTCTCTAACTCACCTCTCCCTCTTTCTGACCACAACCTACTTACATTCTCTACCCTCTCCTCTCCAGGGCAACAATCCCCACTCCACAAACTTGCACACCCTTGCAGAAGTCTTAAACACCTTGACCTACACTCACTCTCTGAATCCCTTCTCCCTCTTACAGACATTAGTTCCTTACATGATGCAGATGTTGCTGCCACTTTATACAACACCACAACAGCTGCAGCTCTATAATTCAGGCGCCCCCTCACACATACCAAAGCTCGCACAATCAACAGACAACCCTGGCACATCAGCCTAACTAAAGAACTGCGACGGACCTCCAGGGTTGCTGAGGGTAGATTGAAAAGGTCCCACTCCAATGAGCATTTCATCTCATTCAAACAGTCCCTCACTACCTTCTAGTCTACACTCACTGCAGCAAAACACGCATATTTCTCATGTCTCACATCCTCCCTGTCTCACAACCTCAAACTAACTATTCAACATCTTCAATTTTCTCCTCCGTCCCCCAGTGCCTCCTCCCTCTCCTCTTATTTCAGCGGAAGACTTTGCCTCATTCTTCAAGCAGAAGATTGACACCATCAGACAAAGCTTTTGCCTAAATTCCCCACAGCCCCTCCCCACACCTACTCAACCCTCCTCTTCCAAAACCACCTTCTGCACCATTACGGAAGATCAACTTTCCTCTTTACTCTGAATTGTAAAGCGCTGTGGAATATGTTGGTGTGGCACCCCCGGGGTCCAGTTGCCACAGTGGCATTGCCTCCCTCACAAGGGATGATGCCATGCGTGTAAGCAAGGAGGGGTCCCCTAATCAGGCATACCAGCATACAACACTTTCTTGGCTCCAGACCAGAAAGGGGAGCTCCTCCCCTTAGCAACTGGAATCTGGAGGCGGGGTTAGTAAGACTGAGTTGAGAGGAGTTGGAGACAAGGCAGCGACGAGGAAGGACCTGGCGAAGGGAGCTGTGTACAAGCTCGCCCCAGAGGAGAGAAGTGCAAGTGAACCAGACACCAGAGTCCATGGTTGTGGGGCACTGAAGGCCCAGCAGCAGAATCCGGAGGGCAGGAGACTGCAGGTTTCCTGGCCCCACCAGACGCCCGGCGGCACAGCAGCACCATAGGGCCTAGCACCGCCACGTGGGAGCGACACTTAAGGAAGGCCCAAGCTGCCTGCCATACGGGTGAGGAAAAAGACGTTTTACTCAGGGACGAGGGCCGCAGCATAGCTTCAAGCAGCAGGGTCAAAGAGAATAGCGCAGAGGGAAGGCCTACAACTCCACCTGGCTAGGTGGATCCCCAACTTGCTTCCAGGCCGCCCGGACCTCCACTACCAGCTAGTACCCGTGCCCCGGTCTGCTCTGACAAACCGCAAGTAAAGCTAGAGGAAACCGCCATTAATGTGTTGTCTGTTCATTACCTGCGCCCTCAGCCCTGCACGACACTGTCCCAGCCGACAACATCTACTCTTCAAATCATCTACACTGCCCTGGAGCTTAGCTCTGCCTGTGGAGAGCTGAACCAACTCTGCTGTGTCACCATCAGCTCCAGTGGATCTGCACTGCAGCGGCGGCCCCATATAGCCGCATACCACAGGTCGCGTCACGAACATTAACTCTAAAATCTTTATTCCCCTTTTACTTTCTCTTTAATTGACCGCCCTGGGTCACGGACCGGGTCACTGCCACCGTGACGTCACCCATAATCGACAGGCCCGGCTACCGAGTACCCCACGGCCCAGGGGGCGCATTTTCGCTATATAAATAAAGATTATTAATACTCTCCAAATCACACCTCACCACCTGTGAACTTGACCCAATCCCATCCCACCTCATCCCAAACCTTACCACTATCTTCATCCCAACCCTAGCCCACCTCTTCAATCTGTCACTAACAACTGGCGTCTTCCCCTCATGCTTCAAACATGCCTCGATCACACCCATCCTCAAAAAGCCCTCCCTTGACCCATCCTCTCTGACTAGCTATCGCCCCATATCGCTTCTCCCCTATGCCTCAAAACTACTGGAACAACATGTCCATTCCGAACTGTCCTCCCACCTCTCCTCCTGCTCACTCTTTGACCGCCTACAATCTGGTTTCCGACCGCACCATTCTACTGAAACTGCACTGACTAAAGTTACGAATGACCTACTAACTGCCAAATCCAAGCGACAATACTCTGTCCTCCTCCTCCTGGACCTGTCATCTGCCTTAGACACAGTGGACCATTCCCTCTTACTCCAGACTCTCTCATCACTCGGCATCACAGACTTGGCCCTATCCTGGATCCCCTCATACCTAACAGACAGGGCATTCAGTGTCTCCCACTCACACACCACCTCCTTATCTCGCCCCCTATCTGTCATTATCCCCCAACGTTCAGTTCTAGGACCTCTGCTCTTCTCCATCTACACCTTTGGCCTGGGACACCTCATAGAGTCCCATGGCTTTCATTATCACCTCTGTGCTGATGACACACAGATCTACCTCTCTGGACCCGATATCTCCTCCTACTAACCAAAATCCCACAATGTCTGTGTAGCAGCGGCGTCTCTGCCCCCTGCCAGGCAGAGACGCCATCTCTCTCACCTCCCCGCTCCCCACGCGGCGTCCTCCTGTGCTCCTCTTCCTGCTGCTGCCGGCGCGCGCAGCTTCCCGGGCACTGTGCTTAGGGCGCGCGCGCGCTCCCTCTCTCTTAAAGGGGCCGCGCGCGCCATCCTAAGGAGTCCTCGTCCAATAGCCGAGGGTCCTCCCATATATAAGGCACCGCCTCCAAAATGGAGGTGCCCGAGCAAAAGTTGATGCACAGCATACTTACCTCTGCTTCAGCCCTCAGGTCCTGTTGCCAGCCTGACTACTGTTCCAGTCCGCCAGTCTGACTACTCTCCAGCCCGACAGTCTGCCTTCCGTTCTACCCGCCAGTCTGTCTATGGGCAAGTCCGCCTGCTTACCAGGAAGCACCTGCCAGTTACCTGCCTGCTACCTGCCGTGCCTTCTAGCCCGCTCACCTGGGAGCACTCGCCTGTTACCTGCCTGTTACCTGATAGCCTACCTGGAGGCTCCTGCTGTCACTTGCCGTGACCACCCGCCTGCTATCCTAGAGACTTCTACCTGCCCTGCTGTCACGTGCCGTGACCACCTGTCAGCTATCCAGAGACTTCTGCCTACCTGTTGTGTCCATTCGCTATACCGGTCAGTTCCAGTCTGCTGACCCGTGGGAGCCACCTGCTCTCTTACAAGGTCGTCCCCAGAGTAGCATCTGGTCCCTCTGCTCGGTCCCTCCCTGGTCACGGAGTCGCTAGCCGACGTACGACCAGGGTCGGTCTGAGTTGATACTTAGTTACGCCCCTCTGGGTCCCTCCCTGCACCTCGGCACAGAGGTTCCACCACCCGGATCCGTAACAGTCTGTCTGCTATTTCATCCTTCTTCTCTGCTAGATTTCTGAAACTTAACATGGACAAAACAGAATTCGTCATCTCTCCGCCATCTCATTCATCCCCCCCAACTGACCTATCTATCAACGTCATTGGCTGTCCACTCTCCCCAGTCCCTCAAGCTCGCTGCCTTGGGGTAACCCTGGACTCTGAACTCTCCTTCAAACCACATATCCAAGCCCTTTCCACTTCCTGTCGACTTCAACTTAAAAATATCTCTCGGATCCACACATTGCTCTACCATGCATCTGCAAAAACACTAGTGCACGCCCTCATCATCTCCCACCTTGACTACTGCAACATCCTGCTCTGTGGCCTCCCTTCCAACACTCTCGCACCCCTCCAATCTATCCAAAACTCGGCTCCCCGACTAATCTACCTGTCCCCCTGCTACTCCCCATCCTCTCCTCTTTGTCAGTCTCTTCACTGGCTCCCCATTGCTCAGAGACTCCAGTTCAAAACCCTAACCATGGCATACAAAGCAATTCACAACCTGTCTCCTCCATATATCTCTGACCTAGTCTCCCGGGACATACCCACACGCAACCTCTGATCCTCATAAGATCTCCTTCTCTACTTGTGGCGCCCCTGCGGGTTCAGTTGCCACAGAGGTACTGCATCTCACCCAGAGGTGTGGTACCCCACTCTCGGTTAAGGAGGGAGTACTACCCGGGACCCACACACCCACATCCTTCACACTCCACTTCAGTAGGGAAGGGCGAGATTGCTCCTGAGGGAGAGCACAGTCCCTGGTCCCTAGCTGGAGGGTGGAACCATGTAGTGGGTGTGGGTGGAGGAAGTAGATCAGGGGAGCACCGTCAGTAGGAATATAAGAAGAAGGGGAACCATCTGAAGCAGGTCAGTGGTGAGGAGAGAGCTGGGAGCAGGAGCGCAGAAGAAGCTCTGCTCAGGAGGAGTGGAGAAAGCAGTCAGGCCTAGTCTGAGAGGCCCAGGAGAGCGTGAGAGACGATGGGAGCAGAGGGAAGGCTCCAGAGGCAGAGGGGATCCCAGGGGCATGGTGAGTGCAGGAAGCCACCTGTGCACCCGAATCTACACGGACGTGGAGGGATCAGGCCGCAGAGGGGACCGGCCCCTAACTAGTGGAGAACAACCAGGCTCAGCTAGAAAACCGGAGGCTGCTGCATTTGCAAGGTGCTGCAGCCAACAGCCACAATTACATCGCCGAAAAGGTGGCCGTATAGGGTCCAAGGGACTGCACGTCGACTGACAAAACCTGAGGCTACTGGCTTGGGACACTGATTGTGAGGCGCAGGGCAGGAGGGCGAGAGCCGGAGCAGGAAGACGACCGAGAAAGGCACATAGAACGGGGTCCCGTTTAAGCGCTCCTGAGAGACTTCCGAGTTGCTGAACCCCTTCCCTGGTAGACACAGGACAACATGGGAGGTTACACACTGGCCTTGGTAACCTGGAGTCTTGAACAACTGTGAGTAAAACCTGAAGACTGCACCCCACTGTGTCCTGGAATTATTGCTGCGCCATCACCAGCCCTGCACTACACAGCACCAGCAACATCTACCTCATACCATTCTACATATACTGCCCTGGAGCTTAGCTCTGCCTGTGGAGAGCTGAACCAACTCAGCTCCAGAGGATCTGCACCGCAGTGGCGGCTCCATATAGCCGCATACCACAGGTGGCGTCACGAACATTATCTCTAAAAACTTTATTCCCCTTTTACTTTCCCTTTAATTGACCGCCCTGGGTCACGGACTGGGTCACTGCCACCGTGACATCCCCCAGCATCGACCGGCCCGGCTACCGAGTACCCCACGGCCCGGGGGCGCATCATACTCCCCTCTTATCTCCTCCTCCCACAATCGCATACAAGATTTCTCCCGTGCATCCCCCTACTTTGGAACTTCCTACCCCAACACATCAGACTCCCGCCGACCGTGGAAACCTTCAAAAGGAACCTGAAAACCCACCTCTTCCGACAAGCCTACAACCTGCATTAACCATCGCTCCACCATACCGCTCCACGACCAGCCCTACCTCCAAATACTGTATCCTCACCCATCCCTTGTAGACTGTGAGCCCTCACGGGCAGGGTCCTCTCTCCTCCTGTACCAGTTGCCGTCACGTTTTGTTCAAGATTATTGTAATTGTTTTTGCTATGTATACCTCTTTTCACATGTAAAGCGCCATGGAATAAATGGCGCTATAATAATAATAAATAATAATAATAAATAGGGAATCAAACAGTTTTATTTTGTAGGCAATATATGGCAGTGATACATGGGCACCATATGGTGCTATTTAGTTACTCTGTGGTGTGTGCATGGCTGGTATGCACATGGTGGTTTATTTGGGCATTGAATGGCTGTATTATGGGCTCATTATGGGCTATGGAATTATTATTTGAGTATTTTTGACTTAAAAAGTAAACATTAAGGTAAAGGTTGTTCTGAGATTATAACCTTTACCAGTGTCATCTTATGACATATATCTATAACATCATGACGACTGCTCCTCCCAAACCAAATAATATCAGCTTTGGACGATCCCCCAGTCCGTCAGTGTTCAGCCTCATTTCTTATTATTGTCTAAGAAGCCAACAACAGTAAATCCTGACGATGTTGGCGTATAAGTTTGGCATTTCGGTGTAGGTTCTGGGGAAGCATGGCTCTGTTTCAGTAAGGTGTCTGATAGATTTAGGATACCAGCTCGATGTCTTGCCGTGGCTTCGTGCTGTCAAACATTCTTGAACACAACAGTAAAACATATTTATAGCCGTCATTCTTGAAATATGTGACATTTTCAACTAGAACACAGTGCTTTAGGCGTCCAGAACATCAACATTCAGAAAATAAAGCTATCACCTCATTGTATGGTTTATGTGTATGGGCAACATGGTGGCTCAGTGGTTAGGACTGTTGCTTTGCAGCGCTCGGGTCCTGGTTTCAAGTCCCACCAAGGACAACATCTACAAGAAGTTTGTATGTTCTCCCCGTGTTTGTGTGGGTTTTCTCCGGCTTCTTCCCACACTCCAAAGACATGGGGTATTTAGATTGTGAGCCCCAATGGGGCCAGTGATGATGATGTTTGTAAAGAGATACAGAATAAAATGGCACTAATAAAGTAAAATAACTAATAAAACATACTGTATGTGGACATTCTGTGAGCTGTATACAGAATATACTTTATGGCCTGGTAAGTAAATAATGGGACTACTTGTTGCCACCAGTTTTGCTACCATGGGTTGGGGTTTAAGGACTCTCTAGTCCTGACTCAAATCCATTTGTGGGCAAATTTTGTGTAAACCCTGTCCATCTTTTGCCCACGACACCATGAAAAATTAGGACAGTCCCATCAAATTTGAGACAGTTGTTATGTATGTATTAGATGAGCACAATGGTAGACGTCAGTATTATTAATGGTATAGGACTATTGATGAATAAAGCCTATCTGTCAGCTCAATATACTCTTCTTAGTAAGGGTAACATATTACAGCTAGGCTACAGCTAAGGTATCCAAAATGGCACAAAAATGTGCCACTTGATAAATATAAGCCATCCAAAAATTTCGAGGACTCATAGTCATGATGAGTCCAGTTTATTCATGTGGAGGACGCTCTCAGCTTAAGAGACAGTGGAGATGGGCAGAAGTCTGTTGTCAAGAATTCACTGGACACCGATGGGTCTATTTTATTCTTTCATTAGCCAAAATGGTCAATATTTTTGTATTGTTTTGAAGTACAAAATTTGGTGATAATATGCTCTAACATAGGGAAGCATATTCAAACTAGCTCTATTAATTAAAGGGGGTTTCCAGTTTCAGAAAATCCCTTCTCCCACCCCTACTGCAGTTTAAAGAAAACAAACAAAACTTGGCTGTATTTACCCTCCCCAGGTCCAGCCCTGAGCCTCATCTGCAGCTCCCATTGTTTGTAATTGTTAATGGCATAACGTTGACAGCGCTGCAGCCAATAACGGAGCTCAACACGCTGGCTGAGTTGACAACAGCAGCTGCAAAGCTCATCGATTGGCTGCAGCGCTGTTGATGTGAGGTCAACACTGCAGACAATTACAGAAACCGGGAGCAGTAACGGAGACAAACTGCAGCAGGGAGACATGGATTGGGGAGAACAGCAGCATTTACACCTGGGGAAAAATTACATATTTATGGCAGGTGACAGGTTCTCTTTAGTCACCTATTGACTTGTTATAGAAAAAGAATGATGTATTCCGCATGGTGCACTTTTTTTATGGTGCATAAAAGGTATGTTGACTCATACTGTCTCAACTGTTGCCAAAAGGACTCTTTTGTGGCATACTGGCAGGACTCATTTTAATTTGAGGATTAGACCGAGATCTATTCAATCATGTATTGCAGTTTCTATTGTGAAATCTGGTGACAGATCTGTTATGAAAATTTAAGGGGGTAGGGCGATATTTAAAAAAAAAATATGGCGGCTTCAAAAGACAGCTCCACACGTATCCATAGGTTTTGCATGGTATTACACCTCAAACTCATTCACTTCAATAAAGCCGAGCTGCAATACCAGACACAACCAATAGACTTTAGGGGTGCTGTTTCTGGGGAAAAAAAAAGAAGCCATATTTTTCTAATCTTGGACCATGCCTTTAATATGTTGTATTGAGATCCTACTTGGATTAGATTATATACATGGAGTTTTTTAAGGAGTTTTTGAATGGATCCTCTCCAAAATAATCTTCAAAAACTCTTGGGAAACTATTCCAATTCATTTTTTTAGGAGGAAATCCAATCTTGTTTTTGAGCATTTTGCTTCTGGAAAAGGTTTTGAAAAACAGCTGGTGGAAAAAAAGTCCACTTCTATGAAATGGATCCTGAAGAAACTTCTCTAAACTAAGTACTGTCCAATCAAAAGCCTGCAAAGAACAATACAGCAAAATAAAAAAAACGCTTTCAAAACTATGCAAAAAAAGGAAAACAAAAACTCCTTCAAAAATAATTTCAAAATGCTCCAAAATACATCTGGACAGCTCTATAGCTTTCACATTGACTTGTAAAGTACAGAGCTTCTTTTGAGCGGAAAATGTCAATTCTTTTAACCACTTTGCGTTTTTAGAATCCTGAAGACATTAAAAAACCTGAACATGTGAACGGCAAGTAATTTTTACATAGAAATGCTTATGTTCATTTGTTGGTAAAAAGACGTGTTGTGCACATATCCAAAAAGGGAGGGTTGTTCGGAAGCAGCTTCTGCTTGAAATTTTTTTTTATTTTTGAACAAAGCCTAATTTTTGACTTTCTTCCAGTTCTTTAAGAGTAATTATGAGATCCTTTACCAGTATCATATCACCACGCGTGTGGGCGCCTTTAGGCGCATGCCATTTTTTTGGCTTCAGTAAGATTATCTTCTTATCGACACCCGCCTTTCTGTATGTGATATATCCTATAGCACAGGTGCTCGCTCTCTTCAGTTCTTCATCTTCCATGCCCTCAAGCATCAACTGAACTAGTTTTAACACAAGTGTTTAAACTTTGCTTTTACAACCATACAACCATTTAATACCTCCACATCAAACACATACTTTAACCCAGTGCTGCTCATCGACTACTACGCCGGTGCCTGTGATAGTTATCCTCTTATTGTCCTTGACCAACCACATAATTAACAGCAAGTTCTACCGCTGCGCTATGTAATACGGTCATAGGACATGGCAACTTCTTAAAAGAAATGTGTACTTCTAAGGACGGTTGTGACTTACTATACATGGGTTAAATATCTCCGAGGTACAGTACATACTTATTATACAGGCCAGCATTCCTGTTTTTATCATATGTAGATTTTTACTGATTGCATGCAAACCTGCAGGTGTGTCTGCACGGGGCGCGGTCGCGTCAGGAGAACATTGCTACATTTCTGTGTGTGCTCCGATACATGGAACAGGTAAATAGACCAGAGCAGGATATCCATTGGACAGAGTCACGGCAGATACTACAGAGTATACGGTCACCGGACACCAGATCTTCTCAGGTAAGACAAAAATTTTTCTTTTTCTTCAAAATGGAACCGATTTTTTTAGGGAATCTGGGTGCAATGCGGCAGATTTACTATTTCTCCGCTTGCTAATTCTACATCGAGGTTCTTGAAAATGGAGAAATGTATTTATTTGGCACATAGCAGTATATTCATTTAGATCGTCTGTGAATTTGCCAGATTTTGGCACAATTTGATCACATGTCCGAATGGATATTCCATTTTTAGAACAGACAGACGGAGTAAGTGATCCGTTACATCAGGACGCAGAGGGGCCTCATTAATTGGGGTCAGTTTGGTTTCGAAAGATTCCGGAACTTTTTCTATTGTTCTATTGTTCTAAAATATGGAACCCAGAGGGACCCTATAATAATCAATGGGACCCTTCTGCTTGCGTTCACATAATTGTTGCAACGGATCACTTACCCCTTTCATCTCTTTTAGCGTTAGACTAATTAGCTGGTATTGTTTGGACAAAAATTTTGCACCACAGTAATTGTAAATTATCATTAGTCGAAGAGCCATAAGCCATCCAGTTGCAGTACCTAAAATTTAGTGCCCTTCACCAATAACCATACATTTTCTTATAGACCTTGTGCACACAGTGTTCTTGCAGCAATAAACTTTTTAAATATAAAACCACAGGGCTCTTGAAGGGTTCATGGAAAAATTCATTGAAGAAATGCAAGATAAAAGTAGATTACAATTGATGATCTTCAGAGTTGTTTTAACACGTTTATGGGACCAGTGCAATTTTTCCCTTATTTTTCCATCCTTTTTCCTTTCCCTTAAAGGTGACCACCATATACTTGCATAGTCTACATAATAAACTGAAGCTGCTTTAGCAATTCCGCAGACTTCAAAGCTGAAATCTGTTTTTATGTGTATTTTGTGTGTTCTAGGACATGTAGTTTTTACTGTTCTTTACATTATGCAATAATATGCAATAGGAAAAACTAACCAAAACCAACATTAGCTAAGCTGTGAAAGGCGAGTTTTTCAAAGAGCTCATGCAAAATGAATAAAAAAGAAATCAAAATCAATTCAATATTTGGTGACAGCCCTTTGCCTTTGACACATCATCATTTTTAAGCACATTTGTACACAGTTTTTGAAGGAACTCGACAGGAAGGTTGTTCCAAACATCTTGGAGAACTAACCGCAGATCTTCTATGGATGTTGCTTGTGCAAATCCTTCTGTCTCTTCATGTGATCCCAGACAGACTTGATGATGTTATGATCAGGGCTCTGTGGGGGCCATATCATCACTTCCAGGACTCCTTGTTCTTTTTTTTTTGCTGAAGATAGTTATAAATGACATTAATTGTATATTTGGTGTCAAAATAAATTTGGATTAAATCAGATGCCTCCCTGATGGTGTTAAATGATGGACAAGTACGGGCCTGTATTTCTCATCATTGAGGACACCATTAATCCTCAACAACTCCATTTGCATGTGAAAGCTCTATTATGCAAAGCAGAAGCCACATATCAATACATTCCAAAAACACTGGACCAAAGCTAATTTAAAATTGACTAAGGCAAAATTGAAAACTGTTCTGTGAACTGAAGAGGAGAGGGACCATCTCTGCATCTCTGATGGTATGGGGCTACATTAGTGCCTATGGTATGAGCAGCTTACAAATCTTTAAAGGTGCTATCAATGCATTATATAGAGATTTTAAACAACATATGCTCCATCCAGACAATGTCTATTTCAGGGAAGGCCTGGTATATTTCAGCAAGACAATTCTTAAACCACATACTGCATCCATCACAACGGTATGGCTTTGCAGAAGAAGACTAAGGTGATGAATTGACCACCTTCAGTCCAGATCTTTCAGCAATACAAAACATTTGGCGCACTATGAATAAAAAAAATCGGCAAAAAAGACCCCGAATTGTGGAGCAGCGAGAATCCTACATCAGACAAGAATGAGACAACATTCCTCTCCTAAAACTTCAGCAATTGTCTCCTCACTTCTCAGGTGAGGAGAAAGAAGGTGTTGGAAAAAGAAGAGCCGAATGCTACACAATGGTAGACATGACACTGACCCAACTGTGTTTCTGCCATCAATTTCTGACTTAATTTTTCAAATAAAATGGTAAAAAATGCCTAATGTTCACCTTCTGATCTCTGTTCTATGCTGTTGTGAATAAAATATTCACAATAAAAATAAATAAATAATAAAATAAGGGATTTTCAGATCATTGTATTTTTGTTTTCTATACATTTTACACATTTTTGGAAGTGGGGTAATTGTAATTCACATTTTGACTTCTCAGTTCCGATTACCTGCTGCCATTTATCTGCACCGCACATCCTTCTTTCCAAGTCAAAGGTATGGGTTTTTGGTCACAATTCTTCCATGAAGATCACTTCTGCCAGACGTCTCCAGACAGTGGACAGATGTAGCTGGGTCCCACTGGTTACCTACAGTTCTGAATTGATGGCACTGCTGTACATCTTCAGATTTCAAAAGGAAGTAAGCATGATATGTATTCCATCTGGTGCACTAAGTGTCCTTGAGCAACTATATGCGCCTTCGGTCGTCAACATTGCCCATTTATTGGTGCATCTTCAAAAGAGCTTGAACAGCACATTTTGAAACCCCACTTTGCTTTGAAATCTTTGCCTGGGAGAAACCTTGCTGATGCAGAATAACTACCTTGTGTCTTGTTTCTGTGCTTAATCTTGCAATGGTGTATGGCCATTGACATGAAACTGTCTTCTAGAACCTCACCTTTGTAGCAGTTTGGCTGTTCCTCACCCAGCTTTAAGCCTCCTACACGTTTCTCTTTAAATTAATCATTGTGTTTCAAACTACATATGAAAATAATGATCATTATCACCTGTTTGTGATAATTGGTTACTTACTTACACACCTGACTATAATCCTAAAAAAAACTGATTTTGTGCACCTGTACTTAGAAGTATTGATGCTGTTCTGAAGACAAAAGGTGGTCCCACTAAATATTAATTAGATTTAGATTTTATTTTTGTTCATACACTTATATTAAACTATTAACACTTCTATTTTTCCAGAATTCTTACTATGAAACATTTTTTTCACACCTGCCTAAAACTTTTGCTCAGTACTGTATGTTAAACATTTTATATAGATCACAACTTTGGTGTTAAAGAGTGACCAAAAACCACACTTTCGAGTATAAAAACTCATAGAGAAGAAGGATTTATCAATGTCTGCATTTAAATTTTCTGGAATAGAAAAGTTGAAAATTTTTGATCAGGCCATGTTTACGCAAAAAAAAAAATGTTTTTTTTTTTTTGCTGTTTTCCACTTCATAACTTACAAAGTTGGTGAGGGTTAACAGGAGATTTACTCCACTAATTCTATTTTCTGACCCATGAACACAATTTTTTTGGGGTACATTTCATATTTTATAGCATGTTTGTCACGACTCTGTTGTCGTGTGTCCCGGGGGCCAGGGGTTCCTATCCTGTCCCTAATGCTAGGGGCTCTGTTCCCTGGATTACTTCTGAAGGTGAAGACGCCAGGGCCACGTACCTTGTCTGAGCTCCTCAATCTGTCCTCAGTCTGTTCCCCTCCCCCAAGGAAGAGGGGAGTAGAAGTGTATGACAGTACACAAACCACACTTACAAGGTAATATAAACAGGGCTAAAGGAAAATACCAATCATACAAATATATGCACACAAACAACAGAGGTAACACAGGGAAGTGGAAGATGGGAAACAAACCAAAATATGAGAAGAATAGTATTAACACGCAACCTAAACCACACAACAGTCTAAGCTGAAATCCACCAAACTCCTTCTCAAATAACCACTTTCCACCACACTCCTAGAACCATGCAGCATAAGCAAGCTCCGGCAATCATAGCCTGCCAAAGCCCAGTATATATAGGAGCAGGGAGTGGCTAACACTGGACAGCTGAGAGCCTAAACTCAGGTAAGCTTCCAGGAGCTCACAACTGAGCAGATTAAGCCTTGCACTGCTAAAAGAAACTTGCACCAATGATGACTTTCCTCCATGGCGTTCAAGACTCTTCTTCTTTGTTGTCACAGTATGTTTCCACCATAACACTCTGTTCTATCTATTGCATTTTTAATAAACCTCTTGCAAGCTCCGACAGGGCCATTGATGGGCCATGGGTGCGGTTGGAAATTGGCAAGTGGCCTCTGGTCACACCTGAGCTTCTTAACAAGAATATATCATGAAAAGCACAATCAGGGCTGAAACGCTGCACTGCGACACAAATCTACACTCAGAAAATAATTTCCTTTTCTTATCAGGAGCCTTTTGTTATATCGCTGACTAATGAGATGGGCTTCTGAATTATTTGTCAATTTCCATGGAAACTATACCAGCACGAAGGGAACAAATAATATCACTTATCAAGTTCTTGAACAGAACAAGATCTTCATTTTCAGCACATTGATATTTCACATAATATACCCAGAAGCCATAATAGACTCACGTATTGTTGCATGTGTTCACCTTTTAAGAACCTTTTATCACCCATCTTATTTCCCCTATAATAGTATGATTTGCAAGTTCACAATGCTATATATCAATGTCTCACTACAAACTATTAGAAATGTTATTCAGATACTCGGCTGGGACGTGTCAGGGTCCACGACACTTGGATGATCCACTCTGCCCAGGTTTCAGTTAGCTGAATTTTACATATGTACGGCAAATGTGTGCACTGTGTTTATACAGCGGGCTGAGGAGTTGAGCCTGCCCCATACAGCACAGATGTCGGCTGTGTCATACAACTGGCACCCGAGTATAACTGATGCGAGCTAGCTCAGATCACAGCAGTTTAGCCTCTTGATTGCAGGTAGTAACCATAGCTGTGGCATTTAAAGAAGTTGTACACTACTACACTACTTGGACAACTCCTTCACGTACCCCACGCTTGGCTCCGATAAAATAAAAAAGCTTATACTCACCTCCTGTACTGGCGCCATTCCCACGGTGTCGGCACGCACTCTCCCCGGGGTGCCCATGCTGCTGTTGTGACACATGAGCATGGCGCCCAATCAGCGCTGGTGTCACGGTCTCTGACTAGCCCGGGTGATGGGGACGACTCGGTACCCGGGCCTTTTGCCTGACCTTGGGGATGTCGCGGTGGTCGGCTCCCGGGCCCGTACTCTGGGGTCAGCTTTTAAAAGGGTGGTTTGTTAATTATAAGAAAGTTTGTGACGCCACCTGTGGTTTCTGTTGAGAATCACCAGCGCTGCGGCAGTCCGCTGAGGCCGGTGATAAGGCAGCTCGATGGTATAGCTCCCCACAGGTGGAGCTAGGCATCAGGGCAGCGTATGGAGAGGGGGATGCAGGACAGGCGAGACCCAGCCGGGTCAGAGCAAGAACAGGGATACGATAGTCACTTCAGTATCTTTCACTGGTGGAAATTCAGGCACATCCCGGAGCACTGTAGGGTGAAGGGTGCATATCAGAATCCTCCCCAATGAGCGGGTGTAGGGCCTCCTGTTTCTTGCCTCTGCGTAGTAAGTTTCTGACCTGCCTGAAGCTAAGCCTAACTTTGTCTCTGTCCTGCAACGGCTGACGTTGTGGTAGGGCCTTCTCTTGGAGTGCACGCTCCCAGCTTACGGGGCCTATGTGTCTCCTGGCACTGTTACGTATCAGCTTTCTGGTGATCCTGGGACCTGTAGTTCTCCAGGGATTCCGGTTATGCCTTACTGGGTCGTAGAGATCCCGGTACGCTCGGACCCGGTGTCCGGTAAACTTTTCGGGGTGAGCTGGGTAAGCTCCTCTGCCCCCACTGCTACTAACTCCTCTAGCCTTCGGCCTACTCGGGCCCTCACTAGGCTACTCACACTAACGGCAGCTTGCCGCTCTTCACTTACTTGAGCTCCTAAGTCTAGACTGGGCTTCAGGACCGCTGGAGGCCTAGCTTGCCTCACACAGCAACCCTCGTGCATCTCCGCACACACAGCTCTTCACTCACTGTGCACTCCAGACTAACTCTAGACTCTGACCGAACTGCCTAGCTCCACCTTCCCTATTTATATCCCTAACGGGCTCCCTCTGGTGGTCTGAGGTGGTAAGGTGGAGATGTGTGAATGCTTATGGGGGCCTCTTGTGGGGGATTCCATTAATGCACACTTCTAGGATCTTTGGTACCAAGCGCAGCTGGGCGCCACATCTCCGCCATCGGACAAATTGAACATGAAGAGGAAGTCAGAGATCTGCTGCAGCCCAGACTTCCTCTTCATGTTCGATTTGTCCGAAGGCGTGGACAGTGATGCCCAGCGCTGACTGGGCGCCGGGCACCACGTGTCACAATAACAGCATGGGAGCTCAGGGACCGCGAGTGCCGACACTGCGGGAATGGTGCCAGCGCGGGAGGATTTTTTATTTTATCAGGGAAAAACATTTGGACCAAAAAGGGGTTGTCCTAATAGTGGACAACCCCTATAAGAGGTTGGAAATGGAGGAAGGTTTTCTTGACTTCCATCAGCCATCCTGCATCAGGATTGTGGGGAGCACAGCCAAAAAATGCCCCTGTGTCTGCAATGTTTGTACACCAATCAAGCTCAGTCTCTGGCTGGGCTTCTTAGGAGATAGGTAATATTACAATGCACTTCAATATAACAGTGCTGCAGTCTATTGTACAAGTGATCCCTGGTGGTAGTCCCCTAGTTGGACCTATGAAAAAAAAACTAAAATAAAATGAAAAATATTTTTAAAAATGATAAATATTCATATCATCCCTTTTTTTCCAGAATCTAAACTAAATCTAAAAAATAAAGAAAAATGTACATGCATGCGTAAATATCCAATTTAATAAAATATCATAACTTTTATCCAATATGGTGAATGTCGAAATGAAGAAAAATTGCTGTATTTCAATACATAGGACATAAAATGTTTTGCCATAGACATTCATACCTAACATATGTCATATTTCTTTGCAGGGCGGACTGCCGTGTATGCAAGCATAATACTCTTCAATCATGGAGAAAGTGATCCTAGTCCTTTTTCTCTATGGTCTTGTGGGTTTATTGGTCCATGAATCGTCTTCAAAGCACTCTAATCATTTGGGAGATATCAGGAGGCCTCTTCCCGTGGGACAAAGAGTGGATGGATTTCTACCCTTGGACCACCCAGTCAGGTAAGCATTCGCTTATATACTCTTGTCTAGGGTTGTAAGATGAGTCAGTAAATGCCAGACACAAGGTAAATGGTATCATAATAATTATTCCAGACAGATGATGTCAAATGTTTGCCAAGTCTAGAAATTAAGCACCCTCATAGTCCCCCTATCACAATTATACTCTATAACATTAATGGACTTTATTTTCATTACAAGACCAGATTATAACAAAGATGTATGTTCACATTTGGCATCTGGTGCCATCTGTATTGCACTGTGCTTCATTTCCATGATATGTGGTAATGAGGTGCATTGCTTTTGACATGCAATGAATTTCTATGGAAATTCCATTGCTCTTGTGATTGAGAGGAAAGTGGGTAGGTCGGTGGTCTAACTTTAAATAGACTGTCCGGTTATAACAGGTATGATAGGTGATAACGCTGGGACCGTCACGGAGCGGCAAAATGGGTGTCATGCGTCTAGGTTCGAACCCTTGAGCCTGTGCATTGTCTTTGAGCCGAGTCCTCATGATATCATTGAAGTAGACTTGGAGGAGGACAAGGAGTATGAGGTGGAACGAGTTATGGGTTTCAGACATGTCAGATGCTGACTACAATATCTTGTTAAATGCAAAGGTTTCGGTCTGGAATATAAGTCCTGGGTTAATGCAGAAGATTTGCAAGCGTATCACCTAGTGAGAAAATTCTGTCAGCGGTTTGGTTATCAGTGGGTCCTGTAGCCGCTCGTAGAAGGGGAGGTACTGTCATGCTTCAGGATTCAAACTCTTGAGCCTGTGCTTGGCTTCTCTATCCGCTGAGCCACAGCAATTACACCTTTTCTCTGGTAGCTTAATGTCTGTTATCCTTGCTTTAGTCTTTTTAAGGTAACAGGTGTTTTCATTTATTCATTTGTCTGCCCTATCACCTTTCGGGGGCAGCTATATATACTTTCCCCCTGCTGGTATTTCCTGCTGGTGATATTCTCATTTGGATGTCCAGCAATACTGCAGTAGTTTAAGCCAAGTTTAAGCCAATCAGTGAAAGACCAGCTAGGGTTTATCCCTCTACTGATTATGCTTTTCACCCTGCACCTATCTTCCGTTTCTTGTTTAGGAAGTAGGCGGCATATTCTCTAGCAGTATATACCTTATCTTTTAATTTTGTATTTCGTGGTTTGTTTTACTCACTCTGGGATCTCTTTCTATCTCAGCACTCCTTCCGTTGTGTAGATAATTTGCACTCTGCTCTGCTTCCTTGGGAGGAATGTGAAGCACTCGACGGCCTTTCAGGCAGCATAGGTTCGAGCTGCCTTTGTTTAGTCTGTTGTTAGGGCTATTCCAGCCCAAGTAGGAACCACTGGAGACTGCAGGGTCTGTACAGGAACCGTCTGGGCCAGTTGTAGTTTTTTAGTATTTTACCTATTTTCCCGAGAGAAGTGTTACACAATCATAACAATTGGGAACTTTTATCCCTATTGGGATGAAGTAGTAATGCACTCCATTCATTCCCTATGAAGCTGCTGAGCGCAGCTTTATTCAGCAGCCACATAGAGAATAAATGGAGTGGTGGTCCGGCACCCGATATTCTGCCACATTTTGTAATGTCGTCGAGGATAAAATTCCCTGATCGGGAGATCAGTGCAGGCCCCGACGGTCACACACCCACCAATCAGCATTTTATCATCTATACAAGGCTAGGTGACCATCATTTGTTTTCACTAGACAAGCTCCTGGCCCCCATTGCTAAATCTGTAACAGCGTCCCCACCTACAGTGTGCTATTTATAATACTGGTGTCATCTTAACGTGCTTTTATTGCCATCTTTGTTCCCCCTAAAGCTACACCTCAGGGTGGATCTTTAATAATAATGAAGTTGGTAATACGATATCATTATACTCCTATAATCCCATGTCATAATTAAAGGGAACTTTTCAAGTCCCATAAGTGTTCAAAACCCCTACTGTAGCAGTGCTTATGCCAAACCCTGTATTCTTGTTATAACTTTTAAGTGCTAAAGTCCCCGTGCCGCCATGGTCTAAAAAATGAAGTTTCTGCAAATTTGCAATGCTGTATATGTCAATAAGGCAGGACTAGTCTGATAGGGGGCAAAATACTCCTGCCTTGGATCGTCTAATCATGCCTCCCTGGGATTGATTGACAGCCTTGATGCAATCCTCATCTTGGTAGAACGGCTGGAAATATTGCACATGCAATTTGCCTTTAGTCCTACTATACCTGGCAGTGCATCCAGGCTGTCAATCACATCGCGGCCAGGTCAATACTGCATGTCTGCTGCAGAGGAGCCTGGCGCACTGCCTCTTCCTAACAGCATCCATGGCTCCTCTTGATTTGCTAATGTCATTTGTGTGTCAACAATGACGTTACGCCAGGCCAGCTAATCAAAAGAGGATCCGCGAATGCCATCAAGTAATAGGCATTTTGCAGGGCTACCGTGAATCGACCTTGAAATAATTACCTAGCCATTGGAATAGATTTCAAATCAATTCTCTCATTTTAGTGGAAATCGTGTAATGATTCATTTTCCCCTGTGGTGGCGCTGTTAGAAAATTAATCACTTGCCGCAATAAAATTTCGTAGGCCAGAGGAGAAATTGTTCCCAGAAACCAGTTTGAAAATTGGTATTGTGTATGACGCGCCCCCTGGGCCATGGGGATACCCGGAGCAGGGCCAGTAGATGCTGGGGGTTGTAGTCACCGTGGCGGTGACCTGGTCCGTGACCCAGGTGGTCAATCCAAGGCGTATTATATGTATATAGGTTATAATGTCCGACTACGCCACCTGTGGAATGCGGTTATTGGGAACCGCCGCTGAGGAGCAGTCTGCTGAAGCTGGTGGTATGTGCAGCAAGGTGATGTGACTCCCCACAGGAAGAGTGTAGCTTCAGGGCAGCGTGTAAGGATGATGATGGTGGTAGTACAGGGTAGCAGTGATAACAACACAGAGTCTTTGCGGTGCAGTCCCAGAGTCTTTACTGTTGGTAATCATATAGGCCCCAACGGGAGTACTGGCTAGTGATGAAGGCCTGGTCAGTCTGGGAGCAATCCTAGAGTCCTCCTGGTCAGGTAGAGTTGTAGGCCTGCCGTTCTGACTGTACTCTTTAGCTATCCCGCTTATAGTCGTGTTGTAGCCCACGTCCCTGAGTGTAACGTGCTGTGCTCACCCGTATGGCTGGCGACTCGGCCCCTATGTATTCCTCGCTCCTCTGTGGCGGTACTGGTCCTTTCGTGTGGCTGAGCCTCCGGGCTTCTGATTGGCCAGGAGACCTGCAATCTCCTGCCTTGCGGTATCTGCTGCTGGGTATACAATCCCCACAGCCTCGGACTCCGGTGTCCGGTCCTCTGTGTGAACAATCCAGGACGAGCTATCTCCAGCTCCAGTCCCTGGCTTCTTACTCCTGTGTCCTCAACTCGACTACAGGCCCTGTTATAAGCTAACCCAGCCTCCAGGTCCAGTTATAAATGGCAGGATCCTCCCCTTTCTGGCTTGGGGCAGGAGGTGTTGCATGTAGTGTGTTCCCTGACCAGGAAACCACCGTTTTGCTCCCAGACATGGTATTACTACCACTGTGACAACCAGACCCTCGGGGGTGCCACATTCCCCCCTAGTAAATTTCAGTACTCCGGGACTGAGCATATTTTGCAAAAATACAACAGGTAACAACAATACATTAACATATTTACAACCATTAGAGTCTTTAGAGGTCACGGTATCATCCGCAACCAGGTGTCCATTTCACTGAAACAAGGTGCAATCTGAGGGACCCGTCCCAAACCCTCAACGTAGGCCCTGGGGTGGCTACAGGGCATTGATGATCCGGAGTTGGACCACGTCTTCAGCCACCTCCACGGGTTTTTGTTCAGTGGTCTGCTGAAAAGGGGCACTTTACAGGTGCAACTATTTACAAGGTAAGTTTTTGGTTACTCATCGTCCATAACCTGAAAGTCTTTGAAACCTGTCGAGTAACTGGGAAAACATGGTTAACACACACATAAAACAATTCAACATTACAGTTATAGTTACATTTAGATTTTCCAACGAGCAGGAATTTGACCTCTGGTGCTTCTGGTAGACCTGCGTAACACACTGTCTGTCTGTGTTCTACCTTGATCCCCTGTATTTACCCCTGGTGTGGTGGGCTCAATGTTCACCTCACTACAGGTGTTTGGAGGTGTCTCTGGTAGGTTGGGCAGCTTCCTACGGATCCTTTGGCTTACCGTGGGTACGACAGGCTCGCTACTAGCAGAGGGTAGATTCTCCTGGTCTGCTGATGAGGAATCTTCTGTCTCCGGGGCCAACTGTTCTTCCAACTCTACTGGGACTTCTGCAGCTTCCTGAGGAGCTGGCTGGAGGAATGTAAGGACTGGTAAAACAATGGCGTTATTCACTTGTGTCCATGACCGTGGAAATTCTCCGAGTACCGTGCTGACCATTTCTTCCACTTCCTCTGCGGGTTGAGGGATATCCTGGTCTTCTTCAGCATGCTGCAGCTGCTCGGGACATTTCTTCAGGTGGTCTCTGGATACTGTGGCTGTTGTTTCCCCTCCGTCTTACTTATGAGGTACACCTTGGTGTTATCATGACTTGATGGTAGAATGGTGTACGGCTCTTTTTCCCACTGGTCATCCAATTTATGGAGCCGCCTTTTCCTCTTTAGGACTTGCTCTCCAGGTGACAAGGGGGCAGCAGGTGCATGTTGATTGTAAGTCTTCTCTTGCCTTTCTCTTGCTTGGGACAGACTTCTTTCAACCCTTTCCTGTACCTTGCGGTATTGCTGCTGCCGCTCAGTATCCCAATCTGCGTCTGGTGAGGCGTACTCTGGTTTCAGAACTCCCATATCCAGGTCGATGGGCAGCTTACCAGGTCTTGCCCTCATCAGGTAAGCAGGTGTGCAATTGGTGGAATTCACTGGGATATGATTGTAGAGATCTACCAGGTCTGGCAACTTTTCTGGCCACAGGCTGTGTTCCTCCAGGGGCAACGTCTTCAGTAGGTCTATCACCACCTGGTTCATCTTTTCACACATCCCGTTGGTCTGGGGGTGATAAGGCGTTGTCCGGATCTTCTTGCAGCCATACAGGTTGCAGAATTCCTGGAATACCTCCGCTTCGAAGGCCGGACCTTGGTCAGTTAGCACACGTTCTGGGTAACCATGCGGGCGGCAGAAGTGCTGTTGGAAAGCTCTGGCTGCTGTCTGAGCTGTTTGGTCCTTGACTGGCACTACTACCAGGAACCGGGAGTAGTGGTCTACGATGGTGAGAGCGTAAACATAGCCTGACCTGCTTGGGGTTAGCTTCACATGGTCCAGGGCTACCAGCTCGAGCGGCTGCTTGGTGATGATGGGTTGCAGGGGAGCCCTCTGGCTGTCACGGTCATTTCTTCTCAGGTTGCAGGGTCCGCATTCTCGACACCACCTCTCGATGGCTGTCCTCATGCCAACCCAATAGAACCGTTCACGTAGCAGGACTTCCAGCTTCTTCCACCCAAAATGTCCCGCTCCATCATGGTACGCTTCCAGGACCATAGACGCATCGCGCCTCGGGACTACCACCTGCCAGACCAGCTCATGTGTCCGGGAGTTGACAGTTCTTCGACACAGCTTCCCTTCATAGATGAACAGCTTACTCTTTTCTTTCCACAGCTGTTTGGTCTCTTCAGGAGCATCTGAATCAGGGTATAAGTCCGCTTGTGTCAGCAACTCTTTGACTAGGCGGACAGCCGGGTCACTGTATTGCGTTTCTGCCCATCCGTGGTGTGGCAATGGATTGAATGTTGTCTCCCTGTTGGCAGGGCACCTGTTCTTCACACAATGGGAGCACTGCTTTATTCCATGGCGGTGGAAAGCGGGGATCTCTATCTCTTCCAATTCTTCTGGGTCTTCTCCCCTGTCTGGCAAGTTAGGCATTCTGGACAGCGCATCTGCGTTTGCATTCTTGTGCCCAGCCCGGTACTTGATGGTGAATTCGTAATTAGACAGTCGGGCCATCCATCTTTGTTCCAGGGCACCAAGTTTTGCAGTGTCCAGGTGTGTCTGCGGGTTATTATCCGTGAAGACGGTGAATTTGGAGGAGGCGAGATAAGGCTTGAAGCGCTCTGTCACGGCCCAGACTACGGCGAGGAACTCCAACTTGAAGGAGCTGTAGTTTTCTGGGTTCCTTTCTGTGGGCCGGAGCTTCCTGCTGGCGTAGGCCATTACCCTTTCTCTGCCTTGTTGGATCTGGGACAGCACCGCTCCCAGTCCCACGTTGCTAGCGTCCGTGTGAAGGATGAAGGGCTGTCCATAATCAGGGTAGGCCAGGACCTCGCCTCCTGTGAGAGCCATCTTCAGCCTGGTGAAGGACTCATCTTCCAGCTTGTCCCATTTGAATGGTGGTTTCTGGTTCTTGGCCTTTCTGGACTTGCCTATCAGGAGGTCCTGCATAGGTGCCGCCATCTTGGTGAAGCCTGGTATAAACCTTTGGTAGTAGCCTACCAA
This sequence comes from Phyllobates terribilis, assembly GCF_046119375.1. NCBI lineage: Eukaryota > Metazoa > Chordata > Amphibia > Anura > Dendrobatidae > Phyllobates > Phyllobates terribilis. The sequence continues at coordinate 133,612,760 of NW_027362770.1, read as the reverse complement.
CCCGAGGAACTGCCGCACTTCTTTAATGGTAGAAGGTCTCGGCCAGTCCTTGATTACGGTGATCTTGTCGGGGTCTGGTGCTACACCGTCAGCGCTTACCACATGTCCTAAGTACTGTACTTTGAGCTTCAGCAGGTGGCACTTTGATGGCTTCACCTTCAGGCCAAAGCCAGCCAGGGCTTCAAACACTTCCGCCAGGTGCTACAGATGATCCTCATATGTCTTGGAGTATACTATGACATCATCCAGGTACAGGAGGACTGTCTCAAAATTCTTATGTCCTAGACAGCACTCCATCAACCGCTGGAAGGTTCCTGGGGCGTTGCAGAGCCCGAATGGCATGCAGTTGAACTCGCTGAGGCCCATCGGGGTGGTGAATGCGGTCTTCTCCTTATCCGCCTCTGCTACAGGAACCTGCCAATACCCACTAGTAAGATCCAAAGTAGAGAAATAATTAGCAGATTTTAACGCAGCTAGTGACTCCTCTATCCTGGGTAGCGGGTATGCATCTTTATGAGTTATGCGGTTAATTTGCCTGTAGTCTACACACATTCTCATTGTGCCATCTTTTTTCCTTACAAGAACTAATGGAGCTGCCCAGGGGCTACAACTGTCTCTTATTACCCCAGCCTTCTTCATCTCTCGTAACATCCCTTGGCATTTTGGTAGTGTGCTGGCGGTACAGGCTGGTACCTTTCCTTAATGGGTGGATGGTCTCCCGTGGGGATATGGTGTTGAACCCTCTTTACCTGCCCGAAGTCGAGTGGGTGTTTACTGAAGACCCTTTCATACTCCTGGGCCACCCGGTATACTCCTTGTTTTTGATGTGGAGGGGTGGAGTCAGTGCCCACATGCAGCTTCTGACACCAGTCCTCCATCTGTCCCTTGGAGCCATTATCCTCCGCCTGTTTGGATGGAGGTAAGGGTTCCACTGTCTTTATAGAATTTTGATTGACGGTGAATAGCTTGGCTAAGGTGGCATACTGGGGCAAATGGACTTCTTTTTCCCCAATGTTCAGGATGCGGACTGGCACTCTCCCATGGCGGACGTCAACCACCCCCCTGGCTGTCAAAATGGTGGGCCTACTGCCAGAGTAGATGGGCTCTACCAGGGCCTGGTAATCTCTACCCCTTAGACCGATGGCTGCCCGGCACCATATCAGCATTTCACTTCTTGGGGGCATGGCAATAGGGAATGGGTCACTCATCCTAACACTGCCAATCTCACCACCAGACAGTTCTACCTGTTGTCTTTTCATCAGGGCTCTGACCTCTCTTTGCAGAACCCTCAGCTGGCTGGAACTGGCTGTAACAAGACAATTATTTCTGCTAGTCAGTTTTCAATGATATTAGTGCCTAAAGTTATCATAGGATGATTTTCTCGGCGATCAATGTCGACAATAATCAGTCCTTGTGCTGGCAGTTCGACTTTGTCAACCTTTATGGTCACTTCTTTGAACCCCACCTGAGGTACGGGTTGACCATTGCTGGTATAAATGCTCAAATGTTCATCTGGATGGCGGGTAATGTCAGAGTCAGTCCAGTACCGTTTGAAAAGAATGTAGGGGATGGTGGTCACCTGGGATCCAGTGTCCAGCAACGCGCTCATTGGAAAGCCGTCCAGCACGACAGGTAGGACCGGTCGTCCTCCCACATATTTGTCTCGCCAGCTTGATGGGCCTGGTGGTCTTATGCCTGGGGGTTGGCCCTCTGCCCCAGGTTTTGCTCGTTTAAATGACAGTACCTTGCATAATGTCCTGGCTGGTTACAGCGGAGGCAGATGGGTTGTCCGTCCTGGTCGTGGCAGTCGCTGTTCCTCCCTCTGGATGGTGGAATCCTCTTCTGTCGGCGCCACGGGATGTCCTCCGGACTGGAAGCCAGCTGGATCTTTCCTTTGGGAGACACCTGCAAGGACTGCACAGTTTTGGTTAGCGCAGCTACACTTTTAGTCAGTTCTTGGACCTGATGGTGCAGGTCTCTAGACGGGGCATTGTCCAGAGTCTGTTCATCAGCTCCTACAGGCTCGGGGGAAAAGGGTGCCACCTCCTGGTGGTAGGTGATAGCTGGGCGGCGGTGAGCTGTAGCGCCACCTGGTGCTGGTTCTCGTAGCACCCGGATGGCCCTGTCCTTAAATTGAGCAAAGTCCAAATCAGGGTTTTGCAGAGCCATTATGCGCAGCTGGGTTCGGTGGGCGCTGGACAGTAAACCCTCAATAAATTGCTAAGTTAACAGTCTGTTTTCATCACGCACACTGTCAGGGTCTACCTGTTTGATGGCCCTCAGCGCCTCCTGCAGGTTTAAAGCATAGTCCCGTACACTGTCCTGTGCCCGTTGTTTGCACCCATAAAACTTCATCTTTATCTCTGCTGTAGTACGGGTGTCAAAAGTGTCCTTTAGGCGGGCCAGTATCTATTTACAGTCCCTTTTTCCCTGGTTGACCAGGACTTTACTTCTCTCTGGGCTGCACCAATCAACTGGCCTATAAGGATGCTCACTTTCTGCTCCTCGGACAGGGGGTATACTTTAAATAAACTGCTTAGTCTCTCCTTGAAGTCACTGAGAGTGTGCGACTCTCCTGAGTATTGGGGCAACTACGCTGCCCCCGGTATATAAGGCATGGTGAATGGCATTACGGCGGCAGCGGCCGCATCGGTGGTTGAAGTTCCCTCCATATCGGGTGTCTTCCTCCCCCCTCGTGAACCGTAGCCTACCTTCCTTCTCTTTACTTCCGTAGGCCGCAGTTCCGCAGGCGAGGGTCTCCGTCGAGGACCTGGCGTTGCACGCGTCTGACGTCAGCGGTCACGGTGGCTCCTTCCAGGACCTGGCGTTGCGTCAGCACGTGGGGCAGGGCTTCGGACTTCACGCGTTTTCAGCGATCACGCCCCTCTTCTTCCCACGCGGCAACCCGAAAATGGCGGACAATGGCGGAAAAACAGCGGCAATGGCGGGAAAACTACACCATGGTATGCGACACAGTTTCTTAAAGGCGCGCAGTACCCGGTGGTAGCGGGCACGTAATCCTGCCGACTACGCCAAAGTTGACGCGCCCCCTGGGCCGTGGGGATACCCGGAGCCGGGCCAGTAGATGCTGGCGGTTGTAGTCACCGTGGCGGTGACCCGGTCCGTGACCCAGGTGGTCAATCCAAGGCGTATTATATGTGTATAGGTTATAATGTCCGACTACGCCACCTGTGGATTGTGGTTATGGGTAACCGCCGCTGCGGAGCAGTCCGCTGAAGCTGGTGGTATGTGCAGCAAGGTGATGTGACTCCCCACAGGAGGAGTGTAGCTTCAGGGCAGTGTGTATGGATGATGAGGGTGGTAGTACAGGGTAGCAGTAATAACAACACAGAGTCTTTGCGGTGCAGTCCCAGGGTCTTTACTGTTGGTAATCATATAGGCCCCAACGGGAGTACTGGCTAGTGGTGAAGGCCTGGTCAGTGTGGGAGCAATCCTAGAGTCCTCCTGGCCAGGTAGAGTTGTAGGCCTGCCATTCTGACTGTACTCTTTGGCTATCCCGCTTATAGTCATGTTGTAGCCCACGTCCCTGAGTGTAACGTGCTGTGCTCACCCGTATGGCTGGCTACTCGGCTGTTAGAACTCTCCTGTTAGTTTTTTTCTAGTTTGCTGGTCACATGACCATTTTTGCCTATTTAATCCGGCTCCGCCCTCCTAGCCTTGCTGGACTTCATTGTATTTTCTACTCTTGAGCTAGCTTGGTACTCTGTTACCTTTCTCTGTTAGTTTTGCTAGGTCTTCTGACCTCTATGTTCTATGTTGTGTGTTTGTCTTTTACTGCTACAATTTCTGCTAGGAGGTGTCCAACTTTATCCCAGTCCCTAGTTCTTGTAGGGATCCCTCCCTTGCATCTATAGGTCTTCGTACAGACTAGCCGAGGACTTTAGCGGGTCTGATCGCAGGATCAGGTTCCCCGTTACATCGTAGGGATCCAGTTTAGTTCTATTGTAGGGACAGATCTCCTGTCTTTCCATAGTGCTTGTAGCAGATCATAACATCGGCCCCTATGTATTCCTCGCTCCTCTGTGGCGGTACTGGTCCTTTCGTGTGGCTGAGCCTCCAGGCTTCTGATGGGCCAGGAGACCTGCAATCTCCTGCCTTGCGGTATCTGCTGCTGGGTATACAATCCCCACAGCCTCGGACTCCGGTGTCCGGTCTTCTGTGTGAACAATCCAGGGCGAGCTATCTCCAGCTCCAGTCCCTGGTTTCTTACTCCTGTCTCTTCAACTTGACTACAGGCCCTGTCTGAGCTAACCCTGCCTCCAGATCCAGTTATAAAGGGCAGGATCTTCCCCTTTCTGGCCTTGGGCAGGTGGTGTTGCATGTAGTGTGTTCCCTGACCAGGAAACCCCCGTTTTGCTCCCAGACATGGTATTACTACCACTGTGACAACCAGTCCCTCTGGGGTGCCACATGTACATTAATCCCTTCATTCAGAGAATAGGGCCCAACAAAAATGAGACTTCGAATCTCTATGAGTGATTTCATCCATTAATTTACAAAATAATTTATATATCTTTGGATTGATATAATCCTAATTGGACAACATGAAGCAAAAATGCTCACAATAATAAAAAAAAACACAGCACGAAAAAAAAGAAAAATGATATATATATTTATGTATATATATACAATATATATATATGTGTACAAAATCTTATATTTTTCCTCTCGGAGCTCATCTATATTCCCTTTTTTTGTCTCATTATCCTGTATAAGAAAACTGTCTGCAGCAGGAGACTCCCCCTCTTCTCAATATGCAGTAGGAATTCAGTGTCGGTCTGGACATTATCCGCACTCACAAATTTGTATAACAATGAACGGGGTAGATTATTAAATAAATAAGATGCTGCCTTTGTCTGTACATAGTGATTCAAGTATATAGTGCCAAGTACTGCTCATATAAGAGGGTGGTGGCCCACCGGAGGATTCCCCTGTTCTCCTGAGGGCCAGTCCAAGCCTGAGTAGGATGAAAATATTTTTAGGTCCTGCCTCCTTGACTAAGCCCCATCCCTTGATTGGTCTTTCACCAAAATGGAACAGATTAGAAAGAGTCTGATCCTTGTGTCCTCTGCAGGATTTCTACAAGACTGTTTCAGGAACGTGCAGAAAATCCTGAGAAAGAGTCACTGTGCAAGATTAGCTTTTGTTAACGTTTATCCTCCATTTCTTGTCTTGGTGGGGTTTCTTTAAGCGATAATTATGCCATAAATGTGAAGGGAATTCTTTAATCAACATGTTTTAATTTACTATATGTAGAATTGTACAATGATTCTATCACTGTTGATCTGCAACTATAAGGGTTGCAGAGGTTTTGCGTTCCCTACCGGGTCCTATGGCCCCTAAGAGTACTATAAATGACTGGTGGGGGTCCTGATATGGATTATTTATTGGAGCTGAGAAGCTTGAGGTTATACCTCTGTATTACTGTTACATGAAGTTATTATTGTGGCCACATAGAGGCTATGAATAGTGTTACCTGCAGTGAACTTCTCAGCACTGCGGTGGGTTTGTCGTCACGAGGACTACAGTAATAGTCTACTCGTCATAGCTCAGTCCTGTCCTTGTATCACCTTACGCTGAAAAGGGCGGATGTAATGAGTAATAGGCCTGTTCTGTCTCTTTCCATAGAAGGTTATAAACTCTTCATTTTATTACCCGCAGCTCCTTGGCGTGCATTGTAGAATCCATTTATCATGATATTTTGTGCACAACTGGCTTCAGGAACTCTTGGGCACTTCTATGGGCACAATCCTTTTTCAAACAATGCCACTCTTGTCTATAGACTGTGCCTGGTATTGCAGTGTACCATCTTTTACATGAGTGATATTTAGTTTAGGTAGCAAGCGGCCATGTTTTTTTTAAATCCTCATTCCACCCCTTTAATGGTGCTTATTATAGTCCCCCCCCACACTCACCATGCATGACTGCACATGGACTAAATGCATTTTTTGGGAATGGCATGCTGTAGAATATGTTTGGGGGGAAAAACAAACTATGCTTGGACAGGCACATCCCAAAATGTGGTATTTTTATTCAGTGATGCAAAAAACACCAGATACAGACAAATTAAAACCAATTAAAAACATGAAAAAAAAAACAATGTGACGCAATGAGAATAGTAGTATAAGGAGATATCAGTAAATATCCAAGGAAAACCACCTGGAACTGTTAGATAAGCATGTGAGCAAGAAATGCACAAAAAAGAAGAAAGTATATATACAAAAGCAAAAATGGGAAAAAATAGCACAGCATTAAATGTGAATTAACACATTGGATAAATACCAGTCTAGAGGAGAGGATAAGGGAGATAAATGATAAGAAACATTTTTTTTTCTGGGAGGGACAATGAAATCCTTACTTGTATCGCCGAAATTCTGCTTCCTCAGGGGGGTCACCAGAATAGGTCATTATAGATTAAATAGAGAATTAAAGCAGCGCTATTGAGTGCAAAAAGAACCATACTCGTGGGCCTTGAAATGCACAAAGGCACATTATATAAAAGTCATCTGAACTTGATTTCGGAAGGATTGACAGATGATATTAGGGGAGAGGAGGATTCGGTTTGTTGAATTTCAACAGCTGATCCTTTTGTTCTCTTTCTTTTTGTTCTCCTTGATTCTAGTCCATAGTGAGGTCAGATGGAGGGAAAACAAAAGGATCCAGGGAAATCTTGGCAGTGGCTCTCTCATGGTGAACACAGGAGCACCTGGCTGAGCTGTGTTAAAGGGGTTGTCCAGGACTTTAACATTGAAAGCCTATCCTTAGGGTAAGTCATCAATATCCGATCGGAGGGGGTGCGACACCCAGCACCCCCGTTGATCAGCTGTTCCCGGTTTCGGCAGCTGGAACTGCTCAGTTACAGAGCTGCACCTGCCCCCTATTCAAATAGGGGGCGGATGTGCAGTACATGGATGCTACCACTATTCTGTCGGCAGAGCTGTGTAGCTCTTTATGTGAGCAGTTTCAGCTTCTGCTGACACCGGGACCAACTGATAGAGTGCTGGGTGTCACATCCCCACTGATCAGACATTAATAACCTATCCTAAAGATAGTCCATCTATGTTAAGTCCCAGACAACCACTTTAACTGGGAAAGATAGCTTTCACCAGAGCAACCACTTGGTAGACAGCTGGTGTACACGGCCAGTTTTACTTTTGGAGAGCACACTTGAAGACCAATTTGGTGGCACAGTCAGTGAGCCCACTCTCTATTCTACACTCATGGACGCACCAAATGACTCTCTCTTCTACTTTAAACCACTCACTGTAGTGTGCAAACTAATGTGAATTGACAACGTCCACCACAGTGGCCAACAATAATGCTGATAACAGCACATCCTTTTACATTGTCAGTGCAGCGTGCCATGTCACATTTGCAGCCACCACACAATTTTCCTTCTTGGCTTTGTTCATGGATGCACTGGGGCTGGCATTGTCTATCTAGGGGACCGGTATGAATGGCATTTTTAAAGATGCATTATTCTCTTGTCTCTAAAACTGACCATACACTCTATAGGAAAGTTGGCCTAACCAAGTCCCGGCTGACCATGTAATTTCTATGAGGGTCTCTCTGTTCTCCTTCTCCTTGGGCAGACAAAAAAAAAGAGGTATACATTTTCGATCCCAATATGCCTGCTCCAAAGTAAGCTAAATGGCTACCAGGTGGACCTAGAAGAATTCAATTCATGCCTCCAATTGCAAAAAAAAACAAACCGGCGCAGCAAATATTTATATGGCAACGTGGGGTATCCTCAAAGCCCTTTGTCTGAATGAGCAGTTGTACAGCACAGACAGATGACGTTGGTGCAGCAGGGAGATCCCTATAGAACATAGGGAGCTGGGGTGGCAGAACGGCAGCAGGAGTCAACGGGAATCACAGGATCTGAAGCAGAGTTGAAAAAAATAGCAATAGGCATGACAGAGTTGTAGTTGTTACATTACAAAGTAAAATGCAGAGCTGGGTGCAGAACAGCAGAGTTGACTCAACAATCTAGCAGAGCTGAGTTTGGCAAAGAGTCTAATATAGAAGAGGTGGTGAGTGGTATAGAAGAGCTAAGTTTGTCACAGAGTCCAGTTTAGCAGAAATGGCAGTGTTGGGCTTGTCACAGGGTCCAAGAGCTGAGGCAGTTCATCGTAGCAACATGGACGCCAAGTACCTGATTTCTCAGAAGGCATCACGTTGCCTGATTCAGCCTATAAGGTCTGGATGCATGAAGTCAGAGCTGATGCACCGATGAGTAGAAAGAGACATCACCAGGAGGAAATCACAGATGGAAGTAAGTTTGTTAAACTATAAGGGGTGAGTTGGCAAAAAGGTGACAAAAGGTGGGGTAGACATAGTCACTGTGGCACACTGACTTCCAACGAAACCTTGATGTAACGTTCACATAATCCATCATTTCTACTATCAAAACAAAGGCTTTTGATACAAAGTTCATGGTTTATTGCAAAACATTGGATATGTTCTTGCACAAGTTTGTACATACGTATTTGCATATATTTGTACACAAATGTGTTTATTAGATAACTTGGTATTTTTATCGGTGCGATATTCTCCGGAAGCTTTGCCAAGTCATATATTGCACATTCACAGCTCCCATTCCTGTGCCCCTTGGTACACACGGAGGTGATGTTTTCATGTGATAAAGAGTTCACTTTCAGGGCTGTGTTAGGACAAAGTTTACTCACTTGTTCCCAGTAACTGAATGCAAACAAATAGGAGAAAAATCGCCAAGTCCACATTAACTGTTTGGTTCCTTTTCACTGCACCAAGTTTATTTTTCCCTTACGGAGGAATGCATGTGGATTCTTTCTTGTGTATATAGAAATCACTGTACTCGTTGAGGTCTATGAAGGCAGCGCTTCCTTGGCTTCACTTCAACTTTCTCAAAGTACTAAAGGTGTCGTCTTGATAAGATATTGATGACCTATTGCTAGGATAGGTCGTAAATGTCGATCGTAGGGGGTGTAACAATTGTGACTCCTGATCATTAGAGGAGTTGTAGCTACAACAGTGTCCAATTTTGCTCTGTCAGGATTTTTTCAGAGGCCACATGAAAGACAATTAAAGGGGTTGTCCAGTTTAAAACCTAAACCTATTTTTGTTCGTCAAATTCTGAGTTATTTTATGGGGGTGCTCAGGATCTTCATCTCTTGCCTAGAGTAGATAGTGTCTAACTTGCTGTCCATTGCCTGTTGTCACTGGAAATCTGTCACTAGTAGCAGAAACACCGCGACAGATTACAGGAAATGGGGGTGGGTCTTTGTCTCTCTATAGGAAGTGTAGGTGTTTCTTTGTCTCTCTATGAGAAGGGGGGCAGGTCTTTGTCTCTCTATAGGAAGTGGAGGAGGGTCTTTGTCTTTCTACAGGAAGTGGAGGAGGGTCTTTGTCTCTCTACAGGAAGTGGAGGAGGGTCTTTGTCGCTCTACAGGAAGGAGATGGGTCTTTGTCTCTCCCTCTACAGAAGTGGGGCAGATCTTTGTATCTCTAAAGGAAGTGGAGGTGGGTCTTTGTCTATCTACAGGAAGTGGAGGAGGATCTTTGTTGCTCTATAGGAAGTGTAGGAGGGTCTTTGTCTATCTACAGGAAGTGGAGGAGGATCTTTGTCGCTCTATAGGAAGTGGAGGAGGGTCTTTGTCTCTCTACAGGAAGTGGAGGAGGATCTTTGTCGCTCTATAGGAAGTGGAGGAGGATCTTTGTCGCTCTATAGGAAGTGGAGGAGGGTCTTTGTCACTCTACAGGAAGGGGGCGGGTCTTTGTCTCTCTCTCTCTACAGGAAGTGGGGCAGATCTTTGTCTCTCTACAGGAAGTGTAGGCAGGTCTTTGTCTCTCTACATGAATGGAGGTGGGTCTTCATCTCTTCACAGGAAGTGGGAACTGGTCTTTGTCTCTATAGGAAGTGTAGGCAGGTCTTTGTTGCTCTACAGGAAAGGGGGCGGGCATTTATCTCTTTACAGGAAGTACGTGCAGGTCTTTGTCTTTTTACAGGAAATGGGGAAGGGTCTTTTTGTCTACTGAAAATGGAGGTGGATCTTTGTCTCTTACAGAAAGTGAGGATGGGTCTTTCTCTCTACAGGAAGCAGAGGTGAGTCTTTATCTCTCTACAAGAAGGGAGGGTCTTTGTCTTTCTACACAGGAAGTAGGGAGGATCTTTGTCTCTCTACAGGAAGTGGAGGCTGGTCTTTATCTCTGAACAGGACATAGGGGTGGGTCTTTGTCTCTCACTTTATACTTTTCTATGTATCCTACTGCATACAGGCTTAACAGAGATGTGAGCTTTCAGTTGAGGACTGGCAAGCAATTGGACAATGGAAAGCTCAATGCAAAGGGAAAAATGCAAAGTACTACATCTGGGCAATAAAAAATGAAAAAAGCATATACAGAATGGGAGGAATAGAGCTAAGCAACAGTACATGTGAAAAAGACTTAGGTATACTAATAGATCATAGACTGAACATGAGTCAACAGTGTGATGCAGCAGCAAAAAAGGCAAATACAATTCTGGGATGTATTAACAGAAGCATACAGTCTAGATCACGTGAAGTCATTATCGGTCTTTACTCCTCTTTGGTCAGACCTCATCTGGAATACTGTGTACAGTTTTGGGCACCACATTTTAAAAGAGACATAGACAAACTGGAGCAAGTTCAGAGAAGAGCGACCAGAATGGTGACTGGTCTGCAAACCATGTCCTATGAGGAACGGTTGCAGGATTTGGGAATGTTTAGCTTGCAAAAAAGAAGACTGAGAGGAGACTTAATAGCTGTCTACAAATATGTCAAGGGCTGTCACATTGTAGAAGGATCATCTTTATTCTCATTTGCACAAGGAAAGACTAGAAGCAATGGGATGAAACTAAATGGGAGGAGACACAGATTAGATATTAGAAAAAACTTTTTGACAGTTAGGGTGATTAATGAGTGGAACAGGCTGCCACGAGAGGTGGTGAGTTCCCCTTCAATGGACGTCTTCAAACAGAGGCTGGACAAACATCTGTCTGAGATGATTTAGTGAATCCTGCTTTGAGCAGGGGGTTGGACCAGATGACCCAGGAGGTCCCTTCCAACTCTACCATTCTATGATTCTATGATTCTATGATTCAATGCATGCTAGGAAGTGAGGGGAAGGAAATCAAAGCACCGATATATAGGTGTTTCTGGAAATTCAAGCACTTATAGTGCTGACAGAATGCTGACAAAGAGGAAGCATCATATTTCTTGATACAGTGACCCACAAGAGAGTTCAAACCCTTTTGTAATATATGGTTCCCTTATTGACAAAATGCAAGTCAAGAGGCAAAAGTTCATCATTTACCATGTATGATATATATTAACTTGTCACTATTTTACTTTTGTGCGCATTTGTCGTCATTATTCCTGTTTATATGTTCCTGAGTTAATTCATAATTTACAGTTGAACTATTTAACAGATACAAATATTTTCAGTTTTGCAGTAAATAAAGAGGAAACCAGTTTATGGTTCAGTAAGGGAAATTCTTCTGTCTATATTGTTTATAATGTTTTTTTTTTAGTATAATGCATTAACTATACGTTATCCCCTTAAAGGGAACATTTTAACATGTTTTCCTGTTTTTTAATGTATCTTCATAGGAGTAAAAGCTTTGTTTTTCTGATACAGAGCTTTACATTTCCTGTTTAAGATCTAAGTATAAGATTTATATCTAAATAATAAAACTCTGGCTGTTTGCAGCTACCACTATAGGGAGCTTAGGAGCTCCGATTCAGTTCTAATAGATTGCTGTGAGTGGAGGGAAGTGGTTAAAAAAATATAAAACAAAACCTATACACTTACCTTTCCTCATCAGTTCCTACACATCCTACGCAGCTCTCTGTTACACGCACGCCGCTAGGTTCAGATAGGGGCAAGACAGGTTACATGAATTCCTTGGAATCCTGGGGAAACCGTTACTCAGGGCGACCATAGACCATGTGCTGCAGCTTCTCTCAGGCACACAGGGGTATTGACCCTCAGGCACAGACACGTAGGTTGTTTCACTTGCTGACCAGACACACTTGACAAGAATCCTCATAAACAGTAGAACAGTAACATTTAATAAGAAGCTGCACAGCCAGTGCAAGTTAAGTCTTATTAGCAATAGGCTCCAGTGACAAACAGTACAGTTTCCTTAGCAGCACAGCAGTTCACAGTCTTCCCAGTAGTATAGGACAGCACAGTTCTAATGCAAAGGCACATTAATGAACACAGCATTCTTTACAGCACAGTGAGATGGAGGAGAGGGGAGGGTTTGTTGAGGGAGATGATCCCTGTGACACCATTTCTTCCAGTCCTTATCTTTCTGCTTGACAATACTCTGCACTGCTAGTTCAGGAACTCTACCTGACCTGTGCTTAGCTTCACTCCTGACTTGAATCCTTTTCACTTGCAGGGGTGCTTCTGTGAGATACAGAACACACACACCATCTTTCTCTTCGGCTCCAGACAGACAGTAAACAACTTCCCAACAGTTCCCCTGGGGCTCTGCTAAAACACTCCCCTTTTCCTGTGACTGTGTTAACCCCTCTAGTTGCTGGATGATTCTGGAGCACAACCCTTCCCGTCTCCCGTGCTTGTGTTACTTCTAATAGTTGCTGAATGCTTTTAAAGCAACAGTACTACTTCTGCATGTCACACTCTGCAACAGCGCTACTTCTGCATGTCACATCTCACGTCCCCAGCACCTGTCTTTTTTTCTTCCATCGCTCCATTCAGTCACTGGGGTCTGTGACTGGCCTCATTTCGCTGGATGTGTAAAACAATTGAGTCCCAAAAACTTTGTAACTAATGTGATTAACTACAAATTGAACAGATTTTCTTATCTTTAGTTCCAAACTACTCTTCTCCATGTTGGGAAGATTTCCCTGATAAGAAGCCTGTCCTTAGTTTCAAAATCCGTAGGGTACTCTTCAAGAAAACAAACTTTAAAAATAATATGCAAATTAGGTGTTTGGTGCTTCAAGGGCGGTCAATCTGGCCATCCAGCTCCTCCCCTGATTTCTTGAGTGACAGTGTTGTCCTCCTTTCTATGTTTGTAAAATCTTCAATAATAGCCAGGGGCATGACTAGGAGGTCCGTATCCCAAATGTCATACCTGTAAACGACGCCAATATAGTAGTAAGCTTGTCTAACGTAACACATTGATGTCACTGGTCCAAGGCAGTGGCATAATGTGGGTTTCCAGTGTCCAGGGCAAAGCAAGTACTTTGCACCCCCTTAACCAGTCGATTCTTGAACATACAAGTTAAAGACTAAAATTTTAAATAGTTTTTTTCCTTTTTTTCCTTTTTGTTACATTTTTGTGTTTGTTTTATGTAACTATTTTATTAACGAAACCCTAAACCTAACCCTACACCTAATTCTAGCACTATACCTAATCCTAGTCTTAACCGTAGTCCTAACTCTAACCCTAACCCAAACTCTATTTAAGGTTACTTTTTTTTTATAGTAGATCATTTAAAAAAATTAAATATTGGGACAGGTCCCCCAACATGTTTATTTTTTTTACCTCACAAAATTAGAAGGGGGGTGAGAGGCGGAAAGCTTTGGGAGAGCACAGTGCAGCCTTTATCTTCTCAGTTGCTGCCTATGCAGAGTGCAGCAGTTAAGATGAGTTGGTTGCGCTCTGTATAAACAGGGACCGAGATGACAAAGCTCACTTCATCATGCTCTGACTTTTGTTATCTCATTCGCTGCCCATACAGAATGCAATAGCTAATGACTAACGCGTCTTGACCGCTGTGTTCTGCATAGAAACCAGTTCTGTATGCACCCCTTGAAGGTGGGTACAAGATTTTACACCCTAATAGAATTTGGCACCTAGGGTAAGTGCCCCTGTAGCTCCTGCCCCCTCGCTATGCCACTGGTGAGCAATGCTGGTTTTGATTAATCGGGCCTCTATTTTTTTTTTTAGGGTCTTTGTGGCTTTATTTGCTATTACATTTGTATTCTTCATATATAATTTTTTAATTGGTAAGACCTATTTCAGAGATATATAATAGGGTCTGGTGTCATCTCTTCCCTTCACCGCCGTTACTTTTATTTTGCAGGTATTACTTTAGAGTGAACAAAAGTCAAAGTGCGGTAACGATAAGAGTGACGCCCTGTGAATCGCCCATTCTGTGGACACTGTCCGTCCTCTCCACTCAGGGTACGATATGACATCCAGTAATGATATCCTACAAACAGGACATACAGATTTAATGCATATTGACATGAGCCAGTGTATAAAAGGGCATCTGTGCTGTGTTTTCCATCCTTCCACTGTAGAGATCACAGGTCATGGGGAAATCATATTCTAAGCACAATTCTGCATGTCACTGAATGGATGAATTTAGAGTTACAAAAAAGTTCTACTTATTTTTTGAGAAACAGTGCCACCCCTGTCCACTGGATGTGTCTGGTAGTTCAACTCTTTCACTTGATAGAGGCTGAGCTGACTGTGGATGAGAGTGCTGATGCTTATGGATGAGAGTGCTCCCCTACACACCAGGGGAGGCAAATATTAGCCCCTGCAAAATCACAAGTTGTCACCTATCCATGTACTAGAGGATAAATTGCTGATCACTGGGAGTCCGTTCGCTGGGATTGCCGTAAGAACGAGGCTCTACCAGAGAAAGCAGAGTACAGCGCTCTGTTATTTCCAGCAGTCCCTTTGACAATTATTGGAGTGGAGGCCAAGCAAGTGTACTCCCTTCAAGATGGGGCTCTCCAGAACCCCTTTCTCGGGGTTCTGGAGTCCCATTCTTGGGAATGCTTGGGATTCCAGCAGTCAGAACCCATGGATCAGCAAGTTATTTCAGCCAGAAGCCAGGCATTAACCACAACCTTAGACTACCAGTGAAGCTAACATTAAAGTTAAAGGCCCTCCGTAAACATTAGATGGCTTTCGGCTGAATAATTGCAGAACATCTGTCTCACCCAGCCACTTATCTCCCAAAGAACAAAAGATTGTCCATTGAAATTCTACAGGTAGGGTCCTTCTCTTCCCTTACATCATCTGTCGGGGAGTCTAGAGGGCCCTCTACACATTAGACTGTTGGCTGATCCCACTGATGTTGGCAGGTTCAGCTGACTTTAGTCTAGTGTGTATGGAGGCCCTAACTCTGCCATCCCCGGAACCTCTTCTGCTTAGAAGGTCTGATGTGGTGTCA
The DNA here is from genome assembly GCF_046119375.1 of Phyllobates terribilis. NCBI lineage: Eukaryota > Metazoa > Chordata > Amphibia > Anura > Dendrobatidae > Phyllobates > Phyllobates terribilis. The sequence continues at coordinate 133,597,572 of NW_027362770.1, read as the reverse complement.
TGCAGTGTGAAGGATGATGTTACTTCGGCACTACTAATCTGATTTGGCACCAGGAATGCCAACAGGTAGCAAGGGGATTGCAGAGCTCTAGATTGGTGACCACAAGCTACTGAGGTGTCCTCTGGACCTGGGCCTTGTAAATCAACTCTAGATATATGTATAATAATATAAATAATTCCATACATCTGTTCTTTTTCTTCTAGATTATTCTGAGCATGGCATCCATTATAAAAAGAATCATCACATGGGCCCTCAAAGAATATTTTCCTTCAAAGGAAACGGGGAAGAATCGTTCTCATACATAGCGAGGTCTGATGGCTATTACTTTCTTGATTTCATGTCACTTGAGTCTGACACCAGCTTTCAGGTCTTTGTCTGGACCCAAGGAGATGAAACTGTCCCATGGCCTACACTCCCTGAGGATCCTCGGGTAGATGTTGTTTCGGTGGAAGAAAACAAAGTTGATTTGTCTTGGGAATCAAGCTTGGGATCCTCTGGGGCCGAGTTTGAGTACTGCCTATTTATTAATCAGAGACATAATTACAAGACATTGTGTGCCACTGAGCCAAATGCAAAGAATGAACCTGACTATCATCAAGAATATTTAGATGCCAAAGCTAAGAAATCACTGAAAATAATTACGGACAAGTCCAAAAGTAAAGTACATTCCTACCCAATGTCCTATCAGAAGGCCCCAGGGATGGTGGGGAATGACAACTTTTTGTCTTCTAAAACCTCGACAGGGGGTCAGACAATGTGTGTAGGGACTTCTCTAAATGCTACTATTTATGGTCTAAAGCCTAAAAGCCTTTACTACTTTGATGTGTTTGCTGTGAACCCTAAGGATGGTACTAGTGTGGCTTACACTGGTACTTTTGCAGAGACCAAACCCAAACAAAAATCACAGATACCAAATCTTCCCGATGAAGAAATGGTGAACATTTTTCTGAAACGTAAAGGAGTTAAAATAATGAGCATCGATCCATCTCCACGTGGACTAAAATGGCTTTTTGTGCATTCTTGCCTCCATAAAGCTCATATACAAATCATGGTCAATGGTCGAATTGAAGTGTCTAGGAGTCTTCATGGAGCTCACAATTTCAAGCTTCTGGGAAATGCAAAAGATAACATTATCATTAGCTTAAAGTCAAGTAGAGGAGGTCCAGGCTTGGTGAAGCTCTTCACTACAACTGCACATGGTCATTTGCCATTTTCCAACTTACCTCCTGACATCAACATGTCCATATCTAAGAGATCATGTACTTCTGCTTCGGTGACCTGGACTGGAAGTGGTCCTGGGGTCAAGTATTGTATCTATGTCAGACACCTAGAACATCATTTGGATGTAAAGCTGATTCACAAGCACCAGAACAGCTGCCTAAACACCAATACTAGGTCAAGAGCAGAGAAGGTGGTTTGTCGACAGTCTGGAAGTCAAACAACTTCAGAAGAGCACATAAGTGATCTGAAACCTGGAAAAGCCTATCTCATAGATCTGTACTTTATTGGTCTCCATAATAACACAATAAAGTTCCCAAGTCAGGTTGTGAGGGCTCAGGAATGGTGTACTTGAGTTAATTAAGAGGACTTCTGACCTCAAGAACATTGCTGGCTGCATTCTCACTCCTTAACTTTTTATAAGATGTTACGGGCAATCACTTTATTCTGATGTAACAATGGTGGTCATCAACTATATTTGCATCTTATAATGGCTAAAGTACAATATATATATTTTCTGTAATATTTAAGGTGACAGCAGGATTTACCTCTAGAAGAAATTAAGAACACTTTACCAGCCTCCTAACACCGTTTTAATGATCCTTGTGTTATACCTGATCTTCCTGCCTCTGTCAGCAGGCTTTTGATTTGTAATCTGATAGTAGTATGATGTAGGAACACAGACCATGATTCTAGTGATGTGTCACTTATTAGGCTGTGTGCTGCTGTGTCAATAAAATCTGTGTTTTGTCAGCAGGAGATTATCATTACAGGACTAGGTATCTGGTGCCTCCTAGTCCAGTGCTCTGTGTAACCCCGCCCCCACCACTGATTGGCTCAATATACAGTGTACACAGAAAGCTGCCAATCAGTGGTGTGGGTGGAGTTATACAAAGCTCAGCATTCTGAGTTCTGCTAAATCTGCAGCAGAGAAAACTGTAGTTGCATCATTGCATCAAAATGTCAGCATGCAGCCCTGTAAGTGACACATCACTAGAATCAGAGTCTCTGCCACTACATCATGCTGATCTCAGATTACATACCAAACACTTGTTGACAGATTCCCTTTAAACACACATAATTAACATTTAGGTATAACACAGGGGTCATTAAAAACAGTATTAGGAGGCTGTTAAAGTGTGCATAATACCTGCTGTCAGGTTCCCTTTATCATCAACTTTTTGATGAGTTAGGACCCCTATCTGTTAGCAGAGGGCAAGAAATGACTGTTTTTTTTCCGCTAAAGGTTATGTACAGCATACTAATTTTAATGTGCAGCATGCAATCCCTCATTTTCCCTGTGGAGGCACTGCAGAAGAATCTAATTCTTGCGGTCAGATTCTTGGTGGATTGCAGCTGATCACTGGCGATCCCAGTGACATGACAACTTGTGATCAGCTTTTAGCTGGTAAATCCTTTTATCAAAAAAGCAGACAATCCTTTTATTTGACTATTTCACTTTCCCAGGTGGCAGGTTGCTGTAAATAATGTATTATACTTGTATGTTATGTTATTATATTAATAAGATACTGGATACAAATGTACAATGTTGTTCGTATTCCTTTATTATACACTTTTATATACTCAGTGTTTTATTTTTATTTTATTTGCTTTGTACATATAGAAAATGTTTTTCATTCATATAATACAGAACATCCAAGGAGACACAACATATGGACCAAAAAGTAATTCTACTTTTATGATATCTTTGTCCTGTGTCGGACAGGGGTACCAAGGGCCCACCAGTAACTAACTTCAGGGCCCCAATGAACTGGGTAGATTAATAAATGAATAAAATGCTGCCTTTGCCTGTACATAGTGATTCAAGTATATAGTGCCAAGTACTGCTCATATAAGAGGGTTGTGGCCCACCGGAGGATTTTCCTGTTCTCCTGTGGGCCAGTCCAAGCCTGTCCTTGTCTATTGACTATAACTGGTCAAGAATGATGCCTGTAGAACAAGTGGAGCCAAAAGGAGATTCGGGAGGAAATCATCAAAACTGCTATTTCATATGTCAGTCTTGGTCGAAAGTCCACAGAAAGCACAGAAAAAAACAACCTTACCAACACCAAGTCAGATTACCAATGCACTAGGCAAATACTAATATACTATATAATACTAGGCAACCACCCCATCCATAAATTGGTAGGTTTATGAGTAGTTGCTCCATCAGTATTTTGTACCTGTGCTGCCCCCGGCCTTTATCATGAGAGTCTACTGCATCCTGCCAGTGCATTGGTAATCTGACCTGGTGTTGGTAAGGCTGTTTTTCTTTCTCTGTGATACATACGCCAGCACAGGTAAGCCATACAGATAAACTTTCATAAAAGTTTTCAAAAACTTTTGCATGTTGCACAGCATTAAGGCAGAAAACCAAAAGTGTTATGGTGCTAGTGTCAGCCAGGTTCTACTGATCAGAAGAGTTCACAGATGTAGGGCTCCAACGAAGGGTAGGTTCACAAGATTGTATTTTCGGTCCAGGTGCTGTCTGTCAAAAAACAGACAGCACTCGGGCCAATGTTATTCTATTGGACTGTTCAGATTACCTTTTTTATCTTTGACCGAATCTGCATGAGGAGTTTCTTCCATATGTCAGGTGTCACAAAGTCACTGGCAGAGTGTCAGAGGGGGATATGTTTCACTGAGGCTGTTAGCCTCAGTAATGTGGAACATGGAAGTTGCTACTGCATATTAGGTGCAGAGAGGGTTAATGAGCCAGGTTTACAAGGGCATGTTTTTACGTTGATGGCTAAGTGCAGGATGGGAAGTCATCCACTATATCTCCACTCCAGGGAGTGGCCTGGGCTTTAAATAGCCAGCCTTTACACTCAGGTGTGCAGTGTCTGGAGAAACCTGCTCCAGAGAGGAGCTCGCACATGTTGTGCTGAACCGTGTGTGCCTAACCCTGAGTGGCCGGAACCCGGCCGAGATACGGTCTATGCTGCATATTTATATATTTTTTGTTTTGCCGTTATGCCAAATGGGCCGTGTTTACTTTATGGACTCCAGGTTGATTTATAACGTTTAATAAATCAACCCGAAATTTAATCCTTGTCTACCTCCGCACCCAGCCGAGCAAGTCGCTTTGCCATACAGGTCAGACTCGCCTAGTCAAGTCTGTGGCTGTGCAGAAAAAAAAACGGATTCTATACGGAACATCAGTATAGTATCTTTTTTTACGGATACTTTGCGATTCTTTAACATAGGAAGCTGTAAATGGTCTTGAAAATGATTAATAACTGCTGCTCTAAAAAAAACTGATTGCACATAGATAAGAAAAAATGGTTTCAGTTTTCTGCATGAGATTTTTTATACGCTTGTGTGAACTCAGACTAACTGGTATATTATAAATGCCTGTACAGAGACCAATATGAAGGATAAGCTGGAAATTTATCCTGGGGGTTTTCATAGACAAAATTCACAACAAAATTTAGTAGCAGACATGTGGATGATATTTAAAAAAAATAAAATAAAATGTTTAAATGGAAACTACGATAAATATAATGTGGATTTTAAAATTTGCAAAATGTCAATTTTTGTTGTGGATTTGCACCACGGATTTCACCACTCCTACTGAAATCTGAAATAAATTTGCAACAAATCTGCACATTGTAAATGTGCATTTTGCTGCATACTTGCGAGAATGGCCACTACCGACTGTATGAAGCAGTGTGGCGCCCTGCTGTGCATTAGTGCCACAGATCCTAGAGGGGTGCATGGACGGATTCCTCCACAAGAGGCCCTCACAGCAAACACACACCTCCACCTTCCACCTCAGACCACCAGAGGGAGCCCGTTATGGATATAAAAAGGGAAGGTGGAGCTAGGCAGTCAGTTCCTCTGGAGAGTTCAGCAAGTACAGATCTGAATACAGGGTTGAGCTCAGTCTTGAGAACAGAGTCCCTGCTCAGAACAGAGAGGGACAGAGTTCTCAGTTCAGTTCCTCTAGTGAGAAAGCCTAGAGTGAAGCTCAAGTTAGTGAGCCCAAGGCGTGCCGACGCCATAAGAGCGGTGAAGAGTAGCGAGGTCCACTGCCAGTGTGAAGCCTAGTGAGGGCCCCGAGCGTGGCCGAAGGTGAGTGGAGTGAGCGAACTACATAGGGGGCAGAGGAGCTTAACCAGCTCACCCCATAACCATATACCGGACACCGGGTCCGTGTCTGCAAGGATCTCTAGGACCAGCAGAAACAACCGTAACCCCTGGCGAACTACATGTCCCAGGTTCACCAGAAGCTGATACGTACCAGAGCCAGGAGTCAGGGAGGCCCCGCAAGCAGGGAGAGTGACCTCCAACAGAAGGCCCTACCACAAGGTCAGCCGGTGCAAGACAGAGACTAGTTAGGCCTAGCTCCAGGCAGGTCATAAACTTACCAGGAAAAGGCAAGAAACAGGAGGCCCTACACCCGCTCACTGGGGAGAGTCCTGAAATGCACCCCTCACCCTACAGTGCTCCGGATTGTGCCTTGAATACCACCAGTAAAAGGTACTGAAGTGACTATCGTGTCTGTCCCTGTTCTTGCTCTGACCCGGCTGGGTCTCCTTTGTCCTGCATCCCTGCATTCCCTCTACCTACGCTGCCCTGAGGCCCAGCTCCACCTGTGGGGAGCTACGCCATCTTAGCTGACGGAACACTGGCCTCAGAGGACTGCTGCAGCGCTGGTGGTCCTCACCAGAAACCGCAGGTGGCGTCACGAACATTCCCCTTTCCCAAATAAACTTTCCCCCCTTTTATTTCAAGAGTGACCCCAGGGTACGGGCCCGGGAGCCGGCCACCGCGGCATCTCCCAGCACCGTTAACTAGGCCCGGGCGCCGAGTTGCCCCCATCCCATGGGCGCGTCATCTCTTCCTGGCGTCACAAACAGGATTCCGTGCCCGCTGCAACGACGGAGTGTTGTGCCCATTGCCACCGGGTACTGTGCGCCTTTAATCAAAAACTGTATTTAACTGTGGCGAAGATTGCCGCCATTGTTGTGTCGCCGAGCGGGAAGAAGGGCGTAACTGCGGGAAAACTGAGAGGCGTACCTGCTGAAGCGCGCGAAGCCCCGGACACGCCCCACGCCTCGACGTCAAACCAGGAAGCACCAGGTGCTGGAAGGAGCCCCGTTGAGCGCTCTGATGTAGGACGCAAGCGACGCAAGGTCCTGAAGGAAGACCGTTACCTGCGGAGCTGCGGCCTACCGGAAGAAAAGAAAAGAAGGTAGGCCACGGTTCGCTAGGGGGGCGCCAAAATGTCCGAAGAACAGCACCATGCCAGAGTACCGGTTAACCGCCCTGATGTTCAACCCACGCTCGGTGCCGAGCAGGCCGGAGCAGCCGCTCCACCAGCAGGGCTTGTAACCCCTGTCATACCCATGGCCCTACCTTACATCCCTGGAGCGAAGTGGCTCCCCCAGTACAGCAGCAAACCAGATACCCTGTCTGGATTTAAAAGGAAAATATGCGGTATACTGGACATGTACTCTATGACAGGCAAGCAAAGAGCCGCTGTTGCATTGGGACAATTGACTGGTGCTGCGGAGCGAGAAGTAGAAACCTGGTCGGCCGCAGACCAGGAGTCAGTGTCCGCAATCTTTAAAAAGTTACAGCCTGTCTTTGAGAATCGTACTGAGACAGACCTCCGGATGAGGTTCTACAACTGCTCTTAGCAACCGGAGGACAGTGTTCGGGACTATGCCTGGCGTTTACAAGGGGCCCTGCGAGCTCTGAAACAGGTTAGTCCAACCAGCATTGATAATGAAAATAAAATGCTGATGGAACAGTTTGTCCGGGGACTGAGGTCTCAAGAGGAGAGCAGGACTGTGCATTGGTGATCCCTGGATCATCCAGATGCCACCTTTGACTCCCTTAAGGACATGGCTATCAAAGGACTGCAGCCCCTGGAAACAACTTCTATCCAACGTTAGCAGGGTGGGGCCACCCCAGTACCTGCAGCATCCACCTTTTCCCCGGTGGCTACTGAAGCCAAGGTTCCAACAACGTCCCCTAGTGAGCTGGACAGCCTGTGCTCTGAAGTGCGTCAGATGAGCAAAATTATGACCACTGTACTGAGTGCCCTGCAACTGAGGACGGAGCCCGAGGCAGAAGGAAGGATCCTGCTAGCCGACAGCCCTGAGGATGTCCCCTGGATGAGAAGGAGAAGGAGGACAACGCCGCCCCCTGGGAGGACCAGCGACCAACACCGCCCGCCGAGGGACCCTGTCTGCTACCGCTGCCACAAGACAGGCTACACCGTCCAGAGCTGTCCTTTAAACGAGAAAACCCTGGGGCCGAGGGCCGACACCCAGGAGTAGACCCCCCAGACCCATCAGACTGGTACAGCAGGTTCGTGGGAGGAAGATCTTTCCTGTCCGTTGTGCTGGACGGCATTGCGACATCCGCTCTGCTGGACACAGGATCTCAGGTAACCATCATGCCTGATGTCCTCTACAAAAGGTTCTGGTCCATGGATGACCTAAGCCCACCAGATCCAAATCTTTCCGTCTATGCCTCAAACGGCCTTCCCCTTAACCTAGTCGGGGTAAAGGATGTGGCAGTAAAGGTGGGAAGAGTGGAACTGAAGGACCAGGGACTAGTTTTAGTAGAGGCTAATCCTGATGATACAAACTTGTATATGGTTCTTGGCACAAATATTGTAAGTAACTGTTTGGGAGAAGTGGTGTTCTTGCTCCAACAGATAGCTGACACTGCCAGACCAGGGCAGAGAAGGGCGCTGCAGAAAGAGATCCGAGCCCTTATGTACCAGCAACAGGTAAAGCTAACAGGCGGTGAAATTGGTAATGTACGGGTGACAGACCCGGTACCCATTGTGATTCCCCCGATGAGTGAAATGCTGATTTGGTGTAGAGCAGCAATAAGTCTCAAAGGACGGAGCTACCAGGCGGTAGTAGAGCCCCTGAGCTCGGAACATAGGCCTACACTCTTGACTGCCAGAGGGGTGGTGGATGTACGCAATGGGAGGGTGCCCGTACGCCTCCTAAACTATGGGGAGGACGAGGTTAGATTACCACGCTATGCCACTGTTGCCAAACTGTACACAGTAGATAACAAATCCATACACACGGCGGAGTCCTTAACCTCACCAGACGAAGTGGAGGATAATGACCCGGCAACCCAGGTGGAGGATTGGTGTCAACAGCTCCAAGTTGGGACAGACACCACTCCTGCCCATCAGAAGCAGGGTGTACACCGGGTGGTTCAGGAATACAAGCAAGTATTCAGTAAGCACCCACTTGACTTTGGGAGGATTAAGGGGGTTCAACACCATATCCCCACAGGTGACCATCTGACGCGCCCCCTGGGCCTGTGTTGTGCAGGGAATACCCGGAGCCGGATCGCTGGGGGTTGTAGTCTCCGTGGCGCTGACCCGGTCCGTGCCCAGGGTGGTCAATTCAGTGGCAGTCTTATTAGTGAGATAATAGTCCGACTACGCCACCCGTGGATTGCGGTCAGTGGGGACCGCCGCTGCAAGGCAGACCGCTGAGGCCGGTGTTGTGTGTGCAGCTAAGAACGGGATGACACCCCACGGGAGGAGTATAGCCTCAGGGCAGTTAGTGTGGATGATGGGAGTGATGGTGCACGAGCGCAGCAGGAATAACTCAGAGTCCGTGCAGTGCAGTTCAGGGTCTTTACTGATGTTATAAAGCAGACCCTCCCGGGAGTACTGGCTAGCAGAAGAGGCGTGGTCAGTCTGAGAGCTAGCAGGATCTCCCCTGGCCACGTGGAGTTGTAGGCCTCCCCGTCTATCTGTACTCTTTCCTGGCTACCTTGCTGTGTGCGGGTAGAAGTAGCCCACGTCCCTGAGTATACCGTGTGGTGCTCACCCGTACGGCCGGCGACTTGGGGCCTTCTGTTAGCCTCCGCTTCACGATGGCGGTGCTGGTCCCTTACTTGTGACCGTGCCTCCGGGCTTCTCTGGCCAGAGGACATGGAATCCCCTGCCGGTTGGATTCTGCTGCTGGACCTGGATGTCCCCACAGCCTCGGACTCCGTGTCTGGTCTTAATGTCTTCAGCCAGGGTGAACTATCTAGTTTCCAGCCCCTGGCACTCGCTCCTGCTCCTACAGAGCTCCTTGCTGACACTTTCCCTGTGTCTGGAACTGTCTCCAGGCTCTGACTCCCTTAATCCCGCCCCAGACCCAATTTATAAGGGCAGATTCCTCCCTTCCCAGGTCTGGGCGGGCAGTGTTGCATGCTTAGGGCTCCTGACCAGAGAAACCTCCCACTTGCTCTCAGACGTAATATTTCTATTACTGTGGTAACCAGACCCCTGGGGTGCCACATTCCCCCCTAGTAAAATGTAGTACTCCGGGACTAAACATATTTTTAAAGAAACATAAATGCAGGGTATAACAATAACAAGACAACATGAAAAAGTACATTTTGTGGTCACGGCGTTTCTGTAACCGGGTGTCCATATCACCCAAGGTGAAGTTTTAAGCGAGGTAGGGGACCTGTCCAAAGAAAACCCCTTGCGTTGGCCTTGGGCGTGGCTGCAAGGCGAGCTAACTACTTTGGGCCACAAGGAGGCCACGCCAGACAGGTTTTCTCTTCTGCGGCCATCTTCGCAAGAGGCACTATGTGCAACTATCTACAAGAATTGTTCCGGTTATCCAGCGTCCATAACCTGTTAGTCCAAAGAACCCTGCAGGGTAACTGAGAAACATAATTAATAACAGGCAACAACAAAAACCATCAACATTTCTCAATAAACAGGTAAATTTACAGTGCATTACTTTATATTCTCCAGCGAGCGGGCATCTGACCTCTAGTGACTCTAGTGGACCTACGGAGCTCACTAACTGGTCCTGCACTACAGGGTGTAGGAGGTGTTATGGTTAAGCTGGGCAGCTGTCTGCGTACTCTTTGACTCACTAGGGGCACGGCAGGCTCACTACTAGCAGAGGGTTGATCCTCCTGCGCTGCTGGTGTGGACTCTTCTGCCTCCTGGGCCGGCTGCTCTTCCAGCTCTACTTGGTCTTCTGTAGGCACTTGAGGGGCTGGCTGGAGAAAGGTGAGGACGGGCACCACGATAGCGTTGTTTACTCGTGTCCAGGACCGGGGAAAGTCTCCGAGTATGGTGCTGATCATTTCCTCCTTTTCCTCTACGGGTTGAGGGTTTTCCTGATCTTCATCCGTGCTTTGCAACTTCTCGGGGCACTTTTTCAGGTGGTCTCTGGAGACAGTGGCTGTGGTCTCTCCTCCATCCTTGCTGATGACATACACTTTTGGATTATTGTGGCTTGAGGGCAGTACGGTGTACGGGTCCTTTTCCCTCTGGTCGTCCAACTTATGGAGCCGACTTTTTCTTTTCAAGACCTGCTCTCCAGGTACCAGGGGAACAGCGGGAGCATGTTGGTTATAAGTCCTCTCCTGCCTTTCTCTTGATTGACAGAGACTTCGCTCGACGCTCTCCTGTACTTTCCGGTACTGCTGCTGCCGTTCTGTATCCCAGTCTGCCTCTGGCGAGGTGTCCTCGGGTGTCAGGACTCCCATATCCAGGTCAACAGGCAGCTTACCAGGTCTTGCTCGCATTAGGTAAGCCGGGGTACAGTTGGTGGAACCTACCGGGATGTGGTTATACAGGTCCACCAGATCGGGCAGTTTCTCAGGCCACAGACTGCGTTCTTCCAGGGGCAATGTTTTTAGCAGATCTATCACCACCTGGTTCATCTTCTCGCAGAGTCCATTGGTTTGGGGGTGATAGGGCGTTGTTCTTATCTTCTTGCAGCCATACAGGTTGCAGAACTCCTGGAAGACCTCTGCTTCGAAGGCTGGTCCTTGGTCCGTCAGCACTTGGTCCGGGTACCCATGTGGGCGGCAGAAGTGCAGCTGGAAGGCTCTGGCTGCTGTCTGAGCCGTCAAGTCTTTGACGGGGATCACCACCAGGAACCGGGAGTAGTGATCCACGATGGTTAGGGAGTAGACATACCCGCTTCTGCTTGGAGCCAGTTTAACATGGTCCAGAGTGACCAGTTCCAGCGGCTGCCTGGTGAGGATGGGCTGCAGGGGAGTCCTCTGGCTGGCACAGTCCCTCCTTCTTAGATTGCACGGGCCACAGTCTCTACACCATCTCTCAATGGCTCCTCTCATGCCTATCCAGTAGAACCGTTCACGTAGCAGGAACTCCAGCTTCTTCCATCCGAAGTGCCCTGCCCCATTGTGGTAGGCCTCCAGCACCATAGCTGCGTCCCGTCTTGGTACCACAACCTGCCAGATCAGTTCATGTGTCCAGGAATTGACCATTCTGCGGCACAACTTCTCCTTGTAGAGAAACAGTCTGCTTTTTGCCGTCCACAGTTGCTTGGTCTCTTCTGGAGCGTCTGGGTCCAGGTGGGTGTCAGCCTGGGTCAGCATCTCCTTCACCAGACGGACTGCGGGGTCACTGTCTTGCGTCTCCGCCCAGTTGTAGTGGGGTAAGGGGTTGAATGTAGCGGATCGCTGGCCCCTCACACGGTGGGAATACTGGGTAATCCCATGACGGTGGAACGCAGGGAGTTCGACCTCTTCCAGTTCTTCTGGATCTTCCCCTCCGTCCGGTAGGTTTGGCATCCTGGACAGGGCGTCCGCATTGGTATTGGAGCGACCTGCCCGGTATTTGATCGTGAACTCATAATTGGACAGGCGGGCCATCCATCGCTGCTCCAGGGCACCCAGTCTTGCAGTGTCCAAGTGTGTCAACGGGTTGTTGTCCGTGTACACGGTGAACCTGGAAGAGGCAAGGTAATGCTTAAAACGTTCGGTTACCGCCCACACCACTGCCAGGAACTCTAGCTTGAACGAGCTGTAATTCTCAGGGTTTCTTTCCGTGGGTCGCAGTTTTTGGCTGGCGTAAGCAATTACCCGTTCTCTCCCCTGTTGGATCTGGGACAGTACGGCTCCTAGCCCGATGTTGCTTGCGTCCGTGTGGAGGATAAAGGGCTGGCTGTAATCATGGTACGCCAGGATTTCATCCCCCGTGAGGGCCATCTTCAGCTGGCGGAATGACTCCTCTTCCAGCTTTTCCCATCTGAAGGGTGGCTTCTGGTTTTTGGCCTTCCTGGACTGGCCTATCAGGAGGTCCTGCATAGGAGCTGCCTTCTTGGTAAAACCGGGAATGAATCTTCGGTAGTAGCCTACCAACCCGAGGAACTGCCGCACTTCCTTTATGCTGGATGGTCTTGGCCAATCCTTAATCATGGTGATCTTGTCAGGGTCGGGGGCTACTCCGTGAGCACTCACCACGTGTCCCAGGTACTGTACCTTTGGCTTCAGTAGATGACACTTTGAGGGTTTTACCTTTAGGCCATAGTTTGCCAGGGCTTCAAACACTTCTGCCAGGTGTTCCAGATGGTCCTCATAGGTCTTGGAATAGACGATGACATCGTCCAGGTATAATAGGACCGTCTCGAAGTTCCGGTGTCCCAGACAGCATTCCATCAACCGTTGGAAAGTTCCTGGTGCGTTGCAGAGCCCGAACGGCATACAGTTAAATTCGCTGAGTCCCATCGGGGTGGTGAATGCGGTTTTCTCCCGGACCGCCTCTGCTACAGGAACCTGCCAGTACCCGCTAGTGAGATCCAAAGTAGAGAAGAAGTTAGCAGATTTTAATGCAGCTAAGGACTCTTCTATCCTTGGTAACGGGTACGCATCTTTGTGTGTGATACGGTTGACCTTCCTGTAGTCTACACACATTCTCATGGTGTTGTCTTTCTTTTTCACTAGAACTAGTGGAGCTGCCCAGGGGCTACAGCTGTCCCTAATTACCCCAGCCTCCTTCATGTCTTTTAGCATCCCCTTGGCGTGTTGATAGTGTGCAGAGGGTACGGTCGGTATCTCTCCTTTATGGGAGGATGGTCTCCCGTGGGGATGTGATGTTCTACCCCTTTACTCACCCGAAGTCCAGCGGGTGTTTACTAAACACTCTCTCGTACTCTTGAACCACCCGATAGACTCCCTGTTTTTGGTGTGAGGGAGTGGAGTCAGTACCCAAATGCAGTTGCTGACACCAGTCCTCCATTGGTTTCTTAGAGCCGTTACCTTCCTCTGGTTGAGATGGAGGCAAGGGTTCCACGGCCTGTACAGAGTTCTGGTTGATGGTGAACAATTTGGCTAGCGTGGCATACCGGGGCAGGTATACTTCTCTCTCCCCGATATTTATGATGCAGACGGGCACCCTCCCATGGCGTACATCGACCACCCCCCGTGCTGTCAAAATGGTGGGCCTACTGTCTGAGTAGACGGGTTCTACCATTGCTTGGTAGTCTCTACCTCTTAGACCAATAGCTGCCCGGCACCAAATCATCATCTCACTTTTCGGGGGCATGGCAATAGGGAACGGGTCACACATTCTCACGCTACCAATCTCACCACCAGATAGTTCCACCTGTTGCCGTTTCATCAGCGCTCGGATCTCTTTTTGGAGGACACGCTGCTGGCTGGAACTGGCGTTCTTGGCAACCTGTTGCAAAATAAGAATCACCTCTGCAAGACAGTTTTCGATTACGTTAGTACCTAGGGTTATTTTTGGGTGACTCTCGCGACGGTCAATGTCCACAATGATCAGTCCTTGTGCCGGCAGTTCAACCTTACCGACCTTGATGGTCACCTCTTTAAATCCTATCTGTGGCACGGGCTGACCATTGCTGGCGATAATGCTCAGGTCGTCATCTGGGTAGCGGGTTATGTCCGAGTCATTCCAGTACTGCTTGAAGAGCACGTACGGGATGGTAGTCACCTGTGACCCAGTGTCTAGTAGGGCACTCATAGGAATGCCATCCAGTACCACAGGCAAGACCGGACGTTCCCCTACGTATTTATCACGCCAGTTCGATGGGCCTGATGATCTTATGCCTGGGGGTTGGCCCCCTACCACCAGGTTGTGCCCGTTTAAATGATAGTACCTTGCCATATGTCCGGGTTGATTGCAGCGGCGGCAGATGGGTTGTCCGTCCTCGTTGTATCGGTCGCTGGGTCTTCCTCTGGCCGGTGGGGTCCTCCTCAGTCGGCGCCACGGGACGTCCTCCGGTCCGGATGCCAGCTGGATCTTTCCTGGAGAAGAGACCTGTAAAGACTGCACAGTTCTGATTAGTGCGGCAACGCTCTTAGTCAGCTCTTGGACCTGATGGTGCAGGTCTGCAGCCGGGTTATTGTTCAAAGCCTGCGCATCAGCTCCCACAGGCCCTGCAGACAAGGGTGCCGCGTCCTGGTGATAAGTGATAGCAGGGCGCCTGTGGGTCACAGCGCCACCTGGTGCCGGTTCTCGGAGCACCCGGATGGCTCTGTCCTTGAACTGTGCAAAGTCCCGGTCAGGGTCCTGTAAGGCCATTGCCCGCAACTGGGTTCGGTGGGCATTGCACAGTAGACCCTCAATAAATTGTTCGGTCAACAGCTTGTCTTCATTCCGCACGCTGTCAGGGTCTGCCTGCTTAATGGCTCTCAGGGCCTCTTGTAGGTTTAGAGCATAGTCTCTTATACTTTCATGTGCCCGTTGTTTGCACCCGTAAAATCTGAGCTTTATTTCGGCTGAGGTTCGGGTATCAAATGTGTCTTTCAGCCGGGCTAGTATTTCTCTGACAGTCCTCTTCTTCCTAGGTGGCCAGGACTTTACCTCCCTTTGGGCTGCCCCGATTAACTGGGCCACCAGGATGCTCACTTTTTGCTCTTCCGTGAGGGGGTATACCTGGAAGAGGCTATCCAGTCTTTCCCTAAAGTCACTTAGGGTATGTGACTCCCCTGAGTACTGTCGCTGGTGGGTGAGTAGGGTCACCCTGTCGCTGGTGGGACGGCGTGTGTACTTTTTTTTATCAAAAATAGTTCACTAAGTACCCTATATTTAATATGCAACTTTGCTTTACATTTACATATAATGATGGTAGGGTATGAGATATATTTTTTGTCTTTTGTAGGTTTTGCTTCTTTTTGCTAGTGTGAACATGCTCCTATTTCTTGCATGTGTACCATCTTAGACCTCAGTTCACATTGCTTGGTTTTTTGTCTTGTTTGCATTCTGTGCAAATTAAGGGTGTGGCATCCCCTTTGTTGAGCTGATTAGTATATATGTAGCTTACCACGGGCCTAGGTGGTCTGAAGTTGGGACCCGGTCCTATTTGTCTACCCTTTTATATGCATTACTTCAACTTTGATATACAGTAAGGTTTTTAATATAGACAGTGTAGGTACCGTCCCCAATTTAGGGTCACCTTGTCGCTGGTGGGACGGCTTGTATACTTTTTTTGATCAAAAATAGTTCACTAAGTACCCTATATTTAATATGCAACTTTGCTTTACATTTATATATAATGATGGTAGGGTATGAGATATATTTTTTGTCTTTTGTAGGTTTTGCTTCTTTTTGCTAGTGTGAACATGCTCCTATTTCTTGCATGTGTTCCATCTTAGACCTCAGTTCACATTGCTTGGTTTTGAGTACTGGGGTAGCCAGGTTGCCCCCGGGATATAGGGCATGGTGAATGGCATGACCGCAGCAGCGGTTGCGCTGGCGGCCGGTGTGGCGGTGGAGCTCCCCTCGGTATCCGACATCCTCCTTCCCCCCTAGTGGACCGTGGCCTACCTTATGATGCTCTTCTTCCGTAGGCCGCGGCTCCGCAGTCGATCGTCGGGGTTGAGGACCTTGCGTCGCGCTCCTGTGACGTCAGCGTCGCTCCCTCTCCCTTCCAGGACCTTGCGCAGCGTCAGCGCGTGGGGCGGAGCTTCGGATCTCGCGCGCTTTCGGCGTCCACGCCCCTCTTCTTCCCGCGCGGCGTCCCGAAGATGGCGTCCGATGGCGGGAAGCGGCTGCGGATGGCGGGAAGACGGCAGAAGATGGCGGGAAATGACCCAAGATGGCGTCCGATGGCGGGAAACGACTCCGAACGGCGGGAAACTTCTCTCAGGTAAGTGCAAAAGTCTTTTTTTTTTCAGGCACGCAATACCCGTTGGGGCGGGTTGGTTTGAATCCTGCCGACTACGCCAAAGTTGACGCGCCCCCTGGGCCTGTGTTGTGCAGGGAATACCCGGAGCCGGATCGCTGGGGGTTGTAGTCTCCGTGGCTCTGACCCGGTCCGTTCCCAGGGTGGTCAATTCAGTGGCAGTCTTATTAGTGAGATAATAGTCCGACTACGTCACCCGTGGATTGCGGTCAGTGGGGACCGCCGCTGCAAGGCAGACCGCTGAGGCCGGTGTTGTGTTTGCAGCTAAGAACGGGATGACTCCCCAGGGGAGGAGTATAGCCTCAAGGCAGTTAGTGTGGATGATGGGAGTGATGGTGCACGAGCGCAGCAGGAATAACTCAGAGTCCGTGCAGTGCAGTTCAGGGTCTTTACTGATGTTATAAAGCAGACCCTCCCGGGAGTACTGGCTAGCAGTAGAGGCCTGGTCAGTCTGAGAGCTAGCAGGATCTCCCCTGGCCAGGTGGAGTTGTAGGCCTCCCTGTCTATCTGTACTCTTTCCTGGCTACCTTGCTGTGTGCGGGTAGAAGTAGCCCACGTCCCTGAGTATACCGTGTGGTGCTCACCCGTACGGCCGGCGACTTGGGGCCTTCTGTTAGCCTCCGCTTCACGATGGCGGTGCTGGTCCCTTGCTTGTGACCGTGCCTCCGGGCTTCTCTGGCTAGAGGACATGGAATCCCCTGCCGGTTGGATTCTGCTGCTGGACCTGGATGTCCCCACAGCCTCGGATTCCGTGTCCGGTCTTAATGTCTTCAGCCAGGGCGAGCTATCTAGCTTCCAGCCTCTGGCACTCGCTCCTGCTCCTACAGAGCTCCTTGCTGACACTTTCCCTGTGTCTGGAACTGTCTCCAGGCTCTGACTCCCCTAATCCCGCCCCAGACCCAGTTTATAAGGGCAGATTCCTCCCTTCCCAGGTCTGGGCGGGCAGTGTTGCATGCTTAGGGCTCCTGACCAGAGAAACCTCCCACTTGCTCTCAGACGTAATATTTCTATTACTGTGGTAACCAGACCCCTGGGGTGCCACCCATCCACCCATCAAAGAACGTTACAGGCCTATACCACCAGCACACTACCAGAAGGCGAAGGAGATGTTGCACGACATGAAGAAGGCAGGGGTTGTAAGGGATAGTTGTAGTCCCTGGGCAGTTCCCCTAGTTCTAGTCAGGAAGAGGGACGGGAGCATGAGAATGTGTGTAGATTACAGACAAGTAAATCGCATTACACATAAAGATGCATACCCTTTACCACGTATAGAGGAATCCCTGGCTGCCTTAAAGTCTGCAAATTACTTCTCCACCCTTGACCTCACTAGTGGGTAATGGCAAGTAGCTGTTGCTGAGGAGGATCGGAAGAAGACGGCCTTCACCACCCCGATGGGACTCTGCGAGTTCAATAGTATGCCATTTGGACTCTGCAACGCCCCGGGAACATTCCAAAGATTGATGGAGTGCTGCCTGGGACACCGCAACTTCGAGACTGTACTACTATACCTGGACGACGTGATAGTGTACTCCAAAACGTATGAGGACCACTTGAAGCACCTGGCGGAGGTATTTGAGTCGCTGTCCTGGTATGGGATGAAGCTGAAGCCCTCAAAGTGCCACCTGCTCAAGAGAAAGGTACAGTACCTGGGGCACATCGTTAGTCCAGAGGGAGTAGCACCAGACCCGGAGAAGGTCACTGCCATCCAGAAGTGACCGAAGCCGAAGAACCTCAAGGAGGTATGTCAGTTCCTGGGACTAGTCGGGTATTACCGGAGGTTTGTGAAGGACTATACTAAGAAAGTGGCGCCTCTGCAAGACCTCCTGGTAGGACAGTCCCCCAGAGGCAGAAATCCCCCGTTCCAGTGGGGTAAGGAGCTGGCTGAATCCTTTAATGTGATGAAGGAGATCCTGACGGGCGAAGAGATCCTAGCCTACCCTGACTACAGCCAACCGTTCCTGCTGTACACTGACGCCAGCAACGAAGGATTAGGAGCTGTACTGAGTCAGAAGCAGAATGGCAAGGAGAAGGTGATCGCCTATGCAAACAGGAAGCTCCGCCCGACCGAGAGGAACCCGGAGAACTATAGCAGCTTCAAGTTAGAGTTCCTGGCCCTGGTCTGGGCCATTACCGAGCGGTTTAAGCACTACCTAGTGTAACATACCTGGCGGCATCCTTGCATAGTGGTCCATCTCCCACTGTGCAAGAGCGCGCACTTGATCTCCAATCCAGAATGTCTCTCTGGCTTCCCTCCATGCTGTCTGTTTGCCTCTGTTTCTGCTGCTTAAGGGCGGCGCCCGATCACTTCCTGCTTTTTGTACCTGCTGCAGGCACACCCCTTGTGCGTCCTCAGCCTATTGCTGTCTGTCACCTGGTATTTAAACCAGCTGCTCCAATTAACCCATGCCTGAGCATCTTGCCCTGTCAGTTAGCTTTTTGTCTCTGACATGCCAGGTCCTGTGTATGTTACCTGTCTTGCAGTATCTGTTCCCGTGTCTGTACTGTGTCCTACCAGTGTACTCTAACCTGCAGTCTGTACACGCTCTCTAGCCTGTTGTCTTCTGCCTATCGTGGAGGCTGTATTTCCAGGCCAGTGTGAACACGCTCCTAGCCTGTTCTTTCCGCCTTCTAGGGGCCGCATACCTAGACCCGTTCCTGTATCTTGCCTGTTCTTGTCAGTATACTCTCCTAGCCTGTTACCTGTTTTTCTCTATGTCCGTACCTTTCCTTTTCTTGCAGAATCTGATCCCGTACCTATCTCCTACTCGTTGTCTCTGTACTCCCGTTTGTGAGTTTAGAGTCCACTCGCTACTTCATTGCAAGTATCCTGTGTGCACCTGGTTCTGCCTTTCCCTTCCAGTCTGTTCCGTGTGAACAGAGCCCTGTTCCCTCCGCTCTGCCTTGCTTGCCGCTTCGGCGGTTCTTGCCTGCTCAGCCCTGTCCACCGCGTCTGCGGTTTCACTTTGCTCAGCCCTGTCCACCGCGTCTGCGGTTTCGCTTTGCTCAGCCCTGTCCACCGCGTCTGCGGTTTCGCTTTGCTCAGCCCTGTCCACCGCGTCTGCGGTTTCGCTTTGCTCAGCTTTCTCTACCGCGTCTGCGGTTCTGCTCTGCTCGGCCTTGTCTACCGTGTCTGCGGTTCTGCTCTGCTCTGCCTTGTCTACCGTGTCTGCGGTTCTGCTCTGCTCGGCCTTGACTACCGCACCTGCGGTTTCGCTTTACTCTGTTTGTTTACCGCATCTGCGGCTCCGAATTTGTCTCCCAGTCTGTACTGGACCCTACCCAGCCTGTGCTCTAGTCTGTCTGTTCCTGTATTCCCCGGTGTGGGTCAACAGCTGTGTCCGGAGTCTGACCTGGAGTAGACCCTGGTCCCTCTGCTCGGTTCCTCCCTGGTGCACTGGCGTCGTATGCCATCGTGCGACCTTGGTCGGATCGGGCAGATACTTAGTTACGCCCCTCCAGGCACTCTCCGGTTCATGGCACAGTGGAACCACTAAACACGCACACGCCAGTCAGTCCGGGCGTGTGCATTACACCTAGCCTCCAGTAAATTCACTGCCTTCACTGATAACAACCCCTTGACTCATCTAGAAACAGCCAAGCTAGGAGCCATGGCAAGAACGCCAACGCCGATGCCCTGTCCAGGATGCCTCACCAGTCGGACACTGAAGAAGAAGTGGATGACCTGGAGGAGATTGAACTACCTGCCTTTCATCGGAATGGAATGGTCCACGAGCAACGAGCCTCCAGGAGACCTCGCGGAAAAACGTTAAACCCCCTGCCTCACCACGCTGGAAGGAGACCCAGGACAGCGACCCGGTTGTCAGCCGTATCAAAGAACTGATAACGCAGGAAGGTTCCTCCCTGGAGAAGGAAGCGTCTCTCCAAGCCAAGCAGCTGTGGAATGAGAGAAGCCAGCTGTTTATCTACCGAGAGAAGCTGTGCCGGAGGTACGTCAACCCCAAAACCCATGAGATGGTATGGCAGATAGTGGTACCCAAGACAGACATCCAGATGGTGTTGGAAGCCTACCACGATCAGGCGGGACACTTTGGCTGGAAAAAGCTAGAGACCCTGCTGAAGTGTAGATTCTACTGGGTGGGAATGCGCAGCTCCATTGAGAGGTGGTGCCGGAACTGTGGGCCCTGTAGCCTCAGAAGAAAAGACTACAGCAGCCAGAAGGCACCCCTGCAACCCATCAAGACAACTCGACCTTTGGAGATCGTGGCCCTGGATCATGTCAAGCTGTCACCCAGCAGGTCAGGATATTCCTATGCCCTGACCATGGTGGATCACTACTCCCGTTTCCTGGTGGTCGCCCCCGTCAAGGATCTGATGGCAGAGACAGCAGCGAAGACGTTTCAGGCGTATTTCTGCAGGCCCCATGGATACCCGGAGCAGGTGCTGACAGACCAAGGCTCAGCCTTTGAGGCCGAATTGTTCAAGGAGTTCTGCCATTTGTACAGGTGTAAAAAGATCAGGACTACACCGTACCACCCCCAAACCAACGGTCTCTGTGAAAAGATGAATAACATCATCATCGACCTGCTGAAGACCATACCACTAGAGGAGAGAAATCAGTGGCCAGACCTACTACCTGACCTGGTAGATCTGTACAACCACATACCTGTGAGTTCCACCAATTGTACTTCGGCATATCTCACTGGGAAGTTGCCCATGGACCTGGAGCTTGGTGTAGTAGAACCAGAAGCAGATATGTCCACTGAGGACTGGGACACGACCAGACAGGAGCAGTACAGAAGAGTACAGGCCTGTGTCGAAGACAGTCTCACTCGGGTGAGGGACAAGCAGGAAGCCAACTACAATAAAAGTGCGCCCGCAGAACCCTTCACACCAGGAGAAGTAGTGTTAAAGAGGAAAAGGAGAAACCACAAACTTTAAGACCAGTGGGAGAGAGAACCCTACACTGTGTTAAACTTGATAATAGGAAGACCTGTCTAATTAATAGAGACGGAGGAAGAAAGACTGCAACAGTATCCAGGGACCATCTGAAGTTGTGTCCAGGTCTGCCAAAGCCCCAAGAAGAAGCGCCTCTCACCGTACCGGAGGAGCCTAAAGAAGCAGTAATACACACTGACTTAGGAGATTTCCCGGCAGATTGGCCCCAACTAGTAGGAGCTGCATTCATACCTGTAATCACCTTCTACCCACAGCAAGAAGAACCTGTAGGTGCCCCAGAAGAGCCTGCTCAAGAAGAATTCCAGGAAGAAGGATCCCTGGCTGGAGCAGAGCAGGAAGGCCCAGCTAATGGTATACTTGCCAGTCCCGCAGAGAGGCCAAGGCAGTCTTGTAGTCCCTCCACACCTAGTACTGACAGAATGGGAGGTAGTGCAAATACTAGTGCCTCACGTATCCCAGTACCACGCAGGTCCACACGTAGTACCAAAGGTCAGACCCCTGTCAGATACAGAGAGTAAGGAGGAAACTCTGACAGTGTAGATAGTTGCCCCTGGGGTATTATATTGTGTATTTTCATGTATGTATACCTTAACTTGTGTTTTGCCTTGCAATGGACAATTTAAGTGATATGGACACTTCCCTTTTTGCCTCTAGTAACCCGTAAGGGTACATAAAGAACTCTGTGGCTGAGGACTATGTGCAGCCCAAAAACTGCTTCTTGTAAATAATTGCACTCCCTGGAGTGCCCCTTTAGGTGACCTCAGAAGAAAAACCTGTCTGGTGTGGCACTAATGGAGGTTCAACTCAGGTACTCCATGCCCTGCAGCCACCCCAGGGCCTACGTGGAGGGTTTGGGACCGGTCCCTCAAGCTACCAAGTACTCTACCCTGTGAGATGGACATCCTGTCTGGGAACCTCACCGGAAGAGACTTGAATTCTGGGGTTGCTTATTATATGTACATATCTATTTATTGTTTATTCTGTTTTATATGTAACATTTAAGCAAAGTGCCTCCCATAAAGGGAAAAGTTATTGTTATTGTTGTTATAAAAAGTACTTCAGTCCGGGAGTACTGAGCTTTGCTAGGGGGGAATGTGGCGCCCTGCTGCGCATTAGTGCCACAGATCCTAGAGGGGTGCATGGATGGATTATTCCACAAGATGCCCTCACAGCAAACACACACCTCCACCTTCCACCTCAGACCACCAGAGGGAACCCATTAGGGATATAAAAAGGGAAGGTGGAGCTAGGCAGTCAGTTCCTCTGGAGAGTTCAGCAAGTACAGGTCTGAATACAGAGTCGAGCTCAGTCTTGAGAACAGAGTCCCTGCTCAGAACAGAGAGGGACAGAGTACTCAGTTCAGTTCCTCTAGTGAGAAAGCCTAGAGTGAAGCTCAAGTTAGTGAGCCCAAGGCATGCCGACGCCATAAGAGCGGTGAAGAGTAGCGAGGCCTACTGCCAGTGTGAAGCCTAGTGAGGGCCTGAGCGTGGCCGAAGGTAAGTGGAGTAAGCGAGCTACATAGAGGGCAGAGGAGCTTAACCAGCTCACCCCATAACCATATACCAGACACCGGGTCCGTGTCTGCAAGGATCTCTAGGACCAGCAGAAACAACCGGAACCCCTGGCGAACTACATGTCCCAGGTTCACCAGAAGCTGATACGTACCAGAGCCAGGAGTCATGGAGGCCCCGCAAGCAGGGAGAGTGACCTCCAACAGAAGGCCCTACCACAAGGTCAGCCGGTGCAAGACAGGCTGCCCTGAGGCCCAGCTCCACCTGTGGGGAGCTACGCCATCTTAGCTGCCGGAACACCGGCCTCAGAGGACTGCTGCAGCGCTGGTGGTCCTCACCAGAAACCGCAGGTGGCGTCACGAACATTCCCCTTTCCCAAATAAACTTTCCCCCCTTTTCTTTCAAGAGTGACCTCAGGGTACGGGCCCGGGAGCCGGCCACCGCGGCATCCCCCAGCATCGTTAACTAGGCTGCAGGGTATCTGATATTTTTCAATATCTAAGTCATGGGTGGGGAACCTTTTTTCTGCATCACAGGAGGGGCTGGTGGCACATACACATCACAGGAGGGGTTGGGGCATATATACATCACAGGAGGGGCAGGGGCATATATACATCACAGGAGGGGCTGGGGGCATATATACATCACAGGACGGGCTGGGGCATATGCATCACAGGAAACGCCGGGGGCACATGCACTTCATAGGAGGTACTGATGCATATATACATCACAGGTGGGGCTGGGGCATATTCATTAGAGGACGCCGGGGCACATACACATCACAGGAGGGCCACATACAGTACACATCAAATGAGGGGCTGGGGCATATGTACATCACAGGAGGAGCTAGGGGCCAGGGGCGGACATACCATTGGTGCAACCTGTGCAGCCACAGAGGGGCTCAAGAGATGAGGGGGGCCCACTCTTATCTCCAAAGCAGGTGGAAGTATGCATTATGATGAGCTATTGGACTGCAAAGAGCCCATATATTGTTCTTGCACAGGGGCCCTCTCCTGACTGTGTCCACCCCTTTACATCAAAGGAGAAGCCAGAGCACATACATCACAGTAGATGCTGGGGCATCTATACATCACAGGATATGCTTGGGCACATACATCACAGGAGACACCGGGGGCATATATATCACAGCAGATGTCGGGCACATACACCACAGGAGAATCCAGTGGCATATACATCACAGGATGGGCTGGGGGTACATACATCACAGGAGGAGAGGAGCTGGGGGCCTATATACATTACAGGAAGGGTTGGGGCCTATATACAATACATGAGGGGCTGGGGTTCTATATACATCACAGGAGGGGCTGGGGACCTATTTACATCATAGGAGGGGCTGGGGCTTCCACTGCTGTTGCCGTCGGTGGGACTGGAGCGTGCTGTCTCCACCCACAAAGTACGTCCTGACGCAGGACGCAATCCTTTATGCCACACGAGTGCACGCAGTGTCAGTGGCAATTAAAGGGCTAGCAGCCGTCATTTTGCTGGTCACCAGCCCGAGCACTTTGGTTCCCAGGATTCTGCCGGGGGGGGGGGCAGAGAAAACAGCGTCACGGGCCGTAAACTAAATAAGCAAATATGCATCCCCTACCAAGTATTTTGGAGCAGTTTCTGCACCATTTTACAAACTGTGTGGCTAAAAGGTTAATAATAAAGATGGTTTTTGAGCTACTCTGTCAGGAGATATTTTTGCTTCATGTGTCTGACGCGCCCCTGGGCCTGTGTCGCGCTGCGTTGCGCACGCGGGAGCTTACCCGGAGCCGGATCTCTTGAGGGTTGTAGTCTCGTGGCGGTGATCCGGTCCGTGCCCAGGGAGTCAGACTAAGTGGCGCTGTATCAGCGGTAGATGTTGGACGACTACGCCACCCGTTGAATGCAGCTATGGAGCTGCCGCTGCAGGGCAGACCGCTGAGGCCGGTGGAAGGATGGTGCAGCGTGGATGGTATAACCCCCAATGGGAGGGGTATGGCCTCAGGGCAGCCGACGTGGATGATGGGGGTAGCAGGAACCACTCAGAGACGATGCGGTGTAGTTCAGGGTCTTTACTGGTGACAAAGATAGACCCTCCCGGAGTACTGGCTAGCGGTTGGGGCCTGGTCAGTCCTTGAGCAGATGGGATCTCCCCTGGCCAGGCGGAGTTGTAGGCCTCCCAAACTAACGATACTCTTCTGGCTACCTTGCTAGAAGCGAGTATAAGTAGCCCACGTCCCTGAGTGTACCGTGTGGTGCTCACCCGTATGGCCGGTGACTCGGGGCCTTCTAGTAGCTTCTGCTCCACGACGGCGGTGCTGGTCCCATGCGTGTGACCGTGCCTTCGGGTTTCTTGGCCAGAGGACCTGAAATCCCCTGCCTGACGGATTCTGCTGCTGGGTAGGAGTTAGTCCCCACAGCCTCGGACTCCGGGTCCGGTAAGAAATCTTCTCAGTCAGGGCGAGCTCTGCAGCTGCCAGCCCCTGACTCTTTGTAACACTGCTCCCACAGAGCTCCTGTTGTTTCTTCCTATGCTGCTTCTCTTCTCTACTTCTGGCATGGCCCAGGAGCTGGGCCCAGCCGGAGCCACAGCTCCCTGTCAGCCCTCCTGGCTGAACTCTCCCTCTCAACTTCCTAACCCTGCCTCAGCCCCAGGTTTATATAGGGGAAGTTCTTCCCCTCCCAGGACTGGGCAGGAGGTGTGGCATGCATAGGATTCCTGACCAAGAGACCTCCCACCTGCTCTCAGACATAACATTGCTGTTACTGTGGAAACCAGACCCCTGGGGTGCCACATTCCCCCCTAGTGAAATTTAGTACTCCGGGACTAAACATATTTTTAGAAAAACATAACAAGGTATAAACAATAATAGTACAATAAGAAAAACATATAAAGATGGTCACGGCGTGTCCGCAACCGGGTGCAGTCTTTGAAGAAAAGTAAGGTGTCCATTTCACCAAAACAGGGAGACGTAACCAGGTAGGGGTCTGTCCTGCCCCGAGTCCTTAACAGTCTTTAGTCCGTCCTGGGTTACGCTCCAACTATGTACAAAGGATTCCCGGCAAATCCACCAAAGACTCCCATAAATTACTAGAAACACATAATTATTTACAGGATATGGCCGCTCTCAGTCCTCGGCCAGTGGGGATAAGGAATGGCTGCTCACAGTCCTCAGCCTGGTTTAAGATAGGGGCACATGGGGAACAATTCACTAATCCCAACGGGGACCATATTTTAATTAGCAGCAGTCCTTGTACCCTTACGGGTAACTATTTACAGCTCTTTATTCACGCTACTTCCCTTCAGTAGCTATGTCCTCTTTGTGCTCCCTCCTGAGGGTAGTCCTCAGACCCGTCCGGGTCCTCTTGGCTTTCCTCGTATTGGTAGTACTGCAGCTCCTCCTCGGTTAGCTGGGTTAGTATCTCTGCGACAGTCCTCCTCCCAGGTGGCCAGGACTTTACCTCCCTTTGGGCAGCCCCGGTTAATTGGGCCACCAGGATGCTCACTTTTTGCTCCTCTGTGAGGGGATACACCTGGAAGAGGCTATCCAGCTTTTCTCTAAAGTCATGCAGGGCATGTGACTCCCCTGAGTACTGGGGTAGCCAGGCTGCCCCCGGGATATAGGGCATGGTGAAAGGCATGACCGCCACAGCGGTGGCGCTGGCGGGGGTTGAAGCGGTGAAGCTCTCCTCCGTATCCGACATCCTTCTCCCCCCTAGTGGACCGTGGCCTACCTTGCGATGATCCTCTTCCGTAGGCCGCAGCTCCGCAGTGGATCGTCAGGGTTGAGGACCTTCCGTCGTGCTCCTGTGACGTCGGCGTCTGCTGGGCTCCTTCCAGGACCTTACGCAACGTCCGGACGTGAGGCGGGGCTTCAGTTCTCGCGCGCTTTCGGAGTCCACGCCCCTCTTCTTCCCGCGCGGCGTCCTGAAGATGGCGTCCAATGGCGGGAAAACTCCTCGTATGGCGGGAAGAAGGCTGAAGATGGCGCCGGATGGCGGGAAAACTCCACCGATGGCGGGAAGGAAGCGGAAGATGGCGCCGGATGGCGGGAATCTTCACCACAGGTAAGTTTGAACAGTCTTTTTCAGGCACGCAGTACCCGGTGGTTGCGGGCACGAAATCCTACCGACTACGCCAAAAGTTGACGCGCCCCTGGGCCTGTGTCGCGCTGCGTTGCGCACGCGGGAGCTTACCCGGAGCCGGATCTCTTGAGGGTTGTAGTCTCGTGGCGGTGATCCGGTCCGTGCCCAGGGAGTCAGACTAAGTGGCGCTGTATCAACGGTAGATGTTGGACGACTACGCCACCCGTTGAATGCAGCTATGGAGCTTGTTTTTACAAGTACTATCCAACAATATCCATCTAGGAAGATGGGAATAACCCTTTAACTAACTATGGTTCATTTTTCACTAAGGTTTAAGAAGTAAAATCCAAACATAGATTGCTTATTATGGGCACAAGGACAATAGCTCTGTTTAATCACCATAGTTACACCAATTTCATCTCTAATTAATTGGTATTAAATCCCCTGCTTCCTTTCACTGTGCCATAAAGGGAGGACTTATGCAATGACCTAAAAAAAAATGTCATGGATTCCCATAGCAACCAATCATAGCTCAGCTTTCATTTCATATACTGCTGCTGGAAAATAGAACCTGCGCTGTGATTGGTTGTTATAGGCAATATTATAAATGTGCCCCATATATTTTTGATTACATGGAGAAGCTACTAGGGGGAGTTAAAGACAGATTTTTATATCTCCCATTAAACTCAGTAATAACTTTGTCATCAGTATAGCGCCCTTTAATGGTAGATAGAGGCAGCCATTTTGTCATGTAAATGAATGGCTGTGTGAGGTGAAAGCTGGGGGGGGGGGACTGTGAGGCTGTGTGCCCACGTAGCGTTTTTCAAGCGTTTATGCTGCGGAATTTCTGCAGCGGAAACGCTTGTGAAACGCTAGGTAATCCGCACCCCATGGTCCCCAAGGGGATTCCGCATGTTCTATGCACATGCTGAGGATTTTTCCGCAGCGTTTATGCTGCGTACAAAAATCCGCAGCATGTCATTTAATTTTGCGGAAGCGCAGCGGAACTCCCGCCATTGACTTGCATTGAGACGCATAGAAACCGCGACTGTACATTTGTACAAGCGGCTTCTATGCGTCTCTATGTGCGGATGGTACCCAGTTCTGGAGGAGAGGAGACTCTCATCCAGACCTGGGTACCATTGTACCTGTAAAAAAAGAATAAAATAACAAATAAAGTTTATACTCACCTGTCCGGCGGCTTCTCTCTGAATGCCGGCATCGCTTGAGGACCTGCGGTGACGTCACAGTCATGTGACCGCAGGCCCTTCACCGCTCTGTCTCGCGATATGCCGGCAGCCGGGAACCAGCCAGGAAGCAGCGCTGCAGCCACGCCGGGGCCTCGGGGGTGAGTATAGCTTTATTTGTTTTAATTTTTACGGTTCACACTGTATAAATCCACGCTGTTTGCATGGATTTATACAGTGTGACCTAGTTGTCAAGCACTTTCCAAGTGATGCTATCGCCTGGAAAGCGCTTGTCAATCTGCATGCGGAAACGCATGTGAATCCGCATGTGGATCCGCATGTATTCTGCAGGAAAAACGCATGTACAATCCGCATGTACAATCTGCATGCATTTTTTCTGCCAGGGAGATGCAGAAATGCTGCAGAAATTTTCGGCTTCATTTCTGCATCGTGGGCACATAGCCTGAAATAGAAAGACAAGTATAGCTGTGGGGGAACTGCCTTCGAGGCACCATATTCTCTCCTTAGATGATTGTAATACTTTTTATCTCATTTATCAAAATTGTCTTTGTTGCCCATAGCAACCAATCAGAGCTCAGCTTTCATGTCATAAACAGCTCTGCTAAAATGAAAGCTGTGCTGTGATTGGTTGCTATGGGCAACAAAGTTTGTTTTGGATCCAGAAAGTTTTGCCCTTGTATAATTCAGAGCTTGCTATGACTTTTGCATTATCGAACCCGTTCATCAATATTCCCAAGATTTCAATGTAACACAAATCAGAGTAATGTAAAGTCCCAGCTCATCACTTTGTCCCATCCCCTAAATGCGTGCATCAGCCGGCTCCGCTCCATAAACAGGATGTCAGATCGCTGGATATTTCTGTCTCTGGGGGCACAAGTCACATGTGGGAATATGTCGGCATCATAAGTGCAAAATTCTGCCGAATAATATCCTTAAATTAATGTCATACCAGAGGAGTTATCAATGGTGGGAACATTTTCAAAAATGATAAAATTTGGGAACATGCATCACATTCCCAGAAATGACACATGGGTATGAGTAAAAATGGCGTTGTTGGATGAGCAAATCTTACGGAAATTCACATACGGCTGATTTGCTCGAACTCAGATAGGAAATTTGATTTTGCTTTAAATTTATTCAATGCGAACTGAATGTGCCCCGATTGTGGGTAAAGGGTCAGAGCATGGGAAATGGCAGGCTTAAAAAATAAAAAATAAATTGTATGTACCTCGCCCCTCACCTGTGCCACCTCCACGGCTCTCCACCTGCTCCTCCGCAGGCTCCTTCCTCTAGTTCCAGTTTTCTTCTCTTTATACTTTGGCGCCTACAGCTCTGATCGTGCCCCTTAGCGTCATGACATCACGTGAGACATGGTTAATGCCGGAAGTATCGAAGAATGAAGACTGAAGGGAAAAATCGCTCCATGGGGAGACTAAAGTACATTTGTGCAAAAATTTTGTGATTTTATTAAAAAGTCAAAAATAATGAATTATCTACAAAACTCTGGATTCCAAAAACTGCGCTCACAATGGCGAAGAGAGAAAAAGACAAACAAGCAGAAAATTGACTTTAAAATTGGTGCAACTTAGAAGAACAAGGTGAAAAACAAAAAACAGCCCTAAAGGGGTCTTCCCCATGAACAAAAGTTGATTTTAATCTATAGATCTTGTAATAATAATAAGTTCCACAATTGGATGTGTTTAAATAAAATGTTCCTGTGCTGAGATAATCTTATAAATGTGCTGCTGCTGTGTACTGTGTAATGGCTGTGTCTGACCATACAGGGACATGGTCTGATCATACCACATCTGCTGGGCAGGGGAGGAAGCAAAAGAGTATACAGGCAGAACAGCAGGAGATCACAACTGATCCTCCTTAGGATAGGTCATCAATGTCTGATCGGCCGGGGTCTGACAGCCGGCACCCCCGCCGAGCAGCTCTTATCGGTGTCGGCCATAACTACTCACTTACAGAGCTGACTGTCTTCTTCTGACAGTGGCCACCACAGGGTACTACACATCTGCCTCCTATTGATTTGAATAGGAGGCGTATGCGCAGTACCTTGCGGTGGCCACTAACAGAAGACGGAGCAGCTCGACAAATGAGTACTTCCAGCCGCCGGCACCGATAACAGCTCATCGCGAAGATGCCGGGTGTCGGACCCCGACCGATCATACATTGATGACCTATAATGTAAAAGTGGTGGACAACCTCTTTAACAACAACTTGTAAATGATGAATCAGGGCCAATGTGTATTAAAGATAAGTCAATCAGATAGAATATTGCAGCGCAGCACGGTGGCTCAGTGGTTAGCATTGTTGTGTTGCAGCGCTGAGGACCTGGATTCCAATCCCACCAAGGGCAACATTTGTAAGGAGTTTGTATGTTCTCCCCATGTTTGTGTGGGTTTCCTCCAGGTGCTCCAGTTGCCTCCTACACTTACCAACATACTGATAGGTAATTTAGATTGTGAGCCCAATGGGGACAGTGATGATAATGTCTGTAAAGTGCTGCGGAATATGATGGCGCTATATAAGTAAAATAAATAGATACAAAGCCTGAAAATAAATGCTATGGGAGCTTTTCTTTCATATACATGGTGTCAAGTGTTGCATTTGAGAATGCCGAGGTGCCACATTCTGCATTTCTGCAACGTAATGACTTGGTAGAGGCAAGCAGAACCTAAAAATGTTACTTTTTTAAGCTGATGATGATTATTGCTTTTATTTCTCGCAATGATTCACACAGTGATCTGCTTTCCATCACGCTCAGTGGACACTGTAAATCATAGAAGAACACTGACACAGTTATGATTTATAGACCATACATCTGTGTGATTGATTTTCTGTTTGTACATAATATCACACCGAGAAGTATAGAAAAGAACAAGAAATCTAGCATTGCGATGATGATAAATGAAATAATCATGGGGAGAATACTGAACACTATACCAGATGTCTCAAACCTGCGGCTATTCAGCCAGGAACACTATCGAGGCAGTAAAGGTGTTATTGAACTCTGCAGCCAAACCACATACAGTCATGGCCGAAAGTGTTGTCACCCTTTAAATTGTTCCAGAAAATTAAGCATTTCTCCCAGAAAATTTTTGCAATTACACGTTTTGTTATACACGTTTTTATTTCCTTTGTGTGTATTGGAACAACACAAAAAAAAACAGAAGAAAAAAAGGCAGATTGGACATCATTTCACACAAAACACAAAAAATTGGCTGGGCAAAATTGTTGGCACCTTTCCAAAATTGTAGGTAGACAACTTTGTTTCCAGCATGTGTGGCAAGTAACAGGAGTGGGCAATATGAAAATCACACCTGAAACCATATAAAAAGGGCAGAAGTTGACTCAATCTTTGCATCGTGTGTCTGTGTGTGCCACACTAATCATGGAGAACAGAAAGAGGAGAAGAAAATTGTCTAAGGACTTGAGAACCAAAATTGTTGAAAAATATCAACAATCTCAAGGTTACAAGTCCATCGCCAGAGATCTTGGTGTTCCTTTGTCCACGGTGCGCAACATAATCAAGAAGATTACATATAGTTACATAGTTACATAGTTTATAAGGCCGAAAAAAGACAAGCGTCCATCCAGTTCAGCCTATTTCTTGTGCACTGCAGCTATTCCGCAGCGTTGATCCAGGGGAAGGCAACAAAAAACCATGAGGTATAGGCCAATTTACATCACTGAGGAAAAATTCACTTCCCGACACCAATCTGGCAGTAAGATTAAATCCCTGGATTAATTAACTAAGCATAAGATGTAATTTTATTGTTCTCAAGAAAGGCGTCCAGGCCTCTCTTGAACTCTTTAAGTGAGTTGGACATCACCACTTCCTCTCCCAGAGAGTTCCAGAGTCTCACGGCTCTGACCGTAAAGAATCCCCTTCTATGCTGGTGCAGGAACCTCCTTTCCTCCAGACGCATAGTGTGCCCCCTCATCTTTGTCACCATCCTTGGTATAAACAGGTCATGGGAGAGATCTCTGTACTGCCCCCTGATGTATTTATACATGTTTATGAGGTCTCCCCTAAGCCTTCTCTTTTCCAATGTAAATAGGCCTAATTTTGACAACCTCTCTGGGTATTCTAGTCCCTCCATTCCCTTTATTACCTTAGTCGCCCTCCTTTGTACCCTCTCTAGCTCCAATATGTCTTTCCTGAGCACCGGAGCCCAGAACTGTGCACAATATTCTAAGTGCGGCCTTACCAGCGCTTTATACAGAGGAAGAACAATGTTCTCATGCCCCTATTCCTCTTCTGATGCATGCCATGACTCTATTTGCCTTCGCAGCTGCTGCCTGACACTGGGCACTCCAATTTAATTTGCTGTTAACCAAGACGCCCAGGTCCTTCTCCATGTCAGATTTCCCCAACGGTTTCCCATTTAATATGTATGGGTGACTGCTGTTTTTCTTTCCCATGTGCATGACCTTACATTTATCGGCATTGAACCCCATTTGCCATTTTTTGGCCCAACTCCCCAATTTATCTAAATCCTCCTGTAGCTGTGCCCTGTCCTCATCTGTATTAACTACTTTACAAAGTTTAGTATCATCTGCAAATATTGCTATTTTACTATGCAACCCTTCCACTAGATCATTAATAAATATATTAAATAATATAGGGCCCAAGACAGACCCTTGAGGCACCCCGCTAGTAACCCTGACACCCCCTGAGCTTACTCCATTGATAACCACCCGCTGCTTTCTATCACTCAGCCAGCTATTTACCCACTTGCACACATTATCCCCCAGACCAAGCATTCTCATTTTATATACCAACCTTTTGTGTGGCACGGTATCAAACGCTTTGGAGAAGTCAAGGTATACAACATCCACTGACTCTCCCCGGTCCAGCTGTGAGCTCACCTCCTCGTAGAAGGCCATCAGGTTTGTTTGGCAGGAGCGATCCCTCATGAATCCATGTTGATATGGAGTTAGACAGTTATTATCATTAAGATATTCTACAATAGCATCTCTAAGAAATCCTTCAAACAATTTACCCACAACAGACGTTAAGCTGACTGGTCTATAGTTCCCAGGGTCACTTTTAGACCCCTTTTTGAATATTGGTACCACATTTGCTTGGCGCCAGTCTAGTGGGACAGTCCCTGTCCATAAAGAGTGCTTGAATATAAGATACAGCGGCCTGTCTATCACATTACTTAATTCTTTTAGTACCCGGGGGTGTATGTCATCTGGGCCTGGTGACTTGTCTATTTTGATATTATTTAGGCGTTTCTGAACTTCCCCCTGGGTTAGGTGGGTGATATTTAGCGGAGGATTTACTTTATCACTCTGCATTTCCTCCGATAAATTGTTTTCTTTTGTGAAAACAGTGGAGAAGAAGCTATTGAGTAGGTTTGCTTTACCCTCATCGCCCTCTATGATTTTACCCAGGTTATTTTTCAATGGGCCAACTCCATCAGTTTTAATCCTTTTACTGTTTATATAGTTAAAGAACAGTTTGGGATTCGTTTTACTTTCCTTGGCAATTAGTCTCTCTGTCTCCTCTTTTGCTATTCTTATTTGTTTCTTACAGATTTTGTTTTTTTCCCTATAAGATATTAGCGCTTCCTCGCTGCCTTCTTGTTTAAGTTTACCGAAAGCCCTTTTTTTGTTTTTCATTGCCCTCTTGACTTCCTTATTTAGCCACATTGGCTTCCTCCTATTCCTAGCCCTTTTATTCCCATAAGGTATGTACCTTCTACAGTGACTATGTAGGACTGTTTTGAAAATGTCCCATTTTCTATCCGTGCTCCTATTACTAAAGATACTATCCCAGTCTATAAGGTGAAGGGCATCTCTTAGCTGATCAAACTTTGCCCTCCTAAAGTTCAGTGTTTTTGTGACTCCCTTGCTGGGCACCTACTGAAGCACATGTGGAATTGTATAATGTTGTGGTCACTATTTCCCAGGTGCCCCATGGCACCTGGGAAATAGTGCCCCATGGCACTGTAACTAATCTCCATGGACGTGGATAGCAGAGAAAAATTGATGAAAAGTTGCAATGCAGGATAGTCAAGATGGTGGATAAGCAGCCCCAATCAGGTTCCAAAGAAATTCAAGCTGTCCTGCAGGCTTGGGGTGCATCAGTGTCAGCGCAAACTATTCATCGACATTTGAATTAAATTAAACACTATAGAAGTGTGACACCCCAGGGGTCTGGTTGCCACAGTAATAGAGATATTATGTCTGAGAGCAAGTGGGAGGTTTCTCTGGTCAGGATCCCTAAACATGCAACACGGTCCGCCCAGACCTGGGAGGGGAGGAATCTGCCCTTATAAACTGGGTCTGGGGCGGGATTAGTGAGTGAAGCTGCAGACAGAGTCAGAGTCTGGAGAGGGAAAGTGAGATCAGGAGCTCTGGAGGAGCAGCAGCTGAAGTCCAGGGGCTGGAGCTGAGCAGAGTTCGCCCTGGACGAAGATACTAAAGCCGGACACAGGAGTCCGAGGCTGTGGGGACTGATATACACCCAGCAGCAGAAACCAGCCGGCAGGGGATTCCAGGTCCTCTGGCGATAGAAGCCCGGAGGCTCAGTCACAGAGAAGGGACCAGCGCCGCCATCCAGGAGCGGAGGCTAACAGAAGGCCCCAAGTCACCAGCCATACGGGTGAGCACCACACGGTATACTCAGGGACGTGGGCTACTTGTAACCGCTGACAGCAAGGTAGCCAGGAAGAGTGCAGATGTGCAGATTAACGGGGAGGCCTACAACTCCACCTGGCCAGGGAACTCCTGCTTGCTCGCAGACTGACCAGGCCCCTTATACTAGCCAGTACTCCCGGGAGGGTCTGCCTTGTACCATCAGTAAAGACCCTGAACTGCACCTCACGTCTCTGTGATTCCTTGCCGCTCCAGCACCATTAGTACTGGGACACTCTCACCATCACTCCCATCATCTCTCACATTAGCTGCCCTGAGGCAATACTCCTCCCGTGGGGAGTTATCCCATACTCGGCTGCGCAACCAACATCAGCCTCAGCGGTCGGCAGCGCAGCGGCGGTCCCCACTGACCGCAATCCACGGGTGGCGTAGTCGGACCCTTATTACAACATTTAGACTGCCACTGGTTTGACCACCCTGGGCACGGACCGGGTCACCGCCACACGGAGACTACAACCCCCAGCATTCTACAACAGGCCCGGTTCTGGGTTCCCCTGCACAACACAGGCCCAGGGGGCGCGTCAACTTAAGGCGTAGTCGGCAGGATTTTGTGCCCGCAACCACCGGGTACTGCGTGCCTGAAAAAGAGACTTTTATACTTACCTGTGGTGAAGTTTCCCGCCGTCCGGAGTCGTTTCCCGCCATCAGACGCCATCTTGGACCGTTTCCCGCCGTCTTCTGCCTTCTTCCCGCCATCCGCAGCTGCTTCCCGCCTTCGGACGCCATCTTCGGGACGCCGCACGGGAAGAAGAGGGGCGTGGACGCCGAAAGCGCGTGAGATCCGAAGCTCCGCCCCACGCTCTGACGCTGCGCAAGGTCCTGGAAGGGAGGAAGAGCGACGCTGACGTCATCGGAGCGCGACCCCAGGTCCTCAACCCCGACGATCGACTGCGGAGCCGCGGCCTACGGAAGAAGAGCATCGCAAGGTAGGCCACGGTCCACTAGGGGGGAGGAGGATGCCGGATACCGAGGGGAGCTCCACTGCCACAGCCACCACCAGCGCAACCGCTGCAGCAGTCATGCCATTCACCATGCCCTATATCCCGGGGGCAACCTGGCTACCCCAGTACTCAGGGGAGTCACATACTCTAAATGACTTTAGAGAAAGACTGGATAGCCTCTTCCAGGTGTACCCCCTCACAGAAGAGCAAAAAGTGAGCATCCTAGTGGCCCAATTAATCGGGGCAGCCCAAAGGGAGGTAAAGTCCTGGCCACCTGGGAGGAAGAGGACTGTCAGAGACATACTAACCCGGCTGAAAGACACATTTGACACCCGCACCTCAGCCGAAATAAAACTAAGATTTTATGGGTGCAAACAACGGGCACATGAGAGTATAAGAGACTATGCTCTAAACCTACAAGAGGCCCTGAGAGCCATTAAGCAGGCAGACCCTGACAGCGTGGGAAATGAAGATAAGCTGTTGACTGAACAATTTATTGAGGGTCTACTGTGCAATGCCCACCGAACCCAGTTGCGGGCAATGGCCTTACAGGACCCTGACCTGGACTTTGCACAGTTCAAGGACAGAGCCATCCGGGTGCTCCGAGAACCGGCACCAGGTGGCGCTGTGACCCACAGGCGCCCTGCTATCACTTACCACCAGGAGACGGCGCCCTTGTCTGCAGGGCCTGTGGGAGCTGATGCGCAGGCTTTAAACAGTGACCCGGCTACAGACCTGCACCATCAGGTCCAAGAGCTGACTAAGAGCGTTGCCGCGCTAACCAGAACTGTGCAGTCTTTACAGGTCTCTTCTCCAGGAAAGATCCAGCTGGCATCCGGACCGGAGGACGTCCCGTGGCGCCGACTGAGGAGGACCCCACCGGCCAGAGGAAGACCCAGCGACAGATACAACGAGGACGGACGACCCATCTGCCGCCGCTGCAATCAACCTGGACATGTAGCAAGGTACTGTCATTTAAACGGGCACAAACCTGGGGTAGAGGGCCAACCCCCAGGCATAAGACCAGCAGGCCCATCAAACTGGCGTGATAAATACGTAGGGGGACGTCCAATCTTGCCTGTGGTACTGGATGGCATTCCTATGAGTGCCCTACTAGACACCGGGTCACAGGTCACCACCATCCCGTACGTGCTCTTCAAGCAGTACTGGAATGACTCGGACATAACCCGCTACCCAGATGACGACCTGAGTATCATCGCCAGCAATGGTCAGCCCGTGCCGCAGGTGGGATTCAAAGAGGTGACCATTAAGATCAGTAAAGTCGAACTGGCGGCACAAGGACTGATTATAGTGGACATAGACCGTCATGAGAGTCACCCTAGAATAACCTTGGGAACTAATGTGATTGAAAATTGTCTTGCAGAGGTGATTCTCATTTTACAGCAGGTTGCCAAGAACGCCAGTTCCGGCCAGCAGCGTGTGCTCCAAAAAGAGATCCGGGCACTGATGAAGCGGCAACAGGTGGAACTATCTGGTGGTGAGATAGGTAGCGTGAGAATGTGTGACCCGTTCCCTATTGCCATGCCCCCAAAAAGTGAGATGATGATTTGGTGCCGGGCAGCTATTGGTCTAAGAGGTAGAGACTACCAAGCAATGGTAGAACCCGTCTACTAAGACAGTAGGCCCACCATTTTGACAGCACGGGGGGTGGTCGATGTACGCCATGGGAGGGTGCCCGTTCGCATCATAAATATCGGGGAGAGAGAAGTACACCTGCCCCGGTATGCCACGCTAGCCAAATTGTTCACCATAAACCAGAATTCTGTACAGGCCGTGGAACCCTTGCCTCCATCTCAACCAGAGGAAGGTAACGGCTCTAAGAAACCAATGGAGGACTGGTGTCAGCAACTGCATTTGGGTACTGACTCCACTCCCTCACACCAGAAACAGGGAGTCTATCGGGTGGTTCGAGAGTACGAGAGAGTGTTTAGTAAACACCCGCTAGACTTCGGGCGAGTAAAGGGGGTAGAACACCACATCCTCACGGGAGACCATCCTCCCATAAAGGAGAGATAACGACCCGTACCCCCGGCACACTACCAACACGCCAAGGGGATGCTTAGAGACATGAAGGAGGCTGGGGTAATCAGGGACAGCTGTAGCCCCTGGGCAGCTCCACTAGTCTTAGTGAAAAAGAAAGACAACACTATGAGAATGTGTGTAGACTACAGGAAGGTCAACCGTATCACACACAAAGATGCGTACCCGTTACCAAGGATAGAAGAGTCCTTAGCTGCATTAAAATCTGCTAACTTCTTCTCTACTTTGGATCTCACTAGCGGGTACTGGCAGGTTCCTGTAGCAGAGGCGGACCGGGAGAAGACCGCATTCACCACCCCGATGGGTCTCAGCGAATTTAACTGTATGCCGTTCGGGCTCTGCAACGCACCAGGAACCTTCCAACGGTTGATGGAATGCTGTCTGGGACACCGGAACTTCGAGACGGTCCTGTTATACCTGGACGATGTCATCGTCTATTCCAAGACCTACGAGGACCACCTGAAACACCTGGCAGAAGTGTTCGAAGCTCTGGCAAACTACGGCCTAAAGGTGAAACCCTCCAAG
This sequence comes from Phyllobates terribilis, assembly GCF_046119375.1. Lineage (NCBI taxonomy): Eukaryota > Metazoa > Chordata > Amphibia > Anura > Dendrobatidae > Phyllobates > Phyllobates terribilis. Next base: position 133,559,533 of record NW_027362770.1, on the reverse strand, counting down.
TGTCACCTCCTGAAACCAAAGGTGCAGTACCTGGGACACGTGGTGAGTGCTGACGCAGTGGCTCCCGACCCTGATAAGATCACCGTAATTAAGGACTGGCCAAGACCCTCCAGCATAAAGGAAGTGCGGCAGTTCCTCGGGTTGGTAGGCTACTACCGAAGATTCATTCCCGGTTTCACCAAAATGGCAGCCCCAATGCAGGACCTCCTGATAGGTCAATCTCGGAAAGCCAAAAACCAGAAGCCGCCCTTCAGGTGGGTAAAGCTGGAAGAGGAGTCCTTCTGCCAGCTGAAGATGGCCCTCACGGGGGATGAAATCCTGGCATATCCAGACTACAGCCAGCCCTTTATCCTCCACACGGACGCAAGCAACATCGGGCTAGGAGCCGTACTGTCCCAGATCCAGCAAGGGAAAGAACGGGTAATCGCTTACGCCAGCCGAAAGCTACGGCCCACGGAGAGGAACCCTGAGAATTATAGCTCATTCAAGCTGGAGTTCCTGGCAGTAGTGTGGGCAGTGACCGAACGTTTCAAGCATTACCTTGCCTCCTCCAAATTCACCGTGTACACGGATAACAACCCGTTGACACACCTGGACACTGCAAGGCTCGGTGCCCTGGAACAGAGATGGATGGCCCGTCTGTCCAACTTTGAATTCACCATCAAATACCGGGCAGGACGCTCAAATGCCAACGCGGATGCCCAGTCTAGAATGCCGAACTTACCGGACGTAGGGGAAGATCCAGAAGATCTGGAAGAAGTTGAGCTCCCTGCGTTCCACCGTCATGGGATTACCCTGTATTCCCACTGTGTGAAGGACAGGCGCTCCGTGACGTTCAATCCCTTGCCCCACTACAACTGGGCGGAGACGCAAGACAGTGATCCCGCAGTCCATTTGGTGAAGGAAATGCTGACCCAGGCCGATGCCCGTCTTGACCCAGATGCTCCGGAGGAGACCAAGCAACTGTGGAAGGAGAAAAGTAAGCTCTTCCTCTACAGGGAGAAGCTGTGCCGGAGAATGGTTAACTCTCGAACACATGAGTTGACCTGGCAGGTAGTGGTCCCAAGACGAGACGCGGCTATGGTTCTGGAGGCATACCACAACGGAGCAGGGCATTTCGGATGGAAGAAGCTGGAGATCTTGTTGCGTGAACGGTTCTACTGGGTAGGCATGAGAGGAGCCATCGAGAGGTGGTGCAGAGACTGTGGCCCGTGCCACCTGAGAAGAAAAGACCGTGCCAGCCAGAAGACTCCCCTGCAGCCCATCATCACCAGACAGCCGCTGGAACTGGTAGCCCTGGACCATGTGAAACTGGCTCCAAGCAGATCTGGGTATGTCTACGCCCTCACCATCATAGATCATTACTCCCGGTTCTTGGTGGTGGTCCCGGTCAAGGACTTAACGGCTCAAACAGCAGCTAGAGCCTTCCAGCAGCACTTCTGCCGTCCACACGGGTACCCGGACCAAGTGCTGACAGACCAAGGACCAGCCTTTGAAGCGGAGGTCTTCCAGGAGTTCTGCAACCTGTATGGCTGCAAGAAGATAAGAACAACGCCCTATCACCCTCAAACCAATGGACTCTACGAGAAGATGAACCAGGTGGTGATAGATCTGCTAAAAACATTGCCCCTGGAAGAACGCAGTCTGTGGCCTGAGAAACTGTCCGATCTGGTGGACCTGTATAACCACATCCCTGTAGGTTCCACCAACTGTACCCCGGCTTACCTAATGAGAGCAAGACCTGGTAAGCTGCCTATTGACCTGGATATGGGAGTCCTGATGCCTGAGGACACCTCGCCAGAGGCAGACTGGGATACAGAACGGCAGCAGCAGTATCGGAAAGTACAGGAGAGCGTCGAGCGAAGTCTGTCTCAAGCTAGAGAAAGGCAAGAGAAGGCTTATAACCAGTATGCTCCCGCTGTTCCCCTGGTACCTGGAGAGCAGGTCTTGAAGAGGAAGAGGCGGCTCCACAAGTTGGACGACCAGTGGGAGAAGGACCCGTACACCGTACTGCCATCAAGCCATGAGAACCCAAAAATCTGCGTAATCAGTAAGGATGGAGGAGAAACCACAGCCATTGTCTCCAGAGACCACCTGAAGAAGTGTCCCGAGCAGCTGCAAAGCCCTGAAGAAGATCAAGAAAACCCTCAACCCGCAGAGGAAAGGGAAGAAATGATCAGTACCGTACTCGGAGACTTCCCCCGGTCTTGGACACAAGTAAACGGCGCTGTTGTGGTACCCGTCCTCACCTTTCTCCAGCCAGCCCCGCAAGTGCCTACAGAGGAACCGGTAGAGCTGGAAGAGCAGCCGGCCCAAGAGGCAGAAGAGTCCACACCAGCAGTACAGGAGGATCAACCCTCTGCTAGTAGTGAGCCTGCCGTGCCCCTAGTGAGCCAAAGAGTGCGCAGAAAGCTGCCCAGCTTGCCCATAACACCTCCTACACCCTGTAGTGCAGAACCAGTTAGTGAGCTCCGTAGGTCCACTAGGGTCACTAGAGGTCAGATGCCCGCTCGCTGGAGAATCTAAACCAATGCACTGTAAAGTTGACTGTTTATTGAAAAATGTTTATGGTTTATGTTTGTTGCCTGTTACTAATTATGTTTCTCAGTTACCCTGCAGATTTATTTGGACTAACAGGTTATGGACACTGGATAACCGGAACAGTTTTGTAGATAGTTGCACCTTGGTGCCTCTTGCGAAGACGGTCGCAGAAGAGAAAACCTGTCTGGCGTGGCCTACTTGCGGCCCAAAGTAGCTAGCTCTACCCTTGCAGCCACGCCCAAGGACAACGCACGGGGTTTGCTTTGGACAGGTCCCCTATTCTGTGCCAAGACTTCGCCTTGTTGGGTGACATGGACACCCCCTTTGTTTCATAAACTTCACCTTGGGTGATATGGACACCCGGTCACGGAAACGCCGTGACCTCTACAGACTAAAGCTTCTTGTAAATATGTTGTCTTGTTATTGTTATACCTTGTATTTATGTTTCTTTAAAAATGTGTTTAGTCCCGGAGTACTAAAATTTACTAGGGGGGAATGTGACACCCCAGGGGTCTGGTTGCCACAGTAATAGAGATATTATGTCTGAGAGCAAGTGGGAGGTTTCTCTGGTCAGGATCCCTAAACATGCAACACGGTCCGCCCAGACCTGGGAGGGGAGGAATCTGCCCTTATAAACTGGGTCTGGGGCGGGGTTAGAGCAGTCAGAGCCTGGAGACAGTTCCAGACACAGGGAAAGTGAGATCAGGAGCTCTGGAGGAGCAGTAGCTGAAGTCCAGGGGCTGGAGCTGAGCAGAGTTCGCCCTGGACGAAGATACTAAAGCCGGACACAGGAGTCCGAGGCTGTGGGGACCGATATACACCCAGCAGCAGAAACCAGCCGGCAGGGGATTCCAGGTCCTCTGGCCATAGAAGCCCGGAGGCTCAGTCACAGAGAAGGGACCAGCGCCGCCATCCAGGAGTGGAGGCTAACAGAAGGCCCCAAGTCACCAGCCATACGGGTGAGCACCACACGGTATACTCAGGGACGTGGGCTACTTGTAACCGCTGACAGCAAGGTAGCCAGGAAGAGTGCAGATTAACGGGGAGGCCTACAACTCCACCTGGCCAGGGAACTCCTGCTTGCTCGCAGACTGACCAGGCCCCTTATACTAGCCAGTACTCCCGGGAGGGTCTGCCTTGTACCATCAGTAAAGACCCTGAACTGCACCTCACGTCTCTGTGATTCCTTGCCGCTCCAGCACCATTAGTACTGGGACACTCTCACCATCACTCCCACTGACCGCAATCCACGGGTGGCGTAGTCGGACCCTTATTACAACATTTAGACTGCCACTGGTTTGACCACCCTGGGCACGGACCGGGTCACCGCCACACGGAGACTACAACCCCCAGCATTCTACAACAGGCCCGGTTCCGGGTTCCCCTGCACAACACAGGCCCAGGGGGCGCGTCAGAAGGAGACCCAGGAGGACCCCACCACTGACACAAACAGATAAAAAAGCTAGACTGCAGTTTGCCATAATGTATGTAAGCCAAAATCCTTCTGTGAAAGCGTATTGTGGACAGATGAGACCAATATAGAGCTTTTTGGTAAAGCACATCATTCTACTGTTTACTGAAAAAGGAATGTGGCCTACAAAGAAACGAACACAGTACCTATTGTCAAATATGGTGGAGGTTCAAAGATGTTTTGGGATTGTTTTGCTGCTTATGGCACTGAATGCCCTGACTGTGTGCAAGGCATCATGAAATCTGAAGATTACCAATGAATTTTGAGTCGCAATGTAGTGCCCAGTGTCAGAAAGCTGGGTTTGTGTCCTAGGTCATGGGTCTTCCAGCAGGACAATGACCCCAAACATACTTCAAGAAGCACCCAAAAGTGTATGGAAACAAAGTGCAATGAACAATGAGTCTGGATCTAAATCCCATTGAACATCTATGGAGAGATCCTAAAACTGATGTTGGGAGAAGGCAGCTTCAAATATGGGAGGCCTGGAGCAGTTTGCAAAAGAAGAGTGGTCCAAAATCCCAGTTGAGAGGTGTAAGAAGCTTGTTGATGATTATAACAAGCAATTGATTGCAGTTATTTATGCCAAAGGGCGCGCAACCAAATATTAAGTTGAGGGTGCCAACAATTTAGTGCGGCCCATTTTTGTGGTTTTGTGTGAAATTGTATCCAATTTGCCTTTTTTCTGTTTTTTTTAGTGTTGTTCCAATACACACAAAGGAAATAAACATGTGTATAACAAAACATGTGTAATTGCAATCATTTTCTGGGATGCTTCATTTTCTGGAACAATTTCAAGAGTGCCAACACTTTCGGCCATGACTGTAAATGACCCACGGAGCTGACTACTACCATAGAATTGTTAAATGTTAAGAGAGAACTAAAAAGGAGTCCGTCAGCACAGAATGACTGTTTAAAACAAGTACAGGCGCTCTTTGCACCCTTGGTGTGGCCAAACATTTACGTTCACCTTCCCACCTACTTGTTTTCCCTCTGTCTCCACCCTCCCTCTTCTTTGATTGACAGCTTTGGCTTTATAGAGAAGGACATAGATAGATGGAAAATAAGTACGTGGGAAGGTGCACTTAAATGTTTGTCAATGCCTAGGGTGCACTGAGCCCCTATACTTGGTTTAAACAGTCATTCTGTACAGGGGCGTACATAAAAATCATGAGGCCCCATAGCAGGAGTTCTAATTTCCCACACACAACAAAAAATTATATAAGTGTCGGGGTCACAGAAGAGCGTATTTCACAACTTTCCAGCCTTTAGATAGAAATTTTCCTCCTGCTGAAGTCCTAGATTCCTCTTTCATTGCCCCCATAAAGTATGATGCAAACAAATGTGCCCCCCAAACACAGTATGATCCCCCATGGTGAATTCCTCCACATGCACAGTATAATCACCCTACTGTACCCCACCTCAACTCCCAAGGCAAAGTATGGGGACCCCAATACAGTATGATCCCTCAACTGTGACCCCCCCAACACACAGCTCTCCATGCAGTATAATGGGCCTACATACAGTATGATGGACCCCACACAAACCTTCACACTGTATAATTGATGTATACAGTATAGAGGACCCACACATATTATAGTGGCCCCACATATGGTTCCATATAGTATAATGCGCCCCCCATAATCCTCCATATAGTATAATGCACTCCCTATGGTCCTCCATAGAATATAATGCACTCCCATGGTCTTCCATATAATAAAATGCTCTCCCCAAGGTCCTCCATACAATATAATACATCCCCCATGGTCTTCCATACAATTTAATGCACCCTCCATGGCTTTCCATACAGTATAATGCACCCCCATGGTCCTCCATACAGTATAATGAGCCTCATAGTCCTCCATACAGTATAATGCACCCCCGTGGTCCTCAACACAATATAATGCACCCCCATGATCCTCCATGCAGTATAATGCACTCCCATGATCCTCCACACAATATAATGCACCCCCATGGTTCTCCATGCAGTATAATGCACTCCCCATGGTCCTCCATAAAATATAATACACCCCCATGGTCCTCCACACAATATAAAGCACCCCCTATACTGTATTATGGCCACCAGTCACTGATTTAAAAAATAAATAAATAAACACAGTACTCACCTCTCCTGGTTCCAACCAATGCTCCGGTCCCCTCAGCATGCGATGTGAAGCGGAGCACATCTCAGAGCAGCGGGCGCCCTGTAATGACATCATCGCACCCGCTGCTCTGAGACGTCAGACGATGAGGAAGAATGATGGGGCTGGAAGCTTCTGCTGACGCTTCCTCCTCCATCATTATTACCCGCACCGGACCCCCCCCCCCCCCGGCCGTCAGCACAAGCAATGATGATGGAGGAGGGAGCATCAGCAGAAGCTTCCAGCCCCATCATTCTGTGAGGGTGGGCGGCCGGGCAGTGCAGGTGCTGACGGGCGGAGGAGGGGCCCGGTGCGGGGAGGGCCCAGTGCTGTGAGAGCTTGGTGCAGTGAGGGCCCGGTGCAGGCCCCCCTGGCTCAGGGGCCCCATAGCAGTGGCGTGGCCTGCCGCCATTGGGGGTACGCCACTGATTCTGTGCTAACAGACTACCCTTAAAGAGAACCTGTCAGTTACCTGGTGTAAATACAGCTATTCTCGTTAATCTGGTGATTTTCTTTTATTCCTGCACATCTCGGTTATGGCCTCCTCTTCCCTGTATATACATTTAAGGCTGATTCCTAAGCATTCTGCTGGCACTACTGGAGCTGGAACTTCCTTCCCTTCATTTACAAACAGGCAATGCTCATGCCATTGTCCATTGGCTTTGAACTGAAAGCATGCTAAAATTAATATTAATCAAAGTGGTGCACATGGTTCTTGAATTTGGCGAAAAATCCAAAAAGTTTTTTTTTCTGTCTTCAACCATCTTTTTACAACCTTTCAGTACAAAAATCAACATGTTTCTACTTAGTATACACTGCTTTTGTTTAAAAAAAAATGCAAAAGCAATCCCACCGAGCAAAGGTGTACCCAAATCAGGACGGTCCTATACTGTCTCTAATATTAAAACCTTACCATGTGTCAAAAACTACCTCAATGTGAATAAGGGCAGAGAAGGACTGGAGCCCAACTGTGGACACCCTGCCATGGGAAGCTATAAAAATGCAATGCCCAGCTCAAAGAACAACAAGAACTTTTTTTGGGGGGGTTGGAAGGGGTTTTTTAGGTTTCATAAAATGTCACAAAAATTGTGCACATAAAATCACTCTGGGGGAAGGGGTAGCGAGGGGTGGAATGGAAAACTTTTTGAGAAGTTGCAAATAATGAGTCAGGGAAAGACATCTGGAAACCCTAATTCTGGCCCACGGTGGTGAACTAGAAAAAACAACTTAGCAAACACATATGAAAGGAACTTCAAAAAAGGTGGAAATGGAAAGATGAATTTGGTACAAGCATACAAAATGAGCAAAACACTAAAAACTCAACAAAATACGGGTGCAAATGCAATAATAATGAATCGGGTCCTTAGTCTTCAAGCCAAGGAGGCCTGGTCCTCCACTCTGCTCTTGTGGGCGTCTTCTTGAGGATTGATGATCTTTCCCGGACTTCTCTTGCTGGTGATTCTCCTAATTTCTGTGATATCACATCAACAGAGCAGTTCTTTCTCTTCTGCTCTGCTCTGTTGATGGGTATTACTGTCGACAGCTGGATCATCCTGGATCATCCTAAAGCAGCAGGGAACCGGCTGTCAATCAACATGATGTTGGCAGTGATGTCCCAGGAAGCAGGAGACTCAACGGCAAGACCACTCTGAGCCGGGACATTATCATAAGCCGATAAGTGCTTAGCCCCTTAAGAAAAAAAAAATCCCAGATAACCCCTTTAAATGGAAGTACTCCAATTGACTGCAGTGCAAATAGAAGCTAATATACTGATTTCATGCCCTCTGCTGGACAGACATGTAACTGCAATGCAGGAAAGGCAACGGTCCTAAAAAGCGTCTACATAAGTTCTATTATAGTTTAATGACTCATCTTTTACAGGATCGGTAGTAAAATGATAACCCCTATGATCAAGTTACATACAAAGTACTTTACGGACTTTTATCCGCTGAAATTGATGTTTATTACCGTATTGTATCCAAATACCTTGGAAACATAAAGAAAACAAATGATGAAAATTGGCAAACAGGATTAGAGCCGCTGCAGATCTCCTGCTGTACAACATCAATTCTTCTTATAAATGAGTCACGGCGGGTTCCAGCTGTCTGGATATTAATGCTGTGACGCAGTCGCTTTACCAAATGGCCAACTCCCTGTAATTATCCAGCGACTCTGAAACACTTTTTTTTATCATAATTTCTAAAGCTTCTATTAAATTATGGAAATGGAACTTTTTTTTTTTTTTTTAAATCTTTCTCTAGTGTTTGAGGATGAAGATGATTTAGAAAATTGAAGCAATATAATTAAAAGCTTAATTGGAATAGAAAAACAGAGTGCAGTCCTCTGGCGGAGGTCTAATGATGGAAAGGATTAGCAGAGGTGTCTCGAAAGAACAGAGCCGCTCACTTTATGCTTGGAGCTACACACAGTGGTGTCAAAAGTTTGTGAACTCTTCAGAATTCTCCAGGTTTCTGCAGAAATGTGACCTAAAACTGCATCAGATTTTCTTAAAAGTAGATAAAAAGAATGAAATCAGGCAAATGAGTAACAAATTGTGGACTTTGTCATTTTTTTATTGAAGAAAATGATACCATATCACATGTCTCTAAGTATTTGGTCTGTCCACCTTGAGCAGCAATAACTGGCAATTGTTGATTAGTCCTGCACATTGGCTTCAAGGAATTTTAACCCATTCCTCTCTACAAAACAGCTTCAACTTGGCTGTTTTTTTTTCCCATAAACTGCTCACTTCAGGTCCTTCCACAACATTTGTATAAGATTAAAGGGGTGGTTTGGCACCTAAAATGTATTTTCTTACTATTAGTGTTGAGCGAGCATGTTCTGTCCGAGTATGCTCGGGCCGAGCTCCGAGTATTTATAACTGCTCGGTGATATGGTTGAATCGCTCCTGGGTGCATGATTTGCAACTGTTTGACAGCTTTATTACATGTGAGGAATGTGAAAGAAATAGACATTCCTCACATGTAATAAAGCTGTCAAACAGTTGCAAATCATGCACACGGAGCGATTCAACCATATCACCGAGCAGCTGTAAATACTCGGAGCTCGGCCCGAGCATACTCGGCGAAAGGGTTAATAGAACATACTCGCTCAACACTAGTTACTATCTATCTTTATACTCTAAACATGTTGTCACAGGAGGCTGGGGCTGCACATGTGAGAGTGTGAACTGTGATAGCAGCCTGGCTGAGCTCAGAGCAGGGGCAGACCGGGAGACCCTGTGTGTTCTGAGGGTGTCTGCTGTGTGAGATGCTGGAAGCAGAGTCTGAGGAGAACTGTGAGAACTGAACTACAACAAGACTCTCTCTCTCTACAAGCTTTCCTGTGGGGGTTGATAACCTCTGACCCTGGTGAAGCTGTGTCCCTGCTTAAGAACAAGTGCTGAGCTGGGGAAAGCTGTGTGGCTCTTTGGAGTTTTGTGGAAGTCCATGCTGAGTGGACTAGAGACTTTGTGCTGAAGGAGCCAAGTGTCGAGTGAGAAGGGAAAGAGACTGAGGATATCATCTCTGTGACGGAGCGCGTGGTCGGTGGTCTGGAAAACAGTGAGTGACTGCTAGAGGAGAGAAGGGGTAGGGTGCCATTCACATTGAGAGGATACTGACAAGCCTTGTGAAGAGTTCTTCCCAGACCTTAACCTGAGGCTACAGGACTAAAGTCCCCGGCGTGTGGGCTCGGCATCGGCCGACAAGACAAAGAACCTTTGCTGTTTTTGTAAACATTGCTTTTTTTATTTGGCGCCAAAGTTTTCCAGGACTAGATGCAGCCACCGCGATTCACAGGCCTGTGATAGACCACATCTGAGGTTAATGGTACCGTAACTTTAAGATACCCGGATATCCTTATAATCTATATATATAATCGTCTTATCCCGTCTGTCTGTCTGTTTGTCTGTGTGTCTGTGTGTCTGTCTGTCCAGGAAATCCCGCGTTGCTCATTGGTCCGGCAGCGGCTAATCAGCGCCGGGGGATTTCTAAAAAAAGATGGCGGCCGTTAGCGGCTCATCTGCCGAACGGAGCTGAGCGGCGATGCAGCCGGGAGATGACCGGCGCTCATCTCCCGGCCGGCAACAGCAGAAGGAACCCGACCGCCGGACCCATCTGCGGGACGGAGATGCAGCCGGGAGATGAGCGGCGCGAGGCGCTCATCTCCCGGCCGGTAGCAGCGGAAGGACCGCCGGCGCCGCTGACCTCCATGCGGAAGGGAGGACCGGGGAGCGGCACTGCGGGTCGGGATACTTCTGCTGCGAGCGCCCGCTATGTCTGCGGGTTCTCGCAGCGGAAGTATCCGCACAGGCAGCTGCGCTCCCCGGTCCTCACCAAGACGATTCGATGATTGGTCGCGGTCTTCGGACCCGACCAATCACTGATCTTAGCGCAAAACTTAAACACTATTGTGCTGATTAGTCGCCTACGCTGCCCGCGACCAATCACCAATTGTGGCGCCAAATTTTAAATATCGTCCGCGACCAATCAGCACAGCGGTGTTTAAATGTGGAGCCAAGATAGGTGATTGGTCGCGGCCGATATTTAAATTTGGCGCCCAAATCGGTGATTGGTCACGGCCGATATTTAAATTTGGCGCCCAAATCGGTGATTGGTCGCGGTCAGCGTCCGCGACCAATCAGCACAATAGTGTTTAACTTTGGCACCAAGATCAGTCATTGGTCGCGGCCTAAGACAGCGACCAATCACCGATTTGTGTGGCAATTTTAAATAGCGTCCGCGACCAATTGGATCGGTGATTGGTCACGGCCGATATTTAAATTTTGCGCCCAAATAGGTGATTGGTCGCGGGCAGCGTCCGCGACCAATCAGCAGAGTAGTGTTTAACTTTGGCCGCAAGATCAGTGATTGGTCGCGACCAATCAACGATTTGTGCGGCACATTTAAATAGCGGCCGCGACCAATTGGACCCGCAGCGCTGCTCCCCGGTCCTCCGTTCACACCCTAGCCGCATGCATATCAGCGGCGCTGCCTGTGCGGATACTTCCGCTCCGAGAACCCGGGACATGAGCGGGCGCTCGGAGCAGAAGTATCCGGACCCGCAGCGCCGCTCCCCGGTCCTCCCTTCACACCCTAGACGCTGATGTCCCCACAGTATCTGCATGGTGTTACAAAGGTCCGGACATTTGTGTTAAAAAACTCTGATTGGTCTCTGGCGCTGCCCGCGACCAATCACCGATTTCGGCGCCAAATTTATATATCGGCCGCGACCAATCACCGATCTTGGCTCCACATTTAAACACCGCTGTACTGATTGGTCGCGGACGCTATTTAAATGTGCCGCCCAAATCGGTGATTGATCGCGCACAGCGTCGGCGAACAATCAGCACAGCGGTGTTTAACTTTAGCGCCAAGATCACTGATTGGTCGCGTGCGGAGAGCGCGACCAATCAGCGAATCGTACTGGTGAGCGGGGAGCGGAATCGTATTAGTGAGTACCGGGGAGCGCCGCTGCCTGTGCGGCTACTTCCACTCCGAGAAGCCGGGAGATGAGCGACTGCTCGCAGCAGAAGAATCCGGACTCGCAGCGCCGCTCCCCGGTCCTCCCTTCACACCCTAGCCGCTGATGTCCCCACAGTATCCGCACGGTGTTACAAAGGTCCGGACATTTGTCTTAAAAATCGCTGATTGGTCGCTGGTGCTGCGGGTCGGGATACTTCTGCTGCGAGCAGTCGCTCATCTCCCGGCTTCTCGGAGTGGAAGTATCCGCACAGGCAGCGGCGCTCCCCGTTCCTCACTAATACGATTCCGCTCCCCGCTCCTCACCAATACGATTCGCTGATTGGTCGCGCTCTCTGCACGAGACCAATCAGTGATCTTGGCGCTAAAGTTAAACACCGCTCTGCTGATTGGTCGCGGCCGCTGCCCGCGACCAATCACCGATTTGGGCGCCACATTTAAATAGCGGCCGCGACCAATCACAGATCTTAGCGCCACATTTAAACACTGCTGTGCTGATTGGTCACGGACGCTGACCGTGACCAATCACCGATTTGGGCGCCACATTTAAATAGCGGCCGCGACCAATCACTGATCTTGCTGCGACATTTAAACACTGCTGTGCTAATTGGTCGCGGACGCCAGCCGCGACCAATCAGCGAGCTTGGCGCCAAATTTAAACAACGCTCTGCTCATTGGTCGCGGACGCCAGACGCGTCCAATCAGCGAGATTGGCGCCAAATTTAAACAACGCTCTGCTGATTGATCGCGGTCGCTGGCCGAGATCAATCAGCAGTATTGGCGCCAAATTTAAACCTCACTCTGCTGATTGGTCGCGGCCGTCAGCCGCGAACAATCAGCGAGATTGGCGCCAAATTTAAACAAAGCTCTGCTGATTGGTCGCCGGCCGCGACTAATCAGCGATTTTGGTGCCAAATTTAAACACGCTCTCCATTCCTCACTAACACGGTTCGCTGATTGGTCGCGGACGCCGCCCGTGACCAATCAGCGATTTTGGCGCCAAATTTAAACACCGCTCTGCTGATTGGTCGTGGCCGCTATCCGCGACCAATCAGCCAGATTGGCGCCAAATTTAAACAACGCTCTGCTGATTGGTCGAGGCCGGCGACCGCGACCAATCAGCAGAGCGGGGTTTAAATTTGGCCCCAAAGTCGACCAATCAGCAGTATTGGCTCCAAATTTAAACACCGCTCTGCTGATTGGTCGTGACTAATCAGCGATTTTGGTGCCAAATTTAAACACGCTCTCCTGTCCTCACTAACACAGTTTGCTGATTGGTCGCGGCCGCCGCCCGCGACCAATCACCAATATTGCCGCCAAATTTAAACACCGCTTTGCTGATTGGTCACGGTTGCCGAACGCGACCAATCAGCGATTTTGGCGCAAAATTTAAACACCGCTCTGCTAATTGCGCCCCGTCGGCCGCATACCTATTCTAGAATACCCGATGCATTAGAATCGGGCCACCATCTAGTAGGTGTATAAGAGCAATTGATATAGTTTCATGCATTGTTATTGTTAATAGTGGTAGGATTGTACTCAGTGTGCCATCTCAGGGGGTCCCCATGGAACGCCCTCACTAGATTGACACAGTGTTTAGGTAAAATTGTTCCAGATCTTTAGAATAATTCACATAAGCTGGAAACCTTGAGATTGGCACATTGATTTCAGCTTTTGCTGATTGTGTGTAGTTATTAGAGACAGTGTCCCAGGTAGAACCTGAGACTGATTCATGCAATACTGAATTTTAGTCTAATCCCTGTTTTAGTAAAGAAAGTGTTGTTTATTTCTGTCTCTGTCTCAGTTTGTGACTCACTGGATCTCTCTCGGACCTCTGGTCATTACACACTCACTCCCTGCAGCATCCATCAGCCCTCCTGGAACAGGACGTCACGGGGTCAGCGCTGCAGTTACTCACTAGTTTCTTGCATCGCCAGCCCTTCTTAAGACGTCCTGGATCCTGGGTATGGACGCTGTGGCAGAAGTGAGTGCAGTGCTGGCACTCTGCTTCTATCTCCACAGCCGCTGTATCTTCTGTGAAAGAAGACATCGTCAGGCAGGGGAGATAGAAGCAGTGAGTGACACCAGCACTACCCCCGATGACGATTCTTTTGGAGGTGGTGCTAGAAGCTATGAGGTGGCGCTGATGTCACTCACTGCTTCTATCTTCGCCACCTGACGATTTCTTCTTTCACAGAAGCTACGGCGGTGGTAGTTATAGAAGCAGAGTGCCGGCGCTGCACTCACCTCTCCCACAGCGTCCATCACCTAGAATCCAAGACGTTTTAAGAGGGGCAGCAATGTAAGAAATTAGTAAGTAACTGCAGTAATTAGTAAGTAACTGCAGTGCTGCCTCGTGTGACGTTCTGTTCCAGGAGGGTCGATAGATGCTGTGGGGAGTGATTGCAGCCCCAGCCTCCTGTAACATCATGCTACAAAACGTCACAGAAAATACAGTAAAAAAATACATTTACAGATTAACAGGATAAGGCAAAGTGTAGGGTATTGTGTATTAAGCAAATTACAACAGTGGTTAGGGTGTAAAGTTAGATAGTTAGAAAATACATTTTAGGTGCCGGACCACCCCTTTAAGGAACTATCTACTATCTGGCTTAGAGCTCATTCAAACGTTAATTTTTTTTTTCACGTACAAGAAAAACTGAGCGAGTTTCATTAGTGATTTTCATCAGAGTGAAATTTTAATATAGTTTGGTTTGATATTCATAATTTTTTTCTCATTTGTGAATTAAAAGAAAAAGTTTCTCTACCTCCTCCTATCTATCAGTCAAATCAGATTGCGCTAGGGTGGTGTCCGATTGTTGTTGGATTTTTTTCACAGTCTCATAGATTTGCATTGCCGATTTGGGTCAAAATTGGACAAGTCTCCACTGTTTTATGTGAAAAATCATGAACATTTGAACGGGCTCATTTACTATTTTGGTATGAATGCCATCCGTGAAAAACATAGCAGTGGTACGCAAAAAAAAATCTGATGTGTGAATGAGCCTTTAAGATAGAAACCTAGTGGAGTTCTCATCGGAATCTTTTTGCCGCGAGAAAGGCATTCCCATGACTTGCTATGACGCAGACTCTTACCTGCCCGCGGATGGCAGGCTGTATCTGTGCTACATCTTCCTGAATATGATGCACTGTAGATCCGCTAAATGAGATCACGCTGTCGGTAATGATGGGTGAAGAAGAGTTGGCGTAATATGAAGGGTCAGCTCTGTTAGTGGAAACTGAGGCCCCATCTAAGAAAATATTTATATTATACCAGGGACAAACCATTTACATAAAAGCTTCCTAATTGCTGGTTTACATAGGGCTGCAGCATCAGAGGCTCCTTACAAGGTCCTGCGCATCAAGATTAGCCCAAAGTTCATGTAGCCAGTAACGCTCCCAATGTGCACGCTAAACATGTCCGTAGGGCTCGGATGCCAGACGGAGGACTTTTTGCCAACATCTGGCCAGTAGACATCACATAGCTGTCAACAGTCACGATTTTACAGGGACTATCCCAATTTTTCAAAAATAATCCAGGCAAAATTGTGGAAAAAGGACTTGATCATTCCCATGGTAACAACTCTAATGTTGGAAACGGTGCCGAAAAACTACTATTCAGTCCCATTGAGTCCAGTGAAAAATGTATAGAGTTTTAAAGTCTACATTATTAGGTGACGCATGACACTGTATGGCGTCTGGCCCAAATATTATTTTATCAGAAACATCATGAGTTTTGGTAAACTAATGCCATTAGAATGTATGGGTGACGTGTTGCTGTTATGATCTGCAACATGTACTAAGGAAAGATAAGGGAAAACTGTCCCTACAGTAAGACTAAGCTGAATCCCTACGATGTAGCGGGCTGCCTGTTCCTAGCGAACAGACCCGCCTTAGTCCTCAGCTAGTCTGAACGAAGACCTATAGCATAAGGGGAGGGGTCCCTAAAAGAACTAAGGACTGGGACAAAAAATGGGACACCTCCTAAACAGAGAAGTTGTTGCAGAACACAAAAAGACAAACAGACAAAAAAGTACTAGAGGTCCCAGAAGGACCAAGCAAACTGACAGAGAAAGGCACAGAAGCACCTGGCTAGAGAAACAGTCAAACACTGAAGTCCAGCACAGCCAGAAGGGCGGAGCTGGAATATAAAGGCAGATGGTCACGTGACCACAAAACACAAGATAGAAAAAACAAACAGGAGGGTTCTAACAGTTGCAATAACAGTGGTATTCATCACCCTTACGCTAAAATAACATCAGTCTCAAGCATGCATCATGAAATCACTCACGGTGTATCCCTGAAACAATTCCAATAATAATGTATGAGTGACGGTGTCACGCAAGACTAAGTGAAACACAAAGGGAAGGGGGAAAGGGAACCCAGACACTAGGGAAAGGGGGGAGCGGAGACCTCCTAGGCTGATCTGATATCACCCTGTCTCCACTAACGTCCCTGTATTGGTTCCTCACCAATCACCGCACGCGAACCTAAACCTTGTATTTCCCTAGCGATTGGCCCTGGATGGGGAAGGGGGGATGAGCACTAGTCGATCCCCACTACCAACTAAAGACAACAAGGGAGACAGACATGGGGGAAAGTAGCTTAACTTTAGCAGACTTCAGAGAGATAACTCCAAGCGTCCTCCTAGCAGCACAGAGGAAGACAGCAGTCTGAGAGCTCCAAGCATTCACAAGGAAACATGTGAGTATCACCGGCACCTTCCTGCTGCAAAGTGAAACTATTTAAACACCTAGGCCAGGGTGTCAATTAGCAGGAAGGAGGTAGCCGCTGGGTCCTAGAGTGAAACAGCTAAGAAGGTGTCTGTAATGCCAAACGAAGAGATCTTCTGCAGCCAACTACAGCGCGACTGTCTGTCACATCTGACATACCCGTGTCAGGCGGATCCCATTGTTAGGCATATGCCACTATCTCTATTTAAAGAGAATCTGTCTGCCATGTAATCTGTGGGCAACATGAGGTAGGGGCTGAAACACAGATTTCAGGGATTTGTCACTTATTAAGCTGTGTTCTGTGGTTTCAGTACAATCAATGTTTTATCACCAGGAGACGATCACTGTCTGGACTACAGCTCACGTGAGCCCTTGTCCAACTCCGACCCCTCTTATGATAAGCAGCTCACTGTCAGTAGACAATGTACACAGAAAGCTGTGGTGTGGGCGGGGGAAGCTTTCCGAGCTCTGCTACATGCTACATCTAAAAATTCTGATTGTGCCAGAAACGCTACACCCAGTAAACTAAGTGACACATCGCTGGAATCAGGGTCTCTTTATCTATATAATGCTGCTCACAGATGAGGTGGCAAATAACAGGTGACAGATTCCCTTTAAAGTATAATTTCATAAGCTTTATGGGTGTATACATTAAACGACGGCAAAAAGAGAAGAGTGAACCCTGAGTCCCTTATGAATAGTAATGGACTTACGCAGAGGAATATTTTCAGGCTTTATGCCTACCTTTCCTTTCACATGAAACTTCATCTCCAATGACAAGTTAAAACTACTTATGTTATGAGATGTCCAGGAGCCTCCTTGATTCTCTATCTTGCCATCCACTCTTCATAAGCATTCTGCAGGCACTACAGGAGCTGGAACTTCCTTTCCTACATTTCCCAGCCTATGGCTTGCCTGTCCAGAACTGAAAGCACGCCTATTTATAAGATTATAATAATAGGTCACATTTTCTGAAAACTAAGTGACTATTCATCATGTGTAGGGCTTTTTTAAGTCACTTTTCCTTTTTTTATCTTGTGGTATTCTTCAACCTTTATTTTAAGACAAATTCTTCACAATGGAGCACGTGGTTCATAAATTTTGAGCAGAATAAAATACTGTTTCTAAGTGCCTGGGGTCTAAATTATTTTTAGGTCCATTGAATGGATGTCCTTAATGATTCAATGGTGTATAATTTTTTTTACCCAGTGATATGAATGGACACTGTGCAATGCTTCATTTCTCCAGTGGTGGCGCTGCAGGGAGATTGAACACTTACTGCCACATGTGTCCACAGATAACGTCTGATCGTTGGGGTGCCAACAGAATGACTCATTTAAGTAATAGTAATTTTTCAAAGTTGGAAACTTCATTAATGAATAGAAACAGTATTTATAGAAATGAGCGAATCTTCTAAAATTCAAATTTTTCAGCTTTGTCAAATTTTTCCCAAAAATTCAATTTGCAGCTTATTGAGATGCCATGAATAAAAAGGACTGCAAAGGCTCAAACCGTCCTGAAAACACGTATGTAAAACTCTTCACTCTCCTAGGCCTGTTTTAAACCATTTTACGTCTTAGTAATGTCAAAGTGACCTTAACATATATAGCTATGGGGAAATGGATGGTAACTGTTCTTCACTGCTGTGCTGTCACCCACTATATGTATAGTTTATTCAGTGTTTTATGACTTTCTCTCCTATTGCTGAGCAGTGAGTTATGAATGATGTCATCTCACTATCTAGATTCACTACAAAGCGGCAGCTGCATTCCCTGCCTCTGCT
This sequence comes from Phyllobates terribilis, assembly GCF_046119375.1. Classification (NCBI taxonomy): domain Eukaryota; kingdom Metazoa; phylum Chordata; class Amphibia; order Anura; family Dendrobatidae; genus Phyllobates; species Phyllobates terribilis. The sequence goes on along the minus strand of NW_027362770.1, from coordinate 133,541,384 downwards.
TTTATACAGGCTCTTATAGTCTACTGATTGGTTTTACTATACCATGTAATGTGATAGCTGCAAAGCATTATGGGGAAACCCATGTGGCCATGCCTACGGTCATGTGAGCGTTCTCTGGCTCATGCAATCTTCTGATTTGTGTAAAAAAAAGGCAGCGAGTATTTTTGGGCCAGGTCCAGAGAATTTTCTAAAATTCAACACGAATTCAATTTGCATCAAATCAATTTACTCATCTCAAGTAATCAGGATATTAATTCTTTGAGAAGTTAGTATAAGATATAAGCTGGATCACGCCTCCGACCTTGATGATGTCACACCATGATACAAAACCTTGATGATGTCACACCATGATACAAAACCTTGATGATGTCACACCATGATACAAAACTCTACATTCTATGACTATGTCTCATCTCAAGAATTTCTACCAAATCCTGCATCTCATTTAAAGGTAGAAACCAGTTTCCAAACTTTTCCTACCCAGCTTCATTCATCATCGTCACTCTGACACTTTCTAGGAAGCGGACGCTGTTCCTTTAAACATGATGAGGCCTGCGTGCATACATTCTGGAATTCTCGGCACAGTCTGCCTGTCATCTATCACGTTCCTCATCATCGTGTTTCCAAGGTTTCCAAATTTCCTCAAGAGGCTAAGAAATGATTTCCTTGTTCTAAACCCATTTTCGCATACAACAGATTTCGCCGTCTGGTTTTCATTTTCTAAGTGTTGGAAATGAAATTGCCTTACATCAGCTATGTTAGTTGGATGGATTCACTTCGTAAAATGTCTTACTTCGCTGTGTAGAAATTAATTACTGGGGTTAGAAAATAACGGCTACTTTCTTCCCGAAATAGCGCCACACCTCTCCATGGGTTGTGTCTGGTATTGCAGCTCAGCTCCATTGGAGTGACTGGAACTGCGCTGCCATACCACACAGGACCTGTAAATAGCTGTGGCGCTGTTTTCGGAAAAAAAATTAGCCCTGTTTTTCTAACACCAGACATCCCATTTGAGCTACTAGTTGGCATTTGTATAGGTATTACAATTGCATCATTACAAGACAGTTAATGGGTATTTCAGTGGATTAATGAAAAAGGTCTCACAAAGATAGATAGATAGATAGATAGATAGATAGATAGATAGATAGATAGATAGATACAAGTAATAGATGTAGATTACATTGTTTTAAAGTTGATAAGGTTAAAGGGATTGTCCAGGTCTGGGGCATAGTTACTCTTTGTGACTGCAGACTTGTGAATCCTCACATCACACGTACTGCGCACTGTTAGGATTCCAAAGTATGTGAATACATGCGGTCACATGCCAACTAGACATGAGTACAAGTGAACTGAGCGAGGTCAGACACATCTAGTCTGAATGTGGCCGGAAGTATGCAAATCCAGCTCCCGGTGCCAGCACTGGAGAATCCTTATAGAGCGCACACTGTGTGCTGCGAGGATTCACAAGTCTGCAGTCACATAGTGTGACTGCGCCCCAAACCTGAATAACCCTTTTAAAGGGATTGTCCACTACTGGGCAACTCCAGAAAGGTGAAAAAAAAATATTCACCTCCCAGACCTGTGCTGCACTCAAGTGCTGCCCCCACTGGATGTGAAGTAAAGCGTCAGGGCAGCATTGTAACGCTATGTACCTGCAGATTAACCCAATATCTGCAAGTAAATTAAATTTTCAAAGTACAGGTTCCCTTTAAAGAATCATCCAGTTCAACCTATATGAGGTGGTTGCCTAATGCCCTATATATCGGGAAAAGATTGTTCTTGACTCCATATACAGTGACCAGATTAAATATCTCGATTGACGTCCCATCTACATAATCTAGTACCCATAGCCTGTACTATAATATTTTTTAAGACAGACATTTCCTCTTAAATTTATTCACTGAGTCATCTAATAGAACTTCATCGTGTATTGAATAGTCTCACTGCTCTTACAGTAAAGATCCCCGTCTATGATGACACCTTCTTTCCTCTAGACGTGGTACATACCCTCTTCAGGTTACCGGCCTGGGTATAAAAAAATCATGAAACTGATTTTTGTACTGTCCAATCATATATCTCTACATGACAATTAGACTAACCTGACTAACCCCCAAGTTCAATATCCTTTTTTGATACTGCAATCCCTCAATTCTTATAAATATCACATTCATTCTTCTCTATACTCTCTCTACTTCAATAAATGGAAAAGATAGATCGTCTACCTGTACATATAGGCCCTTATTCATTATTGCATTTTTGTCTAATTTGGTCCTCTTTTAAAGGGAATCTGTCACCAGGTTTTTGCCTCCTAATCTGAAAGAAACATAATGTAGAGACAGAGAGCCTGATTCCAGAGATGTGTCACTTATTGGGCTGCTTAGTGTAGTTTTGATAAAATCAGCGTTTTATCAGCTGGAGATTATCGCTAGAGGACTTGCAAACCTGCTGTCACGTTGTCAAGCACATTCATGAGCTCTGTATAACCCCGCCCCCCACCACTGATTGGCAGTTTGTGAAAGAAAGCTGCCAATCAGTAGTGTGGGCGGAGTTATACAGAGCTCAGCATGCAGATAACTGCTAGATCAGCAACAGAGAAAACAGGGATTTTATCAAAATGACAGCAAGTAGCCCAGTAAGTGACACATCACTGTAATCAGGATCTCTGCCTCTATATTATGCTGCTCTTAGATTGGGTAACAAAATTCCCTTTAAGGCTGGATTTTTAAGTCTATTTTTTACTTGTTTGTCTGTTTGTTTCTCTGGTTTTTGTTTTATTTGTTTTTTTTTCTTTTAAGGTTCATTCATTATTTGTGACTTTTTAAAAGTCTCTGAATTTTGGCTCAAATGTACTCCAGTGACCCCCGAGTGATTGCTTTCATGCCAGAATTATTTCCGCATATTTTAGAGTTGTGTTGAACATTTTAACAGATTTTGCCTTTTTTTTGCTCTAAAAAGGGCACAAAAAAGGAAAAAAGACATTAATAAAAAAGCATGTTTTGTTTAATGCACGATTCATAAGCAATTCATTTTGAAGAATTTGGCGCAAAAACCATCAACGAATATAAGACAACAAAAAAAAAACACCCAAATGATGAATCGAGGACAATAGTGTATTTACTTATATAATTATTGTGTATTAAACATCATAGAACCAAAAACAAATGTGGAATTTTCTGATTTTATAACCCATTTATTATTGTACGAATACTCCCGGCTGTGTACAACAACAGTAAAAGTCTCCTAAAAGCACAGAAAATCTGAGCCCAGGGACAGATAAAGGCATATTTATTCCTTAATGATATAATACAAAAGACCAGAACTCTCCTACACACCGAATTGTTAATTTACAGTTAATAAGAACAGCAGTCTGTGTTCTAGAAAATACATTACCTGCTGAATTAGGACACAATAAGCAGCCATAAAGTGCAAGTATAAGTATCGGTGGGAGGGAATGAGCGGTGGCTTTGTTCCACACTACTACTCAAATTCTCACCGGAGATCATTTTGTTCCTTCAGACATCTAAAATGTAGATCTAAAACTTTTTTAGTTTGTTTCTAACAATACTGAAAATCACAGCAAGATAACAAAACAACAAATAATAAGCCGCAATCATCTGGAAGACCGATATGGCAATGATGTGAAATATTTATGACTCTCTCACATCTAGGTGTCTAGATACTAGAGAATTACCGTAAATCATATCTCCAGCAATGAATAATAGTCCTTTTCGCACTTTATGTATAGTACCCGGAGTATTTCCTTTCAATGCTCTTCCATGTGGGCTGCAGAATACCATTTTTTAATTCACTGTCAAGAAGTTGTTATCAAGAAAGAAATAGTGCAGCAGCAGTCCGTTCACTGCTTCTACAAGCATGCTAGCTCTCAATGTGAAGACCATAAAAAGGTGGCAGCCCAACCTCCCATTACAAAAGGGTTGGCAAACCATTTTTCTGCCTAGGTCCATATGGATATTTATACCATCATTCACGGGCCGTACAAAATTTGACATTATATTGGAAACACTGTGATTGCTGTATATACGTCACATAAGATATACGGTGACTGATATAAATACATCACATAGGATACACTGAGCCTGTTGTATGTATCACATAGGATACACTGAGACTGATGTATATATATCACATAGGATACACCGAGGCTGCTGTACATTCATCACATAGGAGACTCTGAGACTTCTGAATACATCACATAGGAGATAGTGAGCCTGTTGTATACATCACATAGGAAACACTGAGGTTAATGTATACACATCAGATAAGAGACACTGAGACCTCTGTATACATCACAAAGGAGACATGGAGGCTGGGGTCCATACATCACAAAGGAGACACTGATACTGCTGTATACATCACATAGGATATACTGAGACTAGTGTATATACATCAAATAGGATACACTGCGACTGCTGTACATTCATCACATAGGAGACTCTGAGACTTCTGAATACATCACATAAGAGATAGTGAGCATGTTGTATACATCACATAGGAAACACTGAGGTTAATGAATACACATCACATAAGAGATAATGAGACCTCTGTATACATCACAAAGGAGACATGGAGGCTGGGGTCCATACATCACAAAGGAGACACTGAGGCTGGTGACCATACATCACATATGATACACTGAGACTGCTGTTCATATATCACATATGATACACAGAGACTGCTGTATATACTGTACATCATATAGAAGACACAGAGACTGCTGTATACATCACATAGGATACATTGAGACTGTTGTCTATATATCACATAGGATAAACTGAAGCGGGTGTATATACATCACATAGGAGAGACTCAGGCTGCTGTGTATACATCACATAGGAGACACTGAGACTGTTGCACATACATCACATAGACACTGAAACTGCTGTATATACATTCCATAGAATACTTTAAGACTCCTGTATACATCACAAAGAAGACACTGAGGCTGCTGTACATACATCACCCAGGGGACTGTGACAGGTGAATACATCACAAGCTGTGGGACAGAAGAGCAGAGCGCCAACAACCAATGCCAGCATCAGGATGTAATCCAGCATTGCGTGCACCACACCTTTCAATAATGAATGCTGCGTGTAATCTAGCAAAGAATAAAAGGATTGGTGGCCAGAAAAATAGGGCCAGCCGCCTAAGACTGCGGTCCATCGAGTATCTGCCCAAAGGACAACGCAAATAACATTGCCAGCCATAAATGACCCGTGGGTCAGAGGTTCCCCATCCCTGCATTAGAGGAGAAAAGGACAACATAGACTTGATTTCCTCATTCTTATAACTACTCACCCGGTTATCCACCTCACTCCACATTTATTGTAGTATGCCATCGAGATACTTTTTTTTTCTTAGAATTTAATAGAACTTCACTTTTAATAAAAAAAAAATCAGCTTTAATGTGCACAGTTTTCTTTTTTTTTTTTACTTTTCACAAAAAAGGTTACTTATAAGGCCATTTCTGGATATTGTAGAATAGAGAATAATAAAGTTCACTAGTATGCCAGTCATCTCTTCATTCTTTGATTAAAGGCCCTTGTCCAAAGGAAATGATCACAATGTCTAAGATAAGATCGGCTTTGTGTTTTGTCTCTTTGTGTACAATAAGCCTGAGGCAGAAGTCCATTGTCGTATAATGTGTTTTTTATCGTTGCAGATAAATTTCAGTACAAACAGTATAGATAAGCACTCAAAAAATACTGTTCAGGAGTCAGGGTACTCGATTATACACACAAATTGCCCTAAGGCAAGAAATATCTTTTTATTAATATACAAGAAAAATATTTAGATTTGAGAGTCCTCAGTGGTTGATACCTTTTAATGGCTAACTGAAAAGATGGCAACAAATTGCAAGCTATGCCTGATGAAGAGACCTGAGTAGTCTGGAAAGCTTGCAATTTGTTACCATCTTTTCAGTTAGCCATTAAAAGGTATCAACCACTGAGGACTCTCAAATCTAAATATTTTTCTATCTACTGGCTAACACGGTACAAGAATATATATTTTCCTTAATATACAAGCAAACGGAAAGGATCACACTCTTAAAAATACATAGTGCTGGAAAGTGGAAGTTATTTCACCGTATTTCCTTATACCAGATATGGAAAGTGCTTGTAAATGATACTATGAATGGCAGCTGTAGCTCAAGATAAAGAACGTTTTACACTTTTCGGCTTCTCTCACAGGAAATCACCAGCTATAAATACCTGGACGTCAGTGACCACATTAGCAGCGTTCATCTGCTTCACCTATCAGAATATGCAATCTTGATTATGGAGGAAGTGAATCACTGATATATCAGCAAACACTAGTGACTTCATCTATTCTTTGCACTTTGTCTATTATCTAGATGTCTAATAACTCTCTATAATATGCATGCTAGCACATCCAGATAGGCTATGGCTCCGGCTGTACATATATAAGCATGCATACTGATAGTAAACGCAAATATCTATGCCCCTCTGTTATTATTGTCTATTAGAGGTTTAGTAACATAGTATCGTAAGTTGAATAAAGACCTAGGTCCATCAAGTTCAACCTTTCTCCCCCAATTGTACAAAAGTAATGATTCTTTTGCAACTGTTTTCTGCCTATCAAGTATTCAATCACTGACCAGTACATGATAATAAAAAACAGCAGCCATTAGCTGCCCCCGTGTTTCGTGGGTTTCCTCCGGGTTCTCCGGTTTCCTCCCACACTCCAAAGACATACTGATAGGGAATATACATTGCGAGCCCCAATGGGGACAGAGATGGTAATGTATGTAAAACGCTGTGGAATTAATGGCGATATATAAGTGAGTAAAATAAATACATTTCCACCAATCCCTTTACTGACAGGAGCAGAGGCGGATAATGGGCACTGCTATTCAATTCAGGCCCCATCCTCAGAGGTTACAAATCTACGATCTCGTGATCTGTGGGGATTTCAAGGATCAGAACCCAAAGGATTAACAAGTCATCTTCTATTCAATGGACAGGGGACAACTTGATTTTATGGGAATAATCCTTCAAAGAGGACCTGACAACAGTCCTCAGTTTTTGCTCTTATTTTATTCCCACTGCTGCGGTGAATAGTCAGTTTTTTTTGTTTGTTTTTTTATATCCATCATATGGTTCCATATATAAGCTTTTTTATTTAGTGCAAATTTTTACATCTTTACCCTTTGATAGATCGTGTGATAGGTCATGTGAGTAACACGCAGGTGCTCTGGTGCAGATCTGTAGAGGGGAAATGACCGAAATGTTTTCTCTTATGTACAGCACCATACATAACAAAGCGCTATATAAAATAAAGAAGGGGTGAGAGATTCATTATCCCAAGGAACCACATGAGAGACTGTGACTGCTGTGGAGGCTGAACCAGTAGGCTGAAATTAATTCTGCTCAATATTAATATTAACAAAATGATAATAATTATTTTTTATATTAATTGTATAACTTAATATTGAGCAGAATTAAGTATTCTGACATCCCCCTATATACTGTACTAGCTATTGAATCCCTTCTACGCCAGGGTGGCGAGCATTTTTATTGGTATATGCTCCCCCCATCCTGTTATGTGCTCCCCCATCCTGCTCCATGCTCCCCCATCCTGGTCCCCAATCCTGTTATGTGCTCCCCTATCCTGGTCTCCCATCCTGTTATGTGCTCCCCCACCCTGATCCCCCATCCTGTTATGTGCTCACCCATCCTGTTATGTGCTCCCCCCATCCTGGTCCATGCTCCCCCATCCTGGTCCATGCTCCCCCATCCTTCTCCCTCATCCTGGTATACACTCTCACATCCAGTTATGTGCTCCCCCATCCTGTTATGTGCTCCCCCATCCTGGTATATGCTCCCCCATCCTGTTATGTGCTCCCCCATCCTTGTATATGCTCCCCCATCCTGTTATGTGCTCCCCCATCCTGGTATTTGTGCCCCAATCCTGCTCCCGCATCCTGTTATGTGCGCCCCCATCCTGCTCCCCCATCCTGTTATGTGCTCCCCCATCCTATTATGTGCAGCCCCATCCTGCACCCCCATCCTGTTATTTGTGCCCCCATCATGTTATGTGCACCCCATCCTCGTATGTGCTCCCCCATCCTGTTATGTGCGCCCCCATCCTGCGCCCCCCATCCTGGTATATGCTCCCCCATCATGTTTTGTGCGCCCCCATCCTGTTTTGTGTGCCCCCATCCTGTTTTGTGTGCCCCCATCCTGTTTTGTGCGTCCCCATCCTGTTTTGTGCACCCCCATCCGGTTATGTGAAACCCATCCTCTTTTGTGCTGCCCCATCCTCTTTTCTGCTGCCCTCATCCTGCTCCCCCATCCTGTTTTGTGCTCCCCCATCCTCCATCAATTAAATAAATAAAACACTCCTACTCACTTTTCCATCGCTCCCCTGCAGAACGTCGCCTGTGTTATTTTACTAAAATGGCGCCGAAATCAGCGCCTGTGTGTCACCCCAGGCCTGGATTACACAAATATTAAAGGCTGTGTCTGAGAGCAGGAGGGAGGTTCCCTGGACAGGGACAATTAGCATACAGCACCTCCTGTCCCAGGCCAGTAGGGGGAGCTGGCTGCCCCTATAAAAGCTGGAACTGGGGGCAGGGTTACAGAGAACTGGACGACCTAGCTCAGGACTGAGACTAGTCCCAGAGAAGGAGGGACAGTTCAGCTGTAGCCAAGGAGTCCGTGAGGCAGAGGAGAAGCTGCGAGCCAGGGACAGAGGCGACTAGAGCCGGTCCTGGCTGAGAGAACTACACTACCGGACATTGGGGTCCGAGGCTGTCAGGGTTGTAAGCCCAGCAGTAGAGAACCAACCCGCGAGGGATTTCAGGTCCCTTGGCCTAAGAAGCCTGGAGGCTCCGCCACATAGAGGGACCAGTACAGCACGGAGAAGCAAAAGGTACCCAAGGCCCGAGTCGCAAGCCATACAGGCGTAGTACACGGCCAGCTCAGGGACGTGGGCTAACACCACGAAAAGGGGGATAGTCAGCAAGGGCAGAGAGAGAACGGTAGGCCTTCACACTCACCCTGACCAGTGGGGCTCGCCCGAATGCTCTCAAACACCCAGGCCCATTCCTGCCCGGTACTCCTGTTGGGTCAGTAGTAATACCAACAATAAAGACCCTGGACTGTTTGAAGCGGACTCTGAACTCTTATTACTGCGGCCTGCACTATCACCCCCAGCATTCACCTACACTGCCCTGAGGCTACACTCTTCCCGTGGGGAGTTGTCCTACCCATGTGCTGCACACCAACATCAGCCTCAGTGGTCTACCTCGCAGCGGCGGTCATCCCTGACCTCAATCCACGGGTGGCGTAGTCGGACATTCAAAATACTGATAAATAGACTGCCGCAATTTGGTCTGACCACCCTGAGCCACGGGATCGGGTTGCCACTACTACCCCCAGCATCGCATAGCAGCCCGGTTCCGGATGCCCCACTGCCCAGGGGGCAAGTCAGCTTTGGCGTAGTCGGCAGGATCGTGACCAACCCGCCACAAACGGGTATTGCGTGCCTGAAAAAGACTTTATACTTACATGAGTGAAGTTTCCCGCCACTCGGGGCCGTTTCCCGTCATTCGGAGCCGTTTCCCGCCATCGGGCGCCATCTTCGGGAAGCCGCGCGGGAAGAAGAGGGGTGTGGACGTACAAACCGCGCGAGACCTGAAGCTCCGCCCTACGCACCGACGCTGCGCAAGGTCCTGAAAGGAGAGAGAGCGACGCTGACGTCACCAGGACGCGACGCAAGGTCCTCGCCCGCAGCAGCACCAGCGGAGCCGCGGCCTACAGAAGAGGATCGCCGGAAGGTAGGCCACGGTTAACTAGGGGGGAGGAAGATGTCGGACGCGGAGGGACCTTCTACCACCAGCGTGGCTGCAGCAGCGGTGATGCCGTTCTCCATGCCCTACATCCCCGGAGCGGCCTGGCTGCCCCAATACTCAGGGGAATCCCATACATTAACTGACTTTAAGGAAAGACTGCACAGTTTATTTAAAGTTTATCCCCTGACAGAAGAACAGAAAGTGAGCATTCTGACGGGGCAGCTCACCGGTGCAGCCCAGCGGGAAGTGAAATCATGGTCAGATGAGGAGAAAAGGACTGTAAAGGACATTCTGACCCGGCTGCGGGGTACCTTTGACACCCGCACCTCAGCTGAAATTAAAATGCGGTTCTACGGATGTAAGCAACGGGCACAAGACAGCATTAGAGACTATGCCCTAAACTTGCAGGAAGCCTTGAGGGCAATTAAGCAAGCTGACCCTGGCAGCGTGCAGGACACCGATAAACTGTTGACTGATCAGTTCATTGAAGGTCTGCTGTCCAGCGCCCATAGAACTCAGCTGCGCCTCATGGCTCTACAGAACCCCGATTTGACTTTTGTACAGTTCAAAGATAAGGCCATCCGGGTGCTCCGAGAACCCGCACCAGGTAGCGCTGTAGTTTCCCGGCGCCCTGCCATCACCTACCACCAGGAGGCGGCACCCTACCCTGCAGACCTTGTGGGGGCTGATGCGCAGGCCCTAAACCCATCCCCGCCTGCAAACCTGCACCATCAGGTCCAGGAACTAACAAAGAGTGTTGCTGCATTGACCAGGACCGCACAGTCGTTACAGATGGACCCGTCAGGACCAATCAAGCTGGCTTCCAGTCCAGGGGATGTCCCATGGCGTCGACAGAGGAGGATCCCGCTGTTCAGAGGGAGGCCTGCCGACCGTTACACTGAGGATGGACAGCCGATTTGCCGCCGTTGCAGCCAGCCGGGACATGCAGCCAGGTACTGTACTTTAAATGGGTCCGACCTGGGGCAGAGGGCCAACCCCCAGGCATAAGGTCACCAGGCCCGTCTAATTGGCGTGATAAGTACGTAGTGGGACGCCCGGTTTTACCCGTAGTGCTCGACGGTATCCCCATGAGTGCACTGCTGGACAACGGGTCCCAAGTGACTACCATCCCCTATGTACTTTTCAAGCAGTACTGGAGTGACACTGACATAACCCGCTATCCAAACAGTGACTTGAGCATCATCGCCAGCAATGGTCAACCCGTGCCGCAGGTGGGGTTCAGAGAGATGACCATCAAGATTGGTAAGGTTGAACTGCCGGCACAGGGAGTGATCATTGTGGACATTGACAGTCGAGAAAGTCACCCTAAAATAACCTTGGGTACAAACGTGATTGAAAATTGTCTTTCAGAAGTAATTGTAATTTTGCAGCAGGTGGCGATGAATGCGAGCTCCAGCCAACAGAGGGTCCTCCAGAAAGAGATAAGAGCCCTGATGAGACGGCAACAGGTAGAACTGTCTGGTGGTGAGATCGGTAGTGTGAGGATGAGCGACCCGTTCCCCATTGCCATGCCTCCCAAAAGTGAAATGATGATCTGGTGTCGGACTGCAATCGGGTTGAGAGGAAGAGACTACCAAGCCATGGTAGAACCCGTGTACTCAGACAGCAGGCCCACCATTTTGACAGCCCGGGGGGTGGTTGATGTCCGCCATGGGAGGGTGCCCGTCCGCATTCTAAACATTGAGGAGAGGGAAGTACACTTGCCCCGGTACGCTACATTAGCCAAATTGTTTGCTGTTGAACACAATGCAATCAGGGTCGTGGAACCCTTGCCTCCATCTCCACCGGTGGAGGATAATGGCTCCCAGAAACACAAGGAGGACTGGTGCCAGAAACTCCACGTGGGTGCTGACTCCACTCCCTCGCACCAAAAACAAGGAGTCTACCGGTGGTTCAGGAGTACGAGAGAATCTTTAGTAAGCACCCGCTAGACTTCGGCAGAGTGAAAGGGGTAGAACACCACATCCCCACGGGGAGCCACCCACCAATAAAAGAGAGACACAGACCTGTACCCCCTGCACATTATCAGAACGCAAAGGGCATGCTGAGAGAAATTAAAGAAGCAGGGGTCATTAGAGACAGCTGTAGCCCCTGGGCAGCCCCCTTGGTTCTGGTAAAAAAGAAAGACGGTACCATGAGAATGTGCGTGGACTATAGACAAATCAATCGTATCACCCATAAAGACGCGTACCCGTTACCTAGGATAGAGGAGTCTTTAGCCGCACTAAAATCAGCTAATTTCTTCTCTACTTTGGACCTTACTAGCGGGTACTGGCAGGTTCCTGTGGCAGAGGCTGACAAGGAGAAGACCGCCTTCACCTTCCCGATGGGATTGAGTGAATTCAACTGTATGCCTTTCGGGCTCTGCAATGCCCCCAGGACCTTCCACAGGCTGATGGAATGCTGTCTAGGGCACCGAAACTTCAAGACGGTCCTACTTTACCTGGACGACGTGATTGTCTATTCGAAGACTTACGAGGACCATCTAAAGCACCTGGCCGAGGTGTTCGAAGCCCTGGCAGGCTATGGCCTGAAAGTGAAGCCCTCAAAGTGTCACCTGTTAAAACCGAAGGTACAGTATCTAGGGCACGTGGTGAGTGCTGAGGGAGTAGCCCCCGACCCCGACAAGGTTACAGCCATCAAGAGCTGGCCAAGCCCCTCTAACATCAAATAAGTGAGGCAATTCCTCGGGTTGGTAGGCTACTACCGAAGGTTCATCCCCGGGTTCACTAAGATGGCAGCTCCAATGCAGGACCTCCTGATAGGTCAGTCTAAATCCAGAAGTCACAAGCCACCCTTCAAGTGGGACAAGCCGGAAGAGGAGTCCTTCCGCCAGTTGAAGATGACCCTCACGGGGGATGAGATCCTGGCCTATCCCGATTATGGCCAGCCTTTTATCCTCCACACAGACGCCAGTAATGTGGGGCTAGGAGCCGTACTGTCCCAAAACCAACAGGGCAGAGAAAGGGTGATCGCGTACGCCAGCCGGAAGCTGAGGCCCACTGAAAGGAACCCGGAGAATTACAGCTCCTTCAAGCTAGAATTCTTGGCAGTGGTGTGGGCCGTCACAGAACGGTTTAAACATCACCTGGCCTCCGCAAAGTTCACCGTGTACACGGACACACCTGGACAATGCAAGACTTGGTGCCCTAGAGCAGCGGTGGATGGCCCAGCTATCAAATTATGACTTCACAATCAAATACCGGGCAGGCAGAACCAACGCCAATGCAGACGCTCTATCAAGGATGCCCCACCTACCTGAAGGAGAAGGCTCGGAAGAGCTGGAGGAAGTAGAACTCCCTGCGTTCCACCGGTATGGGGCCACTCAGTATTCTCACCGGGTAAGAGACAAAGACCTAACCACCGTCATGTTAAACCCCTTACCCCACCACGACTGGGCTGAAACGCAAGATAGTGACCCGGCAGATCGCCTGGTGAAAGACCTGTTAACCCAGGCAGACGCTAGCCCTGGCCCGGACGCTCCAGAGGAAGCCAAACAGTTATGGAAGGAGAAAAGCAGGCTATTCCTCTACGAAGGTAAGCTGTGCAGAAGGCTTGTCGGACGCACGAGCTGACCTGGCAAGTAGTGGTCCCAAGACGAGATGCAGCAATGGTCCTGGAGGCCTACCATGACAGAGCGGGACACTTCGGGTGGAAGAAACTGGAGTTCCTACTGAGAGAGCGGTTCTACTGGATTGGTATGAGAGGGGCCATAGAGAAGTGGAGCAGGGACTGCGGCCCATGCCACCTCAGAAGGAAGGACCGTACCAGCCAGAAGACACCCTTGAGGCCCATCGTCACCAGGCAGCCTCTTGAGCTGGTAGCTCTGGACCACGTGAAACTGGCTCCAAGCCGGTCGGGCTACGTCTATGCCCTGACAATAGAGGACCACTATTCCCGGTTCCTGGTGGTGGTTCCTGTTAAAGACTTTGCAGCCCAAACAGCGGCCAGAGCCTTCCAACACTTCTGCCGTCCACACGGGTATCCGGAACAGGTCTTGACAGATCAAGGTCCAGCGTTTGAGGCGGAAGTCTTCCAGGAGTTCTGCAACCTCTACGGCTGTAAGAAGATTTGGACAACGCCTTACCACCCGCAAACCAACGGGCTGTGTGAGAAAATGAATAATATCGTCATTGATCTCCTCAAGACGTTGCCCCTGGAGGAACGCAGCCTGTGGCCAGAGAAGCTGCCAGACCTAATAGACTTGTACAACCATATCCCGGTGAATGCTACCAACTGCACCCCGGCTTACCTGATGCGAGCAAGACCATGTAAGCTGCCGATAGACATGGAGATGAGAGTCCTGACACCCGAGGACACCTCCCCAGATGCGGACTGGGATACGGAACGGCGGCTACAGTACAAGAAGGTACAGGAGAGTGTGGAGAGGAGTCTGGCTCAAGCGAGAGAAAAGCAAGAGAGGCTCTTCAACCAACACGCCCCTGCTGGTCCCCTGGAACCTGGCGAGCAGCTCCTGAAGCGGAAGAGAAGGCTTCACAAGCTAGATGACCAGTGTGAGAGAGACCCGTACACAGTACTGCCGTCCAACCACGACAACCCGAAGGTATGTGTAATTACCAAGGATGGAAGAGAAACCACTAGCACTGTCTCCAGAGACCACCTAAAACGGTGCCCCGAGCAACTGCAGAATTCAAGTGAAGATCAAGATGACCATGAGCCCGCAGCGGACAAGGAGGAAATGGTCAGCACCGTTCTCTGAGAGTTCCCCCGGTCCTGGACTTGGATAAACAATGCCATAGTGGTACCCGTCCTACACTTCTTTCAACCTACCCAGCAGGAGCCTAAAGGAGAGCAGGAAGAACAAGAAGAACAAGCAGCCCCAGAGGCAGAAGAACCCATGCCGGCAGCCCAGGAGAGTCAACCCTCTGCTGACAGTGAGCCTGCCATGCCTGCGGTAAGCCAAAGGACCCGCAGACAGCTGCCTGCCCTGCCTGTAAACCCAGCTAGTAGCTGTACCCTAAATGATAGTGGGGAAAGCCAGGTTAGACCACCACCAGACAGTGGGTTACGTAGGTCAACCCAGAGCACTAGGGGTCAAATACCAGCTCGCTGGAAGATCTAAATGCACAGTGTATATATTTAATGTTTTATGATTGTACACTGGTTATTAATAATGTTTTTCTAGTTTCCCTAGATACAATGGACTGACAGGTTATGGACGGTGAATAACCGGAACTACCATGTAGATAGTTGCACTTGGTGCCCTCTTTCGAAGATGACCACGGAAGAAAAACCTGTCCGGCGTGGCCCTCTTGTGGTCCAAAGTAGGTAGCTCAGCCTTGTCGCCACGCCCAAGGCCAGGAACTTGGGGTTTATAGGGACAGGTCCCCACACCGTGGAAAACTTCACCTTGTTGGGTGATATGGACACCCGGTCACAGAAGAGCCGTGACCTTAAGGACAAAATGTACTTGTATATATGTTATGTTATTGTTTATACCGTGTATTTGTGTTTCCTGTTTAGTCCCGGAGTACTAAATTTTACTAGGGGGAAATGTGTCACCCAGGCCTGGATGCCACAAATATTAAAGGCTGTGTCTGAGAGCAGGAGGGAGGTTCCCTGGACAGGGACAATTAGCATACAGCACCTCCTGTCCCAGGCCAGTAAGGGGAGCTGGCTGCCCCTATAAAAGCTGGAACTGAGGGCAGGGTTACAGAGAACTGGACGACCTAGCTCAGGACTGAGACTAGTCCCAGAAAAGGAGGGACAGTTCAGCTGTAGCCAAGGAGTCCATGAGGCAGAGGAGAAGCTGCGAGGCAGGGACAGAGGCGACGAGAGCCGGTCCTGGCTGAGAGAACTACACTACCGGACATTGGGGTCCGAGGCTGTCAGGGTTGTAAGCCCAGCAGCAGAGAACCAATCCGCGAGGGATTTCAGGTCCCTTGGCCTAAGGAGCCTGGAGGCTCCGCCACATAGAGGGACCAGTACAGCACGGAGAAGCAAAAGGTACCTAAGGCCCGAGTCGCAAGCCATACAGGCGAAGTACACGGCCAGCTCAGGGACTAACACCACAAAAAGGGGGATAGTCAGCAAGGGCAGAGAGAGAACGGTAGGCCTACCCACTCACCCTGACCAGTGGGGCTCGCCCGAATGCTCTCAGACACCCAGGCCCATTCCTGCCCGGTACTCCTGTTGGGTCAGTAGTAATACCTACAATAAAGACCCTGGACTGTTTGAAGCGGACTCTGAACTCTTATTACTGCGGCCTGCACTATCACCCCCAGCATTCACCTACACTGCCCTGAGGCTACACTCTTCCTGTGGGGAGTTGTCCTACCCATGTGCTGCACACCAACATCAGCCTCAGTGGTCTGCCTCGCAGCGGCGGTCATCCCTGACCGCAATCCACGGGTGGCGTAGTCGGACATTCAAAACACTGATAAATAGACTGCCACAATTTGGTCTGACCACCCTGAGTCACGGGATCGGGTTGCCACTACTACCCCCAGCATCGCATAGAAGCCCGGTTCCGGGTGCCCCACGGCCCAGGGGGCGAGTCACCTGCATAGTGTGATATCTGGTGCCATTTTAGTGCAGAGTATATTGAACAAAATAAAGCCGGAGTACGTGTGTGCGCATAGCGCGCTGTCCGGCGTCATTTTGTTGAAGACACACTGCAAATGTGTCTTCTCTAAAATGGCGCTGGATAGCGCGCTATACGCATGCGCCATTTCCGATGCCGCACTCCTCCCCGGCCTCCGACCCGAACAGAGGCGGTGCGGCAACACTCCTCCCGGGCAGGTATTGTGCCTTCAGTGCCTACACATACTGAGATCTCCAGCGCCACACTCCTATTACCTGTAACGGCTGGAAGTGTTCTTCTGTCCGAAACCAGACTGCGCAAGAGCATGGCGCTTGCGCAGTCTATAGAGGCTTCGGACAGATGGGCTCATCCCTGATTATAATATAGATGAGCCCCTACATAGCTCATATACAATATGAGCCCGCACAAAGCTCCCTATATACAGTATGAACCTGCACATAGCTCCCTATATACAACATGAGCCAGCATGTAGCTCCCTATATACAGCATGAGCCTGCACATAGCTCCCTATTTACAGTATGGGCCTGCACATAGCTCCCTATATACAATATGAGCCCGCACAAAGCTCCCTATATACAGTATGAGACCGCACATAGCCCCCTATATACAGTATGAGACAGCACATAGCCCCCTATATACAGTATCAGCCTGCACATAGCTCCCTTCTCTGATTGACTGTGGTTCCACAGCCAGCTCAGAGAACAGTGGAATCCTGCTCGGGGGCAGCAAAATGCAGCTGCCTGGGAGACACCTCAGACAAGGGCATGATGTGGCCCGAAGGCACCCCACCATGGCTGTACCCAGGTCACATGCCCCCCCTGCTTCCCTTAGGTACGGCCCTGTACAGTCTATATGAGAATACATGACTGGTATATGATATACTGTGATACAGACATTCGATGTTATATACTATACACATTGCTATATACTATCTGATGTCTGTACCATACACTAATCTGTATACTGGATATGATATATTATGTACAGGGATATACACTGTAGTGATCACACCTGGACCTGCACACAGGACCTCACATATTATATATGGAGCAGTATAGTATGTGACGTCCTGTAGGATGAGGGTTGATCAGTCAGTGCAGGATCGTCTATGCTGATATCTGTGGTTCATCTGCTGGGGCTCATTGTGATTTATTTCAGGACTCTGAATTTTCCTGCAGATCAGGTGACGCTGGAGCCGATGACCTGGCAATGACAGCGCGACCTGATCAGCAGCAAAGGTCAGACTCCTGCAATAACTCACACTGAGCCCCAGCAGAGCGGCCGCCAATCTGACACTATTGGAATCCTATGTGAAGTTATCAGGTGAGCAGCGCCCTGCAGCCCCCTCATGCTAAACATTCTGCCCCAACCTCATATTTACCGCCATCCACTGAGGTCTGCTGCACCAGCTCCTCTCCGGCAGGATGATGCCGCTGCAGGCGCTGTGTGATGTCACTTCTGCAGACGCAGCACACAGCGTGCAGTGCAGTCTGCCTCCTCGAGATGTGGCCGGGTTGGCGTCTAAAAGGTACAGTGCGGTCCCCCGGCGGCCCTGAACAGCTGCTTGGGGACTGGCCCAGGAGGCCCATGTGGTCTCCCTGCCCAACCCGCCCCTGCCTGCCGGGATATGTGTGCGGTAGCATAGATTGCCCTCATTATAATCCACTCGATGATCTCACCCCTTTTTAAGGACCATAAAATTCAGCGAAAAATAAAAAGGCCCATATTTTTAGAACCGTATGATGAATTAAAAAAAAAAAAAGAATACTCAGGGGAGCAGTGGGATTAAAATAAGAGCAAAAACTAGACACTTTTGACTTGGTGACAGGTCCTCTTCAACGTTTTACCAAGGATTTTTCCACCATCATTAATTTGTCCCTTTGTCCAATTTATAGTAAAGTTGTTTTTTTCATGGTTTTTGGAAAATAGCTCTTCAAAAATGTGATCTTGCAAGAGAAATATAAAAAAAAAATAGTTTTAGACTTAAGACTTTACTTGGGGTGTTTGGGACTTTGCCTATGAACATGGGATTTGGTCATCAATGACAAATCAGACCCAAGCTGGGGTTCTCAGAGATGGACCATGTTTTTGGGGGGATCAAAGGTAGCCAAGGAACTATTTATCCCCCTGTTTAGTTCCTTTTTTAATTCAGGGTAGCTTCATGACATGTTTATGAGCTGTGAGTCAATTTTGGGGTTTCTTCAGGGATTGTAGTCTCCTAAAGGGGATGTCAAGTTTAGAAAAAAACTTTTTCATAGATAATTCTAAAAAAAAATTGAGTTAAAGGGGTTGTCCACAAAAACACTTATACTCACCTCCCGTGCCGATGCCGTTCCTTGGCTCTCGCGTTCCCGGGGCTCACATGAAGTTGCTACGTGTTGTGAGCCCTGCGCCTCTGGATGTATTAATCGGAGACAGTGAAGACGGCCCTGATTGGGCGCAGGGCTCACGTGTCTTAAGAACCTCATGTGAGCACGGGAACAAGAGTGCCAACACCTCTGGAACGGATACGGCGCAGGAAGTGACTAGAAGTGTTTTTATTTTCACGAGGGCAAACATTCAGATCGAGAAGGGGTTGTCCAACCCCTTTAAGAGAGATGGGGGTTTTTCCTGTTCAGGTTCCTCATATCTTAGCCGGAGAGGGAAAAAAGTTATTCTCTACCTCTGGAGGATCGGTCTGGTTTTGCAATACAAACATAACCCATTAATTTAAATAGGAATGTGTAATGCTCAGTATCCCCTGTAGTGGCACTATAGGGAAACTGAACACTTACAGCTAGGTTTTCCCGCAGATTACAATTTCCCACTGAAGGTCTCTACTTTTTGATCAACCTATTGTCAAGGGACCTTTCTAACAAGTAAAGATCTCCAAAGCCAAGAAGTCCTTCGGAGATAAAAAGAATAAAAGAGCTAAAATCCTCCCACCCGCGCATTGATTTTCCTCAATATGCATCTATCCTTCTTATGACTGGCAGAAGCATAAAAAGTACATGAATTATTTCCAAGCATATCCCCCTGGTGCTGTAAAGTGCAGTCCGCTAATTGAAAACAGAGACTCGGCAATGACAACCAGTACTTTATGTAGAAGCTGCACATAGCAATCTCCAAGGGGCCCGAGTAAACAAATTCCTTCCTGTTATTTTAAGTGAAGACTTTCACCAAAAATATGTTAATTATAATCAAATGCAAAATCCTGGTTATTGCCATTTGGTCTTAATAAAAGAAAATTAATTTCCCTTTCATATTGAAGACAAGCTGGGGTCAAAATCTAGATCATCATGATTCCTAACAAAATCCTTGGGCAATCCACTGAAAGTAAGAAAAATACAGAGTGTCTCACTGGGAAAACTGGCATTAAGCATTTAACTGCAGCGCCCCCACAGGGGAACTGAAGCATTACACAATTCTCATTGAAGTGGCTTGTCTATATAATGCATGGTATACAATGCATGGACGCATTGGCTTCTTCACAGGAAGAGTTGTTCTTTGTTGCAGCTCCCTGTTTCGTGAAGGCATGAACTGTGAGCCCCCAACTGAAAATGAATTTCCCACATTGGGCAACTTCTTTAAACTATATAGCAGTATATATTCTGATAGAGTTAAGGAAAAAAAAATAAAAAATTATGAATTGGTTGTAACTTCCATTCAAATTCAGAAATCATTAAGGAGATTCCACCAAACCAAAGGGTTATGACTTTGGATTTTTTTTTTTTTGGCGGGTCCTCCTGTGATCAGCTGATCATAGGGTGCCCAATACCACATCCACCAATCATCTGTAATCTATAGGGTGACATACTTTAGCTGCAAGTGTGAAATAGTGTGTCTATGTATTGGACATGCAAATTGTCTCTTCAGAGAGGAAAAGGACTTGAACTCTAATGGCACCTATTGGAATAAGCAATCCTAAAAGTCAATATTGACCTCTTATCGAGCCTTGCTATGTACTGTAACTTAGGCCAAACCAATATCTCAATTTACAGATAAGTTTTTTAGGTGTTACCTCTTCTCAGTGCAAAACATGAGATATGATTTGGCTGTATGAGAGGCTTCTGGGTGTAAGGGGTAACGTCTCTTGTTTGTGGACAGTGACATGCCTGAGATGCCAGTGTAAGGAGACTTATAGGTAATGTGTGACACTCTCAGCCCTCCCTGGGAAATGGGTTACTCGGAGCCAGGTCAGTGTAGGTGTCTTGGGGTTGCAGTCGTGGCCTGGACCCGGTCCGTGCCCAGGGCGGTCACATAAAAGATTTAATGGGCTTTCAGGGTTGAGTAGTATTTTCCGACTACGCCACCTACGGTTTCCGGTGATGGACACCAGCGCTGCTTCAGTCCACTGAGGCCGGTGTTACAGGCAGCTTAGATGGGACGGCTGCCCGCAGGCGGAGCAGGCCTCAGGGGAGTGTGAGGAAGGATGGTGGGTGCAGTGCCGTGCAGGAAATAACAGGCTGAAGCGGGGTGTGAAGTCATCCAGGGTTTTTAATCACATTCAGATGAACTTTTTAGCTTCTCTCTGCTACACACGGAGTACTGCGGCCACCAGGAAGGGGGTCCAGCACTTTCCAGGTAGATCAGGAGCACCTGTCGAGACCTCTCTGGTGTGTGTTCCTCTCCTTGGTGAGTTCTCCCACTGAGTCTTCACTTGACTGTTTGTGTGGTTAGAACTAGGTGTAAGGCCGGGTCCCTCTGGGTAAACGCAGGTAGAGAGATACAGGTGGCGTACGCCGCTCCGTCCGTATTCCCCCTGGGATCCACTAAGCCTCCGGGCTTTTCTGACTGAGACGTGAAGTGACAGAGTCAGATATCGGGGGCTGGACACCCCTCTTGCAGCAGGAATCCCTCTGACTAGGCCAGAGTAAGAAATACAGGTGGCGACTCCGCTCCGTCCGTATCCCCCTGGGATCATTTTGCCTGTGGAGCTTGTCTCCTCTGCTCCCTCCAGGCCTTCTTAGGTCAGGACCTTGACCGGGTAGAGGCAGTGGTTAACTCTGACCCGCTCCTCGTCTCAAGGCCAGAGAACGAGGACCGTGTATCTTCAGTCGGATGAGGCCTATTGCTGAACTCTGGTGGGTGACCACAATCAGAGACGGAGACCACAATCACTGTTGAAGATCACAATCAAAGACCTTGAACCTAAGATGGCCGTAAGTTAAATATGAATTAGTAAGTGTTTCCTAAAAGTGTGCTCTCCACCCTCACCCACTACATGGTTCCCCCTATCTTTTATTCCCCCCCATCTCCTATATCCCGGGCCGGGGCAGCACCCTGGTGCATTTAGGCCCCCTACAGGACAGGAGTGGTGTAGTGTTGAGTGATGAAATAGGGTCCTGAGAATTGCTCCATCCTTACCTGGAAGAGGAGATACCACATCTCTACTGAGGTGCAGTACTCCTGTGGCGACTGAACCCTCAAGGGCGCCACAAATGCTCCTCTGGGAAATTAAATATGCAAATTGCCTCTTCAGAGAGGAAGCGAACTTGAACTCTAGAGCCTCCTATTGGAAGTAGCTATCCTAAAAGTCAATATCGGCCCTTTGACAAGCCTTGCCACATGGCTTAGGATAAAAGCCAAACCAGAATCTCAATTTGCAGACACGTGTTTTGGGTGTTGTCCCTCCTCCGTACAAAGCATGAGATCTGAATGGGTTGTATGAGAGGCTTCTGACTTGGGTGTAAGGGGTAACGTCTCTGCTTGTGAAGAGTGACATGCCTGACATGCCAGTGTAAGGAGACTATAGGCCTTGTAATGCTCCTCTGGGAAATTAAATATCCAAATTGCCTCTTCAGAGGGGAGGCGTACTTGAACTCTAGTGCCACCTATTGGAAGTAGCAATCCTAAAAGTCAATATTGGACCCTTAATGAGCTTTGCCATATGACTATGTAATAGACAGACATGCTCAGGTATGAGAAATCCATGAAAAATGGATATAATCTGGTAAATTAAAGCGAACCCCCCCCCCCCAAAAAAAAAAAAAAAAATTATTTTGGGTTTTAATGCTATGAACTTAGTATGAGCTAAAAACATAAAACCAGAGTTTCAATTTAGTGAAAAGCTGAACTTGCATTCTTCTTTGTTTAGTATCCCAGTAATCCATTCGTTATATCCTCGGGGTATATACATGAATGTGTTGAAGCAGATGCTTGCGTAGAGATCACACAAGGCTGTGCGAGGTATAGAAAGTTATATAATAAGCGATTGCGCACATTGACGTGTTTATACAGCTGCTACAACAATACTTATGAGTAGGGTGTTCCTGGGATATGCTGGAATATCTAAGTAGCTGTGAGTCTGAAATAGAGGATGAACGTCTTGTACACTAATCAATCATCTTTCCAGCAGAGCAAAGCCAATTTTGATCTTCAGCAGCAGCAAAACTCCAGTAGCCGCCAGAAAGCTAAAGATATTAAAGTGCACCTATAAAATTGTATCATCATCATCAGATCTGCATCGGATGAGTAGGACAACACCTTTCAGAATGGGGCTTAGAGCACCCTACACAGAGCAAAGGGGAAATGTTACTGCTTTTGCCTTACAGATAGTCAGGTCTGATCTAAGTTGATATAATTTTGAGATACATAAATATTTCTAACAGTTTCAATGTGGGAAAGAATAGAGGAAATTTGTGCTCAATAAGAGAGGAGCTTCTGTTCTCATTTTTTTTGTATTTTTGGAGATTTCGTATTTTTTTTAAACTATTTGAGAACGTGAAATTAGAAAATTTAATTCCAGTTTTGGAGCGACTTTTATTCTAGAAATTGATGGTGTGAAATTATGTTCTTTCCACTTACGGATTATTGCCCCAACAGTGCTCCCTGGAACCTTCAAGAATTTAGAAATTCTCCTGTAACCAATGCCATCAGTATGTTTTGCAACAATAAGGTTGCAAAAGTCTTGAGACAGCTCACTGGTTTTACCCATCATGAGATGTTTATTTTGTGGCACCTTGGTAATGAGACACCTTTTTATAGGCCATGACTTGATATTATTTTTCACTAAGTGGTAGGATTGCTTTCTAATTACTGATAGATTTCAGCTGTTGTCATGATTTTCCATGAATTTTTGCACCTCTCCTTCTTCATGTGTTCAATACTTTTTCCCTGTGTCATTTCTCATTATTACACTTAATTTACGGACATCTATGGTTTGATTTCTTTTCCTGTGTGGATTGGATTGGTTGTTACCGACATCTGGTGAGAATGTCATGTCAATAGTACCTTTAGAAATATATTTCCACTTGAATAAATTTGCTCATCTCTATTTTCCAGCATTCCTTTTTAAGACTTCTATTAATTGCGTATCATTATTTCAGAAAATATTCTCACTACTCAGCCGTTAGAGAGAACCAAATTAATACATAATTCTACTTAATAATATAGAGAGAAGACTTATTCATAACTATGTTTTTATCCCAAGTAAAGGGTTGTTTCCATCTTTGCATTTCATAGCCGAGATGTGAACAACAGCTTCTACTCAGTAGCCTGGCTACCGGAGGGGCAGAGGGTGCGATCGGCCCGGGCCCCATGCTCGGAGAGCCCCATCTGGAGCTACCACCACTCTAAAGTGTACTGGCATGCGCAGCTCTGATACAGTTAAACTCTGCGGTGGAGCAGCAGTACCGCTCCATATTCTGTAGACCACAGGTCGATTAAGGCCTGTGGTCCACAGAAAAGCAGGGAGATGTACGGACGATTCGGGAACTTTGCGTGCCCCGGCGCGATGACATCACTGCATTGATTCGCTCACGCCTTGGTCCTTTCTGCCAGCGGACTTCTCAGGATCCATTATTTGGTGAGTCCAAGATGTTATTTTTTTCTTTTCTTTTAATAGTGTTTGTGGGGGTCATAGATACAGTGTGGAGGGACTACTGGGGGCCATCCATAGTGTCTAGGGAATACTGGGGCTATCCACACAGTGTAGGGGCTAATGGACTACTGGGGACCATTCCATACAGTATGGGGGGACTACTAAGGGCCATAATACAGTGTGGGAGGAATACTGGGGGCCATCCATACAGTTTGTATGGACTTCTGGGGCCATAAACCAGTGTAGGGGGAATATCGGGGGCCATCCACACAGTATGAGGGGAAAAAAGCTAAAGATATTAAAGTGCATCTATAAAATTGTATCATCATCATCAGATCAGCATCGGATGAGTAGGACAACACCTTTCAGAATGGGGCTTAGAGCACCCTACACAGAGCAAAGGGGAAATGTTACTGCTTTTGCCTTACAGATAGTCAGGTCTGATCTAAGTTGATATAATTTTGAGATACATAAATATTTCTAACAGTTTCAATGTGGGAAAGAATAGAGGAAATAGAGGAAAAGAATAGAGGGGGCCATCTATACAATATGGGGACATTCAAAACAGTGTAGGGGGGACTACTGGGGGGCATCCATACAGTGTGTGAGGAATACTGGGGGCCATAATACAGTGTGGGGAATACTTGAGGTCATCATACAGTGTGGGGGGACTAGTGGGGCCAATGAAAGTGTGGGGCTACTGAGGGCTGTCATACAATGGGTGGGGGCTACTGTGGGACCCATCATTCTGTGTATAGGGAGCTGTCGGCCAAACATGCTTTGTATGTGGGAGCTGTGGGGGGCATAATGTTGTGTAGAGGGGAACTACAGTACAGACCAAAAGTTTGGACACACCTTCTCATTTAAAGATTTTTCTGTATTTTCATGACTATGAAAATTGTACATTCACACTGAAGGCATCAAAGCTATGAATTAACACATGTGGAATTATATACTTAACAAAAAAGTGTGAAACAACTGAAAATATGTCTTATATTCTAGGTTCTTCAAAGTAGCCACCTTTTGCTTTGATGACGGCTTTGCACACTCTTGGCGTTCTCTTGATGAGCTTCAAGAGGTAGTCACCGGAAATGGTTTTCACTTCACAGGTGTGCCCTGTCAGGTTTAATAAGTGGGATTTCTTGCCTTATAAATGGGGTTGGGACCATCAGTTGTGTTGTGCAGAAGTCTGGTGGATACAGAGCTGATAGTCCTACTGAATAGACTGTTAGAATTTGTATTATGGCAAGAAAAAAGCAGCTAAGTAAAGAAAAACGAGTGGCCATCATTACTTTAAGAAATGAAGGTCAGTCAGTCCAAAAAATTGGGCAAACTTGGAAAGTGTCCTCAAGTGCAGTTGCAAAAACCATCAAGCACTACAAAGAAACTGGCTCACGTGAGGACCACCCCAGGAAAGGAAGACCATGAGTCACTTCTGCTTCTGAGGATAAGTTTATCCGAGTCACCAGCCTCAGAAATCGCAGGTTAACAGCAGCTCAGACTAGAGACCAGGTCAATGCCACACAGAGTTCTAGCAGCAGACACATCTCTTCAACAACTGTTAAGAGGAGACTTTGTGCAGCAGGCCTTCATGGTAAAATAGCTGCTAGGAAACCACTGCTAAGGACAGGCAACAAGCAGAAGAGACTTGTTTGGGCTAAAGAACACAAGGAATGGACATTAGACCAGTGGAAATCTGTGCTTTGGTCTGATGAGTCCAAATTTGAGATCTTTGGTTCCAACCACAGTGTCTTTGTGCGACACAGAAAAGGTGAACGGATGGACTCTACATGCCTGGTTCCCACCGTGAAGCATGGAGGAGGAGGTGTGATGGTTCTTTGCTGGTGACACTGTTGGGGATTTATTCAAAATTGAAGGCATACTGAACCAGCATGGCTATCACAGCATCTTGCAGCGGCATGCTATTCCATCTGGTTTGCGTTTAGTTGGACCATCATTTATTTTTCAACAGGACAATGACCCCAAACACACCTCCAGGCTGTGTAAGGGCTATTTGACCAAGAAGGAGAGTGATGGGGTGCTACGCCAGATGACCTGGCCTCCACAGTCACCAGACCTGAACCCAATCGAGATGGTTTGGGGTGAGCTGGACCGCAGAGTGAAGGCAAAAGGGACAACAAGTGCTAAGCATCTCTGGGAACTCCTTCAAGGTTGTTGGAAGACCATTTCCGGTGACTACCTCTTGAAGCTCATCAAGAGAATGCCAAGAGTGTGCAAAGCAGTCATCAAAGCAAAAGGTGGCTACTTTGAAGAACCTAGAATATAAGACATATTTTCAGTTGTTTCACACTTTTTTGTTAAGTATATAATTCCACATGTGTTAATTCATAGTTTTGATGCCTTCAGTGTGAATGTACAATTTTCATAGTCATGAAAATACAGAAAAATCTTTAAATGAGAAGGTGTGTCCAAACTTTTGGTCTGTACTGTATATATGAGGGGACTCAGGACATTATTAAATTTAAATGGGGACTCAAGAAGCATAATTGTATAGGGGCACTCAGGGTATTGTGACTGTCAAATTGGCATACTGGGGGGCATCATTACTTTCTAGGGGCAAAATGTGGGCATTGTTTTCTTAGGCATTAGCACAGGGCATTAATACTTTCTAGGGCACAATTTTACCATCTAATGGGCACAAGTCATCTGCTGAGGTTCCCATACACCCAGTATGATTAGGCTGTGCCGCTGAGTTGTACACACAGATACTTGGTAGTGGCCTACTCAGATGTTTTGCCCCTCCTGAGCGGAAACCCTCACTACGCCTCTGCTTCTACCGAAGGTGGGGATGCTCCTGAATTGCAGAATAGCTCCTCCTATAACTTATTTTATTGAGAGTCACGCAAATGCCTCAGTTGGCCAGGATCTACACGCAGCTATTATTGTCTTGCAAGGCATTGAGGGAAAATAACTCTTTAAGGGTAGTTATATGCCCCCATGTTAGGGTCTGTATCATAGTCTTAACACCTGGATTTATAATAGTTCTACTGTATCGAATAACCATCACTACAAGGTTCTTCAGCTGTAATACGGATAGTAACATGTGGCCCTATATGGGGTTATCAGAGTGGACTTAAGCTAAATTAAGTCACACATAATATCATTCTGGTTTCTTAATTAGTGAAAAAGCTCTTTAACTGGTTTACTGGAACATCAAAAGCCTATTACGTTCCATTAATCCAACTTGTAGCACAGACTGAGGCTTAATTGGCCACTGTCGTTGCAACAAACTTTGCATAAATGAAAGGTGAAAACAAATATAAGAAACTTTATCAAAGAGTTCTACTTCTTTCTCTGCTTATAAATCATAAGGAAGGGGAAAAAAGGGGAAAAGAGTGTGAATAGATATAAAATATAACTTTTAATATTAATTCAATTAAAATACTAATATTTTTATATGGTATAAAATCAAATTCTTACATACATCCAAATGGATGCATATGGGGTTGATATTAAATTGTAAGCTCAGACCCTATAAGTCCTGTATTATGTGTCACAGCCAATAAATTTATACAGATCCACCACCCATGTCCCTCAAAGTTAGAGGTGGGGAATTATATTGTGTTGTCCCTATTAGGTGTATATTTCCCTATAAACTCCACATAAATAATTGTAAGAAATAATTGTGGGTCACCGCTAAATTCTAATTAAGATGAATATAAATAAATATACAGTTTGGACACTGTGGATTACCGTGGATGTGACAGCTGTAACTGTTATAAGAATATCTACTGTCACATATTAGGGTCACTCTTATATTGACTCCACAGATAAATGAAGCGGGATCCCCGCAAAAATCAACCCAAAAGATATTACAGGGGTGTATTGTCCCCGTTAATAACGGTGTGCAGCACCCTTATTATCAAACCCCGCAGCAGTGTGAGGTGCGGACAGAGATCTGTCAAGGCAGCTATGTGCAAGGCTGCACTGTCACTCCTCAATCTCCGCAACGATGTTAGGAGCGAGTAATGATCTATCAGCAGCAGCTATGATCGTAGCTGCATTCTCGCCCCCAACACCGGCAAGCAGTCTCACACGCTGACCGCGTACACGTGGTATGCACGCGGTCAGTGTAATCATCTGACTCAATGAGACGCTATGCTATGTTACCAAACGGGGACATAGTGGGTGGATAGGGAAGGGAACAAAGGATTTCAGGCTGGCATGTCAATACGCAGGACATAGACGTCCCTGACGTGCGTTTCGCCGGGGGTACCGGCTTTTTCTAGCGTCTCATTGAGTCAGATGATTACGATCATAGCTGCTGCTGATAGATCATTACTCGCTCCTAACATCGTTGCGGAGATTGAGGAGTGACAGTGCAGCCTTGCACATAGCTGCCTTGACAGATCTCTGTCCGCACCTCACACCGCTGCGGGGTTTGATAATAAGGGTGCTGCACACCGTTATTAACGGGGACAATACACCCCTGTAATATCTTTTGGGTTGATTTTTGCGGGGATCCCGCTTCATTTATCTGTGGAGTCAATATAAGAGGGACCCTAATATGTGACAGTAGATATTCTTATAACAGTTACAGCTGTCACATCCACGGTAATCCACAGTGTCCAAACTGTATATTTATTTATATTCATCTTAATTAGAATTTAGCGGTGACCCACAACTATTTCTTACAATTATTTATGTGGAGTTTATAGGGAAATATACACCTAATAGGGACAACACAATATAATTCCCCACCTCTAACTTTGAGGGACATGGGTGGTGGATCTGTATAAATTTATTGGCTGTGACACATAATACAGGACTTATAGGGTCTGAGCTTACAATTTAATATCGACCCCATATGCATCCATTTGGATGTATGTAAGAATTTGATTTTATACCATATAAAAATATTAGTATTTTAATTGAATTAATATTAAAAGTTATATTTTATATCTATTCACACTCTTTTCCCCTTCCTTATGATTTATGATCTATTTTGGTGATGTTCACCAGTGTGGATATTGTCCAATAAATCGGACTTTATTGAGTTTAATCTTTCTCTGCTTATAAGCCACTTGTTCTCCTTTTCCCCCGCCTCACCATTCACTCTGAAAAACAGCTCAAATCCGTCTTTCTTTGACGAGGTATCAGGTTATACCTCCTATTATACTCTATGGAGAGAGGAGGTAGCTTAAGGACTTGGAGAACTGAGCACACAGTGAGAGACCAGCCAAACACAGGCAAATCATGCTTTCAGCAAATGTGTTTCACTCAAGTGCTGGATTCACAGTCACACAGCTCAGTAGTGCTTATAATAATGTACATGCTGCTACACTTCTCTGTGTGCTACAGAGAAAGAAGAGCAGGAATCCCTCATGTCTCTGTGTATGGGAGACATTATAGCAGCTAGATCAGAGACAACTGAAATGTGATATTGCAGAGGGGAAATATAATGAAAAATGTAAAAAAATGTAATTTTTAAAAAAAAATACATGTAACTCAAAAACCTGATTTATACAATATGTAATTTTCTGATGATAGCTTCTCTTTAAGAACCCAAAAGATCTTTACGCAATGCCGCTTTTTATCGTCAGTCTACCACTTCCAAGGATTTTATACATATTTGTCAGGGTGAAAGGTAATTCTACCCTATAGAGACGAAAAGATCAAACGATGGCCATGCCAAATGTGACGACTCCATTATCTTCCACTGCTCTATTTAAGTCTCTTGGTTATAAATTTGTCAGTCTTTCCTATGTCACAGCTAAATAACATGAGTGGAAATCATGGGAGAGCCAACTTACCATCACCAGGGACTTTTTAAGCAATTATTGGTCTTCGATGTTAATGTCTCCAACAGCTTGGAACCAACTTACCATCACCAGGGATTTTTTAAGCAATTATTGGTATTCGATGTTAATGTATCCAACAGCTTGGAACACAAACATTTTGGTAAAATTAGATTTCAATTAAACCATTGATGATTTACATTGTTTCCATTTCTGGAAATGGTTGCGGATTTGTATTAGGAATGTTACAAGGTTTAATTTGTATATGTTAGCGTGCTCTAATGGGATCATACCTCCCAGATTTCTTATATATATAGTTGACACTTACATTAAAACTGTTTCTAAAGAGACTGAATTTTCCACTGAGGAACCGACAAATTTAAAGCTGCACATTTAGACAGGTTTACTTTAAAATTACTTGCGTCCCCGAACTGTTTAACTTCCTAAAGAGATCGTATATTCAGTGCTCCTATATGACGCCTTATGATCTTAGGGTTCTGCTAAATTACATTTAAAAGATGAGAGAAGGGAAGAAGGCATTTTTCTAATAGACTCTTTAAAGGAAATCTGTTACCAGGTTTTTTCCACCTAATCTGAGAGAAGCATAATGTAGAGACAGAGACCCTGATTCCAGGAATGTGTCACTTACTGGGCTGCTTGCTGTAGTTTTGATACTTTTATCAGCAAGAGATTATCATTAGAGGACCAGAAAACCTGCTGCCATGTAGTCCTCTATATTCATGATCTCTGTATAGCTCCACCCACAGCACTGATTGGCAGCTTTCTGCCTATGCACAGTGTATACTAAAAGCTGCCAATCAGTGGCGTGGGCGTGGTTTTACAGAGCTCAGCATTCAGAGAACTGGTAGATCTACAGCAGATAAAACAGAGATGTTATCAAAACTACAACGAGCTGAACAAGTGACACATCGCTGGAGTCGGGGTCTCTGCCCCTACATTATACTGCTCTTAGATAGGGGTAATAAAAACCTGGTGACAGATTCCCTTTAAATTAGGTGAATCTAGTTATGCCCCTGATCCAGGTCACATGCAAAATCATAAAGTACCAAAATAAGGCTCAAATTGGGCCTCATAGAGAGCTCTGAGAAATGTACTGCTTTGATGTATTGGAAACAATTCCTACAAATTTGCATTGTCCAGGGCCAAAAAGGTTTACACAATCCCTATCCACTAATGGGTGTTTCTGGGGGGGATTGAGGCAGTCCCGTGTGAGACTGGGAGGGGAGTCAGACATAAAGGGGTTCTCCACTTCTTGGGCAACCCTTTCTTACGTGCAGTACCCTATAGAAAAAAGAAAAACTTCTCGCAATGGGACTATTTCAGCGATAATGGTTGCCTGGTCAGTCGGACACTCGCGTGACAGTGCTACAGCCTAACAATGTCACGTGAGTTCCAGCAAACCCGGTGCCGACATTCCTGGAACAGCATCAGTGCAGGAGGCGAGTATAAGATTTTTTAATTTTCTATGGGGCACTATTGCATTTAAGATGGCGCTGTCCCGGTAATGAACAATTCCTTTAAACGCCCTAAACTATGCATATGTAAGGGTTAAACTTCACTTTTCACACCCACATATCTTCAAATTCTGTTTTTTGTCACAAAGTTAGAGTAGCACTCCAGAAATTTCTTTTTTTTTTTTACACATAATACCAATTCACCAGCATTTTTCTAGCAGTGTAATTAATTTTACCCCAGCTCCATACATTTCCTTCCATTTATTATGGGCAGCTATGTTATGTGATCTCTAGTCTGACGGCCAGTACAGTACATCCACTCCTCTGTGGGCAGGATATCAGTTTCCGACTTTCCTTGACCTAAAGGGGGACATTATCATCTATCACATCATTCCTGGCAGCTCTCAAGACACCTCGACTATACTCCTAAGTTTGCCCTTCTTCCTCCTCTATGTTTCTTCAATACAGTTGTAGTGCAATGGCCGGCACCCCTGCATGGTGCCCCTTTCTCCATCCATGCAGGGACGCCAACTTACTCACCGCCCCAGCCCCGCAGCGTGGTCCCCGGCGCATTTCCTGCTTCCTGCTTTGCACTGGTGGCATGCCTAGTTCACGGGCGCGCGTGCTCCCCTTCTCTTAAAGGGGCAGCCCGTGCATATGGTAAATGCCCTCAGCCTGTTGCTGAGAGGCATGTAGCATAATGATCTGACCTGCTGGATGGCTCTCAGCTTATTGCTGGGAGTCATCCTGTATAAAATACTCCCTCTCCCTTAGGGAGTCGCTGAAGCAACAGCTTTCAATAGTATGTAGTCTCCCCTACTAGTAAGTTGTTAGGTCCTCTGGTCCCGGTGTGGCCACTGTCCTTCACCCGAACCCCTGGTCCTGGTGTGAACAGTTCCTGAACCTGAATCCCTGGTCCATGTGCGGCTAGTGCCTGAACATTGTCCCCTGTTCCTGGTGAAGCCAGTTCTGGTCCCGAAGTCCCCTGGTCCCGGTGTCCAGGGCCTGAACATTGTCCCCTGGTCCTGGTGTGGCCAGTCTTGTTCCCAAAGTCCTCTGGTCCCGGAGCGGCCAGTATCTGAATGTTTCCCCTATCTGAACCTCTGCAGTGATCCTGAACTGAACCCATTAGTCTGAACGGAGCCCTAGTCTGTGGCAGCTAACATGACCCTTGGGGCCAGCGGCTGCAGTATTGGCATCTGTCTTGGAGTGGTACCTGGTGGCTACCTGCAGCCCAGCCTGTCTCCACCATCTGGAGCTGCAGTGAACACCAGGTAGCCCCTTCTCTACCCCCCACCTAGGCAGACCCGGCACTGTGGCACAGTGGGTCCACTAATCCAAATGTAACACAAGATATTATGATTGGTATAGTATGTAAGTCAATACAATGATTAGCTGCAGAGTTATAAAACTCTCCTGACTTACACATATACTATCTGTTAGTGCAGTAGACAGAATCTTTAGTGTATCCTAGGAAATGCAGCTTCAGCCTATCTCCTCTGCCTCCTGCTTGTAAGAGCTGATAGGAAGAAACCGATCACAAGCAGGAGGCAGAGGAGACAGGCTTTAGCTACATCACATACACTAAGATTCTGCAGGGTCAACGCACCACATTTCTGTCACTGACCTATCACTGGCTTCCATTGGATGGGACGCAGAGCAAATTTAGTGCATTGAGACTCTACCCTCTCTGCATCATGAGAAAAAATAGTCTACATCAGGGCAGAGACAGACAGCTATATAACTCATTCGAGGATTGCATCTCAATCCTCGTACCGGCTGTCTGCTCTCCTGACCTGAGCTTGACAGCTGTTTAGAAATACATCATACAGTCCGTGCAGTGCGATGCAATCCTTGCACGAGTTATACAGCTGTCTTTCTGGTCCCCCTTAGGAGAATCATATCAGGGGGAAGAAGGAATCAAGATGGCAGACAACCCAGAAAAGGCATATCAACTAAAAGAGGTATTCACCAAAACCTCAACATTGGTCTTTAATAGTAGCCAATGCTGCACTATATAGGCAAGAAAAAATGCTAGGGGGCTGCTTTAAATTATGTAATTCTGGCTAAAAGCCATCACTAAGGGGAGATAAGCCATCACTAAGGGGAGATAAGCTATTATTGAAATCACCTATTGGTGGCTGCAGGAAAAACAATATGACTGTGTGTGGTGGTATAAACAGTGTAGTCTTCCATATTACCAGTTGCATATTTTATTACTGCACTGAATTCAGAGTGATATTTTCAGAGTAAACCACAACTATGACGGAGCAGAAAAATATCTATTTTCAGCATTCTCAGAAAAAGACAATTAAAGCACACGGAGATTCAGAAATGACCAAAAATAATAAAAAATAATTGACCGAGGCCATAAAATAGGTGAAATTACATGTTTACGTATCATCTTGGGTTTGTTCTCATTGCTTCTTCATGACGTTGGATTTAATACTATGTCCATAAATACCATGTACAAAATCATCAGCATGCACACTTTTCAGTAGTCCTGCAAACCATACTGTCAAGGGGGTGGGGTTATGTTAATTTGGGGGTGCTCCATAGACTAATGGGGCTGTCTTTGCAATTTTGGATTCAGAGGTTGATATGTATGGCAGTAAGTATAGAATGATAGTCAGTATTTGGACAATGGACATTTAGATTCTTGGACTTTCTCTGCACCTTCTGGGGCAAGAGGGTAATTTACAGGTCCCCTCTTCACAATTCGGGCCCTCGCTGTCCATAAAATGATACCAACATCCAGGATGTCATTCCACAATTTGTAGTCCTATCGGCTACTTCTGATTGGATGTGTCCGTACTCTGTACATAATGACGGCTGCAGCTGGAAATAAAAGAAGTGATGTCATCACCAAGATGGTAGCGAATATTATAAGAATGATGACCCAAATATCCAGTATGTGTTTGGGGATCATTGCCGGCGTTGGAGTCACAAGATCGGTCATAGTGACTTATGATGTAGTTACGACATCCTGCAAGACAAAAACAAAATCAGTATATAAGTCTCTATCATGACATGCTCTAAGTTTATATGGATACCATTCACATATCCTATGTGTCGCCATGGTGACAGACTACAAAATAAACTCTGTGTAGTCATATTATCTAGTCATGCATCAGTTTTCTACATAGTTCTTAAAGGGATTGTCTGGTAAAAACAAATTATGATCTATGATAGGAGGATGTTAAATATACTTATTTTGTATATTTATTTATACAGGACTTTTTACCAGATGCGATTCTTCAAAGAACATATCACGATGAATCTTATATAAAAAAAAAATGTGGAGGTTTATTCTTGGATTGTCGATTAAAAAGAATAATTGCAGCAGTTACAAAAAGATTGTCCATAATTAGCTTATTAATTGAAATTCATTCATGAGTGTCCATCTTTCCCTGAATCCCAAATGGTATTTCGTCAGTCTTTGTTGAGCACGTGTCCAGGCCTACATGTCAACTGCCCTCAGCCTCATAGAGAATGAATGGAGCTGCCATCGGACATCCGACCTTACGCCATTTTGTAACTGGATTAATTGTTCCCCATTGGGAACTTGATAACATTCTGTCAGCAGGGTTTCACCCTCTAAGCTATTTACAGTATATGTGCATGTAGCTCTTTCAAAGACAAGTCCAGTAGTGCCGTTACATGGCCAGTCCGTTCCTCCGTTATCAAAAAAATCAGACTTTAAATTTATATGCAAATAAGTCTAAAGGGCTATGGTAGATCTGAAGCCTCTGTCACTCCAGCTCTATTCCCCACCAACTGACTGACAGCCTCT
Organism: Phyllobates terribilis; assembly: GCF_046119375.1. NCBI lineage: Eukaryota > Metazoa > Chordata > Amphibia > Anura > Dendrobatidae > Phyllobates > Phyllobates terribilis. Next base: position 133,506,135 of record NW_027362770.1, on the reverse strand, counting down.
ATGCTGTGTGACATAAGGCAAATAAAAGATTGCTCCTTTTTGTATACTCTACGCCATTTTTGTGCTGCATCATGGTTTCAGCATCATGAACCAGGACTCCAGATCAAAGTAAAGAAAAGCTTCTACGTTTCGCTACAACCATTAGTCTCTATCAATTGCAGATCAATGGTCACATACCAGTAATTGGAGTATATGTACACAGCACCGCTGCCCGCAGATAACCCTCTGTTTTATTGCACACACTGACTGCTGATTTAATAAGTTGCAGGCGACTCTTTGGCTCACGGCTCTGTAAACATTCCTGAGGACATCTTGAATATCAATCAGCATATTTACAGACCTTACGTATTTCCTTCTCCTATAATGTTGTCAGAACCATCCTAGTGCCACATTAAAGGAGTATTTCCATATGGGCCATTCATGTGATATTTACAGAAAATGTCAAAAATGTTTTAACTCTGGGACCCACACTTAAAGGGGTTGTCCAGGCTTGGGGTACAAGACTGCAGTCTTGTGAATTCTCACATCACGCACACCGTGCACTGTGAGGATTCTCAGATGCAGGGTGATTTGCATACTCCCGGCCACATTCCAACTAGACTTGTCCAGCCCATCTAGTCAACATGTGACTGCATGTATGCAAACCGCATACTCGCGATCATGCATCCTCCTGCCCCCGGAGCTGGAGAATCCTGACAGTGCACACACTGCGCACTGTAACCAGGATGGGTATGAATAGAAAGGTGTCCCAAAGGTGGGAACCAGATCACACATTTAGGACATAATCTATGGATAAGGCATAAATCAATCTTCAGTTTACAGGTAGGACCATTCTTTTTTCATATAGCAAATTGGTTTGCTGTACCAGTCCCTATGCTGCAGTGTATCACCTGATAAAGACATCACATGTGACTCAACATCTGTTTTCCCTCTATTGGGCCATGTTCATATGGAGTTTTTTTGAGGCATTCGAAAAGGAAATGCTCCTTTATTGAGGAAAATTTGGAGGCGTTTTTCTTTCCCTGAAGTGTTTCCTGGTTTTTAAGGGTTTTGAAAAAGTTTTTAGCTAATTTTTTTTCCTTAAGCATTCTTTACAGATTTGATTGGACAGGGCCTAATTTTAAGATGTTTCTGTGGCACCCTGCTGTTCACAGGTACCACAGGACCCAAAAGGGTGCATGGATGGACTTCTCCACAAGAGGCCCTCGTTACAAACAAACACCTCCACCCTTCCACCTCATACCACCAGAGGGAGCCGTTAGGGATATATATATGGAGGGTGGAGCCAGGCAGTCAGAAGTTAGTTGTTCAGAGAGCGCGCTGACGCTGAGAGCAGCGAAGACGCAGCACGTCTGCTGCTGTATTGAGGGCCCCGAGTGTGGCCGGAGGCAAAGAGGAGAGGAGAGAGGAGTTGAGGGGTCAGAGGAGCATCATAGGCTCACCCCAGGACACAAACCGGACACCGGGTCCGCGCCTACAGGGTCCTCTATACCCAGTAGGAACTACCGGCATACCAGGAGGACTACAAGTCCCTGGTCGACCTGAAGCTAAACCCTTGACAGGACTAGGAACCACGAAGGCCCCGGCGTCCAGGGATAGTGGTTACCAGAAAAAGGTCCTACTACCAAGCGACAGGTGAAGGAACAGCACGACACAAAAGCTAGGCCCAGTTGCAGGCTGGCCAGGAGCTTAGAGAGAGGGAGACACGGACCAGGAGGCCTTATACCCGCTCACTGGGGAGAAATCCTGAAGTGCACCCTTCCTACCGAATACCCTGGACTGTACCTGACATCCGCACCAGTAAAAGGTGCTGAACTGAATCCCCTGTCTCTGTCAGTTACTCCTGCTGCGCTATCTCTCCTGCACCACAAGCCCCAGCATCACCACCGTCTGCACCTACACTGCCCCGGGGGCCCGCTCCGCCTGTGGGGAGCAGGAACATCCCAGCTGCCATCCCATCACCCCCTTAGGTCTGCAGCAGAGCCGGTAACCATTACCGGAAACCACAGGTGGCGTCACGAGACAAACTGTCTACTAAAACCCCTTTTCAAAGAGAGACCCAGAGTACGGGCCCGGGAGCCGACTGCCGTGACCTCCTAAACAAGGTAAAAGGCCCGGGTACCGAGTCCCCCACTGGGTGACACATTTCCTCCAGGATCTGCTTCAAGGAAGTGACAAGAAGTTTTTTTTCCAATAGGCATTTTTCAAGGTGAAAAATATGCAAATTGCCTCTTCAGAGAGGAAGAGGACTAGAACTCTAGCACCACTTATTGGAAGTGCACTGGAGTTCTAGTCCTCTTTCCTTTTCCTAGACCCGTAACACTTTCATTTTTCGGGATGTGGGGCTGGGTGATGGCTTATTTTTTACGCCCTGAGCTGACGTCTTTAATGATACCATTTTGGGGTTAATATATTGTGCTGATCACCTCCTATTGCATTTTATTTCAATGTTGCAGCCAGAAAAAAAAAAGTAATTCTGGCATTTTGATATTTTTTTTGTTACACCTTTCACCGATCGGATTAATTTATTTTATATTTTGATAGATTGGACTAGTATGAATGCAGAGATACCAAATATGTGTTTTTTATTTTTTTTGTTTTATTTTTAATGAGGCAAAAGGTGGGTAATTTGACTGACGTGCCCTCTACCAGCGCGTGTTAAATCCCAGGTTAACAGCCGTGGGCAGAGCTCCGCTCCACCCTCGGCTGTTAAAGGCACATGATGGCTAATTAAATCAGCCATCATCTGCCGGAAAATATGCGAGCTTGGTGTGCAAGCCCTCATCAAAGTCAAGGACACAACATATCAAGTAAATATATGTCATATGTCGTGAAGGGGTTAAATGTTTAGAAACTGAAAACATTGGGTAAACCAATTTGTATAACCCCTCAGAGATAAAGTAATTTTTGTTTTTGTGGTTTTGTTTCTTCTTCCTCGCCTTCCAAGAACCATAACCTTTTTATTTTTCAGTTGAAATAGCAACATGAGGCCTTGTTTTTTGTGGGATGAGTTGCAGTCTTGCATACCACCATTCATTTTATCATATAATATACTGAAAAATTGGGGAAAAAAAATTGTGGAATTTTACAAAAATAAGAAATCTCACCATTGTTTTGCGCTTTTTTGTCCTTTTCGTTGCATGATTTTTTAGTTATTTATTTATTTTACTCACTTATATAGCACCATTAATTCCATAGAGCTTTACAGACATTATCGATAACTTTGTTCTACGGGTCCGTAAAAACGGAAGGGAAATCTTTTATCTGACAGAAAGAATCAGCTGCGATCCCCTGCTGTACTGTCTGTATACTCTTTTGCTTCCTCTCCTGCCCAGTAGCTGTGGTATGATCAGACCATGTTCCTGTACAGTCAGACTCAGCCATTACACAGTACACAGCAGCAGCACATTTATAAGATTATCTCAGCACAGGAACATTTTATTTAAACACATCCAATTGTGGAAATTATTATTCCAATATCTATTGATTAAAATGTACTTTATTTGTGGGGAAACCCCTTTAAAGAGCATTAGAGGATTTGTCTTCATTGCTGTAAATAAATTGCATGTACGTGGCTTCCTACCCCCTGCTTTTCCCCAGTCTATCTGCTGCCTTCAGCTGCACTGATATCAGGATGCACACATTTAGAGGACAGATGATGGCAGTGAAGGTTCACAATTGGAGTACAGATGATGGCAGTGATGGCTCCTGTCTCCTCCTCTGAGCTCCCTGCTTCTTAGAACAATCTACTTATCCCCACAGTTAGTGAGATACGGGGGATGAACTGACCCTTTCACTGCCATCATCTGTACTCCACATGAGAAGGTTCTGATATTGTAGCACACCAGTCCTGAATTCGGGCCTTCCCCCCTCACTCTGGTCCAATTAACTTTTTTATGCTCCATGCCAAGCTTTGCGAATGGCCCGGCATGAACCTATGTGATCATCTGACTCGGCCTACTTAAGGCCAACCAAAACACACACCTGTGTCTTGGTATTAAGACTTTTAGAGTTTCTGAATCCTGCTTGCCAGCAGTCTTCATGATATCTGCTACCTGTCTGCAGTCTCCAGGACCTCTGCTACCGGTCTGCAGTCTCCAGTACCTCTGCTACCTGTCTGCAGTCTCCATGATCTCAGCTACCTGTCTGCAGCTTCCAGAACCTCCGCTACCTGTCTGCGGTCTCCAGAACCTCTGCTACCTGTCTGCGGTCTCCAGAACCTCTGCTACCTGTCTGCGGTCTCCAGAACCTCTGCTACCTGTCTGCGGTCTCCAGGACCTCTGCTACCTGTCTGCAGTCTCCAGGACCTCAGCTACCTGACTGCATTCTCCAGGACCTCTGCTACCTGACTGCATTCTCCAGGACCTCTTCTACCTGTCTGCAGTCTCCAGGACCTCTGCTACCGGTCTGTAGTCTCCAGGACCTCTCCTACCTGTCTGCAGTCTCCAGGACCTCTGATACCTGCCTGCAGTCTCCAGGACCTCTGCTACCAGTCTGCGGTCTCCAGGACCTCTGCTACCTGTCTGCGGTCTCCAGGACCTCTGCTACCTGTCTGCGGTCTCCAGGACCTCTGCTACCTGACTGCAGTCTCCAGGACCTCAGCTACCTGTCTGCAGTCTCCAGGACCTCAGCTACCTGTCTGCAGTCTCCAGGACCTCTTCTACATGTCTGCAGTCTCCAGGACCTCTGCTACCTGTCTGTAGTCTCCAGGACCTCTCCTACCTGTCTGCGGTCTCCAGGACCTCTGCTACCTGTCTGCAGTCTCCAAGACCTCCGATACCTGTCTGCGGTCTCCAGCACCACTGCTACCTGTCTGCAGTTTCCAGGACCTCAGCTACCTGTCTGCAGTCTACACGACCTCTTCTACCAATCTGCAGTCTCCAGGACCTCAGCTACCTGTCTGCGGTCTCCAGGACCTCAGCTACCTGTCTGCAGTCTACACGACCTCTTCTACCTATCTGAAGTCTCCAAGACCTCTGTTACCTGTCTGCGGTATCCAGCACCTCTGCCACCTGTCTGCAATCTCTAGGACCTCAGCTACCTGTCTGCAGTCTCCAAGACGTCTGCCACCTGTCTGAAGTTTCCAGCACCTCTGCCACCTGTCTGCAGTCTCCAGGACCTCAGCTACCTGTCTGCAGTCTCCAGGACCTCAGCTACCTGTCTGCAGTCTCCTGGACCTCAGCTACCTGTCTGCAGTCTCCTGGACCTCAGCTACCTGTCTGCAGTCTCCAGGACCTCAGCTACCTGTCTGCAGTCTCCAGGACCTCAGCTACCTGTCTGCAGTCTCCTGGACCTCAGCTACCTGTCTGAAGTCTCCAGGACCTCAGCTACCTGTCTGCAGTCTCCAGGACCTCAGCTACCTGTCTGCAGTCTCCAGGACCTCAGCTACCTGTCTGCAGTCTCCTGGACCTCAGCTACCTGTCTGCGGTCTCCTGGACCTCAGCTACCTGTCTGCGGTCTCCTGGACCTCTGCTACCTGTCTGCAGTCTCCGGGACCTCAGCTACCTGTCTGCAGTCTCCTCGACCTCAGCTACCTGTCTGCAGTCTCCAGGACCTCTGCTACCTCTCTGCGGTCTCCAGGACCTCTGCTAACAGTCTGCAGTATTCTGGACCTCAGCTGCCTGTCTGCAGTCTCCTGGACCTCAGCTACCTGTCTGCAGTCTTCTACACCTCAGCTACCTGCCTGCAGTCTCCTGGACCTCAGCTACCTGTCTGCAGTCTCCTGGACCTCAGCTACCTGTCTGCGGTCTCCAGGACCTCAGCTACCTGTCTGCGGTCTCCAGGCCCTCAGCTACCTGTCTGCAGTCTCCTGGACCTCAGCTACCTGTCTGCGGTCTCCAGGACCTCAGCTACCTGTCTGCAGTCTCCTGGACCTCAGCTACCTGTCTGCGGTCTCCCGTACCTTTGCTACCTGTTTCCCACGTGCATCAATTGCCTGCTGCACTGACAATCGTATCCCATGTGCCCAGTTTTGAGGAACAGATATCGATGCGGCTAAAGGCATACTGGGGAAAAGCTGGGGGTAGGATGCCGCTTGAATGAAGAAAAATACCCTAATAAAGTGGTTTGTAAAGTTTTATAACTTTCCATGCTGGACAAAATTCTAAAAAAAATAAATACGTTTGTTACTCTAGATGTGCAAAGCTGGTAGAGACAGACCCCAAAAAGACCTGCAGCAGTAATTACAGAGCTAGGTGGTCCTACAAAATACTGTCTCAGGGGGGCTGAAAACAAATGCATGTCACCATTTTCAGATTTATATTTTTGAAATAATTAGAAAACCATTTCCTTTACGCTTCACAAATACTTGCCACTTTGTGTTAGTATTGCATAAAATCCCAATAAAAACATATAAGTTTGAGGGTGAAAAGTGAAAAATGTGGAAAAGTTCATGGGGTATGAATACTTTTTCTAGGCACTTTATATAGTGCTGGGCAGCCCGCCTGATCTAATAGTATGGGCGGCACCAATAGGCTACAAGCCAGACAAGCTTTACCTGAATGTATTTCTAATACCAGGCAATCACTCCCTACATGAATTGAGTGAGTTGTTATTTCATCGGTATTTTGCATCTGTGTTGCCCCCGCCTTTATCATGGGGATCTCCTACATCCTGTAGTGCATTAGTATTGTGACATGTGTTGATAAATATGGCTGCCTTTTTTCTGCCATATCTTCAATTTTTTGCTTCCTTTTGCTGTGTTTTGCTTTATGAAAATTAGGGGGGAAAAATGTATGTTTCGCCACGCTTCATCACGGGGTTATGTGTAGCCAAACCTTTATCCTGCTGATTCGTATAGTGGCAGCCAATAGAGTGATGGTATTAATTTACTAATTTATGTAAATCCCTCCTACCTTCCCAGCTGCCTTGCATTATTGTCTTCTGTACATGTATTACTCATCCTGTGCAACCCTTTATTAGTTCCCTCAGTGCAATTCTCCCAATTTGATGTAATGTAATATATTATTATTTATTATTAAATAAACGCTCAATTTATATATATATATTTGTTGTCCGAATATTTTTTTTTTCATATAGTATAAAAGTCCCGAGTCAGACATGGGAGCCATTGGTTTTCTCTCCTATAAGTTCTTGGATATTTAAAAGTTTTCATATGTAAGTTAGATAACCTTGAAGAATGTGAAAACAACCCCCAGTCCTACGGCTCCATCTGTTCTCTGCGGGAGAACAATGATTGTGAAACAGTCGTCAGATTTTTTTTGTTTCCAAAATATTCCACTGAAAAAAAAAAAAAAAAAAAATCAGCTGTGAACCCTACGACAAGTCAGTAAAGGGCCACCGGTGACGGATCTGACAGCTCGAGGCAAGTTATGACCATTCAGAGGGAAGTAAAACAGAAAAACACAATTCTGGTAAATTTCCCCTATTTTTAATATTCTGAGTGCTCTTACACAATTCGACACATGGTGACCGCCCGCTGACAAACTTTCGTATCAGATACAGCAAATAAAAAGGGGTTAAAAGAGGAACTAAATCCATTTTGTCACATTCTTGCTATCGACTACGTGCACATTACTGCTAATAGCAAACAGATGTCTTTGTTTTTGGTGCATATTAATTTCAAAGACTGACATACAAAACCTTCCCCAGCCTATTATGTCATTTCTCCCTTAGGGTAGCTTTGGCTTGATAAAAAAATTGTGAATAAGATGCAACTGCATTTGAATTGATCCCAGAAATCTTTTTTTTTTTTTAAATGGATTCGCTACCAAATTTATAACATAGATGTCACGGGTGTGTCAGGTTTGACAGACAGTCATTCTGGATCCGGCTGTAGAAGGTCACTGCGCTTGGCCTTGCAGACACCTTCTTGATTCTTTCATCATCCCTCACTCTCTAAGACCCAGCGGTGATCTTCACCTTCTGCTGCTAATTAACACACCCTTGCTGGTTCTTTAAATACACTCAGTTTCTCCAGAGAGTTGCTGGTGATGGAGTTAATTCCTCTGTTCAGGTCTGGAATTCTAGCAGTCAGCTGGATTCTCCTTGGAATTCATTTGGGAATTATAGTCGTGATCTCTCTGGTGTCTTCTCAAAGCTAAGTGTATCCTGTTGTCTGTTTACCTTGTTTGTCTTTAGTTGCAATGGTGCTGACTAGTGCTCACCCCTCCCCCTCCCTACATAGGGCTTAGCTCTAGGGACAGCCATGGCTAAGGTATCCTGCTCGGCGATATGTGCAGAACCTATTTAGGGACGATAGGGGAGTCAGGGTGTTGTTAGATCTGCTTAGGGGTCTCCACTCCCCATTTCCCTAGTTGCTGGGCTTCCCCCTCTTTTCCCATCGTCGTACGCTGAGTTCTTCCCATAACCAGCATGACAATAGATCTCTTGGACCTGAGGAGACTGGTGTATTTACTTTAAAAAGTCATGTTGGAATGTCTGTATAATACTGATATACAACTGAGTCTGTTAGAACAAAATAACTTTTCAAACCAAGCACAGGAGATAGGTGTACCCTTGGTGTGGCCAAACCGTTCAATGCACCTCCCTGTCTACTTAATTTGCATCTATCTTCACCCTCCTTTAGATAGAAAATAAGTAGGTGGGAAGGTGCACTTAAACTGCTCGATCATGCCAAGTGTGCACCAAGTGTCTGTGTGCTTGGTTTGGAAAGTCTCTCTTTAACCACTTCCCGATGTTGGAAGTAATAGTACATCTTATGTCGGATTCGCATGTATTAAGCAGGCTCAAGAGCTGAGCCTGCACCACAACCTGCAGATTCCAGCTGTGCTACACAGCCAGCATCTGCTTGTAACAGCAACGACTAGCTGGTCTTCTCAGGAGGACGTAGTTTTGACTTTATCGCACAATACAGTAGTGATGCAATATGTAGAACAAGCGATCAAATGATTGTAGACTCAAATCACCCAATAGAACTAAAAAATAAAGTTTTTAATTTACTAGTCATCAGAAACATGAAAATGAGTTAGGGGAGAGGGGGAGGGTTTGAGCTGTTCACGCTGGTAACATAGCCGAATCCGTTGCTGTGGTTAGAAACCAGTGGGTGCCGAGGGTAGTTTCAGGCACAACCAACTGGATAAAAAATATAAGTTTATTGAATCAAGTTAAAAGTCCATTAAAAGTTAAAAACCTCAACACCTGACGCGTTTTCTGGAATATTAGGATGCCCTTAATGATCAGGAACATGCCGGCAACCCTGGGTGACACTGGGTTGATATGGCCAAGTAGGGCACCAGAGGATCTCCCGGTGGCCCAGGCTTTGACACAATAATAGACCTCAAGATTCAAGCAGAAGACAACTCCATTTACCACTAACATACACGTTTTAAGGGTTCCTTGAATAAAGTAGTAAAGTGACCATACACGTAAGTCTGAAATTGATCAAAACAGACGATATTAACCAAAATGATGACTTGTTTTAGCCGACCAATGGCATCTTCTGAAAAAAAGTTGCCCAATAGCTACTAGTCCAAAACAGATTTTTATGGGAAAGAACTTTCCCAGTAATATCATATGTTCTTCGCCTAGTGTTGCAGGACACGTATTGTCACGGGTTTGTCAGATTTCACAGACAGTTATAAAAGGTCCGGTTGTAGAAGGTCGCTGCATTTGGCCTTGCAAACATCTTCCTGATCCCTCTTTCTCTAGGACCTAGTGGTGATCCTCACCTTGCTTGGGGATTATACCTTTAGGACCCAGCGGTGATCCTCCCCTTCTGCTAATTACCACACCCTTGCTGTATCCTTAAATACACTCAGTTTCGCCAGAGAGTTGCTGGTGATAGAGTGATCTTCTATTCAAGCCTGGAATTCTAGCAGTCGCATAGAATTTTCTTGGAGTTCCTTCATGGATTGTTGCCATGTGCTCTCAGGTGTCATCTTGAAGGTAAGTGTATTCCCTTGTTCGTTTCCCTTGTGTGTACTTTAGTTTGCAGTGGGGGCTGACTAGTGCTCACCCCTCCCTCTCCCTACATAGGGCCTAGCTTTAGGGTCAGCTAGGGCCAGGTTTCCTGCTCGGCGATAGGTGCACAACCTATATAGGGTCCATAGGGGAGTCAGGGTTTGTCGTTTGAGCTGTTTAGGTGTCTCCACTCCCCCTTTCCCTACTTGTAGGGCACCCTTCCCCTTTCCTGACGTTATACTCTGGGTTCATCCCATACCCAGCGTGACACGTATGGTCAGTTTGCACTGTAACAATCAATTTGGACTAAAGTATATGGCTGCGATATGATCATTTAATCAACCTACTTTTATCTAGTGTGTATGGCCGCTTTATTGATGACATTTCATGAGTGTCCAATAATAATAATAAAGATGATTATGGACATGCACATGTTGTGTATAGATGTAGGGTAGGTACAGGACCCCACTTTGGCATAAATTAATTATAGTTAATTAAATGGAACCATATTTACATATGGAAACAGTGGTATGGATGCATAGGAGCTTGTCTTCCAATAAAAATGACACCTTACCTATAGAGATCCGATATGCCAATCATGTTAAATATAGGATAAAAGATTCATGCAAATTAGTGCACTTGGAAAAAGCAGTTTAAGTGCAGTGACACGCCCCCAGTGCACTTCCACCCTGATTTGCATACGACTTCTACACTAGATTTCTCATGACTGGTACATCGGATCTCTACAAAAAAGGTATAATTTTTATTGGGGGACAAGCACCAATATAGCAATACAACTACTTCCATAGTTGCTGAATGGGTCCCTTTAATGGACCAATGAAGGTCCCCGCATTCTGAAGGTTTTTTTTGGCATGTACAGACACATCTCGTAGCAGCTGAAGCAATGAAATGACATAGGTGCACCAATAATCATGTAATATAAAACATGCATGGAGATAATACTGTTAATATTGGATTTTATTAACTAACACAATTAGTGTTGCCTTGGACAAATGTTAACCAAGGGCAGATCTAGTTTTCCGTTATCTGAGCTAGTATTGTCAGACTGTCAGTGTTGGCATCAGGGGTGTGCAGCACATACGATCTCACAGGGGGCACAGATTGCCAGTAAAGAAGGGGGTGCCCTCGTCCATGTTGGGCACCTCGGATGCATCATGGTGGTCTTACATTGAGCTCCGCACTATGTGGCATTGTCTCTTGACTCTAAAACCCAGACTAGTGTATAAATCGCTATGCCATATAGTTGGTGTATACTGTACAGAGGCTAAATAACAGTGACGCACCGTAAATACCGCCAAATAATACCAAATTATAGCTACTTATATAATCTAACGAATGGGGGTCCTAAGACTTAAGTGCCAGGAAATCTGTATTGCCCCCGTCAGATTAGGCACCATCCTGAGGCTAGCCCTGGGACTGGCCAACTATAGTGCAAGAAGAGGGTCGGTGAGGGTTGTAACACAATGTGCCACAAATTTCCACAAAATAAACCCTTTTTGGGTGCAATTCTTTTGGAATAATGCACAGAGATGTGCAAAAAGATTCGCAGGACTCTGGTCCAGCCACTACGTTGCAGTACACACTCAATAACACGGGGGCATACTATCCAAAAGAGGCATTGGGGTTTCAGGCAGGTAGGAGGCGGTTCGTGGGGATCCGGTCTGAAAGCCTTGGAATACTAACGTGGCCGTTGGACCAGGATCCTGCGTATCGATTTGCTCATCTCTGGAAACCAGCTACTAGACTTTTTGAAAAATTCTTGACAAGAGGGATCAAAATTGGCATGCCAAATTTGGGTACAGGACCTAGCCACACAAACACCAGGGGACCTAACAACACACTAGTAGCACACTTCACTCACTAATGACTCAGTGTTGCTTAGGCACCTCCCTATTGGGGAGGGTGCCTTTTATACAAGATGCCTCCCAGCCATTGGCTGGGGGCACATTTGTAGGTGCATGTGCTGGACCTTTAAGACCAGGGCAGCTCGTGTGCACAAGGCACGCCGCCGGGACACAGACACAGGAAGCAGAGAGAATGCCAGGAAACACGCCGTGCTGCCAGAGTGGTGAGTATGTCGGTGTCCCTGCGTGGAGGGGAAAAGGAAACCATGCAGGGGAGCCGGCATAGGTGTTACAGTTATTCTGAAAACTAAGACCGGTGGGGGAGATTTCAATGCAAAATAGGGCAGAAATGTGTCGCTAATTGCACAGTTGGCGAAATTGATGCATTCTTTAGCAATATTTGTGCCAGTGTTTAAGGTCCCTACACACATTAGACTAACGTCGGCATAGCCTGCCAAAATCGAGGAGCTTGGTCAACAGTCTAATGTTTATGGAGGCCCCAACAGCTGATTACTGGGGAAGTTAAGGATATGGCATGTCCGTTTTCGGACTTCGAACCTTTTGTTCTCCCTTAGATACGTGGCCACCAGAGAGATATTTGGCAGCGGTTGAACACAGTAAACACTCCTGTATTTTGGAGCAAGTCGGGCAAGATAGCGATCTGAAGTGCAGGGGAGCGCTGGTCTCATTGTGCTTACATGTGTCATTATCGAGCAAACATCATTGTAGGGCCGGGAGCGGTGAGCACATGACTGCATGTATGCGATATGCATACTTCCAGCCACATTCCGACTAGACGTATCCTGCCTTGCTCAATTCAGTTGTATTGAGCAAGGATGTATAAGTCTAGTCAGCATGTGACGGCATGTATATAAATCACATACTTGCAGTCACACGCCTGCCCACTGTGAAGATTCACTAGTCTACAGTCACATAGAGTGACTGCAGACTTGTACCCCAAGCCTGGACAACCCCTTTAACTGGAAATCAGGAACCCATCAATCCTCAAACCTCTCGAAGAGACAAACATAATCAATTGCAACCTGAATGGATATGAATGGAAAGGGGTCCTAAAGGTGGGATTCATTTAAGACATATTCTATGGATAAGGCATAAATCTTTCGAGGTTTACAGGTAGGTTGACCTACAGTGACTGCAGACTTGTACCCCAAACCCCGACAACCCCTTTAATGCCTCTCAATACATTACACGTGGCAACGCCTTTGAACGGAGTCCAGATACTGAGATCGTTTCAACCAAAGAAGCTTTGGCGAGTCATAATCATTATTAATTGTCTCTAGTTGGCATATTTTTTGCAATCAGTTTTTTTAGCCGTATATTTTTACATGTGTATAATTTATTTTTTTTTATTTTGGATCTTTTTTTTTTAACTTTTGGATCAGATTTATGCTATAGATTGCATTATTATTAAATAATAATATATATAAAATATAATAAATAAAAATGTAAATGTATTTTTTTTTAACAGATTTCTTTAAAAGTATTTTTATATATTCTGGAATACAATGAAAATATACATAATCTCACGACACTTTGAAAGCCAGCAACTTTCTATTTCCTATAATTGTAGGACGGCATTATTTATATCTTTCATCAAGATCAAATATTAAAAACGATAATGGCAAACAAGGGGTTATAGGATCAGGGGCTGCTTGAGATCCCTTTATAAATGTGTTTGCTCTTCCTCTCTGGGGTACATCCATTGCTTGCCATTGCTTACCTAGCAATTAGGATAAACAAGCAGTAGGCAGGCGATACGCTTCAGCAAACGTGGACAGAGGAGGAGAGAGGATGTAAGCAATTATTCCGTGTGCGATTTCATCAATATATCAAGATAATTGCGCTTAAAGTATTTGCTTGAGTAGAACTGGCTTTTCTGATCTAGGCTAAATGGGAAAAATGTTTTTACCATCTCACTAAGTGCTTCCATTTTTAAGTTTAGTGGAGTTACAGAAAATAATTTTTCAGTGTTGGAATATTCCTTTGAACATTTAAATGGTCGCTGTCTTTCCAACAAATGTTGCATAAATCAATACTACAGGCAAATATATGAAACTTTTTCATATATCTTACTGCAAAAATATGATTCTTTCTCCACTTGTGAGCCACTTTTCTCTCCCCCTCTTTATCCTAAATCTGTTTGTGAAAACACAATTGATTGGCAGTTCACTGAGAGATCAGATTACAGCTTTCTATTAAAGTATATGGAGAGGAGAAGGCAGGTTGTACTACTGCTTTTTATTTTACACCAGAGCTGGGTTCACAACTACACAGCTCAGTACTCTTGTAGAATCTCCTCCATGTTGCGGACTGAAAATTGGAAAATGATTTGCCTTTTTGATACCAAACTGCACGCAGGAACCAAGATTTCCTGAATGGGAACAACCTATTTAATGTCTTAATGCTGGTTCCCCCACAAATCAAAACAATGGGGTATTGCAGCCCCTCATTTCACAGTGAGGAGTTTGAATGGCACAGGGGTGTGCTACTCTATTCCAAGTCTATGTTTCCATCAGTCTCACACAGTGCAGAGTAGGGATTGAATAGAAAGTCTATGGTGCAGATTCATCAAGTCCGGTGATGTTCATGGGAGTTTTGATGAGGGGGTATGTTGCAGTCAGATGCTCCTGAATTATTAAGAGGCGCACTCCTCTTAAAGAATCAAGACCATTTGACAAGTGGAGTCCACCTCACCACAAATCTTACTCCTGTTAGGGACGTAATAGCTTTGATGAATCGGGGCACAGGATGCACACAGACCAGGTAACGAGGTTCGGGACTGGCCATGCAAGGACCAGGGGTTCGGGTTCAGGACTTATCACACAAGGACCAGGGGTTCGGGTTCAGGACTAGCCATGCAAAGACCAGAGGTTCGGGTTCAGGACACTAGCCATGCAAGGACCAGGGGTTCGGGTTCAGGACACTAGCCATGCAAGGACCAGGGGTTCGGGTTCAGGACTTGTCACACAAGGACCAGGGGTTCGGGTTCAGCACATTAGCCATGCAAGAACCAGGGGTTTGGATTCAGAACACTGGCCACGCAAGGACTAGGGGAACTTACAACTCACTAGTAGAAGAAACTACTACTAATTAATACTGTTGCTTCGGTGACTCCCTATAGGGGAGGCAGCCTTATATACAAGATGCTTCCCAGCAATTGGCTGGGAGCCATCTTGCAGGTGTACTCAGATACTAAATGCCTCCCAGCTACTGGATGGGGGCATTTTACTAGATGCGACCGGTGACCCTTTAAGAACAGGGGAGCGCGCGCACACTAGGCGTGCCACCAGGAAGTGCGGTGTGCACAAGCAGGGGGCACGCCAGCGGACGAGGAGGTGACTGCACGGTCGTGGAGGTATGTCGGCATCCCTGCATGGGGAAAGGAGGAGAGACATGCGGGAATGCCGGCATTAAAGTTACAGAAGGTAAGAGATTCACAGGACTCCCATCTAGCCACCAGATATCACTGACTTGGACGCTGTTTTTAATCAATCCGCTCATCTCTAAATACAACATATAAAAAAGTTAGAAAAAGTTTAGTTACTCTTTATAGGGATTGTACATAGACAGCTGGTGGACTGGGATAATTACGCCTTGTCTATTGATCACTAACATTCAGAATCAGTAATGATCAACACCCAGACTTCTTTGGTACTGACTAAGAATTTCCATAACCCAAGAATTTATTTTCTAGACGTGCCATTGATTATGATGGCACATGACTGATACAGCCACAGTCACATGAATGATGCCTCAGAAGCAGCGCTTTATGGATGACTGAGGAGCGGTCGTGAACATTAAAGAGCGCTGTTACAGCTTATTCCAAGTATCATTGGCGGCCATGGTTCACTGACCCATACAGAAATCATTATCAATCATATCTCTAAGACATTCCACTCAGTTTCTAAAAATGTATTCTGCCTTCAGAAATGACGCCAGGAAGTGGGCTGTCCTTTTTTTAAGCCCTACAGGATTAGAGAGGGCTCATGCAGTGAGACCTCCATTGCTAATGGGACCCAGGGGGCCTCCACCACTCCCTGCCCAGGCTGTTTTTTTCAACTGGATCAGATCCTCTTACCATTTGAGGCTATTAATAGCAGGGGGTGATAGTAATTTTGGCTATGGGCCTAGCATTTTGTTTTTATGTCCCTGGTGGGCACTGTTTTAGTGTATACACTGAATTCATCTGGGATCCCCACCTTTTTAGGAAACAGGGGTCCCGTTTAGCCATTTGGTGATGTCATGAGTCTGGGTTCGTATCCTTGAGCCTTTGCTTTGTGGTTGGCTTCTCTGTCTGCCAAGCCACAGCAGATACACCTTTTCTCCAGTTGTTTAGTTTCGGTTATCCTTGCTTCAGTCTTTTTAGGGTAACAGGTGTTACTCATTTGTCTGGCCTACCACCTTTCGGGTGTGGCTTTATATACTTTCCCCCTGCTGGTATTTCTTGCTGGTGATAGTCTCATTGGATGTCCAGCCATACTGCTGTAGTTTTAGTCAGTCAGTGAAAGACCAGCTAGGGTTTATCTCTCTGCTGTTTATATTCTTTACCCTGCACCTGTCTTCTGTTTCTTTTTAGGAAGTAGGTGGCATACCCTTTAACAGTACATACTCAATCCTTTATTTTGTATTTTGTGATTTGTTTTACTCACTCTGGGTTCTCTTTCTATTTCAGCACACTTTCCCTTCTGTAGGTAATTTGCACTCTGCTCTGCCCTCCGTTTTTTTAGGAGGAATGTGAAGCGCTCGATGGCCGTTCAGGCAGCATTGGTCCGAATTGCCATAGTCTAGTCTGTGGTTAGGGCTATCTCTGCTCACGCAGGAACCACTGGACACTGCAGGATCAGAATCTCCAGTCTGTACAGGAACCGGCAGGGTCAGTTGCAGTTTTTAGTGTGATCCTATCCAGTAAAAAGAAAAAGTAGAGATCTGGCCATTCACTGTATATTGAACTCTAAAGGCTCCCATTCACATTAGTCTAAACCCAGTCGAATCTGCCGATACCGTGTCGTGAATCTTCCCCAACAGCTGATGTTGAGAGAAAGAAAAATTGGGAAGTTTGAATTTTAATTCCTGATTCTTTTGTTCTTCAGAAGATAAGCCGCTGCCAGAGCCATTTGGCAGTTGCTTTCTCTGTTCATCTGTTTGAAGACAAATAAACGGTAAGCAGAGCAGAATCTTCATGTGTATGGGTGATCTGGAAGAGTTAAATGACAGCTAAATGAGCGCTCATCCATCAACTATAGTATATGTATGGATAGCTTAAGCATCACTGGCTCTGGTCACCAAAAGTCACCAAGGGTTCAGTGACAGAGGGTAATGCACATACCTGGTTACCTCGCCTTTATGTGACAGCAAAAGGTAGGTAGGTGTAGGTAAGATGGGACCCTCACTAACTGAAACCATATAAGCATGTTGCTGTCTTCTACTCAGTAAGGGGCCCCTGAGGAAGCTTTTTGTCAGCGATACGAGTGAAGGCTCTGTTACTTCCTTGTTACTTTTTGTCTTCACCGTTGGATAACACATCATTATATCATCTGAGGATTTTTGAGCATTTATTACTCCAAACCACTGATATCTTAGCACTTTACTTATGTATACCTTTTTGATTATAGAACACTAGATGGTGACCCGATTCTAATGCATCGGGTATTCTAGAATATGTATGCGGCTGACAGGGCGCAATCAGCAGAGCGGTGTTTAAATTTGGCGCCAAAATCGCTGATTGGTCGAGGCCGGCAACCGCGACCAATCACCAAAGCGGTGTTCAAATTTGGCGGCTATATTGCAGATTGGTCACGGCCGGCGGTCGCGACTAATCAGCAGAGAGGGGTTTAAATTTGGCGCCAATAATGCTGATTGCTTGCGGCCGGCGGTCGCGCCCAATCAGCAGAGCATTGTTTAAGTTTTGCGTGCGGAGAGCGCGACCAATCAGCGAATCGTATTGGTGAGGACCGGGGAGCGCCGCTGCCTGTGCGGATACTTCCGCTGCGAGAAGCCTGGAGATGAGCGACTGCTCGCAGCAGAAGTATCCCGCCCCGCAGCGCCGCTTCCTGGTCCTCCCTTCCGCATGGATGTCAGCGCCGCTGCCTGTGCAGGTACTTCCGCTGCGAGCAGCTGGGAGATGAGCGGCCGCTCGCAGCAGAAGTATCCCGACCCGCAGCGCCACTCCCCGGTCCTCCCTTCCGCATGGAGGTCAGCGCCGGCGGCGGTCGAGGTCCTTCTGCTGGTACCGGCCGGGAGATGAGCGCCTCGCGCCGGTCATCTCCCAGCTGCATCGCCGCTGAGCTCCGTCCCGCAGATGAGCCGCTAACGGCCGCCATCTTTTTTTCAGAAATCCCGCGGCGCTGATTGGCCGCTGCCGGACCAATGAGCGACGCGTGATTTCCAGGACAGAGACAGATAGACAGACAGAAAGACAGACGGGATAAGACGATTATATATATAGATGGAACTTTGTTTCCTGTATATCAGGATAACTTGTCTTTTGGGTCATGCTTTGTTATTGGTACTTTTGCCTGACCCAGAACATTACACGGACCCTTTGAATGTGTGTTTGGTTTTACATTTTTTTTAACAGTCTTTTGTGTGATCCTTTGTACTTTCTTGAAATAAAAAAGTAGTATTAATTGCTAAACATGGACTGGTTACTCCTCTTTCACGTGCAGCCTTTTCTAATGTTATATAGTTCTAGCCGGTAATGATCAGATTCCATTTTGTCCTGTAAATAGATGCTTTGAGGTCGTGTCCATTTAAAAAAACACTAAATACGGATGTTACTGGCAAATAGCTAATACATCCATCCAGCTTTAAATGCATTACATTCTACAGTATGAGATTATAGATGGCTAGACAGTCTGATAATTCTGTCTGATGATACAGTTAAGTGAGTATGGCCACTAAATAACCATCTATGATGATCACAAGAACTTTGTATCAAACATTTTTTTTCAATATGGCCTAAAAGTCTCTGTGCACATCAGTGTTTTGAGCAGAAACTGAGCGAAAACTCTCCATGGGTAGGTGCACATGATGTTTTTAATCAATGGCGGACGCACTGGAGTTTCCGATTACATAGCTACATCAGGAATAAAGTTGTCAACTTTGTTTATGAAGCGGCTTCACCAACAGTGTTATGGTCGTTTTCACAACGGCTCCACTGCTGGTGTCTTTTTCCTGTATCTTCTATAATAGAGGGTGGGCAGCTTCCAAACGAAGCCAACCAAAGAATGAGCATGATGTCCTTCAAACCTCAAAATCTTTGAGTTTCCGCTCAGAAAACTCAGCAAAAAGATTCCATGTGCACATAGCCTTTGGGTAGTGGCACACTGACTCTTATTGCTGAGTTTTTGGAGTGGAAACTGAGCAGAAACTCCAAGTTTTTGGGGTACGAGCATACGACATCTTGCAGCCATCAAATTTTTCTAGGTGAAGCCACTTCTGGAACATGGGAGAAGCCTACCGGAAGCCACCCGAAGAATGAGCGTCTCACTTCTTTTAACCATTTCAGAGTTTTCAAACCCCGAAGTGGTTAAAAGAAGTGACATAAGACAGATCATGCGCACAGCAATGTTGTTTAAACTTGCTGTACAGTATGATTATTTTATGGGAAGCTTTTGTGGTACTTTTCCAGGCAGAATACGCCTGAAAAAGACAAAGCATGGACAGACCCTTAACCTACGTTCTCAAGGAGTTTTTTGAGGCAGTCAAAAAAGCATGAATTTTTCAATTGGAAATGGCTTTAGGAAATTCTTGGGGGAAGTTTTTGGGGAAGTTTTTCTTTTCCTGAAGTGGTTTTGAAAATTTTCTAATCGTTTTATTTTAGACTAAGTGTATGTTCACACTGCGTCTTTTTTCGATGTTTAAAAATTACCTTTTTTCAAGCAGAAAACGCTTCAGG
Source organism: Phyllobates terribilis (assembly GCF_046119375.1). Taxonomy (NCBI): domain Eukaryota; kingdom Metazoa; phylum Chordata; class Amphibia; order Anura; family Dendrobatidae; genus Phyllobates; species Phyllobates terribilis. The sequence goes on along the minus strand of NW_027362770.1, from coordinate 133,486,470 downwards.
AAACTTTTCCTCTGGAGTTTTGTAAGCTTGGAGCATCTTTTTCTACCATTTTTTGGTTGTTTCCTATGTTTTTTTGACGCTGGTGTGTTTTTGCGCATTTTTTTGCGCCACTCTAGTCATTTTCTCTGCACCTTTTTTTTCACTTGTGTATATAAACTACTGAGTGGCTTCCAAAATGGAGAAGAAGCCTTAAAGGGGTTGTCCGGCCTTGGGGTACAAGTTTGCAGTCACTCTACGTTGTGAGGCTGGGAGCAGGCGTTCATGTGGCAGCCAGTATCCCATTTGCATTCTTCTGGCCACATTCCGACTAGATGTGTCCAGGTTCGCTCAATACACTTTCATTGAGCGAGGCTGCGCACGTCTAGTAGGCATGTGACAGCATGTATTAAAATCGCATGCCCATCTGTCGCTGGAGAAACCTGACAGCACGCAATGCATACGATGTGAGAATTCACAAGTCTGCAGTCACGTAGAATGACTGCAGGCTTGTAGCTTAAGGCCGGAGAACCCCTTTAAGTGGTCAAAAGATGCTCAAAAAGACAGAACATATACTGGTAAACAGCAAGTCGTTTTGACATTGCAGTGCCTTATGTTCATTATTTTTGGAATTGTTTTTTAGCACTTTCTCAGGAAGGTTACTGGAGATTCCACCTGGATCAGCTTAAAAGTAGTGACATGCACATTTGTTTTTTTTTGTTGTTGTTTTCTTTACATATACAGCAAAAAATGGCAGAATTAAAATATAACTTTTAATGGGATAATTAAAATCTAAAATAGTATCTAGATACACACAAACAAACATAAATAGGGATGTTACTCACCCAGTGGGGTGGACTAGTTCAGAAAATACAACAGGAGATATATGTTCCTTAATTTACTACAATAATGTTTACTCCTTAATAGTAGAGAGAGACTATCATATGCAAACAGTGGAAATTCATAAGTAGAAAAAAAAGGAACAATCTCACCGGTCCTGCAGCACGGATTTCTCCACAGAATAGCACAGGGTTAATCCAGCGGTCATCCACCTCTGACCCTATAATGCCCTGTTCTCATATGCTGTCCCTAGGACCCCAAAGCTCCCGCCCTGACAAGGGCAGTCCACAGCTGACCCTAAAGATCTGATCAGCCCTACATAGACCCTACAGAAGTTTCCCAACGCGTTTCCTCACCATCAAGTGATTCATCAGGGGAGTAACAGAAAAATTATTATCAATGGTCTAGGGTATGGTAACCCTCCATGCAGGTATATAGAAAAGGCAGTGGCAAAATGGCCACAGGTTGATTGCCTTAAGTATGTTCAGGTACAATTAATCCAAATAATTCCCATGTGTGTACCTTGAGACACATCTGGTCTCATTGGATAACAACAAAAATAGCAGCGAACTTTAGCCAATTAAAGCTCGTATATGCAAATGCCCCCTGCAGGAGCTAAACCCACCCACACATACATGCCCCAGCGATCCACAAACGCCCCATAAAGGGCAGACAGCGATCCCCTACCCCCCAAGGCAGGATCCCCCCGAGGAGACACATCTAAGACCCCCACAAAGAAAAATCCATTATAAGACCCCCTGAAAACGAGACAATCTAACACTTCCCATGCAGTATGCTCCATTCCCACGCCGTGGAACGCTGTTTGCGCTCCATCGATGTCACTTCCGGTCATGTGATCCACACCGCGGCGTCACTTCCAGTTTCTTGGAACGCAAGCCTGCGCTCCACCGCCGTCATTTCCGGTTTCGTGGAATGCAAGCCTGCGCTCCACCACCCCATAGCCATCTCACAGACCCAAAATCAGTGGTCTCAGCAAACATAGCACAATGGCCGACCACAAAGAGCATCCCCACTATGTCATAAAGCCTGCACAATGCCCCTAAAGAGGGAATGTGCAAATGACAAAAAGGGGGGGGGGACGGACGCCTCGTATACATAAGATCTATAAGACACACCCCCTATATATATATATATATATACCTCATAAGCTTAAAGCCACACAACCTCCAGTGGGAGGATAAAAATGCAAAGAGTGAGGATATGTACAGGGGTTTATAAACGATCTTAGATAGCATGGGATAAGAGGGCATAATCAGTACATAGGAAACGAATAAGTGGTGAAAAGGGGGGTGAAGATGGAGAGGAGGGGGGGAGGGGAAAAAGAAGAAGGGAACGGGAGGGGGACAAAAAAGCTCAACTCACAGGGAGAATATATAAGTAGATTTGCATATAGGGATTCAGAGCCATATCCCTGTTCACTCTATCTCATACACATATGAAAGAGAAAAGGTGTATTTATACATTGATGTCCAAGCAGGTTCAAAAGGAGGTTATGTAATATCTAGTTCCAAAGAGTAAAAGCCCCATAGGGGCCATAGTTTTAAGTCGGAAAATCCACCTTGTTTCCTTCTGTAGGATTACACGATCCCAGTTACCTCCCCTATGGGGTTTAGGGACCTTTTCTATCCCCATGAACAAAATGGCCTTCTTGTCCCCTCCATGAAACTCATTAACGTGTCTCGCAATGGGTGTTTCCCTATGATGTTCAATGTCCCCCAGATGCTCGCCTATCCTCCGTCTCAATTCACGTTTTGTTTTACCAACGTACTCAAGGCTGCATTTACAGGTACCTTTATAAACCACCCCTTGTGTACGGCAGTTAATAAAGTCCAGCACCCGAAATTCCCTGTCAATGTTATTGCCTCGGAATGTTTTACCACACTGTATCGATGAGCAGACCACACATTTTCCACATTTATAGCATCCCTTAGTCAAAGAGCCAAGCCAATTATCCTGTCTAGGTGCAGAGTAGTGACTATGTACCAAACGGTCCCGAAGAGAGCGGCCTTTTTTATATGTAACATGGGGGAACCCCCCAAGGTATGGAGATATATCTCCATCCATTTCCAAGATAGGCCAATACTTGTTAAGGATCTCCTTCGCCTCCCTAGCTCCGTTTCTAAAGGTTGTAATAAACCTAACCACTTCTCCATCATCACCCTTAGGTTTAGAAGTCAACAGGCTGGACCTTCTTCTGGACCTACTCTTGAGGTATGCTTGATGTACCACATCTCTAGGGTAACCCCTTTCATGGAATCTATTGTGGAGGTTGGCAGCCTGCTCCTCAAAAGCAAGATTGGTGGTACAATTTCTGCGAACTCGCAGATATTGGCCTGTGAGTTGAGCTTTTTTGTCCCCCTCCCGTTCCCTTCTTCTTTTTCCCCTCCCCCCTCCTCTCCATCTTCACCCCCCTTTTCACCTCTTATTCGTTTCTAATGTACTGATTATGCCCTCTTATCCCATGCTATCTAAGATCGTTTATAAACCCCTGTACATATCCTCACTCTTTGCATTTTTATCCTCCCACTGGAGGTTGTGTGGCTTTAAGCTTATGAGGTATATATATATATATATAGGGGGTGTGTCTTATAGATCTTATGTATACGAGGCGTTTCTCCCCCCCCCCCCCCTTTTTGTCATTTGCACATTCCCTCTTTAGGGGCATTGTGCAGGCTTTATGACATAGTGGGGATGCTCTTTGTGGTCGGCCATTGTGCTATGTTTGCTGAGACCACTGATTTTGGGTCTGTGAGATGGCTATGGGGCAGTGGAGCGCAGACTTGCGTTCCACGAAACCGGAAATGACGGCAGTGGAGCGCAGGCTTGCGTTCCAAGAAACTCGAAGTGACGCCGCGGTGTGGATCACATGACCGGAAGTGACATCGGTGGAGTGCAAACAGCGTTCCACGGCGTGGGAATGGAGCATACTGCATGGGAAGTGTTAGATTGTCTCGTTTTCAGGGGGTCTTATAATGGATTTTTCTTTGTGGGGGTCTTAGATGTGTCTCCTCGGGGGGATCCTGCCTTGGGGGGTAGGGGATCGCTGTCTGCCCTTTATGGGGCGTTTGTGGATCGCTGGGGCATGTATGTGTGGGTGGGTTTAGCAGGGGGCATTTGCATATACGAGCTTTAATTGGCTAAAGTTCGCTGCTATTTACGGTGTTATCCAATGAGACCAGATGTGTCTCAAGGTACACACATGGGAATTATTTGGATTAATTGTACCTGAACATACTTAAGGCAATCAACCTGTGGCCATTTTGCCACTGCCTTTTCTATATACCTGCATGGAGGGTTACCATACCCTAGACCATTGATAATAATTTTTCTGTTACTCCCCTGATGAATCACTTGATGGTGAGGAAACGCGTTGGGAAACTTCTGTAGGGTCTATGTAGGGCTGATCAGATCTTTAGGGTCAGCTGTGGACTGCCCTTGTTAGGGCGGGAGCTTTGGGGTCCTAGGGACAGCATATGAGAACAGGGCATTATAGGGTCAGAGGTGGATGACCGCTGGATTAACCCTGTGCTATTCTGTGGAGAAATCCGTGCTGCAGGACCGGTGAGATTGTTCCTTTTCTTTCTACTTATGAATTTCCACTGTTTGCATATGATAGTCTCTCTCTACTATTAAGGAGTAAACATTATTGTAGTAAATTAAGGAACATATATCTCCTGTTGTATTTTCTGAACTAGTCCACCCCACTGGGTGAATAACATCCCTATTTATGTTTGTTTGTGTGTATCTAGATACTATTTTAGATTTTAATTATCCCATTAACAGTTATATTTTAATTCTGCCATTTTTTGCTGTATATTTCCGATTCTTGTTGGCGGATTTTTTGTGGCCAGATGGCCTTTTTTTGAGATTTGTATGTATTTGCTGTTTATTGTTTTCTTTACACCAGCCATTTTTCAAAACCTAAGAGGTATAAAAAAAAAAGCTCAAAAATTCCTTATATGAACAGTGGATTTCCTATAGCAATGAATAGCGAGAGTTTGATAGTGTGGAATTTTTGATTTTTGAATCCGCTCCAAATAGCTCTGTGTGAACAGAGCCTAAAGGTCTCAGTGATCACAACTGTCCGTCAGACGTCTCAATGGTGAATGGGCACCTAAAGATACCGTCTACTTGTTAACCCATTATTAAATGCCTTCAACATTCTTCAAATACTTCAGTTGTAGACAACCTGCATGGTCACCAATACGCATGAAGGTAGTGATGTCACTTCTCATACATACATGTGATGATGTCATCATGACTCATCTTGTAAATAGATTAGGCAAAACGCATGGTCTTAAAGGAGAACTGTATACGAGGTGATAGATAAACTGCCAGGCAAAGGTGGCAGATTGTGTAATGCAGCAAGGTCACCTCCGGCAGCCAGACCCGATGCCTGGCAGCTGTACAAACCCATTCTGGCACCGCACAGCCAACCTGCATAGACATAAGGTCTCCCTGACAAATAAAGCATCCGAGCAAATAGTTCAATGTCTGTTGCATTTCGCAGCTCCGACCAGTGAATGTCGTCCGTTTTGGGACTTTTTAAAGGGTCGTACGTTCTGCGATGAATACTTTATTAATACATGTTTGCAGTAACACTGTATTTAATAATCCTATAATAATAAACCGCTTATTTTTTATGAGATTATTAAATGCAGCGCAGCTCATGCCAGGGTTACTGTCTGGGGGGCTCAGAGCATGTGATGATGGATGATTATTCATTGCATACAATGGTTAATGTCTTACTCTGCCTCCCCCAGACAGTATCCATGATAAATAATCATTCATCACAGTCTCTTAGCTAGGCTAAGTGCCGGGATTGCACTAACCGACTTGTGGCATTAAAGAACTTCCGATTAGCGACATGTTTGCTCATCGGTGGTCATTAAAACCCATTTAATATGATCACAGATCAGTAATAGACCGTTCTGTGCACATGGACTGTCATTGTTCTGGACAGCACATGCCCTGTTTACAAAGGACGATGTGCTGCCGAGAACGGTTAATCAGCCTAAAAATCATTTTGTTCGATGAACAATTGCTGAACGCCGGAATATACTTATATATAGTTTCTTCACTGCTGATATATATTTATATGCATGGTTTATTAATTGCTGGATGCTGGTATATACCATATTTTTCAGACTAGAAGACACACTTTTTAGCAAGAAAAACTCTTGCTAAAAAGTGTGCATGTCTTATAGTCCGGAGGCAAGTTTCTGTAATGGAGTAGAATAATGACAGCATCCTTTCTGATCACTGAGAGAACTGTTCTCTCTCCTCCTGCCCCACAATGATCTATCTGATCGGTGCAGCACAGGAGAGAAAGATACCAGGACCTGCAAGATACTGCACCTCCTGAGCAGCTGTAGGACCTTCCACCTGACTAGCCCCAGGACCTTTCAGCTCATGTCATCAATCACATGTCTGGAAGGAACTGCAAGATGTGGTAATGTACAGTATGTGTGTGTAAATATGCATATAGCAGAGCTGTGTGTGTCTACTGTGCATGTGCATGTAGCAGAGCTGTGTGTCTATATGTGTATGTAGCAGAGCTGTGTGTGTCTATATGTGTATGTAGCAGCGCTGTGTGTGTCTATAAATGTGCATGTCTCAGAGTTGTGTGACTATATGTGCATGTAGCAGAGCTGTGTGTGTCTATATGTGTATGTAGCAGCGCTGTGTGTGTCTATAAATGTGCATGTCTCAGAGTTGTGTGACTATATGTGTATGTAGCAGAGCTGTGTGTGTCTATATGTGCATATGGCAGAGCTGTTTGTATCTATATATGCATGTAGCAGTGCTGTGTGTGTCTATATGTGCATATAGCAGAGCTGCGTGTCTATATATGAATGTAGCAGAGCTGTGTCTATATATGCATGTAGCAGAGCTTTGTCTATATATGCATGTAGCAGAGCTGTGTGTGTCTATATGTGCATGTAGCAGAGCTGCGCGTGTCTATATGTGCATGTAGCAGAGCTTTGTCTATATATGCATGTAGCAGAGCTGTGTGTCTATATGTGCATGTAGCAGAGCTGTGTGTCTGTAAATGTGCATGTAGCAGAGCAGAGCTATGTATCTATATGTGTATGTAGCAGAGCTGTGTGTGTCTATATGTGCATGTAGCAAAGCTTTGTCTATATATGCATGTAGCAGAACTGTGTGTGTCTATATGTGCATGTAGCAGAGCTGTGTGTCTATATTTGCATGAAGCAGAGCTATGTGTCTGTAAATGTGCATGTACCAGAGCTGTGTTTGTGTGTTTATATGTGCATTTAGCATAGCTTTGTATCTATACATGCATGTACCAGAGCTATGTGTCTGTATATGCATGTACCAGAGCTATTTGTCTATATGTGCACGTAGCAGAGCTGTGTGTCTTTAAAAGTGCATGTAGCAGAGCTGTGTGTGTCTATATGTGTATTTAGCAGAGCTGTATGTGGCTGTCTAAATGTGCATGTAGAAGAGCTGTGCGTGTGTCTATATGTGCATGTAGCAGAGCTGTGTCTATATATGCAAGTAGCAGAGCTGTGTGTGTGTCTCAGGGCTGTGGAGTCGGTAAGCCAAACCACCGACTCTGACTCCTCAATTTCACTGACTACCGACTCCAACTCTGACTCGACGACTCCGACTCCACAGCACTGGTCACTACTGAGCATGTACATAAAGTGCAGCACAGATTCATCACAACTAAAAGCCGATATTCTTAGATCAGAAACAGAACAGACATTTACAGTTAGGTCCATATATATTTGGACAGAGAATTTTTTTTTCTAATTTTGGTTCTAGACATTATCACAATGAATTTTAAACAAAACAATTCAGATGCAGTTGAAGTTCAGACTTTCAGCTTTCATTTGAGGGTATCCACATTAAAATTGGATGAAGGGTTTAGGAGTTTCAGCTCCTTAACATGTGCCACCCTGTTTTTAAAGAGACCAAAAGTAATTGAACAATTGACTCCAAGGCTATTTCATGGACAGGTGTGGGCAATCCCTTCGTTATGTCATTCTCAATTAAGCAGATAAAAGGCCTGGAGTTGATTTGAGGTGTGGTGCTTGCATTTGGAAGGTTTTGGTGTTAAGTAAACATGCGGTCAAAGGAGCTCTCCATGCAGGTGAAACAAGCCATCCTTAAGCTGCAAAAAAACAGAAAAAACCCATCCGAGAAATTGCTACAATATTAGGAGAGGCAAAATCTACAGTTTGGTACATCCTGAGAAAGAAAGAAAGCACTGGTGAACTCATCAATGCAAAAAGACCTGGGTGCCCACGGAAGACAACAGTGGTGGATGATTGCAGAATAATCTCCATGGTGAAGAGAAACCCCTTCACAACAGCCAACCAAGTGAACAACACTCTCCAGGAGGTAGGCGTATCAATATCCAAATCTACCATAAAGAGAAGACTGCATGAGAGTAAATACAGAGGGTTCACTGCACGGTGCAAGCCACTCATAAGCATCAAGAATAAAAACGCTAGACTGGACTTTGCTAAAAAACATCTAAAAAAGCCAGCACAGTTCTGGAAGAACATTGTTTGGGCAGATGAAACCAAGATCAACCTCTACCAGAATGATGGAAAGAGAAAAGTATGGCGAAGGCGTGGTACAGTTCATGATCCAAAGCATACCACATAATCTGTAAAACACGGCGGAGGCAGTGTGATGGCTTGGACATGCATGGCTGCCAGTGTCACTGGGTCACTAGTGTTTATTGATGATGTGACACAGGACAGAAGCAACCGAATGAATTCTGAGGTATTCAGAGCCATACTGTGTGCTCAGATCCAGCCAAATGCAGCCAAACTGATTGGTCGTCGTTTCATACTACAAATGGACAATGACCCAAAACATAAAGCCAAAGCAACCCAGGAGTTTATTAAAGCAAAGAAGTGGAATATTCTAGAATGGCCAAGTCAGTCACCTGATCTCAATCCAATTGAGCATGCATTTCACTTGTTAAAGACTAAACTTCAGACAGAAAGGCCCACAAACAAACAGCAACTGAAAACCACCGCAGTGAAGGCCTGGCAGAGCATCAAAAAGGAGGAAACACAGCGTCTGGTGATGTCCATGAGTTCAAGACTTCAGGCAGTCATTGCCAACAAAGGGTTTTCAACCAAGTACTAGAAATGAACATTTTATTTACAATTATTTAATCTGTCCAATTACTTTTGGTCCCTTTAAAAACAGGGTGCCACATGTTAAGGAGCTGAAACGCCTAAACCCTTCATCCAATTTTAATGTGGATACCCTCAAATGAAAGCTGAAAGTCTGAACTTCAACTGCATCTGAATTGTTTTGTTTAAAATTCATTGTGGTAATGTCTAGAACCAAAATTTTGTCTTTGTCCAAATATATATGGACCTAACTGTATAGGACATTTCCAAACTTTCCCAAATTCTTATGAAAAAATTTACAGCACATCCTACTGTACCCAATTTATTATATATTTTAGGAGTCAGAGTCGGTCCATTTACTACCGACCCCAACCCCATCAAAATGGACACTGACTCCTACTGTGCATGTGCATGTAGCAGAGCTGTGTGTCTATATGTGTATGTAGCAGAGCTGTGTGTGTCTATATGTGTATGTAGCAGAGCTGTGTGTGTATAATACACACACTGCACAGAAATACTAGCGATAGATCTATTTACATTCATATTATACCCTAGTGAATTAAAATTAGTAATAATGACCCCTCCAATTTACCTCACCAGGGAAGTTTTAATTAATAGGAAAAATGTTTTTCCTATTTTCTGCCGTCTAAACCTGGACGGTACTTATGTATATGTTTTTTCATGCTGATATATATTCGTGTGTATGGTGTATTCATTGCTGGATGCTTTTTTTGGATGGGGAGGAAGGGGCGCCATTGAATTTTTTGCCTCAGGCAGCAGAAAAGTCAGAATCGGCCCTGCCTGCTGGTATCTGGCTAGGACAAGTTTTTCTAGTTTGGAGCTAAGCCTGGTTATCATACAGTAGATTATTGGAGTTACACAGATAACGGCAGGTCAAACAACAAGTTCTCCAAACTCGGCCGGGTCTATAGAACAGACGGCCATTCACATCAGACAGCCGGCATTTCATGGCTGAATATTTGTCTGGTGAACAACTTTTTCTGCAGACGAAGCCGTGAGTCTAAAAAGCCCCAGTGACCTGTGTAAAATCTACAAGATTTCATTCTTTTTTTCTAATATAGTTCGAGATATGATATATATAAAAAAAAAAACTTTACCAAAGTATTTTTTTAAATACCTGATTTACAGGGGTATTTCCATCTCCTATCCCAATAGGTAGTAGGGGTAATAATAATAATATGAGCAAATACCTCCAATTAGAAATATAGTATAGTTCTTCTGATTCGATATGTCGCTCACCCTATGTGCAGGGCATTGCAGTAGCTGAGGTATCCATGGTTACGACTATTAACAACTAACTGTCACTATATGAGTAGTCGTAACCATGGATACATAAGCTACTGCAATGTCCTGCACATGGTGAATCAGAAGAACTATACTACATTTCTAATTGGAGGGATTTGCTAATATACCTACTACATATTGGGATAGGATCTTGAAGATAGTAATACCCTTTTAAACAATAGGTCACTTTCTGAATGTGATGATACTACTCAGCACAATGCTATGGCCTCAATTGTGTGTAACACTAGCGTTTGGCGCTGTACACATTAGTATCAGCATATGAGTATATAGTGCAATGGATTCTTACATATCCCATTGATTTAGGGCCTGTTCACACCATGTTTTGTGGTGCATTCATATTTCTGTCCAGGGCTTCTGTCTGAATCCCCAAAAAAGTGAGATTTAGAGTGCCCCAGATAGAACCATTGAATGACAGTAGACTATGTTCTTGTGTCCGCGGACACTGTCGAAAGGAGCACAAACCGATCCCAAAGTTTCATACTTTCCATCTGAATTCTATTTTTGGGGAGTTGCAAATGAAAGTCTCAGATGGAGACATGAACGCATCAGATAGTGCAGTGTGAACAGGCTCTTATCAGGGATCCATTAGGTTTCTGGTGTAAACTGCACTAACAATTATTACTTATGGCGCCCATCTCGGACACTTTTTCTAGGACACAGTTTGTATCCACGGGGGCCTGTATGAGTCTAGGACGTTCATACCGGACAGAATATCACATTTTTCCTTAGAAATAACACACTGCTCTGGATTTTCACACCAATTCCCTAAAAGGATGTCCCCTGACAGAACTTAGTGATTAATCCAAAAAGTGTTTGCCCTAGAAGAGGGATTTTCTACCATTCGTCTGATTCCACTTGGAGGTTAGCATATACAGTACCAGAGCGGTTCATAAAGATGAAAAATAGGTCCCTATGCCTGGTGCTAGTAAAAGGGGTTGTCTGGTACTAGGATACTGATGGCCGATCCTTGGGACAGGTCATCAATATCAGATTAGCTAAGGTCCAACACCAGAAGTGCACAGCTCCATTTACTGTGTAGTGGTCATTCTCAGGTACTGCAGATCAGATCTCATTCACTTCAATAGGCCCCTAGTGCTGTTCCGGCTCCGTGCACTTCCGACAGCCATGGGACCTGGTAACAGCTGATGGGTAGGGGACCGGGTATCGAACCCACGCCGATCTGATACTAAGGTGTTTACTCCTTACTAATTTATACCAATGTTCATCATTTGGCACAGGAACTGAGCCTGTAATACAAAACTGGGTTTCTGCGATTGGGGTATAACTCCCGTGTTTAACCGTTGGCTACATATCTGACCCTATCGGTCCCTGACGATGTGATGAAGGGGTATAAATGGGTTATTTTGCAGCTGATGGTCTAGCCCTGGGCCCAAAGTCCACCATCTTACTACCCCTATAACGCCTTACAGAAGTGGGGCATTCTAGGATGCCATTCAGACTGTCCTACTTATAGAAATATGTCCGGCGGTTCCCTTGGATCAAATCCGACCAAAGATTAGTACCTACTGCACATGGACCTTATGTATTCTTCTTGTGTCTGCATTGGGTTCTCTCTGGTTTTTGGGCTGAGCGATTAGCTGCATTACCAGATCTCAGTTTTAGGCCATGGCTTAAAAGGTTATTCCCATCGCCAAGATCCTATCCCAACATGTAGTAGGTGTAATAATAATAATATTAGCAAATACCTCCAATTAGAAATGTAGTATAGTTCTTCTGATTTGCTATGTCGCTTACCACATGTGCAGGGCATTGCAGTAGCTTAGGTATCCATGGTTATAACCACTCATATATTGACAGTTAGCTCTTAATGGTGATAACTATGGTTACCGAAGCTACTACCTAAGCTCCATAGAATTCCATTCTATGACAGCAAACAGAGATCCTAAAATTACTAAAGGACCGAAACAAAGTATATTAAGCTACAATAACTGAGCTTTATTTCACGGAAAAATTCTCTATGCTGAGTTTCATTGAGCTACAAGATCACACATTGCTCACCGCTTCGGCCCCATTCACACATCCCAGTTTCCCGGACTAGTTCTATCCCATGTCTTTCATGCACATAACACGTTCTCATTGTAGTTTATGGTTATGTTCACACGTCCCATTTGTTCAAGTCTGATTTTCATCAAATTTGCAGATCAAAAAACACCCATTCAAGTAAAAAAGGGTTTGTAAAAAAGCATGCAAAAGACAGCACTTATCCCAGTGTAGAGGTGAAGTTTGGAAGCTTTTCTTTGTAGACAAGACAAAACGCATGCTGCAGTGGTTGGAAAAATGGACAATCAGATCAATAAAGCGAATGAAGATCGGATAAAAAAACATCGATCAAAATTGATCAATTTTTCAATATAAAACTGACTCATGGAAGGGTCCTAAATGGCCATAAAAGTTCTTCTATCACTGTAGCATCCCGATTATTGGCTGATCTAAACATGTTGACAATCATCCGACCAACAAGCAAAACGCTTGTTCATCGGGTGTGAACATTTTTAAGCTTGCTTAGAAATCAGTATTCTGGGCAGCACATCGTCCTGTGTAAACAGATGTGCCAAGAGACCGGAAGGGCCAGAACCATCGTACCAGCCATCGGTTCTCAGCCTGGTAAATAGACCACTAAATGATGGGCCACTGGCTTACACGTAGCCGATCGGCAGTAGTACAATCGGGCAGTGTAAACCCTGCCTTAGTATAGGTCAACAATATCAGATTGGTGATGGTCCGACCCCCCACTATCAGCTGTTGTTATATGCGGATGTAAATGCTGAACAGAGCTGTTCTCATGAATAAGAGACGATCTTCAAGAAGTTCTCCACTACTTGGACATCTATTTCACGTACCCCACACTTGGCCTCGATAAAATAAAAAAGCTTATACTCACCTCCCGTGCCAGCGCTGTTTCAGCAGTGTTGGCACTCGCGTTCCTGGGTCTACCGTGCTGTTGTTGTGACACGTGACAACGGCGCCCAATCAGCGCTGGCATCACTGTCTCCACCTTCGGACAAATTGGACATGAAGAGGAAGTCAGAGACCATCTGCAGCCCGGACTTCCTCTTCATGTTCGATTTGTACGAAGGCGCGGACAGTGATGCCAGCGCTGATTGGGCGCTGGGGTCATGGTCACAACAGCACGGGAGCCCCGGGACCGCGAGTGTCGACACTGCTGGAATGCTGCCAGCACGGGAGGTGTGTATAGGCTAACCTTTTCCTAACCCTAGCAGTGACTGAGATGACAAAGCTCACTTCATCACACAGAGAGCTTAGTTATCTCAGTCACAGCTTATGTAGAGCGCAGCAGTTGAGGTAAGCTTGTATTCGCTGCTGCGCTCTGCATAGGAACCTGTGGCTGAGCAACCCGGGGGGATAGCGTGGGTTTCCAACGCCCGGGACAAGACAAGTATTTTGCATCCTTTTCACCCAGAGACCATTTGATATAAAAAGTTAAAAAATAAAGTTAGACATTTTTTTGGTACATTTTTAATACATTTTTTTTTTATAAACTATTTTATTACCCTATCCCTAAACCTAACCCTATCCCTAATGCTAGCACTATTTCCCAACCTTAGCCCTGACCTACTGCGAACCCCAGCAGCAACTAATATGATAAAGCAAAGCATCATGCTGAGAGCTTTGTTATCTCAGTCGCTGCCTATGTAGAGTGCAGCAGCAATGACAAACTAACCTAGACTGCTGCGCTCTGCATAGGAACCTGATGTCAAAGCAACTAATGGATACTTAATAATATTATTTGTCGGCCACTGGGCAGGCAGTCACTCGCCCATATGACGCTCTAAGAAAAAGTAGCAGTGGGGTCAGTGGTTGGCCATAGAATTTCGTGCCCTGGGCAACTGCTCCTGTGCTGCCCACCAGGGCATATCATTGGTGCAACCTGTGGAGAAGTCCAGGGGCCCAAGATGTAAGGGGCCAACTTCCATCTCCAAACCAAGTGTATTGGGGCATTTTGATGAGGAGCTTTGGGACACTTAAAAACCCAATTCATCATTTGCTATTTTTTTAAGTCCCTTTTCTTTCTTTTTTTTGTCTTGCGGACGCTGACGTTTTTATTCCAAACTCTTCAAATTGCCGCACGCGGATCATAACTTTGGCCCCAAATTAAAAATGCTCTTTATTTTCCTTTTTTAACAGGTTTTTTCGCTACTTTTTTAGCTCAAAAAGTCGCACTCTTGTCTAAAAAAAAATGTGCCAAGTTAAAAACTCCAGCCAGAAACCTTCCCGCAGTGAGGAACTGGAGCGAGATGTGCAAAAATAGAAAATAAAAAATGCAAAATTTAATAACAAAATCGCATTTCATAAATTGATCCAAAACATTTGGATGTGCAAAGAAAAAAAGACGTAAAAAAAGATAAAGTGGTGCAAAAAAAAAGAAAAGAGAATAAGGCGCAAATATATTAATGTGAACTGAGATGATGAATTATATATCAAACATTTTCGACCGTCACTGCATTATATAGAAAGTACCAACATGGTCCCATTAAAGCAGGGTTCCCCAACTCCAGTCCTCAAGGCCCACCAACAGGTCATGTTTTTAGGATTTCCTTAGTATTACACAGGTGATAGTTGCATCACCTGCACAGGCAATAATTCCATCACCTGTGCAATACTAAGGAAATCCTGAAAACATGACCTGTTGGTGGGCCTTGAGGACTGGAGTTGGGGAACCCTGCATTAAAGGACCATAAAAAAGAACAACAATGCCGTTTTTGGATATAGTGAATGAAAATTTTTAGTTCTCCGGCCAAAGATTTGGACACGCTCCCCTGGGGACCTAAATAATGATAATCAGAGAGAACAGACTTTGCCGTGCACATGACCGTGTGGTCATTTTTGGGACTTACCGGCTTAGCTTTGCTCCATAGAAGTAAAGTTGAAGTGATGGGAACTTTGTAAGTCAGGATAGGCAGGCGGTCCCCCGTCCGCACATTATGGGATCTGCGTGCAATGTGCCTGCAGTGCTTCCTTCTCTCTGTATCATTCAGGGGATGTGTCTCTCCTCGAGGGGAGGAGGTGGACGTCCTTCACCCCCTCCCTCCAGAGATGGAGGCTCTCAAGTCTCTGCTCTTAGGAGGAACAAGCCACCTAGTGACAGAGGAGCACTTTGCACACAAGTACTGTACTTTGTGTAGGACTGAGCGATCCGGAGTACGACCACCCAAACACCCCCCGGTTAAAATTTATTTCTAAGAAATTTTGGAATATTTGGCACAATTTTCATTTTTGCATTTTTCAATTTTTCATTTTTTTTTCCTCCCCTTCTTCCAAGAGTCATCTTTATTTTTTTTTATGTTTCTGTCCACTTAGAGTCCAGGGATGTCAAAATCAAATACACCGAGGGCCAAAATTAAAAACTTGGACAAAGTCGCGGACCAACCTTGATATTTATTATTAGTTAATGTCTTTTTTCCTTATCATCAAGTATGAAGATGAAAGTTTTCACATGGAAACGAACTTAAAGGGGTTGTCTCATGAACAAAGTACATTTTAATTAATAGATCTTAGAATAAAATATTGGAATAATATAATAATATGTTATGTAAGAGCAGTAACATATGGCCCAATGGCTTAATTATTTAATAAAAAAGGATAAAAAACTTTGAATAATACAGATAATAAAGTATGATACAAAAAAAAAACTCCCCAAACACATTATGATACCCCCATGGTGAATTCTTACACACGCAGGGTATGATGACCCTACTATACCCCCCTACCACAGTATGATTCTCCAACTGTAACCCCCACAAAGCCCTCCATATAGTATAATGACCACAAAAAGTGCTCCATACAGAATAATGGGCCCCACATAGCCCTCCATACAGTATAATGGGCCCCACATAGTCCTCCATACAGAAAAATGGGCCCCACATACTCCTCCATACAGAATAATGGGCCCCACATAGTCCTCCATACAGTATAATGGGCCCCACATAGTCCTCCATACAGAATAATGGACCTCACATAGTTCTCCATACAGTATAATGGACCCATATAGTCCTCCATACAGAATAATGGGCCCCACATAGTCCTCCATACAGTATAATGGGCCCCACATAGTCCTCCATACAGAATAATGGACCTCACATAGTTCTCCATACAGTATAATGGACCCATATAGTCCTCCATACAGAATAATGGGCCTCACATAGTCCTCCATACAGTATAATGGACCCATATAGTCCTCCATACAGAATAATGGACCCATATAGTCCTCCATACAGAATAATGGGCCTCACATAGTCCTCCATACAGAATAATGGCCCCACATAGACCTCCATACAGAATAATGGCCCCACATAGTCCTCCATACAGAATAATGGCCCCACATAGTCCTCCATACAGAATAATGACCCCACATAGTGCTTCATACAGTATAATGGGCCCCACATAGTCCTCCATACAGTATAATGGGCCCCATATAGTCCTCCATACAGTATAATGGGCCCCACATAGTCATCCATATAGTATAATGGATCCATATAGTTCTCCATACAGAATAATGGGCCCCACATAGTCCTCCATACAGAATAATGGGCCATACATAGTCCTCCATACAGTATAATGGCCCCACATAGTCCTCCATACAGTATAATGGACCCACATAGTCCTCCATACAGTATAATGGACCCACATAGTTCTCCATACATTATAATGGACCACATAGTCCTCCATACAGTATAATGGGCCCCACATAGACCTCCATACAGAATAATGACCCCACATAGTCCTCCATACAGAATAATGGCCCCACATAGTCCTCCATACAGTATAATGGGCCCCACATAGTCCTCCATTCAGTATAATGGGCCCACATAGTCCTCCATACAGAATAATGGGCCCACATAGTTCTCCATACAGTATAATGGCCCCACATAGTCCTCCATACAGAATAATGGGCCCCACATACTCCTCCATACAGAATAATGAGCCCCACATAGTCCTCCATACAGAATAATGGGCCCCACATAGTCCTCCACACAGTTTAATAGGCCCCACATAGTCCTCTATACAGTATAATGACCACAAAAAGTGCTCCATACAGAATGATCGGCCCCACATACTCCTCCATACAGAATAATGGGCCCCACATAGTCATCCAAACAGTTTAATGGGTCCCCACATAGTCCTCCATACAGTATAATGGGCCTCACATAGTCCTTCATACAGAATAATGAGCCTCACATAATCCTCCATACAGTATAATGGCCCTACATAGTCCTCAATACAGTATAATGGGCCCCACATAGTCCTCCGTATAGTATAATGGGCCCCACATAGTCCTCCATACAGTATAATTGGCCCCACATAGTCCTCCATACAGTATAATGGACCCACATAGTCCCCCATACAGTATAATGGGCCCCACATAGTCCTCCATACAGTATAATGGGCCCCACATAGTCCTCCATACAGTATAATGGTCCCACATAGCCCTCCATACAGTATAATGGACCCACATAGTCCTCCATACAGTATAATGGACCCATATAGTCCTCCATACAGAATAATGGGCCTCACATAGTCCTCCATACAGTATAATGGACCCATATAGTCCTCCATACAGAATAATGGGCCTCACATAGTCATCCATACAGAATAATGGATCCCACATAGTCCTCCATACAGAATAATGGCCCCACATAGTCATCCATACAGTATAATGGCCCCACATAGTCCTCCATACAGTATAATGGCCCCACATAGACCTCCATACAGAATAATGGCCCCACATAAATAGTAAAAAACTAAAAAATGATAGTGTTGGCCCTCTTAAAAATAGTCTGGGTGAAATGGTGGATGAGGATAAGGAAAAAGCCAATATGCTAAATGATTATTTTTCAACCGTATTTACACAAGAAAATCGCATGACAGAAAACATGATTAGTGATAACATAAATTCTCCATTAAATGTCACTTGCTTAACCCAGCAGGAAGTACGGCGGCGTCTAAAAATCACTAAAGTTGACAAATCCCCGGGCCCGGATGGGATACACCCGCGAGTACTGCAGGAATTAAGTAACGTCATAGATAGACCATTATTTTTAATCTTTAAAGATTCCATAATAACAGGGTATGTGCCACAGGACTGGCGTATAGCAAATGTGGTGCCAATATTCAAAAAGGGGACAAAAACTGAACTTGGAAATTATAGGCCAGTAAGCTTAACCTCTACTGTGGGTAAAATCCTGGAGGCTTTCCTAAGAGATGCTATACTAGAGTATCTGAAGAGGAATAACCTCATGACCCAATATCAACATGGGTTTACGAGGGACCGTTCCTGTCAAACTAATCTGATCAGCTTTTATGAGGAGGCAAGTTCTGGACTGGGCCTAGGAAATGCAGTGGATGTTGTGTATATGGACTTTTCAAAAGCTTTTGATTCGGTTCCACAAAAAAAGGTTGAAACATAAAATGAGAACAATGGGGACAGGGGAAAATATATGTAAGTGGGTTAAGAACTGGCTCAGTGATAGGAAACAAAGGGTGATTATTAATGGAAAACACTCAGACTGGGTCTCAGTTAACAGTGGGGTACCACAGGGGTCAGTATTGGGCCCCCTTCTTTTTAACATATTTATTAATGACCTTGTAGGGGGCATACAGAGTAATATTTCAATATTTGCAGATGACACTAAACTCTGCAGGGTAATCAATACAGAGGAGGACAATTTTATATTACAGGAGGATCTATGTAAACTAGAAGCTTGGGCTGATAAATGGCAAATAAGCTTTAATGGGGATAAATGTAAGGTAATGCACTTGGGCAGAGGAAATAAAATGTATAATTATATGCTTAATTGTAAAACACTGGGCAAAACTGTAACTGAAAAAGACCTGGGTGTATTGGTGGACGACAAGCTCACGTTTAGTGGCCAGTGTCAGGCAGCTGCTGCAAAGGCAAATAAAATAATGGGATGCATTAAAAGAGGCATAGATGCTCATGAGGAGAACATAATTTTACCTCTATACAAGTCATTAGTGCGACCACACTTAGAATACTGTGTACAGTTCTGGTCTCCGGTGTATAAGAAAGACATAGCTGAACTAGAGCAGGTGCAGAGAAGAGCGACCAAGGTTATTAGAGGACTCGGGGGTCTGCAATACCAAGACAGGTTGTTACACTTGGGGTTATTTACTGTGGAAAAAAGAAGGCTTAGGGGTGATCTTATTACTATGTACAAGTATATGAGGGGACAGTACAAAGACCTTTCTACTGATCTTTTTACTCTGAGGACTGAGACGTGGACAAGGGGGCATCTTCTACGTCTGGAGGAAAGAAGGTTTAATCATAATCACAGACGGGGATTCTTTACTGTAAGAGCAGTGAGACTATGGAAATCTCTGCCGCATGATGTTGTAGTGAGTGATTCACTATTAAAATTTAAGAAGGGCATGGATGCCTTTCTTGAAAAGTATAATATTACAGGTTATAAATACTAGATCCCTTGATAGGGCGTTGATCCAGGGAAATAGTCTGATTGCCGTATGGAGTCGGGAAGGAATTTTTTTCCCCAATGTGGAGCTTAGTGTTGGCCACATGGTTTTTTTTTGCCTTCCTCTGGATCAACATGTTAGGCTATGGGTTGAACTAGATGGACTTAGTCTTCCTTCAACCTTAAAACTATGTAAACTATTACATACTGTAGTCCTCCATACAGAATAATAGCTCCACATAGTCCTCCATACAGAATAATGGCTCCACATAGTCCTCCATACAGAATAATGGCCCCACGTAGTCCTCCATACAGTATAATGGCTTCACATTAAATAAATAACATCTGCAGATCTCAGTACAGCAGGAGCGTTGTAATGACGTCATCGCACCCGCTGCGCTGAGACATCAGACATAAAGGTGACGCTCCCTCCTCCATCATTGATTTCAACTGTATCGGTATCTTGGGTCAGAAAGGACTCCCACCCCCAATTGGGTGTGGCATTTAAGTGGTTAAAACAGCAGCAATCTGTGCTAGCTCAGATTGCTGCTGTTGGAGGCAGGTGATAGCTCCTGAGCCTTCACCATACATGAGCACCCAACATCCTATGTACATGTACAGTACGTCTGATGTCACAAAGAGGTTAATGAGACTCTCATTGACTTAGGAAAGGATGTCGATATTTTATTTTCAGCAGATGACCTCTCTGATCCCCAATCACCAGCACAATTAAAGGGATTGTAGCTTATCCTTATTGGACAGGTCCCAGAGTTTGTCTTTCAACCAATCACACATTAAAGGGGACATCCAGCCTTGGGATATACTGTAAGTCTGCAGTCACTCTATGTGACTGTTGACTTGTGAATCCTCACAAAGCAATTCTCTGGTGCCAGCGCCGGGAGCAGAGGTCATGTGAAGGCAAGTATGTGATTTGCATACATGCGGTCACATGCCAACTAGATGAGAGCGGCATGACAAGTCTAGTCGGAATGTGGCCGGAAGTATGCAAATCGCATCCGATCGATCCTGGCGCTGGCGAATCCCCACTGTGTGCAGTGTGAGTGACTGCAGACTTGTACCCCATGGACGCACGTCCCCTTTAAAGGACTTTCCTAAGAATACATGATAAATGTTAAAGTCACAGAGAGACCCTTTAACCCACTAAAGTTCCTTTCTGAACAAATGATATAACAAGTTGATCAACACTCATTTAAAGGCCCTATAACATTCACTGATACAAACTGCATTGGGGCAATTGATTGTTAACCCCATGGTGACGTCGCCAGTTTTTTGCTTCCGTGCTTTCTTCTTCGCCATGCAACAGCCATGACTTTTTCACTTTTCCATTCACATTGTCTGCAGTTGTGAATGATGCCATTCACTTTACCGTACAATGGACTGAAAAATGGGAAAATAGGGGTGGAATTGTAATAAAAAAAAACAAAACTATTGTCTTTAGTTTTTACAACGGTCAGTTAGTGGTAAAAATTACTTTGCTCTTTTGCTCTACGGGTCAGTACAATTATAGCGATATCAAATTTATATGGTTTGTTTTTCTTTGTTTTACTACTTAAAATAAATTAAAAATATTTATATTTTAAATATGTTATTTTTCAAACAATTTTTTAATGTTTTTTACATGCTTTTATTAGTTCTCTTAAGAGAATTTGAACCTGCGATCAGTTGATTGCTTATAAAATACACGGCAATACTGTAATATTTCAGTCTATGGTAGAATTACTGGTCTCCTATGAAGCCCAGTGCTACTGTCTTCATATATCAGCACAGCTTCTATCCTGCACATATTACTCTCTTAATATATCACCACAGCTTCTATCCTGAACATATTACTCTCTTCATATATCAGCACAGCCTCTATCCTACACATATTTCTCTCTTCATATATCAGCACAGCTTCTATCCTGCACATATCACTCTCTTCATATATCAGCACAGCCTCTATCCTGCACATATTTCTCTCTTCATATATCAGCACAGCCTCTATCCTGCACATATTACTCTCTTCATATATCAGCACAGCTTCTATCCTGCACATATTACTCTCTTAATATACAGTTATATGAAAAAGTTTGGGCACCCCTATTAATCTTAAGCTTAATGTTTTATAAAAATTGGTGTTTTTGCAACAGCTATTTTAGTTTGATATATGTAATAACTGTTGGACACAGTAATGTTTCTGCCTTGAAATGAGGTTTATTGTACTAACAGAAAATGTGCAATCTGCATTCAAACAAACTTTGACAGGTGCATAAGTATGGGCACCCTTATCATTTTTTTGTTTTAAATACTCCTACCTACTTTTTACTCACTTACTAAAGCACTTTTTTTGGTTTTGTAACCTCATTGAGCTTTGAACTTCATAGCCAGGTGTATGCAATCATGAGAAAAGCTACTTAAAGTGGCCACTTGCAAGTTGTTCTCCTGTTTGAATCTCCTCTGAAGAGTGGCATCATGGGCTCCTCAAAACAACTGTCAAATGATCTGAAAACAAAGATTATTCAACATAGTTGTTCAGGGGAAGGATACAAAAAGCTGTCTCAGAGATTTAACCTGTCAGTTTCCACTGTGTGGAACATAGTAAGGAAATAGAGGAACACAGGGACAGTTCTTGTTAAGGCCAGAAGTGGCAGGCCAAGAAAAACATCAGAAAGGCAGAGAAGAAGAATGGTGAGATCAGTCAAGGACAATCCTCAGACCACCTCCAGAGAGCTGCAGCATCAACTTGCTGCAGATGGTGTCACTGTGCATCGGTCAACTATACAACGCACTTTGCACAAGGAGAAGCTGTATGGGAGAGTGATGCGAAAGAAGCCGTTTCTGCAAGCACGCCACAAACAGAGTCGGCAGAGGTATGCAAAAGCACATTTGGAGAAGCCAATTTCTTTTTGGAAGAGGGTCCTGTGGACTGATGACACCAAGATTGAGTTGTTTGGTCATACTAAAAGGCGCTATGCATGGCGGCAAAAAAACACAGTATTCCAAGAAAAACACTTGCTACCCGCAGTAAAATTTGGTGGAGGTTCTATCATGCTTTGGGGCTGTGTGGCCAATGCCGGCATCGGGAATCTTGTTAAAGTTGAGGGACGCATGGATTCCACTCAGTATCAGCAGATTCTTGACAATAATGTTCAAGAATCAGTGACAAAGTTGAATTTACGCAAGGGATGGATCTTTCAGCAAGACAATGATCCAAAACACCGCTCCAAATCTACTCAGGCATTCATGCAGAGGAACAATTACAATGTTCTGGAATGGCTATCCCAGTCCCCAGACCTGAATATCATTGAACATCTGTGGGATCATTTGAAGAGAGCTGTCCATGCTCGGTGACCGTCAAACTTAACTGAACTGGAATTGTTTTGTAAAGAGGAATGGTCAGAAATACCTTCATCCAGGATCCAGGAAATCATTAAAAGCTACAGGAAGCGACTAGAGGCTGTTATTTTTGCAAAAGGAGGATCTACTAAATATTAATGTCACTTTTCTGGTGAGGTGCCCATACTTATGCACCTGTCAAAATTTGTTTGAATGCAGATTGCACATTTTCTGTTAGTACAATAAACCTCATTTCAAGGCAGAAACATTACTGTGTCCAACAGTTATTACATATATCAAACTGAAATAGCTGTTGCAAAAACACCAATTTTTATAAAACATTAAGCTTAAGATTAATAGGGGTGCCCAAACTTTTTCATATAACTGTATCAGCACAGCTTCTATCCTGTACATATCACTCTCTTCATATATCAGCACAGCCTCTATCCTGCACATATTTCTCTCTTCATATATCAGCACAGCTTATATCCTGAACATATCACTCTCTTCATATATCAGCACAGCCTCTATCCTACACATATTTCTCTCTTCATATATCAGCACAGCCTCTATCCTACACATATTTCTCTCTTCATATATCAGCACAGCTTCTATCCTGAACATATTACTCTCTTCATATATCAGCACAGCCTCTATCCTACACATATTTCTCTCTTCATATATCAGCACAGCTTCTATCCTGCACATATCACTCTCTTCATATATCAGCACAGCCTCTATCCTGCACATATTTCTCTCTTCATATATCAGCACAGCCTCTATCCTACACATTTTTCCCTCTTCATATATCAGCACAGCTTCTATCCTGCACATATCACTCTCTTCATATATCAGCACAGCCTCTATCCTGCACATCTTACTCTCTTCATATATCAGCACAGCCTCTATCCTGCACATCTTACTCTCTTCATATATCAGCACAGCTTCTATCCTGCACATATTTCCTCTTCATTTGCTGTCCTCCTTTTCTATAGTCTGTATTCTCTGCCCTCCCTGAGACTGTACGTGCCTTCTTCCCTCTCCACACTCTGGAGATCTGTGTACAACCACCTCCCAGCTGCTATCTACATAGGGAAGAGTGGGGAAGAGCCCAAACCAGGAGCTCTGAGGGATTTGTATGTTTTTTTTTTCAGATTACTGAACTATACAAAGGACCTACAGACACGCTACAGCATTAAAAGAGTAGAAAATATTTAAAGAGTAACTTTTTTTTTAAATAAATCAATAGTACACGTGAAAATAAGAAACTTTGTAATAGATTTTATCAGAGAAATATTCTTCTTTCTTCTCCTGGACTGATCATTAACTCTCAAATCATAAGTAATCTGTGTTCGGTGAGTACAGATGTTCCCATTACTGAGAGAGGAGATGACAGTTGGTGCTCATACAATTCTATGGAGAAATGTAACTGTCATTTCAGGAGAACTAGCAGTGGAATGTCTGTGTATTCCGCTAGCTCCTCCCACTCCATATAACTTTAAAAGCACCAACTGTCATCTCCTATCTCAGCAATGGGAAAATCTGATTTCGCGGAATACAGATTTTACCAGTGAATTGAGGATTTCAGAATGAAAAATCAGTCCAGGAGGAGAAAGAAGCGGATTTCTTATTATTGCTTATTTTCATGTGTACTATTGATTTATGAAATAATAAAAATTAAAACAGCGGTTACTCTTTAAAGGTTTGTTCTCAAAACAAATCCTACAAGGAATAGCCCTTTAATGAAGACTATACAGAACACTGTTTAACCACTTTCTGGCCCGGGCATATTAATACGTATCTGTGCCCTGGGCCTTATGGGCCTGATACGTATTAATACGCCCACACACAAGCGGTTTGTTACAGCTGACACCCGGTACTATGTGCAGGAAGCGGTCCCACACCGCTCCCGGCACATTAACCCCCGAAATGCTGCGGTCGAAATCGATCGCAGCATTCCGGTGGCAAGAGGAGGTAAGCGCGATACTTACCTTCTCTGCCGGCGTCCAGCGGCATCTGAGTCCGGTCCCGGATGTTGCCATGGTGACCCGACGTCATCATGACAACATCTGGGTCACCAGGAGGCAGGAAGTTGCTTTGGTCATGCGCAGTGCACGACCAAAGTAACTTCTCCCTGTGCAGCGCTGACAGGCTGCATAGCACAGGGATGGTGCTGCAAAGTAAGAAAAATGTCAGAAAGTGAAAAAATTTAAAAAAATTAAAAATTGTAAAAATCTAAAAAAAAAAATAAAAAAAATAATCAAAAAAATAAAAATATATTGTACCCATAAATAAATAATCTTATGAAAAAAAAAATAAACCAATAAAAGTAAACATATTTGGTATCACAGCGTCCGGAACGACCTGACCTATAAAACTGTCCTGCTAGTTAACCCCTTTAGTGAACACGGTAAAAAAAAGAAATAAAAAACTAAACATAAAATGATGTTGCCTCATCATACAGCCAAACAAAAAATGGAATAACAAGAGATCAAAAAGACGAATGTAAATAAAAATGGTACAGCTCCAACGGCGGAAAAATAAAAAAGTTATAGCTCTCAGAATAAAGCGATGCAAAAACAATTCTTTTTTCTATAAAATAGATTTTATTGTGTAAAAGCGCCAAAATATAAAAAAAATATATAAATGCGGTACCGCTGTAAACGTACTGACCCGAAGAATAAAGCTACCTTATCAATTTTACCACACACAGAATGCATAAAAAAAAAAAAAAACAATTCTGGAATTGTTGGTTTTTGTTTATTCTGCCTTCTAAAAATCAGAATAGAAAGCGATCAAAAAATGTCACGTGCCCGAAAATGGTACCAATAACAACGTCAACTTGTCCTGCAAAAAACAAGCCGTCACATGACTCTGTCTGCCAAAATATGGAAAAATTATAGCTCTCAAAATATGGCGATGCAAAAACTAGTCTTTGCAAAAAAATGCGTCTTTTAGTGTGTGACAGCTGTCAGTCATAAAAACCCGATATGAATCTGGCATCGCTGTAATTGCACCGACCCGAAGAATAAAGACGTCTAATCACTTATACCGCACAAGGAACAGCGTAAAAATTAAACTTTAGGGTTAGGGTTGTGCTAGGGTTAGGGTTGGGCTAGGATTAGGGTTGGGCTAGGGTCAGGGTAGGGTTAGGGTCAGGGTAGGGTTAGGGTTAGGGTTGTGCTAGGGTTAGGGTAGGGTTAGGGTTGGGCTAGGGTTACGGTTGTGCTAGGGTTAGGGTTAGGCTAGGGTTAGAGTTGGGCTAGGGTTAGGGTTGGGATTTTTTCAGAAGTAAAGAAAAAAAAATGACGACGATATGGCGACTAATGTTGAGCGCAAGTGCTCGCTACTTGAGTTTGCATCGGGTGCTCAGGTATGCACCGAGTATGGCGGGTGCTCGAGTGACATGCTTGAGTCTCCGCCCCAAATGTTTTGCAGCTGTTATACAGCCAAAAAAACCTCACGGGGATTGCCTGTCATGCACGAGCGATTCCCCCATGTTTTTTTTGGGTGTCTAATAACTGTGAAACATGCGAGCACGCGCGATACATGGTGCATACCCGAGCACCCGATGCAAACTCAAGTAGCGAGCACTTGCACTCAAGACTAATGACAACTTATTCAATATGATGACCTAATGTTATCTAATTCTGTGTCGTACCTCTGGGTTCAAAATGTTCACTATACCCCTTGATAAAATCCTGGAGGGGTGTAGTTTCCAAAATGGAGTCACTGGGGGGAGGGGGGAGCGGTTTCCACTGTTTAGGCACATCAGGGACTTTCCAACATGCAGCATGGCGTCCACTAATTATTCAAGCAAATTTTACATTCAAAAAGTCAAATGGCGCTCCTTCCCTTCCGAACCCTGCCGTGCGCTCACTGGTTTCCCCCACATATGGGGTATCTGCTTACTCAGGAGACATTGCACAACAAATTTCATGGTGCAATTTCTCCTGTTACCCTTATGAAAATGCAAAATTGGGGGCTGAAAAACATTTTTGTTGAAAAAATGTGAAAATTGTATTTTTACGGTTCAATGTTATAAACTTCTGTGAAGCACCTGGGGGTGCAAGGTTCTCATCATACATCTATATAAGTTCCCTGAGGGGTCTAGTTTCCAAAATGGTGTCACTTGTGGGGTGTTTCCACTGTTTAGGCACATCAGGGGCTCTCCAAACGAAACATGGGGTCCGCTAATTATTCAAGCAAATTTTACAATCAAAAAGTCAAATGGCGCTCCTTCCCTTCCGAGCCCTGCCGTGCGCCCAAACAGTGGTTTTTCCCCACATATGGAGTATCTGCGTGCTCAGGGGAAATTGCACAACAAATTTTGGGGTCCATTTTTTCCTGTTACCTCTGCGAAAATAAAAAAAATTGGGTCTAAAGTAACATTTTTGTGAAAAAAGTTAAATGTTCATTTTTTTCTTCCACATTCCAAAAATTCCTGTGAGGCACCTGAGGGGTTAATAAAGTTCTTGAATGTGGTTTTGAGCACCTTGAGGGGCGCAGTTTTTAGAATGGTGTCACTTTTGGGTATTTTCTGTCATAAAGACCTCTCAAAGTGACTTCAAATGTGATGTGGTCCCTAAAAAAATGGTTTTGTAAATTTTGTTGGAAAAATGGGAAATCGCTGGTCAACTTTTAACCCTTATAGCTCCCTAACAAAAAAAAAATTGGTTCCAAAATTGTGCTGATGTAAAGTAGACATGTGGGAAATGTTATTTATTAACTCTTTTGTGTGACATATCGCTCTGATTTCAGGGCTTAAAAATTAAAATTTTGAAAATGGCGAAATTTTCTAAATTTTCGCCAAATTTCCGATTTTTTCACAAATAAACGCAAGTGATATCGAAGAAATTTTACCACAATCATGAAGTACAATATGTCACAAAAAAACAATCTCAGAATCAGGGGGATCCGTTGAAGCGTTCCAGAGTAATTACCTCATAAAGTGACAGTGGTCAGAATTGTAAAAATTGGCCTGGTGATTAACCTACAAAGCACCCTTGGGGGTTAATGGGTTATCCCTAAAAAAATCAACTTATCCGCTATTTATAAGATAAAGGATCACTTGCTGATGTCTGGAGGTTCGACTGCTGGGAACCCCAGAGATCCCAAGATTGGTGCGCTGGTACCCCATGAATGGGGCTCTGCAGCCATGCCCTGAACAGAGTGTTGGGGGAGATTTATTGTTACACGCACAAGATCCATGGGGATGCTGGGTGTCAGTGGCCGGATAGAAACAGTGAATGGAAATGAACAGCACAGCGCCATAATCTGTGAAGTGGCTGTTCCCCGGTACTGCAGCTCAGCTCCCATTTTCTTCAATATGAGCTAAGCTGCAATATCTAAGAACGGCCACTACACAGTGCTGTTCAGCTCCATTTAATGTTTACATCCATCTGTATTACTTTAGGGGGTCTTGTATAGGATCTGTATTACTTTAGGTCATCCAATCTGGGGTCTTTATTACTTCAGGGCCGGGGTGGGCAATTCAGTTTTCTAAAGGGCCACATAAGATACCGTGACTGTTGCGCATGGCAAAACCAACTGGACAAACTCAACTCAACATTATTATTATTATTGTTTTATATTAATGTTTATCACTTAATATTGAGCAGAATGAAGTCTGGTGACTCTCTGCTACTGCTAACACATTTTAAGGCAGGGCTTATTGTAACATATACTCTTACTGTACCTGTAGCAGAAAATCAAAACTATATAATTTACTGTTTTTTATAACGTTTATAAATCATACGCTCCTGTTATTCAGCCATTGTACCTTGATCAACAGCTCGCAGCAAAATATAATGTCCCCACATAGCCCTTCAAACAATTTGATGTCCCCACACAGCCCCCCTGTTTTGACAAGTTTTTACCACTAAGGTTCGGATACGGCTTTAAAGAAGGCAACCCTTTGCGATATAACGCAATTTTATTTATAATAGTTGATTTAAAAGGTAAAATACATAATTAAAGGAATAGTATGATATGATGATATTGCATACACTTTTGTATATGTTATAATACAAAGGTTAAGTACATATATATATACTAGATGGTGGCCCGATTCTAACGCATCGGGTATTCTAGAATATATATGCGGCAGACCGGGCGCAATCAGCAGAGCGGTGTTTAAATTTGGCGCCAAAATCGCTGATTGTTCGCGGCCGGCAACCGTGACCAATCAGCAAAGCGGTGTTGAAATTTGACGACTATATCGCTGATTGGTCACAGCCGGCGGTCGCGACTAATCAGCAGAGCGGGGTTTAAATTTGGCGCCAATACTGCTGATTGGTCGCGGACGGCAACCGCGACAAATCAGCAGAGCGGGGTTTAAATTTGACGCCAATAATGTTGATTAGTCCCGGTTGGCAACCGCGACCAATCAGCAGAGTGGGGTTTAAATTTGGCGCCAATACTGCTGATTGGTCGCGGACGGCATCCGCGACCAATTAGCAGAGCGGGGTTTAAATTTGGCGGCAAAATCGCTGATTGGTCGCAGCTGGAGTCCGCGACCAATCAGCAGAGCGTTGTTTAAATTTGGCGCCAATCTCGCTGATTGGACGCGTCTGGCGTCCGCGACCAATCAGCAGAGCGTTTAAATTTGGCGCTAAGCTCGCTGATTGGTCACGGACGCGAGCCGCGACCAATCAGCACAGCGGTGTTTAAATGTGGCGGCAAGATCGGTGATTGGTCGCGGCCGCTATTTAAATGTGGCGCCCAAATCGGTGATTGGTCGCGGGCAGCGGCCGCGACCAATCAGCAGAGCGGTGTTTAACTTTAGCGCCAAGAACACTGATTGGTCGCGTGCGGAGAGCGCGACCAATCAGCGAATCGTATTGGTGAGGACCGGGGAGCGGAATCGTATTAGTGAGGACCGGGGAGCGGCGCTGCCTGTGCGGCTACTTCCGCTGCGAGAAGCCGGGAGATGAGCGACTGCTCGCAGCAGAAGTATCCCGACCCGCAGCGCCGCTCCTCGGTCCTCCCTTGACACGCTAGCCGCTGATCTCCCCACAGTATCCGCATGGTGTTACAAAGGTCTGGACATTTGTGTTAAAAATCGCTGATTGGTCGCTGGCGCTGCCCGCGACCAATCACCGATTTGGGCGCCAAATTTAAATATCGGCCGCCAACCAATCAACGACCTTGGCTCCACATTTAAACACCGCTGTGCTGATTGGTCGCTGACACTGGGCGCGACCAATCACCGATATTGGCGCCACATTTAAATAGTGTCTGCGACCAATCAGCACAGCGGTGTTTAAATGTGGAGCCAAGATCGGTGATTGGTTGCGGCCGATATTTAAATTTGGCGCCCAAATCGGTGATTGGTCGCGGGCAGCGTCGGCGACCAATCAGCACAGCAGTGTTTAACTTTTGCGGCAAGATCAGTGATTGGTCGCGGGCCAAGACCGCGAACAGTCATCGATTTGTGCGGCACATTTAAATAGCGGCCGCGACCAATTGGATGTCAGCGCCGCTGCCCGGTCCTCCCTTCACACCCTAGCCGCATGGACGTCAGCGCCGCTCCCCGGTCCTCCCTTGACACCCTAGCCGCTGATGTCCCCACAGTATCCGCATGGTGTTACAAAGGTCCGGACATTTGTGTTAAAAATCGCTGATTGGTCGCCGACGCTGGGTGCGAACAATCACCGATTTTGGCGCTACATTTAAATAGCGTCGGCGACCAATCAGCGATGTTTAACACAAATGTCCAGACCTTTGTAACACCATGCGGATACTGTGGGGACATCAGCGGCTAGGGTGTGAAGGGAGGACCGGGGAGCGGCGCTGCGGGTCGGGATACTTCTGCTGCGAGCGCCCGCTCATCTCCCGGGTTCTCGCAGCAGAAGTATCCGCACAGGCAGCGCCGCTGACTTCCATGCGGCTAGGGTGTGAAGGGAGGACCGGGGAGCGGCGCTGACATCCAATTGGTCGCGGCCGCTATTTAAATGTGCCGCACAAATCGGTGATTGGTCGCGGTCTTGGCCCGCGACCAATCACTGATCTTGCCGCAAAAGTTAAACACTACTGTGCTGATTGGTCGCGGACGCTGCCCGCGACCAATCACCGATTTGGGCGCCAAATTTAAATATCGGCCGCGATCAATCACCGATCTTGGCTCCACATTTAAACACCGCTGTGCTGATTGGTCGCGGACGCTATTTAAATGTGGCGACAAAATCGGTGATTGGTCGCGCCCAGCGTCGGCGACCAATCAGCACAGCGGTGTTTAAATGTGGAGCCAAGATCGGTGACTGGTCGCGGCCGATTAGTCGAGTGATTAGTCGGGTCCGAAGACCGCGACCAATCATCGAATCGTCTTGGTGAGGACCGGGGAGCGGCGCTGCCTGTGCGGGTAGTTCCGCAGCGAGAACCCGGGACATGAGCGAGCGCTCGCAGCAGAAGTATCCCGACCCGCAGCGCCGCTCCCCGGTCCTCCCTTCCGCATGGAGGTCAGCGACGCCGGCGGTCCTTCCGCTGCTACCGGCCGGGAGATGAGCGCCTCGCGCCGGTCATCTCCCGGCTGCATCTCCGTTCCGCAGATGGGTCCGGCGGTCGAGGTCCTTCTGATGGTACCGGCCGGGAGATGAGCGCCTCGCGGCGCTCATCTCCCGGCTGCATCGCCGCTGAGCTCCGTCCCGCAGATGAGCCGCTAACAACCGCCATCTTTTTTCAGAAATCCCGAGGCGCTGATTGGCCGCTGCCGGACCAATGAGCGACGCGGGATTTCCAGGACAGACAGACAGACAGACAGACGGGATAAGACAATTATATAGTAGATATATATTTCTATATACAGTACAGACCAAAAGTTTGGACACACCTTCTCATTTAAAGATTTTTCTGTATTCTCATGACTTTGAAAATTGTACATTCACACTGAAGGCATCAAAACTATGAATTAACACATGTGGAATTATATACTTAACAAAAAAATGTGAAACAACTGAAAATATGTCTTATATTCTAGGTTCTTCAAAGTAGCCACCTTTTGCTTTGATAACTGCTTTGCACACTCTTGGCATTCTCTTGATGAGCTTCAAGAGGTAGTCACCGGAAATGGTTTTCACTTCACAGGTGTGCCCTGTCAGATTTAATAAGTGGGATTTCTTGCCTTATAAATGGGGTTGGGACCACCAGTTGTGTTGTGCAGAAGTCAGGTGGATACACAGCTGATAGTCCTACTGAATAGACTGTTAGAATTTGTATTATGGCAATAAAAATGCAGCTAAGTAAAGAAAAAGGAGTGGCCATCATTACTTTAAGAAATGAAGATCAGTCAGTCCGAAAAATTGGGCAAACTTTGAAAGTGTCCCCAAGTGCAGTTGCAAAAACCATCGAGCGCTACAAAGAAACTGGCTCACATGAGGACCGCCCCAGGAAAGGAAGACCAAGAGTCACCTCTGCTTCTGAGGATAAGTTTATCCGAGTCACCAGCCTTAGAAATCGCAGGTTAATTGCCGCTCAGATTAGAGACCAGGTCAATGCTACATAGAGTTCTAGCAGCAGACACATCTCTACAACAATTGTTAAGAGGAGACTTTGTGCAGCAGGCCTTCATGGTAAAATAGCTGCTAGGAAACCACTTCTAAGGACAGGCAACAAGCAGAAGAGACTTGTTTGGGCTAAAGAACACAAGGAATGGACATTAGACCAGTGGAAATCTGTGCTTTGGTCTGATGAGTCCAAATTTGAGATCTTTGGTTCCAACCACCGTGTCTTTGTGCGATGCAGAAAAGGTGAACGGATGGACTCTACATGCCTGGTTCCCACCGTGAAGCATGGAGGAGGAGGTGTGATGGTGTGGGGGTGCTTAGCTGGCAACACTGTTAGGGATTTATTCAAAATTGAAGGCATACTGAACCAGCATGGCTACCACAGCATCTTGCAGCGGTACGCTATTCCATCCGGTTTGCATTTAGTTGGACCATCATTTATTTTTCAACAGGACAATGACCCCAAACACGCCTCCAGGCTGTGTATGGGCTATTTGACCAAGAAGGAGAGTGATGGGGTGCTACGCCAGATGACCTGGCCTCCACAGTCACCAGACCTGAACCCAAACGAGATGGTTTGGGGTGAGCTGGACCGCAGACTGAAGGCAAAAGGTCCAACAAGTGCTAAGCATCTCTGGGAACTCCTTCAAGATGTTTGGAAGATCATTTCCGGTGACTACCTCTTGAAGCTCATCAAGAGAATGCCAAGAGTGTGCAAAGCAGTCATCAAAGCAAAATGTGGCTACTTTGAAGAACCTAGAATATAAGACATATTTTCAGCTGTTTCACACTTTTTTGTTAAGTATATAATTCCACATGTGTTAATTCATAGTTTTGATGCCTTCAGTGTGAATGTACAATTTTCATAGTCATGAAAATACAGAAAAATCTTTAAATGAGAAGGTGTGTCCAAACTTTTGGTCTGTACTGTATATATATACTCACTTCATCACCAAAGAGCTTTTAAACATTATCCATCTGGAAGATCAGAGAAGCAATTTCACCTAGACAGAGAAACCCCTGGAAGTCTTCACAACACTGCATGGGCAGGTACATACAACACTACACATCAGTGCAGGTACAACTTATGGCGTCTGTCTCAGTATTATTTCTCTGGTCTTATATAGTGAAAGTAGTACACTACTAAATCTAATTGACCTTTGCCCCCACAGTGGCTGGCACTTGGAACAAAGGTAAATGACTGTGCCAGTTATAGCACTGGTTGCCCGTCCAATATAGAGTTCAATTTAAACTTATCACGCTTACCCACAAAGCGCTCCATGCTTCAGTACTCCCCTACATCTCCTCCCTTGTCTCAGTCTACCACCCTACACGTGCCCTCCGTTCTGCCAATGACTTAAAACGAAAATCCTCCATAATCCGAACTTCCCACTCCCGTCTCTAAGATTTCTCACGTGCTGCACTAATTCTCTGGAATGCACTACCCTGGACAGTTCGATTAATTCCCAATACCCACAGTTTCAAGCGGACCCTAAAAACCCATTTCTTTAGACTGGCCTATCGCCTCAACACACTATCTAACTGTCCCAGTTTTGGCCCATATTAAAGTCTTCTTCAATTTCAGGTTCATACCATCCATGTACTTAATAGCCTCGGTCTGGACTGTACACATATTGGCTGGCGATCAGTCCATGTATTATTATTTATCCTATTTAGTATATCAAGGCTGCATCATACAATATATGTACTTTTTACCTTTTGTGTCTCCCCCATTTCCTCATAGACTGTAAGCTTGCGAGCAGGGCCTTCACTCCTTTCGATATGAGATATGCTTATTCTGTATTGTCTGTATGTACCCTATCCTAAGGGGATGGTTTTAGCGGATGATTGACATAAAAATAATAATGGAAGTGTACACTGTGTACAAGAACATAAAGCAAGGCATGAACAAATTATAGCAAAAAATAAATTAGCTGGCGTAATTGTGACGCCTCTCAAGCCCTGCCCTGGGAAGATGGGGTACTCGGAGCCGGGTCAGATGTTGAGAACGGGGGATGCAGTCGTGGCCTGGACCCGTTCCGTGCCCAGGGCCGTCACATTAAAAATGATGTTAGGGCTATCCGGGTAGAGTGGTGGTTTATCGACTACGCCACCTGTGGTGTCTGGTGATGCGCCACCAGCGCCGCTACAGTCCACTGAGGCCCGGTGTCATGACGGCTACAGTTCTCGCTGCTCCCCACAGGCGGAGCGCGGCCTCAGGGCAGGCAAGGCAGGATGATGGGGGAGTAGTAGTGCGGGAGTAGAGACGCGGGCACCGTGTTGCGTAGTATGGCGCGTAATGAACAGTCCGGAGGCCATAGGGATGAACTTCCAAGGCTTTACTCACAGTTCTCATAAGCAGAGCAAGGCTTCTCCCTGCTCCTCGCGGAGTCCTGCGGCCACCAGGGACGAGGGTCCGACTACCTCCGAGGAAGTCCAGTGTCAGGCAGCGTCCCTACACCAGAGTGTTCCTGCACTACAGACTTTACCCCTTCCCGTCTGTGCGTGTGTAGATAGGCCGGGTCTCCCTCTGAGCTCCTCTCAGGTGTATGGCTCGGGTGGCAATTCCTCTCTATCCCAAGCCCGGCGGGATCCTGGACATAGAGTGCGAGGTCGGGTGTCGGGGGCCGGTACCCCTCTTGCAGCCGGAATCCCTCTGAATAGATCAGGTAGGCGAGGACAGGTGGCGTACTCCGCTCCGTCTGCATCCTCCCCGGGACCCATTTGCTAGGGAGCCACACTCTAAAGCTCCCGGGCCTTCTTGATCCTGGTCCTTGGTCGGGTTGAGACATTCCTTGTCTGCAACCTCCCTCTCGTCCCATAGATCGGGCTACGAGGGCTGTGTCCCTTGCCGGTGCAGGCCCACACAGGATCTGCGCTCCCGGAGGGAAGTCACTTTACACACAGTTCATGACAGCACAGTACGACCACTTGACAGACACACCGTCAGAGACCACACAGGTCTGAAGAGCTGAACAGGCCCACACAGGACCATCAGCAAGACAAAAGAGGACCAAAAAGAACCAAGAAGAGACCAAGGATCAAGATGGCATTCTATTAAATATCAAATTAGAAGTGTAACTGACTAACTGTTCCTCCACCCACACCCACTAACTGGTTCCTACCACTTTGTGTTCCCCAGTCTCCCTGTAACCAGGGGAGCAGCACCTAGTGCATACTAGCTCCCTCTGGTGGAGAAATGTGGTGTTGGATGCAAAGCTAGGTAACTACCATCACACCGGACTTACCTCAGAGGAGGAACACCACACTCCATTAAAAAAGTGCAGCACTCCTGTGGCGGCCGAACCCCCAGGGGTGCCACATAATACTCAAAGTCTTCATGGCAATCATCTCCTCTGCCAAAAAACTTTCCCCAATGCAGTTCACACAGGCACACCATGGATTGCACGTGAAGTTCTGGGTCACAGCTTCTCCTTCTGTGTCCTCATCTTGAGTAGCTACCCCTATAAGCTTTGTCCATAACTGTAAAGGGGTCGGTACTGCCACCAAGTCTCAAATATATTGATAGCAGTGGTAACCTTTGTCACGCAAAAATATCTAGTGTTCATCATTTGAGCCAAGTAAATCCATAGATTCTGTTAGGTTTTCCACGACGCCACATTTTCCACGGTTGGCCTCTCGATTTTCGGTTTGAAGATCGCTTGGGTCATCATTTCCAGATTTTCATCTAAAGGGAAAACACATATTATTCTATGGACAAAATCCCGGTCAGTTGGGACGTGTTCCCCCTTCTTTTGCCCGGGTTTCATAACTATCAACACATGGTCTGCTCCTCGAACAATTACCTCAGCAGGTTCTGGAGGACCTTTGTCACCCAGTTGTTTCACCCAGATTTTTGCACCATCATTGATAGGATGTGAGGATCCAAATCCTTCACCTCCTCTGACTGTCACAACTGCAGGGGCCCTTACTCTGACCACCTTCGTTTTAGAAATAGACAGTACCAGTAACTGAGCTATCCTATCTCTCTTCTGTATTATCATGACCTTTTCTTTATCATTCATTAAAAGTACTTTAATCTCTCCCTGATAATCCTGGTCTATCACTCCTCCCATTACCTGAATACCCTTTAAGGCCAAGCCTGACCTTGAGGTTATAAGACCAAAATGCTCAGGTGGCATTTGCAAGCCTATAACAGTCCTGATTTTCTTTACAACTCCTTTGAAGTGACTTTCATTGTCACTTTGAATCTGTATTTGGATACCATAGTACAATACCATTGCTTACAAAGTCTTAATAGTATTGTTAGCATTGGCCATTTTACAGGTACAAATCAATGTAAACCCAGAATACGTGTCCACAACCATGCATACGCATACACATCCTCCATCCTGTACAGGAGGGCCAATGTAGTCCATTTGCCAAATTTTTGGACTATTTGTCTGCTACTGAGTTGAAGAGTCTTTCCAGGGTATCTGAAGCACAAATAGCATCAACATGAAACACAGTCACTTTAATTATTTGTACAATTGCCCAGATATCTTTCCACAATCCTTTTCCGCATACTTCTTTGCTATGTATACTTGTAGTCTGATAGCCCACTGCGTTCCACACACGGTTGTTACCTTGGTAACTAGCTGACCCTTCTGTAAACCACTCTTGTTTCCTCTGCTCAGGAATCAATTGTTCAAAGGATATCTCCTGCTCCTGAAGTCCCACAGAGACTTTGCTTAACTTCTCATGCAATGTGGAGATTCTACTAACTCCTGGTTTTGCTCTGTCCTGAATTGCCTCAATTTGCTTTCCTCCTAATTCTGTAGTTATAACCTTGCACTCACTGAATTGTTTTGGAGGTCCATTAATCAAACTGGCCTCTGCCCCTGTATCTACCAACATTTGTGGGGTGTGGCCAGCATGTCAGTCACTTTTATCTGTCTCCCTCCATCGATCCTCCATTTCAGATGAAGACATCTTATTAGGAGAAAATGATGCCCCCTTCTGTTGGGCTTTGAATTCCTGTATCAAGGATTTAACTTCAGCATAAAGATCCTCAAACCCCTGTGCTGTGGGCTTTGCTGGTGACGAGGAGGGAGTGGGCCCGCTCTCTCCCCGTGTCCTGCCCGACACCTGCTGTGGGGATTCAGAATCTTTTACTGTAACCTTCCTATTATGTGAAACCCCTGACTTTTTATTAAGTCCTCTCTTTTGATACAATTTCTACATCTCG
Source organism: Phyllobates terribilis (assembly GCF_046119375.1). Classification (NCBI taxonomy): domain Eukaryota; kingdom Metazoa; phylum Chordata; class Amphibia; order Anura; family Dendrobatidae; genus Phyllobates; species Phyllobates terribilis. The sequence goes on along the minus strand of NW_027362770.1, from coordinate 133,448,687 downwards.
TCAGTACCAATCCCGTCTATTTTATCCCTGTGGACACCATCCTTTATCAGGGCCATAAACATATCTTTCCGGGTAATGCGGGATCTAGGATTGTAATTACTTTTGACATTGTCATGCTGCTCTTCAGAAGGAAAATTACCCTTTTATTTGGGACCCCAATCTCCCAGATCCCCTAACTGTCTAATTGCCTCCAATGTATTGGCGATAGTTTTCCCAGTCTGATTTACCATTAGTGTCATCATGATATGCTTATAGGCTGGAGGGGCATGTCTAATGATATGATTTCTAACAGATACACTCACAGCAACTTGCATATAACCATCATAGGTGCTTGCCGAAATAGCATTTTTCATGACCTCCTCCTTCAACCTCTGAGCACAATTTTTCAATGTAAACCATGGTTTTCATTGGGCGGCCAGTCCGCCTCGGATGGGTATTTATGCTGCAATGCCATGGCCACAACATCAAGCATACTACACACCACATGTGGCTGCTGAATTGTCAAGGTACGGAAGGCCTCCTTCACTACAGGTTCATGACTGAGTTGGACAAATTTTGGGCCATCCACAGCTCCATGAGCCCTTTTCTGCAACATGCTGATATCCATCACATCTGTCCATTAATAACTTATTCTGACGCTGTGCTATAACCAATGCATTCTGGGCCTCACACAACTGTCTTTCCAATTCCTGAACTTTTGTTAATATAGGTATTCTTTCCTCATGCTGTTTTCTATATGCAGACAGCAGGATCCATCCACGCCTACCAACAGCGCCCAACTCTTTATCTTTTTCTACTTTCACTTTCTGCAAGCATGCAACTACATCATCAGGTTCAGCATCCTTCAAACATTTGTCCCATGGTTCACTCAAAGCAACACTGTGGGACCATTTGGTTGCCAAAATATTATAGGGAGTCTGTTCCCAACCTGGAATCTCAATAGACTCACTTACACCTACCTTTCTCTTAAAGAGAGGCATGTTTTACGCAATATCACTCTATCACACCTTATCACACAGAGTCCTTATAAATTCCAGATGATTGTAATTTTTAACAAAAAAGAACTTCTGAGCCTTCTACGCATCCTGCCGACTACGCCAAATGTTTCGCCAAGTTTTTAACACTAAGGTTCGGACATGGCTTTAAAGAAGGCAACCCTTTGCGATATAACGCAATGCAGAATGATGCCCTCACATAGCCATCCACACAGTATAATGTCCTTTCACATCCACTCACACAGTATGATATCCCCACACATCCCTCCATGCAGTATAAGGTCCACCCCCCCCCACACAGTATGATGTCCCTGCACATCCCTCCAAACAGTATATCCCACACAGCCCCTCATGCAGTATGATGTCCCCGCACATCCCTCCACTCAGTATTATATCCCCACACATCCCTCCACTCAGTATGATATCCCCGCACATCCCCCAGGCAGTATGATGTCTCTTGCACATCCCCCACGTAGTATGATGTCCCTTGCACAGCCCCCCATGCAGTATGATTATCCCGAACATTCCTCCACACAGTATGATGTCCTCACACAGCCCCCCACGCAGTATGATGACCTCGCACATTTTCCCAGGCAGTATGATGTCCTCGCACAGCCCACCACACAGTATGTGCCCTGTCAGGAACTCCACAGGGACGACACCGGGGAGATCACGCGATATCTCGCCGTGCCATCACGCTGTCAGTATTTCGTCCATAATCGCGAGCTCACGATCCAGACTACTCACTCCTTAGGTATCGTCAAGCGACCAGTGAGCGTATGGCGTCACACCTCTGGGTTCCAAAGCATGGAATACGTGTTTACGCCCTCCGTATGGTCACTGTCAGTTTCACGATAGCCCAATTATTAATATTCTCTGCCACCACCGGCCGAGTTTGAAATATAATACAGGCCTGGAAGGATGCCTGCGTTTTGGTAGCGTATATGGCTTCGAGGGAGGGAACGATTACAGGACAAAAGAAACAGAACTATTAAATTTTATATTTAATCCAAAAGGGAGGTAGTGTTTAGGAAAAATATATACAAGGATGTTACAAAGGAGACATTAAAATACATAAGCAGTTACACAAATAAAACAGGATAAAAGGAGAAACTTACACTATAAAGAACGCTGCGACGATTCAATATAGGTGGAGGGGAGACACTTCATTTACTGTTATCGAACAGGGTCCTCCACTATGATAAACATATACTCTCGGACAAATAACACAGCTTCAGTCTCAACAAACTATTTTATGCTGAAGGGAGAGACCCCCCTGTGATGACATCACAGGGGCTGGGCTCCACCCTTCAGATTTGTATTAAAACCCTGTTTTTTGGGATAACTCATCGTGCGTTCATCCCAGAAGCCCCAAAGTGATATCATATTTTCTATTATGATTTTACCTTCATTTAGAGACCACACATCGCATAGTTGCAGTCTGCTATTCTGGTGTTTTTGAGCTACAGCTCTACGTAGCATTTTTCAGCGTCAGAAAAATATCTCTATCATTCCCTAGCTGGTCCTACCCCTAAAAATATGGGTCCCGTCATCATCAGAATTATGGAACTTCAGTTATTCCATATTTCATATCGGAGTTGAAGTGTCTGGAGATTTTGTTTTTGAAGCTCGGGAAGCAAGCTCCAACAGTTACACGCAAATTATTGCAATCCTGCCACTAATTACCCCCTGCGTCTGCCAGGGACAAGATGCTCACATTTTAACTAAGTTTTAACACTTCTCGGCTGGCATTTGTTTGTGTAAGCTATTTTGGCTGTGGGTGATAATTTGCAGTGAGACACTGTAGATATATCTTGCATATTCCTCAATATTTCCCTGACATGCCCTCACAGCCCCCCATGCAGTATGATGTTCCCACAGTTTCCCACAACTACTGACAATTTTAAAAAATAAAACTGCTAACCTAGCCCCGTTCCCCTGCTGCTCTGGAATATGTAGTGTATCTCAGTACAGCAGGTGAGCAGGTGGTGCAATGTAGTGACATCATTACACCTGCTGCTCTATCAGACTCACAGGCTCTGTGGTGTAGGCGGGAGCTGACACTGGGCAGGTCTACCCTGGTCCAGCAAGCAGGACAGGACAGCCAAAGGGCCGCATTTGGCCCTCGGGCTTCAGTTTGCACAGATCTCCTTTAGGGAGTCTGGTCTGGGGTCTAGAGTCCGTATTACTTAAGGAGGTCTGCTCTGGATTATTTTAAGCGGTCTGGCCTTGGGTCTGTATTTCTTTAGGGGGGTCAGGTCAGAGTCTGTATTATTATAGGGGGTCTGTATTACTTTAGGGGGTTTGGTCTTGGGTCTGCATTACTTTACAGGTTCAGGTCGGGGGTCTGTATTACTTTAGGAAGTTTGTATTATTTTAGGGGGTCTGCATTACTTTAGGGGGCCTGTATTATTTTAGGGGTTCAGGTCGGGGGTCTGTATCACTTTAGGGGGTCGGCTCTTGGGTCTTTATTACTTTAGGGGTTCAGGTCGAAGGTCTGTATTACTTTAGGGGTCAGGTCGAGGGTCGGTATTACTTTAGGGGTCAGGTCGAGGGTCTCTATTACTTTAAGGGTTCAGGTCGGGGGTCTGTATTACTTTAGGGGGTCAGATCGGGCGTCTTTATTACTTTAGGGGGTCAGGTCTGGGTCTGTATTACTTTAGGGGGTCAGGTCTGGGTCTGTATTACTTTAGGGGGTCAGGTTGGGGGTCTGTATTACTTTAGGGGGTCAGGTTGGGGGTCTGTATTACTTTAGGGGGGTCAGGTGGGGGGGGTCTGTATTACTTTAAGGGGTCAGGTCTTGGGTCTGTATCACTTTTTGGGTCAGGTCGGGGGTCTGTATTACTTTTTGGGTCAGGTCTGAGTCTGTATTACTTTTTGGGTCAGGTTGGGGGTCAGTATTACTTTAGGGGGTCATATCGGGGGTCTGTATTACTTTAGGGGGTCAGGTCTGGGTCTGTATTACGGACCCCCGACCTGACCCAAAAAGTATTACTTTAGGGGGTCTGGGCGGGGTCTCTGCTGGCATTACCCTATAGTGTCTGTATAACTTTCTATGTCTGGGTTGAATTACTGTACTTTAGGGGTCTATTTTATTAAATCTAACCTGGAGTATGTAAGAAAGGAGTCTTGATGAGGGTCTATATTCATTAATGAGGGTCTGTATGTAAAGAATTTTTTTTTTTTTTTTACAAAATTGCCCAGCACATTGTAGACGTTTGAGCCCTGGTCTGTAACCTGCCACTGCGGTCAAATAAATAAGTTTAGAAGAGCAAAGCAGACGGCTCCATCACAACATGCCCTTGTTCATATACTTGTTAATAAAGTTTTGACATTGACAATCAAAACGGAAGGGGGGGGGGGGAATTCGCTAACCGATATCACGTGACCTAGATGTGTTACGTCACAGAGATGGTGTCAGCAGCCGGACCCACCCTGGTTACGTGACCTGGAGGGCGGGGCACTTCGGAAAATGGCGTCTCTGCTGCAGCTGGAGAGAGTCTTGTACTTGGTTCACGGCGAGAATGAAATCCGCGCTCCGTTATCTCAGCTGTACTTCTGCCGGTACTGCAGCGAGCTCCGCTCTCTAGAATGCGTCTCTCACGAGGTAACTCCGCCGTCAGCCGCCTTTATTAATCCGGCATCATTATACACAGTGCTTACCGCTTCCGTCCAATGGGGTAGCAGGAATCTCTCTATCCTCTATTTGATTGGCTATTTTCAGATGTCAGTCACTTTATAAGGGGCTGGGTTTTGAGCTGCGCGCTGTGATTGGTTGTTTGTCGGAACGGTCTGAGCGCTGATTGGATGGCTGCCTGTCACATCTGCTGGGATGATGCAGCACCTGTTCCAGGCTACACCTATAGGAAAGGCCGTGGTCTGAGGCCTAGTCTTGTCCAGGCATGAATGCAGTGCTGTCGTAAAAGTGACTCCACATTTAGATCAGTTATCAATATAGCATTTCTCTACCATTTTGCCAGTCGGTGCGGCGCTGACCCTCTGTTATTCCTCCAGGAGATGTATGACTGTGTTATTAGCAGGATGTTATCGCTTCCTTCATCCACGCGCCCCCTATTGACAAGGGGAAGGATGAGGCTCAGTGTGAAATGGTCTCATACGTTTCCAGGAGGAACAACTGAGGACCGCGCCCATCGCTGACATCTTTGTACTCCTGTGGTGTAAAGTATAAGCCATAAAACAATCACAGCTTCAAGCGCCATATGGGGAATAAAAAAAAAAAAAAAAAAATAGTTAGACTTTTTTTTTTTTTTTTTTAATGGATAAATATTTTTGGGGTTTTCGCACCTTTTAGAAAAATAAAAACACAAATTGCAATTAAAAAAAAATCAAGACGTCATTTATACCCCAAAAAGTGCATCGATAAAAAGTCGTCTAAGTGCCTCCAACTTGTCCCTTAAAAATCAAGCCCTCCTATCGGTACGGGGCTGGAAAATGAAAAAGAAGTTATAGCTTTTGAAGAGCGCAAAAATTAAAATTGTCCGGGGTGGAAAGGGGTTAAAAGAATAAAAGTGCACACAGGTACTGATAAAGCTAAAATAGAAACATGGCAGTCACTCATCCATTTGATCACCCTCTGGTCCAGCACGGTGACCCCTTTTGGGGCAGATGCTTCCTATAAAGGGGGATTCCAACCTAAAGATGTTATCACCTACTTGCTGGAGACATGAGAACTGCTAAGTGGTGTGGGTCAGATATGAGAAGAACGGGGGATCTCACTGACTGCTTTTGTGATTTGGTTGTACCCCCACTGATCCCACTATCCGAAGAAGGACGATTGGTAACTTGTGTGGGCTGGAATACGTCCATATTTAGGGGTTTGTCCTGTCATAACATCATCAATATCTGATCGGCAGGAGTCAGACACCCAGAACTGATCAGCTGTTAATTGCTTCGGTGGCCATGATTTTAAAGGGGTTGTCCACTCTTCAGACAAGCCCTTCTGAATTCGTATGTCCCCCCCTCCCCCAGTAAAATAAACAACCCTATACTCCAGTGCCGTCTCACCGTTCCTGAAGTGTCAGCACCGACTTTCCCGGGGATTGCGTGACATTGTCATGCGATCCCTGCAGCCAATCAGTGCTGGCTTCACACTCCTCTCCTACGGATGTAATCTACATCTGGAGAATGTGAAAGGACAGTTCCAGCTGTTTGAAGGAGGAGAGAGTGAAGCCCCCGCTAACTGGCCACAGAGATCACGTGACATAACAATGTCACACAAGCCCCAGGAGAATAAGTGCTGACACCGCTGGTACGGCATCGGAGGTGATTATAGGGGAAAACATATGGATTGAGAAGAGGTTGTCCGAGTTGTGGTCAACCTCTTTAATGTTGATGACTTATATAATGGATAGGTCATCAATACTTTATGACCTTTTAAAACCCCTTTTCCCGCAATCAAAATAAGGGTGGCAGGAGGGAGTGGAACTGGATCTATAGGACATATAATGGGTCTTTGCTCTACTCGCCATTCATGTTTCCTTTCTTTCCTACAGGTGGACTCTCACTATTGTCCCAGCTGCTTAGAGAATATGCCGTCGGCTGAGGCCAAGCTGAAGAAGAACAGGTCCGTTGTTCTGCCCCACAATCTTGTATTTTGATTTTGCCCCTCTTTCCATTGTGCTTGCTTTCCTTTTCTTTATCTCTTCATTGGGGGACACAGGACCATGGGTGTATGCTGTTGTCGCTAGGAGGTTGACACTAGGCCAAAAAAGAAAAAGCTCCTCCTCCGCAGTATACACCCGCCAACAGGTATCAAGCTCATCAGTTTAAGCTTAGTGTCTGTAGGAGGTAGACCTGGATCCCAACAGATCCAATCCTGTTGTGTTTTATTAATCTTTGTTCTTTATTTTTCAGATACAGCTCTTCAGGGTTAACAGGGAACACTGCGTCCCCTGTTATCCCCATTCTCAAGCGACCGAGAGACTAGTGTGGCATTCCCCACATCGCCCACTCTCGGACCCGCTGGGCAGGACCTATCCCCTGTCACCTTCGGGTGTCTCAGGGTGATTCTTGGTGGCCAGTCCTTGCCTATTTCCCACCCCAGCCCCCTCCTCGGAGCGGCCTGGGAGGGAGACGGTGGTCACTGCGGTGACCTTCCCCCAGATTCTGGGGTCGACACCGTCTCCTGCACCGGTCAGTGCGGGAAGGAGGAAGAGCCAGGATCCCCCCTATCCACGGAGGACCTCCTGTGACCATCCTCAGAGGGGGAGAGGAAGAAGAGATATCGGGACCTCAAACAAAAGTATAATCCCTACCACTCCTGCTGCCTTACAGCTGCTGCCCCCCAGGCCAGAACACTAGACATGGACAACAACAGCTTACTTACAGCAGCGCTTCCCTGGCCACGCCCCCTCTCCTCACATCTTCATGGCATCCCCCGCAACATGGCGTCCACCCCCTCTCCCCCCTCCTTCTTTTTTTTGCGCGGCAAATCTGCCGGCGCTTCCTCCGTTCGGGGGGCGTCTCGGGTGGGGCGTTCTTTTTACCGGCGGGTATACGCCCCCTCCGGCAATCGGCCAATTGGGGCCAACGAGCGTTGTGATGCGTCCGGCACGCCCACATTTCTCCCGGGGACCTATCAGCGATTGGTTTCCTAAGCCCGCCCCCATTTTTTCCACCTATCAGAGCCTCGGCTCCCCCAAGTCACTCAGGACAGCACGCTCTGCTCCTGCCCCGCCCCTCTACGCTTTTCTCTGTTCCTGGCTCTGCCTGCCAGCTTCAGCACCACACCTCCTACAGCGGCTCCCTTCAGCCTCAGCTCCGGAGTTTCCAAGGGGGATAATGAACCGTGGATATTCCCAGACCGGGTAGGTCCTGCCCTGGCACAACACACACCTTTCCTGCCCATTGGCTCCCTCCTCTGCAGTATTCCTGGTTAGGCACATATGCCCAAGCCCAGGGAGCTTTCTGTCCGTCCCGCTCACACAGTCACATACTACGCCTGTGCTCTTCCCCAGAGGTCGCCCTGGGATCTGACTCGGCATCAGATTCTGACTCTGGATCCGACACGGACCAATATTCTAAAATCCACGACATGGTTGACAGCCTTATATCGGCCGTTAATCAGATCCTTCATATTAAAGAGGACGAGAGCCCTTCTCAGGACTACTCCATTTCCTTCAAGAGAATCAAGCGCCCGGCTCGCACCTTTTCTAATCATACAGAATTTGATGGTGTCCTTCAGAAACAGTGGGAGCATCCAGAAAAGCACTTCACTGGAAAGAAACTGTTAGACATGCTATACCCTTTTTAACCACGATCTTGTCAGCAAATGGACGGAGTCTCCTTCTGTGGATCCTCCTGTCTCTCGGCCAAGACGGTGCTGTCTCTTCCAGACGGTTCCTCCCTCAAGGACACTACTGATAGACAGGTTGAGGCCTTGGCTAAGTCAGCCTTTGAGGCTGCTGGCACCTCTCTATGTCCTTCCTTCGCCTCAACTTGGGTATGAAAGGCAGTCTCCGCATGGGCCAAACAGTTTAGGCAGGGCATCCTAACGGGGACTTCCCCGGACGATCTGGCTGACCTAGCGGATCAGATCGCCCACGCAGGAAAATATCTGCTCACGGCGTCCCTTGACGCCGATGCCTGTTGAGCAATATCATTGCTATATGTAGAATTCTTTGGCTGAAGGCTTGGAATGCCGACCCGGCCTCCAAAAAATCACTAACAAATCTCCCTTTTCAAGGCTCCAGGCTGTTTGGGTCTAAGTTAGGCCAGATCATTTCTGATGCCCCTGGGGGGCAAGAGCACCTCCCTTCCCCAGCCGAGACCTAAACGCCCCTTTCCTAGGAGACTTTCCCTTCAGTTCCTTTCCTTTCGTCCGTTTTCTCAACCGGGCCCCTCCTCTCAACAGGACCGTACCCCAGCACAGCGAGAGAGACGTAAGCCTACCTTTAGGCCTACTCCCAACTGGCGCCCATAGGGTCGCTCTTCTAAGCCCTCTGGATCCCGATCACGATCCAACAGATTTTCCTCAGCATGACGGGTCACTCCCACCTGGGACTTCTCCCAGGGTGGGCGGCCGTCTACTTCTGTTCCGAGACTCTTGGGTCTCGGCAATAGAAGACCCCTGGGTCAAGGAGATTGTGATCTCCGGCTACAAGATCGAATTCAACGCCATGCCAGGAACACGATTTCTCAGGTCCCGCCCCCCGCATCCATCTCTGCTTCCCGGTTTCCTTCAGGCCATCACCTCCTTTCTGCGCTTAGGAGTCATAGTTCCAGTCCCCCTTCAGGAAAGGTTTTCTGTTTTTTACTCTCAATCTTTTTGTTGTTCCAAAAAAGGACGGCTCACTACGTCCGGTCCTGGACCTCAAACAACTAAACCGACAGGTACGCATCCGGCACTTCAGAATGGAGTCCTCAAGTTGGTAATCGTCTCGATGGAAGCCCAGGAATATCTATGTTCAGTGGACATTCAGGATGCGTATCTTCACATCCCAATCTGCGCACCACATCAGAAGTTCCTCGATTTGCCTTCCAGAACGCACACTATCAGTTCACTTCTCTCCCCTTCGGGCTTGCCTCCGCCCCAGGGTTTTCACGAAGGTAATGGCGACGGTCATGGCCATTCTACGAGCCAGGGGGATTGTAATTATCCCCTACCTCGACGACCTATTGAGCAAGGGTCCCACTTTCAGGGACTGTCTCCACAATCTCCAGATCACCTTGAACACACTCTCTCGGTTAGGCTGGCTGATCAACACAGACAAATCCTCCCTGGTCCCATCTCAACACGTAAACTTTCTAGGGATGCAGTTCGACACTACCCATGCCCGGGTCCTTCTCCCGAGGGAAAAAGATAAACCCTCTCCACCGGGGGATCCACCTTCTTTCCGACCCAAGTCCACACTCTCTACACCTATGCATGAGTGTCTTGGGAAAAATGGTGGCAGCTATGGAAGCAGTGCCGTTTGCCCAGTTCCGTACCCGGCCTCTTCAACTGGCCCTTCTGTCAGCATGGGACAAGAACCCGTCGTCTCTAGATCGATGCATCAGGTTACCTCTTCATGTGAGAAGGTCATTAACATGGTGTACTCGCCCCTCTTCCTTCAGACCTAGGATGGTAATTCCTACCGCTTCGCTGGCAGGTGGTCACGACCGATGCCAGCCTCATTGGTTGGGGGGGGGGGGGGGGGAGAGTCTTCGTTCACCACACGGTGCAGGGCCAGTGGAGTCCCCACGAAGTATCCCTACCGATCAATATCTTGGAGATAAGGGAGATCTACCTGGCGTTGCGTCACTGGCAGGATATTCTTGCAGGGTTCCCGGTCCATGTACGATCGGATAATGCCACGGCTGTGGCGTACATAAACCGTCAGGGAGGAACGCGCAGCAAGTCCGTCTTGAAAGAGGTGGCAAGAGTGCTAGTTTGGGCCGAGTACACAGTTCCGGCAATCTCGGCAGTCCACATTCCGGGGGTCGACAATTGGGCAGCCAACTTCCTCAGTCGACAGGGCCTTGCCTCAGGAGAATGGTCTCTCCATCCCGAGGTGTTCCATCCGATTTGCTTACGATGGGGCACGCCGGACGTCGACCTCATGGCTTCTCGGTTAAACCACAAGGTTCCATCCTTTGTAGCCCGGTCCCACGATCCCCTTGCGATTGCTCAAGTCGCGCTAGTCATATCATGGTCTCAGTTCCTGCTGCCATATCTTTTTCCCCCTCTACCATTGATCCCTCGAGTCGTCAAAAAGAGCAAGACAGAAGGAGTACCGGTAATTCTAGTAGCCCCGGATTGGCCCAGACGCGTCTGGTACGCAGATCTAGTAAACCTGCTCGTCTACTCCCCCTGTAGACTGCCGGACCGTCCGGACCTCCTCTCTCAGGGGCCTATTCTTCATCAGAGTTCTCGTTCTCTGAATTTAATGACATGGCCGTTGAGGCCGCAGTATTGAGGAAGGCGGGTTTTTCAGACAACGTCATCCAAACCCTAATTAGTGCCAGAAAACCCGCAACCTCGCGCATATACCACAGAACCTGGAGAGCCTTTTTTCATCACTGCGAGAAAGATCTGCAACTCCCATGTCCTTTTCGTTACCGGTCATTTTGGCCTTTCTTCAGTCTGGTCTGGAAGCGGGACTCTCTCTAAACACTCTCAGAGGCCAAGTTCGGCCTTGTCCATTTTATTCCAACGTAACTTGGCTTTCCGCCCTCAGGTCAAGACGTTTCTACAAGGGGTGGCTCACCTGGCGCCGCCTTATCGCCTCCCGGTGGATCCATGGAACCTTAATATGGTCCTAAGCGTCCTCCAACAGCCCCTGTTTGAACCCATTCAAGACATCTCAGCCTCTCTTCTCTCCTGGAAGGTGGCTTTTCTGGTGGCCGTTACCTCTATTAGGAGGGTTGCAGAGCTCGCAGCCCTTTCATGTCTGTCACCCTTTCTGGTCTTCCATCAAGACATGGTAGTGCTCAGGTCGGTGCCTTCCTTTTTGCCGAAAGTAGTCACCTCTTTCCACATCAATGAGGACATTGTCTTGCCTTCCTTCTGTCCAGCCCCAGTGCACCCACGGGAGATATCCCTGCACAAACTGGACCTGGTCAGAGCTCTGCGTGTGTACCTTTCTAGAACGGCTTCCCTCCGGCGTTCGGACGCCCTGTTTGTCATCCCTGAGGGGCGTCGCAGGGGCTTTCCTGCTTCCAAGTCAACCATCGCCCGTTGGAAAAGTTCGACCATTTTGGAGGCATATCGCGTCTCGGACAAACCTCCCCCTCCGGGGGTAAGGGCTCACTTCTTCCGGGCGGTGGGGGCCTCTTGGGCTTTTCGCCATCAGGCTTCAGCTTCTCAGATCTGTAAGGCCGCAACCTGGTCTTCACTCCTCACCTTTTCAAGGTTTTACAAAGTCCACACTTATTCCTCGGCTGATGCCAGTCTTGGACGGAAGGTTCTGCAGGCGGCGGTTGCCAGCAGTCTGACCTAATCTGTGACTATCTTTTGTTCTCCCACCCTAGGGACTGCTTTTGGACGTCCCATGGTCCTGTGTCCCCTAATGAAGCGATAAAGAAAGAGGGATTTTTGGTAGTCACCGTAAAATCTTTCTTGGAGCCTTCATTGGGGGACACTTCACCCTCCCTGATTTTGGGCATATGTCCAGTTGGCCCTGTTGGGCATCTAATTTAGTTTCCACGGTTGTGCCCCGTTGGGCATTGCATAGTTAATTATTTTATGTTACTCCTACTGCTTTAGCCACTATCTGATAAGCTTGGTGCCTGTAGGTGGGTGCTTACTGCGGAGGAGGAGCTATTTTCTTTCTTGGCCTAGTGTCAACCTCCTAGCGACAACAGCATACACCCATGGTCCTGTGTCCTCCAATGAAGGCTCCAAGAAAGAGATTTTACGGTGAGTACCAAAAATCCCTCTTTTTCCTCCTATGTATAATTATGGGGTGTAGCCCGCACAGCCGGCGTCGCGTAACTTCTCGGAGGCTTTGTCTCTGATCCTCGCACTCTCTGTATTTGATCTGTTTCTCCTGGCAGTGTTTCTTTTGATAATATGTCAGGATCCACATTTCACAAGACCTTAATTATTATTATTATTATTTATTATTATAGCGCCATTTATTCCATGGCGCTTTACATGTGATAGGGATATACATAACAAAAGCATTTACATAATCTTAACAAAACGAGTCAGCGACTGGTACAGGAGGAGCGAGGACCCTGCCCGCGAGGGCTCACAGTCTACAAGGGATGGGTGAGGATACAGTAGGTGAGGGTAGAGCTGGTCGTGCAGTGGTGTTTACTGCAGGTTGTAGGCTTGACGGAAGAGGTGGGTCTTCAGGTTCCTTTTGAAGGTTTCCACGGTCGGCGAGAGTCTGATATGTTGGGGTAGAGAGTTCCAGAGTAGGGGGGAAGCACGGGAGAAATCTTGTATACGATTGTGGGAGGAGGAGATAAGAGGGGAGTAGAGCAGGAGATCTTGTGAGGATCGGAGGTTGCGTGCAGGTAAGTACCGGGAGACTAGGTCACAGATGTATGGGGGAGACAGGTTGTGGATGGCTTTGTATGCCATGGTTAGAGTTTTGAACTGAATTCTCTGGGCAATAGGGAGCCAGTGAAGGGATTGACAGAGAGGAGAGGCCGGGGAATAGCGGGGGGACAGGTGGATTAGTCGAGCAGCAGAGTTTAGGATAGATTGGAGAGGTGCAAGAGTGTTGGAAGGGATGCCACGGAGCAGGAGGTTGCAGTAGTCGAGGCGGGATATGATGAGGGCATGCACTAGTGTTTTTGCAGAGTCTTTGCTGAGGAATGCACGGATCCGGGAGATGTTTTTGAGTTGGAGTCGGCAGGAGGTGGAAAGGGCTTGAATATGTGGCTTGAAGGAGAGATCAGAGTCCAGGGTTACCCCAAGGCAGCGAGCTTGTGGGACTGGGGAGAGTGAACAGCCATTGACGTTGATGGATAGGTCGGATGGGGGATGTGAATGAGAGGGTGGAAAGATGATGAACTCTGTTTTATCCATGTTGAGTTTTAGAAACCTGTCGGAGAAGAAGGATGAGATGGCGGACAGACATTGTGGGATTCTGGTTAGTAGGGAGGAGATATCGGGTCCAGAGAGGTAGATCTGTGTGTCGTCAGCATAGAGGTGATACTGAAAGCCGTGAGACTCTATGAGCTGTCCCAGGCCGAAGGTGTAGATGGAGAAGAGCAGAGGTCCTAGAACTGAACCTTGGGGGACACCGATAGATAGGGGGCGAGATGAGGAGGTGGTGCGTGAGTGGGAGACGCTGAATGTCCTGTCTGTTAAGTATGAGGAGATCCAAGATAGAGTCCGTGATGCCAAGAGATGAGAGAATCTGGAGTAAGAGGGAATGGTCCACTGTGTCAAAGGCAGATGACAGGTCCAGAAGGAGGAGGACAGAGTAGTGTCGCTTGGATTTGGCATTTAGTAGGTCGTTGGTGACTTTGGTCAGGGCAGTTTCAGTCGAGTGATGCGGTCGGAAGCCAGATTGTAGACGGTCGAAGAGGGAGCAGGAGGAGAGGTGGGAGGACAGTTCAAGGTGGACATGTTGTTCTAGAAGTTTTGAGGCAAAGGGGAGGAGTGATATGGGGCGGTAGCTGGTCAGAGAGGAAGGGTCAAGGGAGGGCTTTTTGAGGATGGGTGTGATTGCGGCATGTTTGAAACATGAGGGGAAGACTCCGGTTGTTAGTGATAGATTGAAGAGGTGGGTTAGGGTTGGGATGAAGACTGAGGTGAGGTTAGTGATGAGGTGGGATGGGATTGGGTCAAGTTCGCAGGTGGTGAGGTGTGATTTGGAGAGTAAAGAGGAGACTTGACCTTCTGTAATGGTGGAGAAGTGGGGTTTGGAGGAGGAGGGTTGAGTAGATATGAGGAGGGGTTGTGTGGACTTTAGGCCAAAGTTTTGTCTGATGGTGTCAATCTTCTGTTTGAAGAATGAGGCAAAGTCGTCGGCTGAGATGAGAGAAGAGGGAGGAGGTGCTGGGGGACGAAGGAGAGAGTTGAAAGTGTTAAATAGCTGTTTAGGGTTGTGAGATAGGGAGGATATGAGAGATGAGAAGTAGGTTTGTTTTGCTGTAGTGAGTGCGGACTTGAAATTAGTGAGGGATTGCTTGAATGCGATGAAGTGCTCGATGGAGTGAGACCTTTTCCATCTCCGCTCCGCAACCTTGGAGGCCCGGCGCAGTTCTTTGGTAAGTTTAGTGTGCCAGGGTTGCCTGTTGAATGTGCGAGGTGTGGTGTGTGTGAGAGGGGCGATCGAGTCTAGAGCTGCAGCTATTGTGGTGTTATATGAAGCAGCAGCAACGTCTGCATCGTGCAAGGAATTTATGTCTGAGAGGAAGGAGGGATTCAGAGAGAGAGTGTAGGTCAAGGTGTTTGAGATTTCTGCGAGGGTGTGTGAGTTTGTGGAGTGGGGATTGTGCACCCGGAGAGGAGAGGGTAGAGAATGTGAGGAGGTTATGGTCAGAGAGAGGGAGTGGTGAGTTAGAGAGGTTAGATAGGGAACAGAGGCGGGTGAAGATGAGGTCCAGTGTGTGGCCATCTTTGTGGGTGGGTGTGGAAGACCATTGAGTGAGTCCAAAGGAGGAAGTGAGGGATAGGAGCTTAGAGACAGACGAGTGGGGAGTGTCAATGGGGATGTTGAAGTCACCCATTATGATAGTGGGGATGTCAGTGGAAAGGAAGTGAAGCAGCCAGGTAGTGAAATGGTCTAAGAAGGTGGTGGCTTGCCCTGGGGGTCGGTAAACGACGGCCAGTTGGAGGTTGGAGGGGGAATAGATGCGCACACAGTGCACCTCAAAAGAGGGGAGTGTAACGGATGGTGGCAGTGGGATTTTGGTGAAAGCGCAGAGTTCTGATAGGAGGAAACCTACGCCTCCACCATGTTTGCCATTGGGGCGGGGGGTGTGGGAAAGGTGGAATCCACCATATGAAAGGGCAGCTGGGGAGGCTGTGTCAGAGGGGGTGAGCCAGGTTTCGGTGATGGCGAGGAAGGAGAGTTTGTTTGTAATGAAAAGATCGTGGATGAAGGAAAGTTTGTTGCAGACAGAGCGAGCGTTCCATAGAGCTCCTGTTAGTATAGCTGAGGAGGTGGGTATTAGTTGGATGGGTATGAGGTTAGAAGGGTTGCGACAGTTTGAGGAAGGTCGTGGATAGGAGGTAGAAGTAACTGTGGGGATATGGCGAGGAGGACCAGGATTTGGAGATATCTCCTGCAGTGAGGAGGAGCAGAGAAAGTGTTAGCAGGTGGGAGCAAGAGAGAGCATGAGATGGCTGTCTGTGTTTGGAGATCCAGGATTGAATGTTGAGGAATAATTTGGAGGAGGAGGTGAGATGAATGGGGAGGATAGAGGGAGAGATGATGAGTTTCTTACTTGGTGTAGGGATTTGAGGGGTTATTAGAAAGTGGAGGACTATAGAGGAAAAAGTGAGAGCTAACAGAAACATAGTTTAAGGAGAGTAAGTGGTCAAAGTGTTTGTTACCTGACTCCTGCCCTGACTAACTGCCTCTGAAATAACTGCCACTTCTCTCCGAAGCCACTTTGCACAAGAAGACGCGTGCACACCCCAGCACCTTAATGGCCTCTCCGGTGGTTATACCACGATGGACATGCATCTAACACATTTTTTCTGTAATAAATATTGCTGCAAGTGAATGGAAACCTTCTTGTCCAAGTCTAGGACCTGAAGTCCTGTCCTGATCATAGGCTTGTCACACAGGTGCATATAAATAATATAGGGTACTTAGTAAACACAGTTTTTGATCAAAAAAGCGTAAAAGCCATCCCACCACAACAAGGTGACCCAATCGGGATGGTCCTAACCTCTAGTATTAAAACCTCACCTTGTGTCAGCCGACCTCAATGTAGATAAGGGCAGAGCAGAAGCGAGGCCGACTGTTCAGGTACCCAGCCATGGGAAGCTATATAAATGAAAGGCTTAGCTCAAACAGGTGAGCCAAGCCCCTGTGTGTACAAAGTACAAGAAACTGCAGCAAAACCAAAGAAATGAACTGGAGTATAAGAGCATCTACTTTGGTAAGGTGTTAATACTAGAGACATTATAGGACTGTCCTAATTTGGGTACACCATGTCGTGGTGGGATGGTTTTTACGCTTTTTTTTTTTTTTTTTTAAATCAAAAACAGTGTTTACTAAGTTCCCTATGTTACTTACATGTACTAATACGATTTACTTACAGCAGGGTATATGCTCATTTTGTTCCTATCTTAGGTTTTGTCTGTTAGGCGGCCACAGTGTGAACATGCTTCTGCTCCGGCTCATTTCTTTGGTTTTTCAGGATATAAAAAGTTTCATTCACTGGCAGTAATCAGAGATCTGATGTTGACTATGATGAGGTTTTGAAACCCATATTTTATACTGCAGCACTTCTGATTTCCATGGTTTGTATCTGGGCATGTTAGTGTGGTTGTAGGGATTTCTCCTGGGCATTGTTGGCAGATTAACAGGGGTCTCCGGTAATCGCGGCTTATCCCTTTTAATTACTTGATGATGGATTATCGATGGTGACCTGTTCTGTGTGCTCCTGTGCAGGTGCGCGAATTGCTTTGACTGCCCGTGCTGTATGCACACTCTCTCCACCCGGGCCACCAGCATTCCAGCTCCTCTCCCTGATGACCCGGCCAGGACCACCATGAAGAAAGCCTATTACCTCGCTTGTGGCTTTTGCCGCTGGACCTCCAGAGATGTTGGCATGGCCGACAAGTCAGTGGGTGAGTATGCTACATGGTCCAAAGCCCCCCCACACACACACACATTCGGTAGGTGTCTGCCAATCATTCAGCTGAAAGCTACTTCTCCCTACTAGACAGGAACTCTGAACTTGGCCAATGACACCCTTTAAGAACAACTGGGCAGCTCCTCTCCGCAGTGTGACACCCAGTATTGTGCATCTATCCAACGTTGCATGCACAGTATCTGATAGACATCCACACACTGTGTCATCAGTGTGACACGTACCAGCGCCTGGGAATCAGCGGTACAGTTAGCGCTGTTCCCAGGTGCTGAAGGAATCTGTTAATTGTTCCCTGCTGGCGCTGCGATCAGTGCGAGCAAGGGACAATGTTGAGAGTAGTATTCTGCTGCCTCCAAAAAGTGTAAAAATAAGAATTAAAATAAAAAAAATCATTATACTCACCTGGCGTGAGGGAAGCGGCCACACACGCTGAGGAGAATGACTCTCCACAGCTAGCGGGCAGCTGAGCTCACTGAGCGGTATCCTGTCACTCAGTGAGTTCCGCGCAGGTCAGGAGCCCAGTCTTTCTCTGCTCCTCAGCGTATGTGGTCGCCTCAAGTCAACAGACTGCGTCACTTCCATCTTTTTCTTTGTGCCTCTGGTGGGAGAGACATCGGATCAATCACTCGGGGCAGTCTTACTCCCCATGTAGAGGCCACATGGAGATAAGATTGGTGTGGACCATCTAGGGACAGAATATCAGGAATTTACAAGCTCTTGATTAGCGCTTATCTGCCCTTCATTCTTCCCTTTCTCACCGGTTATGAATCCTCTTTGTAAAAGCTTTTGCTTCTCTTTTGCAGCGAGCGGTGGATGGCAGGAGCCTGAGAACCCACACAACCAGAGGGTGAGTTATGGGAGACGCGGAGACTAATGGAGATCTGTCTGCTCCCCACAAGGCCATGTGTAATTGGGATTGTAGCGGTTGCAGAACCCCACCCGCTTCACGCTTCAAGAACGCTGTCACGTGTATGCATACACTCAGGCGCACATATGACATGCTGCTGTCAGAGATTGACAGCAGCATTTAACAGGTTATCTATGAGAGACATACACATGACATTGTGCAAATAGAAATATGCAGCAGAGCTTAACCGGTCAACTGTTTATTCTGTGCATTGGAATAGAGTAGGTTTTACGTCAGTCCTATGCAAAGCTACAGATAAAAGAGCTTGAAGGGCACAGATGTAACAGAGGTGAGTTTCTGCAACAGTCCTAAGTAAAAGCACAGGTATTCTAAAATCCTAGAAAGCACAGATGTAGCAGAGTTTAGCTTGTACTGCTGTCCAACTACATCTGTGCACACTATCACCTCGATTTATCATTTCTAGTTATTTTTTTTTGTCTTGTTGTATTTGCTGACATTTATTGCCCCAAATTATTCAAAATTGCGCACGTTGTTCATGAATTTGTTGCAAAGTTAAAAAAAAATTTTTTTTTTTTTTTTTCTTGTTGCTTCTAATTTTTGTGACTTTGAGTAAAAAGCCTCAACTTTTCCAAAAAGTTGCCAAAAATGCAAATTTTTGATGTAAGGACAAAAGATCACTCCGGGGAGGACCAGCGGGGGATCGCGTCATATTTTGGATCCTTTTAAAATGTTGCAATTGATGGATCAGGTGAAAACATCTGGAATCACTAAACTTCGCCCACAAAAAGGAAAAAAGAAAACAGAACATTCAAGCGCATATAAAACATACTTCAAAAAGGGGCAAATAGAATAATGAATTGGCTGCAAACAAAAAACAGACGCCACTGCAATGACTCTTAGGACTGTAGCACAAACTCAAATCTGCTACATCTGTGCACTCTGACGTTACATTGTTCTGTGTGGCATTACATAGGACTGCAGCACAATCTCAACTATTTAAACCACGGATTATTTTGGAAAATAATTTGGTGCACAGATGTAGCAGTTTTAAGTTTAGGCTGTTATCAGGGGTGCTGAATTAGAATTGCAAAATCATTACACCTTCTGCCCCCTGAGGCTGGACTGCCGTCCTGTTCACGTTTGATTTAAAGGGAATCTGTCAGCAGGTTTTTGCTATATAATCTGAAGACAGCATGCTGTAGGGGTTAAAACACAGATTTCAGTGATGCCTCTCTTATCAAGCTCTGAGGTTTGGTTTGCTTACAATGATTGTTTTAGTACCAGGAGCTTATCATTGCTGTGACACATGCTAGTCGGACATTGTACATACAGAGCCTGGAGTGGGTGGGGTTAGCTTCCTCAGCTCTGCTGCAGTGCTAAATCTAAAAGCTCTGATTGTGTGAGAACGGCTGCATCCAGTAATCTAAGTGATGCATCGCTAGATTCAGCTTCTCTCTGCCTACGTTATGCTTTTCTCAGATGAGGTAGCAAAAAACGTGCTGATAGATTCACTTTAAGCACAGGGTTACAAGATATTTCTGATATACTTTGAGTTAGACGTGATCAGGAAAGGTCACCTGAATGTTTCGGATGACGTCTTATCTCTGGACGTTGTATGTTCTCCATTTGTCCTAAAATGTCCTTTTCTTTCTGAAGATTAACAAGCTGTTGGAGTATTATCAGCAGCTCGCACAGAAAGAGAAGATCGAGCGCGACCGCAAGAAGCTGGTGCGGCGCAGGAACTACATGCCCCTCGCTTTTTCTGTAAGTACCACGTTTCTTAATCCACCACTTGATAGATAATGTGATAAATAGAAAATGTTTCAATCGCTTTATATAAAAGAGCAACATCATTATCTCCGAACGATCATCCTTCCTTCTCTCAAGTATAACCCGTCTCTAGCGGCAAAAATGCCGAGAGGGCGTACAGAAAGTCGGGTGAGTCTTTGACAGACAGGAAAGCAGGAGCAGAGAGAGAGGCTGCAGAAGAGAGAGGCCATTGAGCAATTCATGCTGGGAAGACTCAGCACCTATAGTGCTGGCAAAATGCTGATTGAAGAGGATTCCTAGAGCAGGGCCTCAGAGGCGTTGCATTATATAGTGATTCTTATTCATTGTGTGGATGCAAAGAAAGAAGAACATGCATTAACTATTGTATTCTTGAGGTTGCATCATTAGGGCATGTGCGTGGCAGAGGGGGGTCTTGTGTTCAGGACCCCTTACTTTAGCCATAGAGCTGCTCTGGACGCTGTACTGCAGTGGACGGCCTGGTGTGCATTCCCAGGAACAGTATTTTTGTGCTGTAAAAGCATCTAGGACCTGAGAGAAAAGCTCAGGGGTGGGGGAGGACTTAATCACCAAAGGGGAGCACAAGTTCCCCACAACCCCCCCTACTTTAAGGAGGACACCTCTACAGGAGCTCTAAACAAAATATCGACAGCACTTAATAAGGCTGCATTGCATATTGTACTGGCATTTTGAAGATAGCAGCCCAAAAGTATTGTTTTCTTTGAATTGCACCTTCTATCTTAGGCATGGTTTCCACCATGCTTTACACTGCAGCTCTGTTTGTGCTAGTTGGTATTATTCCAGTAAATCCAGAATGATTCTAACCTGCAGACAAACTCATTATGCACTCTGTGCAAGGAGCATATACCCCGGGGGTCCATTTTAGGCAGGGTTAAACCCTAACTTGGCATATTATGGATGTACTGACGTTCTGTGTAATCTGATGTCGCTCTTTTGTTTTTGCCCTGGTTGCTTTCATGGTTAATATTGGGATATCCTCCAGCAACATACTATTCATGTAGCGGTAAGTCCCCGGCCTCCTGTTCATTAGTACTCTCCATCCATCATCTCCGGCGGTCCGCACCCCATGACCACTAATTATGTCATACACGGGTTATTGCTTTTTTTTCTTTTTGCCCTGATTGTTATATCATTTTTTTGCTCTGAACAAAAGTTTGAATTTTCCACAGGACAAGTATGGCCGAGGTACAAGACTACAGCGTCAGAGACCCGGGGTCCCTATTACCCCTCTGGCTGGACTCACGTAAGTACATTGGCCATCAATCAAAGATGTCCAATAAAGGAACCCAACGGAGACACCTGATATACTGTATACAGGCAGCTTAGCTGCATTTTCTTGACAGCTTCTAATAGCCTGAAATTTTTCTCTTTTATTAGCAGCTTTTTGGTGCTTTTTTTTCCCCCTGTGCTTTACACTGCAGCTCCACTTGTTATATATATAGAAATACGAGCTCCCCAGTAAAGCCCCCGTCTCACATAGCGAGATCGCTGCTGAGTCACGGTTTTGGTGACGCAACAGCGACCTCACCAGCGATGTCACTATGTGTGACACTTTGCAGCGATCAGGCCCCTGTTGTGAGGTCGCTGATCGCTGCAAAGTGTCCTGGACCATTTTTTTTTTGTCGTTGCTCTCCCGCTGGTCATCACACATCGCTGTGTGTGACCAGCGGGAGCAGCGATCAGGCTGGTAACCATGGTAAACATCGGGTTACTAGGGGCACACGCGCACCTAGTAACCCGATGTTTATCAGTGTTACGAGCCTGCTAAAGTGAGAGGTAACCTCCCGCTCACCGTAGCAGAGTGGTAACCATGATAAACAACGGGTTACTAGGAGTGTGTGTGCCCCTAGTAACCCGCTGTTTACCATGGTTACCAGCCTGCTCCTGCTTCAGCAGGCTGGTAACCAGGAGCAGGACATCGTGGAAAGATTCTTTCCACGATGTCGCTGCTCCCCTGATCGTTGGTGAGCCTGCCTGTTTGACAGCTCACCAGCGACCACATAGCGACGCAGCAACGATTCCTGACAGGTCGTATCGTTGTCGGGATTGTTGCAGCGTCGCTAAGTGTGACGGGGCCTTAAGTCTTCACAAGGTGAGCTGATTCTCGTTGGGTTAGTGCTGACGCAGAACATCTTCTCTTCCCAGACTGAAAGAAGGAGAAGATCAGAAGGAGATAAAGATCGAACCTGCACAGGCGCTGGAGGAGGTGGAACCGCTACCGGAGGACTATTACACCCGGCCCATCAACCTAACAGAAGGTAACACGCCCGCTAACCATTATATCCCCGCCAGCGATTAGGATTCCCTCATTAATGAGCGGTCACAGTATTTGGCTGGGAAAAAAATGAAGGCTAAAACCGTCACATCTGTTATTACTGTAAAGAACGCCTGCAGTGACTAGTGCATGTACAGTAGAAACTGCTGCCTGGGGGAATAATTCTCAGGAGCCATCATAAAGAGATTATTGGATGGTAATACCCTTTTACAAAGCTTTTTTTTTTTTAACCAAATGTAGACCGCACTGCTCACTTTCTTAACTGCTTAACTGATCACTAGTACGGGGGTCCCGAGTGCCCAATCGTTACCTCATATCCCTCTTCTGGGGATCTTGGTGGTCCCACTTGTAGATATCGACCTGTGACTTAGTATTGGGAAAGTCAGAGATAAAGATGGCTCTACTGCTCTCCCCATTTTAATGCTTCCTTTCCTAATTTGCAGTCACCACCCTGGACCAGCGCCTCCTGCAGGCCGACTTCCAGCCCATTTGCGCCTCCCAGCTTCATCCCCGCCACAAACATCTCTTAATCAAGCGCTCCCTCCGCTGCCGGGTAGGTATAGTATCTACTATATAATTGGCTTATCCCGTCTGTCTGTCCAGTCCTCCGTTCACACTTGCCGTCGGGAGATCAGCGGCCCTAGCCGCATGGAGGTGAGCGGCGAAGCAGCCGGGAGATGACTGGCGATCCTGCCAGGAGCTGCTGTAGACAGGACAGACAGCCCTGGAGCATAGACAGGACAGACAGCCCTGGAGCATAGACAGGACAGACAGCCCTGGAGCAGATGTAAGGAAAGAAGGGGAGGATTAGTGTTTATTTTTTTAACTGTGCTGTGGAGATGGGGGAATGAGGAGGCCATACAAAACCAGAATGAGGAGGCCATACAAAACCAGAATGAGGAGGCCATACAAAACCAGAATGAGGAGGCCATACAAAACCAGAATGAGGAGGCCATACAAAACCAGGATGAGGAGGCCATACAAAACCAGGATGAGGAGGCCATACAAAACCAGGATGAGGAGGCCATACAAAACCAGGATGAGGAGGCCATACAAAACCAGGATGAGGAGGCCATACAAAACCAGGATGAGGAGGCCATACAAAACCAGGATGAGGAGGCCATACAAAACCAGGATGAGGAGGCCATACAAAACCAGGATGAGGAGGCCATACAAAACCAGGATGAGGAGGCCATACAAAACCAGGATGAGGAGGCCATACAAAACCAGGATGAGGAGGCCATACAAAACCAGGATGAGGAGGCCATACAAAACCAGGATGAGGAGGCCATACAAAACCAGGATGAGGAGGCCATACAAAACCAGAATGAGGAGGCCATACAAAACCAGAATGAGGAGGCCATACAAAACCAGAATGAGGAGGCCATACAAAACCAGAATGAGGAGGCCATACAAAACCAGAATGAGGAGGCCATACAAAACCAGAATGAGGAGGCCATACAAAACCAGAATGAGGAGGCCATACAAAACCAGAATGAGGAGGCCATACAAAACCAGAATGAGGAGGCCATACAAAACCAGAATGAGGAGGCCATACAAGCCAGAATGAGGGGAATGATGGAGCCATACATACCAGCATATGGAAATTTAACAGTAGCTGCTGCATTTCCCACCCTAGGCTTATACTCAAGTCAATACATTTTCCCAGTTTTTTGTTGTAAAATTAGGGGTCTCGGCTTATACTCGGGTCACCGCGGACAGGCACCATGTGACCCCCGGCTGCAGCTGGCTCTTGCTTCCGCTTATGTCACGACTATTTGCACCTGCAGCCAAGGGGTCTCCTGTTTCTCGTTCCACGGTGAGTGATGGGCTGTGGCCGGGGTTATCCCCCATCGTGTCACACCCAGCATTCACCGCACAAGCATACATTGACAGACCGCGCGGTGGATGCTGGATGTGACACGATGAGGGATAACCCCGCCCAGAGCCCGTCATTCACTGTGGTGCGCGGAACAGCAGACCCCTGGCTGCAGCCGCAAATAGTCGTGATGTAAACGGAAGCAAGATCCGGCTGCAGGCGGGAGAATTACGTGCTGGCTGTGCGTCGTCAGCGATGTTGTCACAAGCAGGATTGACAGCATGACGTAATGACAAAATTCATTAGGGGCACCGAGGGGATACATTGTGAAGTTAATTAAAAGTACTGCACAACCCATTTAAACACTGCTTCGCTGCTTAGTCGCGCCCGGTCAGCCGTATACATATTCTAGATTACCCGATGCATTAGAATCAGGCCACCATCTAGTTGTCTTATATACACCCTGGGTGGGTATAGTATAGGCTTATATACACCCTGGGTGGGTATAGTATAGGCTTATATACACCCTGGGTAGGTATAGTATAGGCTTATATACACCCTGGGTGGGTATAGTATAGGCTTATATACACCCTGGGTGGGTATAGTATAGGCTTATATACACCCTGGGTGGGTATAGTATAGGCTTATATACACCCTGGGTGGGTATAGTATAGGCTTATATGCACCCTGGGTGGGTATAGTATAGGCTTATATGCACCCTGGGTGGGTATAGTATAGGCTTATATGCACCCTGGGTGGGTATAGTATAGGCTTATATACACCCTGGGTGGGTATAGTATAGGCTTATATGCACCCTGGGTGGGTATAGTATAGGCTTATATGCACCCTGGGTGGGTATAGTATAGGCTTATATACACCCTGGGTGGGTATAGTATAGGCTTATATACACCCTGGGTGGGTATAGTATAGGCTTATATACACCCTGGGTGGGTATAGTATAGGCTTATATACACCCTGGGTGGGTATAGTATAGGCTTATATACACCCTGGGTGGGTATAGTATAGGCTTATATACACCCTGGGTGGGTATAGTATAGGCTTATATACACCCTGGGTGGGTATAGTATAGGCTTATATACACCCTGGGTGGGTATAGTATAGGCTTACAACCTATTGTGTGTGTTTTTTTTTTTTTTTTAAAATCAAGTCTTTTCTTTTTACAGAAATGTGAACATAATCTGAGTAAGCCGGAGTTTAACCCGACCTCTATAAAGTTCAAGATCCAGCTGGTCGCTGTGTAAGTTTCTTGTACTAATGATCTATATTGCAGGCCCAGGTTTGATCTCTTGCAGCTCCATTATTTTCCTATAAAATGAAGCCTCCGAGCCGTCACCTCCATCGTATAACATGGGGAATGGTCGGACACTTGCACATTGTGACTGGGTCCTTTTGTGTTTTGTTGCAGGAGTTATGTCCCAGAAGTAAGAATTATGTCCATTCCCAATCTACGTCACATGAAGGTGAGAGTCAAAATTTATCCTTATGTTAAAAAAAAATTAAAAAACTTAGGCCCCTGATTCATCAAAGTTTTAAAGGGGTATCCTATCCCAATATGTAGTAGATGTAATAATAATATTAGCATATACCTACAATTAGAAATTTAGTATAGTTCTTCTGATTTGCTATGTTTCTTTCCTCATATGTAGGGCATTGCAGTTGCTTAATGTCCATGGTTACGACCACTAACTATCGCTATATGAGTGGTCGTAGCCATGGGTACCTAAGCTACTGCAATGGCCCTACACATGGGGTAAGCGACACCCCCCTTCACATTGAAAATTGCTAATAAACAGTTAAATCATCGGGGTGCCTCGTGTAAGTACAGTGCTGGGTAAGACATTTATGGTCACTATCCAGCCCCCTTCTTTGTGCATTATTATGATGGGAATCCTTATTCTTTTTTGCTGCAGGAGAGCCAAGTACTGCTGACCCTGACTAACCCCGTGGAGAACCTGACCCATCTGACGCTAATGCCCTGCGAAGATGGAGATCCCTATGATATTAACAGCACTGCCAAGGTAACGCCTGGTACCTCTCGTGTACCTTTTACTAGAAAACCTCCTGAAAATAACAATATTCCCTTAATTGGTTGGTACGAAATCCAACTTAATTTTCATCCTAAATCCAAATATCCAGTGTGCAGAGACCAGCACCGCCCCCACAAGTGATGTCAATTGCGGTAGCGGCGCTTGTCTTTGCATGCCTAGTATTCTTTACAACTCACACTGACAGTGCGCTCTGTTGCCGGCTCATTACTTAGCCAGCGTGAGAGCGCACTGTCATTGTGCACATTGCGCATGAACTAGCTCTGCCCCTTTCAGCTTTGTGTTTCCAGATATTCTGAAGATCCTAATAATTACCTTTATTACAGGTGGTCGTACCAACAAAGGAGCTAGTTCTCGCTGGGAAAGATGCTACTGCCGAATACGACGAACTGGCGGAACCACAGAATTTCCAGGATGACCCAGAGTAAGTCTCCTCTTGTCACTAGGATATGCCATCCTCTTTTTATTGGTCAAGGTTGGACATCTGGGACTGACTGAGATCATGAAAATGATGTCTTTCACTTTGTAGGGATTTGTAGCCATCTTCTTTAAAGGGAACCTCAGGATGTTTCCACATATGGCAGTAGTGGCATGTCTGCATAGGCGCTTGTCCCCCAATTAAAATGATACCTTATTTGTAGAGATCTGGTGTTGCAGTCATAAGAAATCTAGCATAGAAACGATATGCAAATCAGGCTGGAAGTGCTCTGGGGGGGGCGTTTCATGATACTCTGGTTACCACGCCCCCAGTACACTACCAGACTAATTCGCTTATGGTTTCTATACTAGATTTCTCAGGAAGGCCACATCGGATCTCTACAAAAAGATATCCTTTTTTTATTGGGGGACAAGTGCCTTCCCAGCCATACTATATAAAAACAAGTTAACCGTCCCTTTAAACTTTCAGCTATAAGCTGCAATAGTTATAAAACGACTGAGTATTAATCGCCCTCCGTGGGCCGGTGCTAGTTCCTGCCATTGCCCCAGTTTCTGTTGTTAGACTCCAGCGTTGCAGACAGTGGGTAGGCCAATTTTCTAATACTTTTCCTCTCTACTCCAGTGTTGTCGCCTTCAGGAAGGCTAACAAAGTCGGGGTGTTCATCAAGGTGACTCCTCTGCAAGAAAAAGGAAAGGTGATCGTCAGCTTTAAGCTGAAGCACGACTTCAGAAACCAGCCCACCCCCATCCGACCGACAGAAGACAACGAGTCCAGCTCCGAGGCCGTGTGGCTGGCTCATCATGTGGAGCTCGACCTGGGACCGGTGGTACCTGCTGCCCCTTAGACCCCGCGTCTCTTGGTTCCGGCAGAGGAACATGTCAATGGAGGCATGGTCCTTTCCACCTGGAGACCAAAGTGCAGAGGACAAGCTGCTTAATGCACTTGTTCTGGGAGGTTTGTGGACATTTGTGCCTACGAGGCAGTGACTTGTGAGAACGCTCTTCTGGTGGTCTCTCTGTGATCCCCTAAACACTGGACGTAAAGGCAAACTAGGTATGAAACACGCATGTAAACCTAGGAGACCACCATGGCTAAAAATGTATAGGAAACTTGCTGGTATGATTTGTTCTGTTCTAGCAGCAGTTTTTTGGGTTTTGTTTTTTGAGGGGTAGGCATTTACTATATGATAAATTATATTGCAGCAAAAGAAAATGGGGGCAGAGAATCCATTATTTATTTTATTTTTTTTTTTAGTTCTGTAAAAGGAGAGGAGGAGATTTTCAATTAAGTTTCTTCAGAGAATTGTGGTTGCATTTCCATTTGTAGCCTGCAGGTGTCATCGTTGTTCTGTGTTCTTGGCTATGGCGGCTTTTTCACCAATTGTCATGGTGAATACTTAAGACACATCGTAATTTTTGTGGGTGATGTGATGTGGATCCTGACAGTTATCCCTTTAAGATGCCAATGATCTAAACTGATCACGGCAATCTGTAAAATGCTCCTAAAACCCATTAAGACATTTTCCGCTTTCCCAACCAGTTTGTATCGCTTCAATGCAAATGGTCATGATTAAATACCTCCTACCGTTTTGTGGCTGCAGCTCCTAGGCAGAGCGATGCATCTCCATGGCAACCTGCTACAAAACTACATTCATATGTCTTATCTATTCACTACTGTTTTCTAATTTACCAAATGTGTGCTAGTCAAAGGCCTCGATACACATTAGGCTAATGTCAGTTGAACCACCAATATTGACACTGATATGGGGGCACCAGGTGATTGATCGTTGGGGGAGATATTGATTGGACATGTCCAATTTCGGACTGCTGATCGCATTGCTCTCCACAGAGCACACCAGCGCTCCAGTGGTGACACATTGCTCTGCATAGGAGCTGCAGACGCAAAACAGTAAGGGTATCGCAAGCCTAAAAGTTTCATGAAGACTTTTGTGTTGGAGTTCAGTTAGTTGCAACTTGGTTGCCGTCTCTGCTGCTGTGCCGCCATATTAAGGGTTAAAGCCATGAGTCCTAGTCTTATGGGCTGCTCTTGACGTACAGAGATAGAAGAAGAGATGCTGACTCCTAGCTTGACAGCAACCTGAGCTAATTCCCATTTTGGGCCTGATTCGCTCACCTGTGTGCCTGTGCCAAGGTTCATGATGCACGGAGCAGCCATGCTTGTATGAATGCAGCGTTAAGCTGACCTCTTTATTGGGGTATTCCAATTTCCAAGATCCTATACCAATATGTAGTAGGTATAATAATAATATTAGCAAATACCTCCAATTAGAAATGTAGTATAGTTCTTCTGATTCGCTATGTCGCTTACCCCATGTACAGGGCATTGCAGTAGCTCGGGTATCCATGGTTACGACCACTCATATAGTGGCAGTTAGCTAGTTGCTAGAGGTTGTAACAATGAATATCTAAGCTACTGCAATACCTGCACATGGGGTAAGCGACATAGCGAATCAGAAGAACTATACTACATTTCTAATTGAAGGTATTGAGATGGGAATACCCCCTTAACTCCGGGGGGAACAAGCACGATTATTGATTTGCCAATGACCTCAGCAGAAGATGAAGGCTGTGGTTGGTCTGTACCTGTCAATCGTCACAACCATGTAGAAGCAACTGGTCGTGCAAGGCAAGATACTAAATATTATGTAATGTCTTATGGCCACTTTGATCCTTAGTAGGAAGTTTTTAATCAAGACCATTAGCAGTGAAGCAACACAAAATAGTTGTACTGGTGAATGTGCCTGTAACACATACGTGGAGACTTTTGCTGCCTGAGATCTCACGATTCTCCATAGGTATGTATAAGGCTGCATTCACATGTCTGAGCTCCTTGTACTGACCAAGGGTCTCATGATATGAACTCATAACATCATGTGTATTTGCTGACCGATCCCAAAAGGGATTGGATGCAATGATAACGCATAACCTTTTTTTTTTTTTTTTTTGTCCAATTTTTTTGTTTTTTTTTACAAATGCAGTGTTATAAATAAAAATGACACTCTCCTTAGTGAGTCCACCACAGCTCCCTTTATGGCGTGTCCCAGGTCCCCTCATTTTTTTCTCTACCTTCTGGTCACCTTAATTGACTGTTCAACCAATCACTGGCCCACAGTGGTGAGCCTCCATGGCCAACAAGGCAGGATAAAATGAGTATTTATTTTTTTTAAAGGGAATCCCTCAGCAGGTTTTTGCTATTTAATCTGAGACCACTATAATGTAGAGGAAGAGACCCTGATTCCAGCGATGTGTCTTGCAGTTTCAATACAATCAATGTTTTATTAGCAGGAGATTATCACTACTGGACAACTGGCCTCCTAGTCCAACCACGCCCCCATCACTGATTGGCCGCTTTCTGTCATTATACATTGTACACAGAAAGCGGCCAATCAGTGTTGTGGGCGGGGTTATACAGGGCTCCGCATTCTGAGCCGTGCTGCAGAGAAAACTGTGATTCTATCATAACTGCTGCCCCCAGTAAACTAAGTGATACATCGTTGGAATCAGGGTCTCTGCCCCAAAACCGTGTTGCTGTCAGATTACATAGCAAAAACCTGCTGACAAATTCCCTTTAATTTGTTTCAAAGGCATTGAAATGGCTTTCATTATTTTTTACCTTCTATTTTCGTTCCAATCTGGTAGTGACACCATACAAAAAAGTGGCCCTATAATAAGTTATTTGTCTCGAATTAACCTTTTTGTATTTACGACATTTCCTTCCAGAAAGCGGCCCAGAAACTTTCTTCACTTTTTGCCTTAAAACATTTTTATTTAACGCTTTAATGTCTTATGTGATGTATAGCATGTGAAACTTTTTTTATTTTATTTTTTTGTGTGGCAAACACTAAATACATTCTTATGTGATACAACATATGTTACAGCGACGGGTCATATACGTTGCTTTTTTCCCATGGTATGCTCTTGAGATGACTGCAGTAGGTCGCTGTAGCTGATGGGAACGCTTCCATTGCACGGATATCACAACTTTTTTTCCTTTCTCTCGCCGCACTTTCACGTCTCCATCCGTCTTTTTACGTGGGGGTATACAGATCTGCATAGCGTATATCTGTAGGGGGGGATCTTATGGCTTCGTCTTGGCACAGTAGTGCAGACCCCCTGTCATAAGGGCATGTGTGAATAACGCATGCAAACCATTTGTGAACCGTTTCCCATTGAACCTGACCTGGTGCAGAACTCCATAGCATATGTCCAAAGCAAATGGGTTTACCCAGCTACAACTGTTTATGGCCCCCTAAATTGGTTAAGATTGGAAAAATATGGCTGATATTCTCCATAAACTACGACGATCTTGTCCATAAGGCTGCATTGGAGCTCAATGCCTTTTGCGCATGTTGATTTAGATTTGCAATACCACACACAGCCTCTGAGTGGCGCTGTCCCTTGAAGAGAAAGCAACCATTTTTCTGATCTCGCATAATCCCTTTAAGGCCACTAAAACGCTATTATTTGCAGTCCTATGTGTCTCCATGGTAAGTTGGCTTCCTGAAAGGCTATATCTGTCTTCGAAACCAACTTATTCTACTCCATTGCCTTCAAAATGAAGGGTGAGGCGACTTTGTAAATGGTTTTGATTAAAAATCTTTTACCGTTCTATGGCTACAGCTCAAAAACAGACTTGTGTCTCCATGGTAACAGACTACAAACACACACACCCCTGTGTAGTCTGATCTATCAGTCAGACTTCTCCATCTATTCACCAACTTCTTGGTGGTAAAATACATTCAGTATGTGAGCAGGAAGTTGGGCACAGATGGAAGGGATTAATACCCTGATCAGACTACACAGGGATTGTTTGTAGTCTGTTACCATGGAGATGGAACAGTCAGAGATTTGAAATCAAAACAGTTTACAAAGTTGCTTTATTTTTTTCATTTTAAAACGCATTGGATTAGTTTAAAGGGGGTGTCCAGACTTAAAGCTCAAGTCTGCAGTCACTCTGTAGACTTCTGAATCCGCAAAGTGTGCGCCATCACTTTTCTCCAGTGTGATTTGCTTTTTTCTGGCCACATTCCGACTAGACGTGTCCAGCCTCATTCAATTCATTTGTGTTGAGCGAGGCCACGCACGTTTAGTCTGCATGTTTGACCGTATGTATGGAGATATCATATTTGCAGTCATGTACGCGACACAGGCGAATCCTGACAGCGTTCACAAGTCTGCAGTCACACAGACTTGGACCCCAAGCCTGGACAACCCCCTTTAAGTTGGCTGTGAAGGTGGACGTAGCCTCATTTTTACAGATTGATGTGACCAAATAGAGCAGGGAAGTTGTGCGAATTCTCAATTAACCCTTTTTTCGAATGGAGGCCAAACGCCTATCCTAATCCTTCACCTTCCAGTGTAGGTGCTCAGCCATAGATGTTGTGTTTAATGGATCACGGAGCAGTTCCATCTCTTCCCTCCCTGTTGCGTTAGGTCACTGCCAATACACGGACGGCCTTGTTACGTTTTTCACCGTCACCGCTCCTCGAGCATGACCTCCAGGCATAGCCTATATTTATTGTATCTATAGTATTATCACACAGCGTCTGCTTATCATACACGACGTATCAGCACAAGCCTTCCTGCTTCGTGGTTCCTTCATGTCTTCCTGGGCTAAAGAATATAAAGCAAGATCGGTCCAGCTTTGCAGTTCAGTCTACAAGGACTTGTGCAAGAAATGACTTGTTCCTTTCTACTTACAACTTGCCAAATGTAACCGTCTGGTGGGATAGGATTAAGACCCTGGGCTCGGTGCGGGCTGTCAGTGTATTGATGTTTTTCTGGTGTAATGTACAGAGCTGTACCGGATCAGTGACCTCGGGGCCGGATACGTCACAGGGTGGGCTCAGCTCATTAACTGTATGCAGGATTATAGGCAAATGGTGACTTTTGCAAGACTTGTCAGCTGTCCGATGGTTCACCTTATTGCTTATATGTAATGTTGTGACTGTACAGTAATGTTAATAAAGTTAATAAAACCCGTGCAGTTACTTGTGCCGTGATGCTTTCATGTCTTAGATTGCAGATCCGCGTCGGAGGACACTTGGATTTTTGCACTTAATGATCCAAACAAGCGTAGGAGACCAAGCAAACGAAGGTATCCAGCTGTTTGGTTATAAAACGTCACCAATTTATTAGTTCAGGTTCCAGGTACATTATGCAATATCTTTAAAGGCAAAAACTGACGCGTTTCGCTCTTACAGCTGTTTTTTTTTTTTAAGCTAAGGATCTAATTTATCGCCTCTTCCGCCTGGAATCTGCCAGAAGAATTAGTTCTGCTCCATTTTCTGCAAATTTTCTTTTTGTTCATGTGAACATTTATATAAATTACCTCTTTCCCAGATTCTTCATCAAAGCCTGAACATGTAAGAAGGACATTAGATTGTCCCGAACTTGGGGGAAAAAATGGATAAAATAATATGTAATAAATCTAATAAGCTGTAATGCCTAAATGGATGGCATGAGACCACTGAGGTAAATGATTGGCTGCAGCGCTCACTTGGATGGAATGGCTCATGCTTGCTGCAACAAAGTTACTAAAGACTAAGAGGGATCTCTGGAGTGTGTGTGTGTGTGTGTATACAGTACAGACCAAAAGTCTATTCAGTAGGACTATCAGCTGTGTAGCCACCAGACTGCTGCACAACACAACTGATGGTCCCAACCCCATTTATAAGGCAAGAAATCCCACTTATTAAACCTGACAGGGCACACCTGTGAAGTGAAAACCATTTCTGGTGACTACCTCTTGAAGTTCATCAAGAGAATGCCAAGAGTGTGCAAAGCAGTCATCAAAGCAAAAGGTGGCTACTTTGAAGAACCTAGAATATAAGACATATTTTCAGTTGTTTCACACTTTTTTGTTAAGTATATAATTCCACATGTGTTAATTCATAGTTTTGATGCCTTCAGTGTGAATGTACAATTTTCATAGTTAAGAAAATACAGAAAAATCTTTAAATGAGAAGGTGTGTCCAAACTTTTGGTCTGTACTGTATATATAACCCCTTTACAGCCTGGGGTGTAATAGTACGCACCATCAGCACGGGCTCCAGCGCTGAGCCTGCACTGAACCGGGAACATGTCGGCTCATTATTACAGCTGACATGTGCCCGCAACAGCCGCGGGTGGAATCGTGATCCACCCCCGGCTGTTAACATGTTAAATGCCGCTGTCAATCTCCGACAGCGGCATTTAACATCGCCGCGCCAGAAGTGTGTCACTTACTCCGCCCATCGGTGACCCCGTCACGTTATCGCGGGTCACCGATGGGTGGTCGTGACAACCTGGGGTCTGCAGCAGACCCCAGTGGTTGTCATGTACTGATCGCTATGAGCGCCACCTAGTGGT
The DNA here is from genome assembly GCF_046119375.1 of Phyllobates terribilis. NCBI lineage: Eukaryota > Metazoa > Chordata > Amphibia > Anura > Dendrobatidae > Phyllobates > Phyllobates terribilis. The sequence continues at coordinate 133,414,813 of NW_027362770.1, read as the reverse complement.
CGGCGCTCATAGCACAGGACCATTTCTGCTACATAGAGGTGATCTGCTGATCACCTCTATGTAGCAGAGGCGATCAGACATGTGCTGCTTCTAGTCTCCTATGGAGACTATTGAAGCATGCAGTAAGTGAAAAAAAAAAAAGATTTTAAAAATAATTAAATCACCCTCCTTTCACCCCATTCAAAATAAAATTATTAAAAAAAAAAAAACTCCATACACATATTTGGTATCGCCGCGTTCAGAATCGCCCAATCTATCAATATAAAAAAAGAATTAATCTGATCGGTTAACGGCGTAATGAGAAAAAAATTCTAAACGCCAGAATTACGTTTTTTGGTCACCGCAACGTTGCAATAAAAAACGGGCGATCAAAACATCGGATCTACCCCAAAATGGTATCAATAAAAACGTCAGCTCGGCGCGCAAAAAATAAGCCCTCACCTCATTCAGATCCTGAAAAATGGAGACGCTACGGGTCTTGGAAAATGGCGCCTTTTTTTTTTTTAAGCAAACTTTGAATTTTTTTTCCACCACTTAAATAAAAAATAACTTAACACATGTTTGGTGTCTACGAACTCGTAATGACCTGGAGAATAATAATTGCAGGTCAGTTTTCACATCAGTGAACATGGTAAAAAAAAAAAAACATCTGTGGTATTGCACTTATTTGCAATTTCACCCCACTTGGAATTTTTTTCCCGTACACGATATGGTAAAACCAGTAATGTCTTTCAAAAGTACAACTCGTCCCGCAAAAAATAAGCCCTCACATGGCCATATTGACCAAAAAATAAAAACGCTATGGCTCTGGGAACAAGGGGAGCAAAAAACGGAAAATCTCAGGGTCATTAAGGGGTTGATAATGTTAGCAAATACCTCCAATTAGAAATGTAGTATAGTTCTTCTGATTAGCTATGCCACTAACCCCATGTGCAGGGCATTGCAGTAGCTTAGGTCTCCATGGTTATGACCTCTCATAGTGACAGACAGATCTCAGTGCTTGTAACTATAGATACCTAAGCTACTGCAATACTCTGCACATGGGGTAAGTGACAGTGAATCAGAAGAACTATACTACATTTCTAATTGGAGGTATTTGCTAATATTAATATTACACCTACTACATATTAGGATAGGTTCTTGAAGGTGAGAACAACCCCTTTTTAAGAGGTTTTTTTTTTTCAAAAACCCTTTCAAAACTTCCAGCTAACATGATAGATTTGCTGAGGAGAGAGAATGATGAAACATTAGTGCTGTGACTCTGCGATGTGAGAACTCTCCGGTGCTGATAAGTGGCGCATCCCCTGCTGACAGCTCCTCCACCTCCAGCACTTACCAGGAGAGGGGGAGCTTTACTTGCGCCTTGAGTCCTTTCCTTTGTTTCTTCCTGACTGCACATCTGAGAGACAATGCTATAATTTAAGTAAGCTTGTAGTTTATTGGGGCACAAACTTGGTTTGGATAAGAAACAACTGAGAAAGAGATGATACTACATCCCAGTCAGGACTATAGACATGTTTTTGGACATGTCGGAGAGCCCAGGAGCTTTGAATTTGATGAAGGGGGAGGCAAAGTACATCTATCATAGATTTTTTTTTTTTTTTTGCCTTCCTAAATGCAAAGTTGAAGGGAATCTGTCAGCAGGTTTTTGCTACCTCATCTGAGAGCAGCATAACGTAGGCAGAGAGAAGCTGAATCTAGCGATGCATCACTTAGATTACTGGGTGCAGCCGTTCTCACACAATCAGGGCTTTTAGATTTAACATGAAGCAGAGCTGAGGAACCTAACCCCACCCACTCCAGGCTCTGTATATGCAATATCCATAGACTGTGAGCTGCCTATCACAGAAGGAGGCGTGTAAGACCAGCAGGCACTGCTGCTGTGTCCAGCAATGATAAGCTACCTGCTAAAACAATCATTGCAAGCAAACAAAGTCAAGGAACTTGATAAGAGAGGCATCACTGAATTCTGTATTTTAACCCCTACCTCATGCTGTCTTCAGCTTACAAAGCAAAAACCTGCTGACTGATTCCCTTTAAGCAACTTTCTAAATTGGATTCATGAAATATTTTCTACCTTTTTGCTGCTTCAGTGACTTACCTATCTGAGTGATTTGCAAAAAAAATATCCATCAGAGCTCCTGTTCTTTGTGTCTCTCTCCTCCTTTCCCTTCTCTCTGTGTTAGAGATAGCAGGAGTGAAGGGTAAGGGGTTCTATGCAGATCTGTAGTGGAGAGAGGATAAAAGTATCTAACGGGATATAGACAAGGAGGAAATAAGTTCAGGATAGAAGCTGTGCTGGGCTCATACAGTCTACATTACTGAGAGAAATACTCCCACAAGGGAAAAAAAAATCTGAAGCTTGGAACAGACTGCAATCTACATATCAGGGGGTCTGAAAATGAATGATGGAATATATAATTGTAATAGTAGTCATTTATTTGAACATTATACACATACATGGTCTACGGGGGAACCTGGATGTAACTGATATCTGACAATCCTCAGCCTAAATCCTACTGCACCATTCGCCTTATCTCCAGCTTTCCTCATGTTCTTGATGACCATTGTTGGTGGAAGTGTTGGACATTATCTCTTGTTCTTCCTTGCCAGATGAAAATAATGTATTTTATTTTATTTGCAGCACGTAGTATTTAACAATGGTGGTAAGTGTTACATGTGCCTGCTGGAAACCTGCTACCTTATAAGAATGTAATCACTGTGTGTTCTCTGTGGTGTCACATAGTAATGCAAGTAACATCTACTACATTAACTACTATGAAAATTATCCCTGGAATTACATAGGGCTGCAGGTAAGATCTACATTAAACCTGAAAGTTAGTGACAAAATGGCATTGTGTGCCGCCATACTGGCTCCATGAACACTGCTATGCCATGTGCAAGAGTCATCAAAACTGTGAGTTCCAGCAACTCGCAGACAGAGAGGTGCACCCATGGGGACTTCCATTCTGATAGGTTGCAGTCCTGACGTGTATTTGGTGGGCTACAAATACCAACTTGGAAAACTACCCATGTGTGGAGGTGGCAGTTGTCATACAATAGTCCATATTATTGCTATGCCATAGATATCCCAGTTGGTAATACCCCTTTAAATTTTATTACCCCCCCCCCCCCCTGCCCTTCCTCCCGGGCATTGGTCCAGTTTGACAGTGTGGCTCTTGGTACAGAAAAGGTTATGTGTCCCTCCCTTAGACACTTCCCTCTACTAGGGGTCATGATCAGGGTTGGACTGGCCCACCAGAGAACCGGAGAATCCACCGGTGGGTCTGGCTTCTCCTTCAGAAGAGTTCATAGTGCAAACCTTGCAGCTGCTCCCTTGAGTTGGGGAGAAAGGTGGGCCTTCAGAATCAAATCCTCTGGTGGGCCCAGTGTTCTTCAATCCGACACTGGTCATGATCCCTATCAACATGCTGCAAAATGTGTAGCCCTTAAAGGGATCATCCACTGCTCTGCTCGCTCCTGAATCAGGTGTCCATCTGAATCGGTAGCATTACATCTATAGACATCCGAAGGCAGGCCTGCACAAATGGCAGCTATTGCTCACCTGCGCTAGTCATTAGAAGCTGGCAGGTATCTTGTCGACGCGGGGCCGGATTACCCACTTCAATCTACCTTCCATTTTTTCCAGTACTTCTTCATGACCACCTAAATAAATATATGTTATTGTGAAAAAAAAAAAAGATGACTACAGGATCAGACTACAGAGGGTTTATTTGTAGTCTGTCACCATGGAGACACAGCTCTGTCTCAGAACTGTAAACATAAAACAAAATATTTTTTTATCAACAATGTTAGCAATGTTGCTTCATTTTTTCTTTTTTTTTATTACATATTATTGCAGACCTACTATTTTAACGCCACAATCTGATACAAGCTTTGGCATGCATTGCAACCGAATGGCCAATTAAATTAAGACCTCCCAAACCCGAGCTTCACTAAGTTTTACAAGGTGCAGATGGCGACACTCTGCTCAGTGAAAAGAATGTTCCAAAATAGCCTTGAACGCCGCCACCTTTTTCTATCGTATTTATGTGCAGTGCAGCCGAATTTTACGACTCAAGCTATAAAAAAGTCTCTCTAAAACTATTTCTTCCTATCAGGATGGGCTAAAATAACCTAGCGGGAATATGATAATGACTGCCTCCACTATATTTACTTTCATGAGAGATTACTTTTTTTTTTTTTTTTCACCATCTGAATGTAAAATATTGCAGAATTGCCTTGGAGAGCTGGAGATGTAAATGTACTTTCCATAATTTATGTTAATCTTCTTCCAGTATGAATAGCCCAGCAGGACTGCGAGAGATAGACGATAAAATCAGTAAAAGAAATGAATGAGCGGCGGCAGTAATCTTTCATAGAGCCCAAAAAAAAGTGCGTTTTATGCACAAAGAAATAACAGCAGTAAAATAAGTTGTGTCTGTACTATGCCGATACTTTATAGTGAACATAGAGGAAAATAAAGAATTATTTTGCCCATCCCGGCACCTTTACTTTTCCTTTGTTGGTCCGCTGAAAAGTATTTCTATATTTTATTGATATGGAAGGTGTTGATGGCAGGCAGGAAGGGCATCTGTCATGGGAAAGTGAATGACCACCCTTGAATTCTGTTACTATCTTACTAGGTTCAAAATTCTTCATCGATTCATTTTAATATATATTTCTTGTAATCAGCTTCGTTTTTCTGCAAATCCTGTCACCACTAGAGGGAGCTCAGGAGCTTACTGCATACTGTCGTGGATTTAAGGGATTGTGGTAGCAGTTTTTTGTACCATAAACCAAACACATCTGTGTAATTCAGATTAAATCTGTACCTTCTTTTTTTTTATTCCTTGCTTTCATTCCAAAGTAATCCCTAATCCAAATTATATGCAAAGAGGCGCAAGTGCAGGGGGTTTCTTCGCCCACCACCATCCGAAGCTCACTGACTGACAGGTCACTTTTGTCTAAGTGACCTGTGTCCCCAGTCCGAAATCTCACGCAGGTGCCATCACTCCCCACACTAGTCGTCTTCATAGAGGGGGTGGCACATAGTCTGCATCTCCCTGTGTTCTGAAGACTTAAAGAGAATCTGTCAGCAGGTTTCTGCTACCTCATCTGAGAGCAGCCTGATGTAGGCAAATAGAAGCTGAATCCAGCAATGTATCACTTAGATTACTGGGTGCGGCCGTTCTCACACAATCAGAGCTTTTAGATTTATCAATACAGCAGAGCTGAGGAAGCTAACCCTGCCCACTCCAGCCTCTGTATGTACATTGTCTATAGACAATGAGCTGCTTAACTCAGGAGGAGGCGTGTCGGACTAGCATGTGTCCCAGCAATCATAAGCTCCTGATGCTAAAACAATCATTGCAACCAATCAAAGCCGCATAGCTTGATAAGAGAGACATCACTGAAATCTGTGTTTTATCCCCCACAGCATGCTGTCTTCAGATTAAATAGCAAAAACCTGCTGACAGATTCCCTTTAACTGCTCATGTCCCTTCGCTGGGAATGACAGCACCTGCACAAGATTTTGGATGGGAGAGGCAGGAAACCCTGTCCCCCGGCTACTGTTAGTTTTAATAAAAAACAATCTGTCCTTTACTCACCCTCCCTAGGTCCAGCTCTGAATCTCCGCCGTTGTTCACAGTGTCTGTTCTTATCTAACATCACATTAACACATTAACTTAGTTCACTGACTCAAGTAGAGCTGCTGACTGCTGGCTGCTGTGCTGTCAACTTGACGTCAGCACTGCAGACAATACCAGACAACATGAACAGAGGCAGAGCTGGACCGGGGAAGGGTGAGTAAAGTAATAAAAAAATGGTAGCCAGGGGAAACGTTTTTTACGAGTCCTGAAAACCCCTTTAGATTCTGTTAAAAGGGTTGTCTGTCCTTTAAGCAAAGTGTACCCACAGCCAGGGTTGGACTGGCCCACCAGAGAACCGGAGAATCCTCCGGTGGGCCCTGGCTTCACCTTCAGGAGAGTTCATAGTGCAAACCTTGCCGCTGCTATGGGGCTCTTGAGTAGGGGAGAAAGGAATCAAATCCTCTGGTGGACCCAATGTTCTTCAGCCTGACACTGCCCACAGCAGTGATGTCTTCACTACGTATTCACCTACTCTAATCCACTATGGCAGGCTAAGCCTGAAATGGAAGCCATGACGTTCCAATCATCATTCAACTAACCAATGAGACGGTGATTGGCTGCAGTGGTCAGATGACTGGAAAAGCACATCATCAAAGGCACATCTGTATTTCGGCCTTTACAGTCACCTAACTGCAGCCATTCGCAGGCCTCAGCTATCAGAAGATCGGGATGCCATGGCTTCATGTCCCTGAGCTGACCACTGTAGGAGCTGGTGCTGGTTTCACGGGGGATAGAGAGGGTAGGTATGTCTGATTTTATTATTTTGAAAACATCACTGTTACATTTTGCTTAGAGGCCGGACAACCCCCTTTATGGAAGGGAATGTGGACCCTTTGGATTACAAAAATGGAGCTTCAAAATACATATTAAGAAAGTAGTCACATTTGAAGACCTGAAAATGACAAGCTGCTTGTTCCAACCCCACCTAAAAGTGACAATATTGGGCCAACTCCTGGGGTAGGACTTAAAAAAGACCTGTCACTTGCGAATAATATGTAATTTTATTATGTGTAAATGCCGCTGTTCTCCTGATTTTGGCATTATTTTTCTTTTGTTCCTGCGCCTCTCCATTCCTGGGATAAGGCCCTCACTTCCTTGTATATAAATCTAATGTTAGCCAAGTGGGTGTGATCTCTATAATGAAGATTTGAGGATGACACCCACTTGACCAACATAAAATTTAATAGCTCTGTTCCACTTGTACTGTAAACCGCTCCCCTGAAGCCATTCACTCTCTGTAACGGTTGTCCAATCATCCTGTATAAGCAAATGGTGGCAGCTAGTTCCTTTTGTTATTGTGGCGTTGGCAGTGATCATACCGCGATATACAGTGCCTACAAGTAGTATTCAACCCCCTGCAGATTTAGCTGGTTGACACATGCGGAATTAACTTGGCATTGTGACATTTGTACTGTAGATCAGCCTGGAAGTGGGAAATGCACTGCAGCAAATTTTTTTTTTGTTTTTTTTAAAACGTTAAAAGTTAATTCAGAGTGTCATTTATTATTCAACCCCTCAAACCACAAGAATTCTGTTTGGTCCCCCTAAAGTATTAAGAAGTAGTTCAGGCGCCAAGAATAATGAGCTTCACATGTGTGGATTAAAGATCTCTTTTGCCAGCCTTTTCTGACTATTTAAGACCCTCCCCAAACTTGTGAACAGCACTCAGACATGGTCAACATGGGAAAGACAAAGGAGCATTCCAAGGCCATCAGAGACAAGATTGTGGAGGGTCACAAGGCTGGCAAGGGGTACAAAACCCTTTCCAAGGAGTTGGGCCTACCTGTCTCCACTGTTGGGAGCATCATCCGTAAGTGGAAGGCTTATGGAACTACTGTTAGCCTTCCACGGCCTGGACAGCCTTTGAAAGTGTCCTCCCGTGCCGAGGCCAGGCTTGTCCGAAGAGTCAAGGCTAACCCAAGGACAACAAGGAAGGAGCTCCGGGAAGATCTCATGGCAGTGGGGACATTGGTTTCAGTCAATACCATAAGTAACGTACTCCACCGCAATGGTCTCCGTTCCAGACGAGCCTGTATGGTACCTTTACTTTCAAAGCGTCATATCAAGGCTCGTCTACAGTTTTCCCATGATCACTTGGAGGACTCTGAGACAGACTGGTTCAAGGTTCTATGGTCTGATGAGACCAAGATCGAGATCTTTGGTGCCAACCACACACGTGACGTTTGGAGACTGGATGGCACTGCATACGACCCCAAGAATACCATCCCTACAGTCAAGCATGGTGGTGGCAGCATCATGCTGTGGGGCTGTTTCTCAGCCAAGGGGCCTGGCCATCTGGTCCGCATCCATGGGAAGATGGATAGGACTGCCTACCTGGAGATTTTGGCCAAGAACCTCCGCTCCTCCATCAAGGATCTTAAGATGGGTTGTAATTTCATCTTCCAACAAGACAACGACCCAAAGCACACAGCCAAGAAAACCAAGGCCTGGTTCAAGAGGGAAAAAGTCAAGGTGTTGGAGTGGCCTAGTCAGTCTCCTGACCTTAACCCAATTGAAAACTTGTGGAAGGAGCTCAAGAATAAAGTCCACATGAGACACCCAAACAACCTAGATAACTTGGAGAAGATCTGCATGGAGGAGTGGGCCAAGATAACTCCACAGACCTGTGCCGGCCTGATCAGGTCTTATAAAAGACGATTATTAGCTGTAATTGCAAACAAGGGTTATTCCACAAAATATTAAACATAGGGGTTGTATAATAATTGACCCACACTTTTATGTTTAAAATTTAATAAAATTCAACTGAGCAACATAACTTTTTGGTTTGTAAGATTTATGCTTCTGTTCATAAAACCTACTCTCGTTTGCAGTTTGAAGGCTCTAACTTATTTGCATCTTATCAAACCAGCTAAATCTGCAGGGGGTTGAATACTACTTGTAGGCACTGTATATATTTCATATGTTGGAATCGGATGTATATACCATACGCTCATTGAGAGTTCCCCAATAACCGGCCTAGTTGTGAAAACAGCCGCGGCCTCGTCCATCACTTGTCAGTCAATTGCGTAATTGTCCTGTCGATTGGAGGAGGCCGACTGTGTTCCCTTGACAGTATGCATGTGAGTGGACGGTGTATGGACACCTTTAGTCCACATTTATTATCTATTTTATGGGCGAAAAATGTAGACCCCTCACGATGAAACTGAAGCGAACTTTCCTCCAGTAATCTTAGTCTCATTCAGTAGAACCAAGGGAAGACTGGGTATTATGGCTTTTTGAAGGAAGCTTACATATGAACGAGAACAAGCATGAATAAAGATTAAAAGGCTCAGTTTTTAATGCAGCAGCAGCAATGCATTTGTGCCCTGTGTAAGAAATGATGGAAGACAAAATTTGATGGACATGGTTTGACCGAGTGTGCACCTCCAGGCTAGGTTAAATTTGGTGAGGGACCCAACCTGACCATCTATCACAGCCACATAAAGGAGAGGTGGATTCCACTCGACTTACACATGTATGGCCACCATGATCATCCATCAGGTTTAGTGGGTTTAGGAAGCTCAATATGATCAAACGTGGTGGAGGTCTATAGACCTTGTATCTACTGATACTAACTGTCCATGGTCTTTACCACCAAATTCCGATAACCCCCTCAACACCCAAACCCAACACCTCTTCTCTCTTTTAGTATAGCATCAGATAGTTCAGATGATTCTTCTTACTCCATCTCTCCATCAAGGAATATGTACGGTGTATCGTTGACCTCAAATTTTTCATCAGGGATCACATTTAGCAAGCAAAGAAATACAAAGCAATGGCCAATAAGCCTGTTGCCCCTTAGAAATCTCCAAATCAGCCTTTGATGTATCTGCAGATAAGAGCCTACAAGTCCGGAGACTCTGGGACATATTTATTTGCCCACCCCCGTGGTGCTCTGTTGAAGCTGGGCCTTTGACACATGAGGTCCAGTCCACTAGTGGATTCCTCAATCTGAGCCTGAAGTTCTTCAAAAATATTTGGAGCATCGCCACCATTAACTACGGATAAACTTCCAAAGGGGATTGGCGTTCTGAAGACAAGAGAAAATAAGAATAATTACTAATCAAAATGATTTACACTCTTGATATATTATTAGAATATTTATTTTTTGGTTAATTTATTCAAATGGTACAACTCCATAGAGACAACTGTTCTACGGCCTACAGAGAGGGGTTACCATAAGTTATCCCTATGAGATGTATGATCCTGCACAGGGCTCACCCGCAGCCACATTATTTAGTTGGGTGACACTAATCTCTTGAACGGATTGTAAGGAAAGGGACAAACAACTCTGGACCTTCTGGACTTGGAAATTTAGGAGATGGAAAGATAAGAGACAAATAGGTCTTAGCTTCATTGTCCTAGTAGTAGATTAGGAAATTATGGGAAAGTCCAGAGTAAAAGGGTATGGTACATTAACCTGATGAAGGGTAACTTTTCAGACTATGCTCTTGTGTGTGTACATGAGAAATAACACTATTTCTGGACATTATTTGGCTTGTGTCCTCCATTTTTTTGAAGCTTAGAAGTTAGTGGGTGGAAATTAGCTGCTCTGATGTCTCCCATGTACAGCACACACAGAGACATGAGGAATTCTTGCTTCCCTTTCTACACTCCTCAACATTTAAATTGCAACACCAAGAAGGAAAAGTCATGGAGTTATGGAAATCACAGGATGGATAGACGTGTTAATGATATGCAAATTATGAAAAAATTGAAGTAATTTCAAAACATCTTAATTCATTCAGCATGAAGTATGCAGAAATCTCTGCACTTACACACCTTGGCGGCTATCAATGAGGTTATTAATGGTTGTCTGAGGAATGTTCTGCCACTCTGAATGCACTTGGGCAAATCATCAAGATCTGCTACTGGCAGCTTCCATTGCAGAAGTCCTAGGTGTGCTCAATGGTAGACAAGTGTGGCGATGCTACAGGCTATGGTAGCACAGTTGGGCCACACAGGCTGTTCACAGTAACACAAGCAACATGCAGCCTGGTGTTGTCCTATTGGAAAACAGCTCCTAATACACTTTGTATAAATGGCCGTACAACTGGTACCAAGATTGATCCATTCAGTACTGGACATAGCATATCGAGCTTAAGGTGTCAAACATTGTCTACACAAACCATGAGAAGACGTTTGCATGACATTAGGCTGAGAGCCAGAAGTCCAGCTACAGGTGTTCCATTGACTTCATGGCTCCGCTCTCAAACACCATCATGGGACAAAGCAAGACGGCAATAGGTGTTGGAATGAAGGTCTATCCTCTCAGTGATGAGTCCTGCTTTTGTCTTGGATGCAATGACAGACGGAGATTGATCTGAGGACCAAATGGGCACCGCCATTAAGAGCCATTCTTGATGGAACTTCACACTGGTCCTACTCCCTGGATTATAGTGTGGGGTGGCATAATGTACTCTCCTAGTCTTTATTCCAGGTACACTGACTTATTGGCGTTACATTGATTTACATGCATTTCACTCTGACTTGATGCTGAATAAATCGAGATGTCTTGAAAATGTTTTTTCCATTTTGTCATCGTTTGTATATCATTAACATGGCTGTCGATTCGGTGATTTCTGTAATTCCATGACTTTTCCTTCTTGGTGTTGCACTTTCAATGTTGAGGAATGTACAGTACATCTTGTATAGACTTTCCATAGACTTTAATAGGCAGCTGTAATGTGATACTTCACTGAGCCTCGCAGTAAGTAATAGTATAGCAGATTTTTTATAGAGTGAAAAGTTGGAAAGAGGAGAAGTGGCTCATAAGTGAAGAAAGATGTATGTTTCTCCGATAAGATTTACTACACCGTTTTTTTATATTTGCTTGCACTATTGTTTTATGCAATGTCTGTTTAAACGTCAGAGATCATTTATGAACCTAAATAAAAATTAACATATGATTAATCTTGTACCAGGTTTGGAAGTTATAGTTGGGACAGGGGATAACTTCCCAATCACTGGGATTCCCACTCTAGTTTTTCCCACTAAGAATGAATGGAGTGAGGTATGTGCTCTCCACCACCTCTCTATTCAGAGCCTTGTTCTTGGGATCGTGAGGGTCTCAGCAGTTGGACCCCAGTCATCGGGATAACTTACAAACTTGCTACGACCCCTTTAAAACAAATTCCATGACACTTTCCCTTAACATACCTGTTATATGTGCGGTATGTGACATTGAGAGGTGTTTGTGGGGGAGGTGGCAGTGCATCGGCTATTACGACTTGATCAGCTGTGTAGCTTTCTACCCAAGGTGACCGGTATGATTTGGGTATGGCGGTACTGTTAAATCTCTCATAAGGTATATCCTTCAATGGCCCGGAATAACCTGCGATAAAAAAATAATAAATATCAGTGTAAATCTTCATCATAATCTAATCAGATACCAAATGACTGCTCATATACATAAAGTCAAAACATTTTATTGAAATTCATTAAAAACACACACAAAAAATCAAGATACCTCAATATACAGGGACACAAGACAAAAAATCAAAATAATATACTGTAAGGACAAGGCCACTATGCAATTACTAATGCTATGCTATCCCTTATCCATGTCATGCTTATCACAAAGTACATACAGCAGCAGAGAGATACCAATAGCATTAAACCATGTGATTACCTACATGTAAACGTAATGGGCTATTCATAAACGTCCTGATCACAGAGTAGAGTGACTTCTCATTCAGGTTATTATTTTTGACACACCCCCTGAAAAGTGGCATGAAACGCGCATTGGGGTAGTGGGACACAAGCACTACCCCGATGCGCGTTTCTTGCCACTTTTTCAGGGGGCGTGTCAAAAATAATAACCTGAATGAGAAGTCACTCTACTCCACCACAGCTTTAAAATAGTAATTACAAAGACAAGATAAAAGTTCTAAATGCTATTTTAGTGTTCTTTCTCCTATAGCCAAAGATCATGTTATGCAATGTGTTACTTGTGTACTGTATGGCACTATTAATAATGTCTCAATATAAGTTGCTTTCTTGGAGCACCTCCTGGCTCCTGAACTTCCAAAACCTCTCTGAAGCCTCCTGGAATCCCGGACTTTTGGAAAGTTTCTTGTGCACAACATCTGTCGTGTGTCCCTCACAAAGCAATGAATAAAAAAGTTGGCAAGTGTAACATCCATGCCATTACTGGTCCTCTCTGTTTCCTTTTCTATTGCCAGGTGGTGCCGCACCTTTTTTGCGGGTGACACAGGACAACAACGTGGCTGTCATCCTGTTTAATTCCTCAGACTTTTAATGCTGCCCAGTTATGGAGCTTTGAGGTTTATTCCTGGCTAGTTTTGTATTACTCCCTAGCTTTGAGCTCTAGGCAGGGGTGTTCTCTATTTAAACTCCAGAACCTCTGACTCCCACTGCCAGTTATAAGTGCCCTATACCTGGTCCACACCTCAGTGCTCAGCTCCTGCAGTTCTCTTGGTTATTCCATTTTTTTTCTCAATTGCCTGACAATTTAGATTTTTTTCTGCCCTCTTAGTTCTTATTCAGCTTCCCGACTTTCCTGCCAGCCCACTTCACTAGCCAGCAGCTGCTTCGAGGACTCAACCCTGGATCACCGTATAAGGTCCACATCTCTGTATAGTGATTAAAAGGTGAAGGCCAGGGCTCTCTTGGCACCCAATAGTTAAAGTATCTAGCGCAAAGTCTGTGTGTGGAAGCCTTTTTTACAGCTACCTGGCTACCTTGGACAGAGCCACTATTACAGCTGTTAGGATCATGCCAACATTTTTTTAAAATCATAGATTTATATGGAATGCCAAAAAATTTAATTTTCTGATGGAGGTAAGGTAGAGGACCATAGTTGCCCATGGGTGACAGATTGAAAAGGGCAAAGAACATAGTTGCAGAGTAGCAGAGTATTGTGCTGCTGCATACCTAAAAATTTTTAGACTTACAGTATAGATTCTTATAGAATACACCTATGGTTGCCATACGACAATCTGAGATTTGAGATTTGCCAACTCTTTAGGGAGTCCGGCAGGTATCTTTTTTACCCACCCATTTTCCGGGAGCCTCCCAGACGAGATCTAGTATGCATTAACAGCACAAGATCGTCCACCAAAACTATAACAGACGCTATTTTTTACTACACACATTGGCCAAACATCTCATATATTCATAGAATTGTTTGTGAATGTTGGCAACCCTGACATAATGTATCTTAAATTGAAGCTGGTGTACTTACTATGAAAATCCATGACAGAATAGCTGATCCTTTCCAAAACTTATTCTTGCCTAATATTAAAATGAGTGTTTTTTTAAAGTCCAGCTCATTGTCACATAAGGCAAGAAAAAGTTTGAAAAAGTTTATATAACCATTATGTCATAGATTTTCAAGGTAAGTACAACATCCTCATCCGGTCTGAGAGGTTTATTAATAATATCTGCAGTTTGTAGTGTGAAATCTGGTGACAGATACATTTTAAGACTGGGTTAATTAACTAGAATTACCTGGAGCTATAGCACCTGGATTCAGAGACATTTTCTTTTGTAAAACCTTTAAAGACTTCTTGGGAACATTGGGTGGAGTCTTGTTGCTTCCTGGGACTATGTGTATTTCTGAGCGAAAGTTTTCCTTTCCATCAACTCCTCGTGTGCCAGATACATCATTGGCAAATGTCTGGTCAGCATTTATGACATTCACATTGCTGCCTGCCTGATAAGCAGAGATGAAGAAGACATTGAAGTTGACATGATGAAGAAGACATGATAAAGAAGACATTTTGGTGTAAGCCATTTTGTGGGCTCAACCACTACAATGACGTGTTTAACCCCATTCCCTTCAGGATCTTTGATGTATAGGTACGTCATAGGTCGTGTCCTTCACATTGATGCAGACTCTGGCGCTGAGCCCACATCTTTTCCGGCACATGATCGCAGGACGCCAATGGGTTGTCTGCCGAAGACCTCCATGCCTGTCATTGTGAATCTCCTATGAATGCCGGCTTGTGGCCGGCATTCATATCAGATCATGATTTTTGCTACACATAGCAGTACTGAAGTACTGCTATGTGTAGCACAGGCGATTGGATGATCGCAGCTTCAAGTCACTTAAGTCGACTATTGAAACCAGTAAAATGTAAAAAAAAAAAAAAAGTTTTAAAAAATCTTTAAAAAAAGTTCATATCACCCCCTTTTGACCCATTGAAAATTAAACAATTTAAAAAAAAATACACATATTTGGTATCGCTGCATTCAGAAATATCCAATCTATTAAAATATAAAGTAAATTAAGCTGATCGGTAAACGGCGTAACAAGAAAAAAAAATTGAAACTCCTGAATTACGGGTTTTTGGTCGCCGCAACATTTCAATAAAATGCAATAACGGGCGATCAAATCATTGTATCTACCCCAAAATGGTATCAATAAAAACGTCAGCTCAGGGTGCAAAAAATAAGCCCTCACCCGGCCATATTGATGGAAAAATAAAAAAGTTATGGCTTTGGAAAGAAGGGGAGTGAAAAACGAAAGCGCAGAAACGGCAAATCGGAAGACCGTTAAGGGGTTAATATTGCAAAAAAAAACAAAGCTACCAATGAGATAGCATATTGCGTAGCTGTTAATCCCAGTGAATCTTAGATTACTAGTTATGCAATTTCCTTGAAGGCTATGTACACCATTAAAATATATATGTTTTTTAATCAATAAAATCCATCAAAAATGAAAAAATAAACAACTTTGCAAAGTTCTAAAAAAAAAACACAGCATCTACATCAAAACTATAATGGTCGTGCCAAGTACTACAGATTCATTTGAATAGGGAGTGGATCCACAGTACCCGGCCGTGGCCACTATAGAAATGACGGCGCTGCTGTCTTTCTGAGAACTTTCGGCCGTTGCCGGTATCAACTGATAGGTGGAGGTGCCGATCAGATATTGATGGCCTACCCTAAGGAAAGAGTAGTGGACAACCCCTTTAAGAAGATGTGCAAATATGCTTCATTTCTATTTTAGAAGCACTTGCACAATACAATGGCATAGACTATAAATTTGACATATTCCATATATACTCACATTGATATAATCTGTGGGGTACTCAAATGTAAACCTTTGCACCCGCTTTTGCCTCTCCAAGTACATGCAAGAGCCACGATTGCGCTGCAGAGAGAGCTCTTCCATCATTACATCTTGGGGGACACTAACTTTTTTACCTAGGTTTAGCAAAGGCACTGTAAAAAAAAACAAAAAAAACAATGAGTAGGACTTCCCATGGCGTATAGAGGGTACAGAATATATACCACAGGATGGCGCTGTTTGCCTTCCTACTACATTTTCCACGTTGAGTACTAATATTCAGCCTCTCCTATTACTGTGCCAGACGGAGCAATAAAATTCCAGCTGTTCTGAACATTGCAGAACTATTCGAAATGTGTTGAGAACATCCTAGATTTATTGACTTCCTTATGTCCAGATGCATTTCACGGGTTTTAAAAAGAAAAGTATATTTCCTAAGCAATATGTATTGAAAAATGGAGTATATAAAGTTCTCCAAATGCATTATGTATTTTATACACCATTACGCCTAGCTCAACAATTTTTTGAACGCTTCTAAGCGCATGTTTAAGAGAAGTCATCAAATATTAACTTTAATGCGCCATTTTTTGGTAGGAAATATTGGTGTAATTCATCGCTTATGTTAGGTGTCATAAAGAAGAAAAAATCTACAAAAAGATCTGATTAAATTCCTGACAAATGTATGGCATGCTCCATTGGATTGTGCAGAATGTCGTAGACGTTTCCTAAGCTGAATCAGCTATTATAGGGGGTCAAATTTTTTCATAATTGTCCCACAGACCATATCTAAAAGGCCACATATTATATGCAAATTTAGGTCTTCCAAGGCAGATAAGGAGTAGGGTGCAAACTGTCCTCAAGTGGAGGGAGGTACTGTGCAAAAGATGTAGACAGGTATGGAAGAAGTGCTGCAAAGTAAGAAGGATTTGGAGAAGCAACATTCACAGAAGATCTGTGGTTAGTTCTCCAAGACGTTTGGAACAACCTCCTGACGAATTCCTTCAAATGCTAAAAGAAAGGGCCGTCACACCAAATATTGATTTGATTTTGATTTTTCTTTGCATTTTGTTAATTAATAAAAATAAACTATTAACATTTCTAATTTTGGAACTATGCAGCATTTTTTCCTCACTTGTCTGAATTTTTTGCCCAGTAATGAATGTCATATTTTGCCCACTCGTGGAGGTGGTGAGAGGTAGGGCGCGGTCACACGAGCGTACATTCTCTCATCCGAGAGAATCAGGCCGATTATGCTAATCACACTCTGATCCAAGTCTGATTCGAGTGTGATCCAATTCTCTCAGATGAGAAGAAGATGGAGAAAGAAATGTCTTCATCTTCTCCATTCTGTCAGTCTGTGGAAATCGTACCGCACTCAGATGTCATCCCACTGCAGTTCGATGTTTTCCATGGACTCACTGACTTGGCCCAGTGCGATCTGAATATCGGATAAAACTTGGGCATGCTGCTATTTTTTCCTTGGGCCAGCTCTGTCCGAGGCAAAAATCAGACATGTGCCCTTTTGTTGCGCAGAACTCTACCGACTTTTAGTATCTTAGACCTTACCCTTTTGTTGTACAGCACTCTACCGACTTTTAGTGTCTTAGACCTTGCCATTTTGTTGTGCAGCTCTCTGAAGACTTTTAGTGTCTTAGACCTTGCCCTTTTGTTGCACAGCACTCTGACGACTTTTAGTGTCTTAGACCTTGCCCTTTTGTTGCACAGCACTCTGACGACTTTTAGTGTCTTAGACCTTGCCCTTTTGTTGTACAGCACTCTGACGACTTTTAGTGTCTTAGACCTTGCCATTTTGTTGCGCAGCACTCTGACGACTTTTAGTGTCTTAGACCTTGCCCTTCTTTTGTTGAGCGGCACTCTACCGACTTTTAGTGTCTTAGACCTTGACCTTTTGTTGGGCACACTCTACCGACTTTTAGTGTCTTAGACCTTGCCCTTTTGTTGTACAGCACTCTGACGACTTTTAGTGTCTTAGACCTTGCCCTTTTGTTGTACAGCACTCTGACGACTTTTAGAGTCTTAGACCTTGCCCTTTTCTTGCGTAACACTCTGCCGACTCTTATTGTCTTAGACCTTGGCATTTTGTTGTGCAGCATTCTGCTGACTTTTAGTGTGTCTTGACACTATAGGCCCCTGTCTGTATGTCCCCTTCTTCATATATACTAAGGGTCTTATATTTATTTGACCCCCATTCTGTTGTCTCTATTTATCTTTGAACTCTCCTGAGGAGTCCCCGCTACAGGTGGATGAAACGCGTTGTGAGGGAAAAAGTAGGGACATTTAGTGGGACAGGACCATGCTTGGTTACTGTCTTTGTCAGGACGGGAGAACTCACATGAGGCACGACAGGAAACAACAAAAGGGCAAGGTCTAAGACACATTTTATAAAACTGTATGGCTACTGTCCCTTCCTGAATTTATGGATGGCCTCCTCTGACAGCATTATGGGTGAGACTGAACCGTATTATTAATTGCATTGGTTTATTTGGGCACTTAACATGTGTATTGTTGCATTATTTTGTTATATGTATTTTCATGTCGGTTAAGCCTCCATTTTTTATCTTTGACATTATTAAAAGTTAGGTTTTATTGATCTAATATATATCTCTTCTTAAAAAAATTAGACATCACTCTGATACCATCTGATACCATCTTGTCCTTTTGTTGTACAGCACTCTACCGACTTTTATTGTCTTAGACCTTGCCCTTTTGTTGTGCAGCACTCTATCGACTTTTAGTGTCTTAGACCTTGCCCTTTTGTTGTGCAGCACTCTATCGACTTTTAGTGTCTTAGACCTTGCCCTTTTGTTGTACAGCACTCTACCGACTTTTAGTGTCTTAGACCTTGCCCTTTTGTTGTACAGCACTCTACCGACTTTTAGTGTCTTAGACCTTGCCCTTTTGTTGTACAGCACTCTACCGACTTTTAGTGTCTTAGACCTTGCCCTTTTGTTGTACAGCACTCTACCGACTTTTAGTGTCTTAGACCTTGCCCTTTTGTTGTACAGCACTCTATCGACTTTTAGTGTCTTAGACCTTGCCCTTTTGTTGTACAGCACTCTACCGACTTTTAGTGTCTTAGACCTTGCCCTTTTGTTGTACAGCACTCTACCGACTTTTAGTGTCTTAGACCTTGCCCTTTTGTTGTACAGTACTCTATCGACTTTTAGTGTCTTAGACCTTGCCCTTTTGTTGTACAGCACTCTGACGACTTTTACTCTGACAGAAAATGATAGAGAAACATTTTTGTTGTTGTTGGTCAACTGATGAAACTCGGATAGTAAAATCTGACTCTCTGACAAAACTCTGATAAAAAAAAAACTGATGAAACTCAGACCGATTTACTGTAAATCCCTGACGTCTGATCGAGCCCTTACACGTATTAGGAGGGTAGCCTGTGGCATATTTTTTATTGGAGCTCCGGACTTTCGGCTAATCTCATACTAGCGATTTTATTTCTTCTCGTTCTTACCTTCCCCTCTTATTTCTCTGACTATGGCTGACGCCAGGCCTTTCCTCTCCTTCACCAGGTCTGCATACGTAGGAAACATTGTCTGGGCTGGAAATAAAGAAAAATAATTATACGGCAGCATCATTTTATCTAATCCGTTTATTACCTCAGACAATGTACAGTTATATGAAAAAGTTTGGGCACCCCTATTAATCTTAAGCTTAATGTTTTATAAAAATTGGTGTTTTTGCAACAGCTATTTCAGTTTGATCTATGTAATAACTGTTGGACACAGTAATGTTTCTGCCTTGAAATGAGGTTTATTGTACTAACAGAAAATGTGCAATCTGCATTCAAACAAAATTTGACAGGTGCATAAGTATGGGCACCCTTATCATTTTCTTGTTTTAAATTTTCTAAACGGTAACTTGGTAAGGGTTTTATACAAGTGATAACGGGTAAAAAGTATTATGGACATTTCCTTTATTCCAGGGCTAGTGAGGCACACTGTTTCTCCCTACTTCACCACAACCGAGCTCTAACGCTATACTCCTGATCAACAACTGTCCCTTACTTGTCCTCAGAGCCGCCATTAGGGCATTACTACCCTTACTACTGTATGGGGCCCGGTGAACAGAAGGAAAAAGGGAGGGCCCGGAGGGCCCGCGGGCAGCCTGTCTGGGCCCTCCCTCTCTCTGCTTCTACTCACCGGGCCCCCGGCCTCAGGTACGCACAGTTCTAATCATCAACATGCATGCACCCCCCGCACCCTGCGGCTGGAAATATGCGCCAAAGTTTGGTAAAAAAAAAAAGCGCCATTTTCCAAGACCTGTAGCGTCTCCATATTTTATAATCTGGGGCCGGGTGAAGGCTTATTTTGACTGTGGAATGTTCGAGGGGTGGAGGCGGAGCTTGGGTGGAGGCGGAGCTGGGGTGGAGGCTGGGCGGAGTCTCAAGGGGGCCCCAAAATTTTAGCAGTATGGGGCCCCGAAATTCCTATTGACAGCCCTGCTTGCCCTGCAGTTCCGCCTTCCATTTCTTCCACTGCTGGTTCCCTGGGACCCTCGCACTCGGGACCCCCACCAGTCCCATGTACTCAGTCCTGTTAATTCTTGGTACCTTCTAGCGTTACAAGCTCAGGGTCTCGTGGCTAAGCGTCCTCTCCTAGGACTCGTTTCCGGAAGGCCACTCTGTCTCTGTCACTTGTTATCTGGATCTTGCTATCCTTTCTCTTCTTCGGTCTCCTCTCACCTAAGGTCACCCCAAAATGTTGCACTTCTCACTTCGGACCTTTTTGTCTGCTCACTAACCGCTCCAGACCCTATCTGACTTCCTAACAGGAAAACAGTCACTTTCTCTTACACTAGCCCCTCCAATTCTGGGCTAGTCCCAACTGTTAACTCTAACTTACCCTATAGTCAACTATGTACATCACATAACACATTCAACACATTACACTATTCACACTACATCACAATATGCACATTACACCATATAACATATTACAACACGATTCACATGACATTATAATAACGCAATTCAACAATGAAACTTGTCTTCTTCAGAAGGAAATTGGAGCAGCAGGTCCATACCCTTACAAATAGTTTGTAGGCCTCGGTAACAGCATGTCATTGGTTTAAAGGGAACATGTCAGCTGATACATGCTGCTCAAACCGTGGGCATGGGTCTTTGAAGCAGAGGACCACCTTATTCACTGGCTATTTTAACATGTGGATAATATAACACTGAGATCTACACCCTTGTTTAATCATAGTGGTTTGGAATTCCCTTTAAAGACCTAGATGAGGTTCCCTTTTACTGTAGGGGGTCTGTAAGAGAAGATATAAAATCCCCTATAATTTTATATGTTTTCATTTATGACACAATACTGTAAGTTGTCTCCAAACAACATGAAAGTCTGTTCCAACAACTCTTAGATTGTCCCGGATTCCATTCCAGATATTGGAGCATACAGACTTCCCGGACGGCTGGATAAAGCTCCAAGAGACACTGAGAATGTGCTTCGCTCGGCACATTGACGTCTTATGGCCTTCTTCATTACAGCAGAGCATGGAGGGCAACTGGATTGTACCATAGTGTACATAACACACAATATACTCATACCTATTAATAGTATGTACTAAGGGTTAAAGGTCTATGTAATTATAGACACATACTAAATTATATTATAAAAGTACTTATAGGACAGGTATTCTTCTTAGTATATATTTCGGTTATTTACATGTGTCAGATTTCTGCAATAATTCAACAGAAAAGAGTCCGACATGGAAATAAGTAGTTCACTACCTATTTTCAAGGAAAAGCTAAGGATTGGTCCTATTAAATAACAATGAGGCCAATCCTTGTGATCAGTGGCAATGCAAAATGCAAATCCGCAGCATATCTGTGTCAGAAATCCAAAAGTTGGTCAGATTTCTGCCTTGATGTGAAAACATAGCTTTAGGGATTTTATTAGTGTCTATACTTTAAGAAAGGAAATCAAAATTTCCATGTATGACCTCAAGTCAAGAGATTGCTTGCACCAGTGGAGATGGATTTATGATGGAGGTCAACACATCACAACAATTTCTCTAGTTCTCCAATTTAACAAGACAATAACTAGGAACATTGAATAAGGTGCCCCACAATGCTTCCAGGTCAACCCATTCATTGGGGTAGATTAACTAAGCCTAATTGTTAAAAAGAGTAAATTTTGATTAGTCTATAAATGGGCCAAATTTATCATAGTGTCTCATACTGGATGATAAATTTGGCCCATCTTTATACACGTCGTTATATTTTCAACACCTATTGGTTTGCTTACTTTGCTCCAAAAATGGTGCAAAAATGCTTGCACTGACTGATGTATTTTAGGCCAGGTTCCCTGTTGAGTGCATTAAAAAAATGTCTAAAACACATAATAAATGTGCTGCAAGGAACATTTTTTTGTTCAAATGAAGTCAGAATTCTGTCATATTCTGCATAGTAAATCTCCCCCAATTGTTTCTGGTTGGCATTGATAGCCATTACACTTGTTATGCATTATGATTTGGGAACCGCTGTGGGTACCATGTTAATGCCACATTAATGAAAGCCACATCTAAATCTCACATTTCAATTTGAAGCAATAGTGTTACCAGTGTCATTCATAAAAGCCAAATTTAAGCAAGTAAATAATTTTGCAATTCTCTGACTGGTTGCTCTGGACCACACTGGTGACAAACTCTAAATTGATTTGTATTTTAGGGAATAATGACGGCTTATTTTTTTTATATTTTTGTTTTGTTATCAATTGTTTTTCCTTATATTCTTTATGCGAGTGTTTGTCAATTTGAGGTACATGTTACAGGTACCCATACATCATAAATTTGCTGTGCTTTTGCCACAGTTTTCCCAAAAAAATCGAAAATAAATGCAATAAAGTCATGATGTGTAAAGATATTGGAGTAATCATCACATTTGTGTAATAGCGGCGGCACTAACTGTGCTGGTGGGGATGGCAGTATGTCTGTGGCATACCCCAGGTAATTATTTCGAGCTTATACATGCATGCCTGAAGAAGGTAACTTGGCTATCGTAAAAAAAAAAACCCAAATAAATCAGTGCGGTATTCAATTTACTTTTTCCCTACGGGAAGTACGTTTTTCAGGGCAAGATTAACATTGATGGAGATACATGGATTAACAATTTGTTGATGGGGTATCCAATCCACTTCCTAAACCTTCACTCCTTGTGACCTGCTATTACAGTCACACATATAATGGCCAACTCTGGTGCATACAGTTGCCAAACGGTTACTAAGGGTTTCATTAATTTTGTATTGAGCATTTGGGGCCCTCGTGATGAGCAGTGAATACACTACCTATCTCCGAACTCTCGTACAGACATTTTTGGCTCTTTGCTTTTGAAGCATTACCTTCCCTAAAAAACAAACTTCCCAACTTGCTGCCCCTATTAAATGTCATATTGCTGCTCCAATAGTGCCCACAATACAATGGTATACTGTTGAAATTATTATAGTGCCGCCATATTGTCCTAAAAACTAATAATGCCTCCAGAAATGAAACTGGAAGTCACATTGGCCCTGATTTATTTAGACTTCCTTATTGTATGCCAGTCTTAAAAGTTCACTGGAGTAAGATGCCTCTTATTGATTAAGAGACCCGCACTTCTCAATGAATGTGCAGCATTTTCGAACTGGCATGCTCTTTGCTTGCATTTCTGGTGTAATTTACGACACTTTTGTGGTGCAAATTATGATGAATTTGATGGGCTGACTTCGCGTCACCCCAGCTTTCCTCACTCTGGCAGAGTTGGCTTAGACTGGCATAAAAACACCAAAAATTAAAAAATTTAGAATTTCACAAAAATATCAACTTTTTTTGGCAGAAAACGAGGGCCATTGTCTTTCAAACTAAGCATAGTGCCCCCCAATGTAAATGTAACACATAGTGCCCCTCATACCCTCCTTATAATCTGGCGCTGATTCACCCATATTAGGGTCAATGTTATAAGAAGCCAATTTACTTATGTTTCCTGAGTGCAGAAACATACAAACATCAAACAGATGTTGTACCAGTCAGGTGCCCAGTGCTGAAAGATAATGGTACTGCCCCCTGAGCCCCTCCAACTGTTTATACCATGGAGTACAGACTACTATAGTCATTGAGTTGATAATCTCACCTGGTGTTGATCAGCTTTATGGAATGCTTATTTCCTCTTCAGATGTTGATATATGATCTTGTCTTGTATATGATTTTGGTTTCTTGTATTCCTTTTGTGCCTATTTTCTTCTGTTGCTCACGTTCAGCCGTTTCTCCCTGTTGGATGCTGTGACAGTTCTGCCTTATCCACTGGTGTATTAGCGTACTTCTTGTATTACTATCCTTTACTAAGTCTTACATCTGCTTCTGTCTATCTCCTTCAATACGTGCCTCCTCCCGCTATGGTGCTTTATTACTGCCTTCTTGTACTTGTTACTATCCTTTCCTTCTACCCTCTTGCTCGGAGCCTCATTCTTCACTCTCGCATCTCACCCTTGACTCGGTCTCAGGATAGCTGTTGTGGGTCATCCTCTAATGACATAATGTCACTATTACAGGGTGACGGGGTAAAGATAGCTCAGACGACACTCCATATGTAAAGATCATCATGGATTTCTTGTTTTAAGTGTTTGTGCTGCTAGGTGTCTTATTACTGATATTGACTGGTGACCAAATGCAATCTCAAGTCTAAAATTAATATTTCAAATAAAATCTTTAAAATATAAAACAGATGTAAAACATCTTATGTTGAAATTTACAATGTGATGGCTCGTCTACTTTTGTTCTACCCAAAATTTAGTTTTTATAAATGTTTTTGGCCTTCAATTTTGATAAAAATGTCTTGAAAAGAAAAGCTCCTGCTATTACCACTTCTTTAAAACGGATATCTTAATCTTTGTTACCAGTTACCATGTATATCTTCAATTTGTGGAACCATATTATGCCATGTTTCTCATTTTCTGCTGCCTTAAAGGGCTTTCCTAGTTTACGTATATAGAGGGTTGTAGTTTTGCAACATCTGGAAAGTCACAGGTTCAAAACGTTACCTACAACACGGCCACCAGCTCCCATGCAACAGCATTTTTTCTAATCACACTTGGACTTCTCACGTTGACTTCTTGAAGGCCTCTCTATGCCCTTCTCCAATCTTTTTGTATCCATTGGACCCAACACAAGCAAACACCAGAAATCTCCACCACTGGTGCCCTGGGCCACAAATTCTCACAGTCGCTCAAGCTCTCCATCCCATTCTCATCCTCTCTTCTAGATCCTTAGGGGCTGATTTAGGCACAGACCTCCGCTATCTCACTGTACTGGCCATTTGACTCATATTCTGTATCTTGACACTACTAACTCCTATATAGATGTGCTTCAATCCCACTTATCATTTCTGGCATGTCAGCACCACAAAGCTCACTTATGACGTCAGCTTATGGCTTACAGTAAAACGGACCCCACTGCCTTACAACTGCACCTCCTGAAAGCTGGGATCAAGGAAAAACGCCTTATTGGTGCTCCACAACTGCATCCTCAAATGGGCTATGGGAGTTAGTTACAACACTGAAGCATAATGAAGAGTAAAGGCCTAGAGCTTTTCGGAACGCAGATCTTCCACTCTGAGATCAGTCTGTTCTTGACCTAAGAATTCAGCCACAGTGTAGAATAAATTGAGATGGTTCAATTTGAGACAGAGGTTCTAGAAAATAAGCTAATGGAAGCTAGGAGGAAGTTCTTGGAAGGTCGGTGAGAGAACTTAAAGAGGTGCTCACGTTGGAGAAAAATGTAACCTAACTACAGAAACCAGCGTTCTGGGGGATGATCTAAGAGGAGAGGCCAGCCGCAAGGGAGGACTTGCTGGGAGTTCGGCCCCAGAATGCACATGCCTTTCTTTTAGTGTTAGCCAGAGTCGTTTGAGCTCAATTTAGGACTTTTAGTGGTAGAGAGCACAATAGGCTCTAATGTTCCAGTATTTTATGAGATGAATGTATTGTGAGAATTAGAGGACTCAGTGACCACCACAGTTACCCTTTGAGGCTAGCCAGCATTTGACAGGAGCCACAGTGCTAGTAGAGTCAGCATTGAAACAGAAAGGGATGGCTTTGGCTTGAACTCCATATTCTGTATAGGTCAGACAGATGCAGTTAAGGATGGTGAATATCACTAAGCAGATGGTGGTTCTGATACTCTGTGAAGAAACTGAGCTGACGCTAAGTAAAATGCAAGATGTTGGTAAAATACTGGGAAAACACCTTCTTGTTTTCTTCCGCACTGAGATGGACTATGGGTTTTCCAAGACGTTAGAGCACAAGATCACAGCAGGATGTGCCAGATCTTGAACAGTGTTGCAGAATTACGAGCCTTCCTGGGATTAGATGGTTATTATCGACAATTCATCAAAAATGTGATGAGAGGCAACACCTTCATATGCAATGCCAAACAGGAAGATCAGGAGCGACCAAGAAGCTTGTTCTCCATTAGTGCCCCAATGAAGCAATTGGAAAAATTATTGACATGTGCTCCTATTCTTACCCTAATCCAGCTGCATCTTATTTTGAGGAATTTAGTAACTGGAGACAATTTTACCCCAAAGTAAAAAATGAGTGATCGCTTATTCAAACAAAAAGTTGGAAGATGGGTAGAAGAACCCAGACAAGCACAATTCTTTCAAGCTGGAGTTTCTAGCTGTCATTTGGGCAATGACAGAGAAGGTTGCTGATAACCTTCTGGGAGAAGAGTCCGAACTATTTTCTTGATAACATGCGGAACTTGTTTGTGTTTAAAACATGCAACTTTTAACTCCAGCCTTGTAATGCATGTAAATTCAGGATTTCTCAGTCCAAAATAAAGACCAAAATAAAAAGAAACACACCACACAATATTTTACTTTTCATATAAAATGTTTTGCTGTGTGAAGTATTCAATTGCACATATCCAATTACAAGAGATAATTTCATCATATTCACCCATGGTGTGTCAGGTTCGACAGACTGTCATATGGGGTCCGGCTGTAGAAGAGGTCACTGCGCTTGGCCTTGCAAACATCTTCCTGATCCTTTCATGATCCTTTCATGATCCCTCTCTCTCTAGGACCCAGCAGTGATCCTCACCTTGCTTGGGGATTATACCTTTAGGACCCAGCGGTGATCCTCACTTTCTGCTGCTAAATACCACACCCTTGCTTTATCCTTAAATACATTCAGTTTCTCCAGAGAGTTGCTGGTGATAGATTGTTCTTCTCTATTCAGGCCTGGAATTCTGGTAGTCGGCTAGAATTTTCTTTGAGTTCCTTCTTGGATTGTTGTCCTTTTCTCTCCAGTGTCATCTTGGAGCTAAGTGTATTCTCTTGTTTGTTTCCCTTGTGTGTATTTTAGCTTGCAGTGGGGCTGACTAGTGCTCACCCCTCTCCCTCCCTACCTAGGGCCTAGCTTTAGGGTCAGCTAGACGATAGGTGCAGAACCTATATAGGGTCCATAGGGGAGTTAGGGTTTGTCATTTGAGCTGTTTAGGGGTCTCCACTCCCCCTTTGCCTACTTGCAGGGCACCCTTCCTGTTTCCTGTCATTATACGCTGGGCTTCCCATACCCAGCAGGACAGGTGTAGGAGGTATGAAGGTAGAAGCTGGTTTTCCATAATATAGATCTTCACATGTTGACCACACTGAGAAGCTGTGAGGCTGCGAGTTGGATCTCACCTGGAAATCCAGATCATGCCTTCTACTGAGTACACTTAATACACCAAAACATTTTATTTGCAAACTAGAACATTGTGTGACGTGTTTCTTACTTATTATAAACTTGTTTGTGTACCTTTCTGTTGAGAAGATTTTGACAATACAATTGCCTGCTGTCTGCACAAGTTATGTCTTGTCTCTCTCTCGGCAACCTAGAGCCACCAACCCACATAAGGATTGGCCAAAAATTATCAGCAATGTGCAAGGTGAATCTTACATGTTTATTATTATCATAGATAACCACACATCGTGTTGGACTGGTTCACAAGGGTATCATCCAGTGGGACAAAGTAATGATGAAATTTTGGTCCTTCAGAATCTTTATCTTTGGTAAGATCAATGTACCTAAAGCCAATTCTAGACTGCACAGTTATTGTGAATGAGTGTATCCTAGGAACACTCGTTTCACGATAATCATGCAGTCTAAATAAGCTTATAATCACTCATCAAAAGAGCAAATTGCTCATTTGTAAGTTGAAATTATCTTTTGGTTCCTTTCCATGCTGAACCTTGTAGTTCCACTGCTGGTAAATCTGTCTTCTCCCTTTCACCTCCTTTCCAACAGTGCCTAACTGTTGCACAGCTTCTGGATACCCACAGTTGCAGTAGAAAACTTCACAGAGCAGATTACATGGGATAACAAGCTTTAACTTCTCAGAACATGAGGTAAAGGAAAAAAACGCACAGTCACTCAGTACTGCACCAGGAAGTAAGAACAAAACAGAAAATACAAGAGAGACTTTTTTCTTTTACAATACAGTAAACAAGGAAACTTTACACGACATCGCCATCTACTGTCAGATCAGCATAAAGTCCTCCTTCACACAAACAAAGAAGTCCACAACTGTTGCATATACCAACACCTTTTCTCAACAGTAAGGACTTATTCAGTCAAACCTAATTTCTTCATTAGTCTCTGATGTTTTTCAGCATTCAGTGCCTTTGTGAAAATGTCTGCTGTCATATCTTCAGTTGGACAATATTCTAATTTCAGGATTCCTTATTCCTTATGGTCCCTCAAGAAATGATACTTCACATCAATGTGCTTGGTTCTTGGGTTAACTCTTTCCATCTGAGCAAGAACAAGACATCCCTGATTGTCCTCATTTATTTTTGTTGGTTCCAACTGTGCTTGTCCTAGGTCTATTAGCAATTGTCTTAACCATAGAACTTCTTGACTCACATGTGTTGCTTCAACATATTCTGCTTCTGTTGACAACAGCGTTACTATTTATTGTTTTTTACTTGTCTAACTAATTGGTCCACCTGCGAGAAAGAAAAGTAGATTTTCTGTCAGTTGGATCTCCAGTCCAATCTGCATCAACTTTTCCAGTTAAAATGCATTTATCACTTGTAGGCAGTTTCAGTTTAACATTGCTGGTTCCTTTCAAGTAACGTATTACTCTCTTCACAGCATTCCAATCCGCTTTATTTGTCTTGGACACTTTTCTACTCAGAATTCCTACTGCTGCTGCAATGTCTGGCCTTCTAACAGTTGCTAGATACAGTAATTTTCCTATCGCCATTCTGTACTCTTTGTTATTTGGTAACACATTTTTCTCACTACTCATCTCTTTAAGATAATTAGTTTCCATTGGAGACTGCTGGTTTTGCATTCTTCAATCCAAATGTTTTGGTTATGTCTTGAATCATGTGATTTTGATTAAGTAGTCTTCTAGACCCTGGAGATCAGATGGAACCAGGCTTAGAGTGGTTCATGGTATTGTTGAGCTTGGTTGACATTGTCTATCCAGACCATCCAACATCCTCCATAAGCCTGTCCTCTGAGCTGGACCACAGAGATGATGGCTCCAGGGCCAAAACCATAGAAGGTGCTGAGATGTACAGAGCGGGGACCTGGTGTCTAAGGAGGCAATTTCCTTTTTCTACATGTTGTCATCAACATATATGAGTACATAGATCCTTCTGTCCATTAGTCTTTTTGTGTACAGGCAAGGATCAGCTTTGCTTCTTTTAAATTTTTCATTTGTGAGCACCTCCGTGATTTTATCATTCCACGCTTTAGCAGCTTGTTTTAAACCGTATATACTTTTCTGCAATTTGCAAACCATGTTTGGGTTACTTTCATCTTTGAACCCTGGAGGTTGTTCCATGTAAATATCTTCTGTTAAACTTCCATTCAAAAATGCTGTCTTTACATCCAGATGTTTCAGTTCCATTTGTTTCATTGCTGCAACTGCAAACAAAGTTCTTATTGTAGTATGTTTGACAACTGGAGCAAATGTTTCATCATAGTCTTCTCCATATTTTTGAGAATAACCTTTAGCTACGAGTCTTGCTCGGTATCGTTCAGCTGTGCCATCTGTTCGGTACTTTACTTTGAAAACCCATTTACATCCTATAGCTTTTCTTCCTTCAGGTAAATCTGTTAGTGTCCATGTTTTTTAGTCATGCATGGATTTTATTTCTATTTCTGTTGCCTCTATCCATTTATTGGCTTCTTCTTCAGGAAGTCGAGATATGTCTTCCCAAGAGGTAGGCTCATAAATTTTACTTGTACTTGCCTTGTATGAAAGGCGTATTGGTGGTTTTCCTTTATTTTCTCTTATTGAATGTCTTGGTTCTGTGTTTTGTAGTTGTTTGTCTTCACTTTCAGTATTCTGTTTTTTATTAATCTCAACTTCTTTTTCATCAGATATTCCTTCAACTATATCATTGCTGTTTTTCTCATTTTTGTTTCCAGTGAAATCATAGTATCTTCATTTAGATCCTCAATGAATGTCACACTGTTACTCACCATAACTCTGTTTTGGGATCCAGGATTCTATATCCTTTGCAATTTTCACTATATCCAACAAATATTCCTTCCATGTACCTATTTTGAAGTTTGGAACGTTTTTCTGTAGGAATGAGTACAAAAACTTTACAACCAAAAACTCTTAAATGATTTACACTTGGTTTCATACCTTGCCACAGTTCATATGTTTTTTTTTCAGTTTTCTAGAAAAAAGTCGGTTCTGTAGATATGTAGCTGTCATTGCTGCTTCACCCCAATATTTCTCTGATAGTTTGGAATCTATCAGCATACACCTTATCATTTCAGTCAGAGTTCTGTTTTTCCTTTCTGCTACTCCATTTTGTTCAGGTGTGTATGGAACAGTCTTTTGATGCTCTATACCATTTTTTCTTAAGTAGTTTTCTATTTTGTGTCCTGTGAATTCACCTCCATTGTCACTT
Source organism: Phyllobates terribilis (assembly GCF_046119375.1). Lineage (NCBI taxonomy): Eukaryota > Metazoa > Chordata > Amphibia > Anura > Dendrobatidae > Phyllobates > Phyllobates terribilis. The sequence continues at coordinate 133,384,182 of NW_027362770.1, read as the reverse complement.
CTAATGACAATTGGCTTCCTCTGAAACTTGTTATTCGACTTTGTCACGTAGTCTACTAGTTTATTGAAAACTTCGCTTTTGTTCTTGATCAAGTATGTGACTGTGTATCTTGAGCAGTCATCTATAAAAGTCACCATATATCTATTGCCTCCTGATGTAGTCACTTTCATGGGTCCACATACGTCAGTATGCACCAAATCAAGTGGTCTTGTGCTTTTCGTTTCACTTTCTTTAGGAATAGATATACTTGTGGCTTTGGATTTTATACAACATTCACATCTTATGGTAATTGAGCAATCAGATAACAAAAAAATCCTTTGCTAATTCTTTCCTTTGTAGCTCCATTATACTTTCAGGATGTCTGTGTCCTAGACGTCTATGCCACATGTGAATACAATTCTTGTGATCATGTGTACACAACTTCATCTGTTCCTTTAATGTGTCTAGATGATATAATTGTTCATCTGTCTTGACATTGGTTATTACTAGTGATGAGCGAGCATGCTCGCTACTGCTCGGTACTCGCCCTAGCATCTCACTGCTCGAGATGCTCGGCGCTCGCCGAGTATTTCCGGGTTGCTCGGCGGGACCTCGGGTCCCCTCCCTTCATGTTTGGCGCTCTTTAGAGAGCCAGTGAACATGCAGGGATTGCCTGCCATGCACTGTAATGCCGCAGCCATGGTGGTTGTGGCATTACAGTGATTGGCTGGCCGCACAGCGTCATCAGGTCTATATCAGACCTGGCGCCGCCATGCTCGTCACAGTCACTCCGGAATCAGGCAGATTAGGGAGAGCTGCTGCTGTGTCAGGGAAAGATTTGCTTGTGTATTAGGTAGTGTAGGGAGAAAAAACGTACATTACACATATCCATCTTAACAAACAGTCCTTCTGAGGACTAATCCATCTGCAGAGATATCAGGCAGGGTGTATAGGCAGGCAGTGTATATAGCACAAGAGGCTCCATTCCAATTCTGCCTTCTGCTGCTGTTAGATATTTCTATACAAAGGCCCAGGTCTCAGGGGCCAGGAATATTTTTTTTTTTATCTTAAACCTCATTATTTGCTTAAAAAGCAATCCAGAGAACACAGTTTTTCTGCGCCATTTGCTTGTTGGCACTGCAGAATACAGCCAGGTTCTTTCCATATTATAGCGCTAGAAATCCAGCTATTTAAAACTATGTTTTCTCCGTCAAACGGATCACATATACGTTGTCAGAAAGTACTTCCATTTCTGGCCACCATTAAAAATTTCCTTTAGTGTGTCATTGAAGCAATTCACCGCAGTTTGCTGTTCAAACTACTTACCTACACGCCAGTTATTTAAAACTCTGTTTTTTCCGTCACACGGATCACATATAAGTTGTCAGAAAATACTGCCATTTCTGGCCTCCATTAACAAATGTTTTCAGTATGTCAGTGAAGCAATTCACAGCAGTTTGCTGTTCAAAATAGTTACCTACAGGCCAGGTATTTAAAACTCTGTTTTCTCTATCACACGGATCGCATATAAGTTCGCTCCAAACTCAGTCATTTGTAGTGAGCGTGGAAGATACTGTCCTCTATTTATAATGGGCAAGGCACGTGGCAAGGGACGGGGAACTGGACGTGATGGTGATGGTGCTTGCAGAGGCCAAGGACAAGGCCGTGGGCAAGCCGAAATTGTGCCACAACAAACACCCAGATCTTCTCGCTTGACCTTCCTGTCCCAATTCCTAGGGGACCGCAGCACACCACTATTGAACCCAGAGCAGTGTCAAAAGGTTGTTGGTTGGATAGCGGATAATGCTTCCAGTCACTTAGCCACCACCACCCTGTCTTCCACACGGTCAAGTCTCAGTAGCCGTAAGTCTGGACCGCATATTCCTCACCCTGATCCTCCTTCCTCCCACCATGCCGAGTGCCCGGAGACAACTGATCCCACACTTGAACACTCTGAAGAGCTGTTCACTTTTCCATTTATAGATTCGGGCCTCTCACCCAGTCCACTTGAAGCGGGGCAAAAGGAGATCGCGTGTAGTGATGCCCAATTATTTGAGCAGCCACGGTCACATGAAGGCGATGGTGGGAAAATGTCACAAGAGGTGGACGTTGATGAGACACAATTGCCAGAAAGTCAGGAGGAGGACCAGAGTGCGGAAGTGGAAGACGAGGTGGTGAATGATATAGTAACTGACCCAACCTGGCAGGAGGACATGCAGTGCGAGGACAGCAACACACAGGGGGAGGGAGGCAGAGCACCCCAATAGGCAAGAAGAAGCAGTGTGGTGGCCGCAGACAGAAGGCAGGCAACCGTTCCCCGTAACACCAACACGAAGGAAGTTGCCAGTACAACTGTTAGGTCTTCCCGAGTCTGGTTGTTTTTTAAAGACTCTGCCGATAACCCCATAAAGGCCATTTGCACCACCTGCCAGGCCAGCATCAGCTGGGGTGGCAAAACGACCAGCCTGACCACCACCAGCATGATCAGGAACATGGCAGCAAAGCACCCGACTTTGTGGGCCGAACCCCAGGGTCCAGGAACAGTGTCTGCAGGTGGCACCATTGCGTCTTCCACTGTTGTGCATGCAAGACAATTCCCTGTCCATGGTGCATGCGAAGATGCCTCCTGCCCTGCACCTGTCGTTGCACACTCTCAAGTAGCAGCATCAGGAAGCACATCCATGTCCTTGTCCCAGCGCAGTGTTCAGCTGTCCATACCCCAGTCCTTGAAATGCAAGTGCAAATATGCAGCCCCACAGGCCACACTACTAAATTCTTAAATTTCACGACTGCTTGCGCTCGAAATGTTGCATTTAGGCTCGTGGAGATGGAAGCATTCCGCAACCTGATGGCGGCGGCCATCCCTCGGTACTCGGCCCCCAGCCGCCACTATTTCTTCCGGTGTGCCATCCCCGCATTACACAAGCACGAGTCCCAAAACATTAGCCGTGCCCTCAACAACGCAGTTACCGGGAAAGTCCACCTAACCACGGACACGTGGACAAGTGCTTGTGGGCAGGGACGGTACATCTCGCTGACGGCACACTGGGTTAACATAGTGGAAGCCGGGACCCAGTCAGACTTTGGGACGGAACACGTCCTCCCGATGCCAAGGATTGCGGACCCTAGGTCAATCAGGGTTGCCCCCATGGTCTACAGCTCCTGCACCTCATCCTCCTCAGCTTCCTCCTCTTCTTCATCCTCCATCTCCGAAATAACCACATAAGTCACAAGCTGGAAGCACTGCAGCACTGCCTCGGCCAAGCGGCAACAGGCTGTGCTGAAGCTAATATGCTTAGGTGACAAACCGCACAATGCTGAAGAATTGTGGACAGCTCTGAAAGAGCAGGCAGATCTGTGGCTCACACAGCTGAACCTACAGCCAGGCATGGTCGTGTGTGACAATGGCCGGAACCTGGTGGCGGCTCTGAGGCGAGGCGAGCTCACACACGTACCATGCCTGGCCCATGTCCTTAACCTCGTGGTTCAACGGTTTCTCAAATCCTACCCGGAGCTGCCAGATCTGCTTGTTAAAGTACACCACCTGTGTGCCCATTTTAAAAAGTCATTTACAGCTTCCGCCGCCCTTGCCTTGTTTCAGCAGCGTTTGCAGCTTCCGCCTCACAGACTGGTGTGTGATGTCCCCACGCGTTGGAACTCTACACTGCAGATGTTGGGAAGGATTTGTGAGCAGAAGAGGGCAGTTGTTGAGTACCAGCATCAACAAGGCCGTCGGTATTCAGTTCAGACTCCACACATAAGACCTCAGGAGTGGACATGGATGTCAAACATATGTACCATCCTCCAAAACTTTGAGGACTCCATCAAGATGGTGAGCGGCGATGACGCCATAATTAGTGTCACCATCCCGCTTCTCTGTCTTCTGAAACGCTCTCTGCTCACAATCAAAGAGGATGCATTGCAGGCGGAGCACGATGAGATGGAGCAAGGAACCATACACGGTGATTACACACAGCCTAGCCTCATCTCACCCCAACGTGGATTGGGTGACAATGAGGAAGAGGAGGAGGAGGAAGGACAGGAGCTAGTTTCATGCACTATAGACGTTACTACCTGCACAGCTGTCATACCGTCTGTTCAGCGTGGATGGCCAGAGGACAGAGAGGAGGAGGAGGAGGAGGAGAGCATGGTCAGTCATCCTCTTGGTGAGGACACGGAAGTCTTGCCTGTTAGTAATCTGGCACGCATGGCTGAGTTTATGTTACGCTGCCTTTCCCATGACCCTCGCGTTCTCAAAATTTTGGGTGACAGTCATGACTGGTTGGTGACACTTCTACACCCACGCTACAAGGAGAACTTTATATATCTTATTCCTGAGGTGGACAGGTCTGCAAAAATGGGGCTGTACCAGAAGGCCCTTGTTGTGGAACTATTAAAAAAATTCCCCTCTGAAAACGCTGGCGGCAGAGGGCACACTTCGTTGGACAACCAAGGAGTACAGGCGAGAGAGACACAACTCCAATCCAGCAGAGGAGGGGGAATACTGTCAAAGTTCTGGGAGAGTTTTCTTAGACCCTCCCATCGCACAGGCCCTGAGGCGCGGGGTACTCTCACAAGGAGTGAAAAGTTTGGGAAGATGCTGAGGGAGTACCTTGCCAACCGTACCAACATCCTCAGTGATTCCTCTGTGCCTTATAATTATTGGGTATCCAAGCTGGATACGTGGAATGAACTGGCTCTCTATGCCTTGGAGGTCCTGGCCTGCCCTGCCGCCAGCGTTTTATCAGAGCAGGTTTTTAGTGCCGCTGGTGGAATTATAACTGATAAGTGCATCCCTCTGTCAACTGAAAATGCTGACAGGCTGACTCTTATAAAAATGAACAAGGGCTGGATTGGGCCAGACTTCTCAACACCACCGAATGATAGCTGCGTAACATAAACTCAAATCCAGTGTCTTTTCTTGGGAGGTGTATTCCCATGCTCCTTTACACACCCACAAATGGGTATATGCTTCCTGATTTTGGCTATTTGCTCTTGTCCTCCTCCTTCTCCTCATCCTCCACACCATATCACCAGGGTCCAATGTAAGTTTCTCAATCGGTGCATATTAAAGATAGTGTGTCTCTTGCTAAATAGCTAGCACCTACTGATGAAAATCAAGGTTGGGTCGTTTGAACATAGTTAAATACTTGAAGAGAAAGAATACGACCATATCAACCCAAAGTTGTAATAAAAATTAACTTTTATTCATAAATAGTATAAAAAGTTACTACATAGTCAATATAGGGCACAGTATAGAAATACGAAAAGACATATAACATGTAGAAAACACCGTCTCACTGAAGGGACGATGTGGTCCACAAATAACGAAGGGGGGGCCTCAGCACCACAGCAAAAACATATATATATCTAGTCCTTCATCTGTAATGTCAATAAGGAGGACTATCGGATAGCCACAGAGAAATACCCATAATAATATCCATATAGTAATGCATGTCACAAGCAGTATTAGAGTACTTGAAGATTTCCTCAGAAGGGACTCATAATCAGTACTATCTGAATGCCATATGTGGACTACTAGACTGTGCTTTTCATCATATCAGATGCACAGTATGAAAATAGGTAGGTGTAGAGTTGAATAAAGGCAAATGTAACGGGTCCGGGAGGCGGAACCTCTGAGCTACTATACAAGGGGGCGGCCCTTGTAAGGGAGCGGGTGGCAGTCTCTGGATGAACGGACAGGGAGATACGGCAAGTGATCAGGGCAGTCTCTGGGTGAACGGACAGGGAGATACGGCAAGTGATCAGGGCAGTCTCTGGGTAAGGGGTAGGTACGACCTGTGATGGCAGAGCCTCCGGGTAGGCTAGCAGGCAGATGGTAGATGGGTGCTCCCAGGTGAGCAAGCGAGAGTCTCTGGAATAGCAGGTGGTCACGGCACGTGACGGCGGAGCCTCAGGGCTGGCAGGCAGGCAGGTAACGGAGAAGCGCTCCCAGGTGAGCGGGCAAGAGTCTCTGGAATAGCTGGTGGTCACCGCACGTGACAACGGGACCTCTGGGCTGGCAAGCAGGCAGGTAACGGAGATGCGCTCCCAGGTGAGCGGGCAAGAGTCTCTGAGATAGCTGGTGGTCACAGCACGTGACAACGGAGCCTCCGGGCTGGCAAGCAGGCAGGTAACGGAGAAGCGCTCCCAGGTGAGCGGGCAAGCTGGTCCAAAGACAGACTGACCGGAGTAGTAAAGCAGACCGTCGGACCTCAGACAAGCAGGCAGGTAGCTAATATGCGCTCCCAGGTGAGCGGGCAGGCTGGTCCTTAGACAGACTGACAGGAGTAGTAAGGCAGACCGTCGGACCTCAGACTGGCAGACAGGTAACAAGTATTCAGGCAGGAAACAGGCAGGTAACTGGCAGGAATCAGGCAGGAAACTGGCAGGTAACTGGCAACGGGACCTGAGGGCTGAAGCACAGGTGAGACACAGGTGCAAACAACATTGCTCGGGCACCTCCATTTTGGAGGAGGTGCCTTTTATATGATGAAGTCCTCCGGCCATTGGCCGGGGACTCTTTAGGGCGGCGCGCGCGGCCCCTTTAAGAGGAGGGGAGCGCGCGCGCGCGCGCCCTAAGCACAGGGGCCGGGAAAGAGCGCGCGCCGAGAGCAGAGCAGGAGGAGGACGCCGGGACGGAGCGCCCGCTGACAGCAGAGCGGGGAGAGGACGCCGGGCAGGAGCGCGCGCTGACAGCAGAGCGGGGAGAGGACGCCGGGCACGGAGCAGAGCGGTGAGGGGAGCAGCGTCCCTGCCTAGCAGAGGGCAGGGACGCCAGCGCTACAGTACCCCCCCCTTTAGGCCCCCCCTTTTTTAGGCCAGACAGAAATTTAGCTAGGATGAGAGGGGCATGGATGTTCTCCCGGGGCTCCCACGTTCTCTCCTCAGGACCAAACCCCCTCCAATCTACCAGAAAAAAGGTCTTTCCTCTTACCCTTTTGCTGGCAAGAATGTTCTCTACCTCAAACTTGTCCTCAGCAGAAACCAGAGCAGGAGGCGTACCTGTAGACTTAGAAAAAGAGTTAAGTACCACAGGTTTGAGGAGAGATACATGGAAGGAGTTAGGGATCCGTAAGTTGGCCGGGAGTTTCAATTTATAGGCTACCGGGTTGATCTGACCGATGACCACCAGTGGGCCGATGAACCGAGACCCTAACTTATAGGAAGGGATCTTGAGTCGGACATATTTGGACGAGAGCCAGACTTTATCCCCAGGACGGAATTGAGGAGGGTCCATCGCTAAATGCTGCCAGGGGGCAGCAGGTACTGGCAGAGGAAGAAGGCGGCCGGCCGACAGGTGTCTCGGAACTTTGTTGCGGGCGCAGGACACACAGGCAGAAACAAAGTCCATAACATCCTTGTGCAGGTTAGGCCACCAGTAGTGTCGGGTAATAAGCTGGAGGGTCTTTTTCCGACCGGCGTGGTCAGCTAGTTTAGACGAATGACCCCAGTGTAGGATTCTCTCCCGATCAGGTACCGATACGAACGTCTTACCAGGAGGGAGACAATTTAGACTCACGGGAGCCACCTGCATTACTCTGGCGGGATCGATGGGGCAGTCACATGGTCTATGAGGTGGTGATGTCTCTGCCTCCTCCTTAACAAAGACATCAGCACTAGACCAATAAGGAATCGGAAGTCCAGGTAGATTAGCTGGGATAGGAGAGGGACGGACGGAATGGACGGGAACCAGGCAGGTTTTATGACAGGCCTGTCCCCAGTGAAGGACTTCTCCGGTTTGCCAGTCAAGCACGGGTGCATGTCTCTGGAGCCAAGGCAGACCTAGCAAGAGGGCGTGAGGGAGACCAGGCAGAACGTGAAAGGAGATACTCTCTGAATGCAGCATTCCCACCTGCAGAGTAATGGATTCGGTGATGAATTGGATGGGGCGAGGTAAGAGGCCCCCATCCACGGCAACAACAGACAAGGGTACAGCCAGAGGTTTGGTGGGGATGCGGAATTTCTCCACCAGGGACTGTGAAATAAGATTTCCGGCTGCTCCAGAGTCAAGTTGGGCTAGTTCGGAATAACGATTCTCCCCGCAGATGATTGAGACTGACAACAGCAGGGATGGAGAGGATTTATTTTTGTCTAGATCGACCCCTCTGAGTGAACCTAGATACAGGCGTTCTCCCGACCTCTCCGGGCAGGCACGGATCAGATGCTCCTTACTGCCACAGTAGAAGCAGCTCCCCTCGGCACGGCGGAAATCCTGACGGGATTTGACCATCTTGGTCTGGTCGACCTGCATAGGCTCAGGAGAGTGTACCTGTGGAGAAACGGAAGGAATGACGGGTTCCTGGAAAGTAGGAGCTAGACGTGGAATCCTTCTCTCACGGGTGACCTCTTTGGCACGCTCCTGGAACCGTAGGTCAATCCGGGTGGCAAGGGTTATTAGATCATCGAGAGTGGTAGGAATGTCCCGACCAGCAAGTTCATCTTTAATACGGCCGGACAGACCCTCCCAGAAGACGGATACCAGGGCTTCGTTATCCCAGGCCAGCTCCGAGGCAAGGGTACGGAACCGTATGGCATATTGGCCCACGGTGAGGCTTCCCTGACGGAGGCGAAGCAGAGAAGATGCGGATGAGGTCCTCCGTCCGGGTTCGTCGAAGGCTTTCCGGAAAGCCATGAGAAAGGCAGGCAAGTCGGACACCAGGGGATCTCCTCTCTCCCATAGAGGATTTAGCCAGGCCAGGGCCTCCCCGGTGAGATGGGACATGATAAAGGCAATTTTGGCTCGGTCGGAGTTAAACTGGTGGGATAATAGTTCAAAATGCAGGGTGCACTGATTTATGAAGCCCCGAGCCAGGACGGAGTCGCCTCCGAAGCGAGGAGGTGCAGAGAGCCGGGGTCCGGAAAAGGATACCATGGTACTGGCGGAGGTTGTTGGTGGATCAGACAGAGTGTTCAGGCGAGTATTAACATTCCGCAGGTGACCCAGGATGGTCTCCTGTTGGGACCTCTGACGGGACAGTTCAAGACAGAGGTCCGAGAGCGAGGGAGCTTGGGTGCCACCGGGTTCCATGGCCCGAGCAAACTGTAACGGGTCCGGGAGGCGGAACCTCTGAGCTACTATACAAGGGGGCGGCCCTTGTAAGGGAGCGGGTGGCAGTCTCTGGATGAACGGACAGGGAGATACGGCAAGTGATCAGGGCAGTCTCTGGGTGAACGGACAGGGAGATACGGCAAGTGATCAGGGCAGTCTCTGGGTAAGGGGTAGGTACGACCTGTGATGGCAGAGCCTCCGGGTAGGCTAGCAGGCAGATGGTAGATGGGTGCTCCCAGGTGAGCAAGCGAGAGTCTCTGGAATAGCAGGTGGTCACGGCACGTGACGGCGGAGCCTCAGGGCTGGCAGGCAGGCAGGTAACGGAGAAGCGCTCCCAGGTGAGCGGGCAAGAGTCTCTGGAATAGCTGGTGGTCACCGCACGTGACAACGGGACCTCTGGGCTGGCAAGCAGGCAGGTAACGGAGATGCGCTCCCAGGTGAGCGGGCAAGAGTCTCTGAGATAGCTGGTGGTCACAGCACGTGACAACGGAGCCTCCGGGCTGGCAAGCAGGCAGGTAACGGAGAAGCGCTCCCAGGTGAGCGGGCAAGCTGGTCCAAAGACAGACTGACCGGAGTAGTAAAGCAGACCGTCGGACCTCAGACAAGCAGGCAGGTAGCTAATATGCGCTCCCAGGTGAGCGGGCAGGCTGGTCCTTAGACAGACTGACAGGAGTAGTAAGGCAGACCGTCGGACCTCAGACTGGCAGACAGGTAACAAGTATTCAGGCAGGAAACAGGCAGGTAACTGGCAGGAATCAGGCAGGAAACTGGCAGGTAACTGGCAACGGGACCTGAGGGCTGAAGCACAGGTGAGACACAGGTGCAAACAACATTGCTCGGGCACCTCCATTTTGGAGGAGGTGCCTTTTATATGATGAAGTCCTCCGGCCATTGGCCGGGGACTCTTTAGGGCGGCGCGCGCGGCCCCTTTAAGAGGAGGGGAGCGCGCGCGCGCGCGCCCTAAGCACAGGGGCCGGGAAGGAGCGCGCGCCGAGAGCAGAGCAGGAGGAGGACGCCGGGACGGAGCGCGCGCTGACAGCAGAGCGGGGAGAGGACGCCGGGCAGGAGCGCGCGCTGACAGCAGAGCGGGGAGAGGACGCCGGGCACGGAGCAGAGCGGTGAGGGGAGCAGCGTCCCTGCCTAGCAGAGGGCAGGGACGCCAGCGCTACAGCAAATACTGCATAATATCAAAAAGGTTACCTGGGCTACAAGCTGTAATGTCGGGGCTCCCCCACGTGGACCGCTCGCCCACCCCAACGCACGTTTCGGCGTTTGCCTTCTTCAGGGGGCGTCCCCTGAAACGTGGATATTATTCTGGGACCTCTAGTACCTTTTTGTCAGTTTTTCTTTTTGTGTTCTGCAACAACCTTCTCTGTCCAGGAGGTGTCCCATTTTTGTTCCAGTCCTTAGTTCTTTTAGGGACCCCTCCTTTATGCTATAGGTCTTTGTTCAGACTAGCCGAGGACTAAGCCGGGTCTGTTCGCAAGAAACAGGCAGCCCGCTACATTGTAGGGATTCAGCTTAGTCTTACTGTAGGGATAGCTTTCCCCTTTCTTTGCATAGTACTTGTTGCAGATCATAACAGTAAGACCAGCCCCCCAAAAAACTAAAGGGAAATAAAATTTGGGATCAGTATGGTTTCCGTCCAGGATTTGGCTCAATGCTTCCAGGGATTGTCTCTGGAGGTGGCCGAGCTCCAGCAACACGTGAGTAGCTGTTGTGGAACCCAAGGCAGGACTGCCTGATGTTTTTTATGGTAAACAGCAAGATTTTTTTTCCTTTAAAAATGCTTGTTTGTTATATTTTTGTTTGAGACCAAGGTCCTCTGGGAATGAATCACAGCGCATTGGTTTTATTATGTCACTTTTGCACAATGAACCACAAGGGTGGGTCTTTTCTCTCCAACCTAATGATCCATACTTAAGGTCGGTAGAAGAATTTTTTTCTGCTATGGGTCTATTATATGACGATCCTGATCGAATCTCATCTGCTGAGGCAGAACTCAGACGTTTGAATCAGGGATCAGGTGATGTTGAAAATTATTGCACACACTTTAGAACAGTGGTCCTCAAGACCCACCAACAGATCATGTTTTCAGGATTTCTTTAGTATTGCACAGGCAATAATTCCATCACCTGTGTAATACTAAGGAAATTCTGAAAACATGATCTGTTGGTGGGTCTTGAGGACTGGAGTTGAGAACCACTGCTTTAGAAGATGGGCTTCAGAAGTCAAATGGAATGATCCTGCTCTGAAATGTTTATTTCTTGCTGGTCTGAGTGAAAGGGTTAAGGATTTGCTATTTGCATTCCCTGCACCTGAGACTCTGCAGGAGGCCATGCAATTAGCTGTTCCTGTGGATAGGAGGCTGAGATCTAGGCAGAATGAGGTAAAGACTCCTGTAATGCCAGGTCCTAGTCCCCAGAAAATCTGCTCAGATGGCGGAGAACCGATGGAGGTTGGGGCGATGTCGCTCCGCTCTCAGGAAAGAGACCAGAGGTTTGCTGAGGGATTGTGTCTTTATTGTGGTAAAGCTGACCATTTGATTAAGTATTGTGAGCTTCGTTTAAGTAAAGAGAAAAAAAAGGTCAGGTACGCCCGTATAGCTTGTTTACGCACTGCAGGAGTGTTTCTTTCAGGGAGTACTACTTTACAGGAAAATTTGATTGAATTTCAGGTATTTGTGGATTGTGGTTCAACACTTAATGTGATTGATAAAGGGTTTTTGGAAAAACTTAAATTGAAATCCAAACCTTTGTCATCACCTATTTCTGTGATTGCAATTGATAACACTCCCTTGAAATGTATTACTCACAAGGTTGCTGCATTTCCCCTCACTATCAATGGGCTTCACCAAGCAATTTTGGACTTGGTTGTATTAAATAATTTACCCTCTCTGGTTGTTCTAGGATTGCCTTGGTTAAAATAGCAAAATCCTTTGCTGGACTGGTCTACTAATATGATAAAGTCTTGGAGTCCGAAGTGCTATGATAAATGTTGTAATGGTCGCATTGCAGCTGTGGAAAAAGGGGAATTACCTGTACCTATTCAAGATTATTGGAGTTTTTTTTCGGAGGAGGAGTCGCAAGTTTTACCTCCTCATAGGGATTATGATTGCACCATTGAGTTTGTTCCAGGTGCTACTCTTCCCAAGAATCGCTTGTTTAATCTAACTATCCCTGAAAGAAAGGCCTTGGAGGAGTACATACAGACTAGCCTGGCTGCTGGTCACATTAGACCTTCTAAGTCGCCTGTGGCAGTTGGATTTTTCTTTGTTAAAAAAAAGAACGGGGGTTTACGTCCATGTCTGGATTTTCGTGAAATTAATAAGATTACCGTATGCAATTCCTACCCATTGCCGTTAATTCCTGACTTGTTTAACCAGTTAGTGGGGGCCAAGTGGTTCTCTAAGATTGATCTCCGGGGGGCATACAATTTGTTACGAGTGAAGGAGGGTGATGAATGGAAAACTGCTTTTAACACTCCGGTAGGTCATTTTGAGAATCTGGTAATGGCTTTTGGTCTTACCAATGCACCTGCCTTTTTTCAGAACCTTATTAATGACATCCTGAGACCTTTGATTGGTAAGAATGTGGTTGTGTATTTAGATGACATTTTGATTTATTCGCCAGATCTGGAGTCCCGTTGGCAGAGTGTACGCGAAGTTTTTCAGTTATTGAGTGATAATTCACTCTTTGCTAAGCTGGAGAAATGTGAGCTCGCTGTGCAGGAAATTAGTTTTTTGGGCTACATTGTCTCCAGCGAGGGCTTTGAGATGGACCTGGTGAAGGTTCAGGCTGTGCAGGAATGGCCTAGGCCTATTGGTTTGAAATCTATACAGAGATTTTTGGGTTTTGCCAATTATTACAGGAAATTCATTAAGAATTTTTCTGTAATTGTTAAGCCTCTAACCGATCACACCAGGAACGGTGCGAATACGGCCCAGTGGACAACTGAGGCCATTGAAGCGTTTAAGTATCTCAAAGAGAGGTTCAGTTCTGCCCCTATCCTTATGCAGCCTGACGAGACTAAGCCTTTTTAGGTCGAGGTCAATGCTTCATCGGTGGGGGTCAGAGCAGTTTTGTCTAAGGAGAACAGGGATGGAGTACATCCTTGTGCCTTCTTTTCGAAAAAATTTTCGTAAGCCGAACTGAATTATGATGTTGGAAATTGGGAGTTGCTGGCTATTAAACTCGCATTTGAACATTAGCGTCATTTTTCGGAAGGCGCTAGATTTAATATTCAGGTATTCACAGATCATAAGTATTTGATCTATCTGGATGCTGCCAAGCGCTTGAATGCCCGTCAAGCTAGGTGGGCACTTTTTTTTTCTCGGTTTAATTTTTCTGTTACCTATATCCCTGGTACTAAGAATGTTAAAGCTGATGCTTTATCTCGCAGCTTCTCTCCTACGGTCGGTGCCGAGGAGGAGGAGAATATTTTACAGAAAGGATGTAGCATAGGCATCTCTGCCTCCTGTCCCTCTCACCTCCCCACTCCCCGCGCGGCGTCTTCCCACTCCTGCGCTCCTCTTCCTGCAGCGGCCGGCGCGCATTCTTTCCTGGGCACTGTGCTTAGGGCGCGCGCGCTCCCTCTCTCTTAAAGGGGCCGCTCGCGCCGTCCTAAGGAGTCCCCGGCCAATAGCCGGAGGACCTCCCATATTTAAGGCACCTCCTCCAAAATGGAGGTGCCCGAGCAAAGTTGTTGCACAGTTACTTATCTCTGCTTCAGCCCTCAGGTTCCGCTGCTAGCCCGACTCCTCGTCCTGCCTGCCAGCCTGTAGTCTGCCCGTTACCTGCCGAGCCTGCCAGCCCGCTCACCTGGAGCGCTCACCTGGAGCGCTCACCTGTTACCTGCCTGTTACCTGCCTTGTCTGTCAGCCCGCTCACCTGGGAGCACCCGCCTGTTACCTGCTGTGTCCGTCAGTTCGCTCACCTGGGAGCGCTCACCTGTCACCTGCCTGTTACCTGCCTTGTCTGTCAGCCCGCTCACCTGGGAGCACCCATCAGTTACCTGCTAGCCTACCTGGAGGCTCTGCCGTCACTTGCTGTGACTACCTGCCTGGTAAACCTAGAGACTACTACTTGCTCTTCTGTCACGTACCGTGACCACCAGTCAGCTAACCAGAGACTTCTGCCTGCTTGCTGTGTCCATCCGTCATACCGGTCAGTCCCAGCCATCTGACCCGTGGGAGCCACCTGCTCTCTTACAAGGTCGTCCCCAGAGTAGCACCTGGTCCCTCTGCCCGGATCCTCCCTGGTCACGGAGTCGTTAGCCGCCGTCCGACCAGGGTCAGTTCGGGTTGATACTTAGTCACGCCCCTCTGGGTCCCTCTTTGCACCGCGGCACAGAGGTTCCACCACCCGGACCCGTAACAGTTTGCTCGGGCTATGGAACCCGGTGGCACCCAAGCTCCCTCGCTCTCTGACCTATACCACGAAGTCTCCCGTCAGAGATCCCAACAGGAATCCATCCTGAACTACCTGCGGAATGTCAACTCCCGCCTGGACACACTGACTGCTCCACCAGTACCCGCCTCTAGTTGCACGACTCGCACCCCGGCAGCACCGCTGCCCATCAATACCATGGTATCCGGCCCCGGTCCCCGGCTTTCTGCACCGCCTCGTTTTGGTGGAGACCCCGCCTTGGCTCGAGGTTTCATAAACCAGTGCACCCTGCACTTTGAACTCTTGGCACATCAGTTTATCTCCGACCAGGCCAAAGTGGCATTCATCATGTCCCATCTCACTGGGGAGGCACTGGCTTGGCTAAATCCCCTGTGGGAGAGAGGGGATCCCCTGGTGTCCGACCTGTCGTCTTTCCTCACTGCTTTCCGGAAAGTCTTCGATGAACCGGGACGTAAGACCTCATCAGCCTCCTCTCTGCTACATCTCCGCCAAGGGAGTCTCATCGTGGGCCAATATGCCATACGGTTCCGCACCCTCGCTTCTGAGCTTGCCTGGGATAACGAGGCCCTGGTGTCTGTCTTCTGGGAGGGCCTTTCCGGTCGGATTAAAGACGAGCTCGCCGGTCGGGACATTCCTACCATCCTGGATGACCTGGTGTCGCTGGCTACCCGGATTGACATCCGGTTTCAAGAGCGCACCAAGGAGACCACCCGTGAGAGAAGGTTTCCCCGCCTTGCTCCTACTTTCCAGAGACCTGTCTCCTCATCTGTCACTCCCCAGCTGCACTCACCCGAGCCCATGCAGATCGACCAGACCAAGATGGTCAAATCTCGCCAAGAGTCACGCCGAGCCGAGGGGAGCTGTTTCTATTGTGGCAGTAAGGAGCACCTGATCCGTTCCTGCCCGGAGAGGCCGGGAAACTCCAGTGTCTAGGACCGCTCGGAGAGGTCGCCCTAGACAAAATTAAGCCCTCTCCATCCCTGACTTTGTCTGTCTCTATCTCCTGGGGAGAGAACCGTCACTTTGAACTCGCCCACCTGGATTCTGGAGCTGCTGGAAACCTCATTTCCCAGTCCCTGGTTGAGAAATACCGTATTCCCACCAAGTCTCTGGCTGATCCATTGTCAGTCGCCTCTGTGGATGGAAGACTCCTTCCGGTGACCATCCTGCTCGTCACGGAACCCATAACCCTGCAGGTGGGAATGCTGCACTCTGAGGAAATCTCCTTCCATGTGCTACCCGGACTCTCTCACTCCCTATTGCTAGGCCTACCTTGGCTCCAGACACATGAACCCGTGTTGAACTGGCAATCCGGTGAAGTACTCTGGTGGGGGCCGGACTGCCATAAGACCTGCCTGGTTCCGGTTCGTCCGGTTCGTCCAACACCTACCGCAGCTAATTTACCCGGTCTTCCGGCTCCTTACTGGCCCTATGCTGACGTCTTCGGTAAAAAGGAAGCAGAGACATTGCCACCTCATAGGCCATATGATTGCCCGATCGACCTGGTACCTGGTGCCACTCCACCCCGTGGCCATATTTACCCATTGTCTGCGGACGAAACCCGGGTCATGTCTGAGTACATTGAAGAGAATCTGGCTAGGGGATTCATCCGGAAGTCTACCTCCCCGGCTGGAGCCGGATTCTTCTTTGTCAAAAAAAGGATGGCTCGCTACGCCCCTGTATTGACTATAGAGGACTCAATCAGATCACGGTAAAGAATAAATACCCCCTGCCACTCATCTCCGAGTTGTTTGACCGCCTTAAAGGCGCTAGGATCTTTTCCAAGCTGGATCTACGTGGAGCATATAACCTGGTCTGTATCCGGCAAGGAGACGAGTGGAAGACGGCATTCAATACCCGGGACGGTCACTATGAGTACCATGTGATGCCCTTCGGTCTCTGCAATGCTCCCGCCGTCTTCCAAGAACTGGTCAACGACATCTTCCGTGATCTTCTTTACTCCTGTGTGGTGGTATACCTGGACGACATCTTGGTCTTCTCTCTGGATCTTCCCACACACTGGAGGGATGTTCGTCAGGTCCTGCTTAGGCTCAGGCAGAACCACCTCTATGCTAAATACGAGAAGTGCCTCTTCGAACAGACCTCTCTTCCATTGCTGGGCTATGTTATCTCCCAGACAGGCTTGCGAATGGATCCCGAGAAACTCTCTGCTGTCCTAAAGTGGCCCTGTCCGGAGGGGTTGAAGGCGGTTCAGCGATTCCTAGGCTTCGCCAATTACTATCGTCTCTTCATTCCACACTTCTCGTCCCGGACGGCTCCCATATCTGCGCTCACCCGTAAGGGGGCAAATCCCAAGGTATGGTCGCCCGAAGCCGAGGAGGCCTTCCTTTCCTTAAAGCAAGCCTTCTCCTCTGCCCCAGTACTGCACCATCCGGACTGCAATAAACAATTCTACCTGGAGGTTGATGCTTCATCCTCCGGAGCCGGAGCGGTGCTCACCCAAAAATCTTCTTCCGGGAGAATGGTAACCTGCGGCTTCTTCTCCAAAATTTTCTCCTCATCTGAGCGCATAGGAGACCATAGGAGACCGAGAATTGCTAGCCGTCAAATTGGCGCTGGAGGAGTGGCGCTACCTGCTTGAGGGGGCTCTATACCCGGTGATCATCTATACGAATCACAAAAATCTGGCATATCTCCAGAATGCCCAAAGACTCAATCCGCGTCAGGCCCGGTGGTCTTTGTTCTTTGCCCGCTTCGACTTCATCCTACATTTCCGCCCGGCAGACAAGAATGTCAAAGCCGATGCCTTGTCCCGATCCTTCCTGTCCTCCGATCTAGAGGAGGAGCCTGTGCACATCATCGATCCCTCCAAGGTGATGAATGTGGCCCCCTTGGATGTAACTCGTCTTCCACCCGGTAAGACGTTTGTAGCGGTGCCAGACTGTGAGAAGGTTCTTCGCTGGGGCCATTCTTCTAAACTAGCTGGCCATGCTGGCCAAAAGAAGACCTTCCAGCTCATTACCCGGCATTACTGGTGGCCTACCCTGCGTAAGGATGTGGTAGACTTCATCTCAGCCTGTTCATCTTGTGCCCGCAACAAAGTTCCCAGACATTTACCAGCCGGTCATCTCCTGCCTCTTCCCGTATCTGCTGCCCCGTGGCAACACATTGCTATGGACTTTATTACCGATCTCCCGGTTTCTGCCGGTTGTACAGTCATTTGGGTGGTCGCGGACCGCTTTTCTAAAATGGCCCACTTCATTCCTCTGCCTGGTCTCCCGTCTGCATCTGAGCTAGCTAAGGACTTCTTTCACCATATCTTTCGTCACCATGGCCTATCCCTCCACATCGTGTCGGATTGAGGGGTTCAGTTCACCTCACGCTTTTGGAGAGCTATCTGTAAGCTGCTGGATGTCACCCTGGATTTCTCCTCCGCTTACCAACCTCAGTCCAATGGTCAAGTAGAGCGGATCAACCAGATCCTTACCAGCTACCTCCGGCACTTTGTCAATGTCCACCATACTGATTGGGTGGACCTTCTACCATGGGCCGAATTCTCTAATAACAATCATGAGAGCGAATCCACTTCCAAGTCCCCGTTCTTTATTGTTTAAGGCCAACACCCCCGGATTCCGTTTCCCGTCTCCGCTTCTGTGGACAACCCTGCTGCGGAGTCCCTGGTCAGTGATTTTTCCACTATTTGGGAGAATACTAGGTCTGCACTTCTTCAGTCTTCCGAGCGGATGAAGAGATTTGCTGACAAAAGACGTCTGGATCCGCCTCAATTCCGTCCGGGAGATAAGGTTTGGCTCTCCTCCAAACATGTGCGGCTCAAAATACCCTTCTACAAGCTGGGTCCACGGTTCATCTGTCCATTTGAGGTCCTTAAACAGATCAATCCAGTGGCCTACAAGTTGAAGCTTCCACCCACCCTACGCATTCCCAACTCCTTCCACGTATCTCTCCTCAAACCTGCTGTCTTTAACTCTTTCTCCAATAATTCAGGTACTCCTCCTGCTCCGGTTGCTGCTGAGGACGTTTTTGAGGTAGAGAATATTCTGGCCACCAAGAGGGTAAGAGGGAAAACCTTTTTTCTGATGGATTGGAAGGGGTTTGGCCCAGAGGAGAGAACTTGGGAACCCAGGGAGAACATCCACGCCCCGCTTCTCCTTGAAAAATTTCTTGCCAGCCTAAAAAAGAGGGGGCGTAAAGGGGGGGGGGGGTACTGTACCTGCCTTGTCTGTCAGCCCGCTCACCTGGTAGCACCCGCCTGTTACCTGCTGTGTCCGTCAGTCCACTCACCTGGGAGCGCTCACCTGTTACCTGCCTGTTACCTGCCTTGTCTGTCAGCCCGCTCACCTGGAAGCACCCGTCAGTTACTTGCTAGCCTACCTGGAGGCACTGCCGTCACTTGCTGTGACTACTTGCCTGGAAAACCTAGAGACTACTACTTGCTCTGCTGTCACGTACCGTGACCACCTGTCAGCTAACCAGAGACTTCTGCCTGCTTGCTGTGTCCATCCGTCATACCGGTCAGTCCCAGCCATCTGACCCGTGGGAGCCACCTGCTCTCTTACAAGGTGGTCCCCAGAGTAGCACCTGGTCCCTCTGCCCGGATCCTCCCTGGTCACAGAGTCCTTAGCCGCCGTCCGACCAGGGTCAGTTCGGGTTGATACTTAGTCACGCCCCTCTGGGTCCCTCCTTGCACAGCGGCTCAGAGGTTCCACCACCCGGACCCGTAACAAAGGAGTTGTGGTGCCGGCATTGAACTCCGTTTTGGAGAATGGGATTCTGAAAGCTCAAGATGATGCTCCATCTAACACTCCCCATGGGAGTTTGTTTGTGCCTAGAGTCGTTTCGTGATCACTGGGGAGCTGTCAAACATGCAGAACTTCCTAACAATCTCGGCGGTCGTTGGGATGCTTTCACACAGCAGCTATTTCAACGATCCACACCTTGATAGGGACTGTACTGTGTCACAAAGGCGTGCATAAAATCACTTTTCCGTGCCCCCTCATCTCCGATTGGTGGACGCTACTGCGTTCTGATTGGGCGGCCTTTGTTTAACATCGCTACTGCGTCTCCGGTCAGATGGGATTGCTACTGCGTCTCCGGTCAGACGGGAACACTGGTGTGTGCATTGTTCCTGTACAGATGTATGGATGTCCATATATTTAT
The DNA here is from genome assembly GCF_046119375.1 of Phyllobates terribilis. Classification (NCBI taxonomy): domain Eukaryota; kingdom Metazoa; phylum Chordata; class Amphibia; order Anura; family Dendrobatidae; genus Phyllobates; species Phyllobates terribilis. The sequence continues at coordinate 133,364,604 of NW_027362770.1, read as the reverse complement.
ATGAATATATATATAGAGATGTAAATGGCCATTTATGTGTATGCATATCTGTATGTTTGAGAGTATGTATGTGTATATATAGTTATCTGTATACAGTACGTATGTGTATATGAGTGTGTGTGTATATATTTATGTACTTAAAAATATGCATGAGTACATGGATGAATCTGTTTACATTCGAGTACATGAATGTATATGCGTGTATGTATGTGTGTATGTATGTATGTATGTGTAGCGCCCCGAGGGTTCGGTTCCTACAGTGGTATTGCACCTCAACCAGAGGTGTGATATTCCACTCCCAGGTAAGGATGGAGTGTGGACCAGGGCTCAGTTAGCTGCATGCACACACACACACTAACCCCATTTCCGGGGGACAGCTCGACGGTGCTCCCATATTGCAGGCACAACTGACCATGTCCCTGGCTGGAGTGGGGAGGGGGGAGAGAACCCAGTGGTGTAGGAGCAGAGAGGGGACGATTTCTGGAGCACAGGAAGGAGCTCATTGGGTGCAGGTCACCTGAGCTCAGAGACAGAGAAGCAGATAAAAGGTGGGAGCCATCTTAAGTTCAGAGGAGAGAAGCAGAGCAGAGTAAAGGAGTAGAGAGCTGACAGGGAGCCGAGGCTCAGTCTAAGCTCAGCTCCACGAGGCAGGCCTAGAGAAAAGGCGGGGGCCAGAGAGGAGAAGGAGAAGGAAGGAAGGAGAAGAGACAGAGGAGTGGAAGGGCTCCAGAAACAAGAAGGCAGAAGGGACCCTAAGAGAGCAGAACGGACAGCAACCATTGCAAACCCGCGTGATATCGGGTGAAAGGGTAAGGCTGTGGAAGGGTACCGGATTCCCAAGTTGGTGGAGGTAAATCATCCCTCAGCCAAGAACCGGAGGTCGTGATCATTTAATGGTGCGACCCCCCACTAAACCTGCTAGGAAGGCACCATATAGGATAGCGGGAAGTGAAGGCCAACGCTTACCCGACACGGTCCGTGGTAACTGGACAGAAGTCAGGACACTGGTGGGGCACGAGAGGCCAGAGAAAGGACAGAAGGGGGTCCTGTGCCATTCTCCTGAACTGCCTGGGGGTTGACCGAGCCCCTCACCTGGTGGACGCAGCACGGCTTGGGCAGTCATTGCTGACAGAAGTGACTTGGATAACAACTGTGAGTAAAAGGCGGACAGTACGTAATTGCATCACGTCGACGAAGAAAGTTGTGAAGCGTGCAACAGGCCAAAACAACAGAGTCTATTGATTTGAGCTTCATGTTAATTGGCGTGTGAAAAACTCTGAAGCGGTTGGCCAGGACAGCGTGTCAGAAAACGTGCTGTGTGGGTGTGTGTGCACGAGACCCCTAAAATATCTGCCCGTGCAAAAGCATATATATACAGATAGAAGCCAAGCCCTCCCTCCCTGTAGAGCAATGATAGCAGATAATTGGTAGATGTCCTATAAATGAATTAAAAATGGAAACTCATTTGAGACCCCAAACAATACCTACCTCGCTAAAGATGTCTGATTTCTTCAAAGTGGAGTCACAGCCGGAGAACGCTGGTGGGATCCGAAAAACAAGGATGCAGTAGCGACCACCAATTGAGGACGAGGGGCGCGGAAAAGTCCAATTTATGCACGCCTACGTGTCTCAGTTTTGAATCGCTAACAAGGTCGTTGATAAGGTGTCAAATACAGCGATGCACACTGCCCAGCGGGAGCGCAACGACCCAGGAATAGTCCAGGAAGCTTTGTAATGATCAGCGATCTCACAGCAGGGGCCTGATCGTTGCTATCTGTCAGACATAACGAGATCGCTATTGCGTCACGAAAACCGTGTCGCATCAACGATCTCGCTAGCGATCTCGTTATGTGTGACGGGGCCTTAAGAGACTTATCAGTCGCAGTTTTTGGTGGCTGTGGACCGTTTTAGTAAGATGTGTCATTTGGTTCCATTCATTAAGTTGCCCTGCGCCAAGACACTCGCTAAGGTGTTTGTTAAAGAGATTGTCAAGCTTCATGGCATTCCCATGGATATTGTTTCTGATTGAGGACCTCAGTTTGTGGCTAGCTTTTGGCGTGCTTTTTGTGACAGGTTGGGAGTCCATTTGTCATTTTTGTCTGGGTATCATCCTGAGTCTAATAGACAGTGTAAGAAGGAACACTTGCCTGGGACAGATGCGGAGCTCCGGCGCCGGAACTGCCAGGGTCCTGCCCAGTGTTGCCAGGGGACGGGATTAAGAGTGCACGGGGGACTTCCTGGACAGTGCTGGGGGACAGAGGAGAGGGATGGAAGAGAGGAAGTCAGGTGTCTGGGCTCGCGCAAAAGAGACAGTTGGTTGTGGAGAGCAGACCGGCAGTTGGGGAGAAACAGTCTGACCTGCCGACAACGAGAGAGAGACATGCTGCCCTGTCCTCGGTGAAATAGAGACGTGCTGACCTGTCTGCGGTGACACAGCTTGCCGCAAACAAGGGGCGTGCGGTCTATGTCAGGCCTACAGAAAGTGATCGTTTAGTTACCTGCATCACCACAGTTTTCCTGACATCTGACGGTGACCTACGGGTGAGGACGCACCCGGGATTAGTGATCCTAACGCAGTTTGTTGTACGCCGGAGGAGCTTGCTACGGCTCTTAAAGGAGTCGCAAACGCTGTTGTGTGGTCAAAAGGACTGGGGGCCCAGTGGGTGAGACCCGAGACCGCCCACTGCCGCCAGAAGACGGACACCCTCCGGAGTGAGTGTCTGAAGACGGACGTAGTTATCGCTAAAGGACAGATAAGTGCAAGCCTCCAGTAATCTACCTTTTCTTATTCAGCCTGAACTTTTGGGACTGCGCCGTATTGTTCATCCTTTCCGTGTTATAATTAAACCTCTGCCATACTCTCTGCGTGCTGTGTGCGGCATCCGAGGCTTTTAACATTTGGCGTAGTCGGCAGGATGTCGTCCCCAGACGCAGTTGCAGGCATGGCAGACCAGGCCAGCGCGAGAGCCCCTACAGCTAGCCTACCTCTGGGCGCCATGTTGAATAATCTCCCAAAGTTTACCAGAGACAACATGATGCTGTGGGATTGGGTGGAACGGGTTAAGAGCATGTTACGGATGCACCCAATGACCCCAGATATGCAAGCAGAGATAGCTTTCCTGGCTTTAAAAGGAGAAGCTCGACAGTCAGTAATGTTTCGTTCCCCCACTGACCGAAATACGGTGGAAAAGGTGGTACGGATCCTAGAAGAAATGCATGGGGACCCTACTAATGTGGCAGAGTTAAGGATGCGACTGTTCCAACAGGTACAAAGGGAGGGGGAGACTGTGACCCAATATGTCAACGTCCTACAGAGTGTGTACACTTACATCACTAGGAAAACGAACCTAGAAACGTGGGAGTGGGGCCCCCGGACCTAGTACTTAGGGACCAGTTCATAGCCGGCCTCAGAGATGCGCAGCTGAGACAGGCCTTGCGAGAGCGCTTGCGCACCAACCCGCGTATGACATTTCTGGAGGCAGGGGCAGAGGCCCGCGTGAGGGAACAAGAGATGGGGGTAGTGACCCTGGCAGGGATGGTCCGAGGCAATGCAGTACCCCCGTCACCCACGGCCGAACCAGAATGGGCCCGAGAGATGCGGCGGGAGATCCAAGAAATGCGAGAAGAGTGGTACAATATTCTAGTGGCTCAATCAGTGAGAGCTGGAACAGTTGACCCGAGACCCCCGGGCGAAGTAAAGGACGAGCCCAGACCCCGGGTTGGAACAGAGCCCAATCGGGTGGTCCGACGACCCCCTGCAGACAGGGGAACAACGTGTTGGAATTGTGGGGGCATGGGGCATTACGCCATGAGCTGTGCCAGTCGAGGAAGGCCTCTGTCCCGGCAGCCATTAAACTGACGGGCTCCGGGTGTGAGGGACGCAACCCGGAGCGGAGGAAGGCAGTGAGTCCCGAAGACTTAATATCCATGAGCCCGACAGTGTGGGCCGAGCTTGGCGGACGGGCGGTTCACTGCTTGATCGACACGGGATCTCAAGTGACCACCATGGGAGAAACTTATTTCCGTCAGTGGTACCCAGAGATGGCACGAAATGAAGGGGGTCCCTTGATAAAGTTCACAGCCGCTAACCAACTGCCCATTCCGGTCACAGGAGTCGTGTTGTTACACATCCGGGTGTGCGGACAAGATGTGGGAAGAAAAGGAGTCGTCCTGACAGGCTACCAGTGACCCTCAGTATGAACGTGCTGAAGGAAATCGGGCAGATCCTGATTAGGGAACCACGAGAGCTCACGCTAGGGCGGTGGAACTCTAGAGCCCCTCAAAGGAAGGCCCTCCAGCAGCTGATCAGGGTTGCCCAGGCACAAGAGACCTCGAGTGGGGGAAAAGTTCTGGGAAAAGTGATGATACCCGCCACCAACACCCTCACCTTACCACCAGGACAGACAGTCCTCACTTTGCCCATCCGAGCTTGAACCCCAATAGAAGGGGTAGAGATTCAGATCGAGTCAACCACCGTGGACAAGGTGCCTCTGGGTCTATTAGTAGCGCGGACATTGGCTACCGTCCATAAGGGAAACGTGGTGGTACGATGCGTGAACCTGAATCCGAGTGAGCTCATTCTTCCGCCAGGACCGAAATAGCCCAGATCCTGGGGATGCCAGAACAGCTGGAACCGCCAGATGCGATACAATTGTCAGCCGTAAGGGAGGATCCCTGGACCCTGGCGATCACCGTACGATCGGGGTCTCCTCGACCTCAGACTAAGGACGGTCGAAGGATCCTAGAACAGATGCGTGCTGATTTGACAGGGCTCACGACGGAACAGGTGTACCAGGTCAAAGAGATGCTGTGACGGTACCAGGACGTCTTTGCCCGACATGAGGACGACTTTGGATGTACCGAGGCCATCACCCATGAGATCCCTACGGGAAATGCTGCTCTGGTACGGGAACGGTATAGACAGATACCCCCGCAAATGTACCAGGAGGTGAAGGAAATGCTGGCCCATATGATACAGAAGGGGAATTCGGGAAAGCCAGAGCCCGTGGGTGGCTCCAATCGTCCTGGTCAGGAAGAAGGATGGAACCCTACGATTCTGTGTGGACTACAGAAGGCTAAATGCTTGCACCGTAAGAGACTCGTACACTTTACCCAGAATCGAGGAGTCTCTATCCGCCCTAGGCAAGGCAAAATACTTCTCCTCCCTGGATCTGGACAGCGGATACTAGCAAGTGCCAGTGGCTGAACACGACCGCGCCAAGACAGCATTCGTGTTGCCCATGGGACTCTTCAAGTTTAATCGGATGCCTTTTGGCCTAACCAACGCTCCCGGGACCTTTCAACGCTTGATGGAGAGATGTTAAGGCGATCTGAACTTTGAGGCCACACTAATATACCTCGATGACATCATCGTCTATGCGTCTACCTTCCAGGAACATCTACGACGACTGGAGCAAGTCTTGAGTTGCCTTCAAAATCACGGCCTGAAGGTGAAGCCACAAAAATGTCATATATTCCGCAAGCAGGTTGAGTACCTTGGGCACACGGTGTCTGGTGAAAGAGTCAGGCCTACTCGGGAGAATGTGGCCGCCGTGCAAGAGTGGCCCACCCCGAAGACTGTAAAGGACGTGTGGGCCTTCCTAGGACTCGCAGGGTATTACTGCAGATTCGTGAAAAATTTCATGCGCATCGCTAATCCGCTACTGGAGCTCCTTCAAGGGATACCTGCGGGCTTGAAAAATCGAACAGTGAAATGGGGAAGAGAACAGGAGGAGGCCTTCAGGGCCTTGAAGATGGCCCTGACGGAAGCTCCCATACTGGCCTACTCGGACTTTTCTCAGCCCTTTGTTCTTCACACCGATGGAAGTCTCCTTGGTCTAGGGGCCGTGCTGTCGCAGGAGCAGGAGGGGAGAGAGCGGGTGATAGCATATGTGAGTCGCTCCCTCCGAGACTCGGAGAAGAACCCAGACAATTACAGCTCCTTTAAACTGGAATTATTGGCCCTAGTGTGGGCAATGACAGAAAAGTTCGCGGAGTACTTGTCAGGGTCTGAAGTGTTGGTGAAGACAGACAACAACCCATTCGCTCATCTGGAGAATGCGAAGTTGGGAGCCCTGGAACAACGATGGGTGGCTCGCATGGTTCGGTACCGGTATAAGATCACCTACCGGCCTAGGGCTGAAAACACGCATGCTGATGCCTTCTCCAGGGTGACCCATGAGCACACCGACCGTGACCGAGACGAAGAACTGGAGGCCGAAGAGGTGCCCAGCTTCCGGAGGGTTGGCAGCCCGTTGTCCGCTACGCAGGGACAGATCGGGGAAGTGAAAGAAGGACACGTGTTGGGGCGGCCCAGGGACGAGTGGGTACGGATACAGCAAATGAATGGAGAGATGCTACGTCAGTGGGAGAGACTGAGCCTGCAGGACGGCTTGTTGTACAGACGGGTCCAGTTGGTACGGGAGTTCGGCCCCACTTGGCAAGTAGTGGTTCCAGAGAGTGTGATCGGGACACTGGCCAAGGAAGCACATGAGCGGGGAGCACACTTTGGACCCGAAAAGACCTTCCAGTGGCTGCAGAGACTGGTGTACCACCCCCAGCTAAGAGTTGCAGTGGAGAACGTCTGCCATAAGTGCCGGAGTTGTGAGTTGGTGAAAACCCCAGAGCAGCGGGCCCCGTCCAGACCATTGTGACGGCTGCGCCCTTAGAGGTGTTGATGATCGACTACCTGACTGTAACGGGTCTGGGAGGCGGAACCTCTGAGCAACTTATACAAGGGGGCGGTCCTTGTAAGGAAGCGGGTGGCGACCAGGGAAGACAGGCAGGTAGTCACAGCAGGTGACCGGGACAGTCTCTGGGTAAACGGACAGGAGGTCACAGCAAGTGACCGGGGCAGTCTCTGGGTGAACGGGCAGGAGGTCACGGCAAGTGACCGGGACAGTCTCTGGGTAAACGGGCAGGAGGTCACGGCACGTGACCGGGACAGTCTCTGGGTAAAGGGTAGGTACGACCTGTGACGGCTGAGCCTCCAGGTAGGCTAGCAGGCAGATGACAGAAGTGTGCTCCCAGATGAGCAGACGAGAGTCTCTGGACTGGCAGGTGGTCACAGCACGTGACGGCGGAGCCTCCAGGTAGGCTAACAGGCGGGTAGCAGATGAGCGCTCCCAGGTGAGCGGGCAAGAGTCTCTGGACTGGCAGGTGGTCATAGCACGTGACGGCGGAGCCTCCAGGTAGGCTAGCAGACAGGTAGCAGGTGAGCGCTCCCAGGTGAGCGGGCAAGAGTCTCTGGACTGGCAGGTGGTCACAGTACGTGACGGCGGAGCCTCCAGGTGGGCTAGCAGACAGGTAGCAGGTGAGCGCTCCCAGGTGAGCGGGCAAGAGTCTCTGGACTGGCAGGTGGTCACAGTACGTGACGGCGGAGTCTCCAGGTGGGCTAGCAGACAGGTGGCAGGTGAGCGCTCCCAGGTGAGCAGGCTAGAGTCTCTGGACTGGCAGGTGGTCACAGCACGTGACGGCGGAGCCTCCAGGTAGGCTAGCAGACAGGTAGCAGGTGAGCGCTCCCAGGTGAGCGGGCAAGCTGGTCCATAGACAGACTGACAGGTGTTGGAAGGCAGACCGTCGGACCTCAGGCTAGCAAGCAGGTAAGCGGATAACAGGCAGGAATCAGACAGCACACTGGCAGGAAACTGGCAGGTAACTGGCAGGTAACTGGAAACGGGACCTGAGGGCTGAAGCAGAGTAGTGAACAGTGCAACAACATTGCTCGGGCACCTCCATTTTGGAGGAGGTGCCTTATATATGGTGAAGTCCTCCGGCCATTGGCCGGGGACTCCTTAGGACGGCGCGCGCGGCCCCTTTAAGAGGGGGGGAGCGCGCGCGTGCGCGCCCTAAGCACCGTGGCCGGGAAGGAGCGCGCGCTGCCAACAGAGCGGGAGGAGGACGCCGGGCTCTGAGTGGAGAGGTGAGGGGAACAGCGTCCCTGCCTAGCAGAGGGCAGGGACGCCGGCGCTACACTGACCATCGGGCCGGCGCATTTCGGGTATGGACATTGCCTGGTCATGACCGACCACTTCACGAAATTTGCGGTGGTAACTCCGACCAGGGATCAGACAGCTGAATCTGCTGCCCAGGCTATCTGTCGAGACTTCATCAGGGTCTATGGTTGTCCGAAGAAAATTCACTCCGATCAAGGAGCTTGTTTCCAAGGACGGGTGATGGAGGAGCTGCACCGGCTATACAAGATTGAGAAGTCTAGGACCACCCCTTACCATCCACAAGGGAATGGGTCCTGTGAACGCTTCAACAGAACTTTGATCCAGATGCTTCGAACCTTGGAAGAAGATCGGAAGGTACGCTGGCCGGAGTTAGTGGCCGAGCTGGTGTGGGTCTATAATAACCGGGTACATAGTGCCACAGGGTTCACCCCCTACACCCTGCTGTTTGGACAAAAGGGTACGGAGATCACCAAGCTTGAAGTAGATCCCGTGGAGGACTGGACCCGGATGGGCCCATCTACCTGGGTCCGGGAGCATCGGCACCGGTTGCAGACTCTTCGGAGGTAGGTGCAGCAGAAGTTTAAGGAACATAGGCACCATGAAACGCCACCTCTTCGGGGGACAACCCTTAAGTCGGGAGAACGGGTGTTGGTACGGGACAAGAGACCCCGGGGCAAGCTGAGTAAACGGTGGGAGTCGACCCTGTATCAAGTGAAACGGAGAGTTAGTCCTGAAGGACTGGTGTATGAGGTTCAGCCTGAGGGGGAAGAAGTGGCTCCAACTAGAATCATTCATCGAAGCGTGTTACGGCCCTGTTTGTCTAGCGATGAGGAAAAGAAGGAAGAACTCAGCACAAGGACGAGAGATCCCACACCCAGTGCGCCCGTCTACGATGATGAGGAGGAAGAGACAATAGTGGCTGCGATCCCCAGTCTCACATCGCCCACAGCTTCCCACATGAGAGAGGAGGGCCCACCGCTCCATCAGGCTGGGCCGGGCGAATTTGGGAACCCCAGCGACTCTCAAGTACCCTGCGCTCCAACTGCGTTACGCCGGTCCAAACGATCCACGGCTGGTGTGCCGCCTATCCGCTACAATCAGGATCAGTTCATCTGGCAACGTATCATCCAAGAGGTCAGAGAGTGTGAGCGCCTGGTAAAAAACCTCTCGCCCGTGGAATGGCGAGCTCAAATGGAGCGGGAGTGTAAGAAAGAAGACTTGCCTAGGCACAGGTGCGGAGCTCCGGCGCCGGAACTGCCAGGGTCCTGCCCAGTGTTGCCAGGGGACGGGATTAAGAGTGCACAGGGGACTTCTTGGACAGTGCTGGGGGACAGAGTAGAGGGATGGAAGAGAGGAAGTCAGGTGTCTGGGCTCGCGCGAAAGAGACAGTTGGTTGTGGAGAGCAGACCGGCAGTTGGGGAGAAACAGTCTGACCTGCCGACGAGAGAGAGACGTGCTGGGGCGTGCAGTCTGTACCAGGCCTACAGAAAGTGATTGTTTAGTTACCTGCATCACCACAGTTTTCCAGACATCTGACGGTGACCTACGGGTGAGGACGCACCCGGGGATTAGTGATCCTAACGCAGTTTGTTGTACGCCGGAGGAGCTTGCTACGACTCTTAAAGGAGTCGTGACTGCTGTCGTGTGGTCAAAAGGACTGGGGGCCCAGTGGGTGAGACCCGAGACCGCCCACTGCCGCCAGAAGACGGACACCCTCTGGAGTGAGTGTCTGAAGACGGACGTAGTTATTGCTATAGACAGATAAGTGCAAGCCTCCAGTAATCTACCTTCTCTTATTCAGCCTGAACTTTTGGGATTGCATCGTATTGTTCATCCTTTCCGTGTTATAATTAAACCTCTGCCATACTCTCCGCGTGCTGTGTGCGACACCCGAGCCTTTTAACAACAGACTGAAAGAAAGAACCAGGATGTAGAACAGTTTTTGCATTGTTTTTGTGGCGGACAATCAAGAGGTGTGGTCTGAGTTTCTGCCTCTCGCAGAATTTGCTCTTAACAATCATACATCCTCCTCTGCTGGGTGTTCTCCTTTTTTTTGTTGTACTGGGAGACATCCGTCTTTTGGTTCATTCTCCAAATTGGGGTCGGCTGTGCCGGAGGAGGAGAATTTTTCCGGTGATTTGGAGAGAGTTTGGACAGTTGTACATTGCAACCTTCAAGAGGCTAACAAGAAGTCCAAGAAGTATTTTGACAGGAAACGTAAGGAGGTTTTGTTCACTGTGGGTGACATGGTTTCGTTGTCCTCAAGGAACTTGCGGTTGAGGATTCACTCTAAAAAACTGGGTCCTAAGTTTGTGGGTCCATTTAAAGTGCTTCAGGTTGTTAACCAGTCTGCGGTTAGGTTGGATGTCCCTACTTCCTGGAAGATTAATCCTTTGTTTCATGTTTCCTTGTTGAAAAAGGCTGATGTCAGATAAGGATGCCACTGTCACAGTTCCTCCTGTGGTGGAAGACGGCGAATATGAAATTTCTCGTATCTTGAATTCTAGATGGCATAGAGAGAGATTACAGTATCTCGTCTGCTGGAAGGGTTTCGGTCCCGAAGATAACTCCTGGGTAAGGGCGGATGATGTCTCTGCTCCTAGGCTTGTTAGAGCTTTCCACAAGAGGTTTCCGGATAGGCCTGGGCCTGGAGGATCCGGAGGATCCTCATAAAAGAGGGGCTACTGTTAGAACCCTCCTGTTTGTTTTTTCCATCTTGTGTTTCGCGGTCACGTGACTATCTGCCTTTATATTCCAACTCAGCCCTTTTGGCTTTGCTGGACTTCAGTGTTGTTTGACTGTTTTGCAAGCCAGGTGCTTCTGTGGCTATCTCTGTCTGTTTGCTTGGTCCTTCTGGGACCTCTAGTACCTTTTTGTCAGTTTATCTTTTTGTGTTCTGCAACAACCTTCTCTGTTCAGGAGTAGTGTTGAGCCACCCCCGTAGTGTTCGAGTTCGGTTCGGTTCGTCGAACACCCGTGTGTTCGCCGAACTGTTCGTCGAACTGTTCGTCGAACACCTTCGAACACCGTTAAAACCAATGGCAGGCAAACAAAAACACATAGAAACACATAGAAAACACCTTCAAAGGTGTCCAAAAGCTGACAAACTGCTCAGAAGACACAACTAACACATGGAAAAGTGACAAATACATATAGTCATGCGAAAAGAAAAGAGGTGGAGGAGTAAAAGGAGGGGGAGACACAGATATAGGCATGTCATGCCCTTCTAAAATCCAAAAAGTGAGAAGCCGAGACGGCCAGTCCGCTCCTGCCCGTGCCACCTCCGTGTCACCGGGTTTGTGCCAGAGCCGCGGTGAACCCTGACGGCCAGCCCCCCTCTCCCAATACTGGTGCCTGTCCTCTGGTGGGTCGAGCGAGCCCCCCTGTGGTGGAGGCAGCTCTAAGCTTTTTAATTTAAATTGTCCCTCTAATTTGAATGAATACACTTTAAATCCATTTACAAGGATCTATTGGAGGGCAAGTCTCATGCCAGCAGCCGCGTAATTCCAGCTCCAGTAGCGTCCACTAAAGCTGCTGCAGTTAAAAAGCTTTTATAAGGATCGAGCTCGGCTGTCCACCGCAAGGCATCCTAGTGCCAGTCCCAGCCCCTATGCCTTGGGGTGCCTCCTGATGCTCTTCACTAAGTATCCCGTGGTCCCGAAGCATTTCCTTTGAAAAAATTAAGTGTCCAAACTACAGGTGGTGTAGCTTGCTTAACAGCCGGGATAATCCGCTGACTAGCAGACACTGCTACTAGGCACAAAGTATTTCCTGGGCTAGATGCAGTTAAAAATTTGTAAGTAGATACTCTCGTTGGATGCTGAGAAAGCATTCCATAGAGTCTCCTGGCACGCCATATATGATTCTCTTAAAAAGCTTGGGGTAGGGGTCTAGGGGACCCTTTTATAGCCAAAATCACGGCCCTGTATCACAATACGTCACCTAGGCTGAAGATAAATGGAACTGTAGCACCGAGGGCTCGGTTGCTACAGACGTATTGCACCTCACCCAGAGGTGTGATATCTCACTCTCAGATAAGGATGGAGTGTGGATCAGGACCCGACACCTGCATGCATTACACCACATTGCCGTGGGGCAGGGCGACCAATATGCCCCTGAGATGGGCACGACAGTCCCTGTCCCTGGCTGGAGTGGGGGGAGGGAACACTGAGGAAGGGGAACCCTGCAGTGCAGGAGCAGGGAGGAAGCAGTTCCTGGGTGCATTGAGAAGGGAGTATAAAAGGTGGGCACCATCTTAGTTCAGTGCAGAGAAGTCTGAGCAGAAGTGGCAGGGAGCAGGGGCTCTGCATGAGCTCTGCTCCGGAGGCGGGCCTAGTAACAGAGGCCCAGGCCTGCAAGAGGGAGAAGGAAGGAAGAGGAGCGGAGAAGGCTCCAGGAACGAGGAATGAAGGGATCCCAGGGGTGCGGACGGGCGAGTCGCCACCGCACGCCCGAATCCACCTGTGTGGAGGGGTCAGGCCAAAGGGGGAGACCGGTCCCCGAACTAGTGGAGGCAGGAAACGACCCTCAGCTAGAAACCGGAGGCTCTGACATTTTATGTGGCGCAGCCCCTTGCTCCACCCGCTAGGAAGGCACCACATAGGGTCAGGGAAACTGGCGCCAAGTTTACCAAGAGGAGGCCCGAGGCAGCCGGACAGAAGTGTTGGTAAGAAAGGCCAGACAAAGGACACACAAAGGGGGTCCTGTGAAGCGCTCCAAAGTTATCTGGGAGTTGTCTGAGCCCCTCACCTGGTGAGCACAGTACGACGTGGGCAGCCGTTACCTGCAGACGTGGTCTGGATAATAAGAACTGTGAGTAAAGGCCCTGAACTGCATCACTGACTCCGTGTCGTTACTGCTGCTGCCCTGCACCATCACCCCCATCCTCCGCATACACTGCCCTGAGGCTATACTCCTCCCGTGGGGAGTTATGCTACGCTCTGCTGCACCCACAACACCAGCCTTAGCGGTCTGCCCTGTAGCGGCGGTTCACTCTGACCGCAATCCACGGGTGGCGTAGTCGGACATTTAAACATCAAAACCACATAAATAGTTCCGCCACTGGTTTGACCGCCCTGAGCCACGGAACCGGATCGCCGCCACGAAGACTACAACCACCAGCATCCACCAAAAAGGGTCCGGCTCCGGGTGTCCCAAGGCCCAGGGGGTGCGTCAGAACATTTTCATCACCTTTCACAATCACCAATGGGACAAGGCAGGGATGTCCTCTGTCCCCTCTCTTATACATCCTAGTGACGGAGCACCTGCTCTCATCAATTCGCCATAACCCCAATATTAGGTGGATTGAGGTGGGAGGCACCGAGTACAAGTGCTCTCTATTTGCTGATGATGTCCTAGTATATATCACTCAATCACATATATCCATCCCTACTGTTATGGCTGAAATAGATCACTTTGTTACATGGTAAAATTTTAAAATCAATGCAGCGAAGTCTGAGGCCCTCGATGTCTCCCTCCCTAAATCCATATAGGATTCCATCCAGTCCAACTTTCCCTTTGCCTGGCCCTCACAGGGTATCAAATACTTAGGAATTCCTATTCATAGAGACCTCTCCCATCTATGTTATCTTAATTTTGGGCCCTTTATTGAACAATTCCATACAGACCACGGTTGGCAAGTTGGAACTGTGAGATTCACTACGTGCACCACTGGTATTTTGTGGAAAAGCACATGTAAGATTCTGCAACAGTCTCTGCTGATACTCCTGCATGCGTGCATCCCTTTCTATGGCAGGAATAATTTCTGCAAATTTACTTTTGTACCGGGGATCTAACAGTGTGGCAACCCAGTAGTCAGGATTATTTCTAATTCTCACAATTCGAGGGTCATGTTGCAGGTAGTGCAGCAAGAAGGCACTCATGTGTGTTGCGCATCCAGGAGCACCAAGTCCCTGTTGTGTTGGTGGCGAGGTAACAATCATGCTTCCTTCCTCTGTCCTCTCCCCCCAACCTCGCACAACAGAAATGTGATCAAGGTCTCCCTCATCTGATGAGTCTTCCATCAGTTCGTCCTCCACTTCTTCCTGGGCTCCTGCACCTTCCTCACTAGTTTGGCTGCTACCATGCGCCCTGGTAAAATCATCTCCCCCACCCTCACATGCCTGCCGCCCTGGTGCTGCCGACCGTCTGGACCTTGCAGATGTTAGCCCTTCCGCATACAACTCCTCCTCCTCTACTTCCTCCACCTCCTCTTGTGCCACCACCTGACTCCGAATTCTGTTTAACATGTGCTCCAGCATGTAAATCACCGGAATAGTCATGCTGATAATGGCATCGTCAGCACTAAACATCTTCGTCGCCATTTCAAAACTGTGCAGAAGGGTGCATAGGTCCCTGATCTGAGACCACTCCTCCAGCGTGATTTGCCCCACCTCTGAATCTCGTTGGCCCAGGCTATACGTCAGAACGTATTGCACCAGGGCTTGTCGGTGCTGCCACAGTCGCTGCAACATGTGCAGAGTTGAATTCCACCGGGTAGGCACATCGCATTTTAGCCGGTGAAGTGGCAGGCCCAACGACTTCTGTAGAGATGTAAGTCGCTGAGCTGCGGGATGCGAACGGCGGAAGTGAGCACACAGCGACCGTGCCCTCTGCAGAAGGCCATCTAGTCTGGGATAGTGGGCTAAAAATTGCTGGACAACCAGGTTCAACACGTGAGCCATACAAGGCACGTGTGTGACATTGCCCCGGCGAAGGGCCGCACCCAGGTTTGCAGCATTGTCGCACACGGCCTTCCCTGGTTTCAGGTCCAGTGGAGACAACCATTCATGAAATTGGTTCTCCAGAGCTGACCACAACTCCTCAGCTGTGTGACTCACATTTCCCAGACATTTCAATGTAAAAACCGCCTGATGACGTTGAGCCCTACTGCCAGCATAGTAAGGAGGTGTGCAGGATCCCTTCTGCGCAGTTAGAAAGCTTGTGGCATGACCAGACAGGCTTTGGGTGCAGGTGGAAGACCGAGAGGAGGTTGAGGAGGCAGAAGCAGTGGAGGAAAAATGACATAAAGAGGATTGACGCACAACTCGTGGGGACGGCAAGACTTGGACAGCAGCCCCTTGTCCTGCTGTCACCATAGTTACCCAGTGCCCAGTCAGCGACATGTAACGCCCCTGTCCATGCCTACTCGTCCAAGTGTCTGTGGTGAAATGCACCCTGTCACACACAGAGTTTCTCAAAGAAGCGGTGATGTTGTGTGCGACATGCTGGTGGAGCGCAGGCACACCTTTCTTTGAGAAGTAGTGCCGACTGGGCATCTGGTACTGGGGCACTGCGACGGACATAAGGTCTCGAAAATCCTCTGTGTCCACCAGGCGGAAAGGCAGCATTTCTGTAGCCAAGAGCTTGCAGATGGTGAAATTCAACCTCTTAGCTTTCTCATGGCTAGGAGGAAATGGTCTTTTACTTGTCCACATCTGAGGGACCGAGGGCTGGCTATTGTGCTTAGACGGGATTGATAAGGGTGTCCCCGGCAAACTGCCGGTCTGTGAGGAAGATGCAGGCGGACATGTTAGGTTGCCTTGATCCAAAGGTGGTGCTATCGATGTCGGACAGCGCTCAAGACCAGCTGGTGTTACCACCTCCAAAGAAAATGATGACCTGCCAATCACGCTGGCTGTTGTGGGTAAAGAGGTGGCAGGTCTGCGCCCCAAAACAGGTGTGACTGCTGTCCCCCCAGTCACAGAGGATGAAGAGGCCGCGGATGCACAAGATATGGCAGACGGTGGTTGGCCCGGCCGGCTAGACCGCATTGTAGCACACTGAGCTTCCAACTGCAACTTATGCTTCATGTCCATGTGCCGGTTCATGCATGAAGTACTCAAACTATGTATTTTTTGGCCTCTACTTAGCTTTTGCTGACAAATGTTACAGATAACACGAGTTGGGTCATCTTTATCGATCTGAAAAAATGCCCAGGCTATGCAAGGCTTAGCACCCATGCGACCTGAAGAGCCACCACGACTTGTGGTGAGAGGCAGAGTTGTGTTTGAGGATGCAGTTGTTGACGTGCTTCCAGTACTACGTCTCTGTCCAGGAAGGCGCAACCTGACCTCGTCGTCACTAGCATCTTCCTCCACCTCCTCTGCTGACCTCATCTCTTGGCTGACTGTGGGTTGACAGTAAGTGGGATCTCCGACCTCATCATCATCACCCTGTGCGTTATCACACCCGTCGTCCTCAGAGCCAACCTGTTCCTGCCCTGACAAAAAACTAAAGTTGTCGCTCCAATCAGGTATTTGAGTCTTATCATCGTCTTCCTCATTGTCTCCACCAACAGGAGTTACAGTTTGGGAATGAGGGTCTACATTATGGTCAGAACCTTCTGCGTCTGGTCCTGGATCCGACTCATAAAGATTCTGGGCATCAGTG
Organism: Phyllobates terribilis; assembly: GCF_046119375.1. Classification (NCBI taxonomy): domain Eukaryota; kingdom Metazoa; phylum Chordata; class Amphibia; order Anura; family Dendrobatidae; genus Phyllobates; species Phyllobates terribilis. The sequence goes on along the minus strand of NW_027362770.1, from coordinate 133,348,258 downwards.
CAGATCATTTCCTCGTCTGGATTCACAGAAGCGCTGGAGTCGACCTCTGATTCCCAGGCTATAGTATGAGTAAACAGCTCTGCAGACTCAACCATCTGTTCTACCTCATACTCAGACGGGCAGCTGGAGATTTGGGAGCTGTGAGGAAGCAAGTGCGATTTGGGTGACACCTTTGAGGACTGGAGTATTTGTGATGTTGAAGTTGATGTGGAGAAGAGCCCACTTAAAGGAGCACTTGATATCCGTTGAAGCACCTGCTGTTTTTGTGCCTCATCTGGAATTTGTAGCGATTGGCGTGGCCGTAAGAAAGGGATCTTATCACATTGTCCGCTAAAAGAAGTAGACATTTTAGTTTGGCTGGAAGATGGTCTTTCTTCTGCACCTACCCCACGGACACAACCTTTTTTCCCCTTCCCAACACGCCTATTCCCCTTTCCACCAGCAGCAGGCCTTTTTCCACTCATTTTGGTGGTTAACTAATTCACAACTCTGGAGTTGTTTGCACAAAAAAACAATGGATGGTAACCGAGCAGAGCTGAGTGGCCAAACTGTGGTATTAGGCCAAAACTATTGGCTGGGTTAGATGCAGAAAAAAATTATTTTTAATTTGCAACCTGATGGAGGTCAGTATAGATGGACTAATAGACCAAGTCCCACACACCGCTAGAAGCCCAAATATTTTTTCAGAGCTAGATGCAGAAATTTTTTTTATTCAATTTGCAACCTGATGGAGGTCAGTATAGATGGACTAATAGACCAAGTCCCACACACTGCTAGAAGCCCAAATATTTTTTCAGAGCTAGATGCAGAAAAAAATTATTTTTAATTTGCAACCTGATGGAGGTCAGTATAGATGGACTAATAGACCAAGTCCCACACACTGCTAGAAGCCCAAATATTTTTTCAGAGATAAATGAAGAAAAAAATTATTTTTAATTTGCAACCTGATGGAGGTCAGTATAGATGGACTAATAGACCAAGTCCCACACACTGCTAGAAGCCCAAATATTTTTTCAGAGCTAGATGCAGAAAAAAATTATTTTTAATTTGCAACCTGATGGAGGTCAGTATAGAAGGACTAATAGAACAAGTCCCACACACTGCTAGAAGCCCAAATATTTTTTCAGAGCTAGATGCAGAAAAAAATTATATTCAATTTGCAACCTGCTGGAGGTCAGTATAGAAGGACTAATAGAACAAGTCCCACACACTGCTAGAAGCCCAAATATTTTTTCAGAGCTAAATGAAGAAAAAAATTATTTTTAATTTGCAACCTGATGGAGGTCAGTATAGATGGACTAATAGACCAAGTCCCACACACTGCTAGAAGCCCAAATATTTTTTCAGAGCTAGATGCAGAAAAAAATTATATTCAGTTTGCAACCTGATGGAGGTCAGTATAGATGGACTAATAGAATGATGCTATGCCCAAAAGATTTTACTTCACTAGGTGCAGTAAAAAAAATGGTATTCTATACACAGGTGGTATATCTTGCAACACAGATAGGCTACTCCACTGACTAACACACTCTGCAATAGGCCAAAAAGGATTAGCTTTGCTAGATTCATCCAAATGCTGTGAAAAAAACTTGCACAGCACTGGCACAGACCTGCCTGGCAAAAACTGATAGGAACTGATGTAACCTAGTCCTGAAAAGGACTCCAATTACAATTAGTCTTTACTCCCACAATCTATCTATTTAAGAGCACAGACCTGCCTGATAAAAGTCGTAGGAAATGCTGTAACCTAGTCCTTAAAAGGACTGCAATCACAACTATTCCCTACTCCCAAGCTATCTGTATATTTGTGCGAAAATTGGCTTGAAATTAACAAGGTATAGCGCACACAGCAACAGCGGTGCCGTCTAACACGCAGCTGCAGCAGTGAGAAAATGGTGGCGACGGGGAAAATGGCTTGGTCTTATAGGGCAAGGACATGTGACATACACTGCCAATCACACATGCCCTTGCTTGTGTGAAAAAAAGCACTTCGCTCCGTGTGTGCGCTGCTGATAGGCTGACAGATTGCACCTCCCCACTGCAAATGCGGGAAAGAGAAAAAAAAATGGAGATCTTCATTGTTCCTGCAGAGATCCATCCCCTGCCCCTCCCCCCGCCCCGCTGTACACTCAAACTGCGTATTAACATTAATTTTCATCATTACTGAGAAAAAATCCAGTTATGATTTTGGTGCACGAACAGTTATCGAACATAACCTCGAACAGCCGAATTTTTCTCAAATTGTTCGTGTTCGCCGACCGGCTCGAACACCGCCCAAAACAGCTCGAATTTGAGATTGGCGAACAGTTCGAGTAGAACAACGCTCATCTCTATTCAGGAGGTGTCCCATTTTAGTTCTAGTCCTTAGTTCTTTTAGGGACCCCTTCCTTTATGCTATAGGTCTTTGTTCAGACTAGCCAAGGACTACGGCGGGTCTGTTCGCAAGGAACAGCCAGCCCGCTACATCGTAGGGATTCAGCTTAGTCTTACTGTAGGGATAGCTTTCCCCTTTCTTTCCTTAGTACTTGTTGCAGATCATAACAGTCACAAGCTGATAGCACTGCAGCAATGCCTTGGCCAAGCGGCAACAGGCTGTGCTGAAGATAACATGCTTAATGCTTAGGTGACAAACCGCTGAGCGCTGCAGAGTTGTTGAAATCTGTAACACAGCAGCCTGATCTGTGGCTCTCACCGCTGAACATACAGCCAGGCATGGTCGTGTGTGACAATGGGCGGAACCTGGTGACGAAGAAATGACAGCCGGAGTAGATACGGTTTCCCTCTATGCCAGTCCTTTCACCGAGCTAAAGAATATGGCTGTGGTGAAATACAACTCCCACTGAGAAGCTGTTTCAGATTGAAAAACATTGTGCCCACCAGAGGATTTGATTCTGAGGGCTCACCTTTCTCCCCTGCTCAAGAGCCCCATAGCAGCTGAAAAGTTAGCGCTATCATGAACTCTCCTGATGTAGAAGCCAGGACATACCAGAGGATTCTCTGGTGGGACCGTCCAACCCTGCCGAGAAGCAGTCCTGGCTAAGAAAAGTTTGTGGGAAGGTTCCCGGACACTCTATGGCTGCTTTTTTACTGAGATGGAAACCCACGCAAACATGGGGAGAACATACAAAATCCTTGCAGATGTTGTCCTTGCTGGGATTTGAACCCAGGATCCCAACGCTGCAAGGCTTCAGTGCTAACCACTGATCCAATGTGCTGCCGTTCACCCTCTGATAACTAACAGGCTGGAGAAACTTGCACCTACTGCCACTCTATCTTCAGCTCCTTTGTGAGAAACTAATGTATTTGGGCAGCCACTCAGTCTACCAAATAAGATTCCTAAGAAGGAAATTGGGGATGGCTTCGCTACTGTTACTGGGGGCAGTGCTAATACCATGGCGTCGTACCATAGTTTACTGGAAATATTCCAGGCTGGTAGGAGGCAAGCAGAATCCCACAGAAAAGTACCAGCAGTAATGTTCAGGGACCTGCACTTGTAGAAGGCGGAGACAACACCGGGAGAAATAGTGGCAGCTGGGGACCGAGTATGGACACGAGGCATGAGGTTGTGAAAAGCTTCCACCTCCATGAGCCTAAAAGGCCACATTTCAAACGAAAGCAGCTTTAGAGGACTTTCTGGGAGAAATGACAGCTGGGGAGATATGGTTTCCGAAGTCCTTTCACCAAGCTAAAGAATATGGCTGTGGTGAAATACAACTCAGCAAAAAAAGCTGTGAACTGGCTCCGTACCATCCCTGGCCACATTCACCTGTCCACGTGTTTGTGGTTAGGCGGTCCTTCCCAGTAAGTGCACTGGGGAGGGCACGGGTAATGTTGTGGGACCCGTGCTTGTGGAAGGCGGAGACGACACCGGGAGAAACAGTGGCGGCTGGGGACCGAGAATGGACACCCGGCCGCCGCCGGCATGAGGTTATGAAAAGCTTTCGCCTCCACGAGCCTAAAAAGCCACATTTCAAGTGCAAGCAGCTGTCAAAAATTTGGCAGTATAGTATTGCAATATCAATAAAGAGAAAATTTCAGCTCACCCCTGAGATGTAATCCCAGTCTGGCATGGAGCACGGAGTCCTCGCTGCTGCACAGCGCCTGGGTCAATGAGGAAGTCAAGATGAATCCAGCTCAAAACACCGGGCAATTATTTAAAATTCAACAATCTTTATTGGCAAATCCTTTTAAAAATTTGTAAAAAAGACAAAAAATGGACATCTCAAATGACAAAGCATATGTTATGGGGTAGTGTGTATAAAAAATTCCATACGCGTTTCGAGTGAAAAACTCTTGAACACTGGCTATGAGTATAGTATTGCAGACTGTGGGTGGCTGGCTGCATACTTGTGCTTGCATTCCAAGGAATGGGGTAGGGACAACTGAACGCTGCACTGGGACAAGGACGTGGACCGTGATTGTTGCAAGTCTGCAAAGACTGGTGCATGGCGGGAGGCATCTTCGCATGCGCCAAGTATCACTTATGATGGGCACACTTTATAGCAGTGACCTGGGAGTCAGAGATGCTTCCAGAGGTCTTCCCCATGCTGTTCCCATGTCTTTTCAGCACTGTATCCATGTGTCTGATGATGTGTCACACATCACATGGCCAGCTAAGGTTGTAAAATGTTAAAATGACAGTTCCTGGTGAATGCATTTGTCTTGGTTGAGAGCAATGCAAAAGTGCAAAAATGCATCAAAAACGCTACGTGTGAACATAGCCCAAGGTGTGGAGGAGTATTTTTGCTTTTGGTTATTTATTTTGCCTTATATACAAGTCATTACCCTGGAAAGGATGTTCCTTAACATATTTCCCAGGAAAATCCATTTTGGTTTTGTTTTTGTATGTTTTATTGTGAGTCCATAAAAGTAACATAGTAACATAGTTTTTAAGGTTGAAGGAAGACCAAGTCCATCTAGTTCAACCCATAGCCTAACATGTTGATCCAGAGGAAGGCAAAAAACCCCATGTGGCAAACACTAAGCTCCACATTGGGGAAAAAATACCTTCCTGACTCCATACGACAATCAGACTAGTTCCCTGGATCAACGCCCTATCAAGGAATCTAGTATATATAACCTGTAATATTATACTTTTCAAGAAAGGCATCCATGCCCTTCTTAAATTTTAATAGTGAATCACTCATTACAACATCATGCGGCAGAGAGTTGTAATACTCTGACAACGTTGTTGACAGCAGTGACCTGGGAGTCAGAAATGCTTCCAGGGGTCTTCCCCATGCTGTTCCCATGTCATTTGAGCACTGTTCCCATCGATTTGGGCAATTTTTAGACCCTCTGCAGACCGCCGGGGGGAGTCGCCTAAAAAGTGCTTGAGTTTCCCATAGACTTACATTGGGCTCGTTGCTCGGGTCGAGCACCCGAGTATTCCAATTTGCTCGACCCGAGCAACGAGTACCCGAGCATTTTAGTGCTCGCTCATCACTAGTTATTACCTTGTTTCCTGCTAGGATTGTACACTCATCATCTTTGAATTTTACAGTAAGTCCTTTAGCTGTTAGACGTTTTACAGATAACAATCCTCCTTCTAATCCTGGAACATATAACACATCCTGTACAAGTATTTTTGAATCATGCCCAAACTTGTTAAAAAAGTTTAGCATTCCTTGTTCAACACCTTCTGCAGTTATTTTGCTTCCATCTGCAAGATCAATGGCTTCCTTCTTATTTAAATTAAGTTCAGTAAAGAAATTTGTATTACTTGTCATGTAACTTGTTGCTACGGAGTCATTAAACAAACCCAACGATGATTTCTTATCAGTCACTTTAAATGTGCCATTCCAATTATTTTCAGATGAATCAGAAATTGTGTTTTTCACCTTCTGTGTATTCTCTTTATGATGTAATTTCTGTTGTTCTGCTTTCCATATAGTACAGTCTTTCTTTAAATGTCCTTTTTTTCTTACATCTGAAACATTCTCTTGTTTCTTTATTGTATGGTCTCTTTGATTCTGTAGCTTTAAGAGTATTTCCATTATCTTTTTTCAGTAGAAGAATCATTTGTTTGTTCTTTCCTTCATTGATATTCATCTGAGTCTGGTCTTCACAAACTCTAATGTAATGTCTGTTTCAGGTCTTGTCTCTAGTGCATTTATCAAAGCAGTATATGAATCCGGTAAACTGCACAATAATATTGCTGCTACATGGCTTTCCTTAATATCTTCACCAATTGATCTCAGCTGTGATATCACTTCCATAATAGAGAATATATGCTTCTGCATGTCATTGTCTGCACTTAGTCTCATACTGTAAAGCTTTCTTAGCAGAAAGAACTTGTGATTTAAGCTGGGTCTTTCATGTAGCTTTCTTAGTGCTTCCCACATTCCCTTTGCTGTATCCTCATTCCTTATGTGGATTAATTGAGCATCATCCACTAATAGGCTGATGGTAGCTCTTGCTTGTCTATTTTTCTTATCCCATGTCTGATTATCCTCATCAGGTCTATCTGTAGTGATTACGTCCCATAAATCATCTTTAGACAATAACATTTCTACTTTGAACTTCCATAACTGATAATTCTCATTATTCAGCTTAGCTACTGTGAGTTTTAGCTCTATGCTACTTGTCATCTTTAACTTGTCTTACTTGTTTGAAGAGAATTGTACTGAAGAATTCTTCTGCATTCACCAGGGTCTTGCTGAGAGTTCCGGTGTCCTTGGTGTCTGGGGTCCTCGGTGCCTGGGCCCATAACCTGTTGCACAGCTTCTGGATACTCACAGTTGCAGTAGAAAACTTCACAGAGCAGATTACATGGGATAACAAGCTTTTACCTCTCAGAACATGAGGTAAAGGAAGAAACGCACAGTTACTGCACCAGGAAGTAAGAATAAAACAGAAAATACAAGAGAGACTTTTTTCTTTTACAATAGAGTAAACAAGGAAACTTTACACAACATCGCCATCTACTGTCAGATCAGCATAAAGTCCTCCTTCACACAAAGAAGTCCACAACTGTTGCATATACCAACACTAACTACTTCCTGTATCCCTAAAACCTTCCCACTGGGTCTGCCTTAGGGCCGCCCCCCCCCCCTTTCCCAGGGGCCAGCCTTGCAGTTAACACAGAAGGAACCTGACACAAAAAGAACAGGAATCTGCGTCCCCATGTTTTTACTGCAGTGCTGACAGGGTTCCTCCTTGTTGTCTTTACCGACGGACCCCGCTGACTCGCTTCTGCGCCGTGGCCTGTGTTGGCGCTCAAACTCAGCCTCCTCCTAATTTTCTACCTCTTCACTGATAGCGGGGTGAGTTACCCTCACCGCATACCAACTTTTGATGCACCACATCTTGCAGATATTCACTTTTGTTCCTACGTACAAGCTGTGCAGATGATAAGGCAGAGTGTCCCGCTTTACCATGGCCCGTTTCACATAAACTTCATCCCCTGTCCCCTGCTCCTTGGTGAAGCCGAACCCTTTTATGTGGTTGAAGTCCACCACCCGGCCTTCAGTATACTGCTCCTCAAATAGCACCCCCTTCGGGCCAGCCATCCACTCCCGGGCCAGAGCATCCACTTTCATTCTTTCCTCCACCACATTCGACTCTTCCTGCGGCTATAGGATCCCCCAGACATTTTACTGTGAACTGGGGGTGAGGGGCACCACATCCCTTGGCTAGAATTAAACTCCAAGGATTTGGATTTCTGGATCACGGGATGAATTACCTATACGATGGACTACTTGCTAGAGATGGGGTGCACCTTACGAAGACTGGAAAACATGTATTTGGAAGTCGCCTTGCTACACTCATCAGGAGAGCTTTAAACTAGAACAATGTGGGAAGGGAAGCAAAAGGCCAGAAAAAGCCATACAGCTGACAAATACTATTGAGATCTCTGCTACTGGAAGTGGAAAGAAAGAACAAAGACAAAAAAATCTAAATAAAAATATGGGAGGAAGAGAAACCAATCACAAACTAAAATGTTTTTATACAAATGCACAAAGCATGGGCAACAAACAAGGAGAATTGGAACTACTAATGCAGGAAAAGAAATATGATGTCATTGGAATCACTGAAACTTGGTGGGACGATACACATGATTGGAATAAAAGGCTAAAAGGATACAACTTATTTGCAAGAAACAGAATTGATAAACGAGGAGGAGGTGTCGCATTGTATGTTAGAAAAGCGTATATCTGCACAGAGATTGAAGCTTCAGAGACTGGGAGTTCTGTGGAAACTGTTTGGGTAAGAATACAAGGAGAGAACAACGGAAAGGACACCATTGTAGGCATTTACTACAGGCCACCTGGGCAAGCTGAAGATATGGATGAACTCTTTATGTATCAAATGACCAAGTTCTCCAAAAAATATGACGTAGTGGTCATGGGAGATTTCAACTATCCAGACATTTGTTGGGAATCTCTCTCAAGTAAAACTAACAGGTCAAGCAAATTCTTATCCTCTCTTGCTGACAACTTTATCTTCCAAAAGGTAGGGGAGAAAACAAGGGGATCTGCTACTTTGGATCTAATCCTTATAAACAGGGAGGAAATGGTTGAGGAGGTAAAGGTGGCTGGGACCCTAGGAGGCAGCGATCATGCTATTATAGAATTTTGGATAACTAGAGGAGGAAGACATGTGAAGACTCAAACTTCAAGGTTAGATTTTAGAAAGGCAGATTTTAAGAGACTCAGAAAGAGAATAGGAGGGATCCAATGGCTGGATGTCCTTAAGGACAAAAATGTCCAGGAAGGATGGGAAATTTTTAAAAATGAGATTCTCAAAGCACAATCGTTAACAATCCCGAAAAGTAGGAAGAATCGGAAGCATTTAAGGAAACCAGGATGGATGAACACAGAACTTAAACACATGCTAAAAAGAAAGAAAGAAATGTTTATTAAATGGAAAGAGGGAGGCATATCTAAAGAAGATTATAATGCAGTCTGCAGATCCTGTAGGGCACGTATCAGGTTAGCTAAAGCTGACAATGAATTAAGGCTTGCAAGAGATGTCAAAAGCAATAAAAAAGGATTTTGGGGGTATGTCAAAAGTAAAAGAAAAGTCAAAGATGCTATAGGATTTTTACAGGATGAAAATGGAGAAATGGTAAGAGAGGATGTTGAGAAGGCCGAACTTTTTAATTCCTATTTTGCATCTGTTTTCTCTCAGAAAGAAAATGTAACATCAACTGATTTTCACTGTCCTTTTAAAGGAATAGAAGAATCCAAGTTATCTGTAAACAGAAAGATTGTGAGGGAATATTTAGCTAACATAAATGAGTTCAAGTCTCCAGGTCCAGATGAATTACACCCCAGAGTACTGAAGGAGATCGTAGAAGAAATTTTAGAACCACTCTCCATAATCTTTGAAAATTCTTGGAGAACAGGAGAAGTCCCAGAAGACTGGAGAAGAGCAAATGTTGTTGCTATCTTCAAAAAGGGGAAGAAGGTGGACCCAGGGAACTATAGGCCGGTGAGTCTGACTTCTATACCAGGAAAGATCTTTGAACAAATTATTAAACATCATGTATGTAAGTACCTGGATAAGAATGAAGTGATTAACCAGAGTCAGCATGGGTTTGTAACTAACAAGTCATGTCAGACTAACTTAATTTCCTTCTATGACAGAATCACTGACTGGGTGGATCAGGGAAATGCTGTAGATATAGTATATCTTGACTTCAGCAAAGCATTTGACAAAGTATCTCACACCATCCTTATTGAAAAAATGACCAAGTATGCAATGGACCAGGCAACTGTTAGGTGGATTCATAACTGGCTTAGTGATCGGACTCAAAGGGTGGTTGTAAATGGCTTCACATCCAGCTGGATGAATGTCTCAAGTGGGGTACCACAGGGCTCTGTCCTGGGACCTGTATTGTTCAACATCTTCATCAATGATTTAGATGAAGGAATTGAGGGTAAACTGATTAAATTTGCTGATGACACAAAGCTAGGAGGGATAGCTAATACTAGAGAAGAGAGAGAGAGGATTCAAAAAGACCTAAATAAACTGGAGCAGTGGGCAGCAACCAACAGAATGGTTTTTAACAGGGAAAAATGCAAAGTACTACATCTGGGCAATAAAAATGAAAAAAGCATATACAGAATGGGAGGAATAGAGCTAAGCAACAGTACATGTGAAAAAGACTTAGGTATACTAATAGATCATAGACTGAACATGAGTCAACAGTGTGATGCAGCAGCAAAAAAGGCAAATACAATTCTGGGATGTATTAACAGAAGCATACAGTCTAGATCACGTGAAGTCATTATCGGTCTTTACTTCTCTTTGGTCAGACCTCATCTGGAATACTGTGTACAGTTTTGGGCACCACATTTTAAAAAAGACATAGACAAACTGGAACAAGTTCAGAGAAGAGCGACCAGAATGGTGACTGGTCTGCAAACCATGTCCTATGAGGAACGGTTGCAGGATTTGGGAATGTTTAGCTTGCAAAAAAGAAGACTGAGAGGAGACTTAATAGCTGTCTACAAATATGTCAAGGGCTGTCACATTGTAGAAGGATCATCTTTATTCTCATTTGCACAGGGAAAGACTAGAAGCAACGGGATGAAACTAAATGGGAGGAGACACAGATTAGATATTAGAAAAAACTTTTTGACAGTTAGGGTGATTAATGAGTGGAACAGGCTGCCACGAGAGGTGGTGAGTTCCCCTTCAATGGACGTCTTCAAACAGAGGCTGGACAGACATCTGTCTGAGATGATTTAGTGAATCCTGCTTTGAGCAGGGGGTTGGACCAGATGACCCAGGAGGTCCCTTCCAACTCTACCATTCTATGATTCTATGATTCTATGATTCCAATTCCACCTCCCCAGGGCTCTCACACATTTCCAGGGGCGGTGCTTCACCGGCCACGTCGGGCGAGGTTGACCTAGCCGGGGTTGACTGACCTGATGCGGGGGTCTCTACAGGACTGGCACCCAGTCTTCGGCCAGAATCTGGTTCCAGCATTTTATCCGGACCTCGTGCTGGTAGAACCCTACCTCAGCTGGGGGATCGTCAGCCACTGTATGGAGACTGGCAGAGACATCACAGGTATTAGGTTCCCCGATTTCACCATTCAAAATGTTTGAATCCTACCAACTACTCCACTAGTAAATGTGCCCAGGGTGGTAGCCGTAGGCAAGTGTCATGTGTCTGACACCCCGGCATGTTATGGAGAAACGAGTGTTGTGGGTGTGCATGTGCAGCATTGTTCCTGCTTCTGTTACCGCCACGGCCCATTCTGATATACTTGGTATTTGACACCTTCAATCATGAGGCCAGACCAGTTCTTGCAATGTCCATTTTATGCATGGCCAAACTGATGAACAGGGGATAACAGGTTATGCATTCCCCTTCGCCATCTTCCATTCAATACACCAGCTCATTTCCCAGAGTTACAGTTTGCATTTTGTTCCCGGCAACAGGTACAGCAAAGGAATGGGTAGAGGTTGGAATTGCCTGCATTTTCTTAGGGGTAGGGTCATATGGGTCCTGGTTTGTTGCTCTGACCCTGATACCCGAGTCCTTGTCTATATCAGTCCCAGGGGCCGCTCGTAGAGATTTTGCTCCCTGTTTCAGTACCCGTAGCAAGGTGCTACCTTGTCCCAAGGTCCCCTCATTGGACAATTTGTTTCCTGTACTTATAAGCTCTTCTCTTCTCTTGCAGGGGTCCCCACTTGCCTGTGATGTCCTGCTGCCTCTGTAGGTAGTTCCTTTCCGTGCTGAGCCTTGTAGTTCCACTGCTGGTAAATCTGTCTTTTCCCTTTCACCTCCTCTTCAACACTGCCTAACTACTTCCTATATCCCTAAAACCTTCCCACTGGTTTCCCTTTAGGGCCGCCTCTTCCCCCTCCCTTCAAAGGAGCCGGCCTTGCAGTTAACCTTGCAGGAACCTGATACAAACAATGGCCTCTTCCCCCTCCCTACACAGGGGCCGTCCTTGCAGTTAACCTTCAGGAACCAGATACAAACAATGGCCATAGAGATAAATACATTTTTATATTATGCACAAATATAACCACATAAAATAACTTTCAGCATACTTGCCACAAAGTCTTCATGACGGGGACAGGACTCCTTGTCCACCCTCTTACACAGGTTTGGAATAAATGGGGAGAGGGCTGGAAATGTGAGAAGTCAAATGTGTCTTTGTTGTAATCTCTGCAGACGCATAATGGCTGAAAGAAGTTGTCATGGCGGTTTGGGCCAGATGAAAAAGACAACGCTATCAGAAAAAATGTCACCTGTAAGTCACTATTTATAACTGTACTGTAATTTCTTATAGGGAATTTGTCAGCAGTATCAGGGTATCACTTTGACATTCTCCTTATTTCCCAAAACTACATCCAGATCCCATACATCAAAACTTCATAGGCATTGGATTCTTGAGTCAAAACAAAGTGAAGTTTATTTCCATAGGTTGCACAGGACCAAAACAAAACCATAAACACAAGATCCCTAGTCTTGTACAGGTGCTAACTAAACAAAATATACCATGGCTAGTCAGACACCGCTGAGCTAGTTCCAGTTCGGTCAAACACAATGACAATTGTCCATAGCAACCTCTGGTACTTGCAGTTTGGTGCACGTGGCCTGCACAGTCTCTTCTCAGAAAGGTATTTCGGCTTGTCTCTCTCTTTGGCTCCTACACAAATCCACTCTGGTCAGCTTCCCCCAGCTGACTAACTAAGGTGAACACCTAGCCTGGTTATATGCAGAGCCAGCCAGGTGCAGCTAATCAGAACCTGTAGAGCTAGGATTTAGCCCTAGCCTACTTGCCTTTATTACAGCATGCCCTTCTATGGATTTATGGGAGCAACCGTTAACTTCTATGGGTCTGTTAGAGCATGACCACCAATCCCATAGTCAAGGAATAGAGTAGAGGTCATGCACGTTCACTACTGCTCCAATCACAGAGGGGATTTTGGGGCCCTTGCTCTTAATTTCTGTGCATAGGCGATAAATAGTTTATAAGGCTATGTGCCCACGATGCAGAAATTAAGCAGAAAATTTCTACAGCATTTCTGCATCTCCCTGGCAGAAAAAAACGCATGCAGATTGTGCATGCGTTTTTCCTGCAGAATACATGCGGATCCACATGCGGGTTCACATGCGTTTCCGCATGCAGATTGACAAGCACTTTCCAGGCGATAGCATCACTTGGAAAGTGCTTGACAACTAGGTCACACTGTATAAATCCATGCAAACAGCATGGATTTATACAGTGTGAACCGTAAAAATTAAAACAAATAAAGCTATACTCACCCCCGGCGTGGCTGCAGCGCTGCTTCCTGGCTGGTTCCCGGCTGCCGGCATATCGCGAGACAGAGCGGTGAAGGGCCTGCGGTCACATGACTGTGACGTCACCGAAGGTCCTTCAGCACTGCTGGCATTCAGAGAGAAGACGCCGGACAGGTGAATATAAACTTTATTTGTTATTTTATTCTTTTTTTACAGGTACAATGGTACCCAGGTCTGGATGAGAGTCTCCTCTCCTCCAGAACTGGGTACCATCCGCACATAGAGACGCATAGAAGCCGCTTGTAAAAATGTACAGTCGCGGTTTCTATGCGTCTCAATGCAAGTCAATGGCGGGAGTTCCGCTGCGCTTCCGCAAAATGAAATGACATGCTGCGGATTTTTGTACGCAGCATAAACGCTGCGGAAAAATCCTCAGCATGTGCATAGAACATGCGGAATCCCCTTGGGGACCATGGGGTGCGGATTACCTAGCGTTTCACAAGCGTTTCCGCTGCGGAAATTCCGCAGCATAAACGCTTGAAAAACGCTACGTGGGCACACAGCCTTAGACAACCCCTTCAAGAAATGAATCTCAGAAATGAGGGTTAAGGCTGTGTGCCCACGTAGCGTTTTTCAAGCGTTTATGCTGCGTACAAAAATCCGCAGCATGTCATTTCATTTTGCGGAAGCGCAGCGGAACTCCCGCCATTGACTTGCATTGAGACGCACAGAAACCGCGACTGTACATTTTTACAAGCGGCTTCTATGCATTTCTATGTGCGGATGGTACCCAGTTCTGGAGGAGAGGAGATTCTCATCCAGACCTGGGTACCATTGTACCTGTAAAAAAAGAATAAAATAACAAATAAAGTTTATACTCACCTGTCCGGCGGCTTCTCTCTGAATGCCAGCAACGCTGAAGGACCTTCGGTGACGTCACAGTCATGTGACCGCAGGCCCTTCACCGCTCTGTCTCGCGATATGCCGGCAACCAGGAACCAGCCAGGAAGCAGCGCTGCAGCCACGCCGGGGCCTCGGGGGTGAGTATAGCTTTATTTGTTTCAATTTTTACAGTTCACACTGTATAAATCCAAGCCGGTTGCATGGATTTATACAGTGTGACCTAGTTGTCAAGCACTTTCCAAGTGATGCTATCGCCTGGAAAGCGCTTGTCAATCTGCATGCGGAAACGCATGTGAATCCGCATGTGGATCCGCATGTATTCTGCAGGAAAAACGCATGTACAATCCGCATGTACAATCTGCATGCGTTTTTTTCTGCCAGGGAGATGCAGAAATGCTGCAGAAATTTTCTGCTTCATTTCTGCATCGTGGGCACATAGCCTTATTGTTATCACGTTTTGCTTCCTTATTCTTTTCTTCGTATCCTTCAGCCTCGTATCACAAATCATAAAAGCTATGTGCATAATTCCTGCATGTCATGTGTTGGATATCTCATTTATTTCCTATCCCATAGATGTAGGAATTTTCTGCACTTGTTACAATGCTTGTCAAGTCTTCATAATGGATGGCAGGTTCCCTGCTGAGCCACATTTCTGAGCGTTAGTGATGGATGCTTGTTTATAGGAACGGTGACCAGAACACAAAGAAAGAGCACACAAGCGGTAAAGCATGAAATAATGTTGTTTATTCAGAAGCTGGCTATACACGGTAAACAATGCAAGCACATACATCGCATCGAGGGACATATACCAGGTGAGCCCTCAAGAAGCCGGCATTTAGCCAAGGAGAAGGCACAAGACTGGGGCCGGAATGCACTGCAGGTCCATCCAGCAGATTGAGGTATACAACCTGTTGTGCTATCTCAACATCACTTTAAAGGGAATGTATCATCAAAAAAATGGCCTACCTCGTGTTTTTATGGTAAAAATGTTTTTAAAAATTTTGGGTCATTTTTTTTATCTCAGTCTGTATTAAAAAAAAAAAATATATAAAACTTGCAATTTTCACAGTGGCCACTGGGGTTATTCTAGACTCACACTTCCTGTTCGTTCAGGAAATTCACATGTACATTAGCAGCAAAATCTTTTGCATTGAGGCATCTAATGAGCGTGTGCAAAGGTCATTGTGCAGGGATCTGTGACATGGCCTTCTGTGGATCCTATTTTCTCAGCTGTGTAGAGAAGTGTTACCTGATGATAATGAGACTTCTGAAAAGTCTTCTGTAAAGCACAAAAATTTAGAGTCTAAAAAAGCCCTAGTGGCAAGTATGAAAATGGCAAAAATGTCTTTTTTTTTTTTACATACTGATTGTGATATGAAAAAATAATTGCCAATATTTAAAAAAAAAAATACATTTAACACAAAAACCTGATAAAACAATAGCTAATTTTCTGAAGTTGCATCTCTTTGAAATAAAGTAAACCAAGTAATTCTTAAGGTGCTGACAAGACATAAAAAGCCAACATTTCTTTCAAATTGGATTCTAGTATTTTTTGGGGATAAGTAATACAAGACACAACGGGCGCTGCTTATCTTCCCGGAGAACTAAAAACTGTGCATGTTGAAATTCAATATGTCCAATCCATACATTCTGGGTTATCTGAGATTATCTGAGAGGTCTGATGATTCAAATGTATATATATATACATCAAAGAGCAAGAACAGTGAAGGGGCCCATAATAGTAGCTTGTGGGTTGCCCTGTTGGGCAATTGTGGGAAAACTTTTTCAAAATATATGAAGCTGTAATATGTGTGGTGTGAATGAAGCCAAACAGCTGCAAATATTCTTTGGTTTAGTGTCTCTTTAAAAAAAAATAAAAAAATAGATCACTCTTCACCAGCAGAGGGCGCCATAGTTTGCTTTTTTTTTTTATAACCTTATTTTGCCCAGCATACAAATAACTTTTTAGAAGGGAAAATTGTTTGCATCATGGGCAATATTTTCAACATATGCCCATTTCAACGGCAGCAAATATTCCTATTCATTGCTATCTTTAGTTTTCCAATGAAATCCAGCACTAGGCTAGAATGAAAAATGAATGTTCACCTTTTTACACAGTCATTTTTCATTCAACATTCGTTTTCTGATTCAGAGCTTCAAGTTTATTTATGCATAGCCACCACTAGGGGGAGCTCATTGCAAAGGTTCCTAACTTTTTTTTTCTAGTGGCAGCTGTAGACTGGCAGTGGTGGACGTCTGCGGATTGGCAGAAAATTGAATAAATTTGTGGGTTGTTTTTTTTGCTTTTGCTGCTTTTTCCCCCCCAAGAAGCAAATGCCCTCTTTGATGTCACATTGACCCTCAGAGATGTTTCTGTAGACATCTGTAATGTACATGAACCAAGTGCCTTAGATGCTTGGCTCGGCCTTTAAAGGTTACAGCACTAAGAATAGAATGAAGAAATTTCATCACGGCCGAACATTGGCACCTGGAACTATACAAAAGCCAACTACTACTTACATCATGGCTCCAATGATGAGTGATTGCCAGCAGTGATTGTTGAGGGCACCTTTTCATGCTGCAATTCACAACACAACCACTTGGTGGCCACATATAGACACGTGTAGCTTAGACATCTCCCGACAGAGTGTTGCCAAATCATGTCTTTTTCAAAAGATCCCTTTTTCAAACAACATATCTCAGGATGTGTCAAACCAAGGTCCAATATGAGGAATAACACATCAGTAGCACCAGAATTGTCCTAATTATTCCTTCCTTATTTTATAAGGTTCTGGATTTAATTTTGATTTCATTTTCTGAGTCAAAACTGATGAAAAATCACATTTTTTTGCATTTAAAGAGACAGAGAGTAGCTTTATATAGGGGCACAGACCCTGATTCCAGCGATGTATCACTTACTGGGCTGCTTGCAGCAGTTTTGGTAAAATCCTTGTTTTCTCTGCTGCAGATCTAGCAGTGCTCAGAATGCTGAGCTCTATATAATCCTGCCCACACCACTGATTGGCCAATATCTATGTACACTGTACATAGGCAGAAAGCTGGCAATCAGTAGTGGGGGTGGGGTTAGACTACATGACAGCAAGTTTACTAGTCCTCTAGTGATAATCTCTTGCTAATAAAACTGTGATTTTATCAAAACTACAGCATGCTGCCCAATAAGTGGCACATTGTTGGAATCAGGGTCTCTGTCTATACATTAAGCTAAAACTTGATGACTGATTCCATTTTAATAAGGTGTCTGCAACTTTATTCACACATTATTTTATGCACAGAAGAAAGTAATCAGTGATGGAAAAAGGTAGCACTGTGGTTTTCTCGCTGACTTTTAACAAGAAACATCCCATGTAAAAGCTGATATATATAGTTCTCGGGAGCCCAGTTATAGAGGTTGGAGCTCTATTTTCTATTCGCAATCCCTCTTGCCACCACTAGAGGGAGATGAGGAGCTTACTATGTAATAGTAAGATGCCAGCAGTACGCTCCTCAGCTCCCTCTAGTGGTGACTGTACGTAGACTAGAGAATAGAGCTTGTAAGTGGCACAATTTCCTTGCCTAAGTAACTGGCCATTCTGAGACAGCAGAGGTGGCCGGTAACCTAGGCAATGAGCTGTACACAATAGAATTAAAAATCTCTGATCTTGAAAACAGAGATGATTTTTTAATAAGAAGTAAATTTCAAAGTTGCTTGTTTTTACCAGCACTTTCCAATTTTACCAAATAAAATGAGACAAAAGTTGAACATCCACTGTAAAGAGAATCTGTCAGCAGTTTTTTTTCTATTTAATATGAGCATAATATAGTGCAAGAGAGCCTGATTCAAGCGATGTGTCACTTACTGGGCTGTTTGGTGCAGTTTTGATTGAATCCCTGTTTTCTTTGCTGTAGATGTAGCAGTGCTCAGAATGCTGAGCTATGTATAACCCCGCCCACACCCCTGATTGGCGGCTTCCTGTGTACACTGTCAGCAAGCAGCCAGTCAGTGATGGGGGCGGGGTTACACAGATTAGCTTTACTGGTCTGCATGTGAAACCTAGTCTTCTAATGATAATTTCCTGCTGATAAAACACTGATTGTATTGAAACTACAGCATACTATAGTAAGTGCCACATCCCTGGAATCAGTGTCTGTGCCCCTACATCATTCTGCTCTCAGATTGAACAGTAAACCCTGCTGACAGAATCTCTTTAAGCATAGGGCTCTATGGCAACCTGTAGTCACCCATCCCTATTGAAGGCAGAGTTTTATGATAATTGTTAGAAGTTGCTGGGAACTTTTTACCCATAGAGTAACGATGACGGTTGGGTCTTCTATGATTTTATTATAAAGCTGTGTCATGGATCTGAAACTGATATCAGAACTTGAACCTAAATCTGATCCTTCATTAGTCTAATGTATAGGACTTTGTTAAAAGTGATGCTGTACGTTCTGCTGGTGGTTTGTATCTATATGTACACAATGAAGCTCAATAATAATTATGACACCGCATGGACCACAATGGTGCAGTGCACCCAGCTGATCCTCAGTGCACCCAACTGATCCTCTGTGCACCCAACTGATCCTCAGTGCATCCAACTGATCCTCATTGCACCCAACTGATACTCAGTGCACCCAACCGATCCTCAGTGCACCCAACTGATCCTCCGTGCATCCAACCGATCCTCTGTGCACCCAACTGATCCTCAGTGCACCAAACTGATCCTCAGTGCACTCAACTGATACTCAGTGAACCCAACCGATCCTCAGTGCACCCAATTGATCCTCAGTGCACCCAACTGATCCTCAGTGCACCCAATTGATCCTCAATGCACCCAACTGATCCTCAATGCACCCAATCGATCCTCAGTGTACCCAATTGATCCTCAGTGCACCCAACTGATCCTCAGTGTACCCAATTGATCCTCAATGCACCCAACTGATCCACAATGCACCCAATCGATCCTCAGTGTACCCAACCGATCCTCAGTGCACCCAACTGATCCTCAGTGCACCCAATTGATCCTCAATGCACCCAACTGATCTTCAATGCACCCAATCGATCCTCAGTGTACCCAACCGATCCTCAGTGCACCTAACTGACCCTCAGTGAACCTAACTGACCCTCAGTGCACCCAACTTGATCCTCAGTGCGCCTAACTGACCCTCAGTGCACCCATCTGATCCTCAGTGCACCCAACTAACCCTCAGTGCACCCAACTGACCCTCAGTGCACCTAACTGACCCTCAGTGCACCCAACTGACCCTCAGTGCACCCAAATGATCCTCAGGGCGCCTAACTGACCATCAGTGCACCCAACTGATCCTCAGCGCACCAAAATGACTGTCAGTGCACCCAACGGACCCTCAGTGCACCCAGCTGATCCTCAGTGCACTAAACTGACCCTCAGTGCACCCAACTGACCCTCAGTGCACCCAACTGATCCTTAGTGCACCCAACTGATACTCAATGCATCCAACTGATCCTCTGTGCACCCAACTGACCCTCAGTGCACCTAACTGATCCTCCGTGCACCTAACTAATTCTCAGTGCACCCAACTGACCCTCAGTGCACAGCTATAACCCACTTGTTAAATCCGGCATGTGATTCTCATTGGCCTTTTAACTAATCTACTGAGGAAAGTTAAAGGACCACGAACTAAAGTGCCAGTTGCCATATACATGTACAGAATAGTTACATTAATAATGTAGCATTTACAATTACATAAAAAATTGTACAAATTTTCCGGATATTACACAGCACCAAATTGCATTGGTTAGATGGGTCATAGGTCCGATCCTGAACTCAACATCTACAAAACATAGGAGTTTGTGGACTCTTGGGCTGAATACAAAGTCTTGTGCCTTTTAAAGGGCATTTTGCACAATTGTGAAATTTTTTATTTTCTATTTCTGGTCCAAATTATACTTTTCCCATTGCAGGATGACAAAGTTGGGTCAGGGCTATGCTGCAAGTCAGACTATATGATGTTGTCATGTGTTACAATGCATCCATAGCGTGAGACTAATACATTTCCCTTAGGCTAGGTGCACAAGAGCGAAATTTTTGCCATCCGAGAAAATCGGATCAATTATGAAAATGACACTCTGAGGAAACTCTGGTCCGAGTTTAATCAGAATGTGATCAGAGCATGATCCGATTCCCTCGGATGAGGAGAAGATAAAAAAAAATGTCTCCATCTTTTCCATTATGCATGGAATTCGGAATGTAGTCATATGTCATCCGAGTGCAGTCCAATGTTTTCCACGCATTCATTGACTTGCATGGTCGAGTGCGATCCGAATATTGCACTCAAACTCAGGAAAGACTATCCAAGGACAAAACTTGACATGTGAACGGACCCATAGAATATCATTGGTCCTAGTGTGATCCGATGTTTTGTCGGATTGCACTCGGAAAGCAAATACGCTCGTGTGCACCTGGCCTTAGAATCCCATATCTGTGATACAACAGTAGGACTGTCAACAGGATTGGGATAAGTGCCAGGAGTTCCAGTTTTTTTATTCCAACTCATCACAAGAACAGGGGGTCTTCTGCCCCTTATTTGATTGGAGCGGCGATCATTGGTGGTGTCCCATTCAAAGACTATGCAACTGGCGGAGATGGCTGAGTACTGCACTTGGCTATCTCCATCAGGCCTAAATGGAGCTGGACTACTCATGCATGATACCATTCAGTTAAAATGGGGAACATAGGGTGCATTTTCGTACAATATATTGGGGTCCCAGTGGTGGGATTGCAATTGATCAGACACTGGTTAAAGTAGAGCTGGTGCAAATTGATTCGTAAGACATTGTTCTTTGGTCACAACAGTAATTTCTGGCTGTTGGACGGGAGCCCTGAGAACCTCCCTTTATCTGTTGACATCTGCGGCTCTACTTTTGATACGCCAATCTTGCTTGACATCATCGTTGCGGCAGGATGTACGTGTGACGTTGCATCAGATCACGAATGCCGGGAGGTACATGACGGTTTTCGTGGCTCTCATCTTACGGCCACAGATTACTGTAGTTGCCGATGGATCAGGTGGTCCAACCAATTTGCACCAACTCTAGTGAAAAGTTGTGATTTGGGGAACACTTCAATAAGCTAGCCATACACAGTAGATAAAAGTCCAAGAAAGCGACGTCAGCCATGTAGCTTTGCCCTTATAGCCGGCCTGAAATAGTTTCACATCCATAAAATTCAGTACCATCACATTCATAAAACCTGCTAGTGTATCTTCTTACGTTATCCACTCAATGACATTTTTTTCTGTACTCTTTCCATTTCCATATATTGAAGCCTAGTATACTCTCCAGGTAGAGGAAAGTTTCTTCCATGGTAGTAGTGCATTGATATATGTGCAGTGAGGAGCCTATGCATAGAATACTGAGAGGTTTTTATCAGTGCAAAGGCAACTGTCAAGTCCCGATTCTCAAGTCCCTTCCTCATCTGGAATATTGTCTTATTTCCAGGTCGTAAATCACAACCTCTCACAATATCGATCTCCTCTAATCCTTCGAAGATTAGACCAAGTGTCCTCCAAAAATCCAATAGACGTCTCAGCCAGGATTTGGAGGCATTGTATGGTCAATTGTGAGTAATCTTTGGAATTATCCATCATCATCAATAACAAAAAACCTCCAAAATTTGACTTTTTCTGTGTTCCAATCCTGACCCTGATCTCGTGCATGCTCATTCTTCATATCATTTTGTTGGATTTAGATCAATTCTTGTAAAAAAAAGTTTGAAAAATAATATGAAAGCTAATTTAGAAGAAAAATCTTAAAAAAAAATCAAAATTTTTGCAAAAATTGTTTCGAAAAGTCCACATTTTTTACAAGGAGAATCATTGTATTCAAAGGGCAATGACAAATGGTTCCTTTTCTTTTTGCTGAGATTTTGCTTATGAAGTCTCATGTGATTGCTCATATTTATACATTTCTTGGGGGGAAATTTTTGGCAGTGTAGGACTTATAAGACTTTTTTGTGCCCTGTAGGCTGAACTAAAATATTCCAGACTACTTGATGGACAGATTAATTTATGGGGTGTATGGGAAAGGGGAACTGGAAGGAAGACTATCTCTCTTCATCCGTAAGCTTCCATACCATCCTCTGGGTGAGAATGGATAGCTCCGAAATCCTGGAGACTTAGCCCCAGAATCTTCTGACTCTACAGAAATGTCAGACCCTGTGGGGGATCTTCTGGCTCTTGGTGTTGCAGGTAGAGAGGATCCATTTCTTACAGTGGGGCTCCAAGGTGAGCTAATATGAATGGGGGACTGAGGACTTGTAACTCCCCATGGTGAAGTGCTCTTGCGCTTTGCAGCATTGATGATATTACGAGCAAGTAAAGCCTTCATTTGATTTCCGCCCTTCAGGTCATTCTCCATTCTGAGAGGCGATGGTGACTGAGACCGATCACTCCAAGCTGGTGACATGCAGCGTGGTGGTGGAGGACTTCGAATGACCAAACTTTCATCATAACTTTGTAAAGACGCTGAAGAACTTGTCCAACCATCCAACGATCCTTGATGTTGAAGTGTTCGGTTGTAGGAGAATCCAGGTTTCTGGGAACAAAAAAATGTATATTTTTACTACAAGTATAAAAGAACAAAATTAAGTAATAGGGATAATGCCTAAAAACATCACCCATTTTAGGTGTTCTCCTCCCCTATGAAATCATAATTGAAAAAACTAAATTCACCAGTAACGTAAGAGGTGGTTATAGCTGTCAGAAAACTATGATCCTGCTCAACTTATGAAGAAACCAATAGGATCAGTAAAATTCCAGAAAATCAAATGTATTTTTCACCCCAATAAGTAACCATACATAGAAATAAGGAAAGTGAATTTTGGGCTTGTGCCGTGTCATGGAGGGTCTGTACTGACAATGTAGTCCCAATTCACACGGCACCACAGATGTCCGGGCTCCACATTAGGCACTACTGATGTCCAGACACCACAGTAGGCACTATAGATGTCCAGACATCACAGTAGACACCACAAATGTCCAGACACTACAGTAGGCACCTCAGATGTCAAGACACCACAATAGGCACCACAGATGTCTAGACACAACAGTAGCCACCCCAGATGTCCAGACACCAAAGTACGCACCCCAGATGTCAAGACACCACAGTTTGCACCACAAATGTCCAGATACTACAGTAGGCACCACAGATGTCCAGACACCACAGTAGGCACCACAGATTTTCAGACATCACAGTAGGCACCACAGATGTCCAGACATCACAGTAGGCACCACAGATGTCCAGACACCACAGAAGGCACCACATATATCCAGACACCACAGTAGGCACCACAGATGTCCAGACATCACAGTAGGCACAACAGATGTCCAGACACCACAGTAGGCACCACAGATGTCCAGACATCACAGTAGGCACCACAGATGTCCAGACACCACAGTAGGCACCACAGATGTCCAGATGTGGCGCTCCTGCGGGTTCAGTCTCCACAGAGGTACTGCATCTCACCCAGAGGTGTGGTATTCCACTCTCAGGTAAGGATGGAGTACTGCCCGGGACCCAAACACCTGCATTCAACACTACACTACTCCAGACCGGCAGGAATGGCGAGCTGCACTGCTGCGCAGCTGAGTTCTGTCCCTGGCTGGAGTGGGGGGAACCAAGAGAGGGGGGACCATGTAGTGGGTGGGGGAAGTAGTCAGGGGAGCACTAAGGAAAGAAGGATATAAAAAGGGGAAGCCATCTTGGGAGTGGTTAGAACAGTTGAGTTCAGTGTTTGTTCAGTCAGAGGAGGACAGTGAAAGGAGCGGGAGCTCTGCAGAAGCTCTGCTCAGGAGTAGCGGGCCTGAGTATGAGAGGCCCAGGAAGAGAGACTGAAGAGAGGAGAGGAGCAGGAAGGAAGGCTCCAGAAGGAAAGAGTGGATCCTAGGGGTAAGGGAAGTGCTGGATGCCACTCATACGCCCGAATCTACAAGGAGTGGAAAGATCAGGCCGCAGAGAGGACCGGCCCCTAACTAGTGAGAATTGCAATATTCAACTAGAAACCGGAGGCTTCTACATTTCCAGGGTGTAGTTGCCACAGCCGCAGTTAATCACCAAAAAGGTAGCCACACAGGATCCAGGGAACTCCAGGTTGCCCGCCAAGATCTGAGGTTACCGGCTTGGGACACTGTTTGCAAGGCGCAGGGCAGGAGGGTGAGAGCCAGCGCAGGAAGACGACCAGGAGGGACACACAGAAAGGGGTCCCGCTAAGTGCGCTTGAATTACCTGAGGGTTTGCTCTGAACCCCTCCCTGAGTAAACACCGGACGACATGGGTGGTTATGAACTGCAGTTGTAACCAGGAGCAACGTGATAATCGTGAGTAAACCCTGAAGACTGCACTTCACTGTCTCTGTGAATTATTGCTGCGCCATCATCCCCTGCACCACACTGCACAACCACAGTTACTTCATCATTAACCATCACCGCACCGCCCTGGAGCTAAGCTCTACCTGTGGAGAGCTGAACCAACTCTGCTGCATTAAACACCAGCTCCAGAGGACCTCCTCCGCAGCGGCGGCTCCCTTTAGCCGCATACCACAGGTGGCGTCACAAACATTAAACATAAAAACTATAATCCTTTTCTTTAAATCCCCTTTTATTGACCGCCCTGGGTCACGGACCGGGTCGCCGCCACTGTGACATCTCCTCTAGCAACGACCGGCCCGGGCTACCGAGTACCCCACGGCCCAGGGGGCGTGTCACAGACACCACAGTAGGCACCACAGATGTCCATACATCACAGTAGGCACAGCAAATTTCCAGGTTCCCAAGAATCAAAATCTAATTTTTATTGTATTGCAGTTTTATCTTCACATTTTGGCTTTAATTAATCTTCATTGTTGCTCCATTTTTCTAGTGTAATTTGCTTTCTTATTAGTGGCCTTAGTATTTGTGCCTTATTTTCTATTACAGTATCAGTTATCTGCCGCTTTTTAAAGTTTTCTTTCTTTTTTTAAGTCTTTTTTTTTATTTGTTTTCGACAACTTTGCTTATGCAGATGGTTTAGACACGTTTCCAAATGTCACCATTATTTTGACCATTTTTTTATTTTGGTGCAGCTGAAGACTAACATGTGACATTTTAAAGGGAATCTCTCACCATGTTTTTGCCACCTAATCTGAGAGTAGTTTATTGCAGAGTCACAGACCCTGATTCCAGTGATGTGTCACATACTGGGCTTCTTGCTGTAGTTTTGATAAAATCACTGCTTTATCAGCAGGAGATTTTCACTAGAGGACTAGAAGACTTTCTGTCATATAGTCCTCCATATTCATGAGCTCTGTAAAAACCCACCCCACCACTGATTGGAAGCTTTCTGCCTATGAACGGTGTACTCAGAAAACTGCCAATCAGAGTTGTGGGTGGGGTTATACAGCGCTCAGCAGTCAGTGAACTGGTAGATTTGAAGAACATAAAACAGTGATTTTATCAAAACTAAAGCAAGCAGCCTAGTAAGTGATACATTGCTGGAATCAGGGTCTTTGCCCCTACATCATGTGGCTCTCATATGGGGTAACAAAAATCTGGTGAAAGGATTATGCAATTATTTGCACTAAAAAGTTGCAGAAACGGTTAAGGACCAGAATAATGAGCATTTTTTTATTTTGATCCAAATTCACGAGCCACCTGCACTATTTTGATGAATTTGTCATGAAAAACATTAGCGAATACAACTAACAAATAAAGAATAGTGAGTTAAAAACAAAATTTATGTGTGTCATTGCTATTTGGTCACTGTATGGTGGTATTACTTCAGCATCATATGGTAGTATCTACGTTTGTGGAGGGTAATATTATAATTGCAGTTGGGGTAGCAATGTTTAGCATTGCTGTTTAGGCGACTATGAGAAAATATTATTTAGCCAATGTATAGTGCTATAAAGTATGCTCCATACGGTATGTGCCAAGTACTGCTCATATAAGAGGGTAGTGGCCCACCGGAGGATTCTCCTGTTTTCCTGTGGGCCAGTCCAAGCCTGTGTATGATCCCTATAACTAGGCCTTAGCACAACAGTACACTATAAGGGTGATTCCTGGCAGTAGATGGTACAGATATAGGCACTGTTCTGACACAAGGCCTGACCCGGCAAGATACTTATATAATACAGCCACAGTTTTGTATACCTCTGTAAACAATGGGGGGCATAAAGAGGTACTCTGCGGCCCTACAGCTGTAATATAACTTGGACTTTGTAGAAAGCTGTTATACGTCCATGTACATAAGCCCCCGCTTTAGTTTCCTTTAGACATGTTCAGTATTTGGTCAGTATTTTACATCAGTATTTGTAAGCCAAAAATCAGGGCTACCACCACACTACAGCGGGATAGCCAAGAAAGAGTGAAGTCAGCACGGTAGGCCTACAAACTCCCCCTGACCACCGGGGTTTCCCAGTTGCTCTCAGACTGACCAGGCCTCCATTGTTAACCTGTATTCCGGAAGGGTCCCTTAATACCACCAACAGTAAAGACCCTGACTTGCATGACAGACTTCGTGTGGTTACTGCTGCTCCCGCGCATCATCACCACCAACATCCCTATTTACTGCCCTGAGGCTATACTCCTCCCGTGGAGAGTTGTACTATCCTCTGCTGCACCCACAACACCAGCCTCAGCGGTCTACCCTGCAGCGGCGGTTCACTCTGACCGCAATCCACGGGTGGCGTAGTCGGACATTCAGCATATAGACTGCCATTTGGGTTGACCACCCTGAGCCACGGGACCGGGTCCCCACCACGCAAGGACTACAACCCCCAGCATCCACAAAGGGTCCGGTTCCGGGTATCCCCACACACACACGGCCCAGGGGGCGCGTCAGAAACACGTCACCACTTCTGTATTTATCACCCACTCCTGGTTTTGGCTTACAATTATTGAGGTAAAAAACTGACCAAATACTGAATGTGTGAACAGGGCCTTAGCAGTAGACTCGTTGACCACAATGAAAAATCTCCAACAGGTTCCCCAATTATCACTAGTCTTTAACACTGGAGCTAAACGTTGACTTTGCTTGTGACCCCTTTTGCAAAGTCCGGGTTCTGGTACCCGACCCAAACTTTATTACAAAGTTCGGTTCGGGGACCAGGACTGTAACCGAACTTGAACCAGAACTCCATTGAAAACAATGGAGAGCCGGACTTTTGAGCTGGAACATTTCTCTCTCTCTCTTTGCAACGGACTTTCCCCGGAACTCTGAACATTCCAACGCACTTCCGGGACGAACCTCGAACTTTGAAGTTCTTGTTCACTCATCTCTACCCGCTAGGTATTGCTGCTACATCACAGTGAATGGGGGTTGCATTGTGACCTCTAGGGTACTATGACGGCAACAAGAAAGTCGCAAAAAATCTGATGCGGATGGACTTCTTGCGACTTGCTTGTTTTGTTCACAGTACCCCATTCACTTGCATCATGCTGTGATGTAGCAGCAATAATCTTTGGTCGCAACAGGTGTTATGGCCAAAGTGTAGCCCCTGCCTTATAGTATTGGTCAGGGCTGAGGATGAGCATCCCATCCTGACTAAAGTGGCAGTCAGAGTTGTCAATCCTTTTGCCGCCGCCGCAGAGCATGTCGGAGTGTGTTGTGCAGGCTCAAGAGCTGAGTCTGCTCCACATTCGGTAGATGAGGAAATCAAAAAATAAATAAACATATTTGGGATCGCCGCATCTGTCAAAGTCCGATCTATCAAACTAATAAAAATATAAAATTAACTAACCTGTATGCAGGATGGCATAAAAAATTGAAGCAGTAGAATTGCGTCACAATAAAATGTCACATATACCCAAAATTGATATACACTGTGTTCCAAATTATTATGTAAATAATATTTTCTCAGATTTTACCAAATTACCTATATGAATTGCAGTCATTGTAATTTTCCAGTCAAATAACTATTAGAGTACAATTGAAAGGTTTTTGTACAAACTGCCTATGATAACAGTATATTTTTAAAAAAATAAAACACTCAAACTGCACTCAAAATGCATGCTCCAAATTATTATGCACAGCAGAGTTTTCAACCTTTTCATTTTAATAAAGAACAAAAAAATGGTCATTTTTGAAATTATAAGCATTAGCAGGTTATTACAAACTGAAATCAAACAGTTTTCAGCTCAAAACTTTATTCTAGGTGATGTTACATTTGCACATAGGACCGCTTGTTCGAAAGGAGCTTCTGAACTCTCTCGTCCATTGAATTTGTCAGGTTTTGGATGGTTTCTGCTTCAATTGTTTTCCATGAGGACAGAATACCCTCCCAGAGCTGTTGCTTAGATGTGAACTGCCTCCCGCCATCATAGACACTCCTTTTGATGATGCTCCAGAGGTTCTCAATGGAGTTGAGGTCAGGGGAGCATGGGGGCCACACCATAAGTTTGTCCCCTTTTATGCCCATAGCAGCCAGAGATGCAGATGTGTTATGTGCAGCATGAGACGGTGCATTATCATGCATGAAAATGATCTTCCTGCGGAATGCACGGTTCTTCTTCTTGAACCATGGCAGGAAGTGCTGTTTGAGAAGCTCAACATACATTATGGAGTTCATCTTTACCCCCTCAGGGATCCTAAAGGGGCCGACAATCTCTCTCTCCATGATTCCAGCCCAAAACATTACTCCACCTCCTCCTTGTTGGCGCGTAGCCGTGTTTGCATGGGGTGTCCATCAACCAGCCATCCTCCACTCCATCCATCTGGACCATCGAGCGTTGCATGGCACTCATCGGTGAACAAAACAGTTCGATGTTCCAGATGGATGGAGTGGGCATAAAGGGGACAAACTTATGGTGTGGCCCCCATGCTCCCCTGACTTCAACCCCATAGAGAACCTCTGGAGCATCATCAAAAGGAGTGTCTATGATGGCGGGAGGCAGTTCACATCTAAGCAACAGCTCTGGGAGATCGTATTCTGTCCTCATGCAAAACAATTGAAGCAGAAAACAACCAAAACCTGACAAAATCAATGGACGAGAGAGTTCAGAAGCTCCTTTCGGACAAGGGGTCCTATGTGCAAATGTAACATCACCTAGAATAAAGTTTTGAGTTGAAAACTGTTTGATTTCAGTTTGTAATAACCTGCTAATGCTTATAATTTCAAAAATGACCATTTTTTTGTTCTTTATTAAAATGAAAAGGTTGAAAACTCTGCTGTGCATAATAATTTGGAACATGTATTTTGAGTGCAGTTTGAGTTTTTATTTTTTTTAAAATATACTGTTATCATAGGTAGTTTGTACAAAACCCTTTCAATTGTACTCTAATAGTTATTTGACTGGACAATTACAATGACTGCAATTCATATAGGTAATTTGGGAAAATCTGAGAAAATATTATTTGCATAATAATTTGGAACACAGCGTAGATAAAACCGTCAACTTGGCAAGCAAAAAACAAGTTGTAAAAATAAAAATGTTATGGTGTCAAAAAAATGGCGATATAACCAAGTCTCAGAATAAAATAAAAATATGCAAGTTTGGTATTGCTGTAATCACAATGACCTAGAGAATCATGTTCACGGGTTATACAATAAATACCATAAAAACAAAAGCCAAAAAACAAGGGGGGAATTGAGTTTGTTCATTGAAGGTTTATATTGCACTGCGGGGAGGGGCAAAATTTCAGATTTCACCTGAGGCAGCAAGAAAGTAAGTATCGGCCCTGGTATGGGTGATGTTACAATGGCTTCTTCCAGCTGATTCTGGTGGAGTCATATAATGACACAGACGTCACCCGCGGCACCACCCTCTCCATTACATAGCGTCATATTATTACACTACTCTATTGTCTAATGCATGAAATAAGGGACCTTCAGCCTAAAGTGAGAAGAGCGAACAATAGCGATAAGTCCAGGGCTGGGAAATGACCTAATACAATTGTCTTACAGCAACAAAATTCTCACGCAAAACGCTGACAATCCTCTAAAGGAGATGACAGAGATATCTATTGGAAATGCCATGAATATTCGGAGGTCCAACTAACCCCGAGAATGGAGGTCCCAGTAGAGAGATGATCATAATCATTCTTCATGGAAGAAAAGAATCCAGAAATGGCCTCCACAGAAGGATCAATGGGGGAATTGATTTACTACTGGGTCCTTTTGTAAGGAATAGCATATTTTACTACTATACTATGCCAGGGTATACCGGACTGATGAAGGCAAAAATAATCCTCTTTCACGCTTTTGACCTCCAATAAGCTAATTAAACTATGGATACAGGTAACTCAGGGGCGGGAATACCATTGGTGCAATCTGTGCAGCCCACAAGGACCCAAGATAAGTAAAGGGCCCACTTTTACCCCCAAAGCCGGTGGACTTGTGTAGTATGACAAACTATTGGACTGCAAAGGGCCCATATATTGTTCGTGCACGGGGCCCTCTTCTGTCTGTATCCACCCGTGATGTAATTTGTATACTGGGAGCTAAGCTGAGATCATAAATGTAATCTGAGAGCCTAATATGCTGGTATTGAGCTTTTCTCTATCCTGGGTTAGGTCTGGGAAGCATAGTTGCTAACATTTCTTTGGGTGTTTAAAGAAACTTTAAATCTGATCAAAAGTGTTTAGTTTTTACTCTCATTTTATTCCTTCTACTCCCATGAATATTCCTTTTTTTTGTTCTTTTAAATCCGCCATATGGTTCTAGAGATATGAGACTTTTTATTCAGTATTAATTTTTTTATGGTCCTTACAAGGACTGATAGGATCCTTGGGGGCATGTCTTTAGGCTGCACTGCATAATTAACCTGTGAGCCACCCCCGCTTTGTAAAGACCATAAAACATAGATTAAAAAGCCCATATCTCTGGAACCATATGGCGGATTTTTTTTAAAAATCTGAATAATCAGAGGAACGGCGGGAATAAATTAAAAGCAATAACTGGACACTTTTGTCCAGGTGATAGGTCCTCTTTAAGCCGCACCTCCAATCCCAGCTCTCTTTTGGGTGGAGTTTACATTAACCCCTCCTACTTTTATTCCAGCAATCCTTGGAAAAAGGGAACAGTTGGGCACTATGGGGAAGATGCTAAATAGTCAAGGTCAGGACTAGTTCCGTGAACCAAATCTTTGCTCCCAGGTGAAGGAGATCTTAGCTACGACTTTGGTTACAGTTTTATTATCCTTCCACCTATACGACCATTAATAACTACTTTCATGACATGTCTCACTGCCAGCACCCTGGCCTTTCTGCTACATGTAGAAATATGTCCAACTCTTATACTATATAACGGTCAGATTAATCATATAAATAGCAAAAATGGGAAAAGCAATAAAATTACCATATTGTGGGACCCACAAGTCACAGAGTATGGAAAAGACATGGGTGTAATACCTCTCTTTGCCCACAGATGGCAGCAGCTTGGCTCTGACTGCACAGTGTACAGTTAGATGCCGCTGCTGTTTAGTCTGGAGGATAATAATAATGGCGGCTGATTTATGGTTTGTCCGGTATTGTCTATTCTGTAAAGAAAATACCTTCCCAGCGCTGTGGCTGACATATAAGATAGAATGTAATTGTAACTTCCTTATTGCAGGTACATAAATAGCCCTGACTGCTCCACGTCAGCCACAGATAGGTGATATTTGTATTATATATGGAGGTCCCATCGCTCGGACCCACTTTTATCTTAAGAGCACAGCTACATCATGTGCCTCAAGGAATAGGGCGGTGATCACACACTTGCTCCTCTCTGATGAAAATTGCTGAGAAAGTATGCTCCACTAATAACAATCTAAAAATTTTCTGATTGCTGGGAAACCCACCACTGGTACCAATAGTGTCCACTTTTTGTATGAAGTGGGAAAAAAACTGTTTAATCCCACATTTTTCTATGCCACCACTCCAGTGGTCTCCATTGGTTCTCCTGCAATGATGTCACGTACATCCTTCACATGACCTCTGCAGCCAATCACTGGCATCAGCAGGTACATAACTGATGAAGCTTGTGATTGGCTGCAGTGATCACGTGAATGATGTATATTACATCATCACTGCAGGACCAGGAGAACCACAGACGCAAAGGGAATTTAAAGGGGTTGTCCAATACGTAGATGATCTCTTCTTAAATGCTGTAATCTCCCGAGTAAAATGAAAAAGACAAAAAACCTCATACCCGGGTCTTTTGGGTTGCGTGATTTCACATGTGAGCTGCAGCCGATCAGAAGGTACAAATGAGATACAGAAATCGCACGTCTCCTGAGCATCCAAGTTTCGCCACAGGTAAGTGTCAGCAAAGTAGTCCATTAGTTGGCCCTGGTAGGCTGCAACACTCATGTTGTATAACAATGTCACCCAAGCCCCGGAAGACCTAGTATTGACATCACTAGGACGACACCGGTGACTTTAAGTTTTTTTTGGGCTCTCACTTCCTTCAGACAAATTTTAGACAAACAAGCAGTGACAGTGAAGAACCGTAATAGTGGCCGCTGATTGGTAGCAGGGCTCACATGGCATAACAATGTCATGCAACCCCTGGGAGACCTGGTGCCGACACCACTGGACTGCAGGAGGTGAATATATGTTATTTTTATTTTATAAGGGGACTACTTAATTTCAAAAGGGTTTGTCCAGATATTGGATAACCTCTTTAAGCTCTGGATACCGTGGTTGCTCAGACCATGGTTTTGTATTTATGTATTGTGTCATCAGGAAGATCATGAGGTCGTGAGTGCATGGCCACTGCCCTGCTGTTCTTTCTATTGACTGAAACCTGAATTCTGCAGATCACAATGGGAGAGGGACTGGGATTTGCTTCCCATATGGCCATGGTGCTCTGCAGATTTTCCAACCAAATTCTGCACTGGAAATCTGTCCCAAAGCTCAAGGTACAATGACAATGCAAGGGTGTTTTGTAAAGATCATGAAATCTGCACCATACTCGAATTTGGAACTGATTTTTTTTATGCAATTTGCTGCAGAATTCACCTGTAAATTCTGCAATGGGCGGCCAAATCTGCTGCAAAATGTGAAGAAACCACCAGCATTAGCGAGGATCCTGCATCACTGAGCTCCTAGTATTCTGTTAATTTGCTTCCTGTCTACCTCACCCTCAACAGATGGGTCCAAAAATCTAGAAGACCTTGCCATCTGGTAGGTACTGATGTTGGCCCAGTCAACAGGATACTATACTAACGTAACTTTGCGGTGTACTGGCTCTGACTAAAGAGACCAGTCCGGCATGGAGTCTTATTGGATATGCTTTAAGCTAATTTGCACATTTTTGTTTTCCATGGAGCAGTCCTAAAAAGACTCCACATATGAGTGGTCTCCTTCATGAGAAATTATCCCCAAAGCTGTATGTCAGGTGTCTCATTCTGCCAGCCAAACCCGGCACTGTTGTGTTGGCCTGCATATATGTATTCACCAAAGGGTACCATGTCCAGAGATGTACCATACATGATCCAAGGTGAGAAGACAGCAACTTTCTCCATCAGGTGGTAGACAGCATTTTCATATATACACTTTGGATATGCTCCCTGAATTAGCTTATTTCCACACTGAGGAAGAAGGGGGTGAGGCACTTAACATTTGGTGTTAGGCACTCCTGGACCAAACTTCTGACATATAGTATGAAGTTCTAATAGCAAGTTGACCCAGTTGGCAGAAAACTGAATATTGGACCATTGCCACACTTTCATCTGAAATATATCACCGATGAGCAAAAATATTCACACTACCCTAGTCCGACATCCACTAGGGTGACTGCCGACCAGGGCAGTGCTAACTTCCTTTGCCAGCTCTCGAATGCTGGGGATCCTCTTTCAATTGACCCATGCAACGACATGATGTTGTGGGGACTTAATTGTCGCAAGAGGCGCCTGTGATGCCGGCTTTCGAGTGGAGTGCTTGGCCAAGGAAGTTTGCATTGCCCTGGTCCGGCTTCCGCAGAGTGTTGAAGTGGATGCCAGCTACTTAAATATATACATGCTCTTATGTATATGTTTTATGGAAGACCTTGACAAATACCATACAACGGCACTATACAGTGGTATATGCATTATTACTGGTTGCCACAGCTTGCTTCACTTTCTACTAGCCAAAGAGATGGATGCCACTGAACCGAGGCCAAAATAGGCAGTTTCTGCAGAATGGTGGTATATGGATCTGGCAATGGGAACACGGAGGCACACGTCATATGTCAAACGCTCTTGATTTAATAAGAGGCACGCATCTCTTAATGATTCAGGAGTGTCCGACACCAACGCTACCTCTCATCAAGACCAGCAAGAAAGACACCAGTCTTGATGTATCAGGGCCACAGTGTGAATAGACCACAAGACAGAACATTTTGTTTTCGAGTGATAGATTATGGCACATGTGGCTACCTTGCTTCATCCTTAATCCTCAGATCTATTTTTATACTTAGAATTTGCTTTAAATTTTCCAACCTCAGAGAAGTAACAGATGACATGAATGTGACTTTCCCGACTATGATGTTCTTTTACGGATAAATAACTTTGGTGCCATTTCCCTGACAGTAATGGAGACATATGTGAGATTTATGTTTTTGGCAATGTCACATTGTTGACTTCCTGTGATATTCGTGCCATGATTTCATATTTTATGTGAGTGTCTTATGCTTTGTTATTACCTTTTGTATGTAAGCATTTATGGTGATGAATAAGGGTGTTGTTTGCTCAAAAACAGCAGATAAGGTCTCGATTGAGGGTTTGGGTTGGGTAGACACTCGAGCAAAAGAATTTGGTGGGGTCCACCAACTTACATCTGGGACTGGACCCCACCTTACCCAACAACATGGACCACATTCATTGAAGTCCATATGAATTAAAGAAAATCTCTCAAAGGAAGGCGCCCCATACATGTGGGAACATCTCTACTTGTCTAGATAGCATCACCAAGCGGTCAAAGAGGGCCAGCGTTCTCCTGGGTGGTAGGGGTCTTAGAGATGAACAGTATATACAATATCTATAAAAATATTGACTAATAAGGTCTGTTGAAATTACAGCAATAGCTGCAGCTATGCTGGAGGGACAGCAGATGACCCTGTGTGCACTGTTAGGGTTTGTCTATTGTACTGAATAACCTCTAACAAAATCGAATAAAAAAAACAAACAAAAAGAGCATATACCTTATAGTAAGTAAATACTAAAAGAGGTCGTTCTTGAAGAATGGAAAAAGTTAGATGTTGCAATATGTCCCAACTTGTTCATTCCAGGCCTAGAAGACTTACTTGTTGCTGTCCTTAAAAATCATACAAAATACTAGATGTAGTAGTTTTTGATGTGTAATCATTTTTGCATCAACTAATTTGAATAAAACTGCAAATTTTGTAGTGAAAGTTATATTATTAACCTTACTTTCATGTTATGGGGGGTTAAAAAAAAATGTTCTCCGGAACTTAGTTTTGTCCAAATTTTGGAAATTGTTGTTGTGTTCATTGAGATATTGACTAAAATCTTACTTTTCAAAGGGGGTGTACTCATTTATGCTGAGAAATGTAGCAAAGCGGGCAAAGGGCCTTTTCTGGTGTGTGGCCCTAGCAGTATGCAGATACTTGTAAGTAGGACATGATGACACCTGTTGGGCCACCAGATAAAAATACTACTACCTTAGTGGAAACATCGTCCAAGTCAACTGCAGCTGTAGAGAAGTGACAATCTTAATATCCATATCTTATGTGGGTATAGTTAAGTAATGTATTGTTACTTTTATACTGTATGATAGTTGAAGGGTTAAGGGGCAAGAATGATGGAGTACGGTGGAGAACTGCACAGTGCATTATCCGAATCCAATGTACGACCAGGCCTGATTGGAGAGCTGATCATCACTAGATAACAGGTTTCAATCCAACAGTTCTGCTATTTGGTCTGGTAAAGAAATTCACCAGTAACTACCAGTTATTGGACCCTGATAACACACTATCTATATCTTAGCACTCAGGACTAGTGATGAGCGAGCGTGCTCGTTACTTGAGATTTACAAGCATGCTCGGGTGTCTTCAGGGTATCTTCAGCGTGCTCGGGTGTTATGTTTGAGTCACTCCGTGTGCATGATTTGCGACTGTTTGACAGCTTTAATATATGTGAGGA
Organism: Phyllobates terribilis; assembly: GCF_046119375.1. Taxonomy (NCBI): domain Eukaryota; kingdom Metazoa; phylum Chordata; class Amphibia; order Anura; family Dendrobatidae; genus Phyllobates; species Phyllobates terribilis. The sequence goes on along the minus strand of NW_027362770.1, from coordinate 133,312,066 downwards.
ATGCACATTTTTTAGGCATTCCTCACATGTATTAAAGCTGTCAAAGAGTCGCAAATCATGCACATGGAGTGACTCAAACATAACACTCGAGCACGCTGAAGATACTCGGCGAGCACCCGAGCATGCTCGCTGAAAGGGTTAACAGAACATACTCGCTCATCACTACTCAGGACCCTTGTGTCATACTGGAGTTTTTAGGGTCAATTAATAATATAATCCCTATTGTGCAATTTTTGTGCAATTTTTGTCAACTCCAGAACTATGACCCAGTTAATGAGGCCAGAACAAAAGTTAGATTGGGTAGGTAACAAAGATCAGATGGGGGATGTAATATTCTTAAAAGATAATAAAGGTGCTAACTGTATGGAGGTTGTGCCTGTTGGTGTGTTCAACAGCTGCAGACTTATACTGTAGGTACAGCAGTTGCTACTGTGTTAAAGGGAACCTGACATCCTGTTAATGTAGCTTAAACTGCAGGGCAGCAAAGATCAGATATTGGCTTCATGATTGCAGCCAGGTATATTTTTTTCGGAAACGCTCCGGCATTTCAGAGAAAATATAATCCGTTCGGGTACCTTAACCAGAGATGAGACTAGTCCGGCAAGTCCCAGCACTGCTACAGATGATTGACAGGTCTCTCTCTATGTACACACATGAAGGAAAGACCTGTAAAACACCTGCAGCAGCGCAGGGAAGAGGCGGTGGTGTCGGGCTAGTCTGGTCTTTGGCGATGGCTCCTGGACACATCTTTACAGTATATTTTCTGTGATACAGCCAAGATCTGAATCATGCTGACCGTGGTTTGGGCAGCATGATTCAGATGATAGGTTCCCTTTAACGGTGACAGTTTATTGATATGTGTATTAGTTCCTCTAGACTGTACTGTGTGACCTCAACATTTTTGTGAGTCAGTTCCTTCCTTGATGTGATGGATATAATGGTTGCTGTACATCGTAAGTAAAACAGTTGATACTCCCACAATGTCGTGAGTGCTGATGATTCTGCTGAAAGCTGAAATCTACAACAGTGTCACTACAGTGCTTGGTAAGCAACCAATCTGCTCTACCTGTGCTTAGCCTCGAACTATACTGCTGAGTACAGGCAGTTGAGTTGCTGGGGCAGCGGTGCCAACTGCAAGCATCAGAAAGGTGAGACGCCATTCAAGAGGAGAGGAACACTGAGCTCATCCATCAGTCTGCAGAGGGAAGCACTCCCTCTTCTGTGCCTGCAACTGGAGCCACAGGATTAACAAAATCATGACCTGCCATAGCTGATTCATCTGACACGCTGCAGATTTGATTTTGCTCCACTATTCAATAACCCAACGGGTGAGCGATAATACCCAGTAGGTCATGATGCAATTAAATAATTTATAATAATAATAATTTATTATTATTCTACTATTTGAATAGTTTTTTTTACAAAACTTCTTACATGTTATAATGACATGTCCGAACTTTTGATTTTGTGAGTCCCCCACCGTACCAAACTTTTAAGAAGTCGTGAAAAGCTTGTTAAAGTGCTGTTACACTTTAAATAGTCTACTTTTAAAGTTTTTCATCAGCCAATCAGAGAGCACCAACAACTATCATATGATATGTGAAACAAGTTGTCATTCGCCTGAAATCTAAAATGATCTCTACCACGCTCGAGTAGAAGACACCATGTACCTCCTTATCCAGGGCACTAAATACCTTGATCTGTCCCTGTCTCCTTATTGATCTTGGACTACTATGTGTGTAGAACATGGTGTAGGGAAATGCAACCCATAACTGATACAAATATAAGGGACTACAAATTTAAAATCTGTGAAATTTGAAAATTATTTAGATTGTGTGTTACATGCAACATTTTTGAGGAAGAAGAGGATGATGCAAAAGAAGAGACAGAAACATACATACACACGTGGAGAAGTCTCAGTCATATAGAAGCATTTTCTTTTACATAAGCATAGCAAAAAGTGCATAAATGATAACAAAAAGTGCATAAATAATCAATTAAGAGAAAGCAAAAACTCAAAACAGCCAGAGGATGTGAAAGATGAAGAAGGGCAGAGAGTTTCAGACTTCCAAGCAGAAAGTAGAAGGTTGAGTGTCTTTCGTGAAATATTTTACATATTTGTGGTTGTTCCGTCATCATTTGTATCACAATGTAAAGGTCTGACTATTTTAATTATATGTTTTAAGTTTTTGTGTAGATAAAGCACCATCTCACCTTCTTTGGTCTCATTACCAAAGACACCACCACTACTTATACTTCTAACACTCACAGTAGTAAAAAAAAGGTCAATAATATTATTTGTAATATGGAGAAGGTTTCCACACCTGTGATTCAAGGCCTGCGTTTTTGGCAGAAAATGTTGGCCGAGGAGCTTGTATTACAGTCTTGTTTCGAGGTGATGAAACCATCGTATTGGAGAAGGGAACCGGGGATAGTGGAGAAGCATGGTTAGTTGGTGTCCGTCTTCCGTAGCTGGGAGGAGTATCAGGTGCTGGAGATGGTGACATATTGACAGATGAAGGTGATCGGATAGACTGGAAGTACATTGGAGAATACATAGTAGGAGAAGGAACCACAGGGGAGGTTGGGCATGATGTTTGCCTGTTAAATCGATGCGATTCAACCACCATGGGCTTGGGTGGAGGTGCAGCTTTGGGAAGACTACTCACAGGATCTTTAGTTGGTGAGAGAATGAACAAAGACGACTGAAGTTGATATGGTTGGCGTTTAGATAGTTCAAGTTCTTTTTGAGCATGTACGCTCTCTGAGGCAGTATTCGTTACAGGTGTAGAGGCAGGAAGCTTAGGTGATCTCTGGTTGTTTTTGGGTAGAATAAATGAAGGAGGTGGTGTTTTGGAGGCAAACTTCCAAGATGGTGGCAAAGACATTGTAGGAGAAGGAGATCGAATGGAGTCTAATGGTGTAGAGTTTTCTACCACAAAACGTTCCATTCTGGACTGTCTCCGTGCAAACAATTCTGCACCTTTCCCTTTATCCTCAGAAAGGGCTTGCACTGGCATAAGTGGTGGCTTTGGACTTAAACCCGGGGACTTAAGACTTGATGACCAATCGTGTATTGTATCTGCTTGGCCTGTGTTCTTTGGTGTATTAGGCGACTTATTCTGAAAATTTGAAGCTTCTGCTCCAAGTGCAAATGGTTCATCTTCAGTTGCTAACTCTCTTGGATGATCCCTATGTTTTCGTCTTTCATCTGCATTTTGCACCATTGACAGGAGTTCTGGGTTAGGTGCCATCTTTGGCTTTTCAATAAATGTGAACATTGATTTCTTGGGTCCCTTACGTGCTGCTATAGTCTCTAGAATACCAGTCTTGGGCTGAGGTGCAAGCCTTGTTTCTTCATAGTGAGTCCCTTGTTGGACAGGAGTTATATCGGCTGGCTCTATGGGATATAAAGCTGAGTAAGCAGGAGGAGATCGAACACGTGAGACTGGTGGAGGACTTGATAAAGTTTCTGCATAAGTAGGGGGTGGTGGGAGGTCAATTGTAGGACTTTTTTCTGAAGAATACACATTTCTTTTGGCAGATGATTGGCCTCCAAAAGGTTTAGCTGTTCGGTTAGCTACAGATATTGGTTTTGACAATGTTAGATGAACTTCACAGTATTGTGTATTTGGTGATCCATTTTGTTCTTTCTTCACAGGAGTTTCTGGTTCTTGGTTAGTTTCAATCACTAAACCATTAGTGTTAGAGTTTGATACAATCAAAGTTTCCTTGAGATATGCACTAAGAGGTCCTTGATGGTCTTCCTCTGATGCACTTGGCGAAGGTGCTCGTTTATCTATAGGAGGGAAATCACTTTCTTTGTTCTTATCTCCCCACACATCATAGGTTCCACCTGTACTCCCATGGTTGGTGGAAGTCTCTTCCATACTGTAGAAATGTGAGGGTTTCTGAAAGCCAAACTGAAGTTCTGTCTTTTTCAAATCAGCAAGTTTTATACCATGTTGAGCTCCAGATTGTTGTGTAAGTTTCTTTTCCTCAAATGCTTTTATCCTTTGACGACGTCGGTGAAACAGTTGAGCCCCCTTCGAACAACTTCCTGAAGGGCTTAACTGGGAAGCATCATGATCACTAAGCAATTGTGCTTCCTTCAACTCTTTCTCTGTGAGACTGAGGCTTCTTGGAATATCTATGGAAAAAGAAGAGAATATGGTTACCTAACTTTAAAGTACAAAGCAAAAATAAACAATTGCTAAATTAGAAGAAATGTGAAAGAATCACAGTTCTTGGATGGATTTTCTTCAACAAACTACTGGATTTAGTAGTGAAAAATTATTGTTCTGCCTAACAGTGTGACCATATATGTTGTATTCATATCATCCCTTTACATATGCAATATATATTAGGTTAAACAGGGAGGCATACGCATTAAGGGAGTTCCCTTTTTAGTTCTGGTTTGCTCTACCACATGAGCCACCAACATGGAAGAGTAAGAATTATCCACCCTCAACCTTCTCATCTTGAGGTGTAACTTGAAGCTCTTCTCCCAGTTCAAAATTTTGTAATCTAAATATTTTCTTACAAGGGAAGGAGCCAACCATATTAGAATTCTTAAAATTGTTGCACAGCTTTTGGAACCATATGTAAAAAATTAAGAACACATGTCACCTGTGGTAATCTAAGAGGTAAAGTTTCTCCTTGTTGAATGTCCCAGGTAGACATAAGATGTGGAGAGTGCCAGGTTGGCGTAGGGAGTGAAGAGTGGCAAGTTGGCGTAGGGAGTGCCAAGGTGGCTGGAGTGTGGGGAGGGCTGAGTTGGCGTAGGATGTGGGGAGTGCCAAGTTGGCGTAGGATGTGGGGAGTGCCAAGTCGGCGTAGGGAGTGGGGAGTGCCATGTAGCCATGGTAATACAGCCGATTCATCACTGTTTTCACACCTTTTACAGCCTTTTTTTTAGTCACTTATTTATGTGTTTTTTTTTTAGTTTGCCATTGTAAGTGGGGTGCGGGATTGCAAAAGTTGCAAAATTATTGTGCAAATATACTCTAGTGTCCCTCTGGAGTGATTTTATGAACGCCAGAAATTTTTGCTAAATTTTCATGACATTTTATGAAAAGTGTGACTTTGTCTGCTAAAATGTCATGAAAAAGGTTAAAGACCAAACAAAACCATTTTTGAATTTAGCACAAAATAAAACAAAGAATACCACGAGATAAAAAAAGTGGCACTTTGCATTTGTGCCTGTTTTTTTTGTTGAGTTTTTAGTGTTTCGTGCCTTTTTTTGTTTGTACTATATTCATCTTTCCAATTGCACCTTTTTTAAATTCTATTTTGTTTGTTCACCTGTTTATTTTTTTCTACTTCGCGATTTTATGTACACCTGAAATTTTGGCACAAGTTTTGCAACATTTTAGCATAATGTTTTTGTGCTAAAAAGTCACAAAAAAAGTTAGAAACAAAACTAAAGAGCATTTTTGATTTTGCGCAAAATTCATGAACCTCGAGATATCAAAAGACAAAGAAAAGAAAAGCAACGCAAACAAACAAAATCAGAAATGGTGAATCGGGACCCATAATCTTCATCGTTAGCAAGTAGAAGAAAGAGTAGACATCTTCTAAGAGATGCCTTCGAATGACGATGAAGAATGAGTGGAATGCCGAGCCAGTCAAAACATATATTATATTTCATAACATTATTTGTTTGTGGCCTTTCTGTCTGGTGAGCTTGAAGGCCGGGGAGCTCTTATCTCACTGATGAAGCTTTGTTTACATGGGTGCTCTCCTTTGTCTGCTCTTTGTTCTTCGAAAGAAAGGGGGTAATCCGACCCACCAGAGATGCATCACTCTGTTCAATACCGTTGTGATCGTTATGAAGAAGCAACTCTAGAGGGCCATATTTTGGGTTTTGCTATGGGCCCCTCTCGGCTTTATGAACACCACTGATGAAAACCAACTGTTAATAGGACATAATTATAGGAATAGTTTGCAGAATGTGACCTTGACTGTCAATAGAGAAGTACCTATCCATAAACCACTGTCCAATGATGCCTCATAGTTTATGGCTGAACGTAGATAATTATTTTTAGAGCTGGCGTCATCTTACTTATACAACTTGTCTTTTTTTTAACCTCCTGAAAGTGTTTTATGACATGTTGGTACATCTTATAAGTTTCTCTAGAAGACTTTGGGATTTCAAGCAGATTTTATAGCAGTTATAAAGCTATTATTGCTGTAATATGTTACATTTTTAGCTAGATTTTACTGCAAGAAGAAAATTGGTATAGCACAAAATAGTGAACAACACACCGTCATTTTTGGAGGATTGGCCTCATGCTAGCTTTGGGAACACAGAGAAAACTGACATCTAAATGTTAAGGCTACCCAAGAAAACTCTTATGTTCCAGCTGGTACAAAGAGATGATGATCATTGCCATGCCTTCATTGTGGACCAGAAGAAGCTGGGAGAGAAAATCTGCTGTGTATTAAAGTCATAGCCTTGTGGATATGATTTTATGGAAAAAATAGCTATACACATTAGATATAAATGGTCCGACAGTTGTTTATTGTCGGATAAACAGCTTTTGAGCACGCATTGACCTTGTTGGATTCTTTTGGCCAAAGAAGCAGCCAGTTCTTATTATCGGGTGAAAAAACCCCAACTTGCTTGATCAGTCTTTTGGCTGATAATGAGCACTGATTAGTCAAAATGAACAGACGGCAATTGCTCATTGCCGTCCATCGAAATCGGCCAATTTGTCCATTTATCCAATGTGTATGGGGGCAGTAAGATAACTGGCGCTGTGGATTTTACATCCATATTCTGTCAATTCATGCTACAACTATTCTATGGTAAATCCACAGCATTTTCACCAAAGGATCCGCATGATTTCAATTGTTGCACTTTGGATTTGCTGCAGAATTCCACAGAAGATACATTCCATGTGGAAGTACCCTTAAAATATGCCTTTTTGAGGAGTTCTTGGAGTGAAAATTGAGCGGAAACTCTCAAAATCCTCCTTAAAAACTCAAAACTCCTCAAAAACTTGAAGTCTCTACTCATTTTGCTTCAAAAAGTCAGCAAAAAGACTCTGTGTACACATACTCAAAGGCTATATAGATACAGAGTTTTTCAAGGAGTTTTTTGACATGCTCATTCATTGGGTGACCTCTACTGGGAAGCCACCAGCACTTTATATTTAACAGTACAGAATGAAAGCTGCCGACGGCACTGCCACCACAAGAACGGTGGCAAGGCCACCACCGTACAATTCCTGAAGCAGCTTCCCTTGGTGGCTGCTCCGTGTCTAAATGATCCTTAGCGTGTGCGCTCAGCTCACGGAGTCTTCTTTCAGAGTTTTCGGAGCAGAAACTGAGCAGATCCTCCAAGGTTTTGAGGAGTTTTAAGATTTGTGAGACATTGTGGAGAGTGACACACCGGCTCTGGCATGCCAAAGTAAGTAAGTAAGCCGGTATGTCACTCTCCACACGGAGAAATGTTACTCCTTAGACCTCAGTCCAGAGCCTCTCACCTAGCCAAATCAGTTCTCATACTTTGCACTGATGAGGGCCAACAGCTCGAAACACCGTGTCTGCGAATTGAGATTCTGATTTGGCTTTTATCCTAAGTCATATTGCACGACTCGTTAAAGGGTTGATTGTGACTTGTAGGATTGCTGCTTCCAATAGGTGGCGCTATAGAGTTCAAGTCCTGTTTTTCTCTGAAGAGGCAATTTGCATATAAGATTTGTGAGAGGGTCAGTTTCCGATCCAAAAAGTCCTTGAAAAACTCCGTGCGCACATACCCTATGAGTGTTAATCAACTCCAGAAAGGTGAAGCTTCACGTTAAGACTTGATATCACCTGTTGACTTACAGTTGTGTTCAAGTCATGGTGAAATCAAGAGACATGGCAAAATAAACAAAAATGATCTATAAATGGTCCCCACACAATTGGTTCCAATGATGAATTTTTGGATTTTGTGGTTGTGGTATGTCTGCAATACTCATGTATTCAGTGGAACATGGCACGATTGTTCTGTATCAGATTTATACGCAGTTAATGGGGCACCCACACAATGTGGCATACTCATCATTTTCCCATAAGCTAATTGGCTTCTGTTGACATAGCAGTGCACTCATTCCAACCCAAATTGTTATCCGTCAGGGCACAGGAAGCCTGGTCCCAGCTATGTCTACATATAACAAAAGTGCCACATACATCTATTATCTCCAGTCCACTAGACGTCTATACGTTCTGAATAGAAACAGAGAACGGCTAATTATCCAGGAAGTTACCAGCAGATTGTAAGGACGATAAAGAGAAACGACGGAGGCAACGATAAAGAATGAAAAACTAAAGTAATGCACGCAAAGGACGGCATTGCCTGACGCGTATGTCAGCAGAAGTCATGCATCATTAGGATGGTGAGGACAGACTTCTATGGGATTGTGTCGCAATGACAGCATGGATCTTGTTTTTTTAATCTGAAAAATTTCCATAGGAAATGTTTTCTTATGACAACTCAAGTCCGGTCAATATTGGGCTCCCATTATTTGCTCTACAATAGCTAGTCAATGCTTATGCCAACTCTTGGCCAAAGATTCGTGAAGTCTCATTCTCCTTCTACAAGTCTTAAGGAGTCCCCGTAAAATTTATATTTTCCAAGAAAAAGTGCCACCCAGTAGTAATTATTATGTAATAGCTTGTTAATTATATATTAGGGACTGTTCAGCCTTACTGGAGCTAGTCCGCAAAGCCAGGATATGAACAGAACATCCCAGCTCTTAGCTTTAGAGATCTTATAACAGCTGAAGAACCAGAGAAGTTTTTTTTTATTCTTCAAAGAAACCCTAACTCTCAAAGTAGACCTTGTGTGACACTTTTTTTATATTGTTCAGAAGGAAGAGTTTAAGGAAAACAGAGTTTGGCTATATTGACACGTAATTGTTTCTGTTTTTTTGGAGCAGGTCTGCTCCAAAATCCTCCACAAAAATCCCTTCAAACACGCTTTTAAAACTCTTTTTATTCATTTCTATGGGAAATTCTCTTTGTTGTTCATATGAGGAGTTTTCATTTTTCCTGACAAGGTTCTAAAAACCATCTGATGGAAAAAAAATGAAGGTGCAAGTCACTTCTTTGGACATTCTTGATGGAATCTGCTTAAAACTTGGCACTGTCAAATCAAAAGGCTGCAAAATAAAAAGTTTCAGGTAAAAAATACTTTCAAAACTCTCAAAAAAACTCTCGAAATCCACCTCAGAAAAATAAAAATTACCCAAAAATATCCCAAAAAAACGTTTTCCACTTGAAATACTTGTCGTTTTTGAAATTGTCAGAACCTCAACGTGAAGTTAGCCTTTCAGTTTACATCAAATCTCATCCAGACTGAAACAATCCATCTGGACCTTACCCATGAAAATAGTATACTTGCTCCCATGTTCCCTTTTATAAAAAGTAGGAGGCCCCAATATGTTTTGTACTCCAGACTTAATGAAGGGAGCTCTGGAGTAAGCATGCGCCTCTTAATGAACTTGGCACGTCTTGCAACCCTTTGCGCAACTTCAGATTCTGGTGGAAACACCTTGATGAATCAGGGACAAAGTATACAAAGGTGGACACTACTTGAAAATTTTTGCAAGCCAATTCTTCACATGTACCGGTGACCTTATACAATATTTACAGCTGCCACCATTAGATAACAGTTTATCCACTGCCTGCCTTCTGGAGAAAAGTTTTCCATATAGGATTGATGATTCACAACAGACACCTATAGCTTTGAGGAGGTTTCTTCAGATGAATTTTTGGTACCTCCAAAAGGGAGACTTGAAATCCAAATTTTTGCTAGACGTGAACAACTCATTGGAATAAAGGTCCAAACTGAGGATTAGAAGTGATGAGGTTTTTATGTTTTTGTGGAAAAATGAGCCAAACTCTTCCCACAACCAAACTTCAAAATTTTAGTAAAATTTCCCTTTAAGACTTGTCTAATCGTTAGATAACACCAAAGTACTAAGGAGAAATATATAGAGTGCCACTTTCACTCCTTTCTTCTTAGACTGAGCTGACATTTCCACTGGCCTCCTGAATGTGTGTTTCTTGGAATATGGAGCTATTTTAAGGTCGGTTTATTCTGATCCATAATTGGCTCCATGTGTGAATGTATGTGCCGGGAATGCCGAGTGAACAGGTCTGCTGAAGAAATCTGCAATATTCTTTCTGTGTCTTGGTAACCTATAACGTCAGGTTCTAGGTAGATGAAACTTTGTCTCAAAGCTTTAATGCTAATCTGTGCCCATTAGAGCATCGTGGCCCCTCTGGTAGGCTCATAACTTAATCAAATTAACTAATTATAAAGGATTTGCAAACCTAACAAATCTCCGATACAGAAGGTGTCAACTTCTTTTGCAGCCATGACGGTGCCCATATTGAGGTCTACCCAGCTCTCCAAGACTAAGAAACAATTGAACAGTATTTTAATAACCGTTGGGACTCCAAGAGATCTGATGTCATCTCTAACAATGGCAGCCAATGTTCAATTTCGCTGAAGCGCCATCAAAGGGAAAATAGGGAATTACAATTTTAATAGATTTCCCAGGGTCGTATTTGAGACTCTGCAGTGGAGAACCAGTGTCTCGGGCAGTGGGGTTGTAAATAGTAGTGTCAAGTAATAGGATTTTTGCAAAATTTTGTACAGCCTCGTCCCTCTTTCAACTGGACCTGTGTCTTTGGAGAAGAGGTGTTCCTCTCTTATTGGTGGAGGAGCAGCCAATGTGCTGCATCACTTGTTCCTCCTCTATTTCCCGGCCTCTCCTCTCTGTCAATCCCTCCAGTTCAAAACCCTAACCTTGGCATACAAAGCCATCCACAACTTGTCTCCTCCATACATCTGTGACCTAGTCTCCTGGTACTTACCTGCACACAACCTCCGATCCTCACAAGATCTACTGCTCTACTCCCCTCTTATCTCCTCTTCCCACAATCATATACAAGATTTCTCCCATGCATCCCCCCTACTCTGGAACTCTCTACCCCAACGTATCAGGCTCTCGCCTATCGTGGAAAACTTCAAAAGGAGCCTGAAGACCCACCTCTTCCGACAAGCCTACAAACTGCAGTAACCAACGCTCCACCATACTGCTGCACGACCAGCTGTACCCTCACCTACAGTATCCTCACCCATCCCTTGTAGATTGTGAGCCGTTGTGGGCAGGGTCCTCTCTCCTCCAGAACCAGTCGCCGCCATGTTTTTATTATTGTAATTGTTTTTGTTATGTATATCCCTTTTTCACATGTAAAGTGCCATGGAATAAATAGCGCTATAATAATAAATAATAATAATAATCACCCATCAGACCTACATACAGTCACAGATTAGGCAGCCCCGCTCAGGAAGCATCAGAGGCAGCGGTGCGCCGTCCAACGCCAGCTCTTCATCATAACCCACCAAACACCATACAACATTTTAAGGTAAGTAACTTACTGACACAAGTGATCTAAGGACATCTGTATCCAAATCAAGATGTGTCTAGATGATGGTGTAGATTTCTGTGTGGTACAGCGGATGTGGATAACCGGTTACTGTTTATACCAATGCATGAGTGTATATATTTTATCATACAATGTACATCCTCATAAGTACTCACAAGAAAAATAAAATCTACAAAAAAATGGGAATGTCCAGGCATATAATATTGATGACCTTAAGCAAAAAAGTAACTGATTTGTTCTAGTCATTGGTGGTTCCCTCCATACACTATTTGCATTCTGAGCTAATAACGTCTGATCGTTAAGGGTGCTAGGTGTCAGACCACCACTTATCTGATATTGATGACCTAGGTGATTGATATTATTGCCTGGACAACTCTTTTAAGGAGTTATGAGCAACAAAAAAAGTTATCAACTATCTACAGGATAGGCATTAAGTTGCAAGTCATGGTAGTCCGACCGACTTAACTCCCATTGTGAAAACAAAGTTCTGAAATGCGCGAGCGTTATTTACTCTTTATGAGATTGCTGGTAATGGTCGAGTACGACACTCATTTATAGATAATGGATGGAGTAATGGAGTGTACGCACTGTCAACCCCTCCATTTCGTCCAGGCAGGCATGAAAACTTTCAGTATTGGGTATAAACCTTTAAGAAGCTGGGTACACTTGAATGAGTGTGCATGTGATGGGATCACTGTTTTCATAATTAGCATTTGCTTGACAGCTAGCTAAATTGTAAGGTCAGCTTCAGCCTGACTCAACAAAAGGAGGCATGAGCAGAAAAAGTGTCTAGTGCAGCATGAACGCTAAATACAGCCCTACATGTATGTTAGGTCCTCCACAGTGAGATAGATACTCCGCTCTCCACTCACTGAACAGGTGGTAACCTCCTAAATTAACTCATGCTTACCTTAGGCCATGTTCCCAAAGTCTTGATCCCTCTGCCTTTTTTCTGAAGGTGTCGGCACCAAAATATCCACTACCAATCGGCTCTGATTATTGTGTTTTTGTTGCATTTTGACACTTTTTCCCTCCTTTTTTTATGCATTTTTGGTGCAGATTTGATGCAACGTTGTTTGAAGAGTTTTTTGCTAATGCAGAAATGCTGGGATTCTGCACTTAAAAATGCAATTGCAGAGGCATTTTTTCAGGTTTCCCATAGAAGCCTATACATAAAAAAGCAGCAAAAAATGCACCATTCAGCAGCGTCTTTAAAAGCACAATGGGCATGAGTTTTCAAGAAATCACATCCACTTTTACTTGAACTGTTATACACTGAGGATTTTCTGCACAAAAAAACGAAGAGGAAAAAACGCAATGTTTACGCTACGTGGGAACATGGCCTAAGGTCATGTCCACACGGGAAATATCCACAGAGCGATTTCTGCAGCGGAAAATTTGCACCAGATTTTGCTGCTGCTTTGCAAATGCTGAGGATTTATTGCTGAAAATTGCAATGAAAATCTGCAACATAAATTGATACAGGGTGGATGTCAAACCCACAAACTATTTCGTAAAAATCTCACCCACTTTGGTCCTGCTGTAAAACGCAGTGGAAAATCTGGGCAAGAATCCACTGTTCGACCTGTGTGAAAGTTTTTAAAAAATATATATATATTCAAAACCTTACAAAAATTTTCAAATAAAAGAAAGAGAATAAGCAAAACCAAGACCCTCTAGAACAGGTATGTCAAACTCAAACACACAGAGGGCCAAAGTGAAAAACGTGGACAAAGTTGCGGGCCAAACAGTATACAGTATAATGGGCCCCATATAGTCCTCCATACAGTATAATGGGCCCCACATAGGCCTCCATACAGTATAATGGCCCCACATAGGCCTCCATACAGTATAATGGGCCACACACAGTCCTCCATACAGTATAATGGGCCCCACATAGTCCTCCCTACAGAATAATGGGCCCCACATAGTCCTCCATACATAATAATGGACCCACATAGTCCTCCATGCAGAATAATGGGCCCCACATAGTCCTCCATACAGAATAATGGGCACCACATAGCCCTCCATACAGTATAATGGCCCCACATAGTCCTCCATACAGTATAATTGTAACATACCTGGCGGCGTCCTTGCATGGTGGTCCATCTCCCACTGTGCAAGAGCGCGCACTTGATCTCCAGTCCAGAATGTCTCTCTGGCTTCCCTCCTTGCTGTCTGTTTGTCTGTTTCTGCTGCTTAAGGGCGGCGCCCGATCACTTCCTGCTTTTTGTACCTGCTGTGGGACACACCCCTTGTGCGTCCTCAGCCTATTACTGTCTGTCACCTGGTATATAGCTCAGCTGCTCCCATCTATCCCTGCCTGAGCATAGTGTTTCATTCAGTGTGTGCTTGCACTCTGAAGGTCCCAGGTCCCAGGTCCCAGGTCCCAGGTCCCAGGTCCCAGGTCCCAACTGAGTCCTATCTGTGTCCTATCTGTGTACCTTAACCTGCAGTCTGTACTCGTTCCTTGCCTGTTCGTTCCGCCTTCCTGGAGGCTGTATTTCCAGGCCAGTCTGAACACGCTCCTTGCCTGTTCGTCCTGCCTCTCTGGGGGCCGTATTCCCAGACCCGCTCCTGTATCCCGCTGCAGTGTCGGTCTCCTCCGTACACTCAGTTCCTGTCTGAACTCTCTCCTATCCTTTACCTGTTTTGCCTCTATGTCCGTTCCATTCCTTTTTCTGCAGAGTCTGAACTCGTACCTAACTCCTGCTCGTTGTCACTGTACTTCCGTTTGTGAGTTTGTGGTCCACTCGCTACTTCTCTGCAAGTACCCTGTGGGTATCTGGTTCTGCCTTTCCCTTCTAGTCTGTTCTGTGTGAACAGAGCCCTGTTCCCACCGCGTCTGCGGTTTTCGCTTTGCTCAGCTCTGTCCGCTGCGTCTGCGGTTTTCGCTTTGCTCAGCTCTGTCCGCCGCGTCTGCGGTTTTCGCTTTGCTCAGCTCTGTCCGCCGCGTCTGCGGTTTTCACTTTGCTCAGCTCTGTCCGCCGCGTCTGCGGTTTTCGCTTTGCTCAGCTCTGTCCGCCGCGTCTGCGGTTTTCGCTTTGCTCTGCTCTGTCCGCCGCGTCTGCGGTTTTCGCTTTGCTCTGCTCTGTCCGCCGCGTCTGCGGTTTTCGCTTTGCTCAGCTCTGTCCGCCGCGTCTGCGGTTTTCGCTTTGCTCAGCTCTGTCCGCCGCGTCTGCGGTTTTCGCTTTGCTCAGCTCTGTCCGCCGCGTCTGCGGTTTTCGCTTTGCTCAGCTCTGTCCGCCGCGTCTGCGGTTTTCGCTTTGCTCAGCTCTGTCCGCCGCGTCTGCGGTTTCGAATTTGTCTCCCAGTCTGTACTGGACCCTACCCAGCCTGTGCTCTAGTCTGCCTGTTCCTGTATTCCCCGGTGTGGGTCAACAGCCGTGTCCGGAGTCTGACCTGGAGTAGACCCTGGTTCCTCTGCTCGGTTCCTCCCTGGTGCACTGGCGTCGTATGCCGTCGTGCGACCTTGGTCGGATCGGGCAGATACTTAGTTACGCCCCTCCAGGCACTCTCCGGTTCATGGCACAGTGGAATCACTACATAAACACGCACACGCCAGTCAGTCCGGGCGTGTGCATAACAATAATGGGCCCCACATAGGCCTCCATACAGTATAATGGGCCCCACATAGGCCTCCATACAATATAATGGGCCACACATAGTCTTCCATACAGTATAATGGGCCCCACATAGTCTTCCATACAGTATAATGGGCCCCACATAGTCCTCCATACAGTATAATGGGCCCCACATAGTCCTCCATACAGTATAATGGGCTTCACATAGTCCTTCATACTGTATAATGGTCCCCACATAGTCCTCCATACAGAATAATGGGCCTCACATAGTCCTTCATACAGTATAATGGTCCCACATAGTCCTCCATACAGTATAATGGGCACCACATAGTCCTCCATACAGTATAATGGGCACCACATAGTCCTCCATACATTATAATGGGACCCACATAGTCCTCCATACATTATAATGGGCCCCACATAGTCCTCCATACAGTATAATGGGCCCCACATAGTCCTCCATACAGAATAATGGGCCCCACATAGTCCTCCATACAGAATAATGGGCCCCACATAGTCCTCCATACAGAATAATGGGCCCCACATAGTCCTCCATACAGAATAATGGGCCCCACATAGTCCTCCATACAGAATAATGAGCCCCACATAGCCCTCCATCCAGTATAATGGACCCACATAGTCCTCCATACAGTATAATGGCCCCACATAGTCCTCCATCCAGTATAATGGACCCACATAGTCCTCCATAGAGTATAACGGCCCCACATAGTCCTCCATACAGTATAATGGTCAACGCATAGCCCTCCATACAGAATAATGGGCCCCACATAGTCCTCCATACAGAATAATGGGACCCACACAGTCCTCCATACAGTATAATGGACCCACATAGTCCTCCATACAGTATAATGGCCCCACATAGTCCTCCATACAGTATAATGGGCAACACATAGCCCTCCATACAGTATAATGGGCCCCACATAGTCCTCTATACAGTATAATGGGCCCCACATAGTCCTCCATACAGAATAATGGCCCCCACATAGTCCTCCATACAGAATAATGGGATCCACATAGTCCTCCATACTGTTTATGAGCCCCACATAGTCCTCCATACAGAATAATGAGCCCCACATAGTCCTCCATACAGAATAATGAGCCCCACATAGCCCTCCATCCAGTATAATGGACTCACATAGTCCTCCATACAGTATAATGGCCCCACATAGTCCTCCATCCAGTATAATGGACCCACATAGTCCTCCATACAGTATAACGGCCCCACATAGTCCTCCATACAGTATAATGGGCAACGCATAGCCCTCCATACAGAATAATGAGCCCCACATAGTCCTCCATACAGAATAATGGGATCCACATAGTCCTCCATACTGTTTATGAGCCCCACATAGTCCTCCATACAGAATAATGAGCCCCACATAGACTTCCATACAAAATAATAAGCCCCACATAGCCCTCCATACAGTATAATGTCTCCACATAGTCCTCCATACAGAATAATGAGCCCCACATAGTCCTCCATACAGTATAATGGCTCCACATAGTCCTCCTTACAGAATAATGGCCCCACATAGTCCTCCATACAGTATAATGGCCCCACATAGTCCTCAATACAGTATAATGGCCCCACATAGTCCTCCATACAGTATAATGGCCCCACATAGTCCTCAATACAGTATAATGGCCCCACACAGTCCTCCATACAGAATAATGGCCCCACATAGTCCTCCATACAGAATAATGGCCCCAACATAGTCCTCCATACAGTATAATGGCCCCACATAGTCCTCAATACAGTATAATGGCCCCACATAGTCCTCCATACAGTATAATGGCCCCACATAGTCCTCAATACAGTATAATGGCCCCACACAGTCCTCCATACAGAATAATGGTCCCACACAGTCCTCCATACAGTATAATGGCCCCACATAGTCCTCAATACAGAATAATGGACCCACATAGTGCTCCATACAGTATAATGGCCCCACATAGTCCTCCATACAGTATAATGGCCCCACATAGTCCTCAATACAGTATAATGGCCCCACATAGTGCTCCATACAGTATAATGGCCCCACATAGTCCTCCATACAGTATAATGGCCCCACATAGTCCTCAATACAGTATAATGGCCCCACATAGTCCTCCATACAGTATAATGGCCCCACACAGTCCTCCATACAGTATAATGGCCCCACACAGTCCTCCATACAGTATAATGGCCCGACATAGGGAGTGGTTCTGGTGTCGCAGGCCAAATAAAACCACCCTGTGGGCCGGATTTTGACATGTATGCTCTAGAACACGAGAAGACGGTAGACCACTTGCTTTGCTTCACAGCAGTTTTATCTCAGAAATGAAGCTTAATCTCCAGCGCTGCCGCAAGGAATGTAAAATACTGCATTTTATGTTACTTTTGAGACAAACAATTTTAATTCGATATCCGTCTCTTTTCCTTTTTCTCATGGCCAAAACCAATGTATTTTTATTGGCTGCGTGTGCAAGCAAAGAAGGAGGCAAAACAGAACCGGCCTCAGCAAAGATGGACGACATCTCAACCCAAATCCTGCAATTTGCTGCAAGATAAAAGGGCTGGTTGGAGACACCGGTAATCCCACCCGCTTACAATAATAGAAGGGTATTAAAGGGATTTTGCAGCTGACATTTTAGCTTATAAATGTAAAAATCATTTAAGTGTGCCAGCTGCTTTCTAACAATGGTGCCGTCAATTTTTTCACTGTCAGTGAAAAACAGATGTAGCAAAGCTGAACAACATTATGATCCCTTTCAATGTGTAGTTTACTCAGTTATTATTAACCTGTCACATGCCATTAATATGTTCTTTTTTTATCCTGTGTAAATGCCGATGTTCCTCTGAATCCGGCGATGTTTTTCTTTTGTTCCTGCTCCTCTCCGTTCCTGAGATATGGCCCCTTCTTCCCTGTGTATATGTGACACCCCAGGGGTCTGGTTGTCACAGTGATAGAGATATTACGTCTGAGAGCAGGTGGGAGGTCCTTTGGTCAGGGATCCTGTGCATGCCACACCTCCTGCCCAGCCTTGGGAGGGGAAGAACTTCCCCTGTATAAACCCGGGGCTGAGGCAGAGTGATTGAGTCCAGGAAGAGCAGAGACAAGAGCAGCATAGGAAGCAGCAGAGTCACAAGGAGTCAGGGGCTGGCAGCTAAAGAGCTCGCCCTGACTAAGAAGATTCTTTACCGGACCCGGAGTCCGAGGCTGTGGGGACTAACTTCTACCCAGCAGCAGAATCCGTCAGGCAGGGGATTTCAGGTCCCCTGGCCCAGAAGCCCGAAGGCCCCGAGTCACCGGCCATACGGGTGAGCACCACACGGTACACTCAGGGACGTGGGCTACTTACATCAGCTTCTAGCAAGGTAGCCAGAAGAGTACAGTCAGCTTGGGAGGCCTACAACTACGCCTGGCCAGGGGAGATCCCATCTGCTCAAGGACTGACCAGGCCCCGTTCGCTAGCAAGTACTCCGGGAGGGTCTATCGTTGTTATCAGTAAAGACCCTGAACGCTACCATACCGTCTCTGAGTGGTTCCTGCTACCCCCATCATCCACGTCGGCTGCCCTGAGGCCATACCCCTCCCGTTGGGGGTTATACTATCACGCTGCACCATCCTTCCACCGGCCTCAGCGGTCTGCCCTGCAGCAGCAGCCCCCTGGCTGCCTTCAACGGGTGGCGTAGTCATCAACCGTTTTCTACCGCTAACAGACTGCCGTCCAGTTTGACTCCCTGGGCACGGACCGGGTCACCGCCACGAGACTACAACCCTAAACAGATCCGGCTCCGGGTAAGCTCCCGCGTGCGCAACGCAGCGCGACACAGGCCCAGGGGCGCGTCAACTTTGGCGTAGTCGGCAGGATCACGTGCCCGCAACCACCGGGTACTGCGTGCCTGAAAAGCAAAGACTGTTCAAACTTACCAGTGGTGAAGATTCCCGCCATCGGTGAAGATTCCCGCCATCCGGCGCCATCTTCAGCCTTCTTCCCGCCATCCGTGGAGTTTTCCCGCCATTGGACGCCATCTTGAGGACGCCGCGCGGGAAGAAGAGGGGCGTGGACTCCGAAAGCGCGCGAGAACTGAAGCCCCGCCTCACGTCCGGACGTTGCGTAAGGTCCTGGAAGGAGCCCAGCAGACGCCGACGTCACAGGAGCGCGACGGAAGGTCCTCAACCCTGACGATCCACTGCGGAGCCGCGGCCTACGGAAGAGGATCATCGCAAGGTAGGCCACGGTCCACTAGGGGGGAGGAAGATGTCGGATACGGAGGAGAGCTTCACTACCTCGACCCCCGCCAGCGCCACCGCTGCTGCAGTTATGCCCTTCACCATGCCATATATCCCGGGAGCAGCTTGGCTACCCCAGTACTCAGGGGAGTCACATACCCTGCATGACTTTAGAGAAAAGCTGGATAGCCTCTTCCAGGTGTACCCCCTCACAGAAGAGCAAAAAGTGAGCATCCTGGTGGCCCAACTAATCGGGGCAGCCAAAAGAGAAGTAAAATCTTGGCCACCTGGGAGGAGGACTGTCGCAGAGATACTAACCCGGCTGAGGGACACCTTCGATACCCGCACCTCAGCCGAGATCAAGCTTAGATTCTACGGGTGCAAGCAGCGAGCGCATGAGAGTATAAGGGACTATGCACTAAACCTACAAGAGGCCCTGAGGGCCATAAAGCAGACCGACCCTGATGGGGTGGGAAACGAGGACAGGCTGTTGACTGAACAATTTATAGAGGGTTTATATTGCAATGCCCACCGAACCCAGTTGCGGGCAATGGCCTTACAGGATCCCCATCTGGACTTTGCACAGTTCAAGGATAGAGCTATCCGGGTGCTCCGAGAACCAGCACCGGGTGGCGTTGTGACCCACAGGCGCCCAGCTATTACTTACCACCAGGAGGCGGCGCCCTTGTCGGCAGGGCCTGTGGGAGCTGATGCGCAGGCTTTGGACAATGACCCGGCTCCAGACCTACACCATCAGGTCCAAGAGCTAGTTAAGAGCGTTGCTGCGCTAACCCGAACTGTGCAGTCTTTACAGGTTTCCACTCCAGGGAAGATCCAGCTGGCATCCGGACCGGAGGACATCCCGTGGCGTCGACCAAGGAGGACCCCACCGGCCAGAGGAAGACCCAGTGACCGATACAGCGAGGACGGACGACCCATCTGCCGCCGCTGCAATCAACCCGGACATATGGAAAGGTACTGTTCTTTAAACGGGCACAACCTGGGGTAGAGGGCCAACCCCCAGGAAAAAGATCACCAGGCCCATCGAACTGGCGCGACAGATATGTGGGAGGACGTCCAGTCTTGCCTGTGGTACTGGATGGCATTCCCATGAGTGCCCTACTGGACACCGGGTCACAGGTCACCACCATCCCGTACGTGCTCTTCAAGCAGTACTGGAATGACTCGGATATTACCCGCTACCCTGACGACGACTTGAGTATCATCGCCAGCAATGGTCAGCCCGTGCCACAGATCGGATTTAAAGAGGTGACCATCAAAATTGGTAGAGTCGAACTGGCCGCACAGGGACTGATCATTGTAGACATTGACAAACATGAGAGTCACCCAAAGATAACTCTAGGAACTAATGTAATTGAAAATTGTCTTGCAGAGGTGATTTTCCTTTTACAGCAGGTTGCCAAGAATGCCAGCTCCGGCGAGCAGCGGGTGCTCCAGAAAGAGATCCGGGCACTGATGCAACGGCAACAAGTGGAACTCTCCGGCGGTGAGATTGGTAGCGTAAGAATGTGTGACCCTTTTCCTATTGCCATGCCCCCAAAAAGTGAAATGATGATTTGGTGCCGGGCAGCTATTGGTCTGAGAGGTAGAGATTACCAGGCAATGGTAGAACCAGTTTACTCAGATAGTAGGCCCACCATTTTGACAGCACGGGGGGTGGTCAATGTACGCCATGGGAGGGTGCCCGTTCGCATAATAAATATCGGGGAGAGGGAAGTGTACCTGCCCCGGTATGCCACGCTAGCCAAATTATATACCACTAATCAAAATTCTATACAATTTGTGGAACCCTTGCCTCCATCTCACCCGGAGGAAGGTAACGGCTCTAAGAAAGACATGGAGGACTGGTGTCAGCAACTACATCTGGGTACTGACTCCACTCCCTCACACCAGAAACAAGGAGTCTATCGGGTGGTTCAAGAGTATGAGAGAGTGTTTAGTAAACACCCGTTAGACTTCGGGCGAGTCAAGGGGGTAGAACACCGCATCCCCACGGGAGATCATCCTCCCATAAAAGAGAGGTATCGACCCGTACCCCCTGCACATTACCAACACGCCAAGGGGATGCTTAGAGACATGAAGGAGGCTGGGGTAATCCGGGATAGCTGTAGCCCCTGGGCAGCCCCACTAGTTTTAGTCAAAAAGAAAGACAACACCATGAGGATGTGTGTAGATTACCGGAAAATCAACCGTATCACACACAAGGATGCGTACCCCTTACCAAGGATAGAGGAGTCATTGGCTGCTTTAAGATCTGCTAACTTCTTCTCTACCTTGGATCTCACTAGCGGGTACTGGCAGGTTCCTGTAGCAGAGGCAGACCGGGAGAAGACTGCATTCACCACCCCGATGGGACTTAGTGAGTTCACCTGCATGCCGTTCGGACTCTGCAACGCCCCAGGAACCTTCCAACGATTAATGGAGTGCTGTCTGGGCCACAGAAACTTCGAGACGGTCCTGTTGTACCTGGACGATGTCATCGTATACTCCAAAACTTACGAGGACCACCTGAAACACCTGGCGGAGGTGTTCGAAGCTCTGGCGAGTTATGGCCTAAAGGTGAAACCCTCCAAGTGTCACCTCCTGAAACCAAAGGTGCAATACCTGGGACACGTGGTGAGCGCTGACGGAGTGGCTCCCGACCCCGATAAGATCACCGCAATTAAGGGATGGCCAAGCCCCTCCAGCGTAAAAGAAGTGCGGCAGTTCCTAGGGTTGGTAGGCTACTACCGAAGGTTTATTCCCGGTTTCACCAAAAAGGCAGCGCCTATGCAGGACCTCCTGATAGGCCAGTCCCGGAAGGCCAAGAACCAGAAGCCGCCCTTCAAATGGGAAGAGCTAGAAGAAGAGTCCTTCCGCCAGCTGAAGATGGCCCTCACGGGGGATGAAATCTTGGCGTACCCAGACTATAGCCAGCCCTTCATCCTCTACACCGACGCCAGTAACATCGGGCTAGGAGCCGTACTATCCCAGATTCAGCAGGGGAGAGAACGAGTGATCTCCTATGCCAGCCGAAAACTGCGACCCACCGAAAGGAACCCCGAGAATTACAGCTCATTTAAGCTAGAGTTCCTGGCCGTGGTATGGGCAGTCACCGAGCGCTTTAGGCATTACCTCGCTTCTTCCCGGTTCACCGTATACACGGATAACAACCCGTTGATACACCTGGACACGGCAAGACTCGGTGCCCTGGAGCAGAGGTGGATGGCCCGTCTGTCCAACTACGAGTTTACAATTAAATACCGGGCAGGGCGCTCCAATACCAACGCGGACGCCCTGTCCAGGATGCCCAACCTGCCGGACGGAGGAGAAGATCCGGAGGGACTGGAAGAAGTTGAACTCCCTGCGTTCCACCGTCATGGGACTATCCAGTATTCCCACCGGGTAAGGAGTAAGCAGGCTGCTACGTTGAACCCCTTACCTCACTACAACTGGGCGGAAACGCAAGACAGCGACCCTGCCGTCCGACTGGTGAAGGAGATGCTGACTCGCCCGGAGGCTAGCCTGGAATCAGACGCTCCAGAGGAAGCCAAACAACTATGGGCAGAGAAGAGTCGACTGTTCCTTTACAAGGGGAAGTTGTGCCGCAGAATGGTTAACTCCAGGACGCATGAACTACTCTGGCAAGTAGTGGTGCCACGAAGAGACGCAGCCATGGTGATGGAGGCATACCACGACGGAGCTGGACACTTCGGGTGGAAAAAGCTGGAGTTCCTGCTGCGCGAGCGGTTCCACTGGGTAGGCATGAGGGGAACCATCGAGAAGTGGTGCAGAGACTGTGGCCCGTGCAATCTGAGAAGGAAGGACCGGGCCAGCCAGAAGACTCCCCTGCAGTCCATCGTCACCCGGCAACCGTTGGAACTGGTGGCCTTGGATCATGTAAAACTGACCCCCAGCAGAAGTGGCTACGTCTACGCGTTAACCATCGTGGATCATTACTCCCGGTTTCTGGTTGTCGTCCCCGTCAAGGACTTAACGGCTCGAACAGCAGCTAGAGCCTTCCAGCAGCACTTTTGCCGCCCACACGGGTACCCGGACCAAGTGCTGACGGACCAGGGACCTGCCTTTGAAGCGGAGGTCTTCCAGGAATTCTGTAATCTGTATGGCTGCCGGAAGATAAGGACGACACCCTACCATCCGCAAACTAATGGACTTTGTGAAAAAATGAACCAGGTGGTAATGGATCTTCTAAAAACGTTGCCCCTGGAAGAACGCAGTCTGTGGCCTGAGAAGTTGCCCGATCTGGTGGACCTATACAACCACATCCCGGTAGGTTCCACCAACTGTACCCCGGCTTACCTAATGAGGGCAAGACCTGGTAAGTTACCTGTTGACCTGGAAATGGGAGTCCTGACGCCCGAGGACACTTCACCAGAAACAGACTGGGACACAGAGAGGCAGCAGCAGTACCGGAAAGTACAGGAGAGCGTGGAGCGAAGTCTTTGTCAGGCTAGGGAAAGACAAGAGAAGACTTACAACCAGTATGCTCCCGCTGTTCCCCTGGTACCCGGAGAGCAGGTCTTGAAGAGGAAGAGACGGCTCCACAAGTTGGACGACCAGTGGGAGAAGGACCCGTACACCGTACTGCCCTCAAGCCACGAGAACCCGAAGATCTGTACCATCAGTAAAGACGGAGGGGAAACCACAGCCATTGTATCCCGGGACCACCTGAAGAAGTGCCCCGAACAACTGAGGAACCCTGAGGAGGAACAGGAAGACCATCGACCCGTGGAAGAAAGGGAAGATATGGTTAGTACCGTGCTCGGGGACTTCCCTCGGTCTTGGACTCAAGTCAATGGTGCAGTTGTGGTACCCGTACTCACCTTCCTCCAACCATCATCCCAAGAACCTACGGAGCAACGGGTAGAGCTGGAAGAGCAGCCGGTCCAGGAGGCAGAAGACTCCACCCAAGCGGAACGGGAGAATCCACCCTCTGCTTATAGTGAGCCTGCCGTACCCCTAGTGAGACAAAGAGCCGGTAGACAGCTGCCCAGTTTACCCTTGACAGCTCCTACACCCTGTAGTTCAGGGCCAGACAGTCAGCTCCGTAGGTCCACTAGGGCCACTAGAGGCCAGTTACCCGCACGTTGGAGGATCTAAATGTTTAAGTTGTTTTACAATGTTTACCTGTTTATTGTTGCTTGTGTGTAATTTTGTGTTTCTAGTTGTTTTTAGGAGTCTTCGGTGGATTTACCGGGAATCCTTTGTATATAGTTGGAGCGTAACCCAGGATGGACTAGAGACTGTTAAGGACTCGGGGTAGGACAGACCCCTACCTGGTTACGTCTCCCTGTGTTGGTGAAATGGACACCTTTGCTTTTCTTCAAAGACTGCACCCGGTTGCGGACATCCGTGACCATCTTATTGTGTTTCCTTATTGTGTTTTATTGTTCTTTGATATACCTTGTTATATTTTTCTAAAAAATGTTTAGTCCCGGAGTACTAAATTTCACTAGGGGGGAGTGTGACACCCCAGGGGTCTGGTTGTCACAGTGATAGAGATATTACGTCTGAGAGCAGGTGGGAGGTCCTTTGGTCAGGGATCCTGTGCATGCCACACCTCCTGCCCAGCCTTGGGAGGGGAAGAACTTCCCCTGTATAAACCCGGGGCTGAGGCAGAGTGATTGAGTCCAGGAAGAGCAGAGACAAGAGCAGCATAGGAAGCAGCAGAGTCACAAGGAGTCAGGGGCTGGCAGCTAAAGAGCTCGCCCTGACTAAGAAGATTCTTTACCGGACCCGGAGTCCGAGGCTGTGGGGACTAACTTCTACCCAGCAGCAGAATCCGTCAGGCAGGGGATTTCAGGTCCCCTGGCCCAGAAGCCCGAAGGCCCCGAGTCACCGGCCATACGGGTGAGCACCACACGGTACACTCAGGGACGTGGGCTACTTACATCAGCTTCTAGCAAGGTAGCCAGAAGAGTACAGTCAGCTTGGGAGGCCTACAACTACGCCTGGCCAGGGGAGATCCCATCTGCTCAAGGACTGACCAGGCCCCGTTCGCTAGCAAGTACTCCGGGAGGGTCTATCGTTGTTATCAGTAAAGACCCTGAACGCTACCATACCGTCTCTGAGTGGTTCCTGCTACCCCCATCATCCACGTCGGCTGCCCTGAGGCCATACCCCTCCCGTTGGGGGTTATACTATCACGCTGCACCATCCTTCCACCGGCCTCAGCGGTCTGCCCTGCAGCAGCAGCCCCCTGGCTGCCTTCAACGGGTGGCGTAGTCATCAACCGTTTTCTACCGCTAACAGACTGCCGTCCAGTTTGACTCCCTGGGCACGGACCGGGTCACCGCCACGAGACTACAACCCTAAACAGATCCGGCTCCGGGTAAGCTCCCGCGTGCGCAACGCAGCGCGACACAGGCCCAGGGGCGCGTCATATAAATCTACTCTTGCTAGCCAACTGGGCGTGGTTAAATGGGTTCTTGAGAACCACGCCTACTTGGCTAACAAAACCAGATTTATATACAGAGAAGAGAGGGCCATAACTTAGAAATGGAGAGGAGCAGGAACAAAAGAAAAACATCGCCGGATTCAGAAGAACAGAGGCATTTTCACGAAGTAAAAAATAACAGATCCTCTTTAAAGGGTTTTTTTCAGGTATTATTTAAAAACTATATAAAGTGGGTGAAATAAGTATTGAAGAAGTCACCAATATTCTAAGTAAATCTATTTCTAAAGGTGCTATTGACCTGACATTCTCACTAGATGAACAATCCATCCAATCCACACAGGCAAAGAAATCGAACCATCAATGTCTATAAATTAAGTTATGCGTAATATTGAAATAATGACGTAGGGAAAAAGTATTGAATACGTTTACTGAAATTTATTTAATACTTCATACAAAAGCCTTTAATGATGACAGTTTCAAGACGCCTCCTGTATAGAGAAACTAGTCGCAGGCATTGCTCAGGTGTGATTTTGGCCCATTCTTCCACACAAACACTCTTCACATCCTGAAGGCTCTGTGGGTTCCTTCTATGAACACTGAGCTTTAGTTCCTTCCTTAAATTTTCTATTGGATTCAGGACCGGTGATTGGCTCAGCCATTCTAGCAGCTTTATTTTATTTCTCAGAAACTATTTGAGAGTTTTCTTGCTGGTGTATTTGGGATCACTGTCTTGCTGCATTGTCCAACCTCGTTTCATCTTCATCATCCTGGTAGATGGCAGCATATTTTTATCAAGAATGTCTTGGTACATTTGTCGATTCTTCCTTCCTTCAATTATATGAAGTTTGCCAAAAAGAGCCCCACACCATGATGTTCCCACCTCCAAACTTCACTGTTGGTATGGTGTTTTGGGGTGATATGTAGTGCCATTTCACCTTCAAACGTGGTGTGTATTATGGCATCCAAAAAATTCAATTTTGGTCACATCATCTGACCAGACAAATACTCTCCCAGTATTTCACAGGCTTGTCTAAATGTTGTTGAGGAAACTGTAAATGCTCTTGAACATGCTTATTGTTCAGCAATGGAGTCTTGCCTTGTGAGCATGCATACAGACCATGGAGGTTAAGTGCATTACTTATTGTTTTCTTTCAAACAATTGTACTTGCTGATTGAGGTCTTTCTGTAGCTCTCCACAGGTGGTCCTAGGCTCGTGGACAACTATTCTGATAATTCTTTTCACTCCTCTGTTTGAAATCTTGCGGGGCCCACCTGGCCGGTTTATGGTAAAGTGATGTTCTTTCTACTTCCGGATTATGGCCCCAACAGTGCTCACTGGAACATTCAGTAGTTTAGAAATTCTTCTGTAACCAATGCCATCAGTATGTTTTGCAACAATAAGGTTGCGAAGGTCTTGAGACAGCTCACTGGTTTTACCCATCATGAGATGTTTCTTGTGTGGCAACTTTTTATAGGGCATCAGTTGAACTAAGTGGAAGGATTGCTTTCTACTTACTGATAGATTTCAGCTGATGTCATGACTTTCCATGGCCTCTCTTTCCTCATGTCTTCAATACTTTTTCTCTGTGTCAGTTCTCATTATTACATGTAACTTAATTTATGGACATCTATGGTTTACTTTCTTTGCCTGTGTGGATTGGATGGGTTGTTACCGACATCTGGTGAGAATTTCATGTCAATAGCACCTTTGAAAATAGATTTACTTAGAAAATTGGTGACGCTTTCAATACTTATTTTACTCGCTGTATATATTTACAGAATGAAAAGTATCAGTATGTTGTGTCAGTATTTTCAATATCTCAGTTTGCTGCAGAAAATTAAAGAATTTAGCTACCAGAGGATTGTATAAACTGGAAACAATAAGGGAACGAGGGAGGTTTGATGAAATAATTTCTGGGACTTAAAGGGTCTTCCAGTTTTGGTAACCCAAGTCCCCTAGCTGCAGTTTGTTTCAGAAAAAAACAACTGTGCTTTACTTACCTTTCCTGGGTCCAGGGCTCAGTCTCTGCTGCTGTTCTTGATATCTGTGATTGTCTGCAGCGTTGTCATCAAATTGACAATTCTGCAGTCAATCAGTGAGCTCAGCAGCTCATGCTGTCAACTCGGGGCAGAGACGCTGAGTTCAGTTATTGGCAGCAGCGCTGTCAACATAACATCAGCGCTGCAGACAACAGACGCAGAGAGCAGCAGAGACTGAGTGCTGGACCCAGGGAGGGTGAATAAAGCACAGTACGTTTTTTTTTTTTTACAAATTTAGAAGCAGTAAAATGAAAATTCAGCTCTGGTACATACTCTAGGATGTCGTGATATTACCAGGACATGATGCAGCTGTAGGTGGCAGGTAACAATAGCTACTGCACCCTGTTTCGTGTTTATTTTCTGACATGAAAACGTGGTATTGCTTTCAAAAGGGGAGTCTAAAGTTTGTTTTTCTCAACATAAAAATGGGTCTTGGCTCACGAGGAGTTACATTCCACACCCTGCTGCACATTCCGCAGATTTTATTGCTTTTACCGTTTGTTTGAATGCTCTATTACAGCAGGAAATGGGTTAAATACAGCTTTATGTGGACGGCTACTACCTTGTTGCTCCCAGTCTTGCTCAAACAAGAACCTGTCTGGGAAATGGCTCAATTACTGTTAAGTACAGGTACAATACACCCACCTGAATGAGTCTGGAAAGATACAAATGGCCTTAAAGTAGATTTGTCTCCAGATTTCACAATAGAAAGTTGCATACCTTATTAAATAGAGGTCCGAAACCTGATGGGACTGGGGTACTTACTTGAACATCCTTGTCAGGATGGCTGCATAATCCCGGTATTAAGATGAGTATTTTATGAGTACAGCTATCGGGTGAGAGATCATGAGTTCAAGCCTGTTCCATCTGTGCACACCCAGCCTGACTGACAGCAGCAGCTTGTACTGAGCAGGGTGAGATGTCAACAGGGAAGAGGGATATTGAGGAGCTGTCAATCAGGCTAGGTGAGAAAAGATTCAGCAGCATCAAGGAGGAGGGAGACTGATGAGATGTCAAACAGGCTAGGTGAGCAGAGATTCACCAGCAGGGAGGAGGGACACTGTGAACTGTCAATAAGGCTAGATGAGCAGAGATTCACCAGCAGGGAGGAGGGACATTGAGGATCTGTAAATCAGGCAAGGTGAGAAAAGATTCAGCAGCATCAAAGAGGTGGGAGACTGAGGAGATGTCAATCAGGCTAGGTGAGCAGAGATTCACCAGCAGGGAGGAGGGACACTGAGAACTGTCAATAAGGCTAGATGAGCAGAGATTCACCAGCAGGGAGGAGGGACATTGAGGATCTGTAAATCAGGCAAGGTGAGAAAAGATTCAGCAGCAGCAAGGAGGAGGGACACTGAGGAGCTGTCAACAAGGTTAGATGAGCAGAAATTCACCAGCAGGGAGGAGGGACACTGTGGAGCTGTCAATCAGGCTAGGTGAGAGAAAATTCAGCAGCAGGGAGAAGGGACACTGAGAACTGTCAATAAGACTAGATGAGCAGAGATTCACCAGCAAGTAAAAGGAACATTGAGGAGCTGCCAATCAGGCTAAGTGATCAGAGATTCAACAGCAGCAGGGAGACAGGACACTGAGGAGCTGTCAATCAGGCTAGGTGAGCAAAGATTCAACAGCAGCAGGGAGGGGGGACACTGTGGAGTTGTCAATTAGGTTAGTTGAGCAGGGATTGAGCTGCAGCAAAGAGGAGGGACACTGTAGGCCTGTTAATCAGACTAAATGAGAAGAGAATGAATGTAAACTTTCATATACATGAATTCTGATATGGATTTTCAAAGTAAATACACCAGCCTCATCAAGTGTAAGAGATCTATTCATAATGTATGCTGTTTATATTGTGAAATCTGATAAACAATCCACTTTTAGGTCCATTATTATCAATCATGTTACCAATATCCCCCTCTAATTCTGCAAAAAATTATTTTCTTATTTTCAGTGGTAGGTATGCTGTGATTCAACCAATACGGCCACAATTTCTCTCATAGGGTTGGGAATGGAGCTTTCCTAGAGTCCTGACACCTTAAAGGATCATCTGCTTTACAAAATCAGTGCCCTCATAAATAAATGGCTACATACAGTATACCTAGACAATGCTGCCATACTGTACACATCATTAATGCTGCTATATTCTACAACAAAATAATTCGGCTTTATAGAGTGTAAATAGCATAGAAATGTAACGACTACCAGCAATGACATCATACATATTTTGTCAGGACAATCCTACAAACTGAACATTAAAAGATGGGGGGTATAAAATTCTGTCCAAAAATTTGAGTTTATGGGCGGTCTTGGACATTGAATTGTTGGTAAGTATGTAACAGTGCCATCAAAGAACCCAAATAAAAATACAATCACAGCCAGTAGAGGTCCAGCTGAGCTCCCTATCTAATATTAGTGCTAGTAGAATGTTCCCCTACATCATACATGTCAAACTCTGACCTGTGGGCCAAATCTGGCCCGCAAGGTGATTATATTTAGCCCGCGACACCAGAACCACCACCCCTATATGGGGCCATTATACTGTATGGAGGACTATGTGGGCCCATAATTCTGTATGGAGGACTATGTGGGGCCCATTATTCTGTATGGAGGACTATGTGGGGCCAATTATACTGTATGGAGGACTATGTGGGCCCATTATTCTGTATGGAGGACTATGTGGGGCCATTATACTGTATGGAGGACTATGTGGAGCCCATTATTCTGTATGGAGGACTATGTGTGGCCAATTATACTGTATGGAGGACTATGTGGGCCCATTATTCTGTATGGAGGACTATGTGGGCCCATTATTCTGTATGGAGGACTATGTGGGGCCATTATTCTGTATGGAGGACTATGTGTGGCCCATTATTCTGTATGGAGGACTATGTGTGGCCCATTATTCTGTATGGAGGACTATGTGGTGCCCATTATTCTGTATGGAGGACTATGTGGGCCCATTATTCTGTATGGAGGACTATGTGGGCCCATTATTCTGTATGGAGGACTATGTGGGCCCATTATTCTGTATGGAGGACTATGTGTGGCCCATTATTCTGTATGGAGGACTATGTGGTGCCCATTATTCTGTATGGAGGACTATGTGGGCCCATTATTCTGTATGGAGGACTATGTGGGGCCCATTATTCGGTATGGAGGACTATGTGGGGCCAATTATACTGTATGGAGGACTATGTGGGGCCATTATGCTGTATGGAGGACTATGTGGGGCCATTATACTGTATGGAGGACTATGTGGGGCCCATTATACTGTATGGAGGACTATGTGGGCCCATTATTCGGTATGGATGACTATGTGGGGCCCATTATTCTGTATGGAGGACAATGTGGGGCCCATTATACTGTATGGAGGACTATGTGGGGCCATTATACTGTATGGAGGACTATGTGGGGCCATTATACTGTATGGAGGACTATGTGGGGCCATTATACTGTATGGAGGACTATGTGGAGACATTATACTGTATGGAGGATTATGTGGGGCCCATTATTCTGTATAGAGAACTATGTGGGGCCCATTATACTGTATAGAGGACTATGTGGGGCCCATTATACTGTATAGAGGACTATGTGGGACCCATTATTCTGTATGGAGGTCTAAGTGGTGCTTATTATTCGGTATGGAGGACTATGTGGTGCCCATTTTTCTGTATGGAGGACTATGTGGGGCCCATTATTCTGTATGGAGGACTAAGTGGGGCCATTATACTTTAGGGAAGACTATGTGGGGCCCATTATTCTGTATGGAGGACCATTATTCTGTATGGAGGACTATGTGGAGTCCATTATTCTGTATGGATGACTATGTGGGGCGCATTATTCTGTATGGAGGACTATGTGGGACCCATTATACTGTATGGAGGACTATGTGGGGCTCATCATACTGTATACTGGTTGGCCCGCGACTTTGTCCAAGTTTTTCTTTTCGGCCCTCTGTGTGTTTGAGTTTAACCTCTCTGTCCTACATAGTGCCAGTTGTACCACCAATATATATTCAATAGAAACTGTATATACACAACTTCGTTTAGCTCCCTCTAGTGGCAGCTACAGGTAAAAATGCTGTAAAAGTATTTAGCTAACAGAGAAGCGAGGGTCGGTTTAACCTCTTGACCTTTTCAGCATGTACACGCCCCCGAGGATCCCGGTAAAGCTGTGTATAACACACACCAAATTCAGGGAGTTTGGTACAGCCATCTGCAATATATTACGGGATTTCTTATCTCTTTATAGCAAAAAAAAAAAAGGAACCCAAGGAAATTTAAGTAATATTAGGGGAAATGTTGTGACTCACAATGAGCCATGATATATTTTAGTATGTTTCTTTCCATTTGTATCACATCTAAGTATTTCTTGAGCAACGATCTGCCAGCACTGCTTGGAGATTCCCGGAATCCAGAGCGATTTGCCATTAATTAGTATGGAGCCCTACTTAATTTCGACTCTAAATGATGCAGTGAAGAAAAATGATTCATGGCAAAGGGTTAACTGAACTAAAAACCAGAAGTCTGCAGCTGACTCCCTCCCAAAGACCTGTGGCTTTCTGAAAATATGCACCAGAGCTGGCGGCTCCTCTGTATCCTGGCAGTCAGGCAGAGAGGCAGCGGCTCCACAATTCTGCTGTGCTTCTATTTAATGCGCGAGCCCCCACTACCCCAAAAATATAATTAATTAGTCCCTTTGCTAAATTAGTCTAGGCTGAAGCCTGAACCAACATGCTCGCTGATGTTTCTTACATGCGATGAGGAATACTTATGTGTTAAGGCTTGGAAACACTTCTGGAAACTTTCTTAAAATTGACATATACAATTTCCTGTGGTGTGCAAGCGTTTCTATGAATAATACTGAATACTTAAAGGGGTTTTCCAGTTTCCCAACGTCTGAGATATCATTTAGATGTGTCAGTAGATTACACAATGATGGGCCTCTGGGGGGAACTTCTTGGCTATTGCACTGCGGATAGAGATCTTCCATCAGAGCAAAGTTTCTTCTATGTGCTGGGGTCCCTTTGTCTAAGGTGGACACAGGTCTCCGCTCTGGTTCCCGCTAAAGACTTAGACAGTGGCCATTAAATGGGGTTGACCAGTTAAAAAACATTATTTGACAAAGTATCTCATACCATCCTTATTGAGAATATGACCAACTATGGAATGGACAAGGCAACTGTTAGGTGGATTCATAACTGGCTTAGAGATCGGACCCAAAGAGTGGTCATAAATGGTTGCACATCCAGTTGGAACAATGTCTCAAGTGGGGTACCACAAGTCTCTGTCCTGGGACCTGTGTTGTTCAACATCTTTATCAATGATTTAGATGAAGGAATTGAAGGTAAACTGATTAAATTTGCTGATGACACAAAGTTAGGAGGGATAGCTAATACTAGAGAAGAGAGAGAGAGGATTCAAAAAGACCTAAATAAACTGGAGCAGTGGGCAGCAACTAACAGAATGGTTTTTAACAAGGAAAAATGCAAAGTTCTACATCTGGGCAAGAAAAATGAAACAAGTATATACAGAAAGGGAGGAATAGGGCAAAGCAACAGCTTGGGTATAGTAATGGAACAGGCTGCCACAAGAGGTGGTAAGTTCTCCTTCAATGGAAGTCTTCAAACAGAGGCTGGACAGACATCTGTCTGAGATGGTTTAGTGAATCCTGCTTTGAGCAGGGGGTTGGACCAGATGATCGTGGAGGTCCCTTCCAACTCTAACATTCTATGATTCTGCTTACTTAAAGGTGTTGTCATGAGAAAATAAGATATCACCTACCCACATGATGGGTCATAACTTGATGATCCATTCCGGTCCGGGGGCTTGGACCTGCACTGATTGCAAGACCAGGGAACTTTTATCCCCGTACAAATGAAGAGGCAGTATGCAAGCTCGATCACTACTCCATTCATTCTCTATAGGACTGCTGAGGCTGCGCTCAATTTTTCCGGCAGCCCGATAGATAATGAATTCAACAGTGGTCGGGCATGTGCATACAGACCTGCAGATTCATTTTGTAATGGGGAGAGTAGGTCAAACCTGGGGGTAAGGATTCCCCATTCTGCCGATTGGTGCAGATCCCACCAGTTGGACTTCCTTACAGTGAGCAAGATATCGCCTATCCAGTAGAATGTTTTCAATAGACAACCCATTTAATTCATGTACTTCTGATCTGAGGACAGTGTCCAACACAGGACAGTTTTTTCTGAATTCGGCACTTGACCAGAGCGGTGAAGGCTAGTTATTTAGTAGCAAAGCCATCCCGCTTCTTTGTCTAAACTTGACCCATGAGACCTATGATTTCCTTCTCTTGGTGGCCATTACCAGTTGAGTTGAGGATAAAGATTTGCCCTTGTCTGGCATCCAGTCCGGTCCTCTGGTCCATCTAGCTGGCCCAGGGTAGCCTTCAGTTTTGTGCCAGGCATTCTCAGCCTGGAGCTTTTCTTGTGACTTCATGATGTGTGTAGCACCGCAATGTCATTGGGTCTAGAAGAGTAAGCGCAAAAGGTACCCAGGATGCCGGGCATAAAAGTGAAAACTGGCTTGGTCCAGCTGACTGGATGCCAGACCGGGGCAGAGAGAGTCTTTTTGATCAATTCTGTCAGCCAACTTGGGGACCCCTTAGTCTCCTGATAAGTGGGAGTCTTAGAGCTGGGGATTCAACTATCCAAATATTTATGTCATATCCTTTAAGCATTTATGTAAGAAATGCTATACAACTGTCTAATGTACATCATAAAATTCTCACCAATAGTAACATCACTGTTTACATCCAGAGGCAGCTACTGTAAGGCTGGTTACTGACCGGCTAACAGATGGGTCGTAGATTGAGTAGATCAGTAGAAGCCAAGAAGGTCCATATATTGCCATAAATATGGCCATAATACAGTCTATGGATATAATCACATTACAATGCCATGTGCATTGTATGGCACTGGCGGCATAAGGGCTGCCTATGGGTCTGTATTACTTCTCTAGATAGCGGTCTTTTCCATGTCTTATGACATCACATGTTTTTCTGAGAGTTGGGATAGCTTGTGCCATCATCAATGCACTGGCTCACCTGTTTTCTAATGCTACCGGTTGGTTTCTAAGTGTCCCAGGCACAGGGATACATTGCTCCTACAAGAACTTCTACTGAGATAGTTTACAATTTTAGTAGAGACAGAATATGGAATTAGGCCAATGTTTGGCAAACCAGGCCATAAATAGGATGGAGCTTGGCAAAACCAAGGCTCTGCCCAAACATCGTAGTACATGGAGAAATAATTGACAGTGTAGCACAGTTTATAAGAACTGGGATTTGTGACTCAGATATGTCTCATCTTGGTGGACATTACTGCAAGTTCTCCAGTAGGTTTGCATTGGACATTCAAGCCATGAAGCATCTGTCTGTCATTGCTCTGC
This sequence comes from Phyllobates terribilis, assembly GCF_046119375.1. Taxonomy (NCBI): domain Eukaryota; kingdom Metazoa; phylum Chordata; class Amphibia; order Anura; family Dendrobatidae; genus Phyllobates; species Phyllobates terribilis. The sequence goes on along the minus strand of NW_027362770.1, from coordinate 133,276,926 downwards.
TGTAGTCTGATGACATAGTCAGTGGCTATCAGACTCTCTGCTGCTAAGCTGCCTGCCCGTAAACCTTTTATAAATTTGTCCATGCTGCATTGTGTGTGCCAGGTGATGACAGGGTGGGATCATCAGGTGCTGACTAAGCAGAATGCTAGCTGTCCCTTTCAACCTCACCCCCTCTGTCCGATGTGCAACCTCAGAGGTCAGCTGTAAAAGCCATGACTTGATAGTGCAGTGACTAGAGGTAATATTACATAGCAGAGCCAGACTATATCACCAAGCAAGTGACTTTAAACCTTACACTCTTATACAAGTGGACCAACAGATGACAGGGGTCCAACATATTTACTTCTCAAAAATAGGACCCTACATTTCATCTCCAGGACTGGAAAGTTGGTCATGCACATGCTGTTCTTTCTGTTCACTTCTATGGGAGTTCCAAATTTATGGCATATCCTGTGCCTTCTGGTAACCAATACTCGGCAACCCTTCAGAAATGTGGGGTAAGCTTCTGGAAAAAAGTTGAGACCTCTTGGACTTCTGAAAGAAGTGTTGCCAAAACCTCCCAGAAAGTAGTATTCTGTAAGATTTCATATATGTAATGTGGACCCTAGCATGGAAGTGCCAAGCCTTGTTCCAGATTAACATCATCAAAAGTTGACAAGAGTGTGTTAAACCTATATGTCGGAAACAGTCCCACAATGTGCATTTAATGGAAGCCAAGAACTAAATGGGAACACTTGGAAAATATCTAAAACTAAATGGTTTCATAAGGACAAGTACTGTATATAACTGCCCACTGAGATAGGACCCAATACATAAAGGAAGGTTCAGAATGCCAAGACTATTGGGAACATGCCACGATAAGATAGTCGAATGTAAGAGTGACCAAGAGTAAAACCCATTAGAAAGCTTGAGTATAAGAAAACACAAAGGACAACAGTGATTACTATAAATCAACGAAAAGCCGTATCATAACAAAACTACGTCAGCTGTATCTACAAGATAACTTCTATTCATAATTATAAGGGAACATCAGGACCTGTGTCCAGCCAGTCCTCAACTTGTGGTCAAGGGTCATGACTCTACTGCGAAACAGATTGTTCTTCATTGTAGGGTCTAAGGAGTATCCTAATCATGTTCTTTGCCACTGTCAATGTCATTGTTCTAACCACCAGCTACTCTTCCCTGTCAACATCAGACTATGCAGAAGAATGATACCATGGAAATTTAATACATAATGATCATCCCTATTATGGGCTCTGCTCTTACTATGACAGGATTATGTATATACCTTGCATATTTCAACTTATTCTCAGTTTTTTCTCCTATATTTAAAGAGGAACTTCCAGTGAATTTTTTAATTTATACTGAGTACCTTCTCCAAATGGCCTTGCTCAACTGATTCTGGAACTGTTTGTTCTTTTTCCTGTGCCCCTCCGTTCCAAAGTTAAGCCCCCTGGAAATAAAGATGTAAATTTGAAATCAACAGGGCGAATACCCAAAACTTCTCTGTGGGCGTTTGCTTTTTCTTCTCTTGTGCTGGCCAATCAAAAGACAGTCGCACCCACAGAGAAGTTCTATAGCATACGCCCAGTTGCTTGATGGGAAATCTTGCATCTTTATTACTGGAGGTATAACTTTGGAATGAAGGGGTACCGAAGAAAAAGAAAAACTGTTCCAGAATCAGTGGACCAGTGACAATTGGAGGAAGTATTCAGTTTGAATAAAAAAATCCAGTGAAAGTTCCTTTTTAAGGCCCCATACACAGTAGATTACAAATGGATAAACATGCCAATATTAGCAGGATCAGACAACAGTCTAATGTTTGGGGGCCTCCCATCTTTCCCTTGACAAATGAAGTTGAGAGAGAGGAGGATCTGGCTTGTTGGATTTCCAATAACCAGTCCTTTTGTTCTCCACAAGATTCTCTCATAGAGAATACTGGAGAGAGATGCTCGGTCTTTTCTCTGCTGACAGTAACATGGTCAAGTCTCGAAAATATATTACAAAATTTAGGAGATGGAAATACCCCTTTAATAGATCCTGAGTAGGTCTGAACTGTAATACTAGACATGGAAAATAGTGGTGCTGTTTTTGGAAAAAAATTCAGACCTCTCTTGTTTCCCCTCAGTAAAATAAGAACACCCATACTTACCTTCGGTGTTGGCGCCATTCCAGCAGTGTCGAGACTGGCTCTCACGGGGCTTGCGTGACATTTTATGTCACATGATCCCTGCGACCAATCAACACTGGTTTCAATCTCCTCTCCTACAGACGTAATTGACATCCACAGGGAGTAAGAGAGCAGCCGCAGTGCTCATTTCCTATGGATGTCTGATTTGAAGGAGGGGAGAATGAAGCCAGAGCTCATCGGCTGCAGGGATTGCGTGACATAATAATGTCATGTGATCCCAGGGAGAGCCAGTGCCGACATGGAGGTGAGTATAAGGTAAGTTCACGTGTTTGTAGTTTTGTGTCTATGAAGCTATTTTTCTGCTCTGTAGTAGAAACGCCATGAATGACCATACCGTAAAATCACCCATACAGCAATATGACAAATTAGGCCAAATATCTAACTTCTGAGCTCTGCTACCACTTTGACAAGACCCAGATTACTGCTCCCATCTAACAGCAGCTTACTCCATCTGTATTCCTCATTCACATTTTCCTTCTCATGAATTGCACACTGGGAAATTTATGATCTGCAAATACTGAGATACATTTTAGCCGTGCAGTAACATCCAAGTCATAGAAACAGATGTTTGAGCTCTTTTACCAGCTCGTAGCGGATGCAGAAAGTGGCGTCTACAGGGACAATGTGTAAAAGATAATGCAAAACAGCCATAAATCGACAACATCATTAAGTGGCGAACTGGGATTTCACCTACTATCAACAGCTGAGACTATTAATGAGGGCGAAGAAGGAGACGCTTCACATAAGAAATCGTAAGACTGGCATCCTTACCACTTCGCCCACGCCTCTTCGAGATCCTACAGAACAACCACGACAGCTGCCCGCACTAGTCCCAAGCCATGCCCAATTTCCACTGCCTAAAATGCATTCACAACCAAGCACATACTGCTATCATCTTACAAAAAAAAAAAAATAAAATCCACATAACACAAAGTAGAAACACATGGAAAACAGAGGAAACTTCCACTACCGAGAAAAGATGTCTCCAGCAGTGAGATAGAGGAACCATAATATCTTACAGATCAAAGACACCACAGGTCGTGCTACATATATCAGACACAGACGACTGGAAGGAATCCCTCGTCTGTAATCAAGGTAAAGAGGTTTATAGAAAGCAGATTATTACATGGGGATGGGGCAGAACTACAGTATAGACGAAGACGTAAGCCATGGAAAGTACAATAATACAGCCATAATACTAAGAAAGTCACGTAGAATGTGACAAAACTGGAAACACTAATGATGTCACCAATCTTTCCCCTCGTATAGTATGTGATGTCACCAAAATTTCCCCCATATAGTATGCGATAATAATATAAACAGTAGTGATGTCACCAATATTTCCCCCCATACAGAATGTGATAATAATATACTGCACACATTACTGATGTCACCACTTATCTTCATCACCTAGAACGTGACATCACTGCAAACACAAGTGATGTCACCAAGTATCTCCTTATATAGCAGGTGATATTACTACACAACTAGGGATGCCACCACTTCCTTCTTGTCATATAGAATGTGATATTAATATAAACACTAGTGATTTCACCAATCTTTCCACAGTATAGAATGTGATATTATTACCGTGTACACACTCGTGATGTCACCAAGTATTCCCATCACGTACACTAGTGATGTCAGCAATTGTCCCCTCGTATAGAATGTGAAAATCTATACAAGCACATTATAGTGCTTGTATACTGCACTCTACATTGCCATATACTTTATCAGACGTGCCAAGGGCCCACCAGTAACATTGAGTCTGGGGGCCCACTGTTCAGATACATGCAAATATCACATTAGCCTCACTCACAAATTTGCCTGTATTTCATTGTAATAATATACGGGGTAGATTGTTAAAAGAATGTTGAGATGATGCCCTTGTCTGTACATAGTGAAACATATATTGTGCCAACTACTTCTCATATAAGTGGCGTGGATAGCCCATCCCTGCATGGGGGGCCCACCGGAGAATTCTCCTGTCCTCCAGTGGGCCAGTCCGAGACTGTACACAGCAATAGTATGCCACACCATCATACAGTAGTGATGCCACCACCAAATAGTTCTGTTGCTGTCAATATATAGTTAGAACATTGTCATAGTATTCTGATACCACCATCGATACCACCAATTAGTCAAATCTCCCATACCGGTGATATTACCAATTAACAATGTCCTATGTATCGTAATATAATCCCACACATTAGTGCTGTCATCACTTAATACACTTCTATACTATGATAATACCCCACATAGCATAAAAGAAATGCCTTCAATTAATACCGCCTGACTTACTATATTAAACTGACACCACAAATTAATACTTTTCCATATACTGAAATACTACTTCAAACACAAGTGATGCCAGAAAATCATAATGCACGGTGCATTGTGATATTATCCTATATGGCGGTGATGCCTCCCCGATATTGATCTTCACAGAGTAGTAATACTCAATAAACCAGTGATGCCACCAGTGAATAGCGATCTATATACTGGACACTTATCAGTGACGCCATCAATCAATTAATACGACCACATATACATTTTGATGTGATGCCACCACTAAGGACTTTCTTATAGACTATCATGCCACAACTAAGGACTTTCTTAAAGACTATCATGTCACCAACATGGACTTTCTTATACAGTAGACTATCATGCCACAACTAAGGACTTTCTTATAGACTATCATGCCACCACCAAGGACTTTCTTAAAGACTATCATGCCACCACTAAGGACTTTCTTAAAGACTATCATGTCACCAACATGGACTTTCTTATAGACTATCATGCCACCACCAAGGACTTTCTTAAAGACTATCATGCCACCACCAAGGACTTTCTTAAAGACTATCATGTCACCAACATGGACTTTCTTATAGACTATCATGCCACCACCAAGGACTTTCTTATAGACTATCATGTCACCAACATGGACTTTCTTATAGACTACCATGTCACCAACAAGGACTTTCTTAAAGACTATCATGTCACCAACAAGGACTTTCTTAAAGACTATCATGTCACCAACATGGACTTTCTTATAGACTATCATGCCACCACCAAGGACTTTCTTAAAGACTATCATGCCACCACTAGGGACTTTCTTAAAGACTATCATGCCACCACTACGGACTTTCTTATAGACTATCATGCCACCACTACGGACTTTCTTATAGACTATCATGCCGCCACTAAGGACTTTCTTAAAGACTAGGACGCCATCAATCAACACTCTAAATGATCTCGCAGCGTCCATAAACAAACAGTGCTATGTACATATAGTATAGCAGTAAATAAACAATAAACCCGCCATCTCCTATTATATATATCATTATAATGTACAGACCAAAAATAATAATGAGATTTTTTGATACTCCGTTGCATGAATAATCCCATTTGTCGTGCAAATTAAAGGAATCACTACAAAATCAAACTCTCTATAATATTTGATTTGCCAACCCTGGCGATCTATACCATACACCTGAGATGTAGTGATTTCCAGGGTTTATGTAGAGAAGTTTTCCCAGTTCCAGTCACCACACCTGTTGCATCTGCACACAGCGGCGGTCTCACCTCTCGCAGAGTCTATGTGATCCGGGGCTGTCTCTTTGTCAGTCTGTGCTTGCAGGCTCTAGACTTGCTTCATTTAGCAGCGCTCCCCTCCTCTGCTAAGCACAGACAGATTGGATGTCCTGTATGTGCTCTGCAACTGGCCGTGTCTGTCAAAATACCTCTTCTCACCACAGTGAGCCGGGCTGCTGACGCAGTCTTCCTGCTCTATGCCTCCCTCTGCCTCCGCTTCCAACTAACTTCTGCTTCTGTTTTTTTTAAATGTCTTTTCATCCTTTAGAAAACTTTTTAAATATATTTTTTAAACACTTTAGACCTTCGTGCAGATTTATCAATTTTTGGAGCTAGTATCTTTATTTTAAAGAGTAACTTAACTTTTTTTTTTAAATAATAAGTTGCCCAGCATAGAAAGTTATGAAACTTTGCAAATCGCTTTATTAGAAGATTTATCTTCATTCATGTACTAAAATTGAATGTAAGTGGCTTTGAACCTACTGGATTTCCCCAGTCTATTTCCCTGCCTTTAGTGGCATTTACATCAGACGTACTCACTTTTTAGTACAGATGATGGCAGTGATGGGTCAGCCCTTCTCTCCTCATCTGAGTTTTCTGCTTATCAGAGCAATCTCCTGCAGCAGCTTATCTCCAGACTCAGTGAGACATACAGTTGTGCTCAAAAGTTTACATACCCTGGCAGAATTTTTCCTTTCTTGGCCTTGTTTCAGAAAATATGAATGATAACAAAAAAACTTTTTCTCCACTCATGGTTGGGTGAAGCCATTTATTGTGAAACTACTGTTTTTTCTCTTTTTAAATCTTAATTAAAACCAAAAACATCCAAATGACCCTGATCAAAAGTTCACATACCCTGGTGATTTTGGCCTGATAACATGCATAGAATTTGGCACAAATGGGTTTGAATGGCTACTAAAGGTAACATTCTCACCTGTGACCTGTTTGCTTGTAATCAGTGTGTGTGCATAAAAGCTGAGTGAGTTTCTGGGATACAGACAGACTCTTGCATCTTTCATCCAGCCACTGACGTTTCTGGATTGTGAGTCATGGGGAAAGCAAAAGAATTGTCAACGGATTTATGGGAAAAGGTAGTTGAACTGTACAACACAGGAAATGGATACAAAAAATATCCAAGTAATTGATAATACCAATCAGCAGCATTTAAACTGTGATTAACAAATGGAAAATCAGGGGTTCTGTAAAAACCAAACCACAGTCGGGTAGACCAACAAAAATTTCAACCACAGCTGCCAGGAAAATTGTTTGGGATGCAAAGAAAAACCCACAAATAACATCAGCTGAAATTCAAGACTCTATGAAAACTAGTAGTGTGGCTGTTTCAAGATGCACAATAAGGAGGCACTTGAAGATAAATGGGCTGCATGGTTGAGTAGCCAGAAGAAAGCCATAACTGCGCAAATGCCACAAAGTATCTTCCCTACAATACGCCAAACAGCACATAGACAAGCCTCAAAACTTCTGGAACAAGGTAACTTGGAGTGATGAGACCAAAATTGAACTTTTTGGCCACAACCATAAACGTTATGTGGCACCCCAGGGGTCTGGTTTCCACAGTAACGGCAATGTTATGTCTGAGAGCAGGTGGGAGGTCTCTTGGTCAGGGATCCTGTGCATGCCACACCTCCTGCCCAGTCCTGGGAGGGGAAGAACTTCCCCTATATAAACCTAGGGCTGAGGCAGGGTTAGTGAGTAGAGAAGAAGTAGAGACAGAGAAGAGAAGCAGATATAGGAAAGAACATCAGGAGCTCTGTGGGAGCAGTGCTACAAGGAGTCAGGGGCTGGCAGCTGCAGAGCTCGCCCTGACTGAGAAGTTATCACCGGACCCGGAGTCCGAGGCTGTGGGGACTAACTCCTATCCAGCAGCAGAAACCGACCGGCAGGGGATTGCAGGTCCTCTGGCCCAGAAACCCGAAGGCACGGTCACACGCGTGGGACCAGCACCGCCGTCGTGGAGCGGAAGCTACTAGAAGGCCCCGAGTCACCGGCCATACGGGTGAGCACCACACGGTACACTCAGGGATGTGGGCTACTTATACCCGCTTCTAGCAAGGTAGCCAGAAGAGTATCGTTAGTTTGGGAGGCCTACAACTCCGCCTGGCCAGGGGAGATCCCATCTGCTCAAGGACTGACCAGGCCCCAATCGTTAGCCAGTACTCCGGGAGGGTCTATCGTTGTCACCAGTAAAGACCCTGAACTACACCGTACCGTCTCTGAGTGGTTCCTGCTACCCCCATCATCCACGTCGGCTGCCCTGAGGCCATACCCCTCCCGTTGGGGGTTATACTATCACGCTGCACAATCCTACCACCGGCCTCAGCGGTCTGCCCTGCAGCAGCAGCTCCTTAGCTGTACTCAACGGGTGGCGTAGTCGTCCAACATCTACCGCTAATACAGCGTCACTTAGTCTGACTCCCTGGGCACGGACCGGATCACCGCCACGAGACTACAACCCTCAAGAGATCCGGCTTCGGGTAAGCTCCCGCATGCACAACACAGCGCGACACAGGCCCAGGGGCGCGTCAACTTTTGGCGTAGTCGGCAGGATTTTGTGCCCGCAACCACCGGGTACTGCGTGCCTGAAAAAGACTGTTCAAACTTACCTGTGGTGAAGATTCCCGCCATCCGGCGCCATCTTCCGCTTCCTTCCCGCCATCGGTGGAGTTTTCCCGCCATCCGGCGCCATCTTCGGCCTTCTTCCCGCCATACGTGGAGTTTTCCCGCCATTGGACGCCATCTTGAGGACGCCACGCGGGAAGAAGAGGGGCGTGGACTCCGAAAGCGCGCGAGAACTGAAGCCCCGCCTCACGTCCGGACGTTGCGTAAGGTCCTGGAAGGAGCCCAGCAGACGCCGACGTCACAGGAGCGCGACGGAAGGTCCTCAACCCTGACGATCCACTGCGGAGCCGCGGCCTACGGAAGAGGATCATCGCAAAGTAGGCCACGGTCCACTAGGGGGGAGAAGGATGTCGGATACGGAGGAGAGCTTCACCGCTTCAACCCCCGTCAGCGCCACCGCTGTTGCGGTCATGCCTTTCACCATGCCCTATATCCCGGGGGCAGCCTGGCTACCCCAGTACTCAGGGGAGTCACATACCCTGCATGACTTTAGAGAAAAGCTGGATAGCCTCTTCCAGGTGTACCCCCTCACAGAGGAGCAAAAAGTGAGCATCCTGGTGGCCCAATTAACCGGAGCAGCCCAAAGGGAGGTAAAGTCCTGGCCACCTGGGGGGGGGACTGTCGCAGGGATACTAACCCGGCTGAGGGACACCTTTGATACCCACACCTCAGCCGAGATCAAGCTTAGATTCTACGGGTGCAAACAGCGGGCACATGAGAGTATAAGGGACTATGCCCTGAACCTACAAGAGGCCCTGAGAGCCATTAAGCAGACCGACCCTGACGGCGTGGGAGACGAGGACAGGCTGTTGACTGAACAATTTATAGAGGGTTTATATTGCAATGCCCACCGAACCCAGTTGCGGGCAATGGCCTTACAGGACCCTCATCTGGGATTTGCACAGTTCAAGGACAGAGCCATCCGGGTGCTTCGAGAACCGGCACCAGGTGGCGTTGTGACCCCCAGACGCCCCACTACCACTTACCACCAGGAGGCGGCGCCCTTGTCGGCAGGGCCTGTGGGAGCTGATGCGCAGGCTTTGAACAATGACCCGGCTCCAGACCTGCACCATCAGGTCCAAGAGCTAGCTAAAAGCGTTGCTGCGCTAACCCGAACTGTGCAGTCTTTACAGGTTTCCACTCCAGGGAAGATCCAGCTGGCATCCGGACCGGAGGACATCCCGTGGCGTCAACCAAGGAGGACCCCACCGGCCAGAGGAAGACCCAGCGACCGATACAACGAGGACGGACGACCCATCTGCCGCCGCTGCAATCAACCCGGACATATGGCAAGGTACTGTCCTTTAAACTGGCACAACCTGGGGTAGAGGGCCAACCCCCAGGAAAAAGATCACGAGGCCCATCGAACTGGCGCGACAAATATGTGGGAGGACGTCCAGTCTTACCCGTGGTACTGGATGGCATTCCTATGAGTGCCCTACTGGACACCGGGTCACAGGTCACCACCAAACCAGGGGAGGAGTCCTGAGGAGATAATTTGCATATTCCCACTGCATTTTGGGGTAAGTGAAGAGTCTCCGCGAGCTCAAAGAACACTGGATTTTTGCTGTTGGAGCTGAAAAGAGGACATCGGTAAACCAGGGGAGGAGTCCTTAGGAGATAATTTGCATATTCCCACTGCATTTTGGGGTAAATGAAGAGTCTCCGCGAGCTCAAAGAACACTGGATTTTTGCTGTTGGAGCTGAAAAGAGGACATCGGTAAACCAGGGGAGGAGTCCTGAGGAGATAATTTGCATATTCCCACTGCATTTTGGGGTAAGTGAAGAGTCTCCGCGAGCTCAAAGAACACTGGATTTTTGCTGTTGGAGCTGAAAAGAGGACATCGGTAAACCAGGGGAGGAGTCCTGAGGAGATAATTTGCATATTCCCACTGCATTTTGAGGTAAGTGAAGAGTCTCCGCGAGCTCAAAGAACACTGGATTTTTGCTGTTGGAGCTGAAAAGAGGACATCGGTAAACCAGGGGAGGAGTCCTGAGGAGATAATTTGCATATTCCCACTGCATTTTGGGGTAAGTGAAGAGTCTCCGCGAGCTCAAAGAACACTGGATTTTTGCTGTTGGAGCTGAAAAGAGGACATCGGTAAACCAGGGGAGGAGTCCTGAGGAGATAATTTGCATATTCCCACTCCATTTTGGGGTAAGTGAAGAGTCTCCGCGAGCTCAAAGAACACTGGATTTTTGCTGTTGGAGCTGAAAAGAGGACATCGGTAAACCAGGGGAGGAGTCCTGAGGAGATAATTTGCATATTCCCACTGCATTTTGGGGTAAGTGAAGAGTCTCCGCGAGCTCAAAGAACACTGGATTTTTGCTGTTGGAGCTGAAAAGAGGACATCGGTAAACCAGGGGAGGAGTCCTGAGGAGATAATTTGCATATTCCCACTGCATTTTGGGGTAAGTGAAGAGTCTCCGCGAGCTCAAAGAACACTGGATTTTTGCTGTTGGAGCTGAAAAGAGGACATCGGTAAACCAGGGGAGGAGTCCTGAGGAGATAATTTGCATATTCCCACTGCATTTTGGGGTAAGTGAAGAGTCTCCGCGAGCTCAAAGAACACTGGATTTTTGCTGTTGGAGCTGAAAAGAGGACATCGGTAAACCAGGGGAGGAGTCCTGAGGAGATAATTTGCATATTCCCACTGCATTTTGGGGTAAGTGAAGAGTCTCCGCGAGCTCAAAGAACACTGGATTTTTGCTGTTGGAGCTGAAAAGAGGACATCGGTAAACCAGGGGAGGAGTCCTGAGGAGATAATTTGCATATTCCCACTGCATTTTGGGGTAAGTGAAGAGTCTCCGCGAGCTCAAAGAACACTGGATTTTTGCTGTTGGAGCTGAAAAGAGGACATCGGTAAACCAGGGGAGGAGTCCTGAGGAGATAATTTGCATATTCCCACTGCATTTTGGGGTAAGTGAAGAGTCTCCGCGAGCTCAAAGAACACTGGATTTTTGCTGTTGGAGCTGAAAAGAGGACATCGGTAAACCAGGGGAGGAGTCCTGAGGAGATAATTTGCATATTCCCACTGCATTTTGGGGTAAGTGAAGAGTCTCCGCGAGCTCAAAGAACACTGGATTTTTGCTGTTGGAGCTGAAAAGAGGACATCGGTAAACCAGGGGAGGAGTCCTGAGGAGATAATTTGCATATTCCCACTGCATTTTGGGGTAAGTGAAGAGTCTCCGCGAGCTCAAAGAACACTGGATTTTTGCTGTTGGAGCTTTTTTTTTAAGCTTTTTTCACTGTTTTCAGAACATTAACAATAAGAACATGGAAGAGTCCAGGAGCCATTTGGTGAGCTGCATATCCTGCTACATGTTCACAGACTTGCCAGTGGAAAAGCCAAACTTCACATGCCAGAAATGCAAGCTTGTGTCCCTGTTGGAGGAAAAGTTGCGAAATCTAGAAGAGAGGTTAACTACCTTGAAAATCATTAAGGAAGGTGAAGAGTTCTTAGACAGAGCAGAATTATCTCTTCATGATTCAGAAATTCGAACTGCACCTGAGGAAACAGAGGAATGGAAGCATGTGACCCAGAGAAGCAGGAGGATCGAGAGGCAGTCAGCACCCATACTGCTCAGGAACCAGTACCAGGCTCTCACGCAGGAGAACCTTGAAGAAATACAGCAAGATAAGACTTTGCCAGCAATGAATAACCTTGTAAGCCCTCAGAATCCTCCTGGATGGAGAAAGAAGAATGTTGTGAAGAAAAAACGGAGAGTGGTGGTCATGGGGGATTCCCTGTTAAGAGGAACAGAGGCTGCTATCTGCAGACCTGACATAACCTCAAGAGAAATGTGCTGTCTTCCAGGAGCAAAAATTAAAGATGTGTCTGACAGGATATCAAGACTCTTCAGACCTACAGATCACTACCCATTCCTGCTAATACATGTGGGGACAAATGACACCGCAAGAAAGGACCTGGAAACCATCTGCAGTGACTTTGAAGACTTAGGCAAGAAAGTGAAAGAATTGGGAGCGCAGGTGGTCTTCTCATCCATCCTCCCAGTGGATGGCCATGGAACAATGAGGTGGAATAAGATTCTACAGGTGAACAACTGGCTACGTCGATGGTGCCGTCAACAAGGATTTGGATTTCTGGATCACGGAATGAATTACCTATACGATGGACTACTTGCTAGAGATGGGGTGCACCTTACGAAGACTGGAAAACATGTATTTGGAAGTCGCCTTGCTACACTCATCAGGAAAGCTTTAAACTAGAACAATGTGGGAAGGGAAGCAAAAGGCCAGAAAAAGCCATACAGCTGACAAATACTATTGAGATCTCTGCTACTGGAAGTGGAAAGGAAGAACAAAGACAAAACAATTTAAATAATAAAAATATGGGAGGAAGAGAAACCAATCACAAACTAAAATGTTTTTATACAAATGCACAAAGCATGGGCAACAAACAAGGAGAATTAGAACTACTAACGCAGGAAAAGAAATATGATGTCATTGGAATCACTGAAACTTGGTGGGACGATACACATGATTGGAATAAAAGGCTAAAAGGCTACAACTTATTTGCAAGAAACAGACTTGATAAACGAGGAGGAGGTGTTGCATTGTATGTTAGAAAAGCGTATATCTGCACAGAGATTGAAGCTTCAGAGACTGGGAGTTCTGTGGAAACTGTTTGGGTAAGAATACAAGGAGAGAACAACGGAAAGGACACCATTGTAGGCATTTACTACAGGCCACCTGGGCAAGCTGAAGATATGGATGAACTCTTTATGTATCAAATGACCAAGTTCTCCAAAAAATATGACGTAGTGGTCATGGGAGATTTCAACTATCCAGACATTTGTTGGGAATCTCTCTCAAGTAAAACTAACAGGTCAAGCAAATTCTTATCCTCTCTTGCTGACAACTTTATCTTCCAAAAGGTAGGGGAGAAAACAAGGGGATCTGCTACTTTGGATCTAATCCTTATAAACAGGGAGGAAATGGTTGAGGAGGTAAAGGTGGCTGGGACCCTAGGAGGCAGCGATCATGCTATTATAGAATTTTGGATAACTAGAGGAGGAAGACATGTGAAGACTCAAACTTCAAGGTTAGATTTTAGAAAGGCAGATTTTAAGAGACTCAGAAAGAGAATAGGAGGGATCCAATGGCTGGATGTCCTTAAGGACAAAAATGTCCAGGAAGGATGGGAAATTTTTAAAAATGAGATTCTCAAAGCACAATCGTTAACAATCCCGAAAAGTAGGAAGAATGGGAAGCATTTAAGGAAACCAGGATGGATGAACACAGAACTTAAACACATGCTAAAAAGAAAGAAAGAAATGTTTATTAAATGGAAAGAGGGAGGCATATCTAAAGAAGATTATAATGCAGTCTGCAGATCCTGCAGGGCACGTATCAGATTAGCTAAAGCTGACAATGAATTAAGGCTTGCAAGAGATGTCAAAAGCAATAAAAAAGGATTTTGGGGGTATGTCAAAAGTAAAAGAAAAGTCAAAGATGCTATAGGATTTTTACAGGATGAAAATGGAGAAATGGTAAGAGAGGATGTTGAGAAGGCCGAACTTTTTAATTCTTATTTTGCATCTGTTTTCTCTCAGAAAGAAAATGTAACATCAACTGATCTTCACTGTCCTTTTAAAGGAATAGAGGAATCCAAGTTATCTGTAAACAGAAAGATTGTGAGGGAATATTTAGCTAACATAAATGAGTTCAAGTCTCCAGGTCCAGATGAATTACACCCCAGAGTACTGAAGGAGATCGTAGAAGAAATTTTAGAACCACTCTCCATAATCTTTGAAAATTCTTGGAGAACAGGAGAAGTCCCAGAAGACTGGAGAAGAGCAAATGTTGTTCCTATCTTCAAAAAGGGGAAGAAGGTGGACCCAGGGAACTATAGGCCGGTGAGTCTGACTTCTATACCAGGAAAGATCTTTGAACAAATTATTAAACAACATGTATGTAAGTACATGGATAAGAATGAAGTGATTAACCAGAGTCAGCATGGGTTTGTAACTAACAAGTCATGTCAGACTAACTTAATTTCCTTCTATGACAGAATCACTGACTGGGTGGATCAGGGAAATGCTGTAGATATAGTATATCTTGACTTCAGCAAAGCATTTGACAAAGTATCTCACACCATCCTTATTGAAAAAATGACCAAGTATGCAATGGACCAGGCAACTGTTAGGTGGATTCATAACTGGCTTAGTGATCGGACTCAAAGGGTGGTTGTAAATGGCTTCACATCCAGCTGGATGAATGTCTCAAGTGGGGTACCACAGGGCTCCATCCTGGGACCTGTATTGTTCAACATCTTTATCAATGATTTAGATGAAGGAATTGAGGGTAAACTGATTAAATTTGCTGATGACACAAAGCTAGGAGGGATAGCTAATACTAGAGAAGAGAGACAGAGGATTCAAAAAGACCTAAATAAACTGGAGCAGTGGGCAGCAACCAACAGAATGGTTTTTAACAGGGAAAAATGCAAAGTACTACATCTGGGCAATAAAAATGAAAAAAGCATATACAGAATGGGAGGAATAGAGCTAAGCAACAGTACATGTGAAAAAGACTTAGGTATACTAATAGATCATAGACTGAACATGAGTCAACAGTGTGATACAGCAGCAAAAAAGGCAAATACAATTTTGGGATGTATTAACAGAAGCATACAGTCTAGATCACGTGAAGTCATTATCGGTCTTTACTCCTCTTTGGTCAGACCTCATCTGGAATACTGTGTACAGTTTTGGGCACCACATTTTAAAAAAGACATAGACAAACTGGAGCAAGTTCAGAGAAGAGCGACCAGAATGGTGACTGGTCTGCAAACCATGTCCTATGAGGAACGGTTGCAGGATTTGGGAATGTTTAGCTTGCAAAAAAGAAGACTGAGAGGAGACTTAATAGCTGTCTACAAATATGTCAAGGGCTGTCACATTGTAGAAGGATCATCTTTATTCTCATTTGCACAAGGAAAGACTAGAAGCAATGGGATGAAACTAAATGGGAGGAGACACAGATTAGATATTAGAAAAAACTTTTTGACAGTTAGGGTGATTAATGAGTGGAAAAGGCTGCCACGAGAGGTGGTGAGTTCCCCTTCAATGGACGTCTTCAAACAGAGGCTGGACAGACATCTGTCTGAGATGATCTAGTGAATCCTGCTTTGAGCAGGGGGTTGGACCAGATGACCCAGGAGGTCCCTTCCAACTCTACCATTCTATGATTCTATGATTCTATCCCGTACGTGCTCTTCAAGCAGTACTGGAATGACTCGGATATCACCCGCTACCCTGACGACGACTTGAGTATCATCGCCAGCAATGGTCAGCCCGTGCCACAGATTGGATTTAAAGAGGTGACCATTAAAATCGGTAGAGTCGAACTGGCAGCACAGGGACTGATCATTGTAGACATTGACAAACACGAGAGTCACCCAAAGATAACTCTAGGAACTAATGTAATTGAAAATTGTCTTGCAGAGGTGATTTTCCTTTTACAGCAGGTTGCCAAGAACGCCAGCTCCGGCCAGCAGCGAGTGCTCCAGAAAGAGATCCGGGCACTGAAGCGACGGCAACAGCTAGAACCGTAGAACCCTTGCCTCCATCTTCCCCGGAGAAAGGTAACGGCTCTCAGAAAACAATGGAGGACTGGTGTCAGCAACTACATTTGGGTACTGACTCCACTCCCTCACACCAGAAACAGGGAGTCTATCGGGTGGTGCAAGAGTACGAGAGAGTGTTTAGTAAACACCCGTTAGACTTCGGGCGAGTCAAGGGGGTAGAACACCACATCCCCACGGGAGACCATCCTCCCATAAAAGAGAGGTATCGACCCGTACCCCCTGCACACTACCAACACGCCAAGGGGATGCTTAGAGACATTAAGGAGGCTGGGGTGATCAGGGATAGCTGTAGCCCCTGGGCAGCTCCACTAGTCTTAGTCAAAAAGAAAGACAACACCATGAGGATGTGTGTAGATTACCGGAAAATCAACCGTATCACACACAAGGATGCGTACCCCTTACCAAGGATAGAGGAGTCTTTGGCTGCTTTAAGATCTGCTAACTTCTTCTCTACCTTGGATCTCACTAGTGGGTACTGGCAGGTTCCTGTAGCAGAGGCGGACCGGGAGAAGACCGCATTCACCACCCCGATGGGACTTAGCGAGTTTACCTGCATGCCGTTCGGACTCTGCAATGCACCAGGAACCTTCCAACGATTAATGGAGTGTTGTCTGGGCCACAGAAACTTTGAGACGGTCCTGTTGTACCTGGACGATGTCATCGTATATTCCAAGACGTATGAGGACCACCTGAAACACCTGGCGGAAGTGTTCGAAGCTCTGGCAAGCTACGGCCTAAAGGTGAAACCCTCCAAGTGTCACCTCCTGAAACCAAAGGTGCAGTACCTGGGACACGTGGTGAGCGCTGATGGAGTGGCTCCCGACCCTGATAAGATCACCGCAATTAAGGAATGGCCAAGTCCCTCCAGTGTAAAGGAAGTGCGGCAGTTCCTCGGGTTGGTAGGCTATTACCGCAGATTCATCCCCGGTTTCACCAAAAAGGCAGCTCCTATGCAGGACCTTCTGATAGGCCAGTCCCGGAAGGCCAAGAACCAGAAGCCACCCTTCAGATGGGAGAAGTTAGAAGAAGAGTCCTTCCGCCAGCTGAAGATGGCCCTCACGGGGGATGAAATCCTGGCGTACCCTGATTACAGCCAGCCCTTTATCCTCTACACCGACGCAAGTAACATCGGGCTAGGAGCCATGCTGTCCCAGATCCAGCAGGGGAAAGAACGAGTAATCGCTTACGCCAGCCGAAAACTGCGACCCACCGAAAGAAACCCTGAGAATTATAGCTCATTTAAGCTAGAGTTCCTGGCAGTGGTGTGGGCAGTCACCGAACGCTTTAAGCACTACCTCGCTTCTTCCCGGTTCACCGTGTACACGGATAACAACCCGTTGACACACCTGGACACTGCAAGACTCGGTGCCCTAGAGCAGAGATGGATGGCCCGTCTGTCCAACTACGAGTTCACAATCAAATACCGGGCAGGACGCTCCAATACCAACGCGGACGCCCTGTCCAGGATGCCAAACCTACCGGACGTAGGAGAAGATCCAGAGGGACTGGAAGAAGTCGAGCTCCCCGCGTTCCACCGTCATGGGACTATCCAGTATTCCCATCGGGTAAGTAGTAAGCAAGCCGCTACATTTAACCCCTTGCCTCACTACAACTGGGAGGAAACGCAAGACAGTGACCCTGCCGTCCGGCTGGTGAAGGAGATGCTGACTCGGCCAGAGGCTCGCCTTGACCCAGACGCTCCGGAGGAAGCCAAGCAACTGTGGGCTGAGAAGAGTCGACTGTTCCTTTACAAGGGGAAGTTGTGCCGCAGAATGGTTAACTCCCGGACGCATGAACTAATCTGGCAAGTAGTGGTGCCACGGAGAGACGCAGCCATGGTGATGGAAGCATACCACGACGGGGCTGGACACTTCGGATGGAAGAAGCTGGAGTTCCTGCTGCGTGGGCGGTTCCACTGGGTAGGCATGAGGGGAACCATCGAGAGGTGGTGCAGAGACTGTGGCCCGTGCAACCTAAGAAGGAAGGACCGTGCCAGCCAGAAGACTCCCCTGCAGTCCATCGTCACCCGGCAGCCGTTGGAACTGGTAGCCTTGGATCATGTAAAACTGACCCCAAGCAGAAGTGGCTACGTCTACGCGTTAACCATTGTGGATCATTACTCCCGGTTCTTGGTTGTCGTCCCCGTTAAGGACTTAACGGCTCAAACAGCAGCTAGAGCCTTCCAGCAGCACTTCTGCCGTCCACACGGGTACCCGGACCAAGTGCTGACGGACCAGGGACCTGCCTTTGAAGCGGAGGTCTTCCGGGAATTCTGCAATCTGTATGGCTGCCGGAAGATAAGGACGACACCCTATCATCCGCAAACTAATGGACTTTGTGAGAAAATGAACCAGGTGGTAATGGATCTCCTGAAAACGTTGCCCCTGGAAGAACGCAGTCTGTGGCCTGAGAAGCTGCCCGATCTAGTGGACCTATACAACCACATCCAGGTAGGTTCCACCAACTGTACCCCGGCTTACCTAATGAGGGCGAGACCTGGTAAGTTACCTGTTGACCTGGAAATGGGAGTCCTGACACCCGAGGACACTTCACCAGAAGCAGACTGGGACACAGAGAGGCAGCAGCAGTACTGGAAAGTACAGGAGAGCGTGGAGCGAAGTCTCTGTCAGGCTAGGGAAAGACAAGAGAAAACTTACAACCAGTATGCTCCCGCTGTTCCCCTGGTACCCGGAGAGCAGGTCTTGAAGAGGAAAAGACGGCTCCACAAGTTGGACGACCAGTGGGAGAAGGACCCGTACACCGTACTGCCCTCAAGCCACGAGAACCCGAAAGTCTGTACCATCAGTAAAGACGGAGGGGAGACCATAGCCATTGTATCCCGGGATCACCTGAAGAAGTGTCCTGAACAGCTACGGAACCCTGAAGAGGAACAAGAAGACCATCGACCCGTAGAGGAAAGGGAAGATATGGTTAGTACTGTGCTCGGAGACTTCCCTCGGTCCTGGACTCAAGTCAATGGTGCAGTTGTGGTACCCGTCCTCACGTTCCTCCAACCAGCATCCCAAGTGCCTACGGAGCAACAGGAAGAGCTGGAAGAGCAGCCGGTCCAGGAGGCAGAAGACTCCACACAAGCAGAACAGGAGGATCAACCCTCTGCTTATAGTGAGCCTGCCGTACCCCTAGTGAGTCAAAGAGCCGGTAGACAGCTGCCCAGTTTACCCTTGACAGCTCCTACACCCTGTAGTTCAGGGCTAGACAGTCAGCTCCGTAGGTCCACTAGGGCCACTAGAGGCCAGTTACCCGCACGTTGGAGGATTTGAAGTGTATAAATTGTTTTATTTGTGGTTACCTGTTTTTCTTGTTGCTTGTGTATAATTATGTGTTTCTAGTTATTTATAGGAGTCCTTGGTGGATTTACCGGGAATCCTTTGTGTATAGTTGGAGCGTAACCCAGGACGGACTAAAGACTGTTAAGGACTCGGGGCAGGACAGACCCCTACCTGGTTACGTCTCCCTGTTTTGGTGAAATGGACACCTTGCTTTTCTTCAAAGACTGCACCCGGTTGCGGACACGCCGTAACCATCTTTATGTGTTTTTCTTATTGTATTATTATTGTTTATACCTTGTTATGTTTTTCTAAAAATATGTTTAGTCCCGGAGTACTAAATTTCACTAGGGGGGAATGTGGCACCCCAGGGGTCTAGTTTCCACAGTAACGGCAATGTTATGTCTGAGAGCAGGTGGGAGGTCTCTTGGTCAGGGATCCTGTGCATGCCACACCTCCTGCCCAGTCCTGGGAGGGGAAGAACTTCCCCTATATAAACCTAGGGCTGAGGCAGGGTTAGTGAGTAGAGAAGAAGTAGAGACAGAGAAGAGAAGCAGATATAGGAAAGAACATCAGGAGCTCTGTGGGAGCAGTGCTACAAGGAGTCAGGGGCTGGCAGCTGCAGAGCTCGCCCTGACTGAGAAGTTATCACCGGACCCGGAGTCCGAGGCTGTGGGGACTAACTCCTATCCAGCAGCAGAAACCGACCGGCAGGGGATTGCAGGTCCTCTGGCCCAGAAACCCGAAGGCACAGTCACACGCGTGGGACCAGCACCGCCGTCGTGGAGTGGAAGCTACTAGAAGGCCCCGAGTCACCGGCCATACGGGTGAGCACCACACGGTACACTCAGGGACGTGGGCTACTTATACCCGCTTCTAGCAAGGTAGCCAGAAGAGTATCGTTCGTTTGGGAGGCCTACAACTCCGCCTGGCCAGGGGAGATCCCATCTGCTCAAGGACTGACCAGGCCCCAATCGCTAGCCAGTACTCCGGGAGGGTCTATCGTTGTCACCAGTAAAGACCCTGAACTACACCGTACCGTCTCTGAGTGGTTCCTGCTACCCCCATCATCCACGTCGGCTGCCCTGAGGCCATACCCCTCCCGTTGGGGGTTATACTATCACGCTGCACAATCCTACCACCGGCCTCAGCGGTCTGCCCTGCAGCAGCAGCTCCTTAGCTGTACTCAACGGGTGGCGTAGTCGTCCAACATCTACCGCTAATACAGTGTCACTTAGTCTGACTCCCTGGGCACGGACCGGATCACCGCCACGAGACTACAACCCTCAAGAGATCCGGCTCCGGGTAAGCTCCCGCATGCGCAACGCAGCGCGACACAGGCCCAGGGGCGCGTCAGTTACATTTGGAGAGAGGTCAACAATGCCTATGATGAAAGGAACACCATTCCTACAGTAAAGCACGGAGGTGGATCGCTGATGTTTTGGGGATGTGTGAGCTACAAAGGCACAGGAAACTTGGTAAAAGTTGAAGGAAAGATGAATGCAGCACGTTATCAGCAAATACTGGAGGAAAATTTGCACTCATCAGCCCGGAAGCTGCGCATGGGATGTACTTGAACATTCCAACATGACAACGATCCAAAACACAAGGCTAAGTTGACCTGTCATTGGCTACAGCAGAACAAAGTGAAGGTTCTGGAGAGGCCATCTCAGTCTCCTGACCTCAATATCATTGAGCCACTCTGGGGAGATCTCAAGCGCACAGTTCATGGTAGACAGCCCAGGAACTGGAGGCTTTTTGCCAAGAAGAATGGGCAGCTTTTCCATCTGAGAAAATAAAGAACCTCATCCACAATTAGCACAAAAGACTTCAAGCAGTCATTCATGTTAGAGGGGGCAATACACGGTATTAACTGGGGTATGTAAACTTTTGATCAAGGTCATTTGGAGGTTTTTGACTGTCATTAAGATTTAAAAAGAGAAAACACAGTAGTTTGACAATAAATGGTTTCACCCAACCAATAACCATGAGTGGAGAAAAAGTTTTTTTGTTATCATTCATATTCTCTGAAACAAGGCCAAGAAAGCAAAAATTCTGCCAGGGTATGTAAACCTTTGAGCACAACTGTAGATACTGAGCAGCCCCATCACTGTCATCATCTGTTCTCCAAATGAGTACAATCTGATATCAATGCAACAGAAGGAAGGCAGATAGGATGGGGAAAAGCAAAGTTTTGGAAGTCACATCTTTTACAGGAATGAAGACTAATCACATAAAGGTGTATTCTCCAGTTGTCTCTTGAGCAACTCAGAGCTATGCAGTCTCCATTCTTTCTGGTTTCTAGCAGTGCGGCTCTGCGAATTGAGTGACATCTCTGGGGAATAGGACTAAAGTATTAGTAGAATTTTTAAGCTCAGCACAAGTTCGGCTATAACACATTCAGTATCAGTGTTTTATTCTGAGTTTACTCTGCTATCACTGTAGTTACGCATAGAGAGTTACGCATAGAGATAACAGAGCATTTGAACAAGCAGAAAGCTCAGTACAGCAGAACAGTTAGGAATAGGAATGAGAAGTTCGGGTTTGACCGAACTTTACTCCAAAGTTCAGTTCAGGTACCAGAACTGTATACGAACTTGAACCTATATCTCAACCCCGTTGAAATCAATGAGGACGCAAACTTTGGAGATGAAAAATCTCTCTCTCCTCCCCGTACTCCTGAACTATAAAATGGACTTCCAGGAGAGAAGTTCGTGTTCAGAGTTCAGCACCGCATACTAGCTGTCCGCTACGAACCCCAAACTTTACAGTTCAGTTTCACTCATCTCTAGTTAGGAGATCTGCTGTGAAAGCTGCAGAGCTGGTGATTTATAACTGCATCTCTTCAGAAAATGAGAAGGAGAGGAGATAGATGAGCAGTTAAATGTTGTATAAAAATCAATGGACTGGATAGAGGTGTCTGGTATGTTGAGAGCTAGCCACTCTCCTGCAATGTAACTAGTGCACACTCTTGGCTAGGCACTAGAAGCTGGGCTCCATAGAAACCAGCTGTACACCACACCGCGTGCAGAATTATTAGGCAAATGCGTATTTTGATCACTTTGATACTTTTTATACATGTTGTCCTACTCCAAGCTGCATAGGCTTGAGAGCCAACTACCAATTAAGTAAATCTGGTGATGTGCATCTCTGTAATGAGGAGGGGTGTTGACTAATGACATCAACACCCTATGCAAGGTGTGCTTAATTATTAGGCAACTTCCTTTCCTTTGGCAAAATGGGTCAGAAGAGAGATTTGACGGGCTCTAAAAAGTCCAAAATTGTGAGATGTCTTGCAGAGGGATGCAGCAGTCTTGAAATTTCCAAACTTTTGAAGCGTGATCACCGAACAATCAAGCGTTTCATGGCAAATAGCCAACAGGGTCACAAGAAGCGTGTTGGCCAAAAAAGGCGCAAAATAACTGTCCATGAATTGAGGAAAATCAAGCGTGAAGCTGCCAAGATGCCATTCGCCACCAGTTTTGCCATATTTCAGAGCTGCAACGTTAGTGGAGTATCAAAAAGCACAAGGTGTGCGATACTCAGGGACATGGCCAAGGTAAGGAAGGCTGAAAAATGACCACCTTTGAACAAGAAACATAAGATAAAACGTCAAGAATGGGTCAAGAAATTTCTTAAGTCTGATTTTTCAAAGGTTTTATGGACTGATGAAATGAGCGTGACTCTTGATGGGCCAGATGTCTGGATTCATAAAGGGCAGAGAGCTCCACTCCGACTCAGACGCCAGCAAGGTGTAGGTGGGGTACTGGTATGGGCTGGTATCATCAAAGATGAACTTGTGGGACCTTTTCGGGTTGAGGATGGAGTGAAGCTCAATTCCCAGTCTTACTGCCAGTTTCTGGAAGACAACTTCCTCAAGCAGTGGTACAGGAAGAAGTCGGTATCGTTCAAGAAAAACATGATTTTCATGAAGGACAATGCTCCATCACATGCATCCAACTACTCCACAGCGTGGCTGGCCAGTAAAGGTCTAAAAGAAGAAAAAATAATGACATGGCCCCCTTGTTCACCTGATCTGGACCCCATAGAGAACCTGTGGTCCATCATAAAATGTGAGATCTACAGGGAGGGAAAACAGTACACCTCTCGGAACAGTGTCTGGGAGGCTGTGGTGGGTGCTGCACGCAATGTTGATCGAAAACAGATCAAGCAACTGACAGAATCTATGGATGGAAGGCTGTTGAATGTCATCATAAAGAAAGGTGGCTATATTCATCACTAATTTTTTGGTTTTTGTTTTTGCATGTCAGAAATGTTTATTTCTAAATTTTGTGCACTGATATTGGTTTACCTGGTGAAAATAAACAAGTGAGATGGGATTATATTTGGTTTTTATTAAGTTGCCTAATAATTCTGCACAGTAATAGTTACCTGCACAAACAGATATCCTCCTAAGATAGCCAAATCTAAAAAAAATCCAACTCCAACTTCCAAAAATATTAAGCTTGGATATTTATGAATCTTTTCAGTTGATTGAGAACATAGTTGGTGATCAATAATAAAAATAATCCTCTAAAATACAACTTGCCTAATAATTCTGCACACAGTGTATAAAAGATAAAATCTCTCATTGCATGAGAATGAGAGCAGATAGAAAATGGAAGTCAATTACAAACTTTCATGCTGTCTAACTTATTATAGCAATGTAAGAACTTGAGGACACCCCTTTAATAAAGTGAATTGTGAAGTTTCATAACTTTCTATGATGGTCAAAAGAAAAGATTAGTTACACTAAATGTGGAGACGGTCTTCTCCCCCAGCTCAGATTGAGGTAACCCTATCTTGTGTGGTTCTCCTTTCCTTCAAGACGAGGCGCTGGTATCTGGGGGTATCTGTTTTAGAGGCAATGAGCAGCCATAATCACGATATGGGCAGGTGAGAAAGGAAATCTCTCTACCTAAGAGGGCTGACTTGAGTCTAGGTGGCACTATGGTGTGGTGTACACAAATGGAAGTCCCAGTGCTCACAAAATAGTGTGAGTTAGGGGTTTTCAACAGAACAGGGCCAATAACTCATGACTGGCCTTAAAATTAGCACTTAACGCCTACTGTGTTTAGAAGACTGCCCTCATGCACATTAAACTCATCAGGACCCACGGGCTTAAAACTTCCTTTCTTAGAGGAGGAAGGAGCTTAGAGGAGCCTCCAGAGGTTTGCACATGAGTGCCCGACTAATCTGATTGTGCATATGACGCGCCTCCTGGGCCGTGGGGTACTCGGTGCTGGGCCGGTCGGTGCTGGGGATGTCACAGTGGCAGTGACCCAGTCCGTGACCCAGGGCGGTCAATAAAAGGAGATTATAGTTTTTATAGTTTAATGTTCGTGACACCACCTGTGGTATGCGGCTATATGGAGCTGCCGCTGCGGTGCAAATCCCCTGGAGCTGATGGTGACGCAGCAGAGTTGGTTCAGCTCTCCACAGGTAGAGCTATGCTCCATGGCGGTGCAGTGATGATTAATTAGGTAGATGTTGCTGTGCAGTGTAGTGCAGGGGATGGCGCAGATAATAATTCTAGGACACAGTGGGGTGCAGTCTACAAGGTTTACTCACAGTTGTTGAACTCCAGGCTACCAGGACCAGGGTAACCTCCCACGCCGTCCTGGCTTTACCAAGACAGGGGTTCAGCAAACTCCCAGGTGTTTCAGGAGTACATAACGGGACCCAATTCTGTGTGCCTTCCTCGGTCGTCTTCCTGCGCTGGCTCTCATCCTACTGTCCTGCGCCTCACAACCAGTGTCCCAAGCCGGTAACCTCGGATTTTGGCGGGCAACCTGCAGTCCCCTAAATCCTATGTGGCTACCTTTTTAGCGATGTAGTTGCGGTTGTGAGCAGCTGCACCCTGAAAGTACAGAAGCCTCCGGTTTCTAGCTGAGCCTTGTAGTTCTCCACTAGTTAGGGGCCGGTCCCCTTTGCGGCCTGATCCATCCACGTTCCTGCAGATTCGGGTGCACGGATGGCTTCCTGAACTTCCCGTGCCCCTGGGATCCCCTCACTTCTGGAGCCTTCCCTCTGCTCCCTTCCTCTTCCAGCCTGTCCTCCTGGTCCTCTCCATCTAGGCCCTCTCCTCCTGAGCAGAGCTCCTACAGAGCTCCTGCTCCTCTCAGACTTCCTCCTCAGATTGAACTGAACTGTTTCCCTCAAGATGGTTCTCCTTTTTTATACTCCTTCTGAAGGTCCTCCTCTGTGCTTCTTCCTCCACCCACACCCACTACATGGTTCCACCCTCCAGCTGGGACCAGGGACTGTGCTCTCCCTTAGGAGCAATCTTGCCCTTCCCTCTGAAGTGGAGTGTAATGGATGCAAGTGTGTGGGTCCCGGGCAGTACGCCATCCTTACCTGAGAGTGGGATACCACACCTCTGGGTGAGATGCAGTACCTCTGTGGCGACTGAACCCACAGGGGCGCCACACATGCAGTACAGACCAAAAGTTTGCACACACCTTCTCATTTAAAGATTTTTCTGTATTTTCATTCACACTGAAGGTATCAAAACTATGAATTAACACATGTGGAATTATATACGTAACAAAAAAGTGTGAAACAACTGAAAATATGTCTTATATTCTAGGTTCTTCAAAGTAGCCACCTTTTGCTTTGATGACTGCTTTGCACACTCTTGGCATTCTCTTGATGAGCTTCAAGAGGTAGTCACCGGTAATGGTTTTCACTTCACAGGTATGCCCTGTCAGGTTTAATAAGTGGGATTTCTTGCCTTAAAAATGGGGTTGGGACCATCAGTTGTGTTGTGCAGAAGTCTGGTGGATACACAGCTGATAGTCCTACTGAATAGACTGTTAGAATTTGTAGTATGGCAAGAAAAAAGCAGCTGAGTAAAGAAAAACGAGTGACCATCATTACTTTAAGAAATGAGGGTCAGTCAGTGCGAAAAATTGGGAAAACGTTGAAAGTGTCCCCAAGTACAGTTGCAAAAACCATCAAGTGCTACAAAGAAACTGGCTCACATGAGGACCGCCCCAGGAAAGGAAGACCAAGAGTCTCCTCTGCTTCTGAGGATAAGTTTATCCAAGTCACCAGCCTCAGAAATCGCAGGTTAACAGCAGCTCAGATTAGAGACCAGGTCAATGCCACACAGAGTTCTAGCAGCAGACACATCTCTTCAACAACTGTTAAGAGGAGACTTTGTGCAGCAGGCCTTCATGGTAAAATAGCTGCTAGGAAACCACTGCTAAGGACAGGCAACAAGCAGAAGAGACTTGTTTGGGCTAAAGAACACAAGGAATGGACATTAGACCAGTGGAAATCTGTGCTTTGGTCTGATGAGTCCAAATTTGAGATCTTTGGTTCCAACCACCGTGTCTTTGTGCAACGCAGAAAAGGTGAACGGATGGACTCTACATGCCTGGTTCCCACCGTGAAGCATGGAGGAGGAGGTGTGATGGTGTGGGGGTGCTTTGCTGGTGACACTGTTGGGGATTTATTCAAAATTGAAGGCATACTGAACCAGCATGGCTACCACAGCATCTTGCAGCGGCATGCTATTCCATCCGGTTTGCGTTTAGTTGGACAATCATTTATTTTTCAACAGGACAATGATCCCAAACACACCTTTAGGCTGTGTAAGGGCTATTTGACCAAGAAGGAGAGTGATGGGGTGCTACGCCAGATGACCTGGCCTCCACAGTCACCAGACCTGAACCCAATCGAGATGGTTTGAGGTGAGCTGGACCGCAGAGTGAAGGCAAAAGGGCCAACAAGTGCTAAGCATCTTTGGGAACTCCTTCAAGATTGTTGGAAGACCATTTCCGGTGACTACCTCTTGAAGCTCATCAAGAGAATGCCAAGAGTGTGCAAAGCAGTCATCAAAGCAAAAGGTGGCTACTTTGAAGAACCTAGAATATAAGACATATTTTCAGAAGTTTCACACTTTTTTGTTGAGTATATAATTCCACATGTGTTAATTCATAGTTTTGATGCCTTCAGTGTGAATATACAATTTTCATAGTCATGAAAATACAGAAAAATCTTTAAATGAGAAGGTGTGTCCAAACTTTTGGTCTGTACTGTATGTATGGGGGGAGTTGGGAAGAATTGGTGTATTTCGAACAAGAATTTGGTGACTGGCCACTGAAGGTGTATAGGCACCTAAAGGCTACACGGTGACGTTGGCAGTGACACCTTTTGCACGACCAAGTTGCCAATGTGTCGCTGCTACATCGCAGTGCAATACAAGTGAATAGAGTCGCATTATGACTTCGAGGCGACTGCAACAAGCAAATAGCCAAAAATCAGACAAGGTTGGACTTCTTGCAATTTCCTTGTTACAGACACAATAACCTTGGTTGTCGAAGGGCGACCCGATTCATTTATATTGTGCTGCGATGTGACAGTGACAACTAGCAGACTTTGGCTGACGAAACTGTGTTGTGGCCAAAGTCGCCGTGTAGCCCCAGCCTAAACCCTGAGATGGGTCAATACCAAAAGGCAATCCTGAAAGTAAGTGTCCTTCACTGAAGTCTGTTCAGGAATTGGGAATCTGCAAACTACTGTAATCGTCACTCATTCATGTTACGAATGGCGGCTGCACGGCTCTGCCTATAGTCTGTGTGTTTTTCCAATGATCAGTCTCATCTTCCGCCTTTACTCTGAGACACACCTGTGCACACCTCTGCTTCCGCTATTTCTCTCACACACAACAAAAGATCTCATGTTCTATCGGAATGTTGCAAATATGAGATATTGGCAAGTTACACTTTGCCACCTGCCAAAATCGGCTTATTCAGATATAGGAGATTATATGATAAGGTGAATTTACGGGCATTGTGGATGTGTTAGGTTCTGCTTGGAAATTCCCCTAGAATTGATTATCATCATCATATAAGTGAGATCAGGTTTATAATAAATATAATAATTATCATTGTTTCTGAATGCTTAAAATAAATGAAATTGTCCATTTTGGGTGACTTTTTTCTAATTTTGCCTTATTACTGCCCTATAAACTAATGTTATTGAGTGTTGGAGTATACAACAGCTACAGGGTCATGCTATAAGGGACTATCTTGAGCAGATGGTGCTGTGTCAATTGTTAAAGTTTGTTACAGGGTCTTTTCCTCCGCTAAAAAAGATATCCCCCCTATCCTTTAGATAGAGAATAACTTGCTGATCGCTGGGGGTCCAACCGCTGGGACCCCCAGAGATCCCAAGATGGGGCTTTAGAGCTCCAAGAGCAAGGCTCTGCAGCCGTGTCCTGAAATGAGGGGAGCATCTGTTCCATTCACTGTCTATAGGACCCCAAATGATCAGAAAGTTCAATTTGTTTATTTTTAGGGGGGAATAATTCTTTAATACTGTATTGTATGGCTTCTCAGACTAGTTTGCACCTGTAAATTCTTGTAATCCTCCATATTGTGGTAATGCAGATAATTGTTGCTGTACTTTGTCCAAGTAGAACAGTTCAATCTCCCATAATATCTAAGAGCTGATTGATTTTGCTGAAAGCTGAAATCTGCAACAGGGACAATAAAATGCCAACAGCCATATGTGCCACATCTTATCTCCTGGGGCAGCAACAAGTACCCCATATGCATTAACTAAACTAAGCTTGGTTTTACTGATCCACCACCAGATCTGAATCCACCACTAGCGGGAGCGTATGAGCTTAGTGCAAACTAGGCTAAACGAGGCAGAATTCTGACTCAATTTGCCACAACAAACTAGAGTACGGGCTTTGTGCAAGATGTTATGTTTTAGATACTTCATGCCACTACCTAGTGATTGTGTAGAAAAGAGGACGTGGTTTAATAAAAGGACTTAAATGCACGTATGAGCTGCTCTTGTTCTTGTGGACATGGCATTACCAGGATGGCTATTTATCTAACTACCTGCCATGTAATACTAATAACTTACTACAACGGAAATGCCTGGCTGAGGCTTTCCCGGGCAGAATCAGCAGTTTGTTTGGAGTGGCGGGCAGCTTTCTGGAATGAGACAGCTCCTTTATTGTATATACAGGGCAAGGCTTAGGGGAGTTCAATCTGTGCGGTCACAGAGGGCTAATTAGCTACCCTTATAGTCCCACAGGTGGTCTGCCTATCATGACCCAGGGATTTTCAACACCAGGAGGTCCGATTCATCAGTATGAGCCAGTGATCTGGCATAAAATGGTTTGACATATTGCAAAATTTTTATGGGAATTTTTGGAGACAAATGCGCAGAGCTTAGAGGGACACTCCCCGACATGTCCGAAAAGTGGGATAAAGTATGAAACAAATGTACTCCGGTCCATGATAGAAATGTTCTCCGGTCCATAACAGAATTGTACTCTTGAAATATACTCCATGACAGAAATTAAATTTTGGAAAAGTAGGTGAAGCTTAGTTGGTTTACATTCGGCAAGTTCACCATAATTTGTGCCACAAAAGTGGAGTAAATGTGCTCTGGTCCATGAGAGAAATGTACTGTCTTCATGATAGAAAAATAGTTCATGACAGAAATATACTGTGCTCCATAACAGAAATTTACCCCATCCATGACAGAAATCGACTCTGTCCATAACAGAAAAGTACTTCAGTCCATGACAGAAATTTACTCTAATTCATGACAGAAATATACTGTGGTCCATGACAGAAAACTAGACCGTCCATAACAGAAGAGTTCTTCAGTTCATGACAGAAATATTCTCCTGTCCTTGACCAAAATGTACTCAGGTCCACGACAGAAATCTCCTCTGTCCATGACAGAAGTGTACTTTGGTCCATGATAGAATTTTTTTCCAGTCCATGACCAAATTTTACTTCAGTCCATGACCAAAATGTACTCTGGTTCATCATTACCCGAGGATATTTTTTTAAGCCGTGACATAACAGCTGAAAGTTTGTTTATCTGTTAGTGAATATGGCGTATCTTACAACATAGGACCTTTCATCTTCAAGACTGGAGAACAAAATACCAGTCTTGATAATTCGTCCCCCATGAGTAGTTTTTATAGTATTACTACCTTAGTCTGTGTATCTGGTCAATGTATGGGACAACTATTTGGGCACTACATTGGTTCTTATATTTCGGCACTTTTTAGGGCAAGGTTTGGTGTATGGTAGGATGTACTGGTCTGGGTGACAGTGCACCATATGGTGGAGAAGTTACCACATATCAATCATCAATGTAAGACCAGCTCATGATCCTTGTATCTACAAGAATACCTCAAGCTATTGCAGCCTACAGACTGTATCTACCACTACTTTCTGACCATACATATTAACAGTGGTGTGTGACGGATGCTTGACATTATCACAGATCTCTACGGAAAAAAGAGAAAATTCTGTCAGCATAATGAGGCAAATGTTATGTTAGATCCAGACACCCCCTCATCAGTCTGCTCACACATCCTCTCATCTTACATCTGCTCCATTGACGTTCTGTCTCCATAAAACTTTTCAACCGGGGAAATCTATTTCAATTATTCATACCTATATATAGTGCACCTGACGGCTGAGCTACCTGAGAAGCGTGAGGTCAATGCACCGAGACTCGTGACTGCTCAGTCATATCTCACATTACCTCACTAACCTGCTGTGCAAAGTACTAAGTGACATATAGCCGGGGAAAAATAAGACACATACACCAAAAATAATAAAACAGTATAATGTGTCTCTCTGTGACGGTCAAATATGTTATATAAAATGTCTTGGGCTCATGACGTGTTTGAAGTGAAAGACCTCTGTCACAATTTGTAATATATCTGCTCCTTGTTCACAAAGTAAAAAGTTAAGCAGGGGTGTGATTTATGTCAATTTGACTAAAAAGGGGAGTTCCTATGTAAATCTATTTGGGCTTTCCAGGATGGAATTGGGGTAGGCTTTGTTTACCATAATTTGAAATTCAAATATTTTTAATTAGCTGTAACTGACAAATCACACCCTCCACACATGCCACAACCCTCTTAAAACAATATATTCTTTACTATCTTAAAGGGATTATCCAGCCTCATGTTACAAGTCTGCAGCTACTCTACGTGACTGCAGACTTGTGCATCCACACATTGTGCAATGTGAGGATTCTCCGGTGCCGGTGGTGGGAACAGCAATATGCATTCTCCCGGGCACAAGCCGACTAGACTGTATCTGGCCTCGCTCAATACACTTGTATTGAACAAGGCTTCACACATCTAGTCGGAATGTGGCCAAGAGTATCCATATTAAATACTGCAATATGAACATGACTGTCGTTTCGGACGCCAGCACCGGAGAATCCTCACAGCGCACAGTGTGCGCGATTTGAAGCTCCACAAGTCTGCAGTCACATAGAGGGACTGCAGACTTGTAGTTTAAGACTGGACAACCCCTTTCAGTTATCATTAGCAGTGTCAAAAAATTTAAATGTTTTAAGGGTCTTCTGTAAAATAGATGATCGGATAATCAGTTGAATGTCAGTATGTTGGTGCCTAAAGCCCTCCTTTGCCTTAACTTAGGGCCGGTTTCAAATGATCGCTGAACGGCTACTTGAAAGCTGATCAATGGGCAGCCTGGATCAGACACTGACAGTATGATTTCAGCCATGTATGTTATAGTCTCTGAAACGCTGCGTCGTTTCAGAGAAAAGCATACTTTAATAGCCATCAGGGATCGCTCTGCGTGGGAGACTAGACGGACAGACAGGTGCAAGGCGGATTCTTCCTGCCCCAGAGTGACAGGTCTTTCCCTATACAATCACACTGGGATAGAGAGATTTGTCACTTCAGGGCCGCTGGTGGGGAGAAGCTGCCGGGGACCCGCCTGTCTGACTAGTCTGCAATGCGGCTTGGTTCGATGATTTTTAAGCCAGCCTTATAATAATTCCAGCTTTATAGAGGGGCGTCATGAGTGAGAACCATCTCTATGACACCCATATGCCCTATTGGCAAAAAAATGTATACACCATAATCTAGGCTGCTTAGTGGTCACTAAATTAAGGAAGGGACCTTATTAAACCTGAATTTTGAGTAAATTAGGACAGAAGAAATTACCTAGGACTGAGAGATACACATTGATTTTCAACATGATGGATTAATAAATGGGACTAACATATCCATTACTATTCTGTGGAGCAATATATGCTGCTGACTACAAGTAGTATTCCAGTACCAGACACCGTCCTGACACTGACATCCAGCCTGTATCGGTATCATTTAGGGTTACATCAGGGCTGCGCATGTAATTAATGGTCTGAAAACACAGAAGAAGCTCTATCTTCAGTATTCACAATGAAAGGCCGTTTTATGTCTCGGTACTGGCTCGGGGTTTGCCAATCTGACCACTGAATCTAATTGTGAGGCCACAGTGAATATTTAAATGGTCAATGTCGTTTCAACAAACTTTCCATAAATCATTAGTATAAGTGAATATAGAAACTTCATAATATATCTTACTAAAGAAAAATGGGTCTTTCTTCACTTATAAGCCACTTCTCCGGCCTCCAGGTTGTATGCTGCCTATAAAAGTCAATAGAGAGTTGAGAGAGCTGCTGGAGGGAAAGAGAGAGGAGGAGAGACGAACACTGACAGGTCTGCAGCTTTCAAAAAACTTAATATTGCATGGTGGGAAACGTTAAAGGCGTTGATCTGAAGTGTAAAGTAGTTTTCACTCTAATCTGTCACGGGTGTGTCAGGTTTGAAAGACAGTCATACGGGATCCGGCTGTAGAAGTTCACTGCGTTTGGCCTTGCAAACATCTTCCTGATCCTTTCATTATCCCTCTCTCTAGGACCCAGAGGTGATCTTCACCTTGCTTGGGGATTATACCTTTAGGACCCAGCAGTGATCTTCACCTTCTGCTGCTAATTACCACACCCTTGCTAGATTGTTAAATGCACTCAGTTTCTCCAGAGAGTTTCTGGTGATAGAGTTTCCTCTTCTATTCAGGCCTAGAATTCTAGTAGTCGGCTAGAATTTTCTTGGAGTTCCTTTGTGGATTGTAGCCATGTTCTCTCCGGTGTCATCTTAAAGCTAAGTTTATTCCTTTGTTTGTTTCCTTGGTTTGTACTTTAGTTTGCAGTGAAGCTGACTAGAGTTCACCCCTTCCCCTTCCTACCTAGGGCTTAGCTCTAGGATCAGCTAGGGCTAAGGTATCCTGGTCGGCGATAGGTGCGGAACCTATTTAGGGTCGATAGGGGAGTCAGGGTGTTGTTAGATCTGCTTAAGGGTCTCCACTCTCCCTTTCCCTAGTTGTAGGACTCCCTCCACTGTTCCCGTCGTTTTACGCTGGGTTCTCCCCATACCTAGCATGACAAAATCCCTATCTACGGTACTTAGTGCCTTAGTCTAAACAATTTTCTAATATACTAAAGATTACCTACTGTTCCCTGACTAAACTATCAAGCTGCTTTTCTTTTTTTTTCACTTACTTCTTGATGATGCTTTGTTTGAGAATCCCAGTGCATGCTGAGATATTCTAAAGAAGCATCATCTTCAGGAGGCTGAGGTTGTGGTCACTGCCACAGCCTCTGCACCCTCCCTGAAACAGAGCATCATCAGTGACGCTCGTTTCAGGGGCTGGGCCATTCCCTATGCACTGTGCACAATGACAGCAAGCTCTCTGTTGCTGGCTCAGTTTCGCAGTAATGAGCCGGCAATAGAGCACATTGTCAGAATACCCGGCGCGCAGAGACCAGTGATGTCACTTGCATGGGGGGGTGCTGATCTCTGCATGCCGGGTATTATGACAAAGTACTCTCCTGCCAACTCGTGACTACTAATCTGAGCCGACAGTATGAGGGTGCGCTGTCATTGTGCACATTGCACAGGGACTAGCTCAGCCCCCTCAGGAGTGATCGCTGCCTCTGCCCCCTGATTACACTTCGTTTGAGTATACCAGCATGCACTGGGATTCTCAAATGAAGTATCATCGAAGAGCAAGAAGGAAAAAAAAGAAAATCAGTTAGTATAGTGAGGGAAGGATAGAGAATTCTAAATTTAAGTATATTAGAAAATAGTTTAGATTATGGCACGAAATAGAGATTTAGGAAAAAAATTCCTTTGGACTTCGGACCACACCTTTAACCCTCCACCAAAAAAAGTAATACCAATGTAGGTTGATGAGAATACTGGTGGCTAAATCAGACCCAAATTTTATTTGGGCACAATTCCCCAGTAGGCCTCATTTACAAGTCAATATTTTTACATCCGTATTAGTATGCCAAAGTCAGTAGTGGAGACACTCCTGGTTTTGACATACAAATACTGATGAAATACTAATATTGATGTGTGAATAAGGCCTTAATTGTATAGAAGATATAGTAGTCTATTTTTAAGGTTAGACCTCTCTGAATGATATACTGTACTGCAACTAATTCTGGATCCTTCATTGTAAATCAAGCTGCCGGTCTACAATCAAGACATTCAGTTGACATATACGACTTTATGTCCTGACCATCATCAAAAATTGCTCCTGGAGCTGGAGTCTCAATGCCAGCCATTAATCATCGCCACAGAAGGACAGGAGGTGGTGACTTGAGAAGGGACTTGTCTAAACTGGAGAGTACAGTAACCGTCTCGTTAAACTCCTCCAGGTGCCAGGGGGGCATATTAAATACTTACACACCCATTTGGCAATAAAGTTGTAAACCTTGACTTGGAAGCTTCCAGCCAAAACATTACAAATCTGCAGATAACTATAATAATACAATTACACGAGAAGTCACATTAACTGTAAAGTAATTACATAGATAATTACCAAGAAAATTCCCCTGGTGCCCGGTCATGTGGAGCTGCATGAGGCAATCATAACAGAACAAAACATGGCTCACAGGGTCCTGTGCAGCGTAACACAATACTCTATCAACGGGTAACACACGGGAAGGCAGAGGAGGGACCGTGCTGGAGCAAAGTACACTTCCAGCTGTGTCAGAGAGCAGTTATTAAAATCAAATGTTCCGTACCCTTTGATATATTTTATGCAAGAGGTTATGCGTGAGTTGTAACAATTTGCTTATGATGCTTAGATTTTGTATGCACAGATGGCACACATGGTGGTTCATACACGTGACGGTGAACTTCAAAAATCAACGACGACCAAGTGACCACCTCCATACTATATGTAGTGAAAGAGGAATATGCAAAAAAAAAATAGCCTAACCAGTCCATCCTTCCCTGTAAAGTTTTCTGGCTGGACGCCTTGGTTGCTACCCAAAGAGTAGCTCATGAGAAGACAGGTACATGTGTAGGAGTGGTGGAGATGATGTTCTACTCTCTGATACCCCAAGTGGTTAAATGTATTTTATAGTAATGTATGTTATCTGAAAGCAAAACCACCTGGCACTGCAGTTTAGCCTAGACAGGGTTAACTGTAAAGGCCGGCCTAGATTGGGGAGAGGGAACTGAGAGTTAGTGCCAAGTTAAGGAAGTGTCAAGTTAGTTAGGATAATTAAGGAGAAGTGATAGCAGTGGTCATAAGCAGTGGGCTGCTAGGGTCAACATGAGCTTGTTACTCGGGGCAGTGGATTGTCATTGAACCCTTCTGTGTGAATCCGTCTGTCAGCCTAGGAACCTTGAGATAGATGTTGGGGTCTTTGGGTGCACAAAGCCTGCGGTGCTGCAGGGGAAGATGGACTCATACTCTAAGAAGTGGGAGGTATTGGAATCTGGCGGCACTGCTTGTGGTGGAGAAGAATTCCTACTGCTAGAGGAGTTAGAAAGAGGGATGCTCTATCCATATGAGACCTAGGGGTGAAGTCTGCTACCTATGGGAAAGACTATACCCTGTTGTGCCCTATCCTACATGCTTCATTGTAATGACCGTAAACTGCTCAGTAAAGGTTTGACTGTTTTAACGTATGATTGTGTGCTGCAAAGGTTCTGGAAGATGAAAGCCTGGACCCAGTGGAGACCTTTGAGCCACAAGTAAGTGTGATGCACCCAACACACAGCAGCACACCGGGACCGATACACGATTTTCCTGCAGAGTGCCAGAGCGTGCAGAAGCAGCAGCTCACCCATAACTACCTCGCGCATGCACCTTACACATGTAAAGTACCAAATTATATTTGGATGGTCAGGACCAGGTAGACTAATTCATTCAGGGAGTTAAAAAGGTACAACTGTAAAAAAAAGGCCAATGACCACACATCCAAAACCCATACACTGATCTATTGCGGCTAAGCAAAAATTTACAAAGCTGAACACAAGTTTAACATTTTGGTATGACTGTAGGAAGCCCACTGCCATGTCACGGCAAACCTCTGACCTCAGAAGTGTGTCACTTTGTGCAGACCACCGCCGAAGCAATAGCACACCAGCAGTGGGACCCTGTGCAGGACGCATGCTTCAAGGCAAAGCCACCATGGCTCCATGTCACACTACCCCACAGGTACACTACCACAGAAACAATGGTAATCACTGTAAAAACATACACCTTTGGAGCAATCTGGCAAGAAAAGTTCTAGAACTCTTAAGAACTGGAGCACTGTTGCCTATGAAGAGGAGATTTTGTTTGCACAGATGGTATACGCAGTGATTTTTGCACTTGAGATTGAAGTTCAGAAATTACTCAAACTAAAGATTAGTATCTCCCCCCTTTCTCATAGGGATGGGGTAAAAGTATAAGTCAATATGAAGAAAATTCTCAAAATATAAGGAAACCAATGTTTTTCTTCGGTTTTCTGTTCTTTTGACACTAAGTGTTTTTTTTTACATAGTAAATCCTCAAGTCCTAATATTAGAAATGTTCTCACTTTTTACACTACCCCTTATTTAAAGAGATCTTCCAGTATTAGAAAAATATGGCGGCTTATTTTCAGAACTGAAACAATTTTAGTATTGCAGATGATGAACTTGGATCTGAACTGAAGCAACAAACAAAACCTGTGGACAAGTGTGGGGCAGTTTCTAGAAGAATGCAGCCATGCTTTTTTCTAATCCTGGACAACCCCTATAATCTGTAAATATATGGGGTGGATGACCGAACACATTTTTGTGCTTTCATTGTCATAGTTTCTCCTTTCCTCACCAGCTGCAGTATAGCATCTAGCACTTACGGCATTTCAGTTATGTTGTTTTATCCCCTCCCTTATGTACACAACCAACAATGTCCTTGACTGCCAAAAGTGTAATTCCATAAGCAACACCCAGTTACTGTTGTTAGATTATTTATTTATAAACCACTAGAGACATGGAGGCCTGAAACCATGTGTAGATAAAGTTTCAGGATCTGGACAACGACCTTGGTACTTGCGTCTAACGTAGAGATGAGTGGATCTTTCAAAATTCTAATTCGCTGGCTTCTACTAATTTTCCCCCAAAATTTGATTTGCGGCAAATAAATTTGCGCAAATATAAATGCTGGAAAGCTTGTAATTGCTCAGAAAATACATATGGGGGATAGTAGACAGAGAGAGAGAGAGAGGATCCTGCTGATCATAAGAGTTTACACTCTACAGGAGAGAGAGAGGACCCCGCTGATCATAAGAGCTTACACTCTACAAGAGAGAGAGAGGACCCCACTGA
Source organism: Phyllobates terribilis (assembly GCF_046119375.1). NCBI lineage: Eukaryota > Metazoa > Chordata > Amphibia > Anura > Dendrobatidae > Phyllobates > Phyllobates terribilis. Next base: position 133,239,150 of record NW_027362770.1, on the reverse strand, counting down.
CCATAGGAGATTACTCTCTACAGGAGAGAGAGAGGACCCCGCTGATCATAAGAGCTTACACTCTACAAGAGAGAGAATCCAGTTGATCATACGAGCTTACACTTTACAGGAGAAAGAGAGAGAAGACCCCACTGATCATAAAAGCTTACACTCTCCTGAAGTATGAGAGGACCCCGCTGACCATAAGAACCTACACTCTACAGGAGAGAGAGAGGACCTTGCTAACCATAAGAGCTTGTACTGAACAAGAGGGAAAGAGGACCCTGCTGACCATAAGAGCTTACACTCTACAGGAGAGAGAAGATCCAGCTGATCATTCATAAGAGCTTACACTCTATAGGAGAGAGAGAGGACCTCGTTGGCCATAACAGCTTTCACTTAAGAGGAGAGAGAGACAAGACTCCGCTGACCATAAGAGCTTACACTCTACATGAGAGCGCGAAGATTCCGCCGATGTAAGTGTGGCGCCCCTGAGGGTTCGATCGCCACAAGGGGGGATACTGCAGCCTGTCAGCAGGTGTAGTGTCTCCTCACCCAGGTAAGGAAGGTGCACTGGTCAAGACCCTGAATCTACATTCAACACTACACACTCCTGACCTATGGGAGGCAAGTATGCACCATAGTGCTGCCTCAGCAGGATCACGAGTGGGGGGAACCATAAGTTAGGGGAACCATGTAGTGGGTGAAGGGTAGAACACACTTTTAGTTACACACATAGTTTCATATATATTACCCAGCCATCTTAAGCACAAGGTTCTTTGACTGTGGTCTTTGCAGCTGGCAGCGGCCATGTGTTGGAGCCTGCAGCATGTTGTAGATGCACGGTCCTCGTGCCCTGACCTTGACACGAGGAGCGGGAAGGAGTTAACAGAGTCTCTACCCCGGTCAAGTTCCCTTGCTTGAGAAGGTTGAGAGCTTTAGTGACAGCTCCACAAGCAAAAGGATCCCAGGGAGCACGGACGGAGCGGCGTACGCCACCTGTACTCTCCATTCTGGCCTGCCAGAGGGACTCCTGCTGCCAGAGGGGTACCGGCCCCCGATATCTGACTTTGTTACTTCATGTCTCAGTCAGAAAAGCCCGGGAGGGATACAGACGGAGCGGCCTACGCCACCTGTACCCCTTTACCTGCGTTTATCCAGTGGGACCCAGCCTTTGCACGCACACACACAGGAGAGCTTCAAAGGGGACTGTTAGGAACACTCGGAGGGTCCTGATCGAAGTACCTGAATTCCTTGGGTGTGCTGAAACCCTCATCCCTGGTGGCCACAGTGATCCGTGAGGAGCAGGGAGAAGCCTTGCCGCTGCTTAAAAGAACTGTGAGTAAAAGACCTGGAAGACTATCCCTATGGCCTATGGTTCCTTTATTTCTGCGCTGCACCACTCCGCACCCGAGTGACCCAGGACTACTCTCCCCATCCTCCTGTTACATCAGCCCTGAGGCACAGCTCCACCTGTGGGGAGTTATAACATCGCCTGCTGCCACTACATCCAGCCTCAGAGGACTGCTAGCAGCGCTGGTGGCGCATCACCAGACACCACAGGTGGCGTAGTCGATAATACCACTCAACCCTGAAAGCCCTTACATCCTTTTTAATGTGACGGCCCTGGGCACGGAACGGGTCCAGTCCACGGCATCATCTCCTCAACATCTGACCCGGCTCCGAGTACCCCCATCTTCCCAGGGCAAGGCTGCAAGCGTCACATAAGGGCTTACTCTCTACTAGAGAGAGAGAGAGAAGACCCCGCTGACCATAAGAGCTTACACTCTACAGGAGAGAGAGAGAAAAGACTCCGCTGATCCTAAGAGTTTAGACTCTACAAGAGAAAGGGGACCCCGCTGACCATGAGAGCTTACACTCTACAGAAGAAAGATCTGATCCCAAGACCCACTGATCACAAGAGCTTTCACTCTACAGGAGAGAGATACTTACTCAGTAACTCTGGAAATGGATAATAACTTCACTGGGAACGGCTGGTCTGTGATGGCCCAGGTACTGACCACCACTGTGAATTTCAGAAAATTAGACTCTAACACGATTCTACGATCGATCTGCTAATCTCTAATCTAAAGGTAAGAATAGTTTCAATTCTGACCATGTAAATGGAAGATAGAAAAAAACATTCTAGGGTGAATATTTGTCAATGATAAGGCATTTACATATATTGCTTTTGCCATTAAGCAAAGAACACCACCTTTTAATGGTCATTGGAGGACAACTGAATTGGATGTCATCTTCAAGTTTCACCCAGGGTTGTTACGCTCCATCGATATATAAATAAATGGGAAAGCAAATCTACCCAGAAAACAATTTTAGAAGACTAGGAGTTCTTTAAATGATATAGTTAGTAGGTGATCCTATCCATCCAGATGGCTCCTTACTTTTAGATATAGGGTGGTTATGGACTTGACTGTCTACATACAGATTAATAAAAAGGCAATGTACATAGCAAGATATTGGCTATGGTTTACTGATTTATTTAATCTTTCCTGTCTCTTGCTCAACACCCTGGGGCGAGCCAAAGTGATGGTCTTTTGAAGGTCTGGCACTGTGGACTGATCAGAAATACTTGCGGTATAGCTGTAAAGTGTTGCCACAACACACACAAACTTAGACAATATCTCAGAATCAAAATCTGTCCTATAATATTATCAGTATGGAATTTATGGAACAGTTTCAAGTTGACTGTATGTCAAAAACAATTTTATGGTGGTGGTTGACCAGCTTTTGTCTTCTTTTGGACATCAAAAAAAGATCTGCTTCTAGTTAGACCTTAGATGGTTTGATATTTTTTAGGAATATATAAAAAGATTTATTTAGATATTCACATACTTTATTTTATTTTGTTTAGCAACATATCAAGGGATCACATTTTGGCAGGGATTGGTGAAATGCTTTCATCGGCTTCTCCACACACATTAAACAATTACTCCTCAGGAACATATGTATGCCAAGTGCAGGGAAGATAGTGGAGAGTATACGCATAAAATAAAAAGGTAAACACCATGATCCACGTGGGTATATATATGTATATAGCATCAAACAGGATGCAAGGACCCATCAACTGGAACTCTCATGTTTTTGTTGAGCTAGCTTGTAACCAACACACTATGCCGTTAGCAAAGGTTGGTCCCACCGTAAATACAGGAAAAATATATCTTTGTACCGTGTTTACCAGTAGATAGAAAGGTATCAACCACCTAGGACTCTCAAATTGTAATATTTTCCCATAAGAAATATAATTGCAATTTATGGCTTAATCCTGTAAACTAGAAAGACAGCCTAAGGTGGGAGTGATTAACTTTGCAAATATTCTAGCTAGGACATCGCAACACCTTAAAAAGGATACCAAATAAATTACATTTTTTCATCACATGGAGGATGTATTAGGATGTATTTTCAATTACATAAATTGTATTTGAACTAAAGGTAAGAAAAGAACCATTGTTCAGAATGTCAGAATGTGCCAACAGTATTTCTGATTGTCAAGGCTCCATGTTCTCTACCCGAAGAACAAAGATCCAAGATCTTCACTTGAAGAGCAAGACTTTGAGTTCTTCATTTGAAGAACAAAGTTCAAAGTTTTCTATCTGAAGCGCAAGGCTCCAAACTTTCCTACAGAAAAACCAAGAGTCCTTCATCTGAAGATCATAGCTCTGAATTCTTCACCTGAAAAATGTAGCTCCAAGTTTTTCACCTGTAGAACAAGGCTCTGCGTTCACTACATGATGAACATGGTTCCACGTTCTTGACCAGAAGAAAAAAGCCTCAAGTTTTCCACCTGAATAACAAGGCTCTAAGTTCTTTACTTGAAGAGCAAGACACCAATTCTCTATGTGACAAGCAAGTCCATTTCCTCCACCTGAACAACATGACTCAAAGTTCTCCACTGTAAAAACAAAACCTAAAGTTCTGCACCAGAAGAATATCGCTTCAAGCTCTCTACCTGTTGAAGCAAATTTTTGTTCTGAGTGGAGAGTGCTATGATGACTTTCAGATGATAAGTTTAGAAAAAATTGTATAACAGTCTTAAAGTGTATTACACAGCTAGCACCATGTCTTAGTCAAGAAAACCAAATAGGTAGTAGCTTCATAGAAGTCATTACATAATATTCTTCATCTCACATATTTATAAACCATAAGCTGGAAAATATCTGTAAAGTCAATGTTCGGTGGAACCACACTAGGCTGCGTTAGCTGCTTGTAAAATCCTGACTAAAATCATGATGATTGATGTTTTCAAGTGGCAAAGGTGTAACTTTCCTAAACTTGTGGTTTGTTTATTAGATGATGGACTCATAATACCTTAAAAAATTATGATAATACTATCCAATGTGTGGTTTGTATCTGTATCTTTGAGATCAACCCCTTAGGATTGAGCCAGTATGGAGAACAGTTTTGTTTTATTGCATGTTTTCAATCGTTAACAATAATACAGTGAAATACTACTTCTTAGGTCATGACTTATAGTTGACCCGATTTCCAACTGCTGGATGGTTGCATATCTGAACTTTACCGTACATGCATTTTACTAGTTAAAATGAAAACCTTGTTTAAGATGAACATGTTGAGAAGAAGGAAAAGCCTCAGAGTGAAGAACAATAGACTTCTGTTACATAGAGTAGATCCCTTATCGTTTGTGCCCTTTTTACAGTTAATACTAATAAAGAAGACACTAATAATATATCTAGTTTGCAATAATTCCTATTAACAAATGGGCAAATAATAGTAGAACCTTGGCTGAACCATAACTTCAGGTTCCAGTCAACAGAGAATGGGATTCTGATGTAAACTATTTGCCTAATTTTCTGTAATATTAGGTTAATTCTCAAAGCTTATATAATTTTTGATTAATATAAGGTTTGTGATTGAACTTACGCATCTTCCTTGACTTTTGTACGGAGGGCACAACCTTGGTGTTTGGCACAATTTTCCACTGAAGGTCATTTTCACCTGTCTTGATAGGAACAGGATCTAATTTCAAAGGAGCCTCCGCTGACTTGGTTTCTTCTTCATCTTTGGTGAACCCATTCAAAGGCTCATCTGGTTCTTCTTCAACTATAGCCCAAACAGCTGTAGTAACTTCTATGACCTGGTCGTTCTCTTTTGGTTCCTCCATGTTATTATTATTATTATTATTATTTTCCATCTCTGGAAACTCATGTAAAGTAGTATGCCATGATTCATGCTCAACTTCATTCTGATCCATGATTCCACAGGGAAGACCATCAGCAACTATAGACCCATTCATTGGACTCTGTTGGACTGTATTGGACTTCAGCATCATGGCTTCTTCCTTCCTACTTCTTGTTTAGAATATTTAACAAAGAGGAATCCTTAGGGGACTCTTTCACATGATCTGCAAACCTTAGCAGCAAACGATTTGTGGTAAGCTTCAAAGGCACGTATTATAGTATTTCTTCAATACCCAGGCACCTCATTGGTGAGCTCAGAGATTTTTGGTCCATATATTTGTCGGTTACTTCATTTTTTCCGAATTTAATGTTTATTTTTGGAGAAAGTAGATGAATTGAAGCATAACCGTCAGTCCTCCTAAGGAAAAGGTGACTTAAAAACAAACCTATATAGGTTTCTCACTAATGGACTGTTGTTCCTGTCGCTTCGATACTGCTTGGCATGCTTGCTCCTTCCTCTTGGATTTTCACAGTTTTTCCTTTCCTGTGACCTAAAATGAAATACAAATCAACAGATGAAATAAAAAATTAACCATTCAAAGTACTAATGTACAAAACTGATAGTGTTGGTGTCCTTTTCCCATATAGTCACTAAGTAGATTAAAACAGACCAATTAGCCTTGCCATAAATATAGTGCTGACAGAATGCTGATAAGGTACCATCTACTGAAAAAAGCATTTATGGCAAATTTCACAGCATGAGGATTGTGACAGTTCCCAGACATATTAGATTGGTATGTTCACCAAAAGCAGTTTTAACTTGTGGGAGAGGAGGGATAGAGGAAGCAAGACCTTGTTTCTTTTAAGTTTTTATGTGAAAAGATAGTGACGCTTTAAAGTCAGCCTTAAAATTAATACTTTTGGGACTAATTAGGTCATGCCATAAAATATGGTATTAAAGGGGTTGTTTAATGGGGACATCCCCTGACTTCACATATGAACAATTTTAGAGGTGGCCTCGGCTCTGGCAGATGCACGGTACATGAACGGTTTGCTGCAGGCCACATCTATGGGTAATAATGTCTTTCCTCAGAAAAAGCAGCTGTCTGCCAGGACTGCCATGACAATCCATGACTATGGGCTGATCGACAAGTCTTGAGTCTAAAGTTAAGTAGAAAGATTTGCAGGACTCTAATCCGGTATCTACATCGGTAATCCATGACACCGGAAACCAGGTAGCGTGAACTTCCTTGGCTGAAACTTGTATGCACCTAGGTGCCTCTTGATTATGTCGTGCATTGTGCCACATGTCATGATGTCCAGTGAGGTCTAATTACTAGGCCCAACGTTATGTCATACTGTTACAGGGGCATAGTAATCACAAGAGGTGCCTAGGATGCCGCCATTCGAACACTGGCCAAAGAAGTTTGCAGTGCCGTGATCCGGCATAGAGTGCCGATATGGATGCCATACAACAAGGTTCTACAGATCATTTTGGTCAACTCTACTTGAGTCTGTAAAGGACAACAATAATGAGAGTGTGGACTTGGGCAACAATTTCCATTAGGGATAAAAAGTCAAGCAAAGGAGCATCTCTTTGGTTCTCAAGGTCAACATTTGTATACATGTGATGTCTGGCTACATGATATAAGTGATGATAGAAGAATATCTGGTTGTACTGCACTCGTCCATCTCCAGTTAAGGATTGTGTAATCATGAATGAACTGTCTGACTTGAATTTTCAGGAGACAGTATTTTGTGCTTACTGCAATGGCAGAGATTGAAAGGGAAAGAGTCATTTTGGAAAATCTAATGTTACTACAACAGTACTGAGAACATTTTTGGGGGCTTGTGAGCTGGGAATCCCACCGATGTGAGGAATGAAAACACTTTGATTTTAGGTCAAGTGCCCTAACAGCTTTAGAACTACTCAGACTCTTCAAGATGGCAGTACATCAAAAGAGCAATAACACGATGTCAGAGATAATGAAGGTCTCCCATGAACCTTATAGCAACAAGAACTCTTTTGTGCTTAAAAATAGTGGAATTTCCAATGGTGGATTCTTACCAATTTTATAGGCAGTCCCCGACTTACGAAGTACGACTCAAAGTCACAAATGTAAGACGTGAAAAAAAAAAAAATCTAATACTAACCAAATCGCTCACCTCTCCAGCCACCTGGTTACTCGCTGCCCGCTGTCTTCTTTCAGCCATTGCGAGCCACATTTCCAGCCTCTTTAGTATAGGCCCGAAATTCCGTCTGCAGCCAGGCCTTGGATGTCACCGCATGATGTGAGGTCACCGCGTGATGTAAGGTCGCGACATCATGATGTCATGACATGTGCTGTGACCTCATGAAGCACAGTGACCTCTGAGGCCTTGATGGGGAAGTCCTGGTCTATAGTAAAGAGGCTGGAGATGTGGTGTACAATGGCGAAAAGAAGAGAACCATATGGCGGTCAGTGAGCAGCGATAAGGTATTAGTTTTCGTTTTTGACAGCCCTGTACCTGTTCCAACTTACATACAAAATCAGGTTACGAACAAACTGAAAGAACCTGTCTAGGACTAACTGTACTACAAAATTTGTGTAGCGCTTTGTAAATCATCCTTAAAATTAGAGAAAAAAAAAATATGAATTTTTAAAATGACGTTAAAATGGATAAGGTTATCCTCATACCAAAAATGAAAGTTTGAAATATTTCTCAATATTCGAAAGAAAGATGTCCACTTTCCTTCCCCAAAACAGAATCAAAATTTTCTTAAGATCCAAAAGCTTTGGTACAGACGAAGCCTACCAATAGAGGGTGCGGAAGATGCACCCAAGCCACATTAGAAGACAACAGTATTATAGTTGGAGAATAGAATATGGGACATTGTGTTATAGATTTTCTCTTGGAGGCCAGAAGCTTCAGGTTTGGTCTTGATGTCTTTAGACAAGGAGGCTTTGAAGACCAAAGGGTTTTTTTTTTTTTTGCTGCAGAATGAGACAAAGAAACAGCAACATCATGGAAAAATTAGCATGAAGAATGGCAAATGTTTGATATGGATTAACATTCAATAATATTTTAGAACAATTTCTTTGACGACTTTCATGCTTGAGTCTGTAATTTCTTCTCTGGCGTCTATTAACTTGGCTGTGACAGTTCAGCCAGGGGAAGCTTTGATGCTCCTCAGTTTCACCACTTACTGATTAGAAGTGTTTGAAATCAGATTGCCTTTATGCTGTTTGTATGAACAAGAATCCAATTTAGTAAAAAGAAGCCTTCAAAGCAAATCATTCTCGAAATTCTCTATGATGGATGAACGGAAAATTGGCCACAGGTACATCACATTCACATGCTCTGGAAATGCTTATTTTTAATGGTCCAAGGTGGAGGAAGGTGAAACAATAATAAATGTTATAAACTTCGCATATTATGAACCCTTTTTTCATACCTGTTTTTTTTTACATAAAAAGTGAATATTTATAAACATTTTTGACATTTGCATTATTATTTTTCTTAAATTTGTTTTATCCCAAACTTTTCAAAACAGTATACACTTAACCCCTTCACTACCCGACAATTTTCCTTTTTTTTCATTTTTGTTTTTTCCTCCCCTTCTTCCAAAAGCCATAACTTTTTTTTATTTTTCTGGCCATGTAGCCATATGAGGGCTTGTTTTTTTGCGGGACGACTTGTACTTTTGATCGACCTAATTTATTTTACCATATCATGTACTGGAAATGGGAAAAAAAATTCCAAGTGCATTGAAATTGCAAAAAAAGTGCAATTCCACAATTTTTTTTTTTTAATTTTTTTATTTACCATGTTCACTATATGATAAAATTGACCTGGTGATATGATTCCCCAGGTCATTACAAGTACGCAGACACCAAGCATGTATAGGTTTTTTTTTTTTATTTAAGGGGTGAAATTTTTTTCTAAAATTAGTAAAAAAAAATTTTCTTTTTGTCACCATTTTCCGAGACTCGTAACGTTTTCATTTTTCGGGATCTGGGGCTGGATGAGGGCTTATTTTGCTGTGCCCAGAGCTGACATTTTTATTGATACTATTTGGGGGTAAATATGATATTTTGATCATCTCTTATTGCATATGATTGCAGTGTTGTGTCAGCCAAAAACTGTGATTCTAGCGTTGTGATTTTTTTTCTTGTTACGCTTTTTACCGATTGGATTAATTTACTTTATATTTTGATAGATCGGACATTTCTGAAAGCAGCAATACCAAATATGTGTATTTTTTTAATTGTTTTATCTTTACTGGGGCAAAAGGGGGTGATTTGAACTTTTGCGTTTTTTTATTTTTCCTATTTTTAAAAACTTTTTTTTTTACTCTTTACTTGCTTCAATAGACCACATAGGAGACTTGAAGCTGCAATCATTCGATCGCTTGTGCTACACGCAGCAGGACTTCAGCTCTACTATTTATAGCAGAAATCATGATCCCCCATAATCGAAAGCCACAGGCTGTTGTTCACAGAAGTATCGTAATGACACTCACAGGGGTCTTCTGCAGACCCACGGCTGTCATGACAAACCAACAGCGCCCCGCGAACATGTGACAGGGGCACTGATGGGTGGGATTTGTAATGCACTTCCGGCTGGCACGTGTTAAATCCCACTCTCTGTGATTGACAGCAGGATTTTAGTGGTTAACAGCAGAGGGCGGACCTCGGATGACCTAGGGTGGGGAAACTTAAAGCAAGTGCATGGAGGGGGAATGAGGAGAATAATAAATGAAACAACAATAATCTCCCACCAACCTAACTGAGGAGTAAGGAAAGGCGCTGGGAAGGCAGTCAGTACAAACAAGGTTTGCCTTGCAAGGAAAATAACTTCACTGAAAGACTGAAACTCCTTAGCACTAATCCACTTAGAAGTATAGCCAGCAAGGAAGTGTAGTGAAGGGAGAATATATATAGTCCAACCCAGAATGTGATAAGGTTTGCGAAATAACATGCATAACCATGGCCGATCCACATTAAAAAAGCAGCCATAGAGTGTCCGGGAACCTTCTCCCACACTTTTCTTAGCCAGGGCTGCTTTTCGGCAGGGTTGGACGGGCCCACCAGAGAACCGGAGACTCCTCCGGCGGGCCCTGGCTTCTCCTTCAGGAGAGTTCATAGTGCCGAGGTGAGGTCATGATGATGATAGAGGCCACCATCTGCTTAGTTTTCTGCTACTTGGAATGCAAGTGCAAGCATGCAGCCAGCCACCCACCCACCCACAGGCCGCAACAATAAACTGCCAGATTTCTGGGCAGCTTTTTGCACTTGAAATTTGGCCTTTTAAGCTCGTGCAGGTGGAAGCTTTTCACAACTTCATGCCGGCGGTGGCAGGGTGTCCATACTGGGTCCCCAGCCGCCACTATATTTCTCGATATCGCCTCCGCCTTCAACAAGCACGGGTCCCACAACATTACCCATGCCCTCCCCAGTGCACTTACTGGGAAGGACCGCCTAACCACAAACACGTGGACAGGTGAACGTGGCCAGAGACAGTATGGAGCCAGTCCACAGCTTTTTTTTGCTGACAGTTGTATTTAGCTCGGTGAAAGGACTGGCATAGTCCCTATCTACCCTGCATGTCATTTCTCACAGGAAGTCCTGTAATGCAGCTTGTTGCAGAAGCAATGGCAGTCCGTCCAACATCAACTCGCCCTTGTCGGTGGTGCTTTGACACACACACACATCTTTCTTTGTGCATTTAATTTCTTGAATACAGAGTTGGACAATGGCCTGATCTGTAATGCGGTTTGAGAAATAACATGCATAAGCATGGCCGATCCACATTAAAAAAGCAGCCATAGAGTGTCTGGGAACCTTTCCACACACTTTTCTTAGCCAGGACTGCTTCTCGGCAGGGTTGGACGGTCCCACCAGAGTATCCTCTGGTGTGCCTTGGCTTCTACCTCAGGAAAGTTCATGATAGCGCTAACTTTGCAGCTGCTATGGGGCTCTTGAGCGGGGGAGAAAGGTTAGCCCTCAGAATCAAATCCTCTGGTGGGCACAATGTTTTTCAATCTAAAACAGCTTCTCAGTGGGAGTTGTATTTCACCACAGCCATATTCTTTAGCTCGGTGAAAGGATTGGTATAGAGGGAAACCGAATCTACCCCGGCTGTCATTTCTCCGTCACCAGGTTCCGCCCATTGTCACACACGACCATGCCTGGCTGTATGTTCAGCGGTGAGAGCCACAGATCAGGCTGCTGTGTTACAGCTTTCAACAACTCTGCAGCGCTGGGCGGTTTGTCAATTAAGCATTAAGCATGTTATCTTCAGCACAGCCTGTTGCTGCTTGGCCAAGGCAGTGCTGCAGTGCTGTCAGCTTGTGACTGATGTGGTCATTTTGGAGATGGAGGAAGAGGTGCATAAGCTGAACAATGTGATTACATTGTTGTTAAATTGGTGACGCTGTTTTTTATACTAAAGAAAGATCCTATTGTTTTGTTTTTTTTAAGTTTTTTTTTAAGACAAATGCATTCACCGGAAAATGTCATTTTAACATTTTACAACCTTAGTTGGCAATGTGGTGTGTGACACATCATCAGACACATCCTGTTTTATTTATGATGGAGGGACTCTGAAAGTCATAAAGCCTATTTTTATAGGGACATCAGACGGCCCTTACTATTCTTAAAAGGCCAGCAGTCGGCCCTAGCTATTGTTAGAGAGCCATTAGCCGGCTATGCTTTGTTGTTCCCATTATTAACAAGTGGGTCTCCTATACTGTTATTGCGTACCCAGTGACTGCAAGGGCTGCCAAATATTTGGACGCAACCCAATACCCCTTTGAAGAGACATAGAGGAGGGTCTCAGTAAAAAAAAATGTTCCCATTATAAAGGAGCGGGCTGTGACTGCAAGGGCTGCCAAAATTTGGAAAAAACCCCACTAAGAATTTAAAGACATAGAGCAGGGCCACAGTAACAAGGTACGACATGTTCCCATTAGAAAGGAGAGAGTCTGCTATACAGTTATAAGGTATACAGTGAGTCCAACGGCTGACAATTTTAGGAAAAACCCCACTAAGAATTTAAAGACACATGGAGCAGGGCCACTGTAACAAGGTACGCCATGTTCCCATTAGAAAGGAGAGAGTTTGCTATACAGTTATAGGGTATGCAGTGAGTCCAACGGCTGACAATTTTAGGAAAAACCCCACTAAGAATTTAAAGACACATAGAGCAGGGCCACAGTAACGACAAATTCCCATTAGAAAGGAGAGAGTCTCCCATAGTGTTGGCCTATGCAGTGAATGCAAGGGCTACCAAAAATTTGGAGGCACTTCAATGCCCCTTGGAAGAGACGTGGAGGAGGGCCTCATAAAAAAATGTTCCCATTAGAAAGGAGCGAGCCTCCTATACTTGTAATGCCCATGCATTAAGTGTATGGGCTGACAACCATTTACCCCTGGGGGGTATACATGAACATACTGTATCAAAAATTTTTTTTTACGGGCATCATAAACACCCTTTAAAAAAATTAGGTGGGTGTTGCATCACGGACCACGGTCACCCAGGTGATATGGTGGTGGAAGATGAGGAGAAGGAGAAGGACAAGAGCAAATAGCCAAAATCAGGAAGCGTATACCCATGTGTGGGTGTGAAAAGGTGCATGGGAATATACCTCCCAAGAAAAGACACTGGATTGGAGTTTATGTTACGCTGCTATCATTCGGTGGTTTCGAGAAGTCTGGCCCAATCCAGCCCTTGTTCATTTTTATAAGAGTCAGCCTGTCAGCATTTTCAGTTGACAGGCGGATGCATTTATCAGTTATAATTCCACCAGCGGCACTAAAAACCCACTCTGATAAAACGCTGGCAGCAGGGCAGGCCAGGACCTCCAAGGCATAGAGAGCCAGTTCATTCCACATATCCAGCTTGGATACCCAATAATTATAAGGCACAGCGGAATCACGGAGGACGTTGTTACGGTCGGCAAGGTACTCCCTCAGCATCTTCCCAAACTTTGCACTCCTTGTGAGAGTACCCCGCGCCTCAGGGCCTGTCCGATGGGAGGATCTGAGAAAACTCTCCCTGAACTTTGACAGTGTTCCCCTGCCTCTGCTGGATTGAAGTTGTGTCTCTCTCGTCTGTACTCCTTGGTTGTCCAACGAAGTATGCCCTCTGCCGCCAGCGTTTTCAGATGGGAATTTTTTTAATAGTTCCGCAACAAGGGCCTTCTGGTACAGCCCCATTTTTGTAGACCTGTCCGCCTCAGGAATAAGAGATATAAAGTTCTCTTGTAGCGTGGGGCGAGAAGTGTCACCAACCAGTAATGGCTGTCACCCAAAATTTTGAGAACGCGAGGGTCATGGGAAAGGCAGCGTAACATAAACTCAGCCAGACTACTAACAGGCAAGACTTCCGTGTCCTCGCCAAGAGGATGACTGACCATGCTCTCCTCCTCCTCCTCTCTGTCCTCTGGACATCCACGCTGAACAGACGGTATGACAGCTGTGCAGGTAGTACCGTCTATAGTGCATGAAACTAGCTCCTGTCCTTCGTTCTCCTCTTCCTCATTGTCACCCAATCCACGTTGGGATGAGATGAGGCTTGGCTGTGTGTAATCACCCTGTATGGTTCCTTGCTCCATCTCATCGTGCTCCGCCTGCAATGCATCCTCTTTGATTGTGAGCAGAGAGCGTTTCAGAAGACAGAGAAGCAGGATGGTGACGCTAATTATGGCATCATCGCCGCTCACCATCTCAGTGGAGTCCTCAAAGTTTTGGAGGATGGTACATATGTCTGACATCTATGTCCACTCCTGAGGTCTTATGTGTGGAGTCTGAACTGAATACCGACGGCCTTGTTGATGCTGGTACTCAACAACTGCCCTCTTCTGCTCACAAATCCTTCCCAACATCCGCAGTGTAGAGTTCCAATGCGTGGGGACATCACACACCAGTCTGTTAGCCGGAAGCTGCAAACGCTGCTGAAACACTGCAAGGGCGGCGGAAGCTGTAGCTGACTTTCTAAAATGGGCACACAGGCGGCGTACTTTAACAAGCAGATCCAACAGCTCTGGGTAGGATTTGAGAAACCGCTGAACCACGAGGTTAAGCACATGGGCCACCAGGTTCCGGCCATTGTCACACACGACCATGCCTGTCTGTAGGTTCAGTGGTGTGAGCCACAGATCTGCCTGCTCTTTCAGAGCTGTCCACAACTCTTCAGCATTGTGTGGTTTTTCACCTAAGCATATTAGCTTCAGCACAGCCTGTTGCCGCTTGGCCGAGGCAGTGCTTTAGTGCTTCCAGCTTGTGACTAATGTGGTCATTTCGGAGATGGAGGCTGAAGAGGAGGAGGAGGCTGAGGAGGATGAGGTGCAGGAGCTGCATACCATGGGGGCAACCCTGATTGACCTAGGGTCCTCAATCCTTGGCGTCGGGAGGACGTGTTCCGTCCCAAGCCTTCCACTATGTTAACCCAGTGTGCCGTCAGCGAGATGTACCGTTCCTGCCCACAAGCACTTGTCCACGTGTCCGTGGTTAGGTGGACTTTACCGGTAACTGCATTGTTGAGAGCACAGCTAATGTTTTGGGACACATGCTTGAGTAATGCGGGGACGGCACACCGGGAGAAATAGTGGCGGCTGGGGACCAAGTACCGAGGGACGGCAGCCGCCATTAGGTTGTGGAATGCTTCCATCTCCACGAGCCTAAAAGGCAACATTTCGAGCGCAAGCAGTCGTGAAATGTGAGAATTTAGTAGTGTGGCCTGTGGGGCGTTGGCTGCATATTTGTGCTTGCGTTCCAAGGACTGGGGTATGGACAACTGAACGCTGCGCTGGGACAAGGACATGGACGTGCTTCCTGATGCTGCTACTTGAGAGTGTGCAACGACAGGTGCAGGGCAGGAGGCATCTTTGCATGCACCATGGCCAGAGGATTGGCTTGCATCCACAACAGCAGAAGAAGCAATGGTGCCACCCGCAGACACTGGTCCTGGACCCTGGGGTTTGGCCCACAAAGTCAGGTGCTTTGCTGCCATGTGCCTGATCATGCTGGTGGTGGTCAGGCTGGTCGTTTTGCCACCCCTGCTGATGATGGCCTGGCAGGTGGTGCAAATGGTCTTTTTGGGGTTATCGGCAGAGTCTTTAAAAAACAACCAGAGTCGGGAAGACCTAACAGTTGTACTGGCAACTTCCTTCGTGTTGGTGTTACGGGGAACGGTTGCCTGCCTTCTGTCTGCGGCCACCACATTGCTTCTTCCTGCCTGTTGGGGTGCTCTGCCTCCCTCCCCCTGTGTGCTGCTGTCCTCGCTCTGCATGTCCTCCTGCCAGGTTGGGTCAGTTACTATATCGTCCACCACCTTGTCTTCCACTTCCGCACCCTGGTCCTCCTCCTGACTTTCTGGCAATTGTGTCTCATCATCATCCACCTCTTGTGACACTTCCCCACCGTCGCCTTCGTGTGACCGTGGCTGCTCAAATATTTGGGCATCGCTACACGCGATCTCCTCTTGCCCCGCTTCAAGTGGACCGGGCGAGAGGCCCGAATCTATAAATGGAAAAGTGAACAGCTCTTCAGAGTGTCCAAGTGTGGGATCAGTTGTCTCTGGGTACTCGGCATGGTGGGAGGAAGGAGGATCAGGGTGAGGAATATGCGGTCCAGACTCACGGCTGCTGAGACTTGACCGTGTGGAAGACAGGGTGGTGGTGGTGGTGGCTAAGTGACTGGAAGCATTATCCGCTATCCAACCAACAACCTTTTGACACTGCTCTGGGTTCAATAGTGGTGTGCTGCGGTCCCCTAGAAATTGGGACAGGAAGGTCAGGCGAGAAGATGTGGGTGTTTGTTGTGGCACAATTTCGGCTTGCCCACGGCCTTGTCCTCGGCTCTGCATGCACCATTACCATCAGGTCCAGTTCCCCGTCCCTTGTCACGTGACTAGCCCATTTTAAATGGAGGACCGTATCTTCCACGCTCACTACAAATGACTGAGTTTGGAGCGAACTTATATGTGAGCCATTTGACAGAGAAAACACAGTTTTAAATACCTGGCCTGTAGGTAACTATTTTGAACAGCAAACCAGTGTCA